>NC_067400.1:48950679-51350679 GCF_016432865.1 Antechinus flavipes
ATGAAATCTGAAGTATCTTCCAGCTCTGTTTCAATGGTCCTATGATGCTACCAAAACTACCCAAACAAGACAGGATGCCAGTTTGAATAAATTCAATAAATGTTAAATACCTAGGGTGTGCAATACTTGGGCTGAGTGCTAGAGGTATAAACATGAATAAAATATCGTTCCTGTCCTGCAAGAGCTCTACATTCTAATAAGGAAGATAAGATAGGAACAGAACAATTACAATTTATTCATATGTATATATATTTACATATTTGTGTGTGTATCTGTGTGTCTGTGAGTGTATATATATACATAATGTATATATGTGTATATAATGTATACAATGTATCTATATGATGTATATATCTATGTATAATGTATATATATAAATGTATATATATGATATATATATATACATATAAGATGAAATTTATATGTTTTGGTGCATCTAATGAGTGTCATAAGACAAAATGAGTTATCTGGGAGAGTTACAAATCAAAGTGCTTGTGGAGGAGGAGAAAGGGATAGGGAGGCAGGACATCAAGGTTTCCACAAGGTGACAGCTGAACTGGGTCTTGAAGGACACAGCAATAAATAAATGAAAAAGGGTATAATCCATTGTTTTATGGGGTAGCTCTAAATATTAGAAAGGTTTTTTTGGGTTTTTTTTGTTTAGTTTGTTTATTTAACTTCATTTTTAGAGGCAGATAGATGATGCAGTTAATAGAGAGTAGACTTGAAGTCAGGAACATTGCCTCAGACACTTACTAGCTGTGTAAAACTTATCAAGTTATTTGACCTCCAGCCTCAGTTTTCTCTTCTGTAAAGTAGCCATAATAATAGCACTAAACTCTCAGAGTTGTTATGGGAATAAAATAAGATATTTGTAAAGGGCTTTGTAAAGCTTAAAGCTCCATATAAAGATTAATTATTCTTTTGCTGTTACTTTTACTTATTATATCTGCTATCTCCTCTTTTTTTCTAGCAAGTTATTAGCTTTATTTTTCATTTCTTACTGCATAATCGTATTTTATGGCATTCATGTCCCATAGCATGATCAGTCATTCTGTAATTGATGGGCTTCAACTTTGGAGTAAAAGAGACATGGAGTTAAAGCCTGTTTTTGACACTTACTCTCTGTATGACTGAGTTAGTCATTTAACTTGTATCAATTCAGTTTTCACAACTGTAAAATAGAGATGATAATAATAGCACCTATAGATGTCATAGAAAGAATTAAATGAGATCACATATATAAAGACTTTGCAAACCTTACAGAACTAATTGATGTTAGCTAATATTGTTATTTATTGTTTGATTTTTGCATTTAGCTGATATCTGGCTTTGTGCCTGCCGCTCATTGCTTCTTTTTTAAAATATATTTATTTAAAACTCAAATGCCAAATAAGAAAAAAAAAAAAAAACAAAATATAAAAAGAAAAAAATCTGCTTCGGTGGTATCAGAACAGAAAAAGATAGGCTTTCAAATACAAACTTGAGACTGGAAAAGATTTTGTTGGCAGGTGAGAAGAATCATTCATTCTAAGCTTTGGACTTTGATCTTCTTTGCTGTGTACTAGGGAGCCACTAAAGATTTTTTGAAAGAGACATCAGAGAAGTAAAGACTAAAAGGAGAATCATAAGAATATAATGTTATTGAAGTGTAGCATATATTATTTTTCTCTGAAAAAAAAATCTGCTAGTGATTCAGTTGAAAGAAAAAATGAAACTTAAAAGAGAAGAAATAAAAATAAGTCAAAACCCATTCTGAAAGTCTTTCATTTTCAATTACTTTAGTATTCATGGAAATAATGAGAAGATATAGTACTCCCCAAGAATGAGCAAGTATGGATGAATCTCAATCTCGGCATCTCAGAAAGTAACATACAGATGGGTAAGATGAACAACCTATTTGAGGATTTGAGAAGATAAATAGAAATGAGAAATCACTACCTATTTTATGTGATTATGATCTACATATGGGCCTGGTAAAGTAGCATTATTTCTAAAGAAATCATCATTAGTTCACTAGGCAAGCTGCAGGTTGATCAGTATATTGGACATGACGTTGAAGCAAGGAGATACATCTGTCCCAAAAGGTTAAGAAGTGTTTTTTCTTTCTCTTGATCTTATTACAAGATGTTTTCTCCTGACTGTCAATTCCTCTCAGCCCACAACACGAATGCACCCCCTCCTTAGTTTTAAGTTAAGTCAAAGTTCCTAAGGTATATGAGATGTCCTCCATGTGAGGACTTGCTAATCCCTTTTCAGAACCCTTGGTGTCCATCTCTCCCTTAGCTCTCAAATGTAGCTCAAAAAAAAAAAAAACTGTAGCCCATACAGTGGCTGCACCCTAGCAAAACCCATCATGGTAGACACCCTACACCAGATTGAGGGTAGCCAAGAAGACTCAAACTTTTCAGTGAGTTAGGGGGATGTCTACCCCAAGCAAGTGAAAACTCCTGGAAGAATGGGCAGATTAGAACAGTTTGTTCCAACAAATAGCCATAGAACTAGCTAAAGTAGGTACTGTGAAGCATTTAGAGCTTGGTCAAACTGGATGCCTGGTCATCCACTGCATTCTGGACAATTGCCAGTCATCTTGACTTTTGCCTTGCCCCTGGACTTCAATAACTTTAGAACTGACAGTGAGGCTCACAACTTTGTGCAACTGCCTCCCTTAAAGCCAATTCACAGTTGAGTCAAGACATCACCCTGTGATATCATTGGTCTTCTTCAAAACAAAGGACAAACAATAATGTTCCAGTACAATAAAATGGTTATTCATGAAAGTGAAATGAATTTTTAATGTACAATAAGCAATTAGTCACTTACTGATTTAAAACTAACTAGGGATACAAACGTGCTCTGGGCTGGGAGGATCTGGCAAGGGAGAGAAAACATCTTGTAATAAGGTCAAGAGAAGGAGAAAGCACCTCTGAACTTGTGGGGACACGTATTTCTCCTTGTTTCAAGCTTGTTTTTAGCCTCAAGCTCAAAACATGCTGCAGCCTGCAGTGAGGTAACTTCTGACAAGGTTATTTACAAGCATGAATTGTTTGCTGGTGAGTATTCTGCAATAGGCAGGCCCCAAAACAAAAAATAAATTTAAAAACTTGGAAAAAATATATAAGGAAAGATAGGGTAGTAAACAGTGCCCAATGCTATAAGCAGATCAAAAGGGGCTGAGGATTGAGGAGAGGTCATTCAATTTGACAATAAGGAATCACCTTTTGGCAATTGGTGACCTTAAAAAGATTAGTCTCAGAAGAGCAGTGTGGATAGGAGCTAAATTGAGAAAAGTCCAAAAGGGAATGGGTGGTGATAAAACTATCTAGAAAATACTTCCGAAAAGGCTGTCAGAGAATGAAAAGACAGAGATGAGATTATAATTTGAGGAGTTTAATAGCAGGTTTACCAGAAGTTTTCTCTATGAGAATAAGGAAGATTTGACCAAGTGTTTATAGACTACCTGCGCCATAAAAAGAATGGGAATTTGGACCCAGAGAACCTGATTTCAAATTCCAGATCTGTCATGCAGGAGCTGCACACAAATTATTCTCTGCTCCTCAGCTTCTTTATCTTTTCAAGGAGGAAGTAAAATGAGATAGTCTCTGATTTTCCTTTCAGGTCTAGACCATTGAGTCCATGATCTTGTGAGGAAAGAAGATTCTGGAGAGGGAACAAATGTAAATATGGAAAAGGATGGAGATGAACAATGCAGAAAAATCCCCCAAAAGGAGTGAATAACTGAACTTAAGGACCTAGGTGGAAAGGACTCTGAAACAAGAGAAAAGGAACAGGGTCTACCACAAGAGAGAATCTCCTACAAAGTGTGAATAACTTGAGCAGACATTTGGTCGAGAAGTCATGCTCTGCTGGTCCTCCAATTTATCATGAATAATAGGAATTTCCATTGAGAATTAGAACTATAATTATTTTAAAGATTGACACCTGCTTTTATTTCTTACTCCATGTTTTTATCCTGAAAGAATCCCTGGACAAATTAGATAGAAATCTCAGTAGTGGCCCTACTTCAACTGGAAGTTTCCATTGTCCACAAAGGAAAAAAGAGCTTGTCTGAACACAACTAGACCGTGTGTAGGGAAGGAGGGGTAAAAATGAAAATTTCAATTAGTCTTTACGATGTTGGATAGCAAATACCTGAATAATTGTGCAACCATTCAGATGATCGATTGAAATTTCACTTCTCATTGGAAAGTTTTTAATACTGGAGAATGAGAAAGCCGCAGCCAGAGAGGCCCCTTCACTCTACAGCCCTATAAAGTCATTTGTTGGCAGGCACCCATGGCCTTGACCTGCCTATACCCACTTTGATCAAAGAAAGTCCCATCAGAAAATCATTTACAGAAGTTGGAAAATCACCCAAAAGGGAGGAGGAAAAAGCAAAGACCTCCAGATTCTCTTAAGGGGAACATTCTAAAATGGTAGCTTAGTACCAACAAACAGGAATTATCAGTCACAGAAAAACTCAATAATTTAATAGGACTATGTCCTTGAAGTCTATATTTTCTCCTCCCCTCTCAGCACTATTGAAGAAAAGAATATGTAGAAATCTATAATACCCCCTTTCCTCCTTTGTCATTAATTCAGCTTTTACGCCTAACTCCACCTGACTATCTACCATAGATCTTCATCCTGGAATCTCAGCTTCCCCTGGATTATTTCTCACTCTAGAAACCCCTCCTCCCCTGTAGCCTTTCCTCTGATTGGATACTTCCTCCCTGAACCTCCTTTTCAGGAGGAGGTCTTTACCAACCATGTCTTGATTCTTCTCCAGGATGTATTTCTAACTTCTGACTTTAGAGATGTCCATTTTCCCCACCCTTCAGCTCTCTATATACAATGTCCTCCCTCTTTAGAATGCAAGCTCATTGTGGGCAGTCACTTTATTTTTAGACTTGTTTGTATGTGTGTGTGTGTGTACACACACATATATGTATATATATATATGCATATATTTATTGCTTAGTCCAGTGCTTAACACACAATAAAAGCTTGTTATAACTTTATGTAGGGGTTGATTTGTCAATATCATATGGAATAATGGATAGAATATTGGACTTGGAATCAAGAAAATTGGGATGTAAGCCTACTGAAAAAATTACTCTATCTCAGTCCCAGTTTCCTGAAATGTAAAAGAAAAATATTAGACTCAGAGGTCTCTTGGTCCTCCTAGTCTAAATTTATGCTCATGGGATCCTTTGTCTTCACACTGAATACCACAGGGGCAGGTTTTGAATATTTCAGTGTGGGCAGTAGAGAGGAAGTGGTTAAGGAAAGGACAAGGTTAATTACGGTTCCTGGGAAATCTAGGGAAAAAGAACTTGAGTTTGCAGAAAGCTTTTTTCCCCTTAATGGCCTAGAATTCCACACCAGGATAAAGATCATCCAAGCCTGTTTTACAAGTACTTCATGTGGCATTAAAAACAATACTTGAATCAATGCTAAAAACACACCTTCAAGAAGGTTCATCCCTTTAATGGGATTTATTTTGATGACACGTCTGGTCTATAAAAATTCATTGGAAGTCTTGTCCTTGCTTACTTTTTGATGATCAAGTCTGTTGATATTGATTATCTCTGTAAATGTTTAATATTCCCCCGGGGATATCTAGGACCCATTCATCATATCCCTTATTATCTTCTGATATGTATATTTCTACACACACACACACACCTCTCATACTTATAACACTCACTTTAATTAATTGTAATCTAACAGTTCAGGCTGTTTGCTGATAGAATAGGGACTAGATCTATGATTTTATTAATGGCATTTCAACATGAGGAAATTTCCTGTATTGATGAAGTTTGACACCATTCTGCCTAGATCAATGGGTTTAAATACAGATAGAAAGGTATCTACTAAATTGCACTTAAGAATCCCTTTGGGCTACATATTGACTTAGAAAACCATATATCAACATTATCTTTGTTCCATTGTATTCTTACTTATTTTGTTAAATATTTTAATTACATTTTAATATGTTTCTAATGTGTTTGATCCTTCTAACCCTAAACACTTAAAGATTTAGTAAATGGTTCAGGGTCATACAGTAAGATGTATCAGAGATGGAACTTGAGTCCCACCATTATCAGATTTGCCTTCTCCATCCAAAATCATTAGGTTGACTAGGAACAGAGGTGGAATTAAGTTCTGGGAGCTAGACTCCTGGAGAAAGAAAGGAGACAATTCTTGAACCACATGGGAATTCTGGTCAGTGACAAATTCAATCCTTAGTAAAATGTGAATATATATCTACAAATGCCAAGGTAAGTTCATCACACTCCATAGAAAGATGTTATCTGAGCTCCAAAACAAAAGCTCATCTCCCTGTATCCTCTTCAAGGACATTCCCTCATTGTTCCTTTTTCCACCTTGACAGGGTCAAGCTTACTCTTGGCAAATACCTTTTATAAAAATGCATGCAAGTTTTATGCTTTGCTTTTATTTTTATAATTAGAGGATCATGAAAGTTAATTTTTGCATCTTTTAAGGAATCTTACCTAATAGCATATAATAGCAATAATAATAGCCAGCATTTTCATAGAAATATAAGATTTGTGAACCACTTTTTTATGTCTTATCTCTTTTGATCTTCACAATAATGCTACAAACTAGGTGCTATTATCATTTTCATTTTACAAGTGAGGAAACTGAGAGACAAAGATTTTATTGTTTAATAACTTGCTCAGGATCATACAACTAGTATCTAAGGCAGGATTTGAATTCAGGTTTTCCCAATTTTAAATCCAAAGAGCTATCTACTATGTTACCTACTTCTTCTATATGTACTGACAACACCTTATTGGAGAACTTTTAATGTTTTTATCTACTGAATTGATTTTTTAAAAAATAATTATCTATGAATATCTACATATATACATGACACATTTTAAATATATTCTTCATTATTACTATTTTCTTTGTTATTCAGTCATGTTTGACTTCCTATAATCCCCTTTGGGGTTCTCTGGGAGTGGTTTGCCATTACCTTCTCCAGCTCATTTCACAGATGAGGAAACTGAGCGAATAGGGTTAAGTGACTTGCCCAGAATCACACAGCTAAAAAGTATCTGAAGTTAGATTTGAACTTAGGAATACAAGTCTTCCTAACTCCAGGCCTGGTACTCTTATCTACTGTGCCCCCTAGCTGCCCTCACTTTAAGTCTAAAGTATCAGGTTGAATTGATCAATAATTGTTGTTTCTTAATTTGCTCTATGTCTTCTACATGTTATTCCATTATTTTATTTTATTTTTTCTTTAAGGTATAATTAGGACCAGAGGGATCATGATTCTGAACTAAAACAGGATCATTTCAGTGAACCACAATCTCTTGTCATTCTGACAGAGTATCTCAATTGGTTAGCAAAATAGCCTAAGTAAATGTCTTTTCATCATTGAAAAGGAAATAACACTAACAATGAATATTTGATTATTTCTCCCTTTTCAAGCAGATGTATGTTTTAAAACATTGGATTGTTTAACTGCTGCTATTAGACCTAGTGTATAAAACCTTTTATACAATTAACATTGATTTTGGTGTTATTCTCTTGACTTTGATGACTGCCTTTTAACTGCCTAAATTTTTTGCCTCCTCTCTATATGGTGAGTGCACTGACTACAATTATGATGATTTAATGGATTTCACTGGCTTTCAAATCTTGACTTCTTGTGGATTGGATTACAGTAAAGTATTTGCTTTTTTTTTATAATCTCCCTGCATTTTAGCTTTTAAAATTTCTATTTCCCAGTATGGATCATATTGTTTTAGATTTCTTAAAGATGACTTCAGATAATTATCTGCTTCGAAGTACAAGCATACCCCACACCAAAAAGAAAATCGTTAAAGCCTCAAAAGAGCCAACAACCTGAAGCATGGCCCTAACCCATCAATCAATCAGAAGTTAGGATGGAAAAAATACTCTAAATAGCACTTAAAAATAGCTGAGGAGGCACTGACACCATGTTTACACAAACAAAAGGCAAGTAGCCAGGAGTCAAATCTTATCTCTCCTCTCCTCCATCTTTTTTTGGCCTTTATCATGGATAAAGGGCTGGCTTAGGATCTGTAAACCTACCTGTAATACATCTTAGCTGTGTTATCACTTAATCTCTTAGTACCCTCCAGAAAATTCTCAAAGATTATAAATTATAGAGAATGAGCTGCTGATGCTCATAATGGATGTTTTCCACTTAATTTTCATCACTATTATCTCCACTTGTCCAACCCAAAAAGGAAAAAAAAATAGTACTTTTTAAAAAAATAAAGGCAAAAGACAACAAAACAAGTTATTATCAAAAAAGCAGCTTCCAGAATATCTTTTAGACTCAGTTTGCCTTTATCTTAGCCTGCTTCAATTTGATAATTAAGTGACTAGCAAATGCAAGAAACTATTCTGGATAGTTATGACACAAAGCTAGACATATGTCAAAACTAGGTCTTATATAGATTCCCAAAACAATTTTCTTAAAATAACTGTTGGGATCATGTCTCCATTCAGTCTGTGTTTCCTATTGGTTTTACAAGCAAATACATGTGAGTTAGAGTGATATTTAAAGACAAATCCAATGTCTCTTTCGACCTACAACTCATTACTTCTTTTACACACTCTATATTCCAGCCAAAATGAACCATTGGCTGGTCCCTGAAACTGACAGTCCTCCATGCCTTAATAAAAGACATCCTCCAAGCCCGAGGCACCTTGTCTCATCTCCTTTGAAGGCACAACACTGATGAGATTCTACAAACCCTTATCTACTCCCCCAAGTTGGTAGAGTTCTACCTCCTTCCTCAAGTTGCCTTATGCTAAATGAAGATTTGCAGACTTGCAGAAGCCCATGGATTGTGTTCTGGTTTTTGTCTTTGAATCCCAATGCCTAACTTAACTTTGAAAAAAAAAGTCAAATTGAATTAAATCAAATGATAGACACTACTGCCAGGACACTTAACAATCTGGTAAAAGTTAGAACAAAGCTACTATCTTATAACAGCTGTACCTATATCTGGAACAAGAATTAGAGAGTTATCTATATATACCTGTAACTTTTTTGAATATGAATATGAAGTATTTAACTTCATAGATATTGTGTTTCTTGTAAATTGAAGTTTTATGACAAACAGAGGAATAGAAGGGAGACAGAGATAGCAGGTTCACTGGAGCAGTCAGAACACACACAAAATTTATTGATATCAACATGTTTAAAACTTTTCCAAATGAATAGTTTCACTTGGTTTTCAACAATGTGTAAAAAACAAATTATACACACACACACACACACACACACACACACACACATATAAATATGCCATCTTCCAATTAGTTTACAAAAATAACTTCCATCAGTGTGGATGTAAATTTAGCTGCTGGATATCAACAAAAACTTTTGTATTACTATTGGAAGAGAAAAATGGGTGATTAGTAAACTCATTCAATGATACAGTTTTTACTTTTGGATCAATATATCTTTGTTAAGTATCCTTTTAAACAGGTATAACCATTATATTACATACTAAATACTGAATTAAACTAAGCTTAGAACAAGATCTTTGGACTATCCTACAATGTTAAATCAATTTTTTTAAATAATGTAGTATATTCAGTCATATTGCTTTCACTAACATTATTAATAATAATATTTTGATGAGAAAATGATTTTATAGCTAATGAAATATTACTATCAAAATGTTTACATATTTATCTCATTCTTTTCATTTTGTGCCATTTTTATATGTATCTCTTAGTATCATAAAACATGTGCATAATTTATAAATAAATACATATATATATATACATGTTTCCATATGCACATTATATGAGATCATGCTCCAAAAAAAATTATACTGATGAAGACAGAATGACTGAAAAAATTATTGAAGACCACTGGTCTACTCTAACAACTAGCAATAATTCAATACAACTCAACAAACCTTAATTTATCACCATAATAGTGTAATACATTTAGGAGGCACTAGAGAAAGGAAAGAAAACAAAAGTCTTTTTTAATTTAAGAAAAAGTTTACAATAGTCTTTCATAAAAATAATTTTCTGATTAAAATTCAGAGTCAAACATTTTATTTCACTACAATACACCAATACCTAAACATTCTGTAAGTATAAGCTTTATCAAATTTTGAGAAAAAGTCCTATCATTTTTTGCTATTCTACTATTTGTATATGTTTACTTACATCCAGTAATCTATCCCACTTGTGCCTCAATAAAAAGACATTGAATCTGCCATTACTGTAGATACTGCTTTTATGACCTTTATGACCTTAACAAGCTTTTTACTTCTCCAGAACTCAGTTTCTTCATTTGTAAAAGGAAATGGATAAGCCAGATGACTTCTAAGGTCCTTTTTGAGATCTAGAATTTACTATATAGATTCCTTGAATCCTAATCATTTTGGACAAAATCACCCAATCAAAAAGAAAGCTAATCTAGAAAGAGAAGAATACAGCACCCAAAAATGTTGATAGCACCCTTTTCAGCACAAACAAAACCATTTCCCTTTAAAACAAACATGAAAAAATGGAATTTTATTTATTAATCAATTTGAGATATATGCATATGAATTTATATGTTTATGTATGTTGATGTGCATGCTGTGAGTGTACATATATGTATACATGTGTGTTATACATACATATATATGTGTGAATGTATTCAAGATCTTGCTGAGAGTTACAGTATGTCACCAGCAAAGGAAACAACAAAGAATCCCCAACTCTGACTCAATTGTTTTTTTGAAGACTAAGAGACTCTGGGTTAACCTCAGAGTTAAAGTTTAAAAAAAAAAAAAAAGATGCTTCATGATCGATAGCTCCAATTCAAATATTTAGTTAAGATCAAGCACAACTTCAGCAAGTCTACTAGTAGACACAATCTAAAGGTTACAAGAGGACCCTTATATACCCTTCAGCTCATAGACCCAAAACTTAATAAGAACATTAGCTTCAGACTTTGGATGTCCTAAAAATCTACCCAGTTATCCAAATGTCCTTTGTGCCATCATCACTATCTCATCCCCTCAATTCAATTCAGTAATTTAACAAGACTTATGTTAAATGCTTGCTGTATGCAAGATTACATAGAGCAAGTCTTCTTATCCTGCTACTCTCTCTTTCTTTCTGTCTGTCTCTGTCTCTCTGTCTCTCTCTGTATGTCTCTGTCTCTCTCTCTCTCTCTCTCTCTCTCTCTCTCTCTCTCTCTCTCTCTCTCTCTCTCACACACACACACACACACACACACACACACACACACACACACTGACTCTTTTTTGACAAATATCTACTTAGAGCTCTTGATAGTGTGGGCAGGTAGTGTGGGTTGAAACATAAGAGCATTAGAAAAGTATTTATTTCATCTTTCCTCTCTTACCTGTGTGACCTTTGATAACGTATGTATTTCTTTGGTCTTCCCCATCTGAAAAATGAGGGACTTTCGGCTTGTGAGATTACCTTTCCCATTCTGAACCTATAAGATCATGATTCCCATGAATTTAAATTCATTTCATTGTAATTCAGTCATTTTTATTGCGTCTGACTTTTCTTGATCCCATTGGGATTTTCTTGGCAAAGAAACAGGAGTAGTTTGCCATTTCCTTCTCTAGCTCTTTTTACAGATGAGGAAACTGAGGAAAACAAAGTAAAGTGACTTGCCCAGGATCACCCATCTAGGAAATGTCTGAGGTCACATTTGAACCTGGGAAGATGAGTCTTCCTGAGTCCAGGTCTAGTGCTCTTTCTACCTTGCCACCTAGCTGCTTCCTTCTCATTAGTAATAGGTTAAAAATGTTTGACCTTCTCTAGCCTAAACTAGATTAGTAAATCATAAAAGCCTGTGAATTTTAAAATAAAAAAAAATTATTATACATTCTAGAAGCAACCTTTGTCAGGCTGCATTTTCTTTCGTAATTTTCCTGCTATTTATTTGACTCATTTCTTTTTAGAGATAAGAGGAATAATCCATTTTCTTTTCCCTTAAATGTATTATTTCAAAATAATTAAAATGTTTAAAATAGCAGCCAGTGGGTATTTACTACTGTTTCTAATTCATCTCTTCTCACAGATAACAAAAAAGCTGGTGAGAAATAATATTTAAGGATGGCTTATGAAAAATAAAATAAAAGTAAATTAACTTAGAACTCACACCTGGGGTAAATCTTTAAAAGGTAATAAAAAGTGGGTAAAAAAGTTGCTTCTAAGAAAACCAAACGCTTTTTAGCTACTTAGCAGCTATCAAGAGTAGGAAGGAAAATACCTTAATATTTAATGCATCAGAGTCACTCTAAGACTCAAAAAGTTGTTTTCCTTAACATCATGGAGTGCAAAATGAAGGAAAGGAATAAACTATCAAGCAAAAGTCTAGACAAAAATAAGATGAGGCTGGAATCCAACAAAATGTGGTACTTCTGATCAAGCCCAGCTGACAGAAAATAATTGAGGTATGTTTATCCATTAGAAGATGGCTGTTTTTCACACCCAAGTAAAAAATGGAGAAAGCATATGTTAACTCACAAATTTTTAGTACTCAATATGCCCCAAGACTCACTTGAGTACAGAATATTCTCTATTACTTGTTGTTTTATTTATTAATATCATCACTAATATCATGATGTTTGGTTCCATATAATCAGTTCAAGTAATGCTGAAAAGCTAGATCCAAAGGTGGTAGGCTGAGAAACATATGGTGACGCCAATCAACAAAGACTGATATTATCTGTTCTTGGTGAGCTCTAAATGTTATGGTGGCAAGGTGGTTTAGTGATAAGAGAGCCAAGGCTGAAGTCAGGAAAACTCATCTTCCTTAGTTCAAATCTGGCTTCAGACACTTGATAGTTGTGTGATCCTGGGGAAGTTACTTAACTCTGTTTACCTCTATTTCCTCATCTGTAAAGTGAAAAAGAAAATGACAAATCACTCCAGTATCTTTGCCAAGAAAACCCCAAATGGATTCACAAAGAATTGGGCATAATAATAATAATGACATATACTAGTTATGTGATAACAGGTCAATCATTCAATTTTCAGTAGCCCAGGAAACTCTTAGAAACTAAAAGTTATGGAGGATTTCTGTATAGGTGGAGGGACTTTGTGGTCACTAAGAGACACAACTGAAAAAAGACTAAACTATGTGAATTAGGAAGGCTATCACTGGATGTTGATGAGCAAAAGGATTTTCTGTTTGTTTGTCTTTAAGGACTAGTGGTAAGGAGAAATTTCAAACTTGTTTACGGCATGGAGGAAAAGGCATCACCTTTATCTTGTAAAAATGTTGGTATCAAATTGAGACTGAGGGGAATTTCTTTAAAACAAGACTTTTGGAAAGCATTGGCAACTAAGAGAGAAAACTTCGTGAGGGTTTTAATATTTAATACCCCACTGCTGCTTTGCAGCTTGAGGAAAACTTGAGTTTCTTTATTGCCAAATATTTTAGAGCTTATCTCAAATTGTGTGGACTTAAAAAATGTTTAATATCCCTAAACTGCAAAGCAAGATGAAAAAATCAACAGCTCAGGGCAATGAGGTAATTCTTTCCTTGCAAATTAAAAAAAAAACTAAATATTAAAATTTAATAGTTATTCATAAGGCTAAATAAAGTTTCCCCAAAAAAATTGTTGCTGGAGATTTCATTAATCACTATCATCTAATAGACATTTCTTGTTGCCTACTGTATGTATACTTAAAAGGTTCTTGGAAGCTAGAGCTGGAAAGATACAGAATGAATCAAATAAAGATGTAGTAGATAATTCAAGAGTCAGGAAACTTGAGACAAAACGTTACCCCGAGATATGACCAATCAGACAAAGCATACAGCTTCTATAATATAATTATAAGGACAATGAAAATAACCCAAGGCCCCAGATATCACACCCTACAACTGACTATACTCACTTTTCTCATGAATAGGATCGTCAGTCAATCAAAGTAGAACTGGAACGGCCTTCAGAAATGATCACATCCAATCCTATTCATTTAGTAGATGGGAAAAATAGTGGGCTAGAGAATTTTTAATGATTTGACCAAGGTCACAAAATCCACAAGTGCTTCTTAGGCAAGTCACATAACATCTATATGAGGATATAAAAGGGGACAGAAACAAAGAATGTTGTGGGGACAGATTCAGCAAGTTTGGCAGTCGAGTAGATAAATCAGGTGAGGGAGAATGAGGAGTCAAGAATAATGTTGAAATTATGAATCAAAGAAACAGGAAAGATGTTGATGCTTTTGAAAAGAGTAGTTTGGAAGATGGGAAAAATTCAAAGGAAAGATTTTAGTTTGGTTTTGAATATATTATACAATCTTTTTTTTTAAATCTGAACTTTTAAAAAACATTAAATGGTTATTTTTCATAAGTAGTAAAAAAAAAAACAGGGTTTGTACAGGAAATTGCAGATTTATGTATACAACTTGCTTTTAAAATACATTTATTATCAATTATAGCAAATCCAACATTCAATTTGCAAAGTTATTCTATTTGTTTGTGATTCTTTCTGATCTTCTCTACTCTGCATTTTTTAAAAAGATGCTTCAATGATTCCTTTTTTCCTTTTTATTCTCTTCTTTTTTATGGAACTAGCCTATCCCTATTTACCTTCTCCCTCTTAACATTCCTTTAAATTAAAAAGAAAAAGAAACATTTTAGCAAATATTCATAATCAAATAAAATAAATTCTCTCATTGGCATATATATGTACATATACATACATACACATACACACATAAGTCTTTATAATGAGCCCATCAAGACTTGGATAGTATGCTACATCACTGGTTCTTTGGACAAGTGGCTGATAATTGAAATGATCAAAGTTCTTAGGTCTTTCAAAGTTATTTTTCTTTGCAATTCTGTGGTCACTATGTAACTTAGTCTCATTGCTCTGCTCACTTCAGTA
Source organism: Antechinus flavipes (assembly GCF_016432865.1). NCBI lineage: Eukaryota > Metazoa > Chordata > Mammalia > Dasyuromorphia > Dasyuridae > Antechinus > Antechinus flavipes. Next base: position 48,965,592 of record NC_067400.1, read on the forward strand.
TGCATCAGTTTATTTAAAACCCCAAGTTCATCAGAAACCATTCCCTTCACCATCTATAAACAATGTAGTAGCATTATATTACATACAAATTATATGAAGTGTTTTTTTTTCAATCATTCTTTACTGGAGTTTCCAGTTGTTATAATAAAAAAAGCTGATGTAAATATCTGCCATTTTTGAAGAAAGTAGTAAAGGGTAGAAAGAGGTTGAAAAATCCAAGAGTTGGGTGGGGAAAATGATTGATGTCTCAGTCTCCTGAAGAAGTTAAAGAGAATGGGATGAAATGCACGTGGAGAGAGAATGATCTTGGCAATCTCTTTGCCAGAGACTGAGGGCGGGGATGCTAGAAAGTTTAAAAATCAAAAGTTTAAAGATGAAGAAATGGGAAGAAGGAAGATCACAATGAGTGAGTTCAAGTTTTTCAGCAAAGTCCTCAGCTGAAAGAGACGGGGGAGAGAACCCATGAAAGGTTTCAGGAGGAAAGATATTTCAGCTCTCTTCTATAGGGAATGAGACATAAAACAAATGAGGGAGTAATAGAAGGATTGTCTTGTCACAGTGAAGGTTCATTTGAGGCTGGATTGCATGAATTTATAATGGACCCAAGTCAGCAGTATTGTGAGACTTTCTCCAGCCTATTTCAAACACAGGTGAGTAATTTTAAGGAAAAGGGAGTCAAGAAAAAGGAAATTATAGGGAGAATAGAGGAAATGGGTAGAAGACCCCAAAGAAGAGCTTAAAAGGTATATTCCCCTGAGATAGCATGGATTTAGAACTCAAACAAGGCAGTATGATACTTGGAAACAGAGCTAAGTCTGGAGTTGGGATTTGAGTTTCCTTCTGATGTTTAATAGTTTACATAACATTGGAAGTCATTTCAACCTCCCTGGGCTTCTTTTTTCTCCTCTGTAAAATGGGAGGGTTGGAGTAATTGACCTTTGAGGTCCCTTGTACATTATACCTGTGATTCTATGAGCTTAGAAGTCAAACAGCCTGACCTCTGCATTTTAGGAGAAAACCTGAGAAATCATTTACCTTTAACTCTTCCTGTTTGTTACCTAAAGTCGACGAGGTCAGGCAAGTTCCCGAAAGCTTTGGAACAGCACCACTTAATGATATACAAATCCTGAAATAGCTTATTTAGCACTGAGTGGAGGATAATGCTCAAATTGTTTTTATTATCTTTACTGCAAAATGTTTTAATGTCATGAACCACTCCAACAGAAGAGTAAGCATATTCAATTCAGTTGAGCAAATAATAAGATTAGAAAATAAGGGTGCCATATTTGTACAGTTGGAAAAAAAGTCATCTCCTAGATAGTTTAATGAATTGAGGATCAGACCCCGTGGCAATGTCTCCAGAATATACCACTGATTCCCTGCCAAACCGTGACTCCTCACCTACCCCAAACTGCACTATTTGTCACCACACAGGCAATCACACAGATTACTACACAAGCTGGGAAGTATTTGCACAGATTGCTAATGCTTTGCAGTGGCCAAGCCAACTACAAATCACTAGCATTCCCAGACAAATTCCACTGTGATGGCAAAACCACTGACTGCAAGTTCATCTTTAAAGAAAAGTTTTTGCAGAGGTTTTCAGAGGCTGCAGAGGCCTTCAGGTCTGACTGCTTCATTTTGCAAATGAGGAAACCAAGGTCCAGAGCAGGTATGGTTTTCCCAAGGATGCCCAGGCAAGTGGCAGAGACATAGAATCCAAAGTTCTTTCTACTACATCCTATCACCTTTTGTTATAACCTAAGCTCTACCTCTTTAGTCCACAGTCTTTCTGAACAATTTAGTTTTCCCTAGAGGAACATAAAGGGCAGAGACTGGTTTTGTTTTATCTTGTTTTGTTTTGTCTTTATATCTTTAGCATCCAACATTACACCTCAAACAGTTCTTATTGGATTATGTAATTTTCCTCTCTCTCTCTTCTTTTGCAGTAGAATTCTATAATCACAGAAGTAGAGCAACTTTATGCAAATTTGAAATCTTCATTTATATTTCCTTCATATATTTTACAACTCTTCTATTTTGTACCCCCAATTAGCTCCTTTGGTGAGAAATATCAAATTGGGCAACAACCACCAGAAATGACCAATTTGAGCACCCCAAATTTCATGTGTTGCCCAATTCATACCTTGGTCTATTCTGCAAGACCCTGTTTACTCTTTAAATTAAAAACACACCATAAATATAAAGCAACATTATTGCTTTTAGAAATAACAAGACATACTGCTTCTCACCAACTTCTGCAGCAATTTTTAAAGTTAGGCCATAAAATTTTCATGGCTGCTTCAAACCACTAGAGTGTGCATAATGGAATAAAGTAATGTGTGATGGTGAAAATTATTGAGATTATGTCAGTAATGCAGCTTAAACTTCACCTTAGAGAAAAGGTCAAGAAGGGGACAGATGGTGGTAGAAACACTTAAAAAAATAAATTTCTTGTAATTATCTCTTTAGAAACAGAAATATAAATTTCATCTCTTGCATGACATCTTTTCTGATACTCCCAGTTGTTATCTATCCAAATTGCCCTGCATTGACTTTGTATATACTTTGCATTAGCTTATAGTTTACTGTAGATTTTGTTGGTATTTTTCTACTATAGCATCCAAATACCTTTTGACCATTTATACCTTGGACATCAACACCTTGGGGCTCATTTGTTTAAATTTATTTTTTTTGTTAACTGTATATATTTAAGAAAATGATGGAGAAATTAAGAAATCAGATTAAATTTCAAAGTGTGTCATTTGCACTTTTTTGAGAGCCCAGTTGTTGGATATTTGGCAGCCCAGCCCTGTTAAACCCAATCTCCCTCTTTATGTCCTTTTTTTCCTGTGACATCATCAGTCTCCCTCTTTCCCAGGTTCCCATCTTCTCTAAATCACCCTATATCCTTGTGGGCAAACTCTTTCCAAAATGGAAAAAAATTCGGTAGCCTCCAAAGATTTATTCTTTGAGTCAAAATTTGACCTTATGAGACTCTGGTCATACTCATTCCACTGGCACTGGTAGGATACAATACTAGTAAGATACTAGTACCAAAAAGCAACTACACTGTTATAGCTGAGACTCCCAAGCACCACACTGGTCCCAGCATCCCAATTCCTTGTGTTCTTACTCTTTCACAGACAACTATTGAAAACAGATTTACTACTAACTCACTTCCTCCCTCCCTCCCACAAGGGAAAAAAAAAAAAAAAGCTCTCTTATTCTTAATCTTACTGCAACATGAAGCCAAAACTAATCTCAACGTAGTCATGAATATTCCCTTCCAAGCTCCTTGGACCTCTGCTGTGAAACTCCAAATGGAATGACATTGGTTACTTCCAACCATTTCTAAATATGGCAGGAATTGCCAGTACATTCAGCCTCTTCATTTGACAGATGAATAAATAAACTTGCTCCCAGTGACCCAGCCTGAATTTGAATTCACATCTTCTCACAAAAAAAGCTAGTTGTTTCCACTATATCATTGTTATTTTTTATGCCTTGCTCTCCAAAGTAGTACAATTAGGTACTCTCCAATTAGGTGGTACAGTACATAGAATATTGGGCCTGTAGTCAAGAAAATTCATCTTCTTATTTTCAAATCTGGCCTCGGACACTTACTACCTGTGTGATCCCAGGCAAGTCGCTTCACCCTGTTTGCCTCAATTTCTTCATCTGTAAAATGATCTGGAGAAGCAAATGGCAAACCACTCCATTAGATTGCCAAGAAAACCCCAAATGGAATCCTAGATAGTTAGACATGTCTGAAAAACAACTGAATAGCTTCAGGGTTTTGATTTAGCTGCATTATTCTTTTATTAATATAATTGGCTAATTAACAAGGGGATATGTAATGGGCTGAGGCTTGAGTTGATGCACTGAGGTCCCAAGCACGTGAGGCTAAATAGTAATTGGACCATGCTCTATTAATATATAAGCTTGGAGAAAGAATGGCCCCGCCCACTCTTTGTGCAAGTCCTGATGTGTTGTATAGGAAATGACGATTTTGGTGGGTGGAGGCAGGAGAATGGAAAAGGAAGGGGAGGAGAGACTGCTTGGGAGCCATCTTGACTACCTTTTTCTGGAGGAGATGGCTCAGTGGGTAGAGCACCAGCCCTGAAGTCAGGAGGACCTGAGTTCAAATCCAGCCTCAGATACTTAACAATTCCTGGTTGTGTGACCATGGACAAGTCACTTAACCCCAACTGCCTCAGCAAAAAGCAAAAAAAAAAAAAAAAAAAAAAAAAAGAAGAGAAACAAACAGAAAAAGGTAGTCAAGATGGCTCCCAAGCAGTCTCTCCTCCCCTTCCTTTTTCACTCTCCTGCCTCCACCCACCAAAATCGTCATTTCCTATACAACACATCAGGACTTGCACAAAGAGTGGGTGGGGGCCATTCTTTCTCCAAGCTTATATATTAATAGAGTATGGTCCAATTACTATTTAGCCTCACGTGCTTGGGACCTCAGTGCATCAACTCAAGCCTCAGCCCATTACAGGGATAGAGCACTGAACCTAGACACTTTAGTGTAAATTCTGCAAAAGACACTTACGAGTTTTGTAAGCTGGACTGAGTCATTTAACCACTGTGGACCTTTCTTTATCTGTAAAATGGAAATAATAGCACTTATCTCATAGAGGCCTGTGTAGTTAAATGTTTAACAATCAATTTTCAAAAAATGCATAAAGAGCACATTTTTAAAAATTAATCAGCCTCATTAACATGTTATTCATCATTTAAAATACAGAAAATGAAGAAAACAACCTAAAAAGTCAATCTCAGACTTGCTGATTTTTAAGGTGAGAGAACTGTATTGGAGAAAAGCTCCATGTTGTGTATTGCAGTTGATTACATACCCAATAGATTCACCTAGGGGCCCTATTTTGGAGATTACTGCTCTCTGAAATAGTTTAGACAAAAGATTTTCATTTGTTGGATGCGAGAATGAAAGCGAGTGTTTGTTGGACCAAACAATTTGATCAAATCCATGATATTTTTGTGTTCACAAGTGAGGAAGTAAAATAGCCTAGTGTTCCAAGAGTCTCCAAGGATACTGTGAAGAAGAATTTTTTAAAAAATGTTTGTCTGAATTTCATTTCCAAAATTCTTCTGACAATCTCTTCCATTTGTTATATTCATTTGATCACCTTTTCTATTGCCTACGCATTTCTCCCATTAGAGCACCTTCTTCTCTTAAACCAGTTCTAAAAACTACCTAAATAATTATTTTCAGCAAGAGAGGGGGAGAAGAAAGGAAGGGATAGAGGAAGGAAGGAAGGAAAGAAGGAAGAGCGAGAGGGAGGAAAGGAGAGACAGAAGGACGGAGGGTGGGAAAGAGACAGGGAGGAAGGAGGAAGAAAGGGAGGATGGTAAAAAGGAATAAATGAAGAGAGAGAGGGAAGAAGGGAAGGAGATAGGACAGAGAGTGGGATGGAGGAAGGAAAAGAGGGATGGAGGAAGGGAGAAATAGAGGGAGGAAAGAAGGAAGGGAGGGAGGAAAGAAGGGAGGGAAGGAGGGAGGAAAAAAGGAAGGAAGAAAGGGAGAGAAAGAAGAGAGGGAGGGAGGGAGGGAGAGAGGGAGGAAGAAAAGGGGAAGGAAGGGAGGAAGGAAAGAAGGAAGAGGGAGGAAGGAAGAAAAATTGATTGCTGCCTCTATACCATCACACACACACACACACACACACACACACACACACCCCACACAAAATCACATACCATGTACACATACAACAATGCATACACAATGTATAGTGAGAAAGCACTTGATTGATTGGGATACAGATGTTTCCATTCTTGGTTCTATCTCCAATTCATTTTGTGAATACGAGCAAGTCACTACATCTCTTTGAGTTTCACATTTTACTTTTTTACAATAAAGGGTCTATTACATTCCTTTGGCATTAAAGGGCTTATCACATTTTGAATATCAACTCTGAATTTAGATTACCAAAAAAAGGTGCCCCTTGGTGAGCATGGATGGATGATCAAAGTCACCAAGGAGCTGGGATTTCAAACCTTGCATGTGTCATTGGTGATGACTTCTTTGTTCTAAAGAAGGTTTAGAAAGTATCCTTCAAAAACTCAAGGAGAATGGAGACTGACAATAAAACATTTCCAAGCTGAGAAAGAAGCTAGCTGAAATAACTGCATAGAATGTACCTATCAGACAGAAAACCAAACTTCCACATGACTGGCACTTCTGAACTATCTTATTGACATGCAAAGAGCTCTAAAATTCTCGGAGATATTCCATCTATATCACAAAACAATAACATATGGAGGTATGGCATATTCTCTTCTCCCTGTCAATCAGATGGAAAGAAAAAAAGCAAAAGTGAAAATTCCTCTCTGAATTATCCATTGAGCAATAAATTTATTACCAGGAACCTGCTGGGTAATATTTATTTACAATAAACCAAAAAAGTCTATGTCAACTTTCCCCAAGGGTTTCCCAAGGAGGGTAACAGACACTTTCCTTTAAAGACACAAAGCATCACCTGTAGGGCTTATAAGAAAACAACATTCTGGGTACTGATGACAGCAGGCAAAAACACATTTGCTTTAAATGATTACAAGTCAAATACTGACACATCAAAATATTTGAACAGTTTCATACCTTCACCCCAAACTGAGATGCATCAGCAAGCTCACTATGTGGCATTTATGCATATGTTTATTCCCTTCTTTGCTTTCAAGAATCCTGAAGGTTTATTTGTAAAATAGGGGAGGAGGGTTAGATTAGATGATCTTGGAGGTTTCTTTCTGTTCTATTGTTCTGACAGTTTACACAATTATATCTAAGATTATGCCATGTGTATGGTCTTAATAAAACTGGTGCATAAGTAGAATTTTGGTAAATTGGATCAAATGCACTAGGAAAACGCAAGGTTTAATGCAATCCTAAATTAAAGCCTTCTGAAAAAATAGTTACTCATTTATATATTTGTTTGAGAAGTTCAAATTTACAATTAAAAAACAAGCACTTATTGAATGTTTATTCTATGCAAGACACCAGGTTGGGCACTCTAAGGAGAGGTAAGGCAGGGAGTAAGATACAGAAATATATGGATGACCCAAACTAAAACTTATAACTGCAGCAAGTTTTAGGATACACATTCTATTATATGTGTTCTACCGGGGTTTATAATCTAGTTGAGTGATAAAGCATAAATATGAGAAACTGTAAATAGCTTTCTTTAAAAATCAATCACTTCTTCAATGTGGGTGTGCTTCTATCAACAGATACTGCCTTTCTATACTTTGGTAGACAAATTTTGTGTACTTCTCTGAATGAAAAGATATTATCTTTTGACCAATCTTAAGGTAGTGTTCAAATTTAATCAGGCTTGTCTTTAATCCTCAGCTGCTTTTTCAGCTACTATGGCCTTCTAAGCCTAGGAGACCCCTGTGCTCTGTGGCCCCCTCTTCTGACTGATATATTCCTCCCCAAATCTCCATCTCAAGGAATTGGCTAAACATCTTTCACTTCTTTCCCTGCTTCACTTTAAACTATATGCTTCAGCTACCTTCACACCTTGGGAACTTCTCACCCTGAAAGATCCTTCAACCCTGCAGTCCCCTCCTCTCATTAGTAAGTTCCTCCCAGAACCTTCCCTTTGACGAAGAATTCAGTTCATCCATCTTTCATTCTAATTCCAGCACCTCTTTCCTGAACTCTCTTAATTCTAGCATCTAGAATTAAGAATTCTAGTATCTGTTTATTTCTGTTATTATTCAGTCATTTAAGTAGTATCCAATTCTTTATGTTTCTAGGCAAAGATACTGAAGATGTTGGTTATTTCTTTCTCCAGCTCCTTTTACAGATGAGGAAACTGAGGCAAACAGGTGCAAGTGATTTGTTGGTATAAGTGTCTGAAGCTGGATTTGAACTCATGAAAATGAGACTTCCTGATCTAAGTTTTATCCACTGTGCCACCTAGTTGCCCTAACCATCTACATGAAGGGATAGAAATCAGAATTATAGTTAATACTTAAAAATTATTTTCTCTAGACTTACAACATTAGGGATAGAGAGGAAAGGGATAAATATAGTTATGGTTCAGGAATCTTTCTCTGAGGAAAGCAAAGGGGCTACCTTGATGGTCCTACCCTACTGCACCTCTCTTGGAGGGAATCAAAGTCACTGGTAGAGAGAAAAGGGTGGAGAAGATACTAGAAATAATTATTCATGCCTGCCTGTGTGCCTCATCCCTCATACACATACGTACAAGAAAATTGTGTGTAGGTGTGTGTATACACTTGGACAATAGACATTTTTCACTCACTAAGTCTTTTCTGTATGGATGTTCATGTTCATCTCCTCTGAATAATTACAGCTCTCTTCCAACAGGTTCTACAGTGTTACAGGGCTTGATATAATCAACACATGCCTTCCACAAATGAAAGCATCTGGATGATCTAATTATCCACAGAGAATACCTCTTTCATTTGAACTCTGCCCTGAATCTTCATCCCAGTGAATTTTGGCAAACACATTTCCCTGTTTTATGCCTCATTTGCTATCTATGGCCAGAGAGGTTATTGATAGGGCTTTTCCATTTTTTCTTTCAAGGAATCTTGAATGATTTTAATGTAGAAATGGGAGAAAACTTGTAAAAAAAATCCATACAATGATGTTTTGTTCTATCAAACCCAATTCATTTTCAATTATCTATAAATGATCTTATATTCTCCACATTTTTTCAGTTAATTATGAAATAAAGAAGTTGAAACCCTCTGTGAATTATTTCTTGTTAAAGGCCTCTGTGTCTTATTTTGAGGCCTCATTCTCATGCAAAAGTGACCCTGAGTTCTTGAAGTCAAGACCAATGTAACTGTGGAAGTTCCTGCCATGCTAGAAAAACTTCAGGTGTGACCCTGGCAATATATCAAATCCATTTTCTTAGGAAAATTAATTATCTATAAAGAGGCATACAACCTGAGAATGAAATTTTGGGGGCCATAACAATTCAAGAAATAAAAGATAAAATTACCCTTAGCCCTGAGCAAGGGTACTATGGAGTTCAGATGAGATAACGGATGTAATATACTTTATAGATTTTAAAGAGTTGCAAATATTCTTATTCATTATTATTATAATCCTATAGTTACTTCACTCTTTTCAGTCTTCCCCTGTCTTCCTGCAATAACAAGGACATGCTAGAGAATGTTTAACAACCAGATTGAAGTGGAATTTATACACATATACTTTTAAATTTATTCAACACTATTAACACTTTATTAAGTCTAGGCAATCAATAAAACAATCAAGTCCTGAATTGCAATGATTAATGATTTCTGGGATAATGAAAATTTAATAATCAACTTTTACAAACCAGTTAATTATGGCTGAAATATACCCCAATCATAAGCAAGTCTTCTCTTTCAGAAGTGATGGGTGTTAGTCATATGAAAAACATCAGAGGGTGCTAAGAATTATTCAATTTACATGTATGTATATTAGTTCTTAACCTGGGGCCCATGGCCTCACATAAATATATGAATAGATTTTGGGGAGTGAACTGATGGAGAAAAAAGGATATATTTGTCTTCATTGCCCCCTAACTGAATTTCATCATTTCCTTAAATTATGAATGTTGTCCCAAAAAAAAATCATTTCAAGGAGAGGTCCATAGACTCTACCAAGCTGCAAAAGTAGCTCATCTCATACACACACACACACACACACACACACACACACACACACACACATCCCTATCTACATAATAAGTATTGAATAGGAATTTACCTATGTCACAGGCTTCAATGTGCACCAGGCCATGAGCAATTCATTTGTGAGGCTGAACTGATAGCATAAACCACAAGAAAAGATTCAGGGAAGTTTATGGGTGATAGCAGTTACCTCCAAGTAAATTACGGCTGTGTATTCATTCTAGGACATTTACTACTTTCGCCTATAAATACAATTAATGTCCTGGATTTATTTTCAAAGCACAAGATGTAGTTATAATTTATCTTAAGGCTTTTCAAGGAGAAACATATATACCAGCATTGAAGGATTTTTTTCTGGTTTACTGAGGAGCTCAAGCAACATCTTCATTTTCCTTTTAGATTAGATTTTTGTATCAGATTCAATTTTACTCTGGAGTACAAAAGATTCTTGTTTAAAGAATTTTTAATAAAGAGTAGATGATTAATCACTTATTTTTTCTTTCTTCATTCCAAAAAGATCTGCCTTTTCTCCCTAAATGAAATTAGACTCCAGCCAGAATATTAAAAATGGAGGATGCTAAGAAAGATAAATTAATAAATAGATAGATAGATAACCCATTCAAGATTCATTAGCATAACATCCTAAGTTCATAAATTTGGAGCTAGAAAGTACTTTAACGCCAGTTAGGTTGGTCTAAGCCCTTCATTTTATACAATGAGGAAAGTGAGATTATGAGAAGTTAAATGAATTGCCTAGGATCATACAATAAGTAAATATCTGAAGTCAGTCAATAATCATTTACCACAAGTCAACTCTGTGCCCAGAACTATATTGATGTTGGAAGGAATATGAACCCAGTTTTTCCTAATCCCAAATCCAACTATGTCATAATCATAAATTACATAGAAATTACTCACAAAGTGAGAAAAGAGGCAGATTCTAGAAATCATCAGATCATAGATTTAGATCTAGAAGGGACCTTACAGGTCATTTTTTTTAAATTCCTCATTTTCCAATGAAGAAATTGAGGCACAGAAAGCTTAAATGACTTGTCTGGAAATACAGAGCTAGTAAATATTTGAGGCTGAATTTCTATCAAAGACTTCCTGATTCAATTCCAAATAAATCATAATTGTCAATGGTGTGGAAATAACAAGAAAAAAGAAGATTTGTGGGATATGATAGTCCATCAGATGACCCAAGAATTCTTCAGGTTCAGTGCAAAGTGTGGTTAAATTAGAGATATAACTGCTTCTGATTTCTTTGTCGTTTTTCAGTCTTTTCTAACTAAGGAAGACTATTTCTCATTTCCAGCATTTGAAGATAAGCAGAACGCTTGAGTGATGAATCCTTCTGCTTTTCCCCATATACCTCCAGAAGTCCACTGAACTCTCTCTGTCTTTCATCCTCTCAATTCCATACTATCATGCTATTCACTCTGAGGTATTCCATCATGTAGGGGAGGAAAGACAGTGCAGGTGGGCAATGGGTCCATCAAGCAGGCAATGGACCATGGAAGCAAGCCGCTGATCGGGTACTTAAGCACACAAACAAAAACCACATGGCAGTAAATTACTGTCATTACTTGAGGAAAGTTCTCTGGACTGTGCCGGATTGCCCGTGCAATAATAATTACGATGCAAACAAAGTAATCATTAAACAAACACTGGGACTTTTGTAGGCCTTTGCAAAATGCTTATTTTTACATCTGATACTCATGAACAACAGATGAATACCAATATGGGCATAGGTATGCTAGCTCATGTCCAGTCCTTGGAATTCAATAGGCGTTACTGGTCTACATTTGGCCCAATTCAAATATCCCCTTCCTGCCAAAGCAGATTTTTTTCCTGTGTTCATATTTCAATAACTGGTAAAATTAGGAAATAACCAATAACCAAGGAAGCCTTTGGGATTTTTTTTTGGCTGAATTCAGCCAAAGTATAGAATGTGAAGCCTTTGGTTTATATCATCCTCCCATTATCTCAACTGAATGTATTTGAAGTTGTCCACCCTTGGCTTTTTCTTTTTAAATCAATTTGTATAGATATAGTCAAAGAGGAAAAAATAAATAAAGGATGAACAAAATTTAGAATATGTATTCTTAAGCTGGGACTTGAAATAAAAAAAAAACTATTCATAAAAATAATATGCAATTTTAGAGGTGAAAGGATGTGTAATAATGATCATCTCATCCAATCATTTCATTTTACAGATGAGAACAATGAGTCCTAGAGAAACAAAGCAACTTGTACAAGGTAACAGAACAGAGATACAATGAAAATTCTGGTCATCCAAATTTATTTTTTTCCTTATACTATATCATATTTCTCTAAAGATGTACAAAGATACCTAAAATGCCTTTAAAAAATTTTTAAAGGTGAAATATTTTATTGTCTTTGCTAAGAAATTAATGCTTGGATTTGATAACTCACATCCAATAAATCTTTAAAGCTAAAATACTTTGTTATTCTGAAAAAGAAAGGTTTTTAGTAAACCCTTCATTTCACATAAATTATTAAGAATTTCTTAGTCTCCTACTTTATGGCAGGCACTCTGCTGGATTTGGGGATTTAAATACAGAAGGGAAACAGTCTCTAGCCTGAGGAAGCTTATATTACACAAAGGAGAGAGCATGTATGTCAGAGATATGGAGAGAACATCAATGTATCATATGCCAGTATACACTGGTAAGACCCTACTTCTAGACTTCCTAGCATATCTCCAGGAAATAAAGCAAAGCAGGGTTTATAAATTAATTTGAATTCATTCATTCAACAGAGTTACTATATTGGAGAGGATATGCTCAGATCCATATTTTATGAAACCCCCTTAGGAAGTAGTATAGAAAATACATTGGAGTGGGGAGAGACTCAAGACAGGGATAGTAATTGGGAGAATATTGTCTTAAAAAGAAAGATGATAATGCCCATTATTGCCACTATTATTCAATATTGTACTAGAAATGTTGGTTTTAGCAATAAGAAAAGACAAGGAAATTAAAGGAGTTAGAGTAAGCAAGGAGGAGATAAAAGTATCACTCTTTGTTGATGGTAAATTTAGAGAATCCTAGAGAATAAACCAAAAAAACTACTTAAAACAATTAACAGCTTTAGCCAAGTTGCAGGTTATAAAATAAACCCACACAAATCATCATCATTTCTATGTGTTACTAACAAATCTCAGCAAGAAGAGATAGAAAAGGAAATTCCATTTAAAATAACTGGAGGCAAAATAAAATATTTGGGTATTTATCTACCGAGACAAAGACATGGACTATATGAACACAACTGCAAAACTCATTTCATACAAATAAAGTCAGATCTAAACAACTAGAAAAAATATCACTTGCTCATATGCAGGTCAAACTAATAAAAAAATGGCGATTCTACATAAATTAGTCTACTTGTTCAGTGTCATGTTAATCAAACTGCAAAAAACTTACATAACTAGAAAAAATAATAACTAAATTCTTATGGAAAAAGAAAAGGTCAAGAATATCAAGGGAATTAATGGGGAAAAAATGCAAAGTATCATGGCCTAAAAGGTACCAGACCTAAAACTCTATTATAAAGTAGCAGTTATCAAAACCATCTGGTACTAAGAAATAGTGTGATGGATCAGTGGAATAGGTTAGATATACATAATACAATAACAAATGACTACAGTAATCTATTGTTTGTTAAACTCAAAGACTTCAGCTTCTGGGATAAGAACTCACTATTTGACAAAAATGTCTGGGAACACTGAAAAATAATATGTCAGAAAATTGAAACAGACCTACATCTTATACCTCATTCCAAAATAAGGTCAAAATGGTTGCATGATTTAGGCATAAAGGGTGGTAATATAAATAAATTAGGAGAGCAAGGGATAGTTTACCTATCAGATCTTTGGAGAAGGGAGGAATTTATGAACAAAGAACATTACAAAATACAAAATAGATAATCTTGATTACATTAAATTAAAAAGATTTTGCACAAAGAAAATCAATGCAACCAAGTTTTAGATGGGAAGCAGAAAGCTGGGAAATAATTTTTATATAGTGTTTCTGATAAAGGTCTCATTTCTAAAATATAAAAAGAACTAACTCAAATGTATAGGAATTCAAGCCATTCCCCAACTAATAAATGCTCAAAGGGTATTTTTTCAATTCATTCAAATCATTCATCTGAAAAAATACTCTAAATCACTATTGATTAGATTTAGAGGGCTTGAACTCTGAAAAGATGTACTTAAATCTAGGTCAGTAAGGTACTTATAGTTAAATGTCTATTTAGTACTTAGTATGGTGATGTAATGGTTGCACACCCTCAGTGTGTTGTAGTGATGTAATCATACTGAAGTATTTAAGGGCTGGGAAATGCTCTCTCAGCCACAGACACTAGAGAAGACTCCAGACTCTGGACGCCATTTTTGACCAACCACATGGCCCTCCTGCTTCCTTCACTCCTCCACTAACACCAAAGACTCAGGCTGATCCTGAGGTCTTCCAGAGAGCTAGTCCGGACTTTACAATTAGAGAAATGCAAATTAAAACAACTCTGAAGTACCACTTCATACCTCTCAGTTTGGCTAAAATGATAGGAAAAGATAATAATAAATTTGGAAGAGATATGGGAAAATTTGGCCATTAAAGCATTGTTGGTGGAGTTATGGAACGATTCAACCATTCTGGAGAGCAATTTGGAACTATATCCAATAAGCAATAAAACTGTGATTATTCTTTGATCCAGCAGTGTCATTACTGGATCTGTATCCCAAGGAAATCATAAAAATGCAACAATATTTTTGAAGTTCTTTTTGTGGTGGCAAAGAACTGGAAAATGAGTATATGCACATCAATTAGAAAATGCTTGAACAAGTTATACTTTATGAAAATAATGAAATATTACTGTTCTATAAAAAATGATGAACAGTCTGATTTCAGAAAGGCCTAGAAAGATTTATATAAACTGATGTTGTGTGAAACAAGCAGAACCAGGAAAATATTTATCACAGTAATAGTGAGATTGTGTAATAATTATGAAAAACTTGGTTCTTCTCAGAAGTTTAGTGATCCAAGGCAGTCCCAATAAACTTTAGATAAAAAATGCCATCTGTATCCTGAGAGAGAACTATGGAGATTGAATATAATTTGACACATGCTATATTCGTTTCTTTTTCTTCTGTTTTTTTTTTCCTTTTGTTTTGATTTTTCTCTCCCAAAATGATTCATATAACAATAATGTAATGTATAACCAAAAATGTTGCTTTGCATGTATAAAGTAATCAAAATTATAAAAAATATTATATTGATAAAATATAATTATTGGCAAATATTGACAAAAATTAAGTTGAAAAAAACCTCAACATCTTTAAATCCCTTACCCATTACTTTCCCTCCACTTTGCCCTGCTTGAAGAAAAAAAAAAGCTATTAAACCTTTTTACACGTGTGTAACTTTGGATCTGAATGAGTAGTCCAAGAAATATACCACCACTGCCAGGATACACTTTACCTACCTATATATCACTATTTTCTTTTTAAAAGACAGTTTACAAATTTTTATCACCAATATTTTGTAATTACTTCTTTCTTACCCTGTTATGATTTTATTCTCACTGAAAGTCATTAAAAAGACTCTACTCTCATACCACATATTTCATCTTTTGAAGATGGAAAAAAAATCAGAGATCCCAAGAGAGCAAGGTAAATAAATTGTAACCATTTGGATATCACCATGACAAGGAATTGTGACTTTGGGGATTTCACTGTGAGTTGTTGTGATAATATCCAAGACTAGAGAACAGTGCCAAAAGAGTATATATTAAGGAAAAGGAAGAAAGTAGCAAAAATGTTTAGGGGGAAGGAGGATAGCATTATTTCTTAAAATATGGTCATGAAGTAATTTAGGAACAAGAAGAGAAAGCTATAGTGGGAAGAATATTATTTAAGACTAAAGGAGGAGCAGCCAAGATGGTATAGCAAAGAAAGCACCCAACTGACCTCTTTCAGCATTCTCATCCGAATAACTTTAAAATAATGTTCCAAATTAATTTATGGAGTATCAAAATTAAGGTCAAAGGGAGACATTCTTCCAGCACAAGATAACTTAAGAGTTCAGACAGATAGATCTATAACTCATGGGAATAGAAGCTGACCTGAAACACATGGATGAAACACTGGTGATAAGATTGACATTGTGACAACATAAGTAATAGCAAATTTGGGAGTTCTTAAGCCAGAGACAGATGCAAGAACATTCTTTATTTGACAATTTCATTGACTGTGCCAACTTCTGGATCGCAGTTCAAAAGCAGAAAAGAGAACTTTTGATCAAGAGGGAAAAAAGGTACTGAGGGACAATATTGCTTTTGGTCACAAGGGATCAGGGACCCCAATGGGTGTCACTTCTGGTACTTCCTGGATAAGGACAGAGTTCTGAAAAAGTTCTGAAAAGAGCAGGGCAAAAAAGCCTCAAGCTTGAAACAGTGCCCTTCCCCAACCCATATACACTGAAAACAGCACAATTTTAATAAAAATTTCAAAATCAACAAACAATTTGAAAAAATGAGCAAAAAATAACAGAACATGACTATTAAAAGTTACTATGATGACTGAGAAAATCAAGCCACAAATAAAGGTGACAATAACAAAGTCAAATAACTACAAGCAAATCCTTAAAGGAAAAAAAAGTAAGGTAGATACAACCCTAACAAGAATTCCCAGAAGAGTTAAAAATATTATTTGAAAAATCAAATAAGATTGGCAGGGGGAAATTAGATAAAGAAATAAAATCAAAGGAAGAAAATTATTAAAAGACAATTACCAGCTTGATTAAAAGAGGCACAAAAATACAGAACAAAGTAAGATGTTAAAAACAGAGTTTGACAAGGTCTATATCCCAAAGATATCCAAAAAAAAAGAAATATTTGTACAAAAATATTTAAAGCAACTCTTTATGATGCCTATGAATTAGAAATTAAAAGGATGCCCAACAGTTGGGGAATGATTAAACAGGCTGTGGATAATGATTGTAATGGATTATTATTATTGTGCTATAAGAAATAATAAGTAGAATATTTCAAAAAACGTGGAAAGACTTATATTAACTGATACTTAGTGAAAGAAACAGAATCAGGAGGATGTTTTACACAGTAACAGCTACATTGTTTGATAAAGAACTGTGAATGACTTATTCTCAGCAATACAATTATCCAAGACATTCCCAAAGGACTAATTATGAAGCATACTATCCAACTCAAGAGAAAGAACTGATATTTTTAATAAAAACTGAAGCATGCTATTTTTTACTCTTTCTTTTTTTCTTTTGAGTCTTTTTGTAAAAAAAATGACTGATACAGAAGTGTTTTACATAATTATATATTATAATATACATTTGATTGTTTACCATCTCAGGGAGGGAAAAGCAATGAAAGAGGGGAAGAATAAAATTTGCATTTCAAAAGTATGAATAAAAATATTTTTAAAATTTTTAAAAATTAGTTAGCCTAATGGTAAAAAGTACAAAAAATACTGATGAAAATATCTTCTTGAAAAGCAGAATTGGAGAAATAGAAAAATGGGTACAAAAGTTTACTGAGGAAAGGGATCCCTTAAATTGAGCAAGTTAAATCTAATGATGTGAGACATCAAAAAACATAACAAAATCAAAAGAGAATATGAAATATCTCATCAGAAAATATCTGATCTGGAAAATAGATCAAGGAGAGATAATTTAAGAATTATTAGACTACCTTGGAGGGGATGCGGGAAAACTGGGACACTAATGCATTGTTGGTGGAGTTGTGAACGAATCCAACCATTCTGGAGAGCAATCTGGAATTATGCCCAAAAAATTATCAAATTGTGCATACCCTTTGACCCAGCAGTGTTTCTATTGGGCTTATCTCCCAAAGAAATACTAAAGAAGGGAAAGGGACCTGTATGTGCCAAAATGTTTGTAGCAGCCCTGTTTGTAGTGGCTAGAAACTGGAAAATGAATGGATGCCCATCAATTGGAGAATGGCTGGGTAAATTGTGGTATATGAATGTTATGGAATATTATTGTTCTGTAAGAAATGACCAGCAGGATGAATACAGAGAGGCTTGGAGAGACCTACATGAACTGATGCTAAGTGAAATGAGCAGAACCAGGAGATCATTATACACTTCGACAACGATATTGTATGAGGACATATTTTGATGGAAGTGGATTTCTTTGACAAAGAGACCTGAGTTTCTATTGATAAATGATGGACAAAAGCAGCTACACCCAAAGAAAGAACACTGGGAAACGAATGTGAACTATCTGCATTTTTGTTTTTCTTCCTGGGTTATTTATACCTTCTGAATCCAATTCTCCCTATGCAACAAGAGAACTGTTCAGTTCTGCAAACATATATTGTATCTAGGATATACTGCAACATATCCAACATATAAAGGACTGCTTGCCATCTAGGGGAGGGGGCGGAGGGAGGGAGGGAGGGAAAAAATCGGAACAGAAACGAGTGTCAATATAAAGTAATTATAAAATAAAAATTAAATTAAAAAAAAAGAATTATTAGACTACCAAAAAGGCATGATAAAAGAAAAAGCCTAGATATCATTTTTCAAAAAATTATAAAGAAATACTGCACCCACATCTAGATCTAAAAATATAAAAACTGGAAAAAAAACATACATCAGCTTCTGAAAGAGAATCCAAAATGAAAACTCACAAAAATACTATACTCAAATTCCAAAGTTCCCAGGCAAAGAGAAAGTACTTCAAACAGGCAAAAATAAAATATAAGAATATCATGGAATCACAATCACATGATTATCACATCACACAAGATTTAGCAGCAACCACATTAAAAGAGTAGAGTGCTTCTAATATGATATTCCAAAAGTCTAAAGAACTGTTATTACAACCAAAAACAATCTATCCAGCAAAACTTAATATAATCCCTCAAGGGAAAAAAATGGATATTTAATCAAATAGAGAACTTTTAAGCATTTCTGATGAAATGACTAAAGCTGAATAAAAAATGCTCTTTCAAGGGAAACATAAAAGGTAACTAAAGGACCCAATAAAGTTAAACTAAATACCTTTCTATATAGGAAGATGAAACACATAAATTCTAAGAATTTCATCATTATTAGGGCAGTTAGAAGAATTCCACATAAAAAAGCAGAGGAAGAGGAAGAATGGGAAAAATTTATTTCACATAAAAGAGGCACAAAAGTAAGAATTTTTACAATGGAGGAGAAAAGGCTGAGGGGTGGCAGACAATACTTAAATATTATTTACATCTAAACTGGTTTAAAAAGAGGGGGAATTTATGTATTCAACCACAAATACACATCCTCAACTGGTAATAAATATCTGTCTTAACCCACCAGGAAATAGAAGTAAAAAAAGGTTAAAGGAGAGGGGGAAGATATTAAAAGGTACAACAGATAAAAGAAGGTAGTGCTCAGATGCAAAACAGACTTTAGAGAAAATATGGGATTAAAAGAGAGAGAAGGATAAACAGAAAGAAAATAGGATGGAAGTAAATGTAAAGTCAGTAACCATAACTGTGGATGTTATGGGGATGAAGACACTTATAAAAAATGAAGTGAATAGCAGAATGAATTAAAAACCAGAATCCAACAACATATTGTTTACAAAAAAACACACTTGAAACCAAAATATACAGAGATAAAATAAGGCACTAAATCAGAAACTTTTATGCTTCAGCTGAAATGTAAAAGGCAAGAGCAATCATGTTCTCAGCTAAAGCAAAAATAGATCTAATTAAAAGGGATAAACAGAGAAATATCTTGCTAAAAGGCACCATGAATAATGAAGTTATATCAATACTAAATATATTTGTACCGAATAGCATAATGTCCAAGTTATTTTTAAAGATTGGAAAGAAAAGATTTTGTATTCCTTAACATATAAAATAACTGTCAAATTGTTTGCCTTCTCAAGGAGGGAGGCGAGGAAGAAGAAAAGAAGAGATTTTGGTACTCAAATATATTTTTAAATGTTAAAAAAATTTTACATACAATTGGAAAATAATGTATCCACACATTTATAATATATGTACATATATAGACAGATATAAGTTTTCTGTCTCTCTCTCTCTCTCTATATATATATATATATATATATATATATATATATATATATATATACACACATAAGAAGATCAACAGAGACAGAAGAAACAATGTTTATCTTTAAATAAAGTATAGACTATCTGGACAAAGGGAGAAAATATCTGAGAAATAGATCACAAGCTTGGGAGATTATTCATGATTTAATCATGAATTTAGACATTTAGAATGCTCCCCTCTCTCAGAGCAGAATTGTTTACTTTGTACTTATTTTATTAATAATTCAATCCTTCAAAAAGAAGAGAAAAGAACAAGAAAAAATCTATTAGATCTAAATCTCATCAATAAGGGAGAACTAATTGCTAGAGTGGAAATAATGAGAACCTTGTAGAAATACAACCAACACATTTTAAACTTTATAATAAAGATACAAAAGTATGCAATAGTATTATAAATTTCATTTAAATTTGTCCTAGTCCAGCAGGTTCAAAGTTTAAAAAGCAATTAAAAATCACTTTAAAATTATACATTAAAATCCCAATACAGAATGTAAGAGTCCATAAATATAATTACTTTTCCAGAGTGACTCAATCAAAAATTCAAGGAAAAACTCAAAGTGCAGTTCCACTCTGAGGGGAAAAAGAAGGGAGGAAGAGGTCCAAGGCAAGTCCTGGGGACTATTCAAGTTGCAAAAACAGGGAGACAATGTCAATACTGCAGTGCATCCAGTCTCCTCACACAGTAATAGTTAGACTCTATCACATCTCACCTCTTACTGTCAAAGTCCCAGAAATTTTCTGAGGAATTTCTACTACTGACTATCTAAAAATAACCCAAAAAATGAAGGAATGTAAAACAAGTCATATAAATTGCTAATGTTTATTTATTTATTAATATTAATGTAAACATAAAATAATACAAACAATCATATTAAAATGGTGAGAAAGTTATGTTAAGGTCACTTCAAAAATCTTCTGAGATAAAATAATAAGAATGGGCAAGAACCTGAAACATCATATGCCCCAACTAAATGATTATATATCCAATTTTGTCACTAATCCCCAGCAGTGGCCTAGACCAAGATGTCATAGGCCTTTTACATGCAATCTGTCCAACGGTTTAAGTAAACATTAGCATTCACTATATGTCATTCTTTGTTTTCATGCCCACCAGCTGAAATTTCACCTTAGGAAGTTCCCTCAATAGGGGTATAATCTTTTTAGAATTCCCTATGATCCCCAATAGGGAATGATATCAATATATTAGACCTTGTAGAGACTACAAGAGGACTACCCTCTTCCTCCATGGGGATTAGATGAAGATTTTTCTTTGCTTTTATCCAGAAACTTAAAATCACAAACAAATTGACCAGTATCCTCTTTCCTGAAAGTAAACTCCCACACAACATGATTATAAAAAGATAATTCTACTTTTACCATATGTTTTACAATATGATTAAAATGTAAAGTATCTCACAATAATTTCCAAACAAAAGAGAAGAATAAATTCAGTAAACTACAAGCTAAGGAACCTGACTTTTATACCAGACAAAATTCTAGATCAGATTATTAAAGAAATGATTAGCATATATCTGAAGACAAAAGTGCTAATCACAAAACATTAATATGGAATTAACAAGAACAGAGCAGAGAGCATTTTGTTTTGTTTTTACTTTACCAATTAGGTAGATCAGGGATAGAAAAATAGATAGATATATTCACACAATCATTATCCACAGCTTTTTCTTTTATCATGCATTTTCGGTAGTCTAATAAAACATAACTTTCCCACCATTTTAATATGATTGTTCATATTGTTTTATGTTTACATTAATATTAATAAATAAATAAACATTAGCAATATGTATAGACATATATACACACATACATGTGTGTGAGGATATACATATTTGACTTAGATTTTGGCAGGAAATTTTTTTAAATTCTCTTATGCTCTCCTTGTGAAAAAGATAGGGAAGATATGGAGAGATATAGAAGTGTAAGCTTTTGGATTCAGAGCTTATTATATCTCCAAAAAGAAGTCATTAATGACTGAATGTCAGTTTGGAAAATCTCTAAGAAGTACTTCTTGATCATATGCTACTTATCATTTTGATTAATGACGTCTTCAAGGCATAGAATGATTATAGAAATTTCACATGACTTAGAATTGGAAAGGATAGCTAAGAAAGAGGATGACAATGTTAGTTTCCAAAACAAAGTTTTTAAGAGTCCCGAATAATTGGTATAATCTACTAAAATGGAATTCAATACAAATACGTGTAATTTTAAACTCAAATTCAAACCAAGAACATCAAAAACACAGAATGAGAAAAGCATGGTTAACCAGTAATTTCTCTGAAAAAAAAGAATGTGTACTTTCAGTGGATGGCAGTATCAATTTGAGGCGAGTGTCATTGGCAAATGAGATCTTATTTGGGAACAACATACTTCATGTCTGCAATACAAGGTAATACAACTGTATCTTGTCTTGATCAGATTACATATGGAAAGCTGTATTCAACACTGGGTACAAGTATTTGAATAATTTCATGTGAAAGAATAATTAGACTTGTCCTACTTAGTACTAGGAAGCAGAACTCAGAAACATGGGTAGAAATTTCAAGAATGAAAATTTATTCCTTGTATAAAGAAAAACTTCCTAATTAGGGCTATTTAAAAGCAAGCATCTATGGGAGCTATTGGTTGATATGGATTTGATATTGATATGGGTTGTATTCCATGGCCATAACTCCGAGATAAAATAGATAGATTATTATTGATTGAGCATTCATTGAGTGCTTACTATATCCCAGGTACAGGTAGAGTGTTAAGCATTAAGATATAAATACAAACAGGCAAAATAATCCCTGCTTTCAAGGAGCTTAAATTTTAATTAAGGAAAAAAAGTTATGGATCTTGTTAGATTGCATAACATGGAGATGGCCTGGATGTGGGATAGAGATATAGTTATTGATAAGTTAAAGTAAAAGCCCACCTATTAGGTAATAATAAATTATAATAAAATAATAAAAATAATAAAGCTAATTCACCTATTAGAATTAAGGGACTAAAGTGAAGTCTAAATAAGGAGAGCTAGGGGAGATAAAATCTATGTTTCCATAAATTCTATATTTATTATTAATTATTAAGATCTGATTAATTATTTAATATTAAGAATAGCAATATGGTATTGTGGGTCATTTACTGGATTTAGAGTGAGCATTAAGTTTGGATACCTCCTCTACTAATTAAAATCTGTGTGATTTTGGCAAGTTATTTAATTACTGTAATCTCAATTTCCTCATTTATAAAATGAAAGATTTCTCCATGATCTCTAAGGTCCTTTTTTACCTCTAAATCTTGTAAATAAGCAATGAGTCATTTTTCTTTCTTTTTATAGAACCTCCAAAATGAATTTTAAAAAATTTCACCCACTACTTGTCTGTGAAAACAACTAAAGATAAAACCATTAGGGACTAAAAACTTATTTTTTAATGTAACAGCAAATATAAATTGCGAAGTTGATGTCAACATAAATTTACACTTTAGGCATATTAATGCAGAGTTTTTTCAGCAGTAGACAATAAATTCTGTAGCACTCATTACAGAAGTGGGATTACTTTATCACATAATTTCAGGCTCAAAAGGGACCCAGTAGGACATCTAATCCAACTCATATCTAAAAGGTAATCTCTTACAACAGAGGTGTTGCACTGAAACAGAAACTGGGCTCTATTAAACTATACATAATGGTCCTTGGCTGCATTTTGATTTGGAAACTCATATCTTTGGGTTTTTTTAATTTTGTTAAATATTTCCCAATTACATTTTATTCTGGTTAGGAGGCACTCAAGAGTTCTGTGAAGATATCCCATTCCATCTTTTTTATGCCTAATTCTCTGCTTTCCTCTAAATCTCTCTCCACCCATTGAGAAGACAAGAAATAGAATACTCATTATACATACTATATACATATTATTATTTATTAAGTTCCTACTATGTGTGAAGCATTATGCTAAACTTTGAGGATGAAAAAAGAAACAAAAGACAATCTCTGATCTCAAGGAATTCACATACAAAATGTATTTCTATGAAGGTAAGAAAAATAAAGCGAAGAGAAATATGATTCAATCTGCTCTCAGAGTTCACTAATTTTCTCTCTGGGGAGAGAGAGGACTCATTTTTTACCATGAGTCCTCTGGAACTGTCTTGGATCATTATATTGATCATAATTGCCAAGTCTTTTACAGTTTATGATTGTTACAATATTGCTATTTCTGTATACAGTGTTTTTCTATTTCTGCTCATTTCATGTTGCATCAATTCATATAAATCTTCCTAGGTTTTTCTGAAACCATCTCCTTCATTATTTCTCACAGTATTCCTTATGATAAGCCACTTGTTTAACCATTCCTCAGCTGATGAGCATCTCTCAGTTGCCATTTTTGCCATAATAAAAAGAGGAGCTATCAATGCTCAATAGGAGTAATCAATAATTACATGTGATCATATTTGATTTTTAGGAAGTTTTCCTTCACTTTCCTTTAGTAAGTTTTAAGAAGTTTTCGCTTACCCTAAGCTTAAATATCTTTATTCATAAAACCCTTTGTTTCCACTTCTGGTCCTTGAGGACAAAGAGATTTAGTACGATCACTCTTCCCTTTTATAACTCCAAATATGTTAAGATAGATATTTGGTCCTCCCTAAATCTCTTCTTCTCTAAGACAAATTTTCCATATTCCTTCAATTAATCCTCATATGATATAATCTTAAATCCCTACACAGTCCTGATTATTAGCCTTTAGATCAAGTGTTCTAATCCATTTGTATGCCTGGACACCATTTGCAGTCTAATGAAGTTTATGGACTGCTTCTCAGAATAATGATTTTTTAAAGTCTCATGTTAAATTTCAACTAGAAGCTAGTAAAAATAAAGAATTTTTTAATGCAACCTCATAGAACTTTTGAATTCTATTTGGTCCATGGATCCTGGGTTAAGAACTCCTGCTTTAGCTAAAATAGAGTTATTCTAAGTCCTTTCTAAAATGTGATGTCCATAATTGAATTCAAAGATCCAGATGCAGTTTGATATGAGCAGAATAAAACAGATTTCTATAGTCCTAGACATTAGGTCTCTCTTAATGTAACCTGAGACAGTAGTAGCTTTATTGACAATCAAGTAATTATTGAGTCATAATAAACACAGACCTAAAGCTTTCAGCCCTAAAATCAGTCCACTAAAATCTGCATTGTATCATATCTAGAGTGCTGAACTTGAAGTTAGAAAATCTGGTTTTAATGCTGCCTCACATACTTATTGTATAACTCTTGGCTAATCATTTAACATCTCTCAATCTGTGTATTTTCATAAGTAAAATGGGGAAAATAATAGCATCTACTTCACAGGGTTGTTGTGAGTTAAATGACACATTGGATAGGGTGCTGATCTGGAATCAAAAAGTTGTCATTGAGTCATTTTAATCATGTCCAACTCTACATGACCCTATTTGTCTCAGCCAGGGTCACACAGCAAGTTATCTGAAGCCAAATTCAAACTCATGAAAATGATTCTTCCTTGATTTTTAGTCTTGTCCTCTAGCCACCTAGACCAGAGTTCAAACCTAATTTCAGATACTGTGTGATCTTGGGTGAGTCATTTGACCTTGTTTGTCTCAGTTTCCCCATCTTTAAAATGAGCCAAAGAAAGAAATGACAAATCACTCGGTATCTGCCAAAAAATAAAACTGAAATGGGATAACAAAGAGTAAGACAAGATTGAAATGCCTGAACAAATAACTTATGTCAAGAGCCTTGACAATTATAAAGTGCTATGTATAATTGTGAGTTATCATTATTATTTTTATAAATTTGTTGAATATCATTTTATCCTTCTACATACCTTTATGTTTATTTATAAATATGAATAGACATTGAGATGTTGGTAAATGGCAAATAGAGGTTTACAATTTTGTTCTCTAGTAGCTATTCCTTGAGTTGCCAGCAATGGCTCCATAAGGGTTCTGGGATGCATTAATTTTGCAGTATAACCCAGAGTATAACAGAAATACCAAATTGTCACATACTTAATTCATTGAATATTCACAATTTGCCTTTTTTTATTGTGAATAAAGGAATTACTTTTCTAGTTTGATATATACTTGAAAGAATGAATTCTTATTGTGGATCCCAGCCTAAGCTTTTGGGTTATTGAGGGTTCATTCCTAATTCTTTATTGGGTTTTTCAATGGTGACCCTTGGCAAACACTTACTCTGTCCTTTTACAAAAAGAGGTTTTTAAAAGTTCAATGACGTGGTTCCAAAAATGTTTAATGGTTTCTCACATGTATGGGATTCGAAGTTGGGTTAAAAAAAATGTGAATAATTTTCATTTTATTCACCCTTTTTTGATGAAGTTCCATCTTAAATCTTATCCTGAATCTATTCACTATTTGAACCCCATTCACTATCTCAGACTGAATAAAAAATCAGAGGCCAAGTGGGGTACCAAAGGGGAAAAGAGTTAGGGGAAAGATTATCATATAATGTGAAAATAAAATAAGAATGGTATTTTGCAGTGTCTGCTACACAACACCCCCAGGGAAGTAGGAGAACAAAATGAAAGTTATTCAACTGAAAAATCCAGTACTACTCTTCCTATATTCTCCCATCTAAAGCCCAGACCATTTTCAGAGAACCAAAAAAGTGCCTGTTTTCTGAAGGCACAGGACTTCACACTGTCAGCATAACCAATATCATGTACTAACCAGAATGATTAGCCCATCACTGATGTCGCTCCCCAAATTTATGGCTCAA
This sequence comes from Antechinus flavipes, assembly GCF_016432865.1. Classification (NCBI taxonomy): domain Eukaryota; kingdom Metazoa; phylum Chordata; class Mammalia; order Dasyuromorphia; family Dasyuridae; genus Antechinus; species Antechinus flavipes. The sequence goes on from NC_067400.1 coordinate 48,992,160, forward strand.
TGTACATAACAAACTAATACTATGATAGACAAAACTTATTTTTCTGCCCAGTCACATGTTTCCTGAGTCAAGAAAGAGGACAGACTAAGGCAATTTAAAAAAATAAATTAAAATAAAATCATACATCAGCTGGAGCTATTAAGCCTACCTTCAAACTCTTGGCGAAAATTGCAGAAAATCCAGAGTACAGAAAAGTGATAGCTTTTGCTAAGCCAAGTGTTGCTAACCTGTGGGAACCTAAATTCATTCCTAAATAGAAACACTTCTGCAAAAAAAAAATGTACAATCTTAATTTTGTATCACGCTGTGCATGGCTCAGTATTTGAGGTAAACTAATGACTCAATATATTACCTGAACTTGCAAATATAGCACTATTCAGTCTTTATAGAAATAGATTTCTGCCCAGAAATGGCAGATGTTTGTGTGTCTTATATTTCTCCTGGGTAGATGCTCCTAGCATTCACCCATCATTATTAAAACATCTTTTAAATATATACAGACATGCAGAGTTTCCAACTTACTCAACCTTTTCCATGGCAAACTTTCTAAAGTGAGACATTTTTTCCTCTTTGGCGCTCTCTACTCATCTGGGATAATGAGATCCTATTAATTTTCTTGATGGGAGGATGGTAAACCAGAGAAGAATTTTCAGATTATTTATAATAATAATAGCCAACACTTACATAGTACTTTTAAATTTGCAAAGCTAATTCATAAATATCATCTCATTTTGCCTTCATATCAGCTCTTGTGATCCATTATTATCTCATGTCAATTATCCCACATCAGTCCCACATTACATTTTTTTTGGGTGACGCAATTGGGGTCAAGTGACTTTCTTAGGGTCACAAAACTAGTAAGTTTTTAAATGTCCAAGTCAGATTTGAATTCAGGTCCTCCTGACTTAAGGACTGATGGTGCTCTATCCATTGTGCCATCTAGCTGTTCCATAACCAAAGTTAAAAGAACTACTTTGCTTAGGGTTACACAGCTACTAACTATCTAAAGCAGGTTTTGAACCGGTCTTCTTGACTCCATGTCTAGCTTTGTATCTCCAGGTTGCTTGTTCAGATACTCTTCTAAGAATCATTCTAATTAATTATAAGAAGATAGACATCTTTGGAAGAACCACAAGGCCCTTTCCTTCTAAAGCATTCTTCTGTGCTGAGTTATTTAATTTATATCCAAGTAGAGCTTATCTTCCAATATTAGGATCTTCTTTGCAGGAAAATGGTTATTCATTTTACCAAAATAACACCAAAGCCTGATTTGTTCTGCACTGAAATTGCCATCATCACCCCCCTTCACATTTCCCTATCATCCGCTATGTATTTATTGACTAGGAGTTTCCTTCCAGGAAGAGAGCCAATGGAATTCTGGAGCAGACAGAAAATACAAGTCAGTTGTCTATTTAAGGCAACTGCAAAGAAGAGGTTCAACACCATTTTTGTTCCACTTTTTAACAGGCAAATAACCAACTAAAATGAAAAAAATTTTACTAAACCGCATCCAAAATATACAATCCTGTATTTCTTTCTGTTAACTAAAGTGTCACTATTTCTTTTCATGAATCCTAACCATAAAATTCTTTAAAATGTTCCTTTTTCTTGTTTCCCAAGTCATATTAAAAAGGACTGATAAGAGAAAAAAAAATTCTTGCTTTTAAAAAATTTAAATTTTATTTATCCTCAGAAAATTTTCTTGCTGAAATGGTTAATATCTTACTTCTGTTCCTGGGGGAAGAAATGAACCTTAATTATATGTGTGACCTTGTTTCACAATTGTCTAAACGTTTTTAGAAACTTGCATTATAAAAATCCCTACTAAGACTACTACAAATAATGATTAGATGTGGATTTGTTGACTATGTAAACAAAGAACCAAGTAAAATGTGAGTTATTTTTATCATTCTCATCTTTAATGAGTTTCAGAACAAAATAGTTCTAGGACAAATTATTACCATGCTATTATTAATAATAGCTAGCATTTATATACACTTTAACATTTGTGAAGCTTTTATATGTGTTTTCTTTTTTGATCATCACAACAACATTGCAGGCTAGATGCATCCCCATTTTATAGATGAGAACACTGAGCATATAAATGATTAAGTCTCAGAGCTAGTGTCTAAATCAAGGTATATACTTAACTCTTCCTAACTCCAAGTCTGTACTATATACACTTAACTACCTCATTTATATTCAATGTTCTATAAACTAGTACAAAGCTTGATCAAATAGATGCCTTTTCTGGTAGTTGAATAAAAGTATTGGGATATAAGTTCTTTCTTTGTATCCTCATTCAGAGCACCATTAGTACAACTTTGATAGGGAGACAGAACAACAAAGATATGTACCTGTTCCCACAATGTTTTTATCTCTTCATTCAGATTTTTAACCTTTATCCTTATTAAAATATGTTTTATTACTTCTTATTAAGCTCTGTTTTATTTAACTTAGACATGAGAATTTGAGATGACTATATATATATGTATTATTCTATGTAAAATACTTTTCATAAGCTTCTGGGAAATATTATTATCTGGGAAATATATTTGTTCTTCATTAATATTCCAATTCAACCCATTAGAGTTGATTGATTGAGTTCTCCAGAATATTTTGAGATCTATATTCATAATAAAGAAATTTGTTGTCTTTCAACCAAAGAAAGTTAATGAATTTCTGCTATATAATTACAGCAATGGGGTCATATATTGTTAGATATTCAATAGGTGCTAAATGTTGACAGCTTGCAGAGAGTTATTGCACTCTTCCATTTCCTTGAATAATCTACATTGTTCAAGTTTGTTCTGGAATTGCCATCATAAACCCCCTACTTCAAATAAGTCCAGATTACTCACCCATTCGTTTGATTTTTCTTTGCCAACATATTTTTGGTTTAGTTTAAGTGGCTGGTGACCATGAAGGGCCTTTTGAATCTGTTTTAAGATCTTAGAAAATTCATAGGATCCATCCTAGGATAGAAATCGTTTGTGGTTTTTAGTCACACCAAAAAAAGTATATCAATTATAGCCCTTTACTTTTTCTCCATAATAATCTGTGATTTTTTTCAAAGACATTTTTGTAGTTTTTTGAGATGCCATGCACTCTAAGAATACCTATTAATCTTATCTCATATTTTTGGCATCAAAGTATTAATTTTTTCTATCATTTCCTTAGACTGATGGGCACTAGGTTTTTATTAATTTTGTTTTATTAGGATAATTTTAAATTCAATTATTGTCCATTTTATCATTCAAAATGTATATTAAGAATAACCTAATGCAAGTAGGCATTTTTATTTCCATTAGCATCATTATTGAAGTTTTTGTTAACAACTTCAACAAAGTTGCAAAGAAAGCTGACTTGAAGTTAGAAATACTAGCATTCAACACATACTATGTGTGACTATGAACAAGTAACTTAACTTCTCAAAATCCCCAGGAAATTCCTTAGAAATATGAATTACAAAGATGTTGAGTTACATTAACAGAGGGACTTCAAACTCTGAGAACTCTATCACCAGTTAAATTATAGCTCTAGGCTCTAGCCACATTCAGAATCATATTATTGATTAGAGTAAAATGTTACTTTTTTAGGGTAAAGACAGCCATTATCACTATCATTTAAAATCTTCTCATGTAAAGTAGCTATGAATAATTAACCCTAAAACAAGACATCTTTTCTTAAAGGTTTATTTTTTCCAAATTCACCATGTTTTAAACTTTCAATATTTTGACTTCTTCATAGAACAAGGGAAGAGGAAGAAAAAAGCTCTGAGTGAGTCAGTAAATGAACATTTATTATTGATTGTATTCCAAACACTGCGTTAAGCACAAAAGATACAAAAAGGAGCAAAAGACAGCCTTTTTCCTTAAAGAGCTTACAATTTAATGGGGAGACAACATGCAAAGAAATATATACAAAAAAAAGTGTAATATACTTATGAAATGATCAAGAGAGGGAAGGCACTAGAATAAAGAGGGACTGGGGAAGACTTCCTTTAGAAAAAGATAGGATCTTAGTTGGAACTTAAAGGAAAGTTAGGAAGCTCAGCAATCAGAGATGAAAAAGGAATGCATTCCAGGCATGGGACAGCCACAAAAAAATGCCTGGAGTCAAGAGATGGAGTTTCTTGTTTGAGAAAAAGCGAGGAAGACAGTGTCATTGAATCAATCTTTGTAGGATGTAAAAAGACTGGAAAGGAAGGAGGGGCCTAGATTATACTTTTTAAATATAGCTTTAAATGCCAAACAAGATTTTGTATTTAATTCTGGAGGCAACAGGGAGCCATTAGCTTTACTGAGTAGTAGGTGAGGGAAGATTGGGCAGACCCCTTTAAATGGAAGACGTATTGAAATGAGAAAGACGAGTCAGGTAGAACTATCAGCTGGTTATAGTAATGCTGTAAGTATAAACTGGGGAAAATATCCAAGAGGAGTCTATTTTAATTCTCTTTGTGATTTTACAGAACTCTATTTCTATCCAGATGCAGGATCTCTGCTTTCTGGCCCTAATTATTTTTCCTCTTTCTCCCTTCTTTCAGCCCTCCTACCTGAAAGCAATGTGACAGTAGAAAAAAGTATAGGAATTAAAGAGAATCTAGGGTCAAATTTCAAGTCTATAAGTCTTTCCCAGGATTAAGCTGTTTCATGTCAAGCACAAGCATTCATTAAGAGCCTACTGTGTGCCAGAAATAATGCATAATCCTCTCTAGGTGTTACATTCTTTATGTATGCATCAAAGGCTTCTCTATCCCCTTTTCCTAGTTTTTAATTTCTTTTTTCTCTCCTTCAGTCTCCTTTCTCTACTTTTCCATCTCCATCTCTCTCTCCTCTGTTTCTGTCTCTGTCTCTATCAATATGTGTCTGTCTCTGTCTCTGTTTATATCTTTTTGCCTATCTCTGTGTTTCGCTATGTCTCTCTTTAACTCTGTGTCTTTCTCTCTTTCTCTCCTATTTTTCTCTTTCCTTCTTCTCTCTCTCTTTCCTTCCCTCCCTCTCTCTCACCTTTTCTTCTCCCTTCTCTACATACACATCCTATGTATTGCTTTGTGTATGTTTTAAATCTACTTACATCTATGTATACATGTGGTCTCTCTCCTTCCCAAGTGAAGATAGGAAAGATTTGTTTTATTTTTGTCTCCATAGCCTAAATTCATAATTTGGTGTCATGGACAGAGCAGCGATTTAATAAAAGCTTGTCAAACAAAGGAAGGAAAAAACCAAGAAAATGTTGCATCAGATGATTTCTGAGGTTCCTTCTAGTTCCAAATTTATAATCTAGTAGGATGAAGTTTATTAAATTAAATTAGATTAAACTAAAGGGCATTTACATTTAAATTGGTGAACAAAATTCTACCATTGTTTGAGTTGGACTATACTCATTAATTAATTTAGTATGGGCATGAATTATTTTAGGCTACTTAGAAGTTAGTCACAAGTCACTATCCCACTTATTTGACTTGTATTAAGTAGTGAAAAATCTGAATCATAAACTTTTTATACCATTTCAGCTTTGTTACTTTCAAGTACAGACAGAATCACAAATCAGTAATTGTCATTGTTGTCATGTAATATATATATGAGACAATTGGGATTAAGTGACTTTCCCGATCACACAGCCAGGAGGTATTATGTGTCTAAGACCAGAGTTGAACTCAGGTCCTCCTGACTTCAAAGTTGGTACTCTAACCACTGCACCACCTAGCTGCCCCTCATGTAATAAAGTTTTGCCAGATCTGCTTTGGAAGATGAATCAGGACCATTTATATAATAAGTGCATCATTGGAAGAATAAATGAATACTTACAGATTGTTTTCTGCATTAATTCTCCAAACTTCAGTGTATTCATGTTTTCATCTATATGGGTACTGCCTCCTTTGGTGTAATTGCATGATCTTTCCTGATCCATGCTCTTCTTCCCTTTTGCCTCCATCACTAAATTTTCTTGTTTTCCTTCAATACTCTATGCTATATGGAATGCAAAATGGATAATTCAAATTATGTTAAACTGAAAAAAATTTGTGCAAATAAAAGCAATGCAGCTAGGATTAAAAGAGAAACAAAAAACTGGGAAAAAAATTTATATCCAAGGGTTCTGACAAAGGCCTAATTTCTAAACTATGTAGAGAATTGACTCAGATTTATAAGAATACAAGCCATTATCCTGAAAAATGGTTAAAAGAAACGAAGAGACAATTTTCAGGCAAAGAAATTAAAGCAATTTCTAATCATAAAAAATGCTCTAAATCATATTAATTAGAGAAATGCAAATTAAGACTCCAAGGAACTATTTCATACCTCTCTGATTGACTAAGATGACAGGAAAAGATAATGATAAATGCTGGAGGGAATGTGGGAAACCTAAGACACTAGTACATTGTTGGTGGAGTTCTGAGGTGATCCAATCTTTCTGTACAACAATTTGGAACTATTCCCACTGGGCGATACTGTGCATACCCTTTGATCCAGCAGTATCTCTACTGAGTCTATATTCTAAAGAAATCATAAAAAAGGAAAAGAGCCCACATGTGCAAAAAAAATGTTTGTAGCAGCCCTTTTTGGAGTGGCAAGGAACTGGAAACTGAGTGGAGCCCCATCAATGGGGAATGGCTGAACAAGTTGTGGCATATGAATGTTATGGAATATTGTCATTCTGTAAGAAATGATGAGTAGGAAGATTTTAGAAAGTCCTGTAGACTTGAACTGATGCTGAGTAAAGTAGGACCAGGAGATCATTTACACAGCAATAACAAGATTATGTGATGATCAATTCTGATGGACGTGGCTCTTTTCGGTCATGAGGTGATTCAGTCCAATTCTAATAAACGTGATGGAGAGAGCCATCTACACCCAGAGAGAGGACTGTGGAAACTGAGTTTGGATCACAACATAGTATTTTCAACTTTTATTGTTGTTGTTGCTGTTGTTTGCTTGGTTTTTTTTTTCTGTCTCATTTGATAACTATGGAAATATTTTTAGAAGAATTGTACATGTTTATATTGGATTACTTGCTGATTAGGGGAAGGGAGGCAGTAGAGAGGGAGAAAAATATGGAACACAAGGTTTTGTAAGAGTGAATGATGAAAACTATCTTTGCATGTATTTTGAAAAATAAAAAGCTATTATAAAATAAGACTCTTCTTTGCAGGAGGCTTTTCCCAGTTTTCCCAGATTCAAGCATCTCTTCTCCCCTGTTACTATCGTTCTTTCCTCCTCCATTTCTTTCTCCTCCTTTCTTCCTTGCCTCTCCTACCATACAGTATGTGTTCTTGTTCTTTGGCTTCTCATAGGATGACACACTATGGGAAATGTTTGTATCTACTCAAACAAGTTGCTGATGAAATCCTTCTTTAACCTTTGGGTCTGGGCCAATTTTTCTTAAATCAGTAGCTCTATCATAGAATCCCAACATAAATTACAAAGACATCCAAAAATTTGGATGGGCGAAGAAATTATTTCTTTATTTAAACATAATTGGATTCCTTTGCAATCCCATGTATTTTTATTCATTTGAAGACATTCTAAGAGGAGGTTCAGAAGCTTGAATAGACTATCAAAAAGTCCATGAAACGTAAGATTCAAGAACCTCCAAATTCCTTATCAGCAGTTCAGCCTCTTATTCTTGAATTTTTTGTCAATATTTTCTCTGATCCTAAAGATATAGGTTACTTTTCAGTTTTAAGCTTTATTATTTTTAGGATCCAGTTTGGTTTCTGTAGTTTAGTGGTCACCAAACTTATTAAGCTTAGGATTTAAATTTTAAAAACAACAGTTTTATCTTATTTAGCAAAATTATTAGCTTTCATTGCTAAATAACTTAAAAATAATCCTCAAGTAAATGGTTTTTGATTAGTTAAGAATAATCTTGTATCCACGGGAGTCACTCCTGGTCTTGATACTATTTTATTCTAAATTTTCATTGCACATAGCCATGATTATATATAAGAACTGCAGAATGAAGTAGTGTATCTATACTACTAAAATGTGTTGTCATCCTATCTCACTTTTGGTGAAATGGAAGGTAGACAAGAAGTTTTAAGCAAGGATAATTAAGCATCCAGTGTGAGTTGGGGAAAAGAATAGCATGGGGACTGGCAAGGAAACCTACATTTAGATCAATCCATAAGAAAAAGAATTCATCTATATTTTCAGCAATGTTTACTATAATATTTTCAAAAGATAAAAAATTCAGACGATTATATAAAGTCTTAATTTAGATGGACCTAAAAATTCCAGTGATCTTGAAAACCTAGGAATGTGATTATGAACCAAGATAAATTTCAGTCAAGAAAGGAGCAAAATTTTATGCTTAGCAAGCTTAACATGAATCTAAAAGGCTATAATTATTTTGAGGCATGATACTAAAATGAATTATAGCGTACACTAAATGATAAGAACAAGAGTTAATTCTTCTACCATAATCAGCATTATTAGAGTCCCATGGCAAGCTTTAAGTGTTACCAATTTTAGCCATGCAGAAATATCAGAGTTGACACATTTACATTTCAAGAATAACATCCTGGTGTGAAAAACAAGTAAATCTGAAAATGAATAGAACCCTGGATTCAGAAGCAATGACTTTTAATTGGAGAATGACCCAATGAATCATATACTAAATGTAATAAAGTTTAACACAAAAGAAACATATAATGAATACAGAAAAGCATGAGAAGACATGAACTCCTGTAAAACAAAATAAGCAGAAACAGGAAAACTGCACATAATGATGAAAACAATATAAATGGAAAGAACAATAACATCAAACTGAAAGCTATAGAATTAATTATAATGACAAAGCTTTCCCCCTTGCCAAAACTAAATAAAGATGCTCAATTATTTCTCTTCCTTCTTTGTAGTGAAAAGAGTATTTAACACTACATCTCAGATTATATGATACCTTAGGCAATGTGTCATATAATAAGTATCATACAATAGACAGAATATCAAGTATAAAAATCAGAAAGGTCTAAGTTCAAATTTTGCCATAGATATTATTATTATTATTATCTCTGAAATGTAGATAAATCACTTTATCTCCCTTGGGTCTCAGATTTTTTCACTTTTATAAAAAGGAAGATTATAATAGGAAATATTTCTTAGAATTATTGATAGGATCAAGTGAGATCACATATATAAAGTGTTTTGCACCCCTCAAAGTACTATAGAAATGCTAACTGGCTACCAAATTGGTTTTTTTCTGTCTTTTAAAATTTCTTTTACAAATAAAAGGGAAAGAAAGAAGAAAGAAAGAAAGAAAGAAAGAAAGAAAGAAAGAAAGAAAGAAAGAAAGAAAGAAAGAAAGAAAGAAAGGAAGGAAGGAAGGAAGGAAGGAAGGAAGAAGGAAGAAAAAAGAAAAAAGAAAGAAAGAAGAAAGAAAGAAAGAATAAAAGAAAGAAAGAAAGAAAGAAAGAAAGAAAGAAAGAAAGAAAGAAAGAAAGAAAGAAAGAAAGAAGAAAGAAAGAAAGAAGAAAGAAAGAAAGAAAGAAAGAAAGAAAGAAAGAAAGAAAGAAAGAAAGAAAGAAAGAAAGAAAGAAAGAAAGAAAGAAAGAAAGAAAGAAAGAAAGAAAGAAAGAAAGAGCTTATTTGTAAAACAAAACAATTTGCTGTAATTGGATGACTGGTAAGGAAGAAGGGAGGGAAAAACTGAGAAACATGATATGTTATTGTTGAGTCATTTTTCAGACTCTTTATTGCCCCATTTGGGGTCTTCTTGGCAGAAATACTAGAGGGGTTTCTCATTTCCTTCTCCAGTTCATTCTACAGATGAGGAAACTGAGGTAAACAGGATTAAGTGACTTGCCTAGGGAAATACAGCTAGTGTCTGAGGCCAGATTTGAATTCATGAAGATCAGGAACTCTATACAAACTATCCCTGAATTATAATATAGGTGATATAAAATAAATCAATAAATATTTTTAAAGCGTGTATATATGACAAGACCTTGTGTAGAGAACACCCATGTATTAGAAGGGCTATCTTCTCACATATGGCATGGGGCAGTGTCTTCATGGAGGCAGAAAAGCAAAATCTAACCCCTTTCCCCTCACTTCCACCCCCATACTTCTTCAAGAGAGACTTTAAGTTTCACCAAAAGTGAAAATAGAAAGTTGGAAAGGAAACCAATCTTCTCTCCTCAGAAAGAGGAGATACTGGTCTAGAATTACATCTTTCTGCTTCCTGTTATTGTTCATTTAAGGGATATGATCAGGTTCCTGCTAATTTTTTAAGCATTATTTCATTATAAAGAAGGGAGAAGGAGGTCCTCAAGCTTTTTATCCAAGGCTTGACTCCTTTCCCCCAATACCAGTCTCACAATGAACACACAAAGAAATAGCAAAGAAACCTGTTTATCCAAATCATAGCAAAACAGAAATCAGAAAAAAATATTCATAGGAAAATATATATCAGACAATATGGAGTGAAGGATCGCTACCACTGAGAGCAAAGTAACTAAGCTCAAACAAGCTAAAAGGACTCAGATCTGGGATTATATCCCGTTTATTTTACACAAACCTTGTTTGTAGTAGTTATTCATTTGATGTTTATCCCATTAGACTGTGAGGTCCTTGAGAAGAGGAATTGGTTTTTGTTCTGTTTTGTGTCCACACTATTTAGCACAGTGTCTTGGACATATTAGATACTAAATAAATACTAGTTGACTTTAAAACCCATCTTTGACATTATTAGGTGGGCAACCTTTGCACAAGTCACTTAACTTTTTTGAACTTGAGAAAAATGTTGTAGGTTCATTTTCGGTTACAATATGTGTTGGTGGAGGGAATTTTCACATCTACATATCCCTTATGTAGTTAAAGGTTATAATAAAATGTTAATGTCTCTAGGAAATATAATTTTTGTAATTAGCAGCTCTCTAAAAAAAATGGACACCTCTGGTCAATTATTTTACATCTACCTCAAAACAATTATTATCTGGTTAAAACTTTCAGCAGCTCTCATTTCACACTGTTTTCCAATTATCATATATTCCTGTATTCAGTTGGAGCAATTGCAAGGCCTCCCCACACATCAAACTGAATTTTAGCTCCACTCAGTTTGGAAAAAAATTTCTTAATGTTTCTTGTCCCATTCCTTTCATTTTAACAAATGAAGAACCAATGACTGTGGGGAAATTTAACTCTGTGGGGCTCTCTTGTGCTCTCAAATAAAGATTTCAGCTTATTAAATGACCAAAACATTTTTAAATGACCACATCCTCTGTTTAAAAAGAGAGGTTTTAATCACACCCTCCCCCAAAATTATGAATAGAACATCTAAAGTAGAAAAACTAAAAACATACTCAAGGAAGGAATATCAATAAATGCTACATTATCCAAGTAGTTATAACTGAGATAAGAACAGTATGTATGTGGTCACTACACTACATCACCACCCTAACTCACAACAACAACAAAAAGTAATTACTCTCAGGAACTCTTTCATTGTCAGAGAGCTAAATAAAAGTTTTTTGAACCTAATTTCTGTTATCCTTACCCCATAACTTTAGTTTCATTATTCCAGTATCATTGACCTAAATTCAAAGTTCAATGTTTTCTACTTTTAGACTCTTACTAGCTATGTGACCCTGGATAAGTCAATTAGGCTCTTTCTGCCCCAGATTTCTCATCTATAACATGGGGATAATAAGAGAGCTTCCCTCACAATGTTATTGTGAGGGATAAATGAGATATTTGGAAAGAGCTTAATTGGTATAGATATATGATAGACATTGGCTAATGATGAGTCCCTAACAAGTATTCCCTCTTTCCCTCCTTCCTTCATTAGTCACATGGCCCAAAGTCATTATTTTCTGTGTCTAGTTTCTATAACATGCTGCATCTGCTTGGGCCATCATCACCATCTTCCTCATTTTGGACTCCATCTCTGCTTCTGTTTTACTCTAGTTTTGTTTGACCACTTATTTTTGTTTCTTACCATGGTCTCTTACACTGCCTTTTTTTTCCTACTTGATCTCATGTAGATACGTAATATACAGTGTTGGCACTTCCTATTCAGGATCATACATATTAAAATAAAAATGTTGAGGCAAGAAATAGATGGGAGCAGTAAGAACACCAAATTATTAAAACATTTAGGAAATTTTGCCCAAAGTCACCAATAGCTTTCCTCTTTAAATAGAAATACAAAACAAATTTCAAAGACATGGAAAAGAATTATTTTCATTTTTCATTGAAAATAAGCCTGCTAATTTAAAACAAAATCTATTTCTTTAATTCTAATAATGGGTTGACTTTTTTCCTAAACTAAAGAAATCTGGAGAACTTTTTCATAGATTAATTACTTTCTCTAGCAATGCAGATCTGAACTTGTTCTGCAACTGTATAATATTAGAGAGTGTCCTATGAGCAATTTCAGTGACTTACCAAGGGTCCCAGAACTAGTATGAGTCAGGAGCAGGTCTTGAAACCGGGCCTTCCTGGTCTCTGGTGTTGGTGTGATAAACCCAAGAGATAGGAATGAATATTTGAAAGCACCTGATCCCTACTTCTGAATAGAGTCAGTGTTTAAGAACACAATATTCAAGGTTTATGAGATGAGTTAATATACTTAATAACCATTACACTTTTCATCAGAAGCCTCTATGCATAGATCCATTTCCTTCAGCTTAATGATCTTTTCTTTCCACTAGTTAAAAGCATTTCTGGCAGGAAACCTCAGGACTTCAGAATTGCTAGCTTTCTATACTTCCACTCTAAGTGCTTCCACCTGGGCTGGCTTTGTGAGGATTCACACAAAGAAAGTGAAAATATCATTTCTCAAAACCAAAATGTTTGTGCCTCCCCCATAGATAAACACTCATGAGTCTAATTCTCTGCAAGATAGCTACAGAAAAGAAGACTGTCACATTTATTTCTAAATCATTATTTAGCCTGATTTTTTAAAAATTTTAATCTGTAGAGAATTTATTTACCAGCTGCAACTTTTTTCTGAACAATTTCATCAGTTTACCATTGGTATAAGAGGTACAACTCAAAAACAGGAACTGATCTTCAATCAATCTGTTACATCAGCAGAGAATAAAATTGCAAAGCATCCCCCTTCTACCCAAGAGGAAAGTCATTTATCAGAGAGGCAGTCCTGATTTAAGAAACCACACTACCATGTCATAATTTATTCCCCCAAAGCTGATAGTTTCAGAGAATTTAGTGGTGATAATATTTTCCTTTCTTTCCAACGAAGCAGAGATTTGTTTTCCTTAAATCCTATGTTTGTTTTGCCTTGTGAGATGTTGTTTAAGGGCTGTGGTATCTCTCCAAGTCTCAAATTAGAACCACCCCTGATTTGAATATGTCACATAACTGGTACATCTTTATGTTGAAATTCATATCTATTGGAATAATAATAGAAATCTTATTAAAGAGATTAACTGAAACCATTAGATTATAATATGTAAAATGGGAGTGATAGCCAGAAAGAAGGAAAAGGCTGTAATTTATAACCACAATGCATACTGACTCTGATCCCTATTAAAATATTAGACAAACTAGAGATCTTTAAAATTTCATTTTGTCTCTACAATTCCCATTAATTTTTAGTATTTCCCTGATGCTTATGTCAATCATTCTGAGCCAGAAAATTAAGTTAAATAACTAGCATGGAGGCTGAACCAAAATGGTGGAGTAAAGACATCAATACAACATTCTCCCCAAACAACTTTAAAAATAATTCTTCAAGTAAAAGTTTAGGAGTGTCAGATACTAGAACAAGTTAGAATGAAACAGTTTCCAACTAAAAACAACTTTGAAGGTTGGCCCAGAGCACCAATGGTAAGTCTTGAAGGTAGCAGCAATACTATAGGAATACTATAGCCAAATTCCAGAGAGAGGTCAAAGAGAAAATACTCAGAGCAAGCAGAAAGAAACAAGTTAAATATCATGAATCCATAGTCAGAATCACACAAGATTTAGTGGTTTTTGTGTGAAAGGAGAAAAGGGATTGAAATATGATATTCTGGAAGGCAACAGAGCTAGGATTATAAGCAAGAATCACCTATGAGCAAAACTGAGTATAATTCTTGGGGAGAAATGGGATATTTAATGAAATGGAGGACTTCCAGATATTTCTGATAAAAAGCTCAAAGCTGAATAGAAAATTTGACATTCAAATACAAGACTCAAGAGAAACATAAAAAGGAAAATGCGAAAGAGAAATATTAAAGGTTTCAGTAAAGTCAAATATGGTAAGATGATACTTATAACTCCTAAAAACTTTATCATTAGTAAGGCAGTCTGAAGGTGTATACATAGAGGGAAGGCAGGAGGGTAGGTCAGTTATGTTGGAATGATTTCTGAAACAGAAGGCATGAGAAAGGGGAATGCATTGGGAGAAGAGAGAAGGGAAAGGAAGAATGGAAGAAATTATTTTATATAAAAGAGACTTGTAAGATACACCTTTCTATAGTGGAGGAGAAAAGTTTGTAGATTTTAATCTCATTCTCATTAAAACTGGTTCAAAGAGAGAATAATTACAAAGATAGATAGATAGATAGATAGATAGATAGATAGATAGATAGATAGATAAATAGATAGATGATAGGCACATGCATATAGACATTTAAATCTCTCTATATTATAGATATATATATATTTATATGTGTTTATGTGTATATATGTATATGTATGTAGTAGGTGTGTTTATATACAAATTCAATAGGATATAGAAATCTAATATCTAATTGGGAAATAAGTAAGGAAAAAAAAAAAGAGATATGGAGATGTAGTGATAAAAGTGGGAACAGATTAAGAAAGATAATAATCAGACCCAAAAGCTTTAGAGGAGGAACAAGATAAAAAGAAAGATAAACAGAAGAAAACAGACTACAGGCAAATAGATAGTTAATAATTGTAACTGTGTATGTGAATGAAATAAGCTCACCCACAAAACAGAAAGTGGATATCAAAATGGATTAGAAAACAGAATCAAACAATATGTTGTTTACAAGAGGCATACTTGAAAGAGAAATACATATCCAAAGTTAAAATAAAAGGCTGAAGCAGAATCTGTTATGCCTCAACTGAAATAAAAAGACAGAGATAGTAAACATGATCTTAGACAAAGCAAAAACAGCCCTAATTAAAAAAAAAGATAATCAGGGAAACAACATTTTGCTGAAAGATACTATATATAATAACATAATATGAAAAAAGTTTAAGGGTAAATTCATCTGACGAAGACTTCATTTCCCAAATATATAAGGAACTGAGTCATATTCGTAGGAAATGGGAGCCATTCCCCAATTGATAAATGGTCAAAGAATATGAATAGTTTTTAAAAGAAGAAATCAAATTATCTATAATCACATGAAAAAATCCTCTAAATTACCATTGATTAAATAAATACAAATTAAAACAATTCTGAGATACCACTTCACGCCTATCAGAAATTAAAATAGTGGAAAGGATGAGAAAATAAATAAATACACTATAAATTGTTGCTGAAGTTTTGAACTGGTTCAACCATTCTGGACAATAATTTGGAACTATGCCCAAAGGGCTACAAAATTATATTATTTTTTATCCCAGCAATACCACACAACACACATACCCCAAAAGAATCAAAAAAAAAAAAAAAAGAAAAGGACATACAAGCAGCTTTTTGTGCTAGCAAAGAATTGAGATCAAGAGGATGCTCATCAATTGGAGAATGGCTTCCAATTGTAATAGAACACTTCTTTGCTATAAAAAATGAGAAGGGAGGTGGTTTCAGGAAAAATATGGCAAGGTCTATATGGCAAGACTGAGGCAAAACGAAATGAGAAGAACTGGAAGATCATTGTGTGTGGTATCAACAATGCTATAATGCTGATCAACTGTGAAAAACTTGGCAATACTGATCAATATAATGATCCAACACAGTTCCAAAAGACTCACAACAGGAAAATGCTATATGTCTCTAGAGAGAAAACTGATGAAATCTGAGTGAAATTTGAAGTATTTCTTTCATTTTTGCTTGTTTATGATACAGCTAAGATGGAAATATATTTTGCATGATTTCACATGTATAATTAATTAGTATCATTTTGTTTAATTTCTCAGTATTTTGGAAAGGAGTCAGAGAAGAAGAGAATTCAGAACTCAATTTAAAAAGAAAAAATGTTCAAATATAAACAATATTTTTGAAAAAGAGATTGGCATAGTAAAATATAAAAAACTAAAGCTTACAAGGTCTTATTGGGTTCCAGCATCATCCCTTAGGGGATATGGGCAAATTCCTCTTCTCCATCTCTCCTCATTTGACAAAGGATTACATCAAAAGTGTTTTAACAGAAAAAAGAATCATCAAAAGAAATATAAAAGATGTATTATATTTTCAAATGGTATGAGTGTATGTGTGTGAAAAAGAGAGACAGGCAAAAATGGAGAGAAACAAGCAGTTTTTGCCCCACCAGAATATAATAGATAAATCATTGGATTTTCTTGAATCCAACCTAAGTAAGGTATGTATTAGCTAGATGATCCTGGGCAAGTCAATGAATCATACATAGATTTGTAACTGGGAGGATCTTTAGAATTTACCTAATCCAACTTCATCAATTTATATATTATATATATAAGACTTTGTTTAAGTTTACACATATAAGGTCAGCAGTACTACTTGAACTCAGGTCTTACTGGTTTCAAGGGAAGCCCTCTTTCTACTAAATCACAAGCCTCAATTTCCTCTAAATTTCATCCCAGATAAGGATAATAATAGCATCTATTTCATAGAACTATTAGAAGGATCAAATGAGATAATATGGAAGATTTATAAAAAAGCTTAAAGCATGGCAAAAATGACTATCATACTCCTCTTCATTGTCATAATCATCATCATAATTTCTATTATTATCATTATTTATTAGAAAAGAGACACTATCTTTGCATGGATTGCCTGTATAAACAGATGAACAAATCAAACTGGGTTCTTTTTAGCATTATCTAAAAGACTAATCTTCCAACTTCCAAAAATAACTGTTTCCCTAAGTTATTTCTCAGTTGCCCACAGAAGAGGCAGCCCCAAGATTGGGGTTCAGGACAGTGCTTCTGTTTCCCCCAACTTGTACAATGGCTCTGTGTATAGCAGATTTTTAATGCTGTTTTTTTTTTCCTATCATTAAACCCTAACAAAAATTTCTCTGAAAATTACATTTAAATAGGGGCAGCTAGAATAAAGCATCAGTCCTGAAGTCAGGAGGACCTGAGTTCAAATCCAGCCTCAGACAACTTAACACTTCCTGGCTGTGTGAACCTGGGCAAGTCACTTAACCCCAATTGCCTCAGCAAAAAAAAAAAGAAAGAAAGAAAGAAAATTAGGTTTAGATTAGATTGGAAAGGATGATATGTATGTGTGTGATATCTTTAGGGATGATGGTTACTAATTTTTTTTCCTATAAAATTACCTGAAAAGAAATGCCATTTTAAAACATCTTCATCAAACAGTCCTTCCCTTTCTTGTAGCTTGGGTTGTAAGCTCCTTTAAAGCAGCAACTATTCCTATACTTTTATGTATCCAGTACCTGGAACATTTTTGTTGTTGTTCAGTCATTTCAGTCATGTCCAACTCTTCATGATGCCATTTTAGAGTTTTCCTGGCAAAAATACTGGAGTGATTTGCCATTTCTTTTTCCAGCTCATTTTATGGATGATGAAACTGAGGTAAACAGGGCTACACTTAACACTTACACAGGTTTTTACAGCTAATAAGTGTCTGAGGCCAGATTTGAAAGCAAGATCTTCCTGAGTTCAGATCCAATCCTCTATTCGCTGATTCACCAAGTTGCCACATTACTAGGCACAGAGTAGACACTTAATAAATGCTTATCCAAAAGGATCTTGTTTCAAGTATCAAAAGAACATTCAAATATAACAGGGCAAAGGCTCTTTAAGAGATCTCAAAATAATTCACAATATAGAAAATAGCATAGAAAGCAGAATAGACTTTTTAGGAAAAATGACAAGCACACAGCTCACAGGGCAATAAAACTTACAGCCAGAACCTTTCCAGTGTGGCAGCCAGGGACAGCTCTACCCTGAATCAACATTTGAAAGAGAATTCATAGTGGGACAATCTAATCAGAATAAGAGTCTGTGTATATTACCAATGGCCATTAAAGGTACAATGCACAGAGGTGGACTGGAAATTGGCATTTTATGCCAGGTCTCTCTTGTACTGACTATAGAGGAAATGCTTGGGAGTTCTCGGTAGGAATACAGAAGAGAGTCTGAAATTGATAAAAAAAAAAAAAAAAGAAAACCATGAGGGACAACTTGTAGAGGGTTTAGTGACAGATTAGACTTAATTTATGAGGAAACCCTTTGTGTGGAAGCATATATATATATATATATATATATATATATATATATATATATGTATATATATATGTATATATGTATGTATATATATATATATTCCATACACAGGCAGGATTGTATGGGAAGACTTTTAAGAAGCATACCTTAACTGGAAGAGATCCTAGAAGGGAGAGTTGGGAACAGACTTGACAAATTCAAGCTGCATTCTCCTATATGAATTTAAAGGGACTATGTCTCTTATAAGAAATCTCTAGACTATAGACAGCCCAGAGCTTTGAAGCTGAAAGAACTAAGAGAGACAGTCCATAGGCAAAATTTGGTGTCAATCTCCACCAAATTATATTGGGGAGTCTGTGGTAGGTGGGCATTCATACCTCATTGCTTAGCAAGTTGCTTGCTAATAATAGGTACTTAATAAATGTCAGTTGATTGACACATATAATATACAATTCTGTCCTCGAAGTAATAGCCAAGATCAGAGGGGAGATCCTAAAATTAAGGTCATGTTGGGAAAGCTTTTTGCAGAAGGTTGGATATAGCTAAATCTTGAAGAAAGCTAGAGCACACCTGAAAACCTGAGATAGTGTTTGCCCAAGTGAGAGATCAATACTATATCCAATCTGATTACAGAGCCTACATCACTTCCAGATACATCTGCAGAGGGGAAACTAGAAAGTTTGGCAGAAACTAAGCATAGGCTAACATTTAATACTACACACCAAGATATGGTCAAAATGAGAGAACTGGGTCAAATTTATAAGCCTAAGAGTCATTCTTCAGTTGATTATTGGCCAAAGGATATGAACTTTTCAGATGATGAATCAGTTATTTGTAATCATATTTTTAAAATGCTCTAAATGAAAATTGATTAGAGAAATGCAAATCACAATTTAAAGTTACCATCTCATACCAATCAGATTAATTAACATGACAGAAAAGAAATATGAAAAATGTTGATGTGGGAAAAATAGGATACTAATGCACTATTGGCAAAGTTGTGAATAGATTCAACTATTGTAGAAAGCAATTTGGAACTATGCCCAAAGGGCAATAGAACTGTGCATACATTTTGACCCAACAAAATCCCAAAAATATTTTTTTAAAGTAAAAGAACTTATATGTACAAAAATATTTATAGCAACTCTTTTGTGGTTGCAAAGAATTAGAAATTGAAAGGCTGTACATCACATGTATATATATATATATATATATATATAGTAATTAACTTACACTTTAACATATTTAACATTATTGGTCAACCTGCCATCTGGAGGAAGAGATGGGGGGAGGAGGGGAAAAGTTAGAACAAAAGGTTTTGCAATTGTCAATACTGAAAAATTATCCATGCATATATCTTGTAAATAAAAAGCTACAATAAAAAAAAAAAAAAAGAAAGGATGTCCATCAATTGGGGAATAGCTAAACATGTTGTAATATATGATTGTGATGGAATACTATTGTGACATAAATTATGAATAAGATGCTTTCAGGAAAAAAAGTGAAAGACTTACATGAACTAATGAAAGGCTAAATGATCAGAACCAATAAAAGATTATACATAGTAACATCAATATTTTACAATGATCAATTGTGAATGATTTAGCGATTCTTGGCAATATAAAGATCTAAGACAATTCTGAAGGACTTAGGGGGGGAAAAAATGCTATCCACCTCCAGAGAAACAATTAATGGAATCTTAATGCATATCAAAGCATACTTTTTTAACCTACTTTATTTTTCTTGGGTTTTTTGTCTGTTATCTTTCCCAGCATGAGTGAAATGGAAATATGTTTTACATAACTATACATATATATTATCTATCAAATTGCTTGCTTCTCATTCAGGGGGGTAAGGAAAGAGGAAAAGAAAGGATTTGGAACTCAAAATTATATATAAAAACAAACATGTGATTGGAAAAAGTAAAGTATTTTTAAAGAAAGAAATATGGGCATTATGTATTCTTTAGTCATCACAACAGACTGGATACTAATCTACTGGGAAGATAGGATATATCAGAAAGCTTCTCAGGGTGGGCGCTTTGCTAGCTATCTATGGTACTGAGTGAACAAGGAACTGACCTTCTGGCTCTTTTATTTGCCTACAAAAGAGAGGTGGTGTCTGATTGGAGAACAAAAGTGAACCATTTTTATAGAAGTGATAATAGAAGTCTTAGGACTGGTGAGATCAAAAATGTAGAGAAAAAAGAAAATAAGCTCACATTTGGTACCAGTTGAAATTCACTGTCTTTTCTAATGTTCCTTACACATGAAACACCATCTCCCAAATCCAATCATGTCTTTGCTTTGCTTGTGACCCTTTCTTAGAATGGCCTCCCTCCTCAACTCCACTTCTGGGACTATCTTATTACAAGTCTAAACTTTGAAACTTTCTTTTGAATTCCATCATCAACTACTCACCAAACACCAAAACCTTGTTACAGCCTTGTACCAGAATGTCCAAAAGGACTCAACATCATTCTCCATAAACAGATCTCTATTTCTGTGGAGCACATCATTATTTATCTTATCATAGCAATTACCCAAAAGCATCATCTATGAGTTTTTCCTTAACCTGACCGCTCATTTTCAAATTCTATTTGTCAGTTCTTTACTAAATTCTTTACTAAACAGGGGATGGAGACAATGGCAAAAGATAAAATGGATGATTTGGATTACATGAGATTGAAGATCTCCAAAAATAACATTTCTAGGATAAATAGAGAAATTGCTGACTGGAGGGGAAATCTTTATTGCAATTATTTTTGACAGAGATTTCTTATCCAAAATCTACAGAGACCTAATAGAATACCCAAAATCATCTTCAATAGAGAAATAGTCAAAATTATGAATTAACAGCTGTCAAGGGAAGAAATACAAACTATTAAGAGTCATATGAAAAAATATTGCTTTCTCTAATAATAAGAAAACCATAACAACACAATATTGGGGTTTCTCCTCACATTCAAAATATGGACAATAGGACACAATATAGAAAGAATAAATATTGGAGGAATTGTAAGAAAACAGAAATACTAATGCATTGTCTGTGAAGTTGTGAATTGGTACAACCATTCAGGAAAGTAAAGTGACTAAATTATCCATTCCCTTTTGACAAAGAGATTCTAATACTAAAGCATATAGTCTAAGGAGAAATATACACTAAAATATTTATGGTAGCATTTTTGGTGGTAGTAAAGAACTGAAAATGCAGTAGATGCCCATCAATTAAGAAATGGCTAAACAAAACTGTGGTCTATCAGTGTAACTGAATATTACTGCTTGGCAAGCAAAACTCAACAAGATGAATAAAAGAGAAGTATGGAAACAATTAGGTGAACTGATGCAAAGTTAAAGTAAACAGAGGCAGGGATATAATATACACAATGAATACGAGACTAAATGGGGAGAATAACTACCATTAAATAAAAAGAAATAGTGTTCACAAAATGACAAAAACAAGCTTCACTCCAAACATGAGATATGAGATCTGTCCCAACTCCTTTGCACACAATGTGTATATGGTTTATATGAGTGTGGAAAATTGTACTTAATGTCAAACTTTTGATCTATGGATCAGTTTTGCTGCTTTTGTTCTTTTTTATTATTTTTTAAAATGTTTTGCTATGAAAAATATATAAATATGTTTAGAAGAATTGTACGTGTTTAACCTATATCAGACTTCTTACTGTCTAGGAGGGAAGAGAGAAAAGAAAATTCAAATATGAGGTTTTACATTTATAGAAAATCTCTGCGTGAAGGTAGGTGACATAGGGAAGAAAAATCTCTGGATCTGTAATCAGAACAAAGAGAGTTCAAATTTAGCCTCAGACAGTAGCTTGGCAAAACATTTAAAATCTGACTCAGTTTCCTCATCTATAAAATAGAGATCACTTACCTCCCAGGTCATTGTGAGGATCAAAAGAGATAGATAATAAGTGTAAAGTTCTAGAACAATGCTGGCACATAATAATAGTTTACTATTATATTATCGTGGGAAATATTTCACCCCAGAAAATCCTTTTTTTTCTTCCAAAGGGTATTGGGTGAGGAATCAACAATGAGACATTTAAGGGACATTCTCTATTCTGAATTAGCATTTCTGAAATAGAATGACATTTGCTAATTTATAGAGTCTGGGTTCTTTCATAAGGACGACAACAAAATGCAACCTTTTCATTATAGACTGGCCAAAAGCTCTGTAAAAATGGGGAGAAGGAGAGGGGGATTTCGGGTTTCAGTCTGCTATTGCAGCTTGATTGTGAGTCAACCAGAGTGCACACTTGCAACCATAACTCTGTTTGGGCAGAGCTAATCTTTGCTTCCATTCCTCTGCCCCCAAGATGAAATCAGCTTTGCCCCATGGGCCGGATATTGCCACTTCCCTTCTGTTCAGTCTGCTTTGTGGCAACCAGCAATTGGAACTACTTCAAATTGTGCCTTGATCCATCCCATTTGGCCCCCAGCCCCTTTCAGGAATGCCAGTTCCCTCAATTACTTGTCCAGTAAGACCTTTTTCTTCCTTTCACACAGAACGTTGCTTGAACTGACAATTACTAATTAAATGGCCCTGGGTTATCCTTGCCCCCTGCCCAGAGCAGACCCTGTCTGTGTCTGCCCAATAGCTGGAGGGTCTGCAGAGCCGTACCCTGACAAACCTTTGATTGGGGGCTCTCATATGGTAATATAATTCTTTCATGGCTAATTAATTTCTATTGAAATACAGAAGTATATCGGTATTTAAATTTGACATCTGTCTGATCTCCCCAAAGAAGATGATAAATTCTTTGATGTCCGGAATATTATTACAGTAGTGAATCTAGTACAAGGGCACAGGTAGCTGGATTTCACAGTGACAAAGCACTGGACCTGAAATCAGGAAGGTCTTGAATTCTTCTTAAGTCTCTGACATTTACTAGATGAAAGAGCTTGGATAAGTCACTCTGACTCATCACTTTATTTGTTTGTAAAGTCAGGATTATATATAAATACACACATATGTATATGTATATATACATAGATGATATATATGTATATACATGTATATGCTGAGGGACAGACACAGAATGAGGTGGGGGAGTGTCAACTCTCCAGAGTTTTTAAGAGCACAAAATAGAATAATATTTACAAAGTGCTTAGTACAGGGCCTGGCACACATAAGTGCTTCAAAAATGATTGTTAAATATATTTTACTGTGTTGAATATATTGGATTACTTGCCATCTAGGGGAGGGGGTGGGGGAAGGTGGAGGGAAATTAGAAAGCAAGGTTTTGCAAGGATTAATGTTGAAAAACTATCCATTCGTATTTTTTGAAAATAAAAAGCTTTAATAAAAAATGATTGTTAAATTTAAATGTAACTCTAGCACAATGTTAAATTTAAATGTAACTCTAGCACAATGCTATGCACAGAACTGGACACATATTCAGAGATGAATAAATACTTGGTGACTGACTGAGTAGCCTGTATATTCTTCCAACCTAAAATTATATGTTCTCTATTTACTCATTCCTCTTAATCTACTCTTCCACCCCATCTCAGCTACATCCAGAAATGGACACATTCTTGTTCTTTCTATCACCCATAAATGTACTACTTCTGGTTCCTGAACTTTGAATCCATCCATCCATCCATTCAAGTGCTTTATTAATCACCTACTATATATTAGACACTACGAATCCAAAGAGACAAAGGAAACAAAATCTAACCCAGCACTTTTAGAAAATCCAGGGAAAAAAAAACTACTACAAATAGTGGGACAGAGAAAGACACCCTTTCATCAAGTGCTGCCATCAGGGACAAATGCATCACTTCTATGGTCATAAAATCTGAAATTCCCATTGATTACAATCACCATCTATCCCTCTTCTTTGCAACCTCAAACCCAAATCTTCATGCTCTTCATGATCTCAATTTCTCAACACCTCAGGTATATAGCAGACCATCCTCCTCCTCTGGCTCCTCCTGCTTGCAGAGAACTTTTCCTGACTTTGGGGTATCTGTATCTTCCATCTTTAAATCTGTCTGATCTCCCAAAGAAGATGATAAATTCTTTGACGTCAGGACTATTATTCTTCTGGCCTAGCCTCCTTTCCTATAGTAAAAGGATAGTATTCCAATGGCTCTCACCAATGGCACCCTCCCCTGAGCTATTCGGCACCCTGAAAGAACAAGAGACCAAATTCCTAGTAATATTGATCAGCCAACCTAAACTCATAAGTCAATGATTAATAAACCTCTGAATCCAGATATTCCAAACAGTAGATTGTTATTGTTCAAATCCCTTTCTCCATCCCCCACTGACTACTTCCTGAGTCCTAACCTGTCAAATTAATTTCCACAATGTTCCACAAAGTTAACCACCTTCCATGTGCTTTCTGGAATGTTTGTCTCAGAGATAACAAACTTTCATCCTAAAATCTTTTTGTTTCAAAACCTTTTTTCCAGACACTGTAGAGAACTGGCTATTTTCCACACACAATTCTGGTCTTCCTTCTAGCACTTCTTAGACTTCCACTTATTTTGCTAAGTCACTGGATGAAGCTGAGAGATTGCAGTATTCCTGCTACTTCCAAGTTCAGCCTATCCCACCGTCACTCTATAACCCCTTTTCCTTTGAGGTTCATTCAATCTATATCTGGCTTCCAATCAAAAATTTGTTAATGTTGTGTACAATCTCCTTATTTCCTCAATTAATTCAGTGCCTGACTCATAATCTTTCTCGCCTCTTTAACTCTTATGCTCATACCCCGGGAACTATAAGATGCATATTAATTCTCCCTCAAGCACTCCAATATCCTAATTTTCAATTTACTCATCTCTCATTGCCTACTCTTCCAGCCTGTCTTATCTACACAGAGATGGCCATGTACTTGATTTGCCATCAGGGACAAATGCATCACTTCTATGGTCATAAAATCTGAAATTCCCATTGATTACAATCACCATCTAGCCCTCTTCTTTGCAACCTCAAACCCAAATCTTCATGCTCTTCATGATCTCAATTTCTCAACACCTCAAGTATATACCAGACCATCACTCCTACACTGGCTATACTCTCC
The DNA here is from genome assembly GCF_016432865.1 of Antechinus flavipes. Classification (NCBI taxonomy): domain Eukaryota; kingdom Metazoa; phylum Chordata; class Mammalia; order Dasyuromorphia; family Dasyuridae; genus Antechinus; species Antechinus flavipes. The sequence continues at coordinate 49,017,531 of NC_067400.1, forward strand.
TCATTTTCCCATCTTAACCTCCTGGTGAACTAAACTCTATATTATTCTTTTAAATCCTTTGCCCACCTTTCCTATTGCTCATATTGCCCTGTCAAGCCTTAGCTCTGAATTGGGACCATCATTAGTTACCTTTATTCTTGCTGCTAAATGAAACAAGAAACTCACAAAATCTAGATAAAAGGGGTCACTAAAATTTTATGTTATAAAATCTCACCTATATCTTTGCTACAACAAAGTAAACCTCTCGATATGTACAAGTGATTCTACCCTAAAGTGTCTTTTTTATCAAATTACCTCCCATCATCTCTATTTTTTCTTCAGTCTCTCCCTGTTTTCCTTAGCAAAAAAAAAAAAAAGTATTTGTTTTCCAGTAAATATATCTATGACTCTCTCATTCCTTATCCATTCATCTCTACTGGCTACCTTCTCACATCTGTCTCCTTTTTCTAGCTATGACAATTAAGATAGTCATCTGTAATTATTGCATTAACTTCCTTTCTAACCAGTCTCTTCTCTACCATTTGGCTTCCAGCCTCATCATTCAACTAAAACTGCACTCTTCAAAGTTATCAGTGATCTATAAAATGCCAAAATCTAAAGACTTTTCTCAAGCTTCATTCTTCTTGACTTCCCTGCAGCCTTTGATGCTATTAATTACCTTCTCTTGATGTTGTCTTTTCCTCTAGCTTTTTGTAATACTACTTTCTCTTGGTTCTCTTCCTACATATCTGACCACTTCTCAGTCTACTTTGCCAAATCTTAATCCAGATATGCTAATGGAACAACTCCTTTAGGACTTTAACCTGGATGTTTGCTCTTTTTCTGCTACATTAATTTACTTGGTAATCCTATATAAGCTCCCATTGATTCAATTATCATCTAAATGCTGATGATTCACAAATTTATTAATCCAGTCCTGATTTCTTTGCTATCTCAAGTCTCCAAATGCCTTTTGGATATCTTGAACTGAATAACCTTTAAACATTTTAATCTCAACATATCTAAAACTGATCTTTCTCTCCTAAACCTTCCCTCCTTCCTAACTTTCCTCACAGACAGATTTAAAAACTGTCTGTCATCTTGGACTCCTCACTCTCCATCACTATCTATATCCAATCAGTGAAAAGTTATGTTGATTGTAACTTTTTCATCTCTTATAGGAGACCCTGAAATATATGTTCCTTTCTCTCCTATAGTGCTACCTTAATCTGGGTCATCATCACCTTATACTTGAAGGATAATGACATTTTGATGGTTAATCTTCAAGCTTCAAGCTTCTCTCTATTACAATGCAACCTAGACTCAGTTGTCAAAATTATATTCATTAAAACAGATCTTATTATTTCACTTTCTTATTCAATAAACTCTGGAAGCTTCCTGTCATCTTTAGGACCAGCTATCAAATCCACTGCCACATACTTTGGGTTTGAGTAACATTGGTTAATATTCCTTGCACAAGATATTCTGCTTCCCAGATATACCCATAAGTATAATTCTCTCCATTCTCATTACCTTCCTCTAGCTTCCTCCAAGTTCCAGTTAAAATATGCCTTCGATAGAAAATTTTCCTCACCCTTCTTTAATTCCAGTGTCTTCCTTCTGAGATTATTGGCAATTTATCTTGCATAAGCTTGTTCGTACAGAATTATTTACATGATGTTCCACTAGATTGAAAGCTCCTTGAGAGTTAAGGAGTCTCTGGTCTTTTTTTGAATCCTCATTGCTTAACACAGTAACCAGCACCGAGTATGTGCTTAATAAGTATTGCCTGGCTGATTAAGTGAATGATAGAACAAAAAATTCTCTTAGGGCAGTGATTGAGTCATCAAAGGTTTGGTAAATTTCCATAGTTTGATTTTAAATGGGAAGTTTAGACCAGGGGACAAAAATCCACATTCCATTATTTCAGCAAAAGATGGAGACTAGGTAGTTAGCAAGAAACGACGTTTAAGAGCAACAGTGAGATTTAATGTGAAGTGACAGAAAACACCAAAAAAAAAAAGAAAACTAAAGATAGAAAAAATAAAATTAATCATTGAGGCTACAAGCTGAATAGGAACAAAACTCAACAAACCTGTATCCAAAAAAGGGAGTTATACATACCAATTAGTATGTAATATAATGATGATTTATCAATAATTATTATAATAATACTTTAAGGAGGAGCAAAGATCTCAGGGTCTGTGAATGTGTATGTTGGGGAAGGGGAAGTCATACTCCAGCAAAGTAGCTTGAAATCATTCTATCCATTAATAAACCATGTCATAAATTACTGTATCTAAAAAGAAATCATCACCTGGTGGGCACTTTTCTGCCCAGTTATTACCATGGCCAAGTTTAACAAGATGCTTTTGAGACAACAAAAGTGCAGTCCATCATTGGATTCCAAGGTCAAGCCTCAGCTTGACAAAACCTGCCAGGGCATGGGCACCTCTGGCATGGCCTTTGAGATCTCATTCATATCAGAATTAAGGAACAGTACAAGATATGAAGCAATATTGTAAAAAGGAGAAAAAACTAAAAAAAAAACAAAAACGGCAAAGGAGGAAAAGGAAGAAGAGGAGAAAGAAGAGGAAGAAGAGAGAAGGAAAAGGAGAAAGGAAAGGAAGAGACAGAGGAAGAGGAGAAAGAAAAAAGGAAGAAGAGTGACTAGAAAAGAGAGAGAGAAAGAAAGAGATGGATAGATAAATGATTATAGAAAGATGGGTAGATGAAGCACTTATTAAGTGCTTACTATGTACAAAGTTTGCATTCTAAGGGGAAGAGACAATATGTAAAAAAGAGCTGAAGAAGAGGTCAGAGAAGCTTAGCAATTACTGAGAGAGAGTAGTGTAGAGTAAGTGGAGTTGAGAATGAAGTGAACATAAGAACCAAATCCTGTCAAGACCTCAGTGATCAGGAGAGTAGATCTCAGGATGATGTTGTTCCAAGTGAGCAAGGCTGCTGAAAAGGTAGAATAATATCGAAAGTGATTGCTTTGGGGGAATTTGTAAATGACCTATCACCACCAGGTAGCAAAATGAATTATAACCACAAAATGAAAAACTCCAAAGCAGGTTTTCTATCCTATCGCAGAGAAGAAAATTATTCCCTTTGCACAAAAGGAGAGACAGATTAGTATAATTTTATATCCTCACAATTAAAATCATTTTACAAGTATCATCTTTTAACCCCAAAAGACAATCCAGTGAACTAGGATTTTAACATATTTCTTGCCCATACTACCTTCTCTCCCTTTGCTGTTTCCTTTCCCTCCCTCTAACTTTTTCAAATACATATTGGCAAAAACTGTTCCTGAAGGTGAAAAAAAAGTCATCTGGCTCTAAATGCAGCTAAATGGTCCTACTTACTGCCTCTTAAAAATGATTACCTATCTTCTAGGCTCCCCCCTTCCAAAAAAAGAGCCACTTTCTTCCATCCAATGCTTTCTCTACTGTTCCTTTTTCTGAGTTTCACATTTATCAAGGATAGGCAGAATAATGCTTTTCTTGTCAGGTCTCTGCTATGGCTGTGAGATCCAATAAAAGAGGAGAAGAAGGTTTATGGTGGGACTGAAGGCAATTATCTGAAAAGTTGTCAACTATTGTACTCTGCCAGGGACACCTACTTTCACTTGAGAATAAGTTATCCTGATTATGCTCAGACCTCTGAAACCAAGGGAAATGGAAATGACAAACTAACTAACTAAACACCCAAGGCTTTTCTAGTTTTTTGCTTATTTGTTTTGTTTTGGTTTTGGGGGGAAGGAAAAGGATAGAGGTGAGGGGAGATCTTGTTCATTTTTATTTCTGGTATCTTTTGTTGTTGTTCAGTCATTTGCAATTACGCCTGACACTTTGTGGCTTTAGTTTAGAGGGGTTTTTTGACAAAGATGCTGAAGCATTTGCCATTTCCTTCTCCAGCTCATTTTATATATGAAGAAACTGAGGAAAACAGGGTGAAGTGACTTGCCCAGTGTCATACAACTAGTAAGTTCCCAAGGCTGGATTCAACCTCCTGAAGATGAGTCTTCCTGATTCCAAGCCCAGCACGCTATCCACTACCCCACTTATTTCTGGAATCAAGACTGACTCTGGGACAAGGTGCACATCAATCTCATGTAGAAGGAAAAGCAGAAGAAAGCAGCAAGCCATGTGCAGTCTATAAGGATCTACCCCAACACCTGTATTTCTACACAATTCCACTATAAAAAGTGTGAATGACTTAACTATGATAATGGGGTTAGGTCAATGTATTCATCCAGTTTTCTGCTGATTACCTGTGTCATCTTAGATAGTTACTTAACACTGAGTCTCAGTTTTCTCATTGATAAAATGAGGGTGGAGATCATTATACACTTCGACAACGATATTGTATGAGGACATATTTTGATGGAAGTGGATTTCTTTGACAAAGAGACCTAACTGAGTTTCAATTGATAAATGATGGACAGAAACAGCTACACCCAAAGAAAGAACACTGGGAAATGAATATGAACTATTTGCATTTTTGATTTTCTTCCCGAGTTATTTTTACCTTCTGAATCCAATTCTCCCTGTGCAACAAGAGAACTGTCCAGTTCTGCACACATATATTGTATCTAGGATATACTGCAACATATCTAACATATACAGGACTGCTTGCCATCTTGGGGAGGGGGTGGAGGGAGGGAGGGGAAAAATCGAAACATAAGCGAGTACAAGGGATAATGTTGTAAAAAATTACCCTGGCATGGGTTCTGTCAATATAAAGTAATTATTAAATAAAATAAAATTTAAAAAAAAAAGATAAAATGAGGGTGATGAGGTAAATGATCTTTGAGGTCACCTCCACTTCTAAATTAGTGATATTATGGAAAGATAGATATAAATATTTATATATAAATATAGATATGTATATATCACTGAAGAGAATGTAAGTTCCTTTTGGGCAAAGAATATTTCATTTTTCTTTGTGTCCTTAGTGCCTATCTCAAGAATATAACACTGGTGTTTAATAAATGTTTATTGATTGATTTTTGTTCCTCTTTTCTGTACAGGTGTCTATAGCATGCATTTTATTTTAATCTTATTTTCATCTGTCTCTGTCTCTTTCTATCGCTCTAGGTCTCTGCTGTTTCTCAATTTCTCTATCTCTCAGTCTTTCTGTCTCTGAGTTTATCTCTCTGTGTGTCTCTGTCTCTATCTCTGTGTCCATCTCTTTCTCTCTCTGTCGCTCTGTGTGTGTGTGTCTGTGTGTGTCTGTGTGTGTCTGTGTGTGTCTCTATTTCTATTTCTATCTCTGTCTTTGTGTCTCGTCTCTCCTGCTTTTCTAACATTTTTCCATTCCTCTTATGGCCTGCCTACCTATAATACAGCATAAGAAGATGTCTTAAATATGCTTGGATTTTTAATGAGGATTTGTGCTCAGTATTCATAAATTTAAAGAGGATTAACTGAAATATTTTCAACCTTCAGAAATATAAAATAATGTCATTATCTTTTGTTAATGGGAGTAAAATGATTTTCTCATGATCACAGTCAATAAGATCAAGACTCAAATTAATGCTTACTTTTATCCTATCTGATGTACTTTCAACTCCATTAACAGTATCCAAAAACTTCCTAGAAGATGAGCTAGAATTGGGGCTGAGTAGAATTTGGTGTCATCTACTTTGGTAGATTATTCTAATATCAGATGAAATTTCATTATTCCAACCATTACTTATATCAACATAACCCTTGGCTCAAAAGACCCTTCCTGTAGGGCTCTCTCCTTATTATTGGAGATAGATTACTCAATACCCCATGTCTGTGTGTGAGATATGAGTAATTAATCAGTAGAAAAAAGAGAGATCCTGAGTTGTCTGGCTTCAAGTTTTAAGAGAGCAGATGCACCCTTCCATCTCTCTTCAAGTCACTTCAAAAAGAAGATGGAAAGAAAAAATTCTGGAAAGAAGTTGACAAGATGAACTGCAATCATTTCCTTATTTCCAGCTCGCTACACTAGAGATTTGGTGAAATTTCACCTTGGGTAAAATTTCATCTTGGGTAAAATCCAGGCTACTCTCTTGATTGAGCTGAGTTAGCTTGTTCCCAGTGGGAAAAAACTCTTCAATCTGTATTATCTAATACATATTCTTATATGTATATTCTCTCTGATTTCTTATTTGCTACTGACTTAAATAAATGGGTTCTATTTTTATATATACATTGTAGAATTGGCTTCAGATAGTTAAGGAGCTAAGCCTTGGATACAAAACTTGGGTCACTGCTTCCATATTAAGAAACAGTGAACACGTGGGCCACAACATAACATTTTCATACTTTCTGTTGATTTTTGCTTGAATTTTGTTTTCCTTCTCAGGTTTTTTTTTAGATCCAATTTTTCTTGCGCAGCAAGATAACTATATAAATATGTATACATATATTGGATTTAACATATATTTTAACATATTTAACATGTTTTGGACTGACTACCTACCATGTAGGATATGAGGTAAGGGGAAGAAGGGAAAAATTTGGAACAGAAAGTTTTGCAAGGGTCAATGTTGAAAAATTACCCATGTATGTGTTTTGTAATTTAAAAGTTTTAATAAAAATAATAAAAAAGAAACAATGATCAGAAGCTTGGCTTGAACCTAAAAACTACTAAAGTAGTTTTTAGTAATAGTTTTTAAGGAAACAGATATAAATATTCTAGCCTGGTGCTCCTCTCTTTGAGGAGAGGAATGACCAGCTTCTGGCCTCAAACTCCTGCTTCCACTCCTGGCAAGAATCAATTTCTACCTTGGACAAGGGCTGGGGAGAAGACTCTAGATACCTATTCTTATCTCCCTGTGAGTTAATCCAAAGAGATCCATGTAGGCATTCATAACATGTATGGAACAGACACCTTTTACGTCAATTTTAATGAAAAAGTCATTTCAAAATGTAAAAACAAAATAAAACAAAACCAAGACTACCAGTTTTTTGCTGCTATTAATTCATTTTTCATTATGGATCACTACCAGAGGTCCTAGTCTATATGTTTTCAAAATGAGCAGGTTGAAAGTAAGTAATCTTCCATGTTCTTATCAACTCTATCACTTCATGAGAAGCATTGTAGTATAGTTTAAAAAAAAAAAAGAAGGCTGGACTTCAACTCTATAGACCTGTGTTGAAATAAAATTCCAATTTTTACTAGCTATATGAACATGAACTTAATCTCACTGAGACTCAATTTCTCACCTGTAAAATGGGAGGAATAAAAGTGGTACTACCTACCTCATAACGTTCTTTTGACAAATGTTTTGTAAACTTTAAATGCTATAAAATAAGTGTATGTTATTATTATTATTATTATTTGTCTCTAGAAACATCACCATCAGGGTCATTCTTCTAATACCTTGGAAACATTCATACCTGACACAAATATTTGTTAAGTGGAAAGAAGAGAGAAACAAAGGAAATAAGAATTTATTATGGTCTAAGCACTATGTCAAAAAAAAATAAGGCTTTTTCCTGATTCCCATTAACTAACTTTTAATCCTATATTTTGCAGTTAACTTTTCTATGTGCAACTTTTCCATTAAGATAAAGGAACTAATGCTAGAATAACAGCTATGGAGCTGGAAAGGATCTCAGAGATGACCTATTCCACTCCCTCATTTTATAGATGAGGGAACTAAAAGCTTTTGCAAGATTCAGTGATTCATTCAAGATTATAGTAGATGGCAGAGTTGGAATCCAAAACTCAGTCCTTTGACCCTAAATCTAGCATGCTTTCCATTTCACCATACTAATTAAAATCTACCCAGTCTCAAAGAGATATTACTCTTATTTAGCATTCAGTGAGCTTTGCCATTTTGCCAACTCCAACATTCAATATTTTTACCAGCTCATCTTTCCCCACAGAGGTACACTAGTAGTGAAATGAATGAAATCAGTGTTCTTTTCTACATGTTTGGCAACAATTCATATCCTGGACAAGGAGTCAAGTGACTATTTCAAAAGCTGATTTATATAGCTTTTTATATTTGCAGAGCACTTTATTACCATTTTCATTAGTCTTCACAATAATCCTTGTGTTAGGGAAATGGAGGCATAAAGCCAAGGTCATTCAGTCACTCCATTTCTTGCAAGGTCTCCATCCAAACTCATGGTCCTTAAGTTTTCCAAGCTGTTATTTAACCCACTGTTTATGCTGTGGCAAAGCATTGATTCATATCCATGAAGCTCTTAAGATTCCTCAGAAGAAAAAAGAAATTCTCTAAATGGAGTGGTCCAAATGCTACCAACCCTGCTCCCTTTAAAGAAAGACATTTTGGACTGCCATCGTCATTTATCTTGATGAAGCCGAAAATTATGAAGCACTTTGGAAGGACCCCAGTGAAAGACAGAAGACACTGTGATCAGCATAACAGCATCAGTGGGCACGGGATGAAATGTCCTGTTTCTCACTCTGACTCCCTTCTTGAGTTTAACCATATGTTGAAACATGCAAATTGGTACAAAACTGAGCATTTGAAAATGCATCCCAAAAAATGAATCACCTTTTTTCTGAAATGCTGCCTGAGAGAATCATTCTTCTCGTGGTTTGATTTGGAAGGTGAATTACATGGCTTTCCAGTTTTAAAAATGGAAAGGTTTTTGTTGTTGTTGTTGTTGTTCTTTAGTAATTCCCCATAAATCAGACAACTTGGAAAAATTAAAATGTATTTTATTCATATCTTGGAAACATTCATTCCTGAATTGGTGAAAAAAAAAAGGTTTGTTAAGTAGGAAGAAGGCAGGAACAAAGGAAATAAGAATTTATTATGGTCTAGGAACTACGCCAAGCACTGGGGATATAATTGCAAGCCTGAAGAAAAACAGTTCCTCTCCTCAACAAGCCTACATTCTAATGGAATAAGGAAGCAGCACATGAAAGAAAAGAAGCTGAAAGGGTCAGGGGCTAATAGAGGAAGTTACTAATCCTGGAATCACGGCTAGTTTTGAAGTCCAGAATTCAGGAACAGGGTCAGAAGGAGATTGAAGAATAATTGAGGCTTCTCCAGAAAATGGAAGCTGCAAAAGAGGAATTCGCCAGTGGGAAAAGGGGGAAGACTCTATAGAAAGATACCCCAGATTAAAGAACACAAAGATACTTGGAAGTTACATGGTGAAAGAAGTTCCATAAGGACATTGAATAACCTGAATAAGATTTCATGAAAATATTTGGGAAGTCCATAGGAGTTTAGAAAAACAACGAACTTTCTCTCAGATGAAGATTTATTTTTATATTTCATTAATTGACCATTGCATTCTATAGGGAACTTTGGTTCTAGGAGTAGTTTGCATTTTGATAACCCTTTCTCATGTAGGATTTAAATATATGCTGGCAAGGGAATAACCAGCCTCATTCTTTAAATGAGATCTTCTTTTCCTCCTTAAAGTGAGTCCTAAATTCTGGGTTCCAATAGAAGTTTGGAGATTAAAGAAAAAAATTAATGGCATTCCTTAGTGCAGAAACTAATTCTATTTTGCTTTTTATTTTTACCTCTATAGCATTTCATGAGGTGAGATTATGACTCAAATGTTTTCTGTCTTAAATACAGCTGCTTTTCATTTTGAAAACGTATCAGTAGCTAAGACATTTGTTTTCTATGGCAAGTGTACATCCCAGCAGAATGGACAATATTGTGTGGACATGAAAGAAAATTCATGAGAACTATCGCTGGAGTCTTTATATCTGAAATAAATCAAACTTAAATATAGATAATAAGAAAAACTGTAAACTGGTCTTTTTAAGAGAATTTTGTTTTCAAAATAATTTAACAAAAAATGGAATTGGTGTTTAGGTTTGTCCAAAATGGCTAGCAATAGTTGCCTGGAAGATGAGATACTTCAGATAAACTTATTTTTTTGAAATTTATGGCCAATCTCATGGGTCTTTCAGAATTTTGAGCCCTTCAGGATATGGCCCAATAATTATACTTGAGGCAACTCACATCTATGGGAAGATAAATAATAACAACAACAATAATAATAAACATAAGATTTGCAAAGCAATTTACAAATACTGTTTCATCTTCACAACAATCCCAGAAGGCAAGTGCTCTTATTATTCCCATTTTATAGATAATAAAAGAGGCAGACAAAAGATAAGTGATTTAGTTTTTCATGGGTAATAAGTGTCTAAGGCTGGAATTGAACTCATATTGTCTTGATTCTTGGTTTAGCACTCTATCCGCTCTGCTCCCCAGTGGCCCAAAGAATACACACCAAATTGGAATTATCAAATAGGTCAAAATGTTAACCTTTATCTGGCTTGTTCAACCATGTGCAATTTTGGGATCCCATGGACCATATTGGTCATGAAGTTTTCTTGGCAAAAATACTATAACAGTTTGCTTTTTTCTTTTCCTTTGTTTTGTCTACCTGCCTATGTGATCGATCCATTAGAATATGAGTTCTGGGAGGGCAGGGCTATTGTTGCCTTTTTTGGTATCTCCAACCCTCAGAACAGTACCTGAAACATACTGAAATGTTCAATAAATGCTTAATGACTGACAATCTAGGATCAACACTCCCCCACCAACAATTTCAGGCCACTACTTATCTATGTCTTCAAATTTTGCAGTTCTTGTCCATCTAGTCCCATAAGTCTTCCACAGGAATCCCATTGAATTAACTCGGGAGGCCAGAGGGAGAGAACTGGGTTGAAGGAGTCTGATTCTAAATATTCTAATATTTCATGGATACCAGTGGAGCACTCAGACTCTAAATATGAGTATCTGGAGGAGCTCATCATCACAGGGAATCACATTTGAACATTATTTAAAAGCTGCTAAGTGTCACAGTGGATAAAGTACTGGGTATGACATCAAGAAGACTCATCTTTCTGAGTTCAAATCTGGTCTCAGACACTTACTAGCTGTGAGACTCTGAGCAAGTCACTTAATTCCATTTGCCTCAGTTTCTTCATCTATAAAATGAGCTGGAAAAGCAAATGGTAAACCACTCTAGTAGCTTTTCCAGGAAACCCAAAATGAGGTCACAAACAGGTGGATGTTACTGAAAAACAACTGAAAACAAAAAATATTATTTACAAAAGACTATTTATTTCTGCATCATTCCTCCATCAAAAAGTGGCTTGTAGATCATTCTTTTAAAATTTTTGTAAATATGAAATATGAAAAGTAGACATATGACTAGTTATTGACATTTTCTTAGGCATCCTTATTTGATGATAAAGTCTGAACTATTTTTCAAGGGTTTGATGTCTTCTACCTTTGAAATTATCTTGATGTGTGATCCTTCAACATTCAAAATTGTATCATTTTTGCTTGTCTTTCCACCTTTCTTAGATTTCATGTCATCTTTTTATCACCTTAGGGACTGTGTTAGATTCCAAGTGTCATTGATCCACCATTATTAATGGAAAAGAAAATTAGAAAATTTTGTTATAGAAATCCTGACACATCTTTTCCAATCTCTTTTTTTTCTGGGGAGAAATGGGGAATGTTCTTTGTTCTCCTAAAAAAATGAATGAATAAAACATCAGAACCTCAAGATGGTATTTTCCCAGCAATTGAAATTCATAGAACATTTCCAGGACAGCTGCCCAAATAGCCCATATTGATTGGCTGGATCAAAAAAAAAAAAGAGATAGTAACATGAAGAAGGAGGAGTATCGTGCCAAGTTCAAATTGAAAAACTGAGGTTAGGGTGCAGGGAAGGGAAGGAATTTAAAGAAAGGTTGAATCTCTCTGATTTTTCATCCTCCAGCCTTACCTTGCAAATATTAAGCACCTTTATCTCATTCCTCTCCTTCCATATCAGGGAATACAAGCTTGGAAAGAATTAGATTTCCAAATCAAGCTATAAAAATTTTAGAGTTTCTTGTATTATTCCCTTTTATCTATTCTATTTTATATAGGTACATTCTCACTTTAATTGGTATTTGTTATGTTTTTTAAATTTTTTAAAACTTTTGAGAGTTAGTTCTTACAAGAGTATGAATAAACTGAGCACCCTGGTCCTGAAGCTCTGTTTACCCTGGAGTTATACCCAAAATTATCAGGAATTATGCAAAGCATCCCAGTGCCCATGCTACCACCTTGCCATGAAAGACAGACATTTTCTCCTTCCACTGTGATAGGAGACAGAAAGTTTAGAAAAATCAATGAAATTTGTGATTTTCATCTCCTGACACTCAAAAAAGTGATAACCAGAGGCATTGGGCTCCACTAGGGATAGTAGAAGTATGGTTGTGATTTCTGGTTATTGTCAAAATGAGGGGAGTAAAATTTTATGAGAAAGCTATTGAATTATCTGATTCCCCCTGCTCCTCCCATGGCAACACTGACCATAGGGAGAGAATGATGTTTGTTGCAGTTTTATATTACTGCACTTTCCCTAATTAAAATGTTTGCTTTATTACAGACCAGTTCCAAGTGACTTGTTAACAACTAGATATAAAAGGATAAATGTTTCAGGGGGTGATGACTGAGTCATGATTTAATCAGTATAATAGGTAACAGGAAAGCAGCACTTAAGGAGACCATGGTCATCAACTCTCTGTTCCTATCTATTATATTTAAGTATCCCCAATAATCTGGCACATAGTAGGTATTATATACATATAAACCATTTGTATTCTTCCATACGGTCCTATGAATGATTTCGCATTCTAATCATTTGGTTGTCGTAACTCTCTGTTCAGTAATGACACCAGCTATTGGCTAGCTAAGGTAAATTCTCAGTTCTTCTGGCTCTGACGACTTGTTGGGGGTGCTTGATTGACAACAGTTAAACATCCTTAGTTAATGTTTATGGTCTATGTCAATGTCTGGTCTTTTATTCCCTTTAGCATCTGGCTTTTAAAAATGGGTCTGGTTGGAGTTGCCTCAACTTCATGCCATAACTTTTTCTCACTTTTATATAATTCTAAATTGGTATTCTTAAAAAAGAAAAAAAAAAGAATTTTTTGCTCTAATAAGCCAGTAATACAACTATATGGTGAAAACATATTTGGAAATAACTCTTACACCAGTAAGCACTCATTTCTTGTTTATTAAATTATGTTGAGTTTCATTTTCTTAATGTTATTTAGTGCTTGACATGTCCAGTATTTTCTATTTTCTAGGAAAAAATATTCATGGCATAAGAATATGAGGCTTGCACATAGCTTACAAGCCTTTGAACACTCATATCTTATCTCTGACCATGTTTTACACAATTTTTCATGCTCTTCCCCTATAACTAAATTTTCATAGAAATCAAAGAATATTAAAGTATAATTTGATTTAACATAAAATATCTTTTCAAATTCTTCATTTAATTTCTCTCTCCTCCTGCAACAAATCAGGGCACATATAATTTAATTATCTTAATGGTGATGTTTTCAAATTTCACAAAATGGTCTTTTTCCTAGTTGCCTTTAGATGCAAATAAAATTCTATATTTATGTTTCCATGTGGAATTTATGTGTAATCCTTCCATTTTGCTACAAATCTTTTTTTCCTTCAGATTTCATCCATAAAAAAAAATTACAGTGCTAATGTAAGTTCATCCATTTCAAGTATCAACAGCACAGTTTGTGGCTGGAGATTGCATAAAACTATGATTCTAAGTATATTATTCCCCTCTTCTTACTCACAGCCATTTTCACTACAAAAGCAGAGTGCGTCCTCCAGGACTAAGTCATTTGATCATTTTCTCATTTCAAGCATAGTCATGGTCAAAATAAATCACCATAAGAATTCAAACTTTCCACTAATGCAATCATCATACTCAGTTAGATAGTTCTTTGGTAAATCAACATTATTGGTTGCCAAGAACATACTTAAGCCCTACTGGTTAAACAGTATTCTACAGCTAGTTCTTCTCTTGTCAGCTGTTCAACTGGTTTTTGAGATCACCATGAGCAGCTCCCACCATAATGTGACTTCAGAATAGAACTGTACAAGTTGCATATACCACAAGGGATGCAAATGTGTAAGCTTGCCATATTATTCTATATCCTCACAAAAATTATAGTACATAAAAGAAAGAAAATCTCAGAAATGAGAATTTTAAAAACACTTTGATTATTTAACTTAGTAAATATATCAATACTGAATACATATACGTGTCATATCACAAATATATATCAAACAATCTTGCCCTCAGGAGTTTATATAACTGGAGTAGAGGAAATACAGTAAAAGTGCAGCTATGATAGATCAATAAATCAATAGATAGATAGATGATAGAGCATTTATTAAACACTTACAATTAAACCTATAAGAATACAAATATGAGTAACATAAGATAATTATTATCTTTAGAGAAGTTTTGGGGGTGGAGCCAAGATGGAAGAGTAAAGTCATAATGTTGCTCCAACTCTCTCAGTTTCTTTCAAAAACCACCTGAAACCAAACCTCTGAATTGAGTCTGACAGAATGAAACCCCTCTCCAGTTCAAGATAGATTGAAAAAAACTTCAGGAAAGGTAATTCTCACTTTTCTCACAAAAAAAAAAAAAAAAAAAAGATGAAAAGTATATTCAGCCCTGCTCAGACAAACTCTGGGGAAGCCCATGAAAGGTCCAAATTATAGCAAATCAGCAACTAAGGCCTTCAGTCCCGATTTAGTAGAGAAGCAAATCAGTGGGGCAGCCCCCAGTACCATCTCAGGAGACAAACTCTGGGAAACCAGATTGTTTCCTGAAAAGAGCAACCAAGCTACCCCTTACAAATACAAGGGGCTCCTGTGCTCAAAGCCAAGGCTCAGAGCTGCCCAGGAAGCTTGGGACAGCCTCCCCTTTGCCTCAGAAGCAGAAATCAATCATCAAAGTAAAAAAAGAGAAAAAACCAAAAGAAAAGGAAAAAATGAGAAGAAATAGAAAAGAACTATGATAATAGAAAGCTACTGTGGTGATTGGGCAGAGCAAAACACAAACTCAAAGGAGGACAGAAAGGTCACAGAAGAAATCTCAAAAGAGTGAATTGGTCTCAAGCCCAAAGATACTTCTTGGAAATGCTCATACTTCAAAAGGCAAATAAGAGAAGTAGAAGAAAAAATGAAAAAGAGAGGAGAGGTGTGCATGAGAGGATCAATAGTTTGGAAAAGGAAGGAAAAAAATTGTCTTAAGAAAACAACTCTTTAAAAAGTAGAATAAGCCAAATGGAAAAAAGAGATACAAAAGATAACTGAAGAAAATTGTACATTAAAAATTAGAACAGGGCAAATGGAAGCTAATTACTTTGTGAGACAGCAAGTCAAAACAAATTAAAAAAGAATGAAAAATGAAAAAAAATGTGAAATATCTCATTGACAAAACAGCAGACCTAGAAAATAGGTCCAGAAGAGAAAATATAAAAATTATTGGCCTATCTGAAGGCCATGACCAAAAAAAAAAGATCCTGCATAACATTTTACAAGAGGTCATCAAGGAAAACTGCCCCAATATTCTAGAGACAGAGAGGAAATATTCATTGAAAGAATCCATGGATCACCTCTGGAAAGAGATTCCACAAGGAAGAACCCAAGGAACATTGTCACAAAATTCCAAAACTATAATCTCAGGGGAAAATTACTGCAAGCTGCCAGACAAAAACTATTCAAATATCGAGAAACAACAGTCAGGATTGCCTAGGATCTAACAGTTCCAACAATAAAAGATCAGAGGGTGCAGAATACCATATTCCAGAAGACAAAGGACCTGGGGTTACAATCAAGAATTAACTAACCAGTGAGATCCAGCATCATCTTTCAGGAGAGGTGATGGAGTTCAATAAAGTAAGAGACTTTCAGTCATTTCTATTGAAAAAAAAAAAACCCAGAACAAAGCAGAAAATTTAATCAACAAACACAGGATGCAAGAGAACCATAAAAAGGTGAACAAGAGAAAATATATATATATATATATATAAATTTAAAGGTTAAATTTTTTTAGCCCTCTAGATGGGAAAACAATATCTGTAACTCTTGAGAACTGTATCTGTCACTGAGGCAGACAAAGAAGGGAATCCCATGGACTTAGGGTATGGTTGTGAATGAGCTCTGATGTGATGACATCAAAGAAAAAGACATTAAGGGGTAGAAAATTGTCTATACTGGAAAAAGAGGAAAGGGGTGGTACAATGGGACAATTAGTTCACACCCAGAGGCTCAAAAGACAATTAAGGGGGGGAAAAGAGGGATATGAGCAGTCTGAAGCTTGATCTCAGTAGTTTTGGCTCTAAGAGGGAATAATTTAATCATTTAGTTGGGTATAGAAATTTATCTAACCCTATAAAGAAGTGGGAAAAAAAGAAAGAAAAGGAAGGGAGAGGATTGAAAGAAAGGCACTAACCCTATGGGAAAAGGTAAGAGAAGCAGGGATGGGTAATAGGAGATAAAAGAGTAGGTGGGGTGGGTAAAAAAAAACAACTCACAGATAATTCCTACCTTTAAAAGACTTACATTCTAATTTGGGAACACAGAATTTAAAAGGGGAGCTAGAAAGTATCGATAACCGAACCTGACTTGGGATCCTAAAAATACTGATATTCCATCCAGAAATTTACCAATCTGGGAGCACTTCACAGGTCAATCATCCCAAGATGGGCAAAGGTACTGAAGAGTGACAAACTCAGAATAAGCATATAACTGAATAGGCTTCTTGAAGGATGTGGCAACTGAGGAATCAGACTGTGAGCTGGAAGGCAGAGCTCGTTTGTTTGCTTATTTATTTTTCCTTTCTTTATATCCTCAGTACTTAGCACAGTACCTGGTACTTAGTGCTTTATAAATGTTAATTGACTGATTTACTGAAACTGTGCTTTCATAGGACCACAAAATTTTAGTACTGAAGATCTCAGCAGCCATCTCATCCAAGTTATACCTGAAAAGGACTAGAACACACCAACCACTAGTCATTCAGCCCAACTTCCTGATGTCACAAATAATGAAACGGATCCCCAAGGAGGCTGAGATTCACCAAAGATCACAAAATAATTAATGGGAGAGACCAATTTCAAGTCCGGTTCTCTGGATCCAAATACAGTGTTACTTCTACTTCTTTGAGGCATCCTATTCAGGAAAAAGATAATTTTACTATTAAAAAGTCATATTGGAAAAAAAAATATCAAGGGATTAAATTTTTCCATAAAACAGGACACAAATGTCTTGGTGAGCTCCCAGAGATCATTTTTGTACTTACATTAGCAAACACATTATACTACTTTGACCTGAGGGAAAAAATAAGTGAATTTGAAATTTGATTGCTATTTGACCTATTTCCTTCCTTAATGATAAACATGCTGAGTTTTGTCCCAATCTTTCAGCAATACTAAACATGAAACTTAATAAAATTTAATGTTTCTTGAAATGTATATCCACACATTTTAATGAATTCTGTGCAGCTATCTGGTTCATGTGAAGATAGATCCTTTTTAGTTGTTGCTGCTGTTAATAGAATGTAGACAACTGTCCCAAAGAGAGACAAGTTATAAATCCCAATAAAAAAATATAAAGTAAACTAATTTCATCCAAAATATGGGGGGAGGATACATCCCCTTAGCATAGAATAATCATTGTCAACTGACTGGTGTTATTCACTTCAGGGCACAAACTGACTTTATTTATCTTTCAAAGATTTTTTTTCTCTTTTTATTTCTTCCATTGCCTCTTTTAACTCATCACCACTTCAAATGTTCCACTCTTCACCTATTTACTGCTGCAAAAGTATATATTTTGGTCTATAAGTAGGCAGGAACCAGGAAAGGGTGGCAGATGATTAAATAGTTATGAAAATTAGTGTGATGATTATAATTGCTGCTGAGTCTTGGATCTGAGACTATCTCTTCTTTTTCTTTGTTCTGGACCCATCTGGAATCAGATATAATTCCTGGGGAATCTAGTCATCTAAGAGAAGAGCCAGGCTTTCTCCTCTCTTCCTCTTCAGTGCTTTACATCCCTATTCAGAACCTCAGTGGAGGGGGGGGGGGGAAATTATTTTAAGTTTAGACTTTGTTGGTGTCTAGGATTTCCATAAAAGGGGAGGAAAAAAAAGGTTTTCAATATACATTCTGAATCAGGCAGTGGATAGCTATTTATTTCCTCCAAAAAAGATAGAAAAGAAAGAAATGCTAAAAAAGGCTTTTATAACCATTCATTAACAAAGATTTTAAAAATACAGGATTTATTTTATAACTTTTTTTATGCCACTCTTAAACAGGCATTTCCAAATCTTCTTTCTCCTCCAACAGTTTGGTGCCTGCCACTTCCAGTTGGTTTTATTTTCTTGAAGTTACAAAAGACTGTTGTGGAAGAAGGAATAGATATGATGCATCCATCTATAGTATATATTCTACATTTTTATTCTTGAGAATGAACAATTCAACTCCAAAGGGACAATGTAAAACACTTTTTAAAAAAATCTAGCTAATAAAAAACACTTTTAACAACTGCCCAGTCTTAAAGCCTAGCTTTCTCAATTCCACATATATAAGATGTTCATTTAGAGGAGTTCATAAAAAAAAAAGTCTTGATGAAAATAAAAATCCCTGGGGACAAACTGTTGGGAATTCCCCCCTTGGCTGGTACCATTCACATTACTAATTTTTTCTGATTTTATCATGTACTTTGGACCACTTTTCAGTGAAACAAAGAAAAACATATCCTCCAAGAATGGAGTGCATTTCATAACTCTAAATTATCAAGTCCACAGGGCAGATTCTCCACCTGGAATCAGTCCCATCTTCCTCTCTGTCTCCAGATATTGGCACATTTTCTTTTATATAACTTCAAACACATCTAGCACTAAAAAAAAAAAAAAAATCAATGTATTCTGAGAAAAATCAAGTGAGGGGTGGGAACTATTATTTTCCATCAACCTTTCCATAAAGGAAGTCATTTAAAACCATTTAACTGACTTACAACATTCCTTTATTTCTCCTGTCAGATTTACTGTCTTGATACAATAGTTTCCCAGCACATTAGAAAGGCTGAGAGCCTCTTGTTGAGACTAAGCAGACGCGCTGTGCCTAAGTCTCTTGGTCTATCTATTTCTATTTTCTCCTCAAAGTATATTATTAGACAAGTGCATCTTTTAGCATATGAGTCACATAGAACACTTACCAATGTGTTAGTGTATAATTTTAATCAAGACCATGTCCTTGGTATTTCTCTACTGTCCTTCACCTACATGGTTCCTTTGATGCAGTTTCTGAGTTTCTTCAAAATATGGATCTCATCCATTTGCCACAGTTTTCAATACCTGTGATTATTAACATAATAATCATATTTAATGTTCATAATAATAATGGTCTTTTAAGCTTTCCCAAATATCACATTTGATCCCTAAAAGTCTGTAAATCATCATCTTCATTTATAGATGAGAAAACTGAAAAAGAGGGAGATTAACTGACTTGCACAGAAAATAAATGATTGAAACAGGAGCTCAATGTAGTACTCCCAAATTGCAAGTACCTTGATTATTATGCACCAAACTGCCTTAAAGAACTCTGGTTTATTCTAAAGGAATATAGAATAGGATAGAACATGAGTCCTTCTTCCATGAAAATTCTAGTCTGGCAATGAGGCAAAGGTCCTACTTTTAATATCTTAGTTAATAGTTAGGTTAGTAGTAGTAGTAGGAAGGTTAGTAACCTTCCTTCCATATCATTGTTACAAGTCTACTCTTAAACAAATTAAAAAAAAAACAGGCTATTTTTCTCAAGATGCAGAGAGTGTGAACAATTATAATAGCTGGTATTTATTTAGCACTTAGATTTAGAATCTATACTCTAAGTCTTTAACTGAGGTTCTTATCTTAGAAAAACACCTAATTTTACAGTTGTGGAAACTGAAACTCAAAGAGATCTTTCTATCTCCAGATCCAAGACAGCACTTATTCCACCACATTAGACATGTTCATATATGAATGTAATAATTAAAGCAACCAAAATGCAGATTTTCATACCATTCACATCTAAATGATATGAGAAAATACTCTGAAAAATAACTTTTAGTCATGTGTCTTACCTTTGTGATAAGAAAAATAAATCACCCATTAAAAAGGTACTTTGAGTTTGAGAATTTGGTCCTGAAAGGTTCAAGAGCTTAAGGAAGCAATTGGAATGGTTTTCTCTTGAGTAGAGGTGCTTTGCATTTTTTTCCTGGTGAGCTATGGTTAGGTTTAATAAGCAGTGATTATTTTTCTGCATATAAATGTAATATTAAATGAGATTTCTGCTTGCTGTCTCAGTACTTGTAATCATACATTTAAGAACATTCTTATTTCAATACTGCTTCTTAATTGAAGATTATGATAATGATTTTACAAAACAGCATGACATAGAGAACTAAGTTGTAGTCAGGAAGATCTCAAGAGAGTTCTACCTCCTGCTAGGCTTTCCTGAAGTCCAGCTTCAGGTGAGAAGAAGAGAGAGCCTTTTTTTTTTTTTTTTTTTATCTAGAGCCTTCCTTTTTCTTCCTCATGTCCTTTGAGGGACAAGTCGTATGACTTCCATCAACACAAGGCAACTTCTATCTCTTGCTGCCTGCTTTTAGTGGTGAGAGGAAGAAACTTCCCTTTGAATTCAGACCTTTCATCTCTTGCTGTTCCTCTCCTTTGAGAGACAAGGAAGAGAAAAATTGGTGAAGAGCAGGACTTCTACCTCTTGCTATGCTGGCTTGATTTCTATCTCTTGCTCTTCTGTCTCCTGCCTCATCTTCAGGCTTCAGAGGTAAGAAGGGGGTCTCTTATCAGAGCATCTGTTCATCTCATGCTGCATTGTCTCCTACCTAATCTCTAGTCTCCTCTGGAAAAAGAGTGACACTTTCCCTACAGTGATGAACATTCTCACACTCGGTCCTATCCTTCTCATAGCAGTGATTCTGAACCACTACTTTTATAGGTCATCTTGCAAATCCCATTCTCCATCTCTCACTTCCCCATTCCTTATTTTTATCCCCCTCAAACCTCTCATTCCAAATTTCCAAAGGAACACCACCCACTCTTTCTTCTGTGCCCACTACAATGCTGATTCCATAAGCAACAAAGTTCCTTTCATTCACAATACTTTCCTTTTCTACTTCATCCATCTAACAGTCACTGAAATCTGGGTCAATCATAATGACAACACCATGTCTGGCCACTCTTTCCAGCACTGACTGTACTTTTACTCATTCTTTAGGAGGAATTGTTTGAGTCTAGGGAGTTGGAATACTCCTTGCTTCCCTCTGCCGCTTTCAGGTTCTTTCCTTCTTCTATCAGTAAATAATTTCTTCTCCTTTGAGATCCATGTTATTCACATCTACCTTCCAGTCAAAATCCTGGTAGCTTCTGTCTAATACCTCCAGGTCAGTCTCTTCCTCCAAAATCCCACCTTCATCTTCCTCCAAAATCCCACCTTCATCTTCCTCCAAAATCTCACCTTCATCTTCCTCCAAAATCTCACCTTCATACCAGAGGACCTCAACACACATAGTGACTCTCTTGAATAAGTTAACCTCTCATTTTCTCAGTCTGCTCACATCCTGTGTTTTACTCTTTACCCTACCTAAATCACAAAAAGGTGACTATCCCCCTTGATCATTCCATCACCCACAAATGCACACCTCTACATTCAAGAATTCTAAAATCCCTTTATATAACCAGAATCTACTGAACTTCCACCTCTCCATCTGACTTCCCTTACAAAAACCTACTCTCACCATAACCTCCAATTCCTTGATCCTTTAGTTCTCTCCCACACTCTCTCTCTTTCACTGCTTACTTTCTCCTCTTTTTCCCATCTTAACCTTTTAGTGAAACAGTTTGACTCTGCACTGTCTCCTCTGGATTTCCATTCCCTTTTCATATTGCCAAGCCTCAACCTTGGATGACTCCCACCATATGTTGCCTTTGAGCCCACACACAGGCTACTGAATGTAGGTGGAGAAAATCCTGCAACTGTTCTGACTAAGGACCCTATAAATATATGTTATACAACCTCAACTAGATTGTCTTTGTCACTAGGTAATCTTTCCACACCCTCTTTATGAACTCCCTGTCCCACTCTCACAGAGTCTCTTCCATACCTTTTCATCCATCCTCAGACTTTCTGTGGCTTTCTTTCTTTGCTCCACTCTCTCAACTGATCATTCTGCCTCATATTTTACAGAAAAAAAGCAACCCATTAACCAAGAACCCCTTCTTTTCTCTTCTTCATCATATGATTCATGTGCTTCTTTACCCTATCTCCTTTGAGGGGTGACCTTACTCTAAAATCCATCCCTCTACCTGAATAAGTAATTCCTTTCCATCTCCTCCAATAGATTACCTTCCTTTATCATCTCCACTCTATAACTTATCTTTAATCTCTTTCTACTGGATTATTCTCAACTACTGACAGACATACTCACACCTCTTCCACCTTCAAAAAAAATTCATTTTATCTTTCCATTCCTATTATCTATCATCTTCTATATCATCGGCCTTTTGTGGCCACACTCCCTAAAAAGTCATCAATAATGAGTTCCTCCACTTTCTCTCCTCTCACTTTTCTTTTAGCCTCTTACAATATGGCCTCATCATTCCATCAAAATTGCTCTCTCCAAAAAATGATCTCTTAATTGTCCAATCCAATGGCCTTTTATCAATTCTCATCCTCCTCAACTTCTCTACAACCTTTGACACTGTTCGTTGCTGCTTCCCTGCTCTCTCCTCTCTATCTTTTCAGGACACCACCTTTTCCAAATTCAACTTCTACCATTTCTCAGTCTACTTTGCTAGACTCTCATCCAGCTCAAGCCCACTCACTACAGATGTCCCACCAAGCTCTATTCTGATGACTCTTCTCTTCACATACCCATGGAGTTAATGATCAACTTGATGCTGATGATTCTCAGATCTCTCTATCCTAAATTAACCTCCCTACTGGCCTCCAAATTTATATCTCCTGCTGCCTTTCAGATGTCACAAACTAAACATCCAAAACTCATTCTTAATCTCAGTATATTCAAAACTGAATTCATTATCCTTCCCCAAAAATCCTGCCTTCCTCTCATCTTCCCTATTACTATTGAAGGCAAAACCATCTTCCCAATCCTTAACCTAGATGTCCTTCTCAACGCTATACTATTTCTTACTACCCAAATATAATCTGTTGCCAATGCCTTTTGATTGCACTTTTTAACATCTCCCTAATACATTCCCTTCTCTCCTCTGATATTTCCGGCACTCTGATAAAAGCCTCCACCACCTCATACTTGTATTATTACAATAGCATGTTGGTGGGACTGTCTGATTCCAGTCTTACCTCACTCCCATCCAATCTCCATTTAGCCACCAAAGTTATTTTTGTAAAGTACAGGTACAGCCACGTCACCCTATTACTCAATAAACTTCAGTGGCTCACCATCACCTCCAGAATCAAATGCAAAAATCTCTGTTTAGTGTTCAAAATCCTTCATTACTGACGCCCCCTCCTACCTATCCAGGCTTCTTATACCTTGCTCCTCCTTCATATACTTTTTGATCCAAGAGCACTGGCCTCCTTGTATTCCATCAATAAGACACTCCACCTCTCAGCTCAGAATATGTTCTCTGGCTGTTCCCCATTTCTGAAACATTCCCCCTCCTCATCTTGCTTCTAGTTTCCCTGCCTTTCTTAAGATCTTAACTAAAATGCCATTTTCTATAGGAAATCTTTCACAACCCTACTTAATTCTACTACTTTTCTTTTAATTGTTTCCAATATTTTCTGCATATTGTTTGCCTGTTATCTTCTCATTAGATTGTGAGTTCCTTGACGGCAGTAACTATCTTTTGCTTCTTTTTGTATCTCTGGCATTTAATCTGACACTTAGTGAGTGTTTAATACATGTTTAACTAATGAAAATCCAACCTTCTTTGCTTATTAGCTGTGACCTAATACAAGTTTCTTAATTTCAATGTGCCTTGTATAACTCTAACTCATTAGCATTTCCCCCTTGTGATGAAGAGAGCCATCTACACCCAGAGGACTGTAGGAACTAAATGTGGATCACAATATAATCTTCTCACTCTTTTTGTTGTTGTTTGCTTACATTTTGTTTTCTTACTCATTTACTTGCTTCTTTTGATCTGATTTCTCTTGTGCAGCAAGAGAATTGTATAAATATATTTTTATATATTGGATTTAACATATATTTTAATATGTTTAACATATATTGGATTGCTGGCCATCTATGGGAGAGGTAGAGGGAAGGAGGAGAAAATCTGAAACACAAGGCTATGCAAGGGTCAATGTTGTCAAATTATCCATGCATATGTTTTAACAATAAAAATCTTTATAAAAAAGAAAATTAAAAAAAAAAGAACTTCCCCCTTGTATGAGGGGGAATGTATATCCATTAATCAGCCACTTGTGTGATGGTAGGTCATAAATTTAGAGCTAGATGGAAACTTAGTAGTCACTAGGTTCAAATCCTTCTTTTAATTTCCCCATTTTACTGGTAAGGAAACCAAGCCAAAGAGATTCAGTGACTTTCCCAGAATACTTAGAGCTTGTGTCTGAAGCAGAATTTGGACAAAGAGCCTCCTGAATTCAAGTCCACTGTTCTATCCAAATCCCCTAAGGCACACTTCATGAATTGATGTTGATTGTGAATGAGTGATAGTTCAGCATGGTGAAAAAAGAAGCCCCTTGGAGTGGAGGAAGATTTGTATTTAAGCCCCGCTCTGACTCATACCGGTGGGGTTATTTAATCACTCAATGCCTGAGCGATTCTCTACAACTCTGAATCACAGAGAAAGTGCCCATGTGCATGGCAGAAGGAATTTCCTGATTCCAGAATTTCCTAAACCAGTGAAAAAACAGCTCCAGTGCCTCCTCCTTTACCATCTATTTAGGAACAGGCAGGACACGCTGGCTGGAGGGTAATAATTCTCCTTATTTAACCTTCCTTTTTAGTCCTGGCCTTGGTACAAGTTGTCCCTCACCTTGCCTATTCTCCCTTCTCACCTTCACTTCTTGGAAACCTTAACTTCCATAAAGATTCATGTTCCAGCTCCTTCTTCCAAGAGGACTTTCATAATCTTAACAACCTCTTCCCTCCTCATTTGTTGATGATTCCCCCCCTTCCCACCCACACACATTCTTACACCTTGGGAAATCACTCTACATGGGCATATTGTCCAACCCCATAAGAATATAAGCTTCTTGAGGGCCAGGAAATTTTCATTTTTGCTTTTATAGCAAAGCTAAAATCACAGCCCCTGGAACACAGTAGTAAGTCAGTCAGCTAGTATTTGTGAGCATCTCTTCTGTGTCAGGCCCTTTGCTAAACATTAGGGACATATAGAAAGGTAAAAAAGTGATTAATGTCTGTTCATTGAAATTGAATTCTGATTCTTTCTGTACAACAAAATAACTATTAGGACATGTATACTTATATTGTATTTAATTTATACTTTAACATATTTAACACGTATTGGTCATCCTGCCATCTAGGGGAGGGGATGGGGGAAGAAGGGGAAAAATTAAAACAAAAAGTTTGGCAATTGTCAATGCTATAAAATTATCCATGCATGTAACTTGTAAATAAAAAACTATTAAAAAGAAAAAAGAAATTGAATTAGCAGAAACCAAACGACTTTAGGGACAAGAAGACTGGATTCAAATCTAGCTTCTGACACATCTGGGAGAACTTTTCAACTGTTTCAAATAATTCTCCAGTACTCCAACGTAACAAAGCACCTGCTGTTGTGCATTGGTGGATGGCGTTTCCTTATGGGGGACCCCCATAAGCAAGAAAGGAAAAAAGAAAAATTTAACTCACTGGGGGGAAGGGGAGGAGAGGAATGGGAGCTGCTTCATTTTGACATGTTTCTAATAGGGAGTTTTCATGCTCCTACTCACACACAGATGGAAAATGAAACAGGTATTGAATTTCCCTCTCTGTGCCAGGTCAACTAAGGATACGCTTCTTAGATCTTCCTTCCCAAAGTCCCCAGAAGCTTATCCCACGGATATACATATATTTATTATTCATAATCAAATATGGCAACACTTTCAGGTCTTGTCTCATGTGTCAGCCTCCTGATCTCCACAGTGTGGACTAAACTAATGGTATTTTATATCATTCACACCCTCTTCTCAATAACCCTGAAGCCCCCTGGGAAATGGCCACAAGACAGATGGCAAAGGGATGAAGTTTCCATCTAAGGTCATGCAGAGATTTGTTTTTAGTCCTGTTTGCTCTCTGTGGTAGGAACATGCCTCTTTCTCTCACCAATATCTCAATTATTTCCGCCGGAGGGACCCGCTCTGCCAACGCCTATCACAATAGCTGGGGCACTGAGCCATTACTGAAGACAATAGAAATTGGGTTTCTATGGGCAAATTTTGATATAGTTGCATACAAAGAATACCGGTGTCTTCCTCTGCCTGCCATGGCAAAAAGATGAAAGATGTCATTGCTGTCTGCTCACTGAAGAGTACATAGTATTAAGGTTACTAGGAAACTGCTCCAAATAGCTTTGTTTTTATGTAAATGGAGCTTTTGGCTCTCCAGTCCATAGTACACTAAGAAATACAAATTAAATTGACAGCTCCCCTAGCAAATATACCCATTGTCTATTATTGGCACTTAATCACTGGTTAACTCAAGGGAACAATTGACCTGATTTTTTTCCTCCAGTTAGCAAAATCCCCTGTGGGTGGGGACTTTACCTTAAATTTCTTCTGAATACCTCAGTGTATTTTGCACAGAACTGAGTATATATCAGGATCACAAAGAAGGAGGGATCATACATCTAAATCTTAAAGGTCACCTATACCACATCCCTTGCTTTACAGATGAGGAAACAAGACCCAGAGTCACAGTGCTGATATGTGGCAAATCGTAGATTCTAATTCCAATTTTTGATCTCTAAATCCAGTTCCTTTTCCAGTGAACCATACTTTAAATCATCATCTTTCTATTAGCAATAAAAATGACTGAATTTAGAAAACTTCTAACACAATGGGGTAAAATTTAAATAAAAATGAGGGGGCACTAAATCATACCTAAAGAGCCTTCATATTAACTTAGAGAAGCACATATTAATATTGCTGTTTTATTGTATTTTATTGTGTTAAATATTTCCCAATTACATTTAATCTGATTCAGAAGCTTCACTAGGGAGTATTATGGGGGCACAGCACATGTGGGCAGGAGGCCATGTGTTTGACACATCTGTTCTAACCAATTCCCTAGAAGTGAAGTGCTAAATCATGGTCACCTGCGCTCACAGAAGTAGATCTGACAACTCAGTGTATGAGCAATAAACAGAAGGATTTCTAAAGTCTCCAAAAAAGTGTCGATTATAGTTCTACTTATTTCTAAAGAATATATGGAATCTATCAAGTCTGTTCCAAATATTACTTTCCTAAAATGTGAATAATTAACCAAAAATAGGGCAGGGCCTCTGAGTTTTGCCCTATGGTAGAAAAAGTAGAGGACACTGAGAATATGTGATTCCTCTTTTACCTGGCATTGGGCTGAGATGGCTTCATCCCACAAGATGCTTCTGTCTCTGTTTGTCTCCATCTGTATCTGTCTGTCTTTGTCTGTCTGTCTGTCTCTGTTCCTCCCCTTCTCTCTTTCTCTGTTTCTCTTTCTGTGTGTGTGTCTCTCTCTGTGTTTCTCTGTCCCTCTTTCTGTCTTTGTCTTATCTCCATCAGTCTGTGTCTGTCTCTCTCCTTCTCTCCCTCCCCTTCTCTCTCTCTCTCTCTCTCTCTCTCTCTCTCTCTCTCTCTCTCTCTCTCTCTCTCTCTCTCTCTCTGTCTTATCTCCATCAGTCAGTCTGTCTCTCTCACTTTCTCTGTCCCTCTTTCTGTCTTTGTCATCTCCATCAGTCTTTGTCTGTCTGTCTCTCTCTATTTCTCTGTCTCTGTCTTTGTCTTATCTCTATCAGTCTGTGTCTGTCTGTCCCTCTCTATTTCTGTCTCTTTTTCTTCTTTCTCTGTTTTTCTCTCTCTCTCTGTTTCTCTGTCTCTCTCTCTCTCTCCCTCTCTCTCTCTCTATCTCTCTACCTCTGTCTCTGTCTTATCTCCATCAGTCTGTGTCTGTCTCTCTCCTTCTCTCCCTCCCCTTTCTTTCTCTCTCTCTCTCTCTCTCTCTCTCTCTCTCTCTCTCTCTCTCTCTCTCTTTCTCTCTCTCTCTCTCTCTCTCTCTCCTCTCTCTCTCTCTCTCTCTCTCTCTCTCTCTCTCTCTGTCTTATCTCCATTAGTCAGTGTCTGTCTCTCTCACTTTCTCTGTCCCTCTTTCTGTCTTTGTCATCTCCATCAGTCTGTGTCTGTCTGTCTCTCTCTATTTCTCTGTCTCTGTCTTTGTCTTATCTCTATCAGTCTGTGTCTGTCTGTCCCTCTCTATTTCTGTCTCTTTTTCTTCTTTCTCTGTTTTTCTCTCTCTCTCTGTTTCTCTGTGTGTCTCTCTCTTTCTCTATCTCTCTCTGTTTCTCTGTCTGTCTGTCTGTCTGTCTGTCTCTGTCTCTCTCTGTCTCTCTCTGTCTCTCTCTGTCTCTCTCTCTCTCTCTCTCTCTCTCTCTCTCTCTCTCTCTCTCTCTCTCTCTCTCTCACACACACACACACACACACACACACACACACACACACACACACACAGACTTCCAAGGCTCAGTGGTTCCCTACTGCAGACATACTCCAGGAAAATCCCCACCACAATTCCAAACACTGCCAGGGGCCACAGTTCTGAGATTGTCCCTGACAGCCTCAGGTGCTGTCTCAGTGTGCTTTAAAACCAGTCTGCTGACTTTCCTCCCCACCCTCTTTGATGTAGGTCGGCATCATCAGCCCCACGGTGGAGGATAAGGATCCAGAGGAAGGGAAAAGTCAGACCCCTGCTGACACAAAAGCTTCCATCGGAAGTTCAGCCACCTCTGTATTTGACATCTTCCCTGAGTCTGTTTCCTGGCTGATTCTACAAGGACATGATAATTGGATATGCAAGAGAGCTTCAGATCCTGTCTCAGCCTATCAAGGGGCATTGTGCACTGCCATAGGCCATTACAAGGTTCTCTTTAATATTTTAGCAAAGGTTCCCATTGAACGACCGTTTTAATTAACTTCTGGTGCTTGTGCATGCTTGTCAGACTATTATGCGACACCACCCCTGTTACTCACAAACGAGGCGAAGCTTTCCAAGTGCCCAGGGAAAATTAAGAGAAAAAAAGAAAGAAAGGGGAAACCTGGAGATGAAACCTTAACTCTCTCCATGTCAGAAGAAGGGGGCACAAGAGAGAAGGCTTTCCTGGGGAATCAAGGCGGGGAAAAACGAGTGTCTCTGCAACGAGCAGCCTTCAGAAAGGCAAGTCTGAGAATGCATTTGCCAGCCCCGTGGTGAAAACTGTGTGCCCTCGACCAGCCACGGCTGATGAAATCTAGCCCAAGGAGATCCGGCTCCAGCGCCAGGAGTCTCTCAGGACTGCCTTGTTCCAACCTCTGCCCTCCTTAGCTGCCTGCTAAAAGTCTTCAGCTCACATGGGTGAATCACTAAAATGGCTGAAAATTGTCAAAATAACCTCCAAGAAACAGATGGCTGTGAGGGCTCCTGTCCAGATGCCAGAAACCCCATATGCATGCCAATCTGTGTTCCAGGGCACACCATTATCCTTTAAATTATATTTTCCCTCCTTCTGCCATGTATGTTTTACCATAATTACAAGGCTCCATTTTTTTCCAGTGATCAAGAAAAATCAAAACCCCTCGGCCATGAACCTATAAATAGAAACGTGCTACATTTCCCCCAAAGTCCATACTCAAGACTTCACCCAACTCGTTTGAGGTCCTGATAAATAGGCCTGAATGAATCCTTTTCATGTGTGTAGGGGGCTGTTTGATTTTTTTTCCATTTCTGCTGTGGTGTAAGTTTTCCTCGTTTCTAAAAAGCACCTCAGTTTGAGAGGGCAGGGCTCCCTGCTCTCTTTCCAGCTGGACTAGAAATCACACACATCAGTCGTCTCAGAAAATAAATTGATCACCTTAGAGTTTTCTGAGCTGGGATGACAGGCAGAAAGCAGGCAGATTTTCTCATTCAGCTCAATATCTGGTCTTTCCAACTCACAGCCTTGGGATTCACTTGTAATTAACTGACTCTTGATATATCCCAAATATGATGAAAATATATTTTTTCTCTTTCTGGAAGGAAAGCTAAATTTTGAATGGGAAATAAAAATGGAAATATAAGAGCAGCAGAAAGAGAACAAAACTTGAAATTAGAAGACACAGATTCAATTCTCAAGTATGAGACTGACTGTGTCCGTGTTCATGAATAACACACAATTTTTCTGAACCTCATTTTCACCTATCTTTAAAATGGGAGCAATAATGATATCACCTGCTTTTCAGGCTTGTGTTAGAAGATCTTCCTAATTGCTGAAGAAATAGAAAAAAGCGAGTGAGCTATTGCTCATTATTATTGCTGTAAATACTACTAATAATAACAACAATAATTACTAATAGTCATAATAGCTAGTATTTGTGTAGTACATTAAGTTTTACAAAGCCCTATCTAAATAGCATCTCATCTGATCTTCCCAACAATCCTGGGAGTCAGGTGCTACTATCATTCCCACTTTACAGATGAGGAAACTGAGACAAACAGAAGTCAGGTCAATCACCTGACTCAGAGTCACACAAATAGCAAGTATCTAACTCAGATCTTCCTGATTCTAAATCTAGTACTTTATTTCACCAGCAAGCTGAGAGACAGCACAGTATAATGGATGGATATCCAGCTTCAGAGTTAGCACGTTCAAGTCCTGATTGACGCTTAACTAGAAGTGTGATTGTGGGCAAAACACTTAGCCAGAAAGTTTTTCAGACTTTAAAACTTTAAGTTTGCAGAGCAGATTCCAATCCATATCATCAGTGCAAGGGGTTTCCTGACTGAGAGTTCAGTGAAATCACAAATCCAGACCTTCTTTCCACAAAGCTATAAATTAAAATTGTTGTTAACTTTTTGGGACAATGGATTCCTTCAGTGAAAGTTCCCCCACACTAATGATATCATAGATCATTATGGGGAAAATATCTGGAAATTACATAGATTCCATGAAATCTCTACTACATGGCTTTGCCACAGTGTGGAGGTGACATTGGATTCTCAAAGGTCACAGTGAAGCATCAGGTCTGGAGAAATTAGAAAGATTCCAGACGAGGACCAGTGTTGGACAGCACGTCTCTTGATCAACAGCCAGCAGAGCTAGGTCCAGAGACATAAATTACAGGGTTTGCTGTGGGTGATCAAATGTTTTCATTCACAGAAATTCTTGAAGTTATTTTCAGTTATAAAGTCCTGCTTTCTCTCTGGTGGGACACTTGGCTAATCACTGACCTACCCAGCAGTCCCAGGAGCTCTCTTAGATTGGAAATTATATAGAAGCCACTGATCTGCATTAATAGAGGAGTTTTCCATAAAGAAAGTGGCCTAAATTAATGAAATCACAGTTTGGGTCAAAAAGAGGGAGCAAAGGGAGAGACAAAGGAGTAAGACTGTCTGTGTGTCTGTCTCTCTCTCTCTCTTTGTCTTATCTCTCAGTGTCTGTGTCTGTCTCTCTATTTTTATTTCTCTGTTTCTCTTTCTCACTATTTCTGTCTGTCTTACACACACACACACATACACACACACACACACACACACACACACATTTACAAGGCTCAGTTGTTCCCTAAGTTTGCAAGGAAAGAAGCTTTCTTTGAAGAACAGATTTTACTAAAAATACCTATTATTGATCAGCAACCAAGTTCAAAAATCAAGAGAACTATGATACTTACCAATGCTGAAACAACATTTTTTAATTCAATAAGAACTTAATTTTACTTTCTTTGGCTTTCTAATGCTTTTTATTTTGATTCAGCAGATGGTTATAGCCCTTCTACAGGGTGACATGGGTCAATCCTATAGTTCCTTTTCACTAACAGAACCCCAAGACCAGAATACCTAGCCTTTGGTTTTTGAAATCCATGTTTTCCTTCAAGACTAGTCAAATGCCTAACTCCAGATTTTATAATTTTTCTCCCTCAAAAAAATTCCCTTATATTACCCTTTCCTTCCTTTCTCCCCCCCTCTGTCTGTCTGTCTGTCTCTCTCTGTGTTTCTCTCTGTCTCTCTATGTCTCTATCTTTCTGTCTCTCTGTCTCTGTGTATGTGTATGTGTCTCTGTCTCTCTCTTTGTCTCTGTTTCTGTCTCTCTTCACAACTGTTCTCTATTTTTTTTTAGGGTTAGGGTATATGTATGTATGTATGTATATATATATATATATATTATATATATATATATATATATACACAAATATTGTATATAAACATATTTACAATTATATTATGTACTTAAATATTTATAATGTATATTATATATGTATATATTTACCTACAAATATATATTTATCACTAATATATTTATATATTCATGTTGTCTCACTTATTGGAAGGCAAGTTCTCTGAGGAAAGAGACTCTTTTACTTTTTTTTTTTTTTAATTTCCTGGAAGCAATAGGTGCTTAATAAATGCTTGTTGATTGATTGGCTGACTGATTAGTTGATTAGTGGCCAAAAATTCAAAAGAATGTTCATGCAGAATTTTAGTCTACATTGTAAAAAGAAAAGTCTCATGCACTGTTCAAAACTATATATCAGTTTTCCCATAGATTCTTATTGAAAACCGGAGTTCAGAAGCTCCTATTTTCATAAACAAAAAAGAAATTTTCCTGATCTGTTTGTTTCATTTTCTTGAATTGAGTACCTTGCATATTGTTAATATACATAATATGTTTGAAAAGAAGCATACACAATAGTAATAAGATCAAAATAATAATAATTATAAAACTTCTATACCTAAGATTTTGTGGTTGTAGAAAAATATCTTTGTTTTCTTGGTAAATTCAAAGTAGCTCTTTTAGCTGAACCTCTGCAGTTGAGGCTCTTGAAGTTCAATCATCAATTAAAAATAACCAGTATGCAAGCACTTTAATTAGATTTTAATTATTAAAGTATGAGATGGATGTTGATTGAAGTCATAACTACTTTGGACACAATTTCCTGCCTGCAGCTAGTTGGATGCCTGAGAGGCTGAGAATGAGAAAAAGGGAGACAGCACCAAGTAGTAGACCATGATGGTACCTTAGCCAGGAGCTCTAGGGATTAGGATTTGATAACAGAAACAGGAGAGAACAGCCAACTTAGTGAGCTATGTTCAGGCTTGCCTCTGTGTACATGATCTTTAGTCAGTATTTTCTATTTAGTGCAG
Source organism: Antechinus flavipes (assembly GCF_016432865.1). Classification (NCBI taxonomy): domain Eukaryota; kingdom Metazoa; phylum Chordata; class Mammalia; order Dasyuromorphia; family Dasyuridae; genus Antechinus; species Antechinus flavipes. The sequence continues at coordinate 49,050,697 of NC_067400.1, forward strand.
TAAATCAGCATTAAAAATCTACATTGAATGACAATAACTAATGTACAGATAATTCCTCTCTGCATGCACTATAAAGCTCCCAATGCCTAATGCACTCTGAAAGAATTCACTACTTGAATTTTCTATGCAAACTCTAATTCTGAAAGATTTTCTCTTTTTTAGAAAATAAAAATTTCAATACAAGGAGAAGTAAGGGTAAATATTCATGTTGGATTTTAAAAGCATTTTTTTTTCTGTTTTTTCATTTTAAATTAAAAAGTGGTTTTTTTCATTTTTTTTCATTTTTCAATATTTGCCTTCTTTCTCCTACAAAATGTTGCCTTTGAAATTAATGTTACTTTGTAATGAAAAAACAAAAACTAGTGCAGAAGAATATAGTCCAATTAAAATGGGTAACAATAATGATCTAGCGAAGAATGTTGCTGGAAATGATAGTTTCAATGTTTATTTCTTTGACCAAAACCCAAAGGGCGAAGATTGATTCCGCGTATAGTTTTCTTTTCTTTTTGTACTAGATCTTCAACTGCATCGGAATAGAAAACTTTCAGTGAAAAAACATACTCTACCAACATAGAGCTACGTTTGTTCTAAGATTTATAATTTAAGAAAGTTGCCTAGAGCAATGAGTAAAGTCCAATGACTTGCCCAAGATAACCAGTCAGAAGACAAGTTTGTACCAAGATATTCCTGGCACTGATGACCAGCTTCCAATCCTCTATGCCAGGTGGCATAGAAATAACTTTAAAATAGAATTTGGAATAATAAAGAATATTTATTTTTTCTTTGGGAGCACAATTTTGCTTATTTTTTTTGTGAACATACTGAAACTATTAAAAAAATCAAAAGACAATTGTAGTCCACATCTTATTATTTTTCATTCTTCCAATCACTCAATAAAAAATAACTATTAAATATTTATCATAAACAGAATATTCTGGTAGACATTATAGGACTACCCACAGCCCCTGTTATCCAAGAGCTTATACTTTACTGGGGAATATGATACCAACACATACAATTATGAAACAAAATAACTTTTAAGTGTATAAGAAGGAATTTTTTTTATTGGTATGTGGGGTCTGAAATGGAGATGATCTTTCCTAAAGGAGCAAAGGGAAGCTTCCATGCAGGAAATGGTATTTGAATTAGATTCTAAATTCTAAGCTAGTCAGATTCCCCACAGTTGGAAAGAAGGGAAGAAAGGGAAGAGAAGAGAACTTTAGGTAAAAGGAAGAATAAAAACAAAGGCAAAAAAGTTGAAAATCTAGAAATAAATATAAGGGACAATTAGTCCAATCGGGCTGGAATATGGAGGATATGGAGAGGATTAGTGTATAATAAGGCCCCCAAAGTCAAGTGGTCCTAGCTTGTAGAGGATTGGAAATGCCAAATTGGGTTTAAATTTCATTTCGCACACTAAAGTGAATCAATCACTGACGTTGGTGTAGATCTGAGCTGTACACAATGAAAATAAAAAAGATTACTTTCCAAACCTGATCAATGAAATGATCAATCATAATTTCAGAACAATGTTGATGCAAACATCTTCCTCTCCTCTTGGCAGAGGTAATGGACTAAAGTTTTAGGATGACTAATTTTCAGACATGGAAAAATATGAAAATTTATTTTTGCTTGATTATGCTTTTTTAGAAGGGAAACCTTTTTTTTTGGGGGGGGGGATTCAGGAGTAATGCTCCTTAGTACAAAACTAAAAAGAAAAACAATATGAAATAAAACATTTTAAGGGGAGTTTCTTCACCAGGAAAGTTTTCTGTAGCCTGTGTGTGGTTCTTGAGATCTGAGGTCCATTAAAACAATTTTCATAACAACACTGATGTTGGCAAATGTCAACAAATGTAACCCATGTAGACAACAGCTCTCTGAGGGATGCTCAACTTGGAAAAGTGAACCTGAAAGCAAAAAGTTTGAGAACTGCTGTTCTATACCAAAGAACTGCAGCCTCTACCACTGAACCTATTTATCCCTACTCCAAAGAGAACAGAAGAAAGTTCAGAAGGGGATCCAGATAAGCAGGACAATTTTGTTGCCATTGCCTTAAAGTTAACACATTTGTTGTTGATGATCATAATCGTGATGATGAAGAACATTTACTTATTATCCTGGGCAAGTTATTTAACACTGTTTGCCTCAGGTTCCTTGTCTGTAAAATGACTTGGAGAAGGAAATGGCAAACCACTTTAGTATCTTGCCAAGAAAAGTCTGAATTGGATCACAAAGAGCCAGACACGAATGAAACAATTGGATAGCAGCAACATTCTACAGTTTTGAATACAATCATCTTTCTGATCATCTTTGTATGTTGGAGTTTTAATATTTTTTATTAGTTCAGGTCATTTTTTAAAAAGAGAAAAACTATCAAAAGTAGAAGTAATTGATTAAAAGAGAAATCAGAGATTCGAAACCTGATGGGGGAAGAAGAAGAAAAAGAAGGAAGAGGAGGAAGAAAAAAGAGGAGAAGGAGGAGGGAGAGGAAGAAGAGAAGGAAAAAGAAGAAAAGGAAAAGGAAGAGAAGGGAGAGGAGAAGAAGAAATAGTAGTAGCCATGGCTAGTGGCAGAGAAAATAAAGTGGAGAGACATTTTGAAGATAGAATTAATAGAACCTGAAAACATTAAATATAGCAATTGAAAAAAAAGAAACAAAATTTAAACATAACAAAAAATTGCAAAAATGTGAGGTTGGGTTAATTCTGATAGCATGAACAAAAAGAAGGGAATTCAAAAGAAAGAATAAATTTGGGATCAAAGTTAGTGAACTTCAAGTTAAATACATTAAGTTTAAGATTAACTCATAAAGACAGAAATGCCTTATAGGCATTTGGAAATGTTGGTCTGAAGGACAAAGTCAGAAGTATAGACTTAGTAAACATTATCCAAGAGATGGCAGTGAATACCACAACAATGAAAGCTATTGTTAAGGAAGGAGAGATAAAAGAGAAATTATCTGAAACATAACTATGAGAAATATCACCATGACAGCATTAGAAAATAAAGAGAAATTACTAAAAGTGATAAAGAAAAAGAATAGTTTGAGAAGAATGTAAGAAAGGAGAAGAAATTCAGAAGGTGAATCTATTTAACAAGCTCAAAAAATATAAGAATAGTAAAAGAAGATGAAGATGAAGGAAAAGCCCATTGTATTTTCCATAAGGCCATGGTTGTTGATCATTGAGAGAATAAGCTAAGTGTCCTAAAGGGTAGAAGAATCAAACTACAAGATGTTAAGAAGCAAATGAATGATGAAAAAAGTGAAAGTATTAAGAAAATTCAATTTAAAAAACTCAAAGATAAAAAATAATACATGGGACAATGTTTCAATAGAAGGATCAAATGAAAGCTTTTTGAAGACTGTGGAGATTCATATTTTTTATTTTGTTTGTGTACATGATTCTGTGATTTTATTGGTGTAGAGCAGTGATGTCACAGTCACATTCAAATAGCAGCAAGGGCCACAAAATTATATAAGGATCTCCTGCAGGCCATTTATTAACCTACGTGAATAACTACATTTTTCTATATTTTTAAAAAACATTTCAGAGGATAAATATTGCTAAAATTTGTGATCGAGTAGTCCTTCCCAGGTGAAATGAAAGTTATATAGGCATTCTTCCAAAAATTAAACATGAGGTTGATGCTCCAAGTATATAAATAGGGACAAAGACCCCCATATGATAAACTTTAATATATGTTTTAAAGGTATAAAGCATTTAGAGATAGAAGGGGTCATGATAAGGACTGATGTCCAACAGTCTTAGTAGCATTTGACTGGTGACATAAAAACGGCTACAATCCTCTTCCTAGGCCATCTTTGCATTTACTTGTGAACATAGAATCAGGAAAAGATTAATGTCTGTGCCCAAATTTTCCTCTATAGTTTTGACATTACATCTGGGGGGGGGGTGCAAAATAAATATTCTATAATGAGTCACCAAGCATCTTCTCTCTACAGTCTGGCTGCCAAAAAGGATTTTACAGGCATAAGGGTCAACCATACAACCATAAATCTCAAGTTTGTTTGGATGAAGGAAGAATTTGAAATGAACAGAAAGAATTAGAAATTAGAAATTCTTAGAAAGTAGTTTGAGGAAAAGACTCCTAAATAAGCAAATAGTCTATAGATAGCTTATGGATAAGTGAAAGAATAAATGAACCATTTCCTAAGTAGCTCTTCCCACTTAATTTTTTTTCCTATAAATAAGTTATTAATCACAGATGTTAGATCTAATTGTGTGATAACTTTTCCTTGGAAGACAGAACTATTCAAGAAATCAGAGCTTAGCTCCCATGGTTTCTTGCATCTCCAACTGAAAAAGCAGTAAAGAATAGCCATAAGCCCAGCACGCAAGATCGCCTTTATGCAATGCTTCCCTGGAGAGTTTCTTCATGAGGCAACTATCCTGGAGTTCCTCCTTCTCTTTTCTCTACCCCCAACCACTTTCAACTCTCTACTCCCTGCACTACAACAATTCTAAAGGCATAAAAATGGAATATTGTTTTGACAACTCCACCATAGGATTAGACATTTCCATTGAAAGTAGATAAAGCCATTCATAAATAATAGATATTATATATAAAGTACATATAAAATGTCAGCTTATGTCACATAATTATAATGTGCTATTAATAACTAAAATAATCAATATAAAAGCAATATTTTGTAGATAAATTCATTGTAGCTCATATGTGGAAAGTTTCCCATTGATATAAATGTGCATAATCATAAATCATAGAATAAAGAATATAAGACAACATAATATATAATGATAATTTTATATACCATTAATATATATAATTATAATATGATATAGAGCAGGGTGGTGAAGTAGATGAAGAAAATTAGCAAGACTTGAATTTAAGCTCTTGCTCAAAGATACTGTGATACTGGGAAAGTATCAGCTCCTAAAACTTCTCTTAGGTCTTGCTATTTACAAAGCAGTTTTCAAATCTACATTAACAAAAGAAGTTCCTCATTTTCCATATCAATTAATCAATCAATTAATGAGCAAATATTTATTAAGTACCTGGTATATGCTAAGTACTGGGGTATACAATAATGTAATGGTTCTCAAAGTGTGATCTGGGGTCCTGAGGGTACCTGAGACTCTTTCAGGAAGTCTACAAGATTAAAATATTTTAATTTTGCATATAATAATATGCAATAATAATATCAATAGATATAAACAAAAACTCTTGGGGGTGATCTTGAAGAATTTTAATATAACAATTCATACACATATATGTATATTTCTACACACATATGCACACTACACATATGTTTATATTTTTTCCTCTATTCATATATAGAGACATATGTAGTAAGATGCTTAGTTGGACTTTTGCTCATTTAATTTTCTTAGCTTTTCCTGTCTGATGGTTCCAAACATTTTAATAACATTACATAGTTATATCTGCAAATGGACAAACTTATACCTGTGGTCTAGAGTCTATCAATCTTATTCATTTCTCGAGAGAGAGAGAGAGAGAGAGAGAGAGAGAGAGAGAGAGAGAGAGAGAGAGATGGATGGATAGATGGGTAGATATTTGTATATACATGTCTCCTCAGATCTAGACATCTATGTGTGTTCATGATAATAATAAGTTCCAGGTATAATGATAAGTACTGGGAATACAAAGAAAAGTAAACACTAATCCTTACTCTCAAGAAGTTAACTGGGAATTGTTTCCTGAGCCTGCAGGACAAAAATTGCAGTCTATCTCACAGTTATCTGGAAGGCACAGTTATTAGGAAGGTCTAATGGAGGCCATTAGGAATGGAAAGCAGTTTGCGAGGATTCAGAGTTGGAAGAAACCACTGAGACCAGCTAATTTTCCACTTTCTAGCCCAAACTCCCATTTTATAAAAATTTTAAACAGAGGCACAGACAAGTTCTAGAATCCAATTGCCCAAGATCCCTAAAGACTAAATCTCAGGATTAGGCTTGGAGCTCAGATAATCTGCTTTCTGATCAAGTGGTATGGCCCAGTCAGTCAACCAGCATTTATTAAGCACCTATTATGTGGCAGACATTATGGTGAAGAGTGCTAGATTCAGAGCTGGTCAAACTTGAATTCAGATTTCAACTCTGATAACTATCAACCCTCACATATGGCTATGTGTTAACATGGGCAAATTACTTGAATTCTCAGAGTCTGTTTTTTTATCTACAAAATTGGGATAATAATACTTGTTTCAACTATCTCACAGGATTACTTTAAGGAAAGCACTACATGAATGTTTTATTTTTATTACCTGTAAGGGATCAGTAAAAGTTTTAAGAAAAAAAGAAGAAATTAAGCTTTTTCATACTGAGAAATTTGCCATATGATGAAGGAAAAGGAAGAAAGAGATAGAAAAATAGATAAGACAGAAATAGACAGAGACTCTCACCTCCATCTCATGTTTCCATCTCACCTCATCCAATGTTTCCATCTCAAGAGCCCAGATTCAACTTCAGAACTTGAATCCTCAATCCAGTCTACTTGAACCCTCCTGAGTCTTCCATGATTAGACTGCTTTACTGTGGGGCTCCATTCACTAAATTGAACTATTTATTTTATATGTAATCAAAAAGATATGATTTGATCTTCTGAAATAATCATGAGAAGTTCTTGTGTGGCAATATTTGTTTTTTATCAGTGGCCAAAAGTTTTATTATTTTTAAAAATTGATTTGGTCTTCTCTGTTGACTGAATGATTGGAGTGAGGGTCCCACTTTCTACTCCAGTTGGAATTCTCTATTATAGAGATTTGGGTGACATAAGTTGTTGTTACAGTGACATAGAGGACTTTGGCGTGGTCCATGTGACAGAGACATCTGAAGATATTTTGTCTAAACTTCCACTTAGATTAGAACTTGTGGTTCAAAGATTCTTTAAAAAAATGGGAAATAACAAAAATGTTGTTTCACAGATTTAGAGGAATTTTCTAAGATTAGCCTCGGATTGTGAATATAGGTCCAGAATGAAGTAGGGGGGTGGGGTGGGTTAAAGACTAAGTGGGAAAAGGGGAAGGTTAATTCTCCAATTCCCACTGGACCCAGAGCTAGTCTGGGATAGCACTTGATACTTGACTTAACCCAGAGCAAAGGGATTCCATTAAAAAAGAAAAAGAGACAGATAGATGGTGCAGTAAATAGAATACTGGCCCAGGAGGACCTGAGTTCAAATCCATTCTCAGACACTTGACACTTATGAGAAAGAGGAGGAGGAGGAAGAAGAGAAGGAAGAGGAGGAGGAGGAAAAGAGGAGGAGGAGGAGAAGGAAAAGAGGAAGAGGAGAACAAGGAGGAAGAGGAGGAGGAGGAGGAAGAGAAGAAGGAGGAGAAGGAGGAGGAGGAGGAAGAAGAGGAGATTTAAAAGGGTTGCAATTTAAAATGTACATGGCCCTCTAGAAAAAATGATCAATTTGAGGTGGACAATGTGACAGCATAAAAAAACTGATTTTTACAGCTTAGAAGTCAATTAGAAAGCTTTTCATAATAACACAGCACCAACCCCTTAGTCATCCATGTCCAGAAACTAGCTCCCCAAAGTTTCCATATGGATGGCTTAGAAGCAGGCAGAAAATATTTGTGCATGCTTCAAGGACTGATCCCCAGTGCTATTATATCATTCTCTTCGTTAAATATTTGTTGTTCTCAGCAAATCAGTCAGGCTATGTTTTGAGCTCATTGTCCATATTGTCAGTCCTCAAAAGTTCCCTGAGGCTTCAAAGAGATTGAAGCATTATCCTCCTGGCACAAACATGTTCCAGCCCTTTACTGGGCTTTCTAAAAATCCAGAGGTCAAAAATCTTATATAAGCAAAAATCCCAATTATCCCAAATAGAGAATTATTCAGATTCAGCAAACAAGACATTTTACAAAGCTTATCAGAGGTTACTATTTATCTATTATTTATAAAATTTCTGCCTTGATACTTGCAAAGGCCTTCTGCAAACCAAAGACAAAATGAAAAAAGAAAAAACACAAAGAAAATTAAATTTCCTATATAATAGAAGGAAAGTCTGATCCCCACAAAGCTTATGACTAAGGGATTGGTGCTGTGTTAAGATGAAAAGATTTCTAAAATTGAATTTTTAAAACCAGTCTATTCTTTTCTGATATTAGGTAAATGATTAATTCTGTCTGAGGTGAACATATCCATGCATTGAACTTGAGAGTGCAGGAAATCCAGAAGTCCTTTCACAGATCCCACCAATATTCATTTGAACAATAGTACTAGAGGAGTAGCCCCTACATTATTGGGAGGAGCAGTCTTTGAGAATCCTATCCTGTGATTACAAGTATTCTTTTAAAGGAATCCTACAGGGAACATATTTAGTGTTTAGGGAGGAAATACCACAAATATCAAACCTTTCTCGCATTGTCTTTATACCTGTCATCATTCAGAAAGTTCAGGGAACATTCTTCCAAACTGGAGTTCTTAATCTATGATCCTGATGGCTCCATGAATAGGTTTCAGAGAACTTTGTGGGGGTAAAATTACATCTTTGCTTTCACCAATATTTAAGTAAAATTTAGCATTCCTTTTAATTATTTAGGAAAAAAAATTAGAGATGTGGTCCCTAAGTTTCATTAGACTATCAGGTCTATATCCCAGAAAAGGTTAAAGGACTCCTACTGTAACACAAACTTGAAGATTGCCGACAGATAGCATGTAGTGAAAAGAAATGTACTTTTAAAAGCACAAATAACCCAAATATAAGCCTACTTTGAAAAACCAGAAAAACATGGCAGAAAATGTTTCTGAGCTATTATCAGCTTTGTAACCTTTAATAGCACGAATTACAAGTGAACTTAATGAATCCTAGGTCAAAAGTTTAGATGGTGGCATATGGAAGTAAATTGGGAATCCTAAAGTAACTGAAGACATTTTCTAGTATGTAGTTAAGATAATTTTATTCATCCTTTTTATTTGCCCTAAATCCCCACTTTAATGTTCCCAAGATCAAGGCCAAGTAAAATAGAGTGCTCATATAGCTCTTTATGTTCTAACTATGCTCTAAACCAGCTTTTTGGAATTCAAGGTCATAGCTAGCAAAAACATAAATAAAGTAGCTATAAATGTTAAAGGTTATGGGCAAAATCCCCGGGTTTTATTCCTGTACATGTACGATGTGCCTTTTAATGTACAATATAACTTAAACCACATTCAAATTAATATTTTTAAAGCAAAACAACATGCTTACAACAACTGAAATGCAAAGGCAGTAGAAATGGCTTAGTAGATAAAGTGATGCACTTAGGGGCCAGAAAACCTTAGTTCAAATTCTGCCTAAGATACACTCTAGCTCTGTGACTCTGGATAGGTCATTTAATCTCGTTGCACAATGGAAAACTACAAAAGACTCCAATCTCTGTTGATGAAGACAGTTCCTCCAGAAAGAGTCTTTTTTCTGTAATCTAGTTAGATCTTATATTCTTCAAGTGTTTCTGTACCACTAAAATAAAAATAACAGCTAATATATTGATTCTCCCTGTAAAAGAAAGAATAAAAAAGTTACGAGAGAGCCCAATTTCATTGCTATGAGCTCTATAGAATCCAGGATATGAGGGGGGTTCAGGAAAACCTTAACACTCTTACCTGTAGGTCTAAAAAGCTGTAGTATATGCAATAGCCATGCTCTGGTAACTGACTGGGTTGGGGGGCCACTGACACCCATGATGTGAAGGCTTTTCCCCACAGAATGGCAAATGAGAACAATTTATTCAGACAGTCATGAAGTCAGCTGAAGCAGGTGCTGGACAGCGGTCAAACATCAAAGATCAAGGTCTTCCACTGAATGACCAGTCATCTTAATTTCTGTCTTTTCTTTAAACTTGGATGATTCTGGAAGAGAAATGAGTGGATGATCTGGAAGAGGAGGAGGATGATTTTGTGTATCTCAGCCACATTTCAATGCAATTCACATGCAAAACATTATTCTAAGGAATCCTTGGTCCTCTTCAAATCTAAGGACAAACAAGAACATAATCAGTTTGCAGTTGCATTACCCTCTGCAGCAGAATTATCTGTCTCCTCCACCACTGTACGAAAATATATCTTGGCAAGAAATCACATCATTGATTTTGCTTTTTGTTGATTGGACAGATTTTCACATTTGGAAGAAATTATCTTTTCAACTTTCTTCTGTTCTCAGTGTGTCTGACTCTTCAACAGTAAAAAATTCAGGAGGTGGTCTTACCTTTTCTTCCTGTGGACTATTTGGCTATATCTCTAAATTCCCACCTCCATGTCTGCCAGAGGCTGCCTTAATCACTGGGTGCCCAGGCTGCAAAGAGCCAGCCTGGCCTCAGGTGGGCCCCATGCCAAGGGAAGCAACTGCTGAGCCCCAGTGGGCATGCAATTCGGAAGACACATTTTATATTAATGATGCATACTAATGTTCTTTACATTGTAATTAGAAATGGTTGAGTTAAGATCACTCACTGAAACCTTAATGAGCAAAGGAAACCTCACCTTCTGTTCCATTCCCAAGCAACTTTGTAGATGAGGAGAATGTCCACATTTGGGGGGAATGTTTTGGTAATTGGGGTTCTTGCTAGTTAATAAATAGCTAATTAACTTTGACTGGCCAAAAGTCAATGAAAATCACAATTCTTCTCAGTGGAAGGAGTTTTATCAACAATGGGAGTTTCCCTCACACTTTAGATATGTGCATAATTGAAATTGAAAGCTTGGCCTGACTTGCTACTTGTCAAGAGAAAATATCAAAGAAACTCATTAAAAAGCCATTACATATTCTGAGCTGAAAATGCTAGTGATTTCCACTTCAAAGTCAAGAAAGCACCAGGAAATGGGAGGGGAGTGTGTGTGTGTTAAGGGTGAGGATGAGAGGGGGCTAGAAGAAAAGGAAGTTTTTTTGTGAGTTGAAAAAACACATTTATAGAGAGTTTTTTGAAACACACACATACAAAAAAAAATCCTTTAGAAATAAATGACAATTATCCAGCTCTTTACAAATATTATCTCCTTTTAGTGCCAACAATTCTGAAAGTGAAATGCTATTATTATTTTCATTTTACAGATGAAGAAAGTTAGACAAATGACAAATTTAGGGTCAAACAACTAACAAATGTCTAAGGTTGCTTATGAATTCAGTCTTTTCTTTCTCAAGATCCAGCACTGGGATCTAGACTATTTAAATTAACAGAAACAATTAGATATCTGGATTGATACCTAAGGAGCCATCCCAGTTTGAAAAGAGGCCCTTCTCTGTCTCATTTCTTCTGCAGTCTTTGTCACTGATTGGGCTTTGCCTCATTCAAATTGAAACCTGTTAATAGATTTTAGTTTCCAAAGGCCGAACTCTCCTACTGCTTCGAGGCCATCACCCATCATCTTGAACTCTTATCTGGCCATCAGACCCAGCTGGAAGAGAAAGTGGAGGCTATTGGCATTGCCCAGCCTTCCCTTACTTCACTCCAATTCACTTGCTTGCCATGGCATCCCCTCCCTGATATCATGGTCCTTTTCCAGAGTGAAGGACAAACAGACAAGCTAAAGCTATTGGAGAGTTTTAGATTTGCTTTCCTTTTTCTGGGAATACCAAAGTATGGCCCAAAATGAAGCATTTCAGGGTTCACTGAGGCTATTTTTGTGAGTCAGTTTTCTTTTTTAAAAACATTGCTGTCAAATTTCTTTTGGCCTATGGCCCAATCAACAAGAATACCTTGAACTCTTCTGGTTTTATTTGCTTCACTTTCCATCCTGCTAGAACTCTGTGGTCAGCCATGTCTGTCTCCTCACAATACCCACTGACTTTCTGCAATTTATGCCTTACCATTTCCCACCTCCCAAGCAACCCTGCTGTGCTGTCTGTGCTCCCACTTCCACACTGGACTAAATCACAAAGCCATGGATGCTTGGTTATGTTATAAATTCATCCCATCTGATTCTAACTGGGCCCTCGCTGCTACACGATCATGCTTCAAAAAAATAAAAATAAATTTTAAAAAATCTTTTAGGAATCACATCAAATTCCACAAATCAACATTAACAATAACAACAAAAGCAGAGCTGACATTTCTATTTAACCTCCAAGTGGGAGTGAGAACCCCTTATAAATATAGCATTTGTATTTATTATTATTTATTACTATTATATAATTATTAATAATATAAATTTATAATATACTAATTATTATAAATACAGCATTTGAAGGTTTGCAAGGCATTTTTTTCTGAGGCAATTGGGGTTAAGTGACTTAACCAGGGTCATACAGCTGGGAAGTGTTAAGTGTCTGAGACAAGACTTAAACTCAGGTCCTCCTGACTTCAGGGCAGGTCCTCTTATCCACTGCACCAACTAGCTGCCCCTTTGCAAGGTATTTTTACCTAATCTCATCTCAGTGACTGCAAGACTTTTCTTTTTCATATCTCCAACCATCTCCCACACACACCACACCTTTGGAAGTTGCCCTTGTTTCATATACTAAGAAGATCTGATGTAGTATAAAGAACTCTGGAAATTAGAGTCAGAGTGTGTGTGTTCCTCCCAGCTGTGATATTTACTGGTTAGTGGTAGGATTACAGGCAATGTACTTCAATTTACTAAACCTCAGATGACACATCTTTAAAATGGGTATGATATCTGTACAATCTATTTTACAGAATTATTGTTAAGCAAGAACTTCAAAAAATCCATGAGATAAAACTCAAGAACATCTGACCTGACTTCCCTCAACTTCTCTCCTTTTTAGGTCAAAATATTACTTTTTCAAGACTTTTCTTACTTTACTCCATATCTGAGGAATAACATGAGCATTTTAAAGTTCACAAAGTTCTCTATATAAAATGTCCTTTTTTTTTTGGACCTGTAGAACTCCCTTTGAGGGAGATAGAATCTGTAGTATTATCCTTATTTTACAGATGAAAAATCAATGCTGAAATAGACTAAATAGCATGGTCATCTTCAAACAGATCCATGATTGTAAGCTTCTTGAAATAAAGTATTTTCTTTTGATTCTATTTGTATCCCAAGTGCTTAGCATAGTCCCTACCTCATAGTAGATATTTAATAAATATTTATTGATCGATTGATTCTTGTCTAAAAGTCCTTCCCTCAGTGCTCATCTCACCACCTTTTCTACCTACTTATGTGCCTACTTCTCTACTTCTGAAAATTTCTCAAAAGCCTCATTCTTCACTCCTTCAAAGCCACATTCACTTGTGTTTAGACCTAAAATAATTCATTTCCAGTTCTATACCTACCAGTTATAACTTTAATCAAGCCAAAAGACTTCTCTATATCTCAGTTTCTACTTTTGTAAAGCAGATAATAACAAATAATGGCATTATATTAACTACTGGGGTTTTAACTCTATGAGGAACACAGGAAACCCCTCAAAAACTTCAAATTCAGCATAGCAAAATTTTATAAATGATTTTAGATTGACTGATGAACAAAACTCAGTTCAACCCATCTCCCCACCTGCTTGTCTCCCTAATATCAGTCCTTTTCCTAACTCCCCTATTTCTGTTACTCTTTGTCACTTAGACAAACCTTGAAGTAGCTTTTGAGCTTTTTCTCCAATCCTCATTCCTCCATCTCCAGTCAGCCACCAGCTCTTCTCAATACTATTTTCTGCTGTGTCACTCGTATCTTGTAGTATTTGAGTGACATTTTTATTCCTGTTACCATTCATCTCTTCTCTTTCACTCACTTTGACTTGGACTTTTGCAGTTGCTTCTTCATCTCTATTTTATTTCCTGCTCATCTTTGATCATTTTACTCATTTGATTAAAAACCAACTGTGGCTCCCCATTGCACCTATCAAACGAAGTACCAACTTCAGTCTGGCAATCAAGCACTTTCACAATATGATTCTAATCTGCCTTTTGTTACTCCTCACCTCAGACCCATAATCTAGTTTAATTGAACTCCCTAAAGCTCACTTTCCCCTAATTGTGCTGCTTACACATCCCATCCACCTCATAATTGCCCTCGATTCACCATCCTTGGAATTCTTCAGACCAAAACTTCTCACCACTACCAAGGGCAAGAAATAATTCCCTTTTGTACTTTCATCTCCAACACCTAGCTCAGTACGTGGCACATAGTAGGCATTTAATGATTACTTTTTCATTCATTCATTATCATTTCTATACCTTTGCATTATAGCACTTAGTCCAATCAGAGAAACCTTTCCCAAACTCGATCTATTAAAATCTGATACTTCCTTCAAGACCCAACAGAAATTCTACTTCATGGATCCTTTCTTAATTCCTCCCACTCTACAAGATGTGGGTCCTTAACATTTTTCTGTGTTGTTGACCCCTTTAAACATCTGGTGATATCCATGAACTCCTTCTCAGAATCATGTTTTTTTTTTTTTTTTAATAGATAGATTTCCAAAAGAAATGGCACACTGAAATACAGTTATCAAAATATTTTTAAGCACTTCCATGTAAGGTTAAGAATTCCTGCTATAGGGTACTCTCCGAGTACCCAAGAACCTTGCTTTTAATTTTCTTCTAGAATAAATTTTTGCCTTCTATTGTGGTTATTGCCTATGTCTCACCTCTCCTACTAGATTATATGTTCCTTAATGGAAATGGGCTGTGCCTTATTACCTTTTTATCCTCTATATAGCATGATGTAGTTTTGTACACAGTGGGAGTTCAATGCTTGTTGATTGAATCAAAAATGCTCCAGAGTTACCATAAAAGTGGAGTCAAATAACAATAGAGTTAATCCTGAAAACTCAGAGAAAGTATTGAAAGCTTTTGAGGAAAAAATACTCCTGTGCAAGATATCTTAAATGTCTATCAGTTCCAGTGGTCATTCTAATCCAGTGTGAGAATTAAGAAAGGCTTGTGCATGGGTAGATTAGTAAAAATCTAATTAGTAAAGTCTAATGATTGTAAGGGTACTAATAAGGTTCCCTAAACTAGGACTTCTTAAACTTTTTCCACCTGTGACTCCTTTTTGCCTAAGAAATTTTTACACCATCTCAAATGTATATAGGTATATGAAATAGGTATAACAAATGAACATTATCTTACAATAAGTCATAATTTTTGTAATCTCAACTTTTAGTTATGTGACTCCATATAAGGTAGCAACCCACAGTTTGACGCTTTGCTCTAAACAAAAACTATCTTTCCTATTAGCCTGTCAAGGTATTTGAAAATTTTCCACTATTAACATGTCTTTTTTAAGTAATAATGCATCTTAACAATGTCCTTCAAAAGATATTCTTGAATTACTTTCTCTCCGTCCATTTTCATCACTCCCTCTCACATATCCATTTTCTCCGCTAATTCTTTCAAACCTCCCCCAGAGGTTGTTTCCTCCTATTTATCTGTTTCTACCTTCAAGACCCAGAGAAGGTGCAACCCTTCTCTATTAAATTATGCCCAATTTTTTCATATAAAAGAGATTTCTCTCTTTAATCAAATTCCCCATAACATTTTGCCTGGACCTTTCCTTTTCACTTAGCTTATTCTCCCATGTACTCTAGTTCTTTGTGTATGTATTTTCCCTTCCATCCCTTCATTATATTATTAACTCCTTGAATGGATGTCTGTGTCACGTTTGTCTTTGTATCTCCAGAACCTTGTACATAATAGGCACTAAATTAAACGTTTGTTGGATAGAAGTGAATTAAAATATGTTGTACTCTGGAAAGAGTAATAGGTTTTGAACAGCTAATAGGTCAATGGGGGCTAAATTATCTGATTGAAAAGTATTATTGTCCATTGTCATCTCGAAGAACACAGAATCCTTAGGGAATAAAACAAAGGAAGGATAAGTTTTCATGGATGAAAGAAAAAAAAATAAGTCTTAAACACAGATAAGTATCTGGTTGTGAGTGACAAAGTCAAAAAGTCTTAAGGCTATAAGAGGAACCTTGTCCTTTGGGACAGGATCAAGGAAGGGCAGACAAAAGGGAGGAAAAGAAGTAAAAGAGCATTTAGGGAGGGAAATAGTGTTTGCCTATTTCCCAGTTTGACATTGAGCCAATTATATTTCCTTTTTCACTCTGAATTCTGATTTTTATGTTTTTTTTAAAGTTAGTAACCTATAGAAAGTACAAAGGTAAGTCACAGGACACAATCATCATACTTCTAGAACATATTTTTTTTTCTTTTAACATTTATTTAAAATGATCCTCTACTCAGGGCTTCTTAAACTTTTTCCACCCCTTTTCGACACAGAAATTTTTTTTGCATCCGTGTTTATATATGCACATAAAATAGGTAAACAAACTAAACATTTATTGGTAATAAATCATATGATAATAAATTGGAACCCTACATGGCCCCATATGAGGTCCTGACCCAGAGTTCAAGAAGCTTTGACCTAGCCTCCCTACATTGAATATTCTGTTCAAAGCACTATGTTAGGCCATTTATTGCATTTATTGAGTTGGAGATACAAAGGCCATAATCCTTATCCTAGTGGACTTTGTAGTATAGGAGAGCACATTAGAAAGGTACATAAATAACTAGAATACCATCAGGGCTTTCTTGGAGCCAGCGTAAACTGGCTCTCAAGAAACAACTATTCAATTTTAAGTAAGAACATTTGCCCCTCTGAAATGGTCAAATGCCATAAATCAAAACTTGATCTATTAATTTATTGATTGTCTACATTTAAGAAAGTGATGGGGAAAATATGAAGAAAGCTTTCCAGATATTAAATATTTATACACATCCAACCCTTGATTGTAAGGCAGAATAGAATTCTGGTCCTCAAGCAAGTTTTACTTTCTTTCTAATCCCTGCTTCTAGCTAGTGATAAAACCTTAGATCAACAACTTCATCTTTAAAGGCCTAAGTTTGCCTTCTCTGCTATATGATATAGTTGGACTGCAAGAGGGAACTAAGGCCCTGATGAACTCTACAAGCCTCCAAGTACATAAACCCATTGCCTTCTCTCTTGGGTACCTTCTGGGAGCTTTACTTAGGAAGCTCATTTAAAATAATTGGGATCCTCAAGCATGGTTTTTCCCTTTTGCTCTGATTTTTCTCTCCCAACATGATTCATAAAACAATGTGTATTCAAATAAATTTACTCAAAAGTAAAAAAAAAAAATGAAATAAAATAAAATAAAATAATTAGAATCACAAAAAAGGGAAGATATCTAAGAACGGAAAAGATTACAGTATTTGGTGTGTTTTTTAAAGGGATCAAGAAGAGATCAGTAACTTCTGACTGATATGCTGACATTTCATCTGTATGATATCTATACACATATACATGTAGCAAAGGCATACTTGATGAAAACACAAGGAGAAAAGAGGCAGACATTGTATGGATGATTGTCTTCAGCATTTAACATTTTCCCGTGCAGAAAATACACTGAATTGTGTAAACATCACTGTTTCTATGGTTTGTTCATTTCACATACATGTGTGGGTATTACCCATATATAGACATACATACCTGTGTGTGAATACATGTATGTACACATGTGTGTGTGGTAGCGAGGTGGCCCAGTAAATAGAATATCTGAACAGAAATCGGGAAAACATTTCTCCAACATTTACTTGCTGTGTGAGCTTGAACAAGTCACTTAACTCTGTTGCTTCAGTTTCCTTATCTGTAAAATGAGCTAGAGAAAGAAACGGCAAAACACTCCAGTGTCTTTGACAAAAATAAACAAACCCAATAGGGCCATGAAGGATTGAAAATGAATAAAAAATGATAACGTGTAAAATATATATAATAGATACACATGCATAGATATATGCATACATACATACAAATACACACTCCTTTAAAGAATCTTTTTTAAGGAAGAGAAGAACTTCTCATGCATATGTTAATTTTTTTTAAGATTTGTAACCCACATTGTCTCTGTGATTCACACTTTGGAGGCTATATGCTACAACTGTCCCCATTTTACAGATTAGAATATTGAGGCTTTTGAGTGAGTTTTGATGACTGACTCAGGGTGACACAGCTAGCAAGTATTTGAAGCAGTCTTTGAGTAGGTCTTCCAGACTCCAAGATGCAGTCATCTATCCTCTATACCATTCTGCCTCTCAAGAAGCACAGTATATATAAATAGATTCCCAAACTCTATTAAAACATAGCTTTCCTGTCTATTATGAGCACACCTTGGTACTGACCAGAATTTCTGCCTTGGCTTCCAGAGTCTATGAAATTCACTTATAACGTTGCTCTTTATTACTGATTCCTAAGAGTTGGTGATAAGTCTCTCTCTGTTAAATTACTGGAGATTCTGCTATTATTTTTGTGTAGCACTGTCATCAGTACTAGGGCATAATAAAGAAAAGTCACGGCATAATATAAAAAAAGTCATCATGAAGAAAAAAAGAAATTGATCCCAGAATGTGCTTTAAAATGTGCTCAGTGAAGGTTGGCCTGGCTCATAAGTGCAATTTATATTTTAAACAGGACTTCATAAAGTTTTACATTATATTTTAAAATGGTAGAACATAGAACAAAACCACCAGTTTTAAAATCCTCTTGCTGGGATCATGAATTCATGTAAAAACCTATAGGAGAATAAAACTGGGGAATAAGTAAGAAAGCTGTGGGGATGGGGGGAAAGTGAGATTAAAAAAAAGAATTATAGAACTAAGAATTTCTCTTTTAAAAGAATATAGAACAGAAAAAAGACTTCTATTGACTACTCCTGGCAGTGTATCTGCTGTTTTTTAATTTGCCAGTTAAAGGGGAATTTAAATTATTTGCATTTTATGCCAATAAGTTATTAATTGCCAGCTTAATAGATTTGTGTGAAAATTGCCTGTTTGTAAGTGGTACAATAGATAAAGCACTGGAGGCAAGAAGACCAGAGTTCAAAAGCAGTCTCAAATCCTAGCTGTGTGATTCTGGGCAATCCCCTTAATTTCTGTCTGCCTCAGTTTCCTCAACAGTAAAAAATAAAATAATAACAGCACCTATCTTATAAGGTTGTTGTAAGATTCAAATGAGATAATCTGAGGTATAATGTGCTTAGCATAATGCTTTGTGCAGAGTGGGCACTATACATTGATTTCCTTTCTTCTTTCCTTAGAGTTGTGTGTCCTGGCTAATAAAAATTGATTGTCATTTGCACATCAGAATTATGGAAAGTAGTAAGTAGAGCCCTGTTGATACATCTCTATCTTTAATAAATTATTAGTAAGGTGTTATATTTTCTGTAATAAAGTTAATGGTGGCTATGAGTACATGAAAATGTTTTTGAATTTCACAAGTATGTTTAGATTTTGTGATTTTCTGTTTACATGTAACAAAAGTTTTTTTGGAGAAGAACTGAAGGAAAGGATGCTATCAGGAAGAGGTATGAGTGAAAAAGATGGCAAGTCATACAGCAAGAGCAAAAAGTAATGGGACAGTCCAATGCTCTATTGGTGTCCTTGTGACTTCAGGAGAAACTGAGGAAGACTCCCAGAATATCAGGTGGTAAAATGATGAGAGAACCTGAACAAAGCCCCACAAAATGGATAGAAAGAGAAAGTATGCAATCAACATTAATGAGGGGAGCATTTGCATCTATGAGATGAGGAAAATATTTAAGTGTTAACGCTTCTGATATTTTCAAGCCAGGTTCCAGATTAGTCAAGATTTTGATAATCTGAGATTTATAAAGAAAGTACAATAAAAATTAAATGATGGTCCATCACAACAGTGACATTAAAACAATTCTGATGCATCAGCTTACTAATTGTTCTAACCTGCTATAAACATCAGCTTCTGTTGATTGGAGCCTTCAATGGTAACATATAAAAAATGCATCTCTCTCTTACATACACACACACACATACATACACACACAACACAACACACACTTAGTATGAGGGCAAGGAAAATTTGTGATCTGAATATAATAGACACTTGGTTGGTAGAACATTCCTATGAAGAAGATATAGCACTTCATGGCATGATAAATGTGGAAGCAGGTTTAAAAGAACTGCACATGTTTAACCTATGTTGGATTGCTTGCTGTCTAGGGGAGGGGAAGGGATGAAAGGTAGGAAGAAAAAATTGGAACACAAAGTTTTGCAAGGGTAAATATTGAAAACTGTCTTTGCATTTGAAAATAAAAAGCTATTGTTAATTTTTTTTAATTTTAAAAAGATATAGCACCTCAGCTGAGGACTCCAGCCAAAATCAAAAGTTAGAAATAGAGAAAAGTTTCACAACATGTTATTGGCCAAAATGAAAGTTTCATTCATAACATGACACTATTAGCAGTGTTACTCTGATGGTTAGCACTATATATATATATATATATATATATATATATATATATACAATGTATGATGAGTTCCATCAGTGTCCAGCACAGAAAACTGATTCCATATAACCCTCTATTCACCTAGCAGAAGATATATCACATGGGAGATTTGCAGGAAGTCAGCCCAGAGTGACCACTGTGATCACATCCCCAGAAGGTGTCCATGGTCCTGAAAGATTAGATACACAAGGTGTTTATGCACATGGATACCCTTACCACATGTATTTCCTACGAGTGTGCCCTTTCCCATTTGTGCTTTGGCCACATATTTCCTACATTTGTGTTTCTTCTTTCCTGCTTCTAGACATACA
Organism: Antechinus flavipes; assembly: GCF_016432865.1. Taxonomy (NCBI): domain Eukaryota; kingdom Metazoa; phylum Chordata; class Mammalia; order Dasyuromorphia; family Dasyuridae; genus Antechinus; species Antechinus flavipes. The sequence continues at coordinate 49,071,246 of NC_067400.1, forward strand.
ATATTTCCTACATTTGTATACTCCTTGCACATGTTCTGGTCCCCATACATATATGCTCATTTACAAGTACAGTCTAGGTCTAAGTCATAGTTTCCACTAGTGGGGTGAGAAAAGAGTGGCAAAAATGGACAGAGGGCTGGAGTAGGAGTAAGGAACAGCTGGTTCAAATTCTGCCTCAGATATTCACTAGCTGTGTAAATTTGGGCAAATTACTTGATGTCTCTGTCTCACTTCCCTCATCTGTAAAATGGGAATATTAATAGCACCTATTTTATAAGATCATCTGAAGGATCATGCAAAAATATATTCACAAAGCACTTTACAAACCTTAAAATGTTATTTAAACCTTATTGTTGTTGGAATAATGTAATGGAATAAACATTTGTTAAATACCTATTATGTACCAGGCATTCTGCTAAGGACTTTATAAATATTATCCCATTTTATCTTCATAACAATTCTGGGAAATAAGTGGTATTATTGTTCTTATTTTATAGCTGAGGAAACAGAGAGAGAAACAAGTTGAATCACTAGCCCAGGTTCATACATCTAGTAGGTATTCACTGCACCACTAACTGCTTCCAATACACACACACACATATATATATATGTGTAAGTACATACAAGATATAAATAGGATAGATGGAAGGTAATTTCAGAAGACATATTTATTTTTATTAGTCATTCAGAAACTAATATCAGTGGTGACTCCTGAACTACGTGGATTTGTGTGTTTGTTTGTTTAGTGGTCATGGACCCTTTGAACCTGGAGTACCATTTTCTAGGGAATACATATATGAGGTGGAGATGTCCAGATGCTACATTTAAATTAGTGGATGTAATCTCTTAAGAAGGTAATTATTCCTTCTTTCATTCAAATTCAATATGCAACACTCTACAGTAGGAACCCAGCTAACCACAAGGGAATAGCAGACACAAATATGGCCCTCAAGAAGTTTATAGTCCCATAAGGGAGATAATATTTACAGACAAATATAACATACAATCAGTACATAAGAGGAATATAAAGTCCTCTAAGATAAAATGAGGGGGAAATCCAGATCAAAGAGGAAATCATTGAAGAATAAGTAAAGATAGGAGGGAGTTATTCTTGGAATAAGGAATAATGAGTAGCATGGTGGGAAATGTTCATCCATCAGTTCTCTGAGGGGGAAAAACATGCTTGCTATAGTTTTAAGATTTATCTACATTATTAAAATTTACTCCAATGCCTTATTAGCTCTAGACAATCAAAAAGAAAATAAAGCAAGTGTTAGCCTGTAGCATTTGTTGATTTCTGTGATATAACTGTTCCCACTGCAAATTTAACAATTAGTTCTTACTAGCTGGTTTGAGTTTACTCCTAGGAAAGACATACATTAAAATGTGGAAATGAGAACATATGAGATATCTTTAAGAGATAAAGAGTAATTCAGTGTGGATAGAATACAGAATGTATGAGAGATGTCTTTGATAAGGTGGGATGGGCAGGTTGGAGGGGAAGACTTTGAATGAAGATTGTCTTTATTTAATGGGAAATGAAGCACTTTTTAGTGAAAGAAATGTAACTAGATTATATACTGGTAAAATTAATCTGACAGTGATAAGAAATGAGAAAAGGCAATCTGGGTGCAGGAAAGAAGAATAGTGATAGTTATTACTTCCAGGAGACAGGAGTTATTGAAAATCTGAACTAAAAAAGTGGTGGTGAGAATAAAGTATAGAGAAACAAAAGTTATTTCAGAGGTAGAATCAATAGAAACTACAGGCTGATATGTTGTATGGGGGAAAGGCAGAGAAAAATCAAAGATGAGACTGAGGTGACAAAAAAGAGTGACTTAGAGAATCATAGTGCCATGAATAGAGAGATGGAAGTAAGGCAGAAGACCAGAGTTTCAGGAAAATGTGTACTCTCTCAAAGTGAATGTCAGATAAAAGCTACCTGGGGAGACATGTACTTCTTGGGAACCAATGGGATGGGAATATGATATGGACTGTCTGTTGTTTTTTGCTATCAGAATAGATTTTCTTTCCTATTTCACTGAAATAAATGAGCTGATGCTCTTTTACGATCAGACTGTAACCTCCCAATTGGGTTGTGGTTTCTTTTTACAATCAAGTCATATAAGTTGCTGGCCATAAATAATATACTATGTGCCTTCCTATGCATGTGTGTTCTTTTTCTTTTCTTCTTTCTGGGCTGGGCATTAATCAATTCTCACAGCCAATGATACAGGCAGATTCCCTAACATCTTCATTTTTTACAACTAATATATTTAAAGGAAATTTGAATAGATACAATACTCTAGTACTTTAAACTATAAAATCAATCATGTATTCCATTTCACCAAGAAATATCTTGGGATTTTAAAATTTTTTTCCAGAAAGAATTCTTCTTGGTACAAAATGGTTTAAATTTAGTCAGCAACCATTTCTTGTGTTTGGACTATATGGAAGATATTTTTGAGAAAAGGGGGAGATAAAAAAGGGAGAAATGGTCCCTTTCCTCAAGGTACTTATCTTCTCTTAGGTAACAGATTATGTCACCATATAAATAAATACAAAGTATTACATAAAAATTCATTTGAAGTTTAGGTTTCCTTTTAAAAAGCTGAGTCATTGTCTTTTCAGTAGTTTTCTATTTAAGAGTCTATGTGACCCCTCACCTGAATGAATAAGACAATAATATACAAAGAAAAAGATGAAAACCCCAAAATATGCTATTGATTGATACAAATTTATGTTCATGGTTTTGATGACCAAATCCTAATAGACGTATGCCAAAGAATGGCAAAAATGATTGTGAGCAATTAACATTAGGATAAGTGGCAAAAACAAAAGTGCACAATTAAGAAGCTCCAAATACCAACTCCCCAATGTGCTCAGCTTGACAACTTGTCAAGATGATAACCGGCATTTCTATTCATGAATCAAAGGATATAAATTTTAATATTAAAGGGTAAGCAGATGGTAAAGTTGAAGTTGAATCTCTAATGAAAGTTCCATAGAGAAAAGGGAAATTCCCTTTGACCAACAAAGTGAAAGAAAAAGGAGTGACTTTTCAATAGAATCATGTTTGCTCTTGAGAATCCTTTCACAACCCATTGCCATGTGTTCTTTAGAGGCAGCCCTATTGTGGCAGCCTTCATTTGCAGAACAGGATTTCCTACTTAAGCAAACACTCTCCTTGTCTAAGAAAATTTTTCTTTCTTCTGTTTTTCTTCCTTCCTTTTTTTCTTTTTTCTTTCTCTTTCTTTCTTCCTTCTCTGAAAACCAGTATTAAGAAAATAAATATCTATCAGGAATATGTGTCATACTGTTCTGGGTCCACACCCTCATATTCCCCCTCCCCTTTTTTGCTTCTTCAAAAATATATTCCCAGATACCTTTGATTTATTTGCTTCAATGAAAAATACTCTTAAATAGTAAGCTTCAATCAACCTAATGACTAAAGCATTTGGAGGTAGACATAAAGATTTTAGCCATTCTTATAGTGAAATTATTCTTTTTTCCAATGCTCCTACAAGGAGCAGAACTTTATGTTTAGCAAAAGAAAGCCTAGAAACAGGATTTCTTTGTAAAGGAGAGTCCAAGTAAAGTTAGGGATGTGCTTCAGATGGCAATTACACAATATGGGCAACTAGGTGGTATGGCAAATAAAGTGACAAGCATTAAGTCATGAAGATCAGAGTTCAAAAAAGATCTTAGATACTTACTAGCTATGTGATCCTAGACAAAACACTTGTTTACTGCTAGCCAACTGACTACCTCAGTTTCTTCATCTGTAAAACAAGATGGAGAAGGAAATGTCAAACAACTCTAGGACTTCTGCAAAACAAAAACAAATAGAGTTATAAATAGTCATTTAAAACTAAAACAATTGAACAATTGCAACATACACAGATATGCATACTTACATATATATATTTGCATATATATGTATTTATGAAACTGTGTTGAATATGCAAGAAATACATCTAAATGTAGTTATGTATATATGTGTGTATGTGAGTGTGTGTGTGTGTGTACATATATATGTATATGTATATATATATACATATATATATATATATATAATGACAATATCATAGTAATGTTAACTTTAAGTGAAATGTATTAGCTTCCTCAGCAGGTAAAAGGAGACAAACTATGTAATTAGAATAGTCTCTTTCACAGCACTTGCTTATAGTTTATTTTTATATCCAGTTTTGTTTATTGGTTAAATGTTTAAGATTATATATTATATGGATATATGTGTGTATGTATGTGAGTCTATGGGACATACATATTTCTATAAAATCATCACAGACTTATACACATATAAATGTTAGTATGTCTCTGTGTATGTATGTATATGTGTGCATATATAAATAATTTGTTCAAGGCCAGTGATTTCATTGGTACAGGGAACTCTTTGGTGGAAAAAACTCTTCACCGAGAAATCAACAATTGTTTTCAACCTACAATCTTCTAAAAGTTACCTGGGCAATGAAAATTTTGCTCATTTGCCCAGAGGCACAGAGAAGTTAGATGGATAGAAAGATGGATGGATGGATGGATGAAGATAAAAAGATCATAAATCACAGAATCTTTGATTTTCGAGTCAGTCTATTAGAAGCCATTAAGGTCAACTCTTTCATTTTATAGTCAAGGAAATTTAACTGAGCAGTTAAATAATTGGTCCAGAGTCACACACCTCATCAGTCTCTGAGTTGGTATTGGAGCCCAAATCCTCCTGACCACAAGTCCGGTGCCTTATCTTCTAGACCACACATTCTTATTTCTGGACTTCATGCACTCTTGGTGGGAGAAACCAGGGACACTTCATCAATCATGTACAACCTCTTTGCTTGAGATTACACAAGCAGTATCTCTGGAGATTCTGTCAAGCTCTAATGGAACCATATCATACTTAGACACTGTCCTCTCCAACAGGAGATAGCTATTAGCTGAATAGGAGGTCAGAAGAAGAATCTGATATATTCACGATAAAGAAATGCAAATTTGTCCAACCAGCAGCTTTCTTACTTGTTCAGTTATCCAGAACAAAGCTATGAATTCAGAAGAATAAACAGCTGGCATCTATCTGGTATTTGGAGTTTGACACTTGTAATCAGCAATGACTTCTGCAAAAGGAGCATAAGCAATCTCATCCAGGAAATTGGAAAAGGAAAAGGCATCAAGGAGGAGGAACAGCAAATTAGCCCCAAAGCTGCCCTGGAAACTGCTCGATGTTTAAAGACCTAGAGGAAAGCTCCAGGACAAGGGATAGTACTTTCATATTAAATGCATATGGGAAAACTTGGAAGAAATTAGCACAAGATGAAAGAGCATGGATGGGTAGGAAAATGTGCTGCTGGAAGGAGATTTCTTATCAGCAAAAACTCCACCCCATTGCAGTACTCAAGTGTGAGTGCTTGAGAAGCACTTTTCTCACAATCACCCAGTGAGATATTTGCTTCAGTACACCTATTTTAAATAACAGAAAAAATAGAGCTTCATAACATGAATTGAATTGCCACAGACCAAAAAACTTGTAAATGTTAGAATCACAAGTAGGTATCATCAGATTTCAGACTGGTGGAGAGTTTACTCCTTCAAAAGGACCTCTGAACAGCACAAATAAATGACTACAACTCTACTCCAGCAGAAGCATGTATATAAACTATAGGGTTAGATTATAGTATTTTGCATAAAATAATGATGTATCGAATTATCAAGTTTGGTTCTTTGTTGTTACGGTTGATGCTATTATTGTTTTCCCTGACAACTTTAGTGCTGCCCTGTCTTATAGCAGACAGCCCTAGTCTACTAGGGCATATGATGGGAACCAATTGATACAGACCTAGTAATCATCAGAAGTGATAGCTGTACACAAAGGACTAAGCAGAAGGAATACAGATGAAAAAAATCACATTTGTGTGAGTCTATTTAGCACAGAGACAAATAATTCTACATTCTCACCCTCCCCCAATACTTTTTAGAAGGCACAACTTTATTACAACACTGTACAATAAATGGCATGATTATATTTTATTAAGCATCTCTCAGTGTGCCTTTAGCACATTTCAAACTTAGAACTGCAGAGCACAGGACAGCTTTCACTATAGCAAGAGAATTCTCATTGGAAAGTCACAACATCAATGAAATAAAAAGTTCCATTGCTTAAAAAAAAAAAAAAAAAAAAAAATTAAAGCATGTGTGTAAAAAAGAATGAGTTTGCTTTGGGGGGTGTTTTTTAATCGGTTCTGAGCCTCAAAAAACTTATATTCCACTGAATACCCATCATGGAAATTCTTAGTGTTAGAAATCTTCCTGGATTTTAATCTCGACCTCTAGAACTAGGGGCAATTAGGTGGCACAAGGGAGTGTTGGGCCTGGTATATCATCTTCTTGAGTTCAGCTCTTGCCTCAAAAACTTACTAGCTGCATGACCCTTCAAAGGTCACTTAACCTTGTTTGCCTCAGTTTCCTCATCTGTAAAACAATCTGAAGAAAATAACAAAAATTATCTTTGCCAAGAAAACCAAACTGAAATGTCTGAACAATCACAACTCACCACAATAACAAGGAACTGGAAGGAATGTGAATCGCAGGCAGTGATATTCTGCATCTCACTGCCATAAAGTAATATTAGTAAAGCATTTTTTTAAAAGGGCTTTTTTATTCTCCAATTGATAAATGGCCAAAGGATAGGAACAGACAATTTTCACATGAAGAAATTAAAACCATTTATACTCATGTGAAAAATGCTCTAAATCACTACTAATGAGAGAAATGCAAATTAAGATAACTCTGAGATACCACTATATACATCTCAAATGGACTAAGATGACAGGAAAAGATGATGAAAGTTGAAGGGGATGTGGGAAAACTGGGACACTAATACATTGTTGGTGGAGTTGTGAACTGATCCAACCATTGATCCAATAGTATCTCTGAGAGATCATAATAAAAGGGAAAAGGACCCACATGTACCAAAAATATTTGTGGCAGCCCTTTTAGTAGTGTCAAGGAACTGGAAACTAAATGGATGCCCATCAGCTTGAGAATGACTGAGATTATATGAATGTTATGAATATTATTGTTCCATAAGAAATGATCAGCAGGATGATTTCAGAGAGGACTGGAGAGACTTAAATGAACTGATGATGAATGAGATGAGAAGAAACAGGAGATCATCGTACATGGCAACAGCAAGATTATATGATGATCAATTCTGAGGGACATGGCTCTTATTAACATTGAGATGATTCAGGCCTGTTCTGATGATCTTATGATGAAGAGAGCCATCTACACCCAGAGAGAGGACTTTGGGAAATGAGTGTGGATTCTGTTGTTTTTTGCTTGCATTTTGTTTCTTTCTCATTTTTTTCTTTTTTTTTCTGATTTTTCTTATACAACACAATAATTGTGGAATATTTATGGAAGGATTGCACATGTTTAACATATGTTAGATTGCTTGCCATCTGGGGGAGTAGGCAAGTTAAAGGGAGGGAGAAAAATTGGGAACACAGGATTTTCAGGGGTAAATATTGAAAATTATATATGAATGTGTTTTGAAAATGAAAAGCTTAAATAAAACAGTGGGATGTGATGACATTCCCCCTGACTTCAGATAAAAAAAAAATTAAAGCTCTTTTGATGTCAGAAGAACCTTAAGATTAGTATACATATACGTCATTCTTCCAAAAGCCATCCAGACTACTTTCATCCTTTTTCATCCATTAGGTATTTTCTGTGTGGATAAATAAGAAAATCCTTTCAGTGACTAAGGATTCCTTCAAGATAGGGAGGTTTGAAATTACTTGGGACTTGATACAGTTTACACAACATCAGCCAGAAACAGGATCATCTGGGGGACCTCACTATCACTTCTAACAAGACTTTGGTTGAAATTCCTCCATCTCAGTAACAAATATTTTCAGTGAACATGAATATCAATAAGCATTGACTATGTGCCTGATATGTACCAGACACCTTGCTAAGTTCTGGGAATACAAAAAGAGGTAAAACACAATTCCCTTCCCCAAGGAGTCTCTCTGAATGAAGATTGTTCTCTCCATAGCAATATTGAAAAGACTATGTCCGTCAGAATTGACCATCACATAATCTTGTTGTTGCTCTGTATAATGGTCTCTTGGTTCTATTCACTTCACTTAGCATTAGTCCATGTAAGTCACTCCAGACCTTTCTGAAATTGTCCTACTGATGGTTTCTTGTAGAGTAATAGGAGCTCCTATACATATGAATAAGCACTTACTATGTACCTGATATGTGCCAGACAGCGTGCTAAGTTCTGGGAATACAAAAAGAGGTAAAACACAATCCCATTCCCCAAGAAGCTCACAATCTAAAGGAGATGGCAAACAAACAAATATATACAGACAATTTATATGCAGAATAAAGAGTAAATAATCAAGAGAGATATGCAATTAAGAGAGGTTAGAAAGGGCTTCCTGTGGAATATATGATTTTAATTGGAACTTAAAGGAAACCAGGGAAACTAGTAGGTGAAGATGAGGAGGGGAAACATTCCAGACATATTCAAGAAGGACTAAGATTCTTCTCATGTAAGAATGAGCCTCTCTTAACTAGACAAATGTATTCAGTTTTCCTTCAGGAGCCAAAACAGAATGTCTCATTGTGGAATAATCAGAATATCAGTATCTCTGAACTAAAAATCATGGAATGAGAGGAAAGTCTAAGAATAAGAATAAGAATAAGAAGGAGGATCTAGGTCATGAAGACTTTGAATGCCAAACAGAGAATTTTGTATTTGATCTTGGAGGTAAAAAGGAGCTATTTATTGAATAAGAAAATGACATCATCAGCCCTTTATCTTAGAAAAATCACTTTAGTTACTGAGTGGAGAATGGATTGAATAAGGAAAGATATTCTCCCCATTCTATTTCCTTCCTGCTTATTATTATATGAAGATTCTGAAGAAGAAGAGCAGAACCTCACATATACAAGAGTAGAGATGTACATGTTGGGTGTGAAGGGACCACAATACAGAACCAATGAGGTGCTCCAAAATGGCTTTCTTTTATATCCAACATTTAGCCCAATGCCTGGCACATATTAGGCACTTATTGAATTCTTATTGGCTGACTGTCTGACAGAAGAATTATATTATAGCCAAAAATGGCTAATCACGTGGTGAGAGCATGTAATGACAGCTGAACATTGGTACCCTCATGATGTCAGGAAGCATCCAGCAGGTTGGGTAGATTTACAATGAAAAACTTTTGAAAGCATGTGGATGAGAGTCTCACAGAATGGAGAAGCATTCATGAAGTGTTGGAAGGAACTCCCGACTCAAGGAAATCATATTATCATTTAAATATTTGAGAAAAGAACCTGAAGCATAGAATGATCAAGTGATTTTTCCACCTCACATTACAGAAGTAGTAATAGCATAGTGGAATTTGAATTTAGACCTGGGGAGTCCAACTTTAACACTTTTTCCACTTTACCACACTGGGTTCCAAGAATTGGGGCTTCCAATCTGGACTATGTTATCCTTTCCTGCCATATGCTAATGCCAAAGGGCTAGCCACCAAGCAGCCTAGAAAGTTTTCCTGTCACATTCCTGTTTTCAGTCACCTTCCAAACCAATCCAAGCAAAATGAGCAGAGGTATTTTAATTAAAAGGACAAATTATTAGACACTGAGCTACAGATCCAAGAATTCACACTCAAGGGAGTTATGAAGAAGCAAACACTAGAAATGTTAAAGTAATAGCTGTGAATGTGCAAGACTTTAAAGTCAGGATTATGGTCTTGCTGGAGCCTTTTCTATACAGGAAGGCCAAGGCCAGGATTAAGGAACAATCCAGCTAGAGTACAAAGAACTAGGATTCTTCTCATATAAGAACGCACCTCTGTTAATTAGCTTTCCTTTTAGAACTATTTGAGGACAGAAGGTAACTAGCTCTTTAGGGTCAAAGACTATATCAAAAAAGGGCAGCAGCTGTGGGGGTCGGAGCTGTAGTTCATTGTTGTTCAGTCATTCAGTCATCTCAGTTGTGTCTGACTCTTCCTGAGCCCATTTGGAGTTTTCTTGGCAAAGACACTGCAGCAATTTGCCATTTCCTTCTCCAGCTCATTTTACAGATGGCAAATAGGGTTAAGAGACGTGCCCTGGGTTATACAGCTAGTAAATGTCTGAGGACCGATTTGAATACAGAACTTCCTAACTTCAGGTCAAGCACTCTATTCACTTCACCACCTAACTGCCCAGCTGTAGTTCACTAAAAGGAAGAAATAAGAAAGATTATTCAGTAGTCAGTCCTGACTACAGTTGTCCTTATTATCCACTTTGACATTGTAAGGCTCCCTTCTTTCAAATGGGGCTCAAAGCATTTCTGTTTTAAGAAAAGATATTTGTTATAGTTAAGTAACCATACATGGTATTTTAAAAAATGATCTTCCAATGTAGTTTAGTCTTCATAGATCAAAACAACCATATTTGTATTAATTTTATTATCATTATTTTATTCATTAAAATAAAATAATTAATGTATTATCATATTGTTATTATTATACCTATTAAATAATGTTATCTTGACAATAACACTCAATAATAATGAGCTGCCTTTCACCAGATCTACCCTAACCAGGTAGCCAGTCTTCATGAGTTGATGTGCCCCAAGTACATATTCTAAGCTCTCAAGTACATATTCTAAGCCAGTGATGATGATGAAATCTTATGATGAAACCATCTCTATTTAGCTCTTCAAGAATTCAGAAGAAAGGCTTTTCATTCATTACTGGGTATGTTCTTGAAGTGTTTAGCTGCAATTTCCTTTTGTTTTCTGGTCTAATTTATTTAAATATGTTAAGATTGACATAATTATTTCTATAATTGTAAAAATTTGTTGCCACTGTTCACTGGATAAATAGTTCACATTTAAAATACTAGCAATTAAATGAATGTTTATGGAAAATAGTGTAACACCTCCCAGATTGGCTAGGATGACAGGAAAAGATAATGCTAAATGTTGGAGGTGATGTGGGAAAACTGGGACACTAATACATTGTCTCTAACTCTCCAATTGAGACACTGAAGTGGGATAGAGTGCTGGACCTGGAATTGTTTAGTGTATGATGCTGAGCAGATTTCCTCAACTGTACCATGGGAATAATAAGGTCCCATGGGATAGAGAAATACGATGAATTGCTTCAAAGGAGGCTTCGTAAAGAATAGAAAAGGGGGCTCTGCTGAATAGGGATAACAAAGGTATCAAAGTGGGAGTAAATAAATTCAATGAAGAAGGTTCCCTTAGCCTGGCTGGAGATCACATTTGGACAGGGCTTAAGCTTTACAAAATGTTTTACACACACACTCACTTTGGGCTCATAATGGCTCTGAGGTGGGTTCTATTATTGGGAGTATTTTATAGCTGAATGCCATAGATTTGGTTGAAGGGACTTCAGAGATAATCCAAGTCCCTGCTTTTAAAAATGAGAAAACTGAGGCTGGAGAAGCAAAGTGACTTTTGCCTTGTCTGACCTTGAACCTCTCCCTCCAAACCCTGTGATCTGCTCCATAATACAATGAAGACCCTCTCGAAGAATAAAGAGTCATTAGCTCAGGAACACTTAGCTAACAGGGATCAGAATTTGGACTTGTGACATCTGTCATTTTCTTCAAACTTAGCCCCATCTCCTCTATACCTGTGGGGTCCAACTGAAATAGAGAGGGGGCCTCTAAAGCAAACAAAAGGACCTCTTGGACCGCACTTTTACTCAATTTTAACATGTAATATTATCTATATTTTATTGTATTTTCATCTATGTTGTAGAATATTTCCCAAGTACTTTTCAATTGGATGCGGGCTGCACTCAGAAGCCATGTGGGCCTGTGTTCCACAATCAAGGCTCTGCTGCTTCTCTAAGACAGCAGGTGCCAAAGGAAAAAGAGATGAAGTTACCAGTTTAGCAGCATCAGGAGTACAATTCATTAAATTACAATGGTGGGTAGTGCTGGACTTGGAATTGGGAATCCTGAATTCAGATATTTCCTCAGATACTTACTAGCAATATAACCCCAAGCAGTATGACCCCAAGAAAGCACATACTTGCTTTCAGATCCAAATTGTCCATCTATAAAATGGTGCTAATAAGAGTATCTATCTCACGAGGTTATCTGGGCAGTTATAAGGTACAATGGATAGAGTGCTGGGCTTGGAGTCAGAAAGGCTCATCTTCCTATGTGATTTTGGGCAAGTCACTTAATCCTGTCTGCCTCAGTTTCCCCATTTGTAAATGGATTGGAGAAGGAAATGGTAAACCAATGCAATGTCTTTGTCAAGAAAATCCCAAATGGGACCACAAAGAGACACTACTGAAAAACAGCTTAAAAACAAGACAGGATTATTAAGATCAAATAATATATTTGCAAAGCATTTTGCAAATCTTAAAGCCCTGTGTACATGCTTTTGTATATAATATTATATAGTGCATAAAATATATTAGATATATAATATGTTACTACTAATAATATAGTAACTTTAACAATAATACTTATTAAACCAAATATGATTGAAAAAATAATACTAGATATAAGATAATATAACAAAATATAATTGTCTGAAGACAATTTTAAATGAATAAATGACAAAATTTATTAAATGCTTACTATATCAAACATTGTGCTAAGCACTAGGGATACAATAGTAAAGGCTAGTCTATCCTTGCTCTTAAGGATCTTGATTCTAATTGAGATAATACATAAAAAAATCAACAATCACAAGGCAGTTGGAAAGACCTAAAGGATTTTAGTGTTGGGGCAAGTGCTAAGACTTGATTATTCTTCATCTCATCTAAAAAGAGCTGTCAGCTTCCATTCTGCTAATGGGGAGACCAAGGAGACTGAGCAAGGGGGAAAGAAAAAAAGAGTTGGACATTCTTCCTGCCCTGTCATCCCTGGTGAACTAAAGAGAAGGCCCAAAACTCATTAGAGAGAAAGGAAGGTGGGATAAGGCAATGAGTTATCCTAGTTGACTTTACCCTAGAAAACTTCTCAGTGATCCAAACCTTGTCTTAGAAATAGGGAGGGTCATTATCACACAACCTAAAGTTCCTACCTTAGTTAAATTTGAAAATTAATATGAAAAACTGTGCTAAAATGCGAGTGTTCTCTGGAATGTGAACTAGTAAAGCTGTCATCAGACTTTCTTCCCTCTGCCCTAATTAGCTTATTAAACCAGCTGGGAATAAAGCAAAATTCTAAAGGAATAGGTTTGTAGTTGATGTGGTTAAGTGCTCTGAGTCATGTTACCTCTTTGTGATCTCCATCAAGGGTTTTCTTGTCACGATATTGGAGTGATTTGCCATTTCCTTCTGTAGCTCATTTTACAGATAAGGAAACTGAGGCAAATAGGGTTAAATGACTTACTGGGTTCACATAGCTAGGAAGGGTCAGATTCAAGCTCATGAAGATGCATCTTCCTGATTCCCAAGTCCAGTGCTCCACCCATTGTACTACTTATCTACCCAAAAAGGACCAAGTCATAAGTGTAATAATGGCTTTCACTATATGCCACAAGCTACTTTTTAGAGGTCATTTCCTTTGATCCTTCCAAAGATCAGTGACATAGGTAGACCAGGTATTATTATCTTCATGAAGGATCTGTGATTTCGATACTTCTCCAAAGCCATAAGGATAATAGAACCTACAATAGGACTGAAAACGCTGACTTTGGACTGACTGAATCTGATGTTCTCTCTAATATAGGTAAATTGTGATGGGAAGAGGTCCAAAAGAAATCTGAAACTTGGGACACTTCCTGGCAAGAATGGCTGTAGTTTGTGCTTTGTTTACTTTGAGAGGAGGCAGGAATGCTTGGGCAAGCATGAAGCTGATAGACACTGAGTTTGGGAGGAGGCTAATGATGGGATACCAAAGGAAAACTTTGCCGACTTCACAATCTGGTCCAAACCTAGATTTCCCCTATTACAAACCTTTCCCTACTAATTAGACAATCATAGACTTTGAGCTTGAAGGAAACTTTGAGGTCATCTAGTCCAGTCCTTTCATTTTCCAGAGGAGAAAACAGAACCTTAAATAGGTTAAATGAATTTCCAAGATCATATGAGGCATATATGTATGTGTATGTATATATATATGTGTGTGTGTGTGTGTGTATAAAGCATATATATATATATATATATATATATATATATATATATGCTACAAAGAGACAGACAGACAGAGAGAAAGAAGCATAACCATGAATTTAAACCTTCATTCCCTAACTCCAATTAAACACACTTTCCACTGGATTTAGATTTACAGGAACTGAAAATGAAACTCTTCCTTCCTAATAAATAATTGTGATTTTAGGGAAAGTCACTTAAAATTTCTGAGCCTCTGTTTTCTCATAGTTAGAAGAAGGAATTTGGATCAAATGACTTGGAAAGGTCCCTTTTAGCTGTAGATGTATGGTTTGTTGATTAGACAAGAGCAGCTCCTCTGTGAAATCTGAACAGAACTGTAAGAACAAACCAGCCTTTCTCTTCCCTCCCTCCAGAGACCAGACAAATCAACTCAAAAAGTACTTGACCTTGGCGCCCATGTTCTCAGGCTCAGACTTTCAGATTCTAGAAATCAAGAAAAGTGTAATGTTTATGGGCTCCCAGCCATGCTGACATTTTCTACTATAGGAAAAGAATAAAATTTGAAAATCCAAGATTAGCAGGACTAAATAAACGTGGATCTAGGGAAAACTGCAATGGCAGTTTCTTTTGTTGGAGCCAGGTTGGATCTGTATGCAGAACCAGAGGAAATGAGGAAAAGGCCACATCTGTACTACTGAAGCCCAGAGGGTCTTACGCCAAGAGAAAAATGTGATGAACCAACCAGGGGAAAAAAATTCCAAATCCAACTGTACCCAAATGAATCTGGCTTTATTTTTGCACTACTTTGTAAAGCAACCACAGAACTGCTTTGCCAAGTAGCAGTGGTTTCCCAGAATGCATGTAAAGAACTCAAGATGCTGACAATATATCCTGATATTTCCTACAGGACTGTCAGTTGACGTAGAATCTAATTTTCAAAGACAATTCCAATGTGCAAAAGATTCCAAAAAGTCGGGAGCGCCCTTCAACTTAGGGGCTCATAGAGACAACCCAAACATTCCACCATTCGTGTTATACTACTCTTTCTGAACCATCCCTCCAAATTCTACAAGAATGAAAACTCCTGTTACCCAACACTAATCAAATGCCATTGCTTTGTCTAGGGCTCTTTCTTCCCCTCTTCTATCACTTAGCATGTCATCCCAAAGGAAAATCATAATTTGGCTGTGAATTGAGTTGACACAAGTCAGTGGACTGTATTAGTAAGTGCAAATGGTGTTTTGATTTCAGAGGATTTTTTCCTACACAGTTCAGTGCTACTGGAGGGCAGTACAAGTAAGAAAATTGGCCCTAGGTGGATTTCCTTCAAAATATGTCTTTGCAAGCTGGAGCCAGTTCTGAAGTATACTTTCTTTGGGGGAAAAATCATTTTCTTAGTATAAATACAGTAATAACATTACTAATTAGTACCAGCAGGGAGGAGGGAAAGGAAAGGGTAGTCTAAATTTATTGAGTATTTTTAGAGAAATGCAGGTTTATTGCTTTCAAACCCATGCAGACTCAAATGAGGCTAACCAAGCTTTGCCAAGAAGTGGTCCTTCTGGACCTGTTTTAATGAATGAGAAAAATAAGAATGATTTGTAATTAGTACAGAAATTACACATAACTAGGTACTTCTAAAGTCCTTAAAACAAGCTTTTTTCCTTGTTTATTATAAAGAAAAAGCTTAGCCAATTAATTTATTCACTCACTCAACAAATATTTACTGAGGATCAACTCTGTGGTATCTAAGAGCAACAGGGCTAGGAAGATGATGGGAGTAAAAGGTGGGGAAGAGTGTTATTGAATTCAAGGATCTTAAGGATCAGTAGGAAAGAAAGAAAGAATAAATGGACCTGGGATTTCAATTCCATAAAGATCCCTCCAGAAAAAACATTCTCTACCAGTGAAGATCTCTACCTGCTCTGTGACACAGTGCTAAAGAGTTGCTCAGAGCATTAAGAATTAAAGAATATAATAGGTCCTTGATAAATGCTTGTCTCCTCTCCCCTCCACTACCATAACTTTTTTTTGGTCCAAACATGAGATTTCACCAATTTCATCAATTTCTAATGCAGAAAGCTTTCATTTATAAATTAAACCAGGTGCTTGGGTCACAGATTGTCACATAGCTAGTATCACTAAAGGTAAGACTCAAGCGAGATCTGCCTGACTTCCAAATCTAGCTGTCTTCTCTACCATTCTACCTTCCACATTCTAATATTAATGTTAATTTAATTAATAGGATATTCTCTATATTTTTAATATAGTTACATAAGGGTAATGTGACATATATCAGTTATTTATGAATACTCCCTGCAACCATTAAATAGTATCACAGTATTTAATTATATAAGGAGCCTTGAATATAATCTGGTCCAAAGCTTATTTTCAGATGGGCAAACTGAGGCACAATGATAAGAAAGGTTTCACTCAAAGGAAAATTTAAAAAGTAGACCCCAAAAATTCAAATCCATATTATCTTACTTCAAATCTAAGGATGTTGCCACTACACCAGAGGCTGCCAAACTTTTTTGGCTTATGGCACCCCTAGTGTCTCATTCATTTTTTCATGGCTCCCCAGGTCCAAATGAAATACCTAATAGTTCTGTTTATAAGAAAGTTAAATATCCTGCTTTGGTGTTCCATGGAGTCGTAGCACATGGTCTGGAAACCTTAGCATTATAGTATACTATTTCCTTGCCTAGGATAGCAGATTTGGGACTGGCAATGACCTCTGGAATTATATATCTACTCTACTCTCCCCATTTTACAGATGAGAAAATGGAGACCCATAGAAATTAAATGACTTGTCTTAAGTATTAAATGGGAAAATCAGGATTCCTTAGCAGTAGCAGGCCTAAAACTATACTATAAAGCAGCAGTGATCAAAATCATTTGGTATTGACAGAGAAATACAATGGTGACTCGGTGAAATAGGTTAGATACACATGACACAATAATCAGAACCTTTAGTAATCTAGTATTTGATAAACCCCCAAAGTCCAGCTTCTGGGATAAGAATTCACAATTTGACAAAAATTGCTGGGAAAATTGAAAAAATATGTCAGAAACTTGGCATAGACCTACATCTCACACTCCCAAAATAAATTTAAATAAAATTAAAATGGGTACATGATTTGGACATAAAGGGTGATACCATAAGCAAATTAGAAGAGCAAGGGATAATTTGCCTATCAGATCTTTGAAGAAGGGAGGAATTTATAATTAAAGAAGAACTAGAAAAAAATTATAAAAGGCAATGGACAAAGTTTTTGCCCAAAGAGAACCAACAGAAACAAGATTAAAAGTGAATGTTTTTTTACAACCAGTATTTCTGATAAAGATCTCATTTCTAAAATTTATAAAGAACTGTGTCAAATTTATAAGAATACAAGTCATTCCCCAACTGGTAAATGGTCAAAGGACATGAATGGACATGTTTAGATGATGAAATTAAAGCCATTTATAGTCATAAGAAAAAATGCTCTAAATCATTATTTATTAGAGAAATGCAAATCAAAACAACTCTGAGGTACCAGCTTACAACTATCAGATTGGCTAAGATGACAGAAAAATATAATGATAAATGTTGGAGGAGATTGGGAAAACTGAGACTCTGATGCATTGTTAGTGAAGTTGTGAAATGATCAAAACGTTCTGGAGAGCAATCTGGAGCTATACCCAAAGGGCTATAAAACTGTGCATACCCTTTGATCCAGCAGTGTCTCTACTGGGTCTGTATCCCAAGGAAATCGTAAAGGAGGGAAAAGGACCTACATGTGCAAAAATGTAGCATCTCTTTTTGTGGCAGCCAAGAATTGGAAAATGAGTAGATGACCCTCAATTGGGGAATGGCCAAATAACTTGTGGTATATGAAGGTAATGGAATATTATTCTATAAAAAATGAACAAGCTGATTTTAGAAAAGCCTGGAAAGATTTATATGAACTGATACTGAGTGAAACAATCAGAATCAGGAATACATTATACACAATAACGGCAAGAATATGTGATGATCAACTATTCTTCTTAGTGGTTTAGTGGTCCAAAGCAATCCCAATAGAGTTTGGATAGAAAATGCCATCTGCATCCTGAGAAAGAACTATGAAGATTGAATGTAAATCAGCACATGCTAAGTTCACTTCTTTTTGCTAATTTTCCCTTCTCCCATGGTTCTGCCCTTTTGTTTTGATTTTTCTCTTCCAATATGATTCACAAAGCAAGGTATATTAATGATAGATAGATAGACAGATAGATAGATAGATAAAAGAAAAATCAGGATAGATAAAAGGAAAAAAAAATATGTGTGAGCACATTGGAATTCATTGTGCTTTCCACTTCAATCTGTTCTTTCCCCAATTATTTGTCTTTTCCTTCTCTAAAATATATCTACCATTGAACCAACAATAGGGGTTTTAATTATTTCCACATGATTACTTTTTAAAATCCCCCTCAACAATCCTTTTACATTATCTACTCAACTTCATAAAATATCCCTTATTTCCTTACTCTCCACTTTCTGAGTTTTTCTTTTTCCTTCTCTGTCAGACTGCCAGCTCTTACTTTGTCAGTCTCATGCCATTCAATAAACCATTCTGTTCAAGTCACAAGGTGGCTTTGGTTGGTACTGAAGATTAAAAGATGAAAGTCATAATAGCCCGTGGCTCTAAACATTTTCAATTTATTTGGGAAAAGGTGAATGTGGACAAAGCAACAATTAACAATTCTAGGTCCTTCAACTTACCCTGAAATCATTATTTTTTTTAAAATACAAATAAAAATTTTAAAACTAATTTAATTATTGGGTAGGGAGTTGGAGGAGGGAGAAGTGAAAGTCTATCAACTGTTGGTTTCCTATTTTAACTAATCATTCTTGTTAGCTAAATACTAATCCAATTGTCTCTATGTTGCTGAAGTATAATAAACACTGTCAGCACTCTCCAAATTTTGGTACCCTGAGTAAAAGCCTTCTATTCTAAATATAATTCTGAGAACGTATAATGAAGCAGGTACAAAAATAAATATAATTGAAATTGGTATGATGGGAATTGATGCATGATCAGACCACCTAAAATGGCATCAGCTACATGGGATACTCTTGGGATCTGCTTTTGAAGAATTGGTACATGTGTTGACATACTAAATTAGCCTACAAAATGGTTGGGAGGGATTGGCTTTATCTTTAAATCTGCTTGTCTAAGGATAGTTTCTTTTCCATTAAGTGTTAGTATAAAAAAATCATCTGGTATGTTACAATGGCAGCTCTAGAGCAACAAAACATTAATAGTCTCCAATGACATCTAAGGAAATAAAACACTCTGTTCTATGATCTTAGGAAGCTGAAAATGAACAACTAACAATCAAAATAATGAAAGGTCCTTGGGGGCAGGAAATGTTTCATTTTTATCTTTATATCCTGAGTACTTAAAGAGCCTAGAACATACCAGGTAATTAATGAAAGTTTGTGGATTGGTTTATGACAAAACTTAACTCTTTCAGATTTTAGTTTCAGATAGTTTCATTCTTGTTGAATGTTACATCTGAGATAAGAAGATCCCTCTATTATACCAGAATGATATAAATCTAGGGTTTTCTCAATGTCAAAAACTCCCAGTATACCATCTCCTTCTTCCTTTACCAACACAGATTTCAACCTGGTTCTAACTTGACAATTAAGCCAGAACCTATAAAGGTGAAGAAATTAGGTCAAGGTCATACAGTGAGGAAAGAGGTAAAATCTGAATCTTTTTTACTTTAAGCTCAGTATTCTATCCATTATGTAATGTTGTTTTTATGGAAGATGAATTTTACTTTTATAATAATCATTGAAGATGATAAAGCCAGAAAGAGGACTTAAATCAATCATAATGACAATTCCAAATTCAGGCAATGAATTGTAGTTTTTTTTTTAGTTCTTTCCTATTTGCTTGGGCTTCTGGAGAGCAATTTTAATCTTGTAGTATATACCACATAAAAGTCATGAGGAGCACTCATAAACCAAAGGTGTCTCCTTTTGCTTTCTTAGCTGGGCTGGTCAAAGTTTGGAATGTGGACAAGGGTTTCAAGCAACTGAATCCAGTCTTTGTTTAAAAATAAAAAGAGGCACAAGTTGAAAAGCTAAGAGGGTTCTGTGTTGTTTATAAAACTACAAATGAAGCTACTCTACAGCCATAAAATTCAATCCACAAAAATATGCATTTCCAAATCTTGTCATTGACCTTGACAATGTGAGCTGTTAAGAGTTGGAGTCTCACTTAACTAAAAACAAGTCTATTAATTTTATATTTTATTTAGTCTAGCTAATGTTTATAGGTGGGAGCACTTGCTTTTCATTTTCTTCCATGCTCTAATGTGTTCTGGATTTGGACAGTACTGTTTCTTGTTTCAGATTTCTGAGGTGGGAGCCCTCTGAACAGCAATAAGTCTGAACTGATCACAAAATCAGGACTTGAAAGGGACCTCAGCAGCCATCTAGTCCAACCTGCATCCTTGTAGATTTTCCTTGGAGAGGAATGCCATTTGTGTTGGAATGCTCACCATACCATACCCAACAAGTCATAATATAGCCTCTGTTTAAAGCTCTTCTCAAAACTGTGGAATTCAAAGTCTTACTTACTTATGAAGTCCATAATGGAAAATTCATGAGAGAACTAAAGTTGCCAGATACCTAAGTTTAAAGTTAACGAGCAAGTTTACTCTCCCCTCTACAATAAGGAACATGCCCTACCTTCTGACCACCAAGTGTGCTGGAGAAAAGTTGATCTCTTCCTTTACTTTACCCTTTAGGGGCCTCTCTTCAAAGTAAGTTTAAACTGCCCATTTAAGGAGAGAATTGCCCTTTAGTTCTTAGAATTATAATTTTCAGACAGAGACTCCTAACCTGCAATCCACAGAAAACACCCCCAAGGATTCCATGGAAAATGTTAAAGGGTCCTTGAAGTAGCATAAGAAAAAAAAGTTACATCATTATTTCATTGGATTGTTTGTGAAATTTAGCAGAAATTGTTCAAATTCAGCCTCAGATACTTACTAGCTATGTAACCCTGAGTGGGTCATTAATCTTTGATTGCTTATTTCCTCAACTGTTAAATGGGTATAACAGTACCTACCTTGAAAGATTCTTTTGAGGATCAAATGAGATGATACTTGTGAAGCTGGCCATATACAGCAACTGGCGCATAGTAGCTGCTGTATAAATGCTTATTCCCTTTCCTTTCTTTATATAAATGGATCAGTCAACCAGTACTTAGTAACATATCCCATGTTGTGCTAAGGACTAAGGATATAAAGAAAGACAAAAGCAGTTTTTGCTCTTAAGGAGCCTGTATTCTAACATGAAACAAATAGGTAAATAACCTGGTACATACAAACAAGACATACCATCTAATTAAAGGCAAGGTAATTGGAGAGGGAAGACAACAACAGCTGGGAAAGGATTTTTACAGGAGGTGGAATATGAGAAAATATGAAGGAAATCATGAAAACTAAGAGGCAGGGGAGGGGTCCAACGATGGGGGATGCCAATGCTGAGGCATTCCTTTTTGAGGAATAAATAGTAAGCTGTCCAGTGTAGCTGCCTTGTAGAAGGGACAGAAAAAAAAGCAAAAAAGAAAGATAATAATGGAAGACACAGATTCTGACCAGCTTTAAACATCAATCAGGGGAATCTACATTTAAATTGTAAATAAAAGGATACACTATATTTTCTTGAGCAGTAGAATTAGACCAAATTTGTTGTTGTTATTCAGTCTCGTCCAATTCTTCTTGACCTTAAGGACCTTAACACACCAGGGAATTCTATTTCCAAAGTCTGTCCAAATTCATGTACATTACTTCCATGACATCTGTCTCATTCTCTGCCTCTCTCCTTTTCCTTTTGCCTTTAATCATTCCCAACATCAGGTTCTTTTAGGTAATGACAAATGCTGGAGGGGATGTACAAAAACTGGGACACTAATTCTGTAGTTGTGAACTGATCCAACCGTTCTGGATACCAATTTAGAACTATTCTCAAATGGCAATCAAACTGTGCATATCCTTTGATCTAGCAATGTCCCAAAAAGATCATTTAAAAGGGAAAAAAATCCACATGAGCAAAAATGTTTGTAGCAGCCCTTTTTGTAGTGGCAAACAACTAGAAATTGAGTGGATGCCCTTCAGTTGGGGAATAGCTGAGTAAGTTATGGAATATGAATGTTATGGATGTTATTCCATAAGAAACCACAAGCAGGATAATCTCAGAAAGGCCTGAAGTGACTTACATGAATTAAGTGAGACGAACCAAGAGAATATTGTACACAGCAACAATAAAATTATGCAATGATCAATTCTGATGGACTCAACTCTTTTCAACAATGAGATGATTTGGGCCAATTCCAATAGACTTGTGATGGAGAGAGCCAACTGCACCCAGAAAGAGAACTGAATGTGGATCACAACACAGTATTTTCACCTTTGTTGTTGTTGCTGTTTACTTGCTAGTTTTTTTCTCTCTCATTTTTTTTCTTTTTGATCTGATTTTTCTTGTGCAATATGATACATATGGAAATATGTTTAGAAAAATTACAAATGTTTAACCTATATTGGATTATTTACTGTATAGAGGAGGGAAGGGGGAGGCAACATATGGAACACAAGGTTTTGCAAGGGTGAATGTTGAAAACTATCTTTGCATATATTTTGAAAAATATAAAGCTATCACAAGAAAACAACCAAAAAAAAATATCAGATTCTTTTTGAGTTCCATCTTCTCATTTTGTGATCAAAGTACTTAAATTTCAGCTTTGGTATTTGACATTTCAATGAATATTTTAGATTAACTTCTTTAAGTATTGTCTGATTTGACCATTCTGCTGTCCAAGTGATTCTCAAAAGACTTCTCCAGCACCACAGTTTGAAAGCATTTTTTTCTGTGATGCTCAGCTTTTCCTACAAACCAACTCTCACAGCAATATATTGCTGCAGGAAAAACCATGACTTTGGTTATTATACTTTGTTGGCAAGGTGACATCCTTGATTTTTAATAGGCTGCCCATATTTGCCAGAATGTTCCTTCCAAGGAGTAGGGTCTTAATTTCATGGCTGCAGCCACTGTCTTCAGTGATATTTGAGCCCAAGAACATATAATCTGACACTGCTTCCATTTCTTCTCTATTTGCTAGGAAATAATGGGACCAGGTGCCAAGATCTTAGTTTTTGTTTGTTTCGTTTAATGTTAAGTTTCAAACCTGCTTTTACATTCTTTCACCTTCATCAAGTTTCTTAATTCTTCTTCACTTTCTGCAATCAGAGTGAAATTGTCTGCATATCTTAGATTGTTGATATTTTTCTCCGAAACTTTATTCCAATTTTTTATTCATCCAACTTCACATTTATAGCCCTGTCATATTTCTTTGCCAATCTTTAATCAATCGGTTGTACCACATTCAGTTTTGACTATTGCTTTTTGACCGATAGCCAGGTTCCTTGGGAGATAAGTAAGATGATCTCATATCTCTTTGAGAACTTGCCATATTTTGTTGTGATCCACACAAAGGCTTTAGTTTAGTCAAAGAAGTAGAAGTAGATTATTTTTCTCTAACTCCTTTGTTTCTGCCATAATGCAGTGAATGTTGGGGATTTGGTCTCTAGTTCTTCTGCCTCTTCAAAATCCAATCTGCTCTTCTGGTAATTCTCAATTCAAATATAGCCGAGGCTTCATTTGCAGAATTTTAAGTATAACCTTACTGGCAAGTAAATGAGTGCAATTGTTCCGTAATTTGAATATTCCTTAGTATTGCTCTTCTTTAAGACTGGGTATAAACTGATCTTTTCCAATCCAGTAGCTACTGTTGAGTTTTCAAAATTTGTTGGCCTATGGATTGCAACACCTTAACAGCATCATTTTTTTAGGATCTTAAATAGCTCAATTGGAATTTCATCATCTCTGCTAGCCTTACTGTTTGTTAGCAATGTTTCTTAAGATCCATTTGACTTCATTTTCCAGAATGTCTGATTCTATATCAGGAAGCACACTTCGTGTTCAATAGGGAAGTTAAGATTTTTCTTGCACCTCCTATAAATTCTTGACATCTCTTCTTAATCTCTTTCACTGGGTCCCTATCATTATTAGTCGTTCCCATTTTTATATAAAACATTCCATTAATATTTTTAATTTTCTTAAAGAAATCCCTTGCATTTTCTATTCTATTTCTTTGCATTATTCATTTAAGAAAATATTTTATATCTCCTTTATATTCTTTGGAATTCTGCATTCACCTGAGTATATCTTTCCATTCCTCCTTTACTTTTCACTTTTCTTCTTTCCTCAGGCTATTTGCAATGATTCATCTTACTACCACTTGATTTCTCTATCTTCTTTTTCTGAAGAATGTCTTTTGTTGGACAGCTATGTGGTCCAGTAAATAGAGCACCAGCCCTTAAATCAAGGAGGATCTGAGTTCAAATCTGACCTCAGACACTTAATATTTCCTAGCTGTGTGACCCTGGGCAAGTCACTTAACTCCAAGTGCCTCAGCAAAAAAAATAAAAATAAAAAAAAAAGGTCTTTTGTTATCTAACACCCATTCCTATTAAAAACATTAAAGAGTAAAGGAATAAATGGAATTTTCCTTAAAATGTTCAATAGCACCTATTTACCATCAATAAGCATCATATGTAATAGGGATAAACTAGAACCTTTCCCAATAAGATCAAGAGTGAAACAACATTTCCCACTATCACCATTATTATTTAATATTGTATTAGAAATATTAGATTTATCAATAAGAGAAAAAAATGAATTAAAGAACTTAGAGTAGGTAATGAGGAAACCAATTATCACTTTTTGCAGATGTACTACAGATGCAGATGATACACTCTATACCAAGATAATGTCAAAATGGATTCATGATTTAGATGTATAGAGTAATATTACAAGCAAATTAGAAAAACTAAGGATAGTCTACTTCTCAGATCTGTGGAGAAGGAAGAAATGTGTGACCAAAAAAAGAACTAGAGTATGTTATAGAATGCAAAATGGATATTTTTGATTATATTAAGAAAAAGCTTTTATACAAACAAAACCAACACAGATAAAATTAGAAGAGAAAGCAATAAATTGGGGGAAAATTTTTACATCCAAAGGTTCTGATAAAGGCTGCATTTTTTAAATATATGGAGAATTGACTCAAATTTGTAAGAATTTAAACCATTGCCCAATTGATAAATGGTCAAAGAATATGAATGGACAATTTTCAAATGAAGAAATTAAGACTTTATAGTCATATAAAAAACCCTCTAAATCACTAGTGATCAGAGAAATGCAAATTAAAGCAACTCTGAGGTAACACTACACACCTCTCAGATTGGCTAAGATGACAGGAAAAGATAATGATGAATGTTGGAAGGGATGTGGGAAAACTGGGACATTAATACAGTGTTGGTAGAGTTGTAAATTGATCCAACCATTCTATGTCCAAAGGGCTACCAAACTTGCATACCCTTGGATCCAGGAGTCTCACTACTGAGTTTGTATCCCAAAGAGATCATACAGAAGGGAAAGGGACCCACATGTGCAGAAATGTTTGTAGCAGCCCTTTTTGTAGTGGTCAGAAACTGGAAACTGAATGGATGCCTATCAGTTGGAGAATGGCTGAATAAATTATAGTATGTGAATGTTATGGAATATTATTATTATGTAAGAAACAATCAGCAGGATGATTTCAGAGAGGCCTGGAGAGACTTACATGAACTGATGCTGAGAGAAGTGAATAGAAGCAAGAAAACATTGTATACAGCAACAGCAAGATTATACAATAATCAATTCTGATGGGCATGGCTCTTTTTAATAGCAAGGTGATTCAGATCAGTTTCAATGGTCTTGTGATGAAGAAAGCCATCTACACTAAGAGAGAGAATTATGGATGTGGATCACAACATAGTATTTTCACTTTTTTGTTATTTGCTTGCTTCTTGTTTTCATTCTCATTTTTCCCTCTTTGATCTGATTTTTCTTGTGCAGCATAATTATAGAAATACATATAAAAGAATTACACATTTAACATATATTGGATTACTTGCCATAAAGGGCAGGCAGTGAGGGGGAAGTGAGAGAAAAAAAAAACTGGAACACAAGATCTTGCAAAGGTGAATGTTGAAAATTATCTATGCATATGTTTTGAAAATAAAATCTTTAATTAAAAAAAAGAAAGAACACCAAAAAAGAATGTTTCTATCGCTTCCTCCAGTAAAATATTGCACATCTCTGCCCATAGTTCTTCAACATCTATAAAATCTAATCCTTTAAACCTATTCTTCAATTCTACTTCATATTAAGAAGTTGTGTTGTTTAGGTCTTACTTATATGGTCTGATGGTTTTTCCTACTTTCTTCTATTTCAGTCTGAATTTTGCAATAAAAGAATTCACAACCTAAACCACAGTCAGTTCTAAGTCATGTTTTAATTGATCATATAGAGCTTCTTCACCTTTGGTTGCAAAGTATATAATCAATCTGATTTTGATATTGACCATCTGGAGACCTCCACATGTAGAGTCATCTTTTGGTTTGTTTGCTATGATCAATGAGCTATTCTGACAAAACTCTATTGCTCTCTGCCCTGCTTCATTTTGTACAGCAGTGGCTGTACAAAACTGTATTAGTCTCTGTCATTTTGTACAGTGATGGCAGTGATCTAGTAAGGATAATCAGACCTACCCTTTAAAAAGTTCATTTTGACAACTAAATGAAAGGTGGATAAGAATAGAAAGAAATTAGTCAGGGAAACCACTTAGGAAAATATTAAAATAAACCAAGACAAAGATGATAAGGGCCTTAATGTTAATAAAGACAGAAAGTCAAATGAGCAGAAAGAACCAGGCAAATATCATATACAGTACATCAATGATCAACTATGAATGACTTGACTACTCTCAAAAATACAATGATTCAAGAAAAATGCTATCCATTTCCAGAGAAAGAACTGATGGAGTCTGAATGAACACAAAAGCATACTCTGTCTTTATTTTCTTGGGATTTTTCTTTTTTTTCTTTTAACATAACTAACATGGAAATATATTTTGCATGATTGTACATATATAATCTATATCAAATTGTTTGCTTTTTCAACGTGGGGGAGAAAATATTTGGAACTTGGAAACGTTTTAAAATGTTAAAATTTGTTTTTACCTATAATTGGGGGGAAACATTTTCTAAAAAATATAAAGTTCTTTGCATTTAAAAGTCAAAAAATGTTAGTGGAGCTAATAAAGGCATAGGGTGATGATATAAACACAAGAGTAGCCATATATGATATATTAAATGTGATAGAGTGGACAAAACACTGGTCATGGAGTCAGGAAAACTTCTATTCCAATTTCATCTCAATTACTTACTAGTTGTTTGACCATGGGAAAGTATCTTTCTCAATCTCAGTTTCCTCATTTGTGAAATGGGGATAACAACTCTTCCTTCACAGGTTGTTGAGAAGACAAAATGAGATAATATTTGTAAAAGAATTTATAAACCTGAAAATGCTATTTAAATGCAAAGATTATGACTAAATTAAAATGCTAAACTTTATAATATTCCATTTGTATACAATTATGCAAGGGTATTCTGGAGTCAGCTTGAACTGACTCATAATAGTTTAATTTTCAGTGTGATCGTCTATACTTTCAGCAAAATCAGCAAGTGCTTCAAGTCAATGGTCGTCTTATTATTTTCTTGATTATCTAGACACAAGAAAACATGGAGAAAATGTTAATAATGGGGCATTCATATGGTGCAGCGAATAGAGTGTGGGATCTGGAGTCAGAAAGAATTAGATTCAAATATGAACTCTTATTTATTAGCTCTGCGACCATGAGGGAATCACTTAAATTTATTTTCTATAATAGATACTAAGTGTACTCATCTGTAAAATGGTAATAATAAATAGCATCTAATTTCCATGGCTGTTGTGATCATCAAATGATACAGTATTTGCAAAGTATTTAGCATAATGTCTAGTGCATTGTAGGTGACATATAAATATTTGCTATTATTATTAATAATAACATATCAAATTTAAAAATGTATTGTATTGAGGGACAATCAATTTGTTACATATTTACCACCATATCCCTATTCCTATCCAATCATTCACAAACTCTATGAGATTCATTTATTGGTCTTTAATACTTTTAAGTTACAAAATAGCTGTTAATTTACATTGGTATACACAGTACTGGTGTTTCCTAGTGTTTCCTCATCCAAGCTCCTTATGAAAATGAAGTCCTAGGATCACTGATTCAGAACTAAAGAGGACTTTTATTAGACATCAAGTCCAAGACTTCATTTTACAGTCAAAGAAAAAATAGAAAAATTAACTGATTTACCCAAGATTACACATATAGTAAGGAGCAAGGTCAGGAATCATAATGACCTCCTGTGACATTCTTTTCATATATTGTGTTGTCTCACAGGACCAATCAAGAGAAAAAGAAAACAAGCTCATATTAGCAACATATCTGCTCCTTCTAGTCAGAGAGGTTTTCCTGGGAGAATGAGCCATTTTCTCCTTTTCACACAAGTACTATGAATTAGAGACAGTACTTGAACTCAGGTTTTCCTAATGCTAGGGTTAGCCCTCGATCCATCACACAACATTATTTCTCTCCAAAATTCATTAGAAAACAGGGGAGGGGAAAGGAAATTGAAAGGCATTTTAAAAGCTTTTTGAAGATGACAGCCATACAAAAGCTAGCCAGCTCCCTTTCAAAAAAAGGTCGTGTTTCCTTGTAAATCTAGTTTTTAAAACGTGTAAAATCATTCATATCACCAGAGCAGAGTCATGTAAACCATGTGTTGGGTTCAGAAAGTGTCCAAACTGATATTTTCAGAGGATTTTCTTTTTATTTGTATTACTTGCAGATTCTGACAGTTAGCCAGTCCAGAGTTAAATTCTCCATTAAAAACAGACAAATGTAACTGACCAGAGTCAATCTCTGTATGGGATACAGACATCCATTATTTAAACAGTTCCAGCATTTCTAATAACTTGTGTATTAAAAGGATTTTATAAACTGAATTATATTTTAAATATGTTTAAAAAATCTTTTATAGTATCTTTTTCTAAAGTGAGGAATCCCTTTGAAAAATATATAATCATATTTTGCCTGGACTCTAATTTTCCTATGTTGGGCTTTTCTTAAATCAGGATGTAGTCATATGTTTTTCTTGGCTTCTAGAATTCCTTTTTAGCCTTGGGCATGTTGAGAGGGCTGAATCATTTAACAAAATGAGCTCAAGATTTAAAATTAAAGGACTTGGTTTGTTTGAATACTGACTCTGGCTTATTATTTGTCTGATCTTGGACATATCACTTAACCTGGTCTCAACCTCATCATTGGGAGGCAGTGTCATTCAGTGGAAAAAAATCATTGGCTTGGGATCCAGAACTCATAGCTTTGAATTCCAACTCTGCCACTTTTGTGACCCTCAGCACCAAGTTCTCTGGATTTCTAGTTGCTCCATCTGAATAATGAGAGAGTTAGATTAGATGTTCTTTGTTGTTGTTCAATCTGACTCTTTGTGATCCCATTTGGGGTTTTCTTGGCAAAGATACTGGAGTGGTTTGCCATTTCCCTCTTTAGGTTATCTTACAGATGAAGAAACTGAGGCAAACAGGATGAAGTGACTTATCCAGGTTCCCACAGATGGCAAGTAGCTAGGTTTGAACTCAGGTTTTTCTGACTCCAGACCTGGCACTCTATTCATCTCACCAGCTGGCTGCATCTTTTTAAGGTCTCATCCAGCTCTAAATTTATAAATTTAATCTTTGAAAAGAAAAAATTGGACCAAATGAAGAGATTAGAGCAGTGGTGTCAAACTCAAATAGAAACTGGGTTCCAAATTTTATATATGGATCCTTGTGGGCAGTGTTGCCTTAGAAAACTGCAGATTATTTTTATCCATGTTGCATTACATTTTTATTAATTTGTTAAATATTCCCCAATTACATTTCAATTTGACTTGGGCTGCAATCTGGTTTAGGGTTTGACCCCCAGAGAATAAAGTATCTTCAAACTCTGCCTCCTACCTCTCTCTCTGATGAAAGGAGGAAGTGCAACAAGGATCTACAGAGTAAAGCATTGCAAACACTAGACCCAACTTAAGAAGAATCTAGAGAGTTGTTCAGTTAAATTAATGCAGGATGAGGCATGAAAATTGTTATGAAAGTATGGGCTGAGAAAAACTATCAGGCAAACTTTTCTCGCATCTCTGTCAGATGATGCAAGTATTGATCAAATTCACAACCATTAATGAAGGGGATCCATGAAAAAGCAAGCCTTCCAACTCTTCTTAAGCCAGCATATTTCTTGTGGCTCAATGTGTAAGATTCTATAGATTACTGGATATGAAAGTGAGGTACAAAGGTGAGTTGCTTTGAAACCCACATCCTTTTCCCTGGCATATTCTAAATGGTGACTGCAAAGAACTGTTTGCTTCTACTTCCAAAACTAGGGCTATACAAGGTAACCCAGAAGTCATAGTGTGGTTTTAAGCAACCTTGCTATAATTATTGAGAATATTCTATTTCTTTTTTAAAGTCTGAATCCACTTTTAAAAAATAACAGTGTTTTTACACTAACATTTTAATGGGGCAGGTAGGTGGTAAAGTAGATAAAGATCTGGTTCAGGAGTCAGAAAGACTCATTTTCCCATGTTCAAATCTAGCCTCAGACACTTAACTAGCTGTGTGACCTTATGTTGCTTATTAGCTCTATGACTCTGGGGAAATCAGTTAATCCCTTTACCATGGTTTTCTCATCTGTGAAATGGGACTAATAATAATAGTACCTAATTCCCAGAGCTCTTGTGAGCAGTTGTAAAGAACTTAGCACAGTGCCTAGTACATAATAGATGCCATATAAATGTTAGCTATTATTATTAATATAATAATAATAAAATAGATTAAATTTAAAAGTATATTGTATTGAGGGAACACAAAGATTTTTGCCTCAGTTTTTGCATCTGTCAAATGAGCTGGAGTAAAAAATTGCCAAGTACTCCAGGATATTTGCCAGAAAATCTTAATGGGGTCACAGACATACTAAAATGATTGAAAAAAAAATGAATGAAAATACCAACCAGACACTCAAGTTCTATAACTACAAACAAAAACAACAGATACAGTCTCTGTATTCTGCCTTTAAATGGGTGAGACAACAGGAACACATAAGTAGTTATGTAATGAAGATCAAACCAACATAAGACAGTTGGGGAAGAAAGGATTCAGATTGGGGATGGAAGATGCAGGAGGAGACTAGGCAATCTTCCTATAGAGAATATGGTCCTTGAACTTGAGGACCATAATGCCAAAAAGTGAAGGCAAAAAAAGAAGACATTAGACAGAGCCAGAGAAAAGTCATGGAGATGGAAGATAGACTAAACAGGAAGGAAGTCAGCAGAGCAAGATCATAGAATGTCAGCAGGAAAATAATATGTGAGAAGACTGGAAAGGTTAAAAAAAAAAACTCTGATACTTCATGAAAATTTAAAATATTGTCCTCTTGAATAAAATATGCTACCTATTAGCATTTAGGATATAAATCAAATCTGAATCTATGATTCCATTGCATTTCCAGGAGGGGAAATTCCTCCACCAGCATGAGTCAGCACCTTCTCAGCAACTTATATTCTTTGAGTGAGAGTTTCCTGGCAGTGGAAGACCAAGTGACTTTCCCAGTTCACATAATGAGTATATTTCAGAAGCAGGACTAGAATTTAGATCTTTCTTGCTCCTAGATAAAGTTCTCCCTATCCACAAAGATACAGAGGGATCAAACAAATAGAAACGGGGATCCACTAAACCAGATATAAAGATCACTGCAGCTGTATATTGAGTTGAAAACTACATATGTCTTCTATTATATTCTTATTTATTTTATACCACATTTTATTTGTTTTTATTTATTTGGTGTTATTATTTCCCAAAATTACATTTTAATCTGGCTTGAGAGGATACTTGGTAATATAACAGCATCAATGTTGTCCAGCTGTCCTGTGTTTGAAACCTTTGTATTATCCCATGTTGCTGAAGAACAGTTATGGTTACTAAAATACACACTTTATTTCTGTCTAAAATTGTAACTTAAATCTTCAAAATATATATTTTATTCAGTCTATTGGGCAGATATTTATACATATGCATATATATATAGTTTTTATATGTTCTCTTATCTCTTATAATTGTAGACTATCAGTTTTATTATGAAACATCTTTCATTTTAAAGTCAGTTTCATATTCCAAAAATCTTACAGGCAGACAGCTCCTAGAAGAGAATTACATTTGCATCAGTTTCCTTTTCACTGTAAGGTCCTGTTCCTGGGAGGGGGAAAAACATGTTTTACAAAACTCAAATCTGCTCTTCTATTCCAAGCTACCTATTTACAAGGGAAAAAAAGTAGCAAAAGGTTATCTGCAAAAGTGTGATCTTCCCTCTGATAAAATTCTTGTACAACTGGTTTTATGCATAGGTACCTACAACTGGGAGAAAAGAATCCCAAAAGGCTCAAACCATTAAATACTATGCCCTGCATTCAATCTTCAAAGTCAAATCTATACAGGATGATAAAAAAAAGTCAGCATGATGGTAGATCTGTCTGCAAATCCAAACATTCTCAAAAGTAATTTGAAATTATGCTAAGAGAATGGACTAAAACTTAAAGTCTTTGGCCCAGAGATTCCACTTCTGAGCATATGTGTTTTAAGGAGATCAAACACATAAAGAAAAGTCTCATTTTAGTATAAATGAGCAGTACTTTTGTAATAGCAAAGAACTAGATACAAGTTAGATGCCCATTGATCGGGAAATGGCTGTGGAAGATAAATTTTACTTTGTCATAAGAAATTAGGAAGTTAAAGAAATTCAGAGAATCATGGAAAGACTCACAAAATTGTGAAGAGTGAAGTGAGCAGAACCAAGTGAAAATTGTATACAATAAAGCAATATTTTTTAAGAATAACTTTCAATAATTAAGTCATTTTGACTTTTATAAATACCCAAATTCACTATAAATGACATATGGAGAAAAACACTATCTAAAGAAAGAATTGATAAATAAAAAGAAAAATAAATAAAAGAATCGATAAATAAAAGAATTGATAAAAAATTATGTACAGAATAATTTTACATATATACATCCATATAATTTTACACACATGCACATACACACACACACACACACACACACACACACACTTATTTGTGAGCAAGCCATCTCTGAGATGGTGGAGAAGGAAGAAAAAAGAAAGATATCATCTATTTAAAAGGGATAGCAAATTGCATATAATAATTTTGCCATTTCATATGCAATCTTTTTTTATTATATTATATTATGGGAATACTTCTTTTATTCCATAAATTAAAACTAAAAAATTTAAATAAAAAAGAGCTATATAAAATGAAGTAAGCAGAGCCAGAAAAATAAATGACTACAGCGAATGCGAATCACACTTGCAATTTTTTAAATAAAACTAAATATTGTATAATTATAATGAACAAGGTTGAACTAAAAGAAAAGATTAGAAAATATAACTTTCTCCTTTTCTGTAGAGAATATGGGTGGGACATATTACATTTATTGTTAAACTCAGTTGATATATTGGTTAATTTTGTTGAATTGTTATGGGTTTTTTTTAATTCTTTATTACCAAGGATGGGAGGCTGAAGTGGGAAATAGGGAATTGGACGTGTTTGGAAATGCAGGTAATATAAAGTTCATTTTTATCAGTAGAAAGTATTTTAAAAACAGCATGAGAAAGAGTTAAGCAAAAGCAAGAATTGCCAAAGATTTTTAAAAGCTAGATTTTTTAGTTCCAAATTAGAATAAGAATCAGGATTAGCCCTCTTTTAAGTATAAAACAAGAGAAAAGAAAAGTCATATACCTCTCTAATTAATAAAAGGCATGCTAATTTAATACTCATTGGCAATGATCTGATCGATTAGGTTCTACCATTTCAATTCAAAATACATTTATTAAGCATTAACTTTGTACTGAGCACTGTCCTAGAACTAGGAAAGCTATAAAAGAAGAAAGGGGAATAAAAAATAAAATTTCCTTGAGAGAAAGCATTGTTTAATTTTTTTCCCTCCATCTATAAATTCCCTGGCATAGAGTCTATATAAGTGCCATATAGTTAGCACTTAAAATAAGTATATGCTGAAGTCAATTCTTGCCTTCACATAGACTACAGTCTCATAAGGGATTAAGACATACAAAGAGAGAATTCTAAGTGGATGGCCAAAACAATCAAAAACTACATGGCTGCCATGCGCCAATAAGTCAAACACTCTACTTGGCACTTAGCACATTTCATCCAGTGCTTCAGGCAATACTCGACACTTATTTACTTAACAAATGTTTATTGATTAGATAACTGACTGGGTATCAGTAAAGCTAAAACAGACCCTGTCCCCAAGAAGCTTACATTCTATAAAGTAGACCAACTTGGAGAAAATATTTTTAAAATATGCAAAATTTAAACAAAACAAGGATATGGTAATTAAAGCAGCAGGAGCTCAGAAAAGGTTTTAGGTAGGGATATCATTTAATCAAGTTTTAAAAGAAAATGGAAGTTCTAAGAGTTGGATGGGGGCAAAGGAATGCTTTACTGGCACTGAGTATAGACCATGTAAAGGTACAGAGATGGGAAATGGACTGCCAAATATGAGGAATAGCAAAGAGGCCAGTTGGACAAAATTATTGAATTCATGGAGTAATTATATATATATATATATATATATATATATATATATATATATATGTATGAAGTCAAGAAAGATAACTTGGATTTAGATTGTAATAGGCTCAAAATGTCAATGAATGTAATTTTTGCTCCTCCCTCTGTCCCAATTGTTGGAATTCAATAAAATCCTTACCTAGTATACCTATTATATTTCTGGTATAGTAGCTTCTGGCATATGATTTCCCACTGGGTAAATGCCTGTTCTCTGGAGAATGATGGGTCCTTACAAATACTTCCGTATGGTGGACTTTTGCCTGCAATAAGCCTCACTCAGTATCACATATTTCTGATATAATGAATGACCACATGTTAATATAAAATATATTTCTTTTCAACACATATAGCTGAGTCATGTTTCTCGCATTCACATGGCATGGGAAAAAAGCAGAATTTTCTAGCTTTCTGGTAGATGCCTAGAAATTCTGCTGCATCATTCCCATTCCATTATGTCACATTAAAGAACAGGTCAGCACGAACCGCCAAATTCTGAGAAGTATCTGGATTATTGCCAAGTCATTTGGCATTGCTTGGGATGTCATCAATTTGAATTACATATAAATCATGTCAGGAGATATTGAAATAATTATTGGCCACTATTCATATAGTGGTAGGAAGCCAACAATACACTCGCTGGACTTTTCTGTCCATCAACAAACTGTAGAATAGACATATTTTTATCTTAAAACAATGTATATGTAGATAGATGATAGAAAAGATAGATAGATAAGTAGATCATCTCAAGTCAATGTATGCACCATTTGGGTTTATGTACTCTTATCCTGTATTTGGATTATCTAACATGTTTTGGTAATTTATTGAGTCAATGCCAAATTACATGCTTTTGTATCCTTGATGTACACAAGATATTTTCCCCCAGTCCTTTGAAGAATTTTTACACTAAAGCATTTCTAGAGAATACAAGGCATCTGTTTATGTTGTGTTTTAAGAAATGTTACTGCATCATGTTTCAATTATTGTTTATGTAGGCTTGGAAAGAGCTGTGATTTCATCATGTAGGAAGCATTCCCTCCATCAGGATAACTCACAAGCCCTTTATGAGTTGCCAATTCTCAAAATATCCTTCACCCAATGGCAAAACTGTCAGTGATATACCCCTCTGAAGTCAACCAGACTGTACCTCACACAAGATATTGTACCTTACAAATTTATATTCAAAACTTTTCCAGGTTCATGGAAGTTGCCTGAGTTTGTATTCCTTTGGAATACCTACTGAGAACATAGGATCATCTACATGTCCTACATAATTAGAAATCAAAGTATGACTTGATTAGAAAGATTATTGACAAAAATTATAAAAGTTTACATTTGTGTCATGGTTTATAGTCACAAATAACTTTGTGAAAATTGTTTCATCTGGTCTTCAAATCAGATTATTTTTTAAATTAATAAATTAATATAAAAATTTACATATAATTTTATACAGATTTACTTATGAAATCTGCCCATATGTTTATTTGTAAGTTGTCTACTTGTAACTCGGGATTATATTGTCCCATGAATACTATATTACTAGGGAGAGGGTGAGGTTTCAAACTATATTATCTCATGGACCCACACTTAACACCATATACCAAGATAAGATCAAAATGGGTCCATGACCTAGGCATAAAGAACAAGATTATAAATAAATTAGAGGAACATAGGATAGTTTATCTCTCAAACTCGTGGAAGAGAAAGGAATTTGTGATCAAAGATGAACTAGAGACCATTACTGATCACAAAATAGAAAATTTTGATTATATCAAATTAAAAAGCCTTTGTACAAACAAAACTAATGCAAACAAAATTAGAAGGGAAGCAACAAACTGGGAAAACATCTTCACAGTTAAAGGTTCTGATAAAGGCCTCATTTCCAAAATATATAGAGAACTCACTCAAATCAAGAAATCAAGCCATTCTCCAATTGATAAATGGTCAAAGGATATGAACAGACAATTTTTAGAGGATGAAATTGAAACTATTACCTTTCATATGAAAGAGTGTCCCAAATCACTATTGATCAGAGAAATGCAAATTAAGACAACTCTGAGATACCACTACACACCTGTCAGATTGGCTAAGATGATAGGAAAAAATAATGATGAATGTTGGAGGGGATGCGGGAAAACTGGGACACTGATGCATTGTTGGTGGAATTGTGAACGAATCCAACCATTCTGGAGAGCAATCTGGAATTATGCCCAAAACGTTATCAAACTGTCCATACCCTTTGATCCAGCAGTGCTACTACTGGGCTTATATCCCAAAGAAATACTAAAGAAGGGAAAGGGACCTGTATGTGCCAAAATGTTTGTGGCAGCTCTGTTTGTAGTGGCTAGAAACTGGAAATTGAATGGATGCCCATCAATTGGAGAATGGCTGGGTAAATTGTGGTATATGAATACCACAATTATAGAATATTATTGTTCTGTAAGAAATGACCAGCAGGATGAATACAGAGAGGCTTGGAGAGACTTACATGAACTGATGCTAAGTGAAATGAGCAGAATCAGGAGATCATTATACACTTCGACAACGATATTGTATGAGGACATATTTTGATGGAAGTGGATTTCTTTGACAAAGAGACCTAACTGAGTTTCAATGGATAAATGATAGACAGAAGCAGCTACACTCAAAGAAAGAGCACTGGGAAATGAATGTGAACTATTTGCATTTTTGTTTTTCTTCCCGGGTTATTTTTACCTTCTGAATCCAATTCTCCCTGTGGAACAAGAGAACTATTTGGTTCTGCAAACATATATTGTATCTAGGATATACTGCAACATATCTAACATATATAGGACTGCTTGCCATCTAGGGGAGGGGGTGGAGGGAGGAGGGGAAAAATCAGAACAGAAGTGAGTGCAAGGGATAATGTTATAAAAAAAAATTACCCTGGTATGGATTCTGTCAATATAAAATTATTATAAAATAAAATAAGTTTTAAAAACTATATTATCTCACAAAATTCCACTTAACTTCAAATACAGCTAGACTATAGGACTATAATACTACAGAAACTAACTATCAGGTAGGCTGTTTCTATGGGAAACTTCAAGTTCCTATTTAGGACTCTGAGTCCAGGTGTAGTCTTAACTCCAGAGTAGAGAGGAAATTTATCTTTTTTTTCCTTAATTCATTTATATCATCCAGTATCTCCTATATTCAACATTCATGTATTTATTAAATATGTGCAAGATATTATGCCCCATGCCATGGCTACCAAAACAAAAATAAAATAACCACTGTCTTCTAGAAGCTTGTAAAAGGAAATAATTTTTACACAGAAAAATATATTAAACGAGTATATCTGTATATTATAGTATTTATGTGTGTATACATATATATAAAATATCAAAAGATATAAGGATAATATGCTTTGATCCACATTCAGTCTCCATAGTTCTTTCTGGATGCGGATGGCACTTTTCATCACAAATCTATTGGAATTGTCTTGAATCATCTTGAAAACAGCCAAGTCCATCACAGTTAATCATCACAGAATCTTGTTGTTACTATGTACAATCTTGTCTTAGTTCTGCTCACTTTACTGATCATCGTTTCTTATAGAAAAATAATATTCCATTACATTCATATGCCATTCCCCATGTCAGGGACAGCCACTCAATTTCTAATTCCTTACCACTACAAAAATGGCTGTTACAAACATTTTTGCACATGTGGGTCCTTTCCCTTTTTTTAATGATCTCTTTGGGACTGCTGGATAAAAGGTATGCAGAGTTGTACAGTCTTTTGGTCATAGTGAAAAGTGTTTATTTGAATCCTATGAACATTCATTAAGGGACTCTTGGACAAAGATTAGATGACTACTGAGATCTCTACTTATCCTGAGAACTTTTGCTTCTGTGACGAAGCACAAACATTAATAGTATCTGTGGGTATCTGTCAATTGATCCATGATATTTTCAATATGAGTTTCCTTTCAATGAGATATGAGGTATAACCTCTCCACAAAACACTTTATTCTATCAGACTCTTGTCTATAAGACTTCAAAAATCCTTCACAGAAATCTATACATATTATACCCAAATCTATATAACCCTCCCTAATCACTTTCCTGAATACTAGTTATATGTGTCCAATTGCTTGCTTTCTATCTCTTGCTCAGTATCCTCTAGGTATATGAAGTTCAACATGACAAAACAGAACTCATTATTTTTCCTCCTAAATCTGCCATTCCTACAAACCTAATTTCTATTAAGAGTACCACACTATTCTCCTGGTTACCCATAATCTCAAAGTCTTTCTTGGTTGTTTGCTATTTTTGATATGTCTAAATCATAAATCTATTTTGACCTTATCTTGGTATGTGGTATTAGTAAATACCCTTATTTCTCCCATACTAGTTTCTAGTTTTCCCAGAAGTTTTTGTCAAATAGTGAGTTCTTATCCCAAAAACTGGGGTCTTTGGGTTTGTCAAACACTAGATGGCTATAGTTATTGCCTTTCTTGTCCTGTGCCTAACCTATTCCATGATCGACTAGTCTATTTCTTAGCCAGGTTTTGATGACTCCTGTTTTATAATACAGTTTTAGGTCTGGCATAGCTAGGTAATCTCCATTAGCATTTTTTTCATTAATTCCCTTAAAATTTTTGACCTTTTATTCTTCCAGATGAACTTTGTTACTATTTTTTCTGGGGAGTTTGATTGGTATGTGCCATTTCTTGTTGATTCAATTGCCACAGCATCTCTTTGACCACTGGTTTCTACTCATATGGTCAGTCACTACTCTGCTTTGGGCATTCATCATCTCTTTCCAGTCTTATTACATATAACTCCCCATTCTCCACTTTATTCAAATGAACCTTGTAGTATTCTCTGCTCATGAAAGCCTGCCTTCCTCTTCTGAGCTTCACACAGATTGTCCTCCATTTCTATACTCTCTCTGTCTCTTAGTATCTCCAAATTTCCTCAAAT
Organism: Antechinus flavipes; assembly: GCF_016432865.1. NCBI lineage: Eukaryota > Metazoa > Chordata > Mammalia > Dasyuromorphia > Dasyuridae > Antechinus > Antechinus flavipes. Next base: position 49,111,092 of record NC_067400.1, read on the forward strand.
CACAGTTTAGATGCTCCTTCATGTAGGTAGTTTTTACTGATCAACCCCATTCAATTAGTGGCCTCTAGCCCTTGAAGTTAACCTTGCACCACTTGTTATATAAACTTTCCCCTTCTCAGTTTGTATATAGTATATACACCCAATAGAACATAAACAACTTGAGGGCATAGATCCTTTTGTTTGGTCTTGTTTTCTTAGTACTATTGTAGAAGCTTCATAAATATTCACTGAGTTAAAATGAAAATTTTAAAAACTAATATCCTCCCAGTGATACATACCTCAGCAGGAATTCCTACAACTTCTGAGGAATAACAAGTAAAGACCGTTAGAGAAAAGCACGATAAATTTCAATAGGCTGAAAATATATTGTCCCTCCCTCATATCATTATTGCTATCTACTCATAGCTTTTCCATCTCCAATCTGTAGAATCAAGTCTTTACATCATTCCTAACAAATCTCAGCACTGGATTTGAACTAATGTTATAACCTCAGAACTTCTGCTTAAATTGTAACTCTGTCAACTGGCATATGAGCTGTGTCTCTTAATTGAACATCTGCTAATTTAATGAAAAGGAAAAAAAGTACATATATAAATAGAAATATTTATGTATGTGTGTGCTACATATGTGAACAGAAATATATTTGTGTATGTGTGTGCCTATATAAGCACATACATAAACATATATATATATTTCTACATTGTTAAAGTAAAACACTACTCCTATACTTTGTATTTTAGACACAATCCTGCCAGAAATAACTTTAAGTACACGCTATCATGACTTCCCCTTATTCTGGCGTTTTTCTACCCCCCCAAATGATTTGAGCTAACATCTATAGGAATACTGAACAAAGAAAAGACCATAATATGTTAAAATCTAGTTTGGCTTTAACATTCCAAAATAGTTATTCCTTAGAGATTTCCTTGACCATTTCCTTCAAAAACTAAAAGAACTTCCTCTCTGTGATCAATATCTTTACTTTAAATTAAAAAAAAAAAAAAAGACAGAGAGAGAGAGAGAACCCTGCCCTTAGGTGGGCCAAGGTGGCAATCTCTACAGGAAACTGGGGAGATAATGATCTTATCTCCATCAGAATTAAGTTTGCTTATCATCCATGATACATTTCCTAGGATGTTAGTTAGCTTTTTTCTCTGCCCACATGTCTAAAGCATAAGGATTTTTGACCAGAGAAATATGCATTTCTTCCTATATTCAGTTGTACCAAAAAGGGGATTTTTAATGTGTCTGTGCTGTTGTTTTATCCACTCCTCTCCATGTTGTCCACAGCAATAAAGAAGGGAAGAGAAGCAATGAGAAACTAGTCAAATGATTTGCTAATCTATAAGTAAATTATATTGACAGAATTTTCCCGTGACAGTCTAAAAAAATAGAAATTAATAATCTCTTCATAATTAAACCATGTGGATTAATTATGGCTCTTTTTCTTAGCATTCCTTCAACAACACATTCCAGGATTTCAATCAGAATGGGAATCAAGTTTCCTGGCCCTGTTTTTTCAAAGTCTTCTTTGAAAATTAAGAAAATAGTTGCCTTTTTCCAGTCAAATGTCCTGACAATTCATTCTGATCACTAAAATTAAGAATTCTGGCTGAAGAACTTCTATCAATGCAGATCCCTGTGTTCCCTGCAACATAGGGTTGCCTGGAAACATTCAGGAGTTAAATGATTTGCCTAGGGTTATACAGCCAGTATGTGTTAGAGAAAGGGCTAAACCAGGTCTTCCTGACTCTAAAGCCAGCTTTCTATCTATTAATACATATTGTCTCTCTTCTCTGTCTTACCATATGTTCAGGCTAGTCCTGCCAATCTCCTTCATAAAAAAGCAAAATAAAACAAATTCTGTATTAGATTGGAGTGGACATTGTGTGTTTCTATTCAGCTCATTCAAACAGCTTCTGTTGCCAAAAGCTGTGCTATAGCCATCAGGAAGAAAAGTTGTACAGACAAGTCTACAACTCCTTCTAATCACTTTCTAAGTTTATATTTATTTAGAATAAAAGAGTCTTTGTTTTTTCTATCAAGAAGTTTCACGCCTATTCCGACAAATCTGATATGAACCAGACTGGAAAAGTCAAAAGAGAATTGTTACTAAATTAACTGTGAAATAAACACAGCCAGCTTCATCTATCCGGGCCAGGATTAGACCACCCCCAGACCAGGTTCCAAGCCATCTGCAAGGTAAGCAATTAGAATGTTAAAGCAGTTTGCAGGAATCTATAATCAAAACAAATGACTTTGCTTATGAAATAAATATGATGTGGTACTTTTCGATGGGCAGGAGTTTGATGAGGGAGTATGGAGAGATAGAGTGTAGTTATAATGCTGAACTCAATCTATCAATAAACGAGCATTTATCAAGTGCCAGGTACTGTACTGGCCACAAGGGATCTAAAGACAGAAGCAGAGAGTCCTTATATTTTAATCAAGAAGCTTATATTTTAATAGTGGAGAAGAGAGATCTCTCTAAGGTTGTAAAACCAACTAAGCAGTAATTGGGGAAGGGAAGGGCTAGCTACTAGAGGAACTAGAAAGCCCTCCTGCAGATGGTGATGTTGAGCTAAGACTTGAAGGAAACCAGGAAATCTAAGAGACAGAGGAAAGGAGGGAGAATTTAGCAGTTCAGGAAAATCTCTTTGGTGGCTGGGCAGAAGATGGTTGGAATTTCTGAAGAATATGCAGAAAATTCTCCTTATCATTTCATATCTGAGTCTTCCCTGGACTTCATCATATCCAGAAACTCATTCTTCAAAATGAAACAAATACAAAATTCAGCTAGCAACCCCTGCCTCTGGGACCCCTCCCTCCCTCTATCTGGAAAGGATGAGAGTGGTCATTTAGGAATCCCTCTTAGAATTCTCCATCATTTTTGTGGAGAGCACACAGAGAATTCACTTTATTTTTCACTGAGCTGCTCTCCTAGATATCAACCCCAAGAATTCATAAGCCTAGAAGATGAAATCAACCTTGAAACTCTCACCTCCTGAGTTTATTTTCCCGTTTCAGCAGCAGGATTTCATTATGCTCCCTCCCACCACAGTTCCTTTTTGTGTTATTTCCCCCCAAACACAGTAGGCTCCTTGAAGGCAGGGACTGCCTTGAAAGAATTGAGGAAAATGAAGGAATTAGGACTGCAAGTGGTTAATTGTGGGGAACATAGTGAACCACATTGACTCGATCTTGTGCAGTTCTGGAAATAGCTCGATTTCCTTTCTGTTGAATTATGGGTCTAGTCTGATTTTTGGCTTGTGAGATAGCTTTATTCAATTGTGGGAATTGGGAATGCATTGTTGGAATGCATTTGTTTGAATGCATTAAAATTTATTTAGTGGGAAGCTGGACCACTTCTACCTGCTTTACTGAGGACCAGAAACCCAATTAGATCCAAAGATTGATGCAAGATTTTTTTTTTTTGGACAATTGTACATCTCAACCATTTATCTGAAAAACTGTCCCATATTGAGCAATTGATTATTTTCATGTTCCTTTGAAAGCTTAGAGAGACTTAGGGAAGTGGACATCTGTTTTTCTGAATTCAGAACTTATTTGTTCTCCCCTTCCCAACCTGGAAAGTCACTAATCTTTAGTACAATCAGAAATAAGATTAGCTAATATTGTATCATTTCCTGATAATTAATCAGTCTTAATTTGATTAATCATTTTAATATATAAAAGTCTTTTTCCTCCTGTATAGAGGGGCCTGCTCTAAGTTGAGGAAGGAATCTGGTCCCAATTTATTGGTTAGTCAGTGTACATTGTTTAATAAAGCAAAATGTTCAGAAGCTCAAACCTTTTTTCCTCAATCATTTTATCCTTCATCCAACATAACCTTATATCTTTCTTTATAACTCAGTGCTTAGCATAGTGTCTGGCACCATAAGCATAGCTGACACTTAATAAATGTTTATTGACTTTGACTCTTTGACTCTGGAGTAGGAAAGATTTGAAGCAAGGAAACCCAATTAGAAGATCATTGCTATAGTGTAATTGAGTGGTAATGAGAATATGCACTATGATGATGATTGTATGAGTGTAGAGAAAAGGAACCTATTAAAAAATACTGTAGAGAAAAAAACAATGTTTGTAAATAGATTAGATTTGGGGTGAATGAGAGAGAAATTATTGATAACATTGAACCTAGGTTTATTGGAATAGGGAAATTCTTAAAAGGGTGAACTTGAGGAAAATGATTATTGGTTATGTTTTGGACATGTTAGAATTGCCAAAAGACATCAATTCAAAAGGTCAAATGTGCATGTGGTGATTAAGAATTAGAGCTCAGAAGAGAACTTAAGGCTTGATTATATAGATCTGAGATCTAGCTGCATGGGACTGATTATTGTACCCATGGAAGTTGATGAGATCACTAAATAAGAGAAAATTTGAAAGAGAGCCTTGAGGAAACACTTTTAGCTAGTGGGCATGACATGGATAAAAGTCTAGCTAAAGCTCCTGAGAATAAGTCAGGGAGATATGAGAGGAACCAAGAGATAGTACTTTCTCAAAAGTCCAAATAGACAAAATGTCTGAACCAGGAAGAGCTCATCAATGTAAAAATTCAGCAGAAAAGACAAGAATGTAACCTGATTAAAGACCAAGAAAGTTCTCAATTAAGAGATCTTTGGCAACTTAGAAAGTGCAATTTAAGTTAAGTGATGATATTTGGAAAGTAAATTTTAATGGGAATTTAAGAGAAAATAAAAGAGGGGAAAATGGGGTATTGAGTATAGATTTTTTGAGCTTCATGTGAGAAAATGTGCCATTTGGGCTTTGTAATATGTTTAAAATAATGCTGAAATGTATATAAAGCTTTAAGTTTTCCAAATGATTTTGTAGACATTAATGCATTAGCACCTTACAATAATTCTTAGATATTATAATCCCCATTTTATAGTTCAGGAGACTGAGGCTTGAGCAGAAACAGTATGCATGTTAACTCTAACAATGTAAATTGAAAGAATAACCAGCACAAAACAATTGAAAATGTGAAATTAGAAAGATCAAGGTTGACTCCAAAAAGAAATAGAAGTGTATAGAGGAAAGAGAGAAAAAGACAGAAAGATAGACAGAGATACAAAGACAGAGAGAGAGAATATAGTACAGAATGGGGGGGGAGGACATATGGCTATAGAACACTACATATAATGTCAGATTTTTTCCATGTGTTAATCAGTTTTGTTGGGCTTTTACTCTTTTCATTCTTAAATATTTTTATGACATAGCATATCTCTATAGGAAGAGAGAAGACAGATAAATAGGACAGGAGCGGGAAATCTAGGTGATGCAAAAAAATATATAATAATTATAAAAAACTTTTCAGAAGAAAACTGGGCTTGAAATGGTTAAGCATCCTTTTAAAAAGCCTGAAAGAAGGATTAAAGTTATATCTGTCCTGATACTAGAGCCAATATTTTATTATCACATAGAGTTATTTCTAGGAGACTAAACCGAGCTTCTGGACTCATGTTGTTACTCCCCTGACTGTATTGCCTGACTCTAGGCAAAGAATTATTTCTTGGGAACTTTCCCAAAAGTAATATATCATTGAATAATAGACTCTTTAAATTAAAAAGAACTTCAGTATCATGGACTCTAAATTCCTAAGTCCTAAAGAGGTTAAGGGCCTTTGCATAAGGAGACCAGGAATTCAGATATGAATTCTTATCCTAGCCTGTCAATAATAAGCTTGCTATTCCTGAACAAGTCATATCATGTTTCTGAAGCATAACTAAAATAGGGTAGGGAGAGGAATTGAATGATGTCCCTCCTATACAGATGGCACCCTAATGTCTTCCTTAGACATCGGTCCTACATCCCATTGTCCAGTTGGATATTTCTCCCCTAGATGTCCCAAAGATCTTAAAATTCAAAATTTCTCAAATAGAATTTATTTTCCAATCCAGTTTTGCCCCTGCTCTTGACTTCACTATTACTATTAGAAACTTGACTATCTTTCCAGTATCCTAGACATGAAAATTCAGTAACTCCTTGATTCTTCCATTTCCTCCCTCCCTCATATCTACTCATTAGCTAAATCCCATCAATTCACACTCGATAACACCTCTCAAATTTCCTAATTCACAGTGACATTTCCCTAGATCTGGTCCTCATTGCCTGTATTCCAATAGTCTCTTAAAGCTTGAATTTTAGAGTTTGAGAAAACCACAAAATACCATCCATTATAACCCATGTTCAAAGAGAACCACTGCTATAGAAAACATTTTTTCCTGCCTGCTGGCTGCTTGTCTGCTGCCCACAAATATACTCACACCTCCCTTCTAACCTCAAAAAGCTCTTTACATCCCTTCTAGCTAACATCCTATATCTCTGCTCCCTTTTGTACCAAACTTCCTGGCAAAGATGTTTAAAATCACTTCCTTCTCTTTCTCCTCCAAACTCACTGCAGTCTAGTTTCCAACTTCATCATTCAACAGAAATTGCTCTCTCCGAAGCTACAAGTGATTTCCTAATTGCTGAGTCTAATAGCTTTTTCTCAGTTCTCATCCTTCTTGACTTCTCTGCAACCACTGACACTGCTGATCCACCCTCTTCTTCATACTCTCTTCTCTTCAAGGTCTCAATGTCTAATTTTGAGCATTTCCCTAGCTCTATCCTCAGCCTTCCCTTCTGAGGGCATCAAGGTGAACGAGGTCATTCCCCACCTAGTCTTACCTAGCAATAAATACTGAATGGGTATTACCTGGGAAAGATCTTAGCTTAAAAAGGCCCGGGTCTCCCTTCTGCCTCCAAGTCATCTCCAACGATCTCGACCTATATCTTGCCACTGGACTCCAACAATTTTGTCAGAGAGAATAAGACTGATGATTTTTCACAGCTCTGCCTTATTTAAATCCAATTCACTTGTAAGTCAAGATATCACCCTCCTTTTATCATTGATGCCCTTCAGGAAAAAAAGAAAAACAACAGCATTTCTGGGCTTTCTTCTATATCTATTTTATTTGATATTATCATTAGTTCCCATAGATTCAGTTATTATCTCTATGCAAATAGTCCTCAGATCCATTTATCCAGCCCTGACCTCCATTCTCACATCCTCCAACTGTGTTTGGATGTCCTATAAAAATATTAAATTAAACAATCCAAAATTAAACTTGTTATCTTTCTCTCATAGCTCTCCCCTTTCCCAATTTCCTATTACTGTGCAGAGTGCCACCATTTTCCCCATTATTTAGGCTTGCAAACTATGCGTCATCCCTGAGTTCTCATTCTCTATAATACCCACCATGGCCAATTTGTTACCAAATCTCACCAATTCTATTTTCACAACATATAACCTCCACTCAGCTATTAAAGTAATCTTCCTAAAGTCACGTCTGTCACTCTTCTATTCAATTAACCACAGTGGCTCCCTACTGCCTCTGAAATGAGATGTAAAATCTTCAATTTGCTTTTCAAAGCCCTCATAGCTTGCTTCCCCATCCCCTTCAACCTTTCCAATCTTCTGACACATTACTCACTTCAACTTATTCTATGATCCAGTGATTAGCCTCCTTACTGTTGCTCAAATGGGATATTCCATCTCCCAACTCTAGGTATTTTCACCGGCTATCCCCAGTGCCCCGAACACATTCTCATCTTCACTTCCTAATTTCTCACAAGTCTCACTTAAAATCTATTATTCTCCTCCCTCTCCTACTCCTTAATTCTCCCCTCTCTGAAACAAGCTCTAATTTATTCCTAGAGGGCAAAGATTGATTTTTTCTTTCCTTCCTTCCAGTATTTAGCACAGTGCTTGGCACATGTGTTTAATAAATTCTTGTTGACTAACTTATTTTCAGCTTCAACATCTTGCTATTTCTGCCTCAATTACTTCTTTTAGTGCTGCAAGTACCTTCCACCATCTATCTTCCTTCCTCTCCCTCCCCTTTCTCCTTCCTTCTCCTCTTCCCTTCCCCTTCTCCCTTCTCCCTCTTTCCCTCTCCTTCCCCTTCTCCCTTCTCCCTCTTTCCCTCTCCTTCCCCTTCTTTTTCTCTCTCTCCCTCTCACTCCTCTCTTCCCTCTCCTGTTCCTTCTTTCTTCCTCTCCCTCTCCCTCTCCCTGTCTGTGTGTGTGTCTCTGTCTCTCTCACCCTTTCTCTTTCCTCCCCCCTCTCTCTGTCTGTTTCTGTGTCTCGGTCTCTCTCTCTCTCTCTCTCTCTCTCTCTCTCTCTCTCTCTCTCTCTCTCTTTCTCTTTCTCTCTCTCTCTCTCTCTCTCTCTCTCTCTCTCTCTCTCTCTCTCTCTCTCTCTCTCTCTGTCTTTGTCTTTCTCTCTGTGTCTCTCTCTGTCTCTTTTTTCTCTCCCTCACTCTCTCTGCCTCTTTCCCATTTGTTTCTATCTCTCTCTCCCTCCCTCTCTTGTTCTTCTCCTTCCTCTTCCCCTACCCTTAATCCTGTTCCTCTCTTCCCTCTCCTTCCCCTCCATCTTCCCCATTCCTTTCTCCTCTCCCTCTCTTTTTTCTCTCCCTCTTTCTCTCCATCTCCATACATCCACACTTACATACTTCCCTACAGGTACACATGCTGGCTCCCTCACACTCTCACTCCTCTCTTTTCTCAATCCCCTCCACTGCCTCAAAAGCCTCCTAATTAATTTCCCTGCATCAGCCTTTACCTCAAAATTTTGGAAAATCACTTTAGCAGCTGTAGGGAGGTACATTCTCTAAACCAGCCCCATACAGCTGCCATAGTGATTTTCCTAAAACAAAGGTCTACAAAACTCCCAAAATTTCCCTCTCACCTCTATAAACACACACTTGGCTGCTGAAAACGAGACAGATCACGGGACTTGGAATCAGGAAACACAGATCCGATCCCTTCTCTAGATACTAATTAACTGTTTCCTCAGGGCCAGTCACCTCACCTTGTTTTGCCTCAGTTCCTTCACTAGAAAATTAAGGGATTGGATTGAATGACCACGAAGACCTCTTATAACTCAAACTCTACCTGCCCAAGCTGATTATCCAGCGCCCTTTATACACTCTATGGTGGAGCCAAGTTGTTCTTCACAATGTTTCTCACCTCCGGCATTAAAAATGTCAAGGCTTTAGGGCAGAGACTGTTTTAGTTTTGTCTTCACATCTCCAAAACAGTGCCTGAAATATAGCAATGTTTAATAAATTCTTGCTGATTGATTGAAAATATATAAAGTACTTAGCAAACTTAATGCCCTGCTACGGTTATATATAGATATACACACGTGTGTATTATGTATAAACATATATACACAGACAGACAGACAGACACAGTTTTATTTGTTTATGGTGGCTGGATAGCACAGTGAATAGTATACTGCGTCTGAAGTCAGCAAGCCTCCTCTTCTTGAGTTTAGATATTTGCTAGCTGTATGAGCCTGGGCATTTGCCTCAGTTTCCTCATCAGTAAAATGAACTGGAGAAAGAAATGGAAAATCGCTCCAGTATCTTTGTCAAGAAATCTTCAAATAAGGTCAAGAAGAGTTGGACATGACAGAACAAGTTTCTATCGATACATAGATAGAGATATGCATGTATATATGTACATAAATTACATGTGTATTTACAGATGTTTAAATGTATGTTTATATGTGACATGTGTAATATACCATGTTTGATAATATGATGCTGTGTGTGATATAATATATGTAATATAAAATGGCGTCCTTTTCCAAAAGAGCAATTCTCATCATGATGTTCAATAAAAGAGCAATATTGCCTGCTCAGAATAAATTCAGCTCCTTTAGTGCCTTGTAGCATAGGAACAGAAGGAGATCTTAGATGGAGGCCATTGATCACCTAAAATGAGGATCAATCATCTCATTATACAGATGAATAAAATGAGACTCAGAGAGAAGGGATTTGACTAAAGTCACATAGTAAGTACTAAGTCAGGGTGCTGGGAGCTGAATCCCAGAATTCTTACTTGAAATCCAAAGCTTCATCCACTGCTTCCCTTCTATAGACATATACATACAACTCTGATTGGTACATACCTTCATACATATATACATACATGTATATTCCACCAATAAATCAAGTAAAAAAATCTGAGGATTAATATTTCTGTTAATATGCCTCAGTAAGTGGTGCTTCAAAGCAAAGCTATTTTAGCATATTTGACTTGTCAACAGCAGTTCTGTAGATGAAATCTCACATGATAGCAAAACATAAAAACATTTTTATAAATTATAATTAGCATTTATATGGTACCTTTCATCTTCAAAGGCTTTACAAGCATTCAGCTAATTAATTTTCACCAAAGCTTTGCAATTATTTCTTGCAGGAAGAATACCAGTGAAAACCTGGAATCAGGAGAAACAAGGAAAGGAAAAATAGCTGTGGCAAGAAACCTTCCCCTACAGACTAGCCCCCCCTCAGCTGCACATTATATACTGGCCTGGTTCCCACTGTCCCTTTCCAAAGGAGCAACGCTCGCCATGCTGTTCAATGGAAAGTAATATTGCCTGAATTCAATTCCTTGTAATGCTTCATTGAAGGAACAGAAGGAGATCAGAAGGGCTTTGCCTAGAAAGGTTAACATTAGGACTCCATAGGACTGTGTCATGACTGTGGTCAGGGAAAATCTAACAATAAGGTCATTAATAATGTCATCAGAATATTTAGAGTCCTCCATAGACAGAAAGAGGTTTTGTGAATTAAAGAGGAAAAAAACTGACATAAAACCTCCACTAAGCAAGAAAGCCAGAAAAAGAAAAATGTGGTATGGGAAATAGAAGAGAAAATAGCCAGAGGGGAGAAATAGTGAAGGCATGAAAAGAGCAGGAGGTTGGGGACAGACTCAACATGAATTGGAGTAATTTCTGTTTGTTTGTGAGATTTGGATATAAATAAGTCAGTGCCTTGGAATCCTGACGATACACAGGTCCCTACAGGAAAGGGAAATACAGAAAGGCAGTGCTAGATCAAAGAAAATAATAACCCGGAGATGAGTGAGTCTTATTAATTCCATGTTGGTAACAGTCCTGTAGGCCATGCTGATCACCCAAGAAGCTGTGTTTTGAATAAATCTGACAGACTGTGTACTAGGGTTGAGTTAGCACAGAAAGTTCTATTTGCCTGAAGCCTGGTGAGGATCTTTTGGAGAAAATAATTATCCAATAGGTTAGATGAAAATGAAATATCCAGGTCTTACAATTGTGTAGCTAGAGAAATAGATAGAGATAGAGATAAAGAGTTAAATAAGATAGATAGAGAGATGATAGCTAGATAGACACACACAAATAGATGAAGGATGATAGAGAGATGATTAGAGATATATGTGTATTTATTCATATACATGTATATACATATGTACGTATAGAGTCAGATAAAAACAGAGACAGATACACAGAGACAGTAACCAATAGTTAAAGAACTACTACTACCATTATTACCCTGGCTAGGAAGTTAGAAATGAAACAAGATGAATTGTACTATCAAATGTGAAAGTATCTTGGGAATTTTTTTTATTTTATTAACAAGACCAGATTGTTTATTAATAAAGAGATGATGACTTGGCTATCTATCTAAGACCAAAGACCTCTCATGGCGGTGAACTCAGTTTCTATGCTCTTGGAAGTGTAGGTATTTTTCAGGGTGGCAATCAATTCTGATTGGTCAATAAATAATGAGAGAATAAATATTATAATGGAAAGTGGACTACATTACAATGAGGATCTTGGGGTATGTGACTTGGATCTCAAGTCTTAGTCAAAAAGATATCAATTTTCATATCACCTTTCTGACAGAAAGGAAGATCCATATTTTCCCAGATCTGTCTGAGCAAACATAGTGAGAAGAAATGCCCCCATTAGACTAATTTAGAATTTGCTTTATTTTTATTGTCTTTGATTAGGTCTCAGCCTTCCTATCTGAATAAGTCTTTGAGAAAGATTTCCCACACTTGATTTCTGGATGAGAAAGTAGAAACAGAGAAAAGTTTGGTTCTGATTCAATAATTATTTATTAATACAACAGAAAAAACAATCATTTCTCTCATAGACAAGTTGCCAACTTATTTATTCATGAATTTGGATCGTATATAAACATGGAGAATTCAGCAGTAAAAATGAACCAACTGAGGCAATTTCAAATCATAGAATCTATTCACTGAATGGCCACTCCTAGGACTTCATAGACCTATAATTACATATATATAGTGACTTCAAAAGAAGGTAATATGGGGTAATGGAATAAGCCTGAGATTTGGTATGAGGAAACTAAGACTAGGCTAGTTCAGGTTAGGCCAAAAGATATATGGTCTTGGATAAAGAAATTCATCTCTTTGAGCCTTAGTTTCCTCATCTGGGAAATGGAGTATTTGAGTTACATAATCACTAAAGTCCTCCCCTAGCTCTAAATTCCTAAAAACCAAAATCCATCAAACTCTTTCCTACCATCGAACATTATTCCAGACTCTGAAAGGAATGTAATTATTCTGAAAAAACTTCAGGAAAATCCTAGTCTCTCAGAATTGGAAAGAATCTCAGTAGTTATCAAAACCTTCTAATATCTGAATATAAATCTTCTGCAAAATCTCACCAACAAACAAGACTGAAAACCCTTTGGGAGGACAAAGGCAGTATCGCCCTTGGCCAATCAAAGTCCATTAACATTTCTGTACAGCTCTGTTAGGAAGTGGAATTGCTTGTTTCCTTCAATCAAGTCTCATTTGGCTGCTTTGCCCATTATTTTCCCACAAATGTTCCCTAATGTCCCTACAGTAACAAGTGAACACCACTGCTAAGGACAGTCCCTTAAATATTTGAAAATAAACATCATGCTTCTAAGAGGCTTTTCTTCTTCAGGCAATATCTCCATTCCTTCAACTGATCATTATCTGGCATGATTTCCAGTCCGGTTATCATCCTGGTCAGCTTCCTTTGGCTATTCTTCCTTAGCTTATCATGCCCTTCTGAAAATGTGACAACTCAAATTGAAACCATATTCTAAATGTGGTAGAGAACAAATGTTGTAGACCAGTGGTTCTCAAACTTTTTGATCTCAGGACATCATAATATCCATTAAATTATTGAGAACCACCATCTCCCTCAAAAAGGGAGTTTTATTTATCTAGTTTATATCTATTAATATTACCAAACTAGAAATTTAAATGGCCCAGCATCGAAAACCATTTTGACCTTATTCCAAAAACCTCAGGAGCATCCTGGAACATTTTGAGAACCACAATTCTAGACTCCATGATTTTCTTTTTTACAGCCTTAATTCAGATTTAAGGGTTATCCACCAGAATATCCGAGCTCATCTGTACTATGCCCATGGTATAGAAACTGAAGAGATGAATGGGAAGAAGGCTGATACATCAGATTTCACCACAAATGAAATTGAGACTATTACAGGCCATCAGGCAAATGTTTTGCATGTGTTTCTTTAGCATAATGAGCAGATTTGGTTTTAATAATGGAGCTGGTTTTATTAAGTCTTCCACAGAGAATTCTACTGTGGTAATTCAGGGTAAAATTCAGATGCATGCAAATAATTGTGGACGGATCTTCATCAAGAAGCAGTGGATAACATTTTGTGCTGCTTACTATTGCTCTTGTGAAATGAAGGAATAAAGGAAGCCTATTTTGAAAGTAAAGATGGAGACTGGACCTCCAATTATCCTTCCCTTACTGGAGGCTGTGTCAAGATGCTAAGCCCTAATTCATCTATCAGGTTCAATCATTTTTCCAATCATGTCCAAACTCTTTATGACCTCATTTGGGGTTTTCTTGGCAAAAATAGCAAAGTGGTTTGCCATTTCCCTCTCCGGCTTTCAGGAGATTGACTTGCCAAGCTCACACAGTTAATAAGTGTCTGAGACCAGATTTGAACTCAGGAAGATGAACTTTACTTCATCCCTGATCTGCCCATTATCAGGTGACCACACAGCTCAATTGTTTCCTATTTGAGAATATGTTTGGATGCTTCTCTCAGTGTGACACAAAGTCAGTTTGAATTGGCTGTGTAATTTGGTCACTCCCCTCCCTCAGGAGCCTGTATAAAACCACAAGGCTGGGTAGGATCTGAAATTCCAGAAATGAAAAAGAGAGAGAGCAATCATTAAGAAGGAATTATTGGGAAGGGGGCCGGAATGGGGCATAGTACAAATATTTTAGCCTACAGTTTCCTCCCAAATCCTTGGCCAGAAAGAGACTTTGTGTACCTCAGAGGAATCAAATAACTTTGGACTTCTTATCTACTCATCAGTATCCTAGCATCTCCCATAGGATAGTGGTGTAGTAAAGTCTACACGGGAATCCAAAGATGAGGATAACAGATGCAACTTGACATAGGGTCCAGAAGAAAAGCTATACCATACCTAAGGGAAACATTTAGAGGATTCTAGCAAATGTACTTCTGGGAGCTTCTTCCCATTGTCCCATCTCTAAACTTGAGCTTACTCTCCCCTAATCTTCATATACACTTGTGGGAGACCATACCTCAGACTTCTGGTAAGGATTATGACTATTTGTTGTTGTTCAGTTTTTCAGTCATGAAATTCTTTGTGACCTCTTATGACCATAGCATATCAATACAATCCATAGGGTTTTCTTGGCAAAGATGCTGGAATAGTCTGCCATTTTCTTCTATGATAGATGACTTGCCCAGGGTCTTACAGCCACTGTTTAAAGGAAGAGTTGAATTCGGGTCTTCTTGGCTCCAAGTTCAATATTCTCTCTACTGTGCCATCTGGCTGCCAACCATACCACCAAATTGCTAACGTGACCACATTTCTAAAGCTAATTACTTAGTAATTTATTGATATCAAATAATAATCATGGCAAGAAGCATCCCAGTGTGAACAATGAACTATATGATTGTTCAGTCATTTCAGTCATGTCTGACTCTCCATGATCCTATCTGGGATTTTCTTGGCAAAGATACTGAAGTGGTTTGTCATTTATTTCTATGACTCATTTACAGTTGAGGAAACTGAGGCAAGCTAGGTTTAAATGCATGAGATACACAACTCATGTGTGAGACCACATTTGAATTCAGGTCTTCCTTTCTCAAGACCTTTTGTACTATTCACTGTACCATTTAACAGCCAAATGAGCTATGTAATATTGGAAAAACATCTATAACTCTTCAGGGCAACCCCTAGCTTCTGAGGAAATAAGAATTAGCCATCAGATGAGTACCTGATCTGTCAGTCGGAGTGGAGGTTGGGAGAAGAATTCCAGAATTTTCATGGAATACAGGAGTTCTGATAGTGAAAGACAAGGAAATCCCATGAGAGGCAACATGATATAATCAATAGAATCCCAAGCTTAGAATCAGGAAAACAATGGTTCAAATCCAAACTCAGACATTTATTTCCTATGTGATGAATCATTTAAGCTCTCTGTGCCTCAGTCCTCTCATCTGTAAAATAATAGCATTAGATGAGATGATTTCTATGGTCCTTTCAAGCTCTAAATATATGGTTCTATGAGTTCCATTTGAAAGTGCAGAAATAGCCCCAGCCACATTCCCCAGACCCCATTTCAAACCAATCTAAGCAGTTAGAAAACTCAGCTAGTTCATCCTCATCTGTCTTCAAGAACTGAATGTACACTGGGAAATCTGAGTTTGCTATATTGCAAATCTACAAAAGGGCTAGTGCTAGAGATAAATATATCTTTTCAATGCCTCAATTTTTAAACTATAGAATGAGATAAAATGTTTCTTTAATTCCTAAAACTACAAAATTACATTCTATTGGATTCTGTTACTATTTTCTGTATATTTTGTGTTAATTATTATGTATTGTCTCATTGAGAAGAGACAGTAGGGCAAAACAGGAATCAAATTCTGCCTTTGAAGCATTATTAGCCTATTAGCTAATGTGAGTCCTAAGCAAATCTTTGAACCTTTATGTACCTCAGTCAACTCTTGAGGACCTGTTTGCTTGAGGTATCATGAGCAGAAATTTGTGCAGGGAGATGGGGTTTCCATGCTAGGAGTTTCTCAAATTGACAAGTCACAGGTCCTTCATTATGATATACAGAATATATTTAATTATGTTATAGCAATAGTTGTAGTTGGCATATATATAGTGTCTTAAGGTTTACAAAGTACCCTGTATAGGGTAATAATAATGAAAAGTAGAGTAGAAAAGAGGCTGAAAATAATGATAGGTTAAAAGAGTTGGCCAGTTTTCTTTTAATATACTTTTTGCATATACTCACAAAATGTTATTCCTTTAGATAAATTTTAAAGCAATTTGAAATAGAAATAGAAAATGTTCAACAAAAATAGATCTCTTTTAGCTGAGTCACTGAATGTGCTGTTTTACTAATTAGATTCTTCAAAGGGTGTTAGAAGTACCTATCTTGCAAGAAGGTCAACATTTGCTCAGTGAGTCCCAAGTTTTGAGATATTAACAGTGAATAACAAGAAGTGAAAAATGAACCATCACATAAAAAAAGTAGAAATTCTGTTGTTTTTTAAAATAGATTCTTTAGAAAATTAATTTCATATTTCTAATTTAAAGAAGCTATTTGTCAATTAGGCTGCTATTGATTGTCTTCTGCAACTTTTTTTTACCAGAAACAGCTAGTAAAATTCCCCCAACTTAGAAAATAGGCATCAAGAAAATGGAGCCATGCTTTAATCTGATCAATAGTAGATCATGGTCCACTAAGACAGACTTAGCTCTTCTCAATAAGAGTGATCCAAGACAATTCCAATACACTGGGGAGGAAAAATGCCATCTGTATCCAGAGGAAGAACTTTGGAGACTGAATGCAGATTGAAGAAGATTATTTTCACCTTTTATTTTATTTTGTCTTTTTTCTTTCTCATGGTTTTTCCCTTTTTTTTTTTGATTTTTCTTTCCCCACATGATTCATATGAAAGCATGTTTAAAATGACCATACATATAAAAAATAGTAAATCATTAAATCCAATGCCCTAGATGCCTGTATCTTAAACTGTGGCATCTTATAATTGGATGTAGGAGTTGTGAAATTATGATTTATTATCAGTAAATATTTTGTTTGTATGCCTATTTTATATACCTACATCCCCAAGGTCATGTAAAATTTTCTTGAGTGAAAAGGGATCACAAGTGGAAAAAGTTTATGAAGCCCTGACTTAGATATTGCGAGAAAGATTATGGTATACTAGATAGATCATCATACTTAGAGTGGGAGATTCTGGGTTCAAATCCCATCTCTGATAACTACCAGCTCTTTGACTACAAATACCATTTAACTTTTCTAAGACTCAGTTTATTATCTGTAAAATGGGTATAATGAGATTTGTAATAAAATTGCTTTTAGACTTAAATGAAGTAGCATACATATAAGACTATAAAATTTAAAGCACATTTATCAACTAGTATAAGAAGAATTTTTTATATCCACTTGATTTTTTTTGTTGTGTGCATTGCTAGATCATGGATATTATATGGTCTGTGGATCTCATACTGGGGTAAGCGAAAGGAGAGATTTAGACCCTTGATTTCCTCAGTGAAGAGAAATTCTAATCTAGCAGCCCCTAATTTAATTTAATTCTATAAAATCATCGTTAACTTTCTAGTCTTAGACAATTACCTGAAGCACCAAGATTTTAAGCCATTTGCCCATGATCTCTTAGAGTTTGTATATATTATAAAGAGGACACAAATCCAAGTGGCTTTCTCTTTGCTTTGCCACACCATCTACATAAGCAATCAAAAATGTTCTATGAAGATTTGCCAAAGGAATGAACAATATCCTGAAGAAAAACATTTTTTAGGAAGAACATAGATCTCTTCAAGTATTTGAAATACTGTTGCATGGAAAAAGGATCCTTCCTTTTGGTTCAAGAGGATACAACTAGGAGCAAAGTAGAAAAATTTAGGGAAAAACTTATTTCCCATTAGCGTATCTAGAAAAGATTAGACTACCTTAGAAAGAGGTGGGTTGGGGACAGATAGATGGTGCAATAGATAAAGCACCAATCCTGGAATCAGGAGAACCTGGATTCAAATCCAGTCTCAGACACTTAACAAACACTCATTAGCTATGTGTCACATAATCCCAATTTACTTCTTTGTGAGAGAGAGAGAGAGAGAGAGAGAGAGAGAGAGAGAGAGAGATCAAGAGAGAGAGAGATGGGTTCCTTAATCCTGGTGACTGTATTGGTGAGGGAGGGAATCCATTTCCAGGTCTGGGTTGCCTTTGTCAGAATGCCCTCTGACATTTCTTCTCACCTTAAAATTCAGCAGACTAACTTTCAGAGTCACACCAGTCCTAAAATGTGCCTCTTGTGACTTGTATTTGAAAGTTATGAAGTGATCACAGGAAATGTCCTGACTGGTTCAGAAAAGTCATGCTTTTGGAAATATAACCAAACTATGCTCTCTCTCCTCTCATATAGAAAGTATTGCAACAATCACTCCAACTATGTCCTTTCAAGGCTCAGACTCAAATTCTAAATTTGGAGCAGTGAATAGCAATTATCTCAAAATTCTTCTCCTAATCATCCTGGCATCAGTGACCTTTCCCAAAGAGTTTCTCTAACATGGCAGTTTTCCTTCACACCAAATGCCACGTTTTTTTTTCCTTTTCTAACATTTTGTTCCTAAGGCAGATGAAACAATTTGAAAAATCCCCAGAGCATATAAAATGGAAATAAAGTGGATGGAAATAATACTGTCTAAAATGGTATTGGATCCTCTAAGTAATTCTACCCATGAAGAAGCAACCCTAAGCAAGTTTTATAGAAAGTCCAATTTTAGATTCTTTCCTCCAAACTTGTTCTTCCATGATTTTCTTCTCTGAATCAAAGATTGTTGTCAGGGAGGGTGAGGAAATAAAGCATGAAAGAAAGAATGGTCTGAAAACATTTCTCATTTGGGCCAATCAGCTATATCGCTATCCAACAAGCTAGGGATTGAATCCACATCTCCTGACTCTAATCAACCAGCGTTATTTCCAAAATATTGCACTACTGCAACTACTCTTATACGGTGAGCCTCAGTTTAAGTATCTACCCCTCATCACAGACAGTGTCCTTCCCTAACTCACCCTGCAAAAGATTTTGTATTTAATTTAAAGATATTTTCTATCTATATATCCAGGTACATACTGTTTTCCCCAGTAGGGGTTAGGCAATTTTGAGATCAGGAATATGTATCTGGTAATTTTAGGTGCTTATTAAATGAATATTGAAGCAAAAAAGAGCTGAGAAAATGAACCTCCCTCCCTTCTTGGCAGGAATGAATGGTATACAAAATATGGAATATTTCTGGTGAGTTTTTTTTTAAAATATTCTTTTTGCCATCTATCTGTTTTTATTCTTGTTCAATGTTGATAGTTTTTCTGAGTAGGAGAGAGGGAAGGGATATATTCAGAAATAAGAAATGATGTAAAAATAAAAGATATCAATCATGTTAAAATAAATGTTTCTTGAATTGTTGGATTAGAACTGTATAAACTCAACAAATTTTGATAAAAATGTTAGGACTATTATTTCAATTTTCCCAAATTGGGAACTCAAATCTGGAATCCCAAAATCTAACATACAACAAATGCTTGTTTTTTGAAATGAAAATCTTTCTAATTCTCTTCTATTTGTACCTAAAAATCACATCAATAATTGAAGTTGAATTCTTATCCTAAAGTCTTAGGATTAACTTAATGATCTAGGAGGGAAATTTTAAAATTTAAGAACAATAACCATTTCAATAAAAATTTTGAAGAAATAAAAGCATTAATTTGTTCTGTGGCAGATTGTTTCAGTTGTTTCTCTCTCCCTCTGGTTTTAATGCTTCTTTGTCCTCTGTTCAAATTTTTGATGAAAAAAAGTTATTCAAGGACACAATTCTACTGCTAAGAGTTCCATCATGTTCCCTGGAATGAATTACAACCACTGTAAGATGCAGAGGGAAAGTTCTCAGCTGACTGCTTATGCTCGCGGGTGGGGATGGGACTATCTTGGGGGGAGAATTATAACTTTCATTGGTGACAGTCTGGCAGCCAAGAGAGGTCCCTGGAGACTTACATGTGATATTATGGTCACATGAACTTCAATTCTTTGCTGACTAAATTCAAGTGCTATATTAGGGTATGAGTTACAAAATCTTATAATGTGTATAATAGTCATTTGTGGGAGATGCCGTGCTGAGAGCTTTCGTGAGCTATTCAGGACATCTAACACTGTTTTCTTGCATCCTTACATGGTCCTTGTTGATGTGGCCAATGACTGACTCCAAATGAAAGACTAAGAGCTCAATGTTGATCAAACTTGAAATTGCCCGGGCAACTCAACAGCTTATTCTAAATAATTTGGTGGTTTCAGTCCAAATCCAAGTGTACACTTGATTTAATTGGAACTCGCAGTATGAATCTTGTCCAAGATTGGAAACCATTTGTGTACTGATGTGTTCGATGGAAATGTTCCTTTGAATTCAGATATAACATTTCCTTTGTATACCATCTATCTCCATTTTCATTTTCTAATTGATCAATAGAGCTTTTATTGATGATCTAAAGTAGATATTAAGCTTGCATTGTTGAAATAATCAGAGATGATACATACTACCTCTCCATAGAGATGTTCGAATTTAAGGCATTGGGGGTGGGCTTGGAAGATAGGGAGGAGCTAGTGAGAAGTCTAATTTATAAACAACAGAAATAAAAGTACATTTACTATACTGAAACTTAACAAATCCATAAAAGCAGAGATTATTAAATCTTCTTTGTTACTATTCCTCATAATTCCTATGTAGTAGGATACCTTGAAAGGGGTCTCCTTCAAGGAAGGAAATCTGAAAGAGAAAGGAATTAGTAGTTAAGGAAGTTGGGAAGAACCTCTTTAAAAATAGGATATGAATTGCAGGAAATTAGGAAAATTAAAATGCCGAGATGGGGAGATGAGTAGTTCAAAGGCATGAAGAGTAGATTTAACAATCTTTTAAGAAACAGAAGTTAAGCCAATATGGCTAGTCATAGAGAATGTGAAGGAGAATAAAGTGTGATAAAATTACAAAGATAGGAAAGGATTTTATATTGGATCCTAGTAATAATATGGAACCACAAGAATTAATTGATAAATTACTTAAACAAAATATAAGAATTAGAATTTTAAAAGTGTTGCTGTCCTCTAGAGATGAAGATTCTCCTTCAATGCTTTTTTTAGATTATTAATTTGCAAAGCAAGCCTTTTTCATGAATAAAATAACTCACACTTATAATAGTCATTTAAGTTAACAAAACGTTTTTTAAACACTGTGAGCAACATAGGTAGGACATTTAATATTAATTTTATCTGACAAATAAGAAAACTGTCTGAGGTTAAATAAATTGTCCGTGGTCACCTAATGTCAAAGGTAACGTTCACCAAGCTCAGTGCAAATGGTCATAATTTCCAAATTGTTAGTCTAAAGAAAGCTTAGCAGCACTGTTTTTAAGGTAACTTTCTTCCAGATAACATAATAATTAGTATAAATATTAGGGGGACGATGCACCTAGAGAATGGTGCATGAGTCCACAACATAGTAACATCACCATGCTAATATTTTCATGAGGATACTTCATAGTTTAGGAAATTTAGAAAGCAATACAGCAAAAGCAAAGAGGCAGGGGTATGGAGAGGAATCTGTCAAGACATGAACTTGTGGGTGGGTAGAGAGAGGGAAAATGACTATGTTGAGAGGAGTGCTCATGGAGTCCTGGAGCCCAGCATCTCATTTGACTCATGAGTGTTTCTTGTTGGCTGATTGATGGAAAGTTAAAGTGAAAGCTCATAGCCTTTCCACAAGTCTGACCTCAGAGGATCCAAAGAAAACAAAAAAATAGGTAACTTTTCTGGATTATCGGTGATTTGTATCCCTTTAAATAAGGATACATAAGGGTAGAGATAACTTATTTTATTCCCTTTCTTGTTATTTGTTTTATTCCGTGTTTTACATGAAAGGACAGTTTTGTGAATCCCAGCCTTGATTGACCTTTACTTTTTGTGTGACCTTGAGCAAGTTACTTAGCCTCAGTTTCCTCACCTGTAAAATGGGATTAATAAAAGTACATACCCTCACAGAGTTTTTGTGAAGACCAAATGAGACAACATATGGAAAATGCTCAAAAATGATTTTATTATTATTATTATTATAAGATGCCTTTGAGTGGCTTCACAGAGTAGATAGAGAGGTTATCTAATAGATATATCTGGGTTCTAATTCTATCCCTAGAATATACTGGGACTATGGCCAATTTCTAGGATCCTGAGCATTCTCTAAGAATCTATGTTTAAGAGCAGATATCATTTTGCAATGATAGAGAGAGAGTTCCCTCAAGGAATTTCCCCTTTTGGATAAATTCACAAATCCAAAACAAAACCCCCAAAATGCTTTCATTTCATATCTTAAAAGCTAATACAGCTTTCTAAAAATTTTCAGATTGTGAAGAAAATCTGTATATGATGTAGTTATTAACACTAAGTTCTATTTTCACATATTTTTACTATAAATTCATGGATTGTTTAAATCACTAGAAAGATAAATAGGATTTACTCAAGAACTTCTCTCATTTCCCTTCCTAAAAAAGCTTTACTATTTTGTAGTAGGTCAGTTTTGATGTTGAAAATCTTTTCAGCTCCATGACATTTTCATTTTGTGCCACAGTTAGTCGTCATTGTGGGTTGTTGTTGCTGGTTTTTTTTTAAGACAAGGCTGCATTTTTCTCATATAAAAGGCATAGAAAAATAAATGTTTTGTTTATTAAAAAATATGTTAGGGAACAACTTTCAAAAAGACAACAGCATCTTCCATGAACCCCCAGAATGATCAAATTCCTTTTATTCCAGACTTGTTTCCAGAGCTAGAGTATTTTTTTTCCAGTTTAATGTTGTATAGCATGATTGATGAGACTGACCTCTATCTATTATTACTGGGTAAGAAAGAAGTAGCTTGTGAATAGGACATTTATAAGGAAGTATTAAAGCAACATTGTCTGCCAGTGTGTTCTAAAGATACCCAGAAGAAGAAAGAAAGCTTTCTAGTTTTAGAACTGAAATTGTCAGGGTTGAAACTGGGCAAGATCACAATGAATGTTAGGTATAATATTTTATTTCAAAACATTTCCTAATTGGTCTCCCAATTCTCAGTTCTCTTCCCTTCCCAAGCTATCTTCTATCAAGCAGCCAAAATGAAACTTTTGGGAGTACAGGTCTGACCTCATCATTTTTATTGTACTATGTTATGGAACTGCTTGTTTTATTCCAAATTTTTTTAAAAACAATTAAAACTTCAGAGGTTACCCTTTTACCTCTAGGGGAAACAAACAAACACAAACATAAGCTCTTGTCTTTGACATTCAAGATAAATCCAATCTGGCTCTAAACTATCTTTTCATACAGTACACAGAAAGGCCACAGATTTTAGAACTGGAAATGGACCTTGGGAACTTTGAGAACAAAATTTACAAATCAGAAAACTGAGGATCCAACAGATTAAAATTTAGTTACTTGACCAAAGCTATATACCTAGTAAGTATCTGAGGCAGGATTTCATTCTAGGTTTTCCTAACTGAATCCAATGTCCTAATCTCTATGTTGTGCTGACACTTCCACTCCTGGTACATATTAACTTCTGGTTCTTCAACTTAGCACAGCCTGAGTATATCCCATATCTGAGATATATATATCCCATGTCTTGGATATATATATATTGTTTTTCCCTCTGTCTCGTAGGAACTTTGGCTTTATTGTAACTTCAATTCAAGCATCATATTTCTATAAAAAGAATGTTCTAAATCCCCTAGGTGCTAAAACTATCCCATAATTCAGATTATCAGATAGTATACTATATATATATATATATATATATATATATATATATATATATATGTATGTGTGTGTATTTTATATATGTATGTATAAACTATATGTACATGTACATATATATATAAACTATAAGTATATGTACATATACATATACTATAAGCTTCTTGAGATGAAAGTTTTTTTTGTTTTGTCTTTGTAATTCCAGCACTTAGCACAATGCCTTAATATTAGTGGGAATCTAATGGAATGAAGTAGATAAACAACAGAAATCCAGTCTCAGATACTTGACACAACTACCTGTTTGATCCTGAGCAAGTCACCAAGTTACCAACTCACCAAGATGATTAATAATAATAATAAAATATAAAGAATATCTTACCAAAATAAGATGAATTTTTTAAAAGTGGAAGGATGTTGATGATTAATTGATGAAACAGAGGATCATGTCATAGGAAAATTTCATAATAAAAATTGATATTTATAGAGAACCTTAAGTTAATAAGGCATTTTTACATCTAAATCTATCTGTCAAACAGGTTCAACAGGTATTATTATCTTGCATGTTATAGATGAGAAAAGACCCAAAGAGATTCATTTATTTGCTCATGATCACCGATCTTAAAAGTAGCGTGTGGTACAGTGGAATGAGGACCTGGATTGAAATCTTGCCTCTTGATTATTACCTGTGTAATCTAGGGGAAATCACTTAAGCTCCCTGGGGCTTAGTTTCCTGATCTGTGAAATTAAGGAGCTGGATGAGGTCTCCTTCCAGCACTAAATCTATGATCACATAGTAGCAGAAATAGAATTTTAGCAAGACTGGCTGATTATAACTCCAGCACACAAGTCATTTTGGCCACTGCTTCTCATATCCTTGAAGGGTTCCTTTGGGCAAAGAGTAAGCTCTCATAACATTGTTTTCACATTAGAGAGCCCTACACACGAGTAAGAAGTCTACAACTGGAGCAGCTAGGTGGCCCACTGGATAGAGCACCAGCCTTAAAGTCAAGAGAACCTGAGTTCAAATCTGTTCTGAGACACTTAACACAACTTAGCTATGTGACCCTGGCAAATCACTTAACCCCAATTGCCTCAAAAAAAAAAAAAAGGAATTCTACAATCTCCCACTATTGAAGGTATTAGGGGTGGAGGAAGTAGGTGTAGTACAAAGTCATTTTTATGTCTCAGTGAAGAGAAAAGCATTCTCCTAGTAATATAGCAAGTGATTCTCTAATGAAATATATCAGTTTCTTAGTAACTGCAAAATTATTCAGGCTTTACCTTCTTTCCTTACTTCTAGGGAAGGCCAAGTAGAAAAGTAGATTGATCCCTGGCCCTAGAGATATAATTCCTAGATTTAATTCCCATTCTTGTTTTGTTTTGTTTTTGTAAGGCAACTGGGGTTAAATGAGCAGCCCTAGATCACACAGCTCATAAGTGTCAAGTGTCTGAGGTTGGGTCCTCTTGACTGTAGGGCTGGTGCTCTACTGCAGTACCACCTAGCTGCCCCTCAATTCCTCTTTTTTACCTCTGTGATCTTGGGGAGTTATTGAGCCTTCCTAAGCCTCAGTTTCTCTGTTTGCCAGAAGAATGGGGTGTACTAGATATTCTCTGAAGTTCTAGATCTATGAGACTGCTTCTCAATCCCATATGCTCCTCTAACTTTCAGTAATTCAGATACAAACCAGGCCCGTGGGAAAGAGGGGAAGTGGTAAGGGAAGTGGAAGAAGATGAGCAGAACATAACCCTGAAAAGTGAAACTGGCAGAGGGGAAGGTATGCTGGGCTTGCTGCTCACTATCTTGTCTCACAAGAATGAAATAGGGGTTTCTAGGGTAGTATACTGAGTGACCAAGATACCTTCCTTTCCCATGGGAGGCAAAAATGTTGATCTGTTTTCCTTCAGGCCCATGCTATGGAACTCACCTCCAGTAGTCTGAGGAAGATTAACTGGGGGAAAGGGGAGGGTTAGAAATGGGAATGTCATTGTTTGATTGTCTCTGATATCAAATTGGTGTTTTGGGATGGCGATACAATGCTACTTCCCACTATTCTAAAAGATCGGGATGATTTGTTTTTATTATTTTTAGCAATTGTTGATTTCAAAAAAGCTTAAAAGTTGACTGTATTTAGGATTGAAAATGAGTCAAAGACTAATTTGCTCCAGCCATCCCTGCTACATGTAATTCTGTATCTCTCTTCCCTTTAATGGCTAAATTCCTTGAAAAAGTCATGTACAATCGATTTCCTTTTCTCTCATTTTTTTTCTCCACAGTTAGGTTTCTTGACTTTGTCATTCAACTGTTATTATTCTCTCTAAAGTGACCAATAAAAGTTTAATTGCCAAAACCTTTTCTCAGTTTTCATTCTTCTTGATCCCTAGTAGATTAAGATTTAGAGTCAGGCCTGAATTCAAATCCAGCTTCAGATTATGTAAATGAGCAAATCACTTAACTTCTATGGGCCTCAATTTCCTCAACTACAAAATGGAGATAATAATAACATCTAGCTCACAGGGTTATTGTCACATGAGATAATCTCAATCACTTGAGATAATAGTTGATTTTTTTTATTTTATTAATGTTTTATTTTTCCCCAATTACATATTAAAAAATTTTTAACACTCATTGTTGAGAGTTCCAAATTCTTTCCCTCCCTTCCTTCTCTCTCCCCTTCCTGAGACAGTAGGCAATCTGATAGAAGTTATACATATGTTATCATGTTAAACATTTCCCTACTAGTCATTTTTATTTTTAAAAATTGAATAAAACAAAAGAGAAAGAAAGTCAAAAATGGTATCCTTCAATCTACATTCAGTTGCTATCAGCTCTTTCTCTAAATGTAGATACAATTTTTCATCATGAGTTCTTTGGGATTGTCTTGGAGTATTGTATTGCTACAAATAGCTACATCATTCACAGTACTTCATTATACAATGTTGCTGTTAACTCTATACAGTGTTCTTGTAGTTCTGCTTACTTCACTCCATATCAGTTCATATAAGTCTTTCCAGGTTTCTCTGAAAGGAACCTGCTTGCCATTTCTTAAAGCACAATAATATTCCATTATAAACATAAACTACAATCTCTTCACCATCCCCTCAATTTTTAACTCTTAGCCATCACAAAAAAAGCTGCTATCAATATTTTGTACAAATAGATTCGTTTTCCATTATTTGATGAGATATTTGTGAAGTGTTTGGCATAGTGTCTGGCACATAGTAAGCACTATATAAAGGCTAGCTAGTATTATTATTGTTAATGTTATTTGCCTCCCTGCAACATTTAACATTGTTGATCACCTTTTTCTTCATATTCACATCTTTTAAATTTTTCATATCATGATTTTCTCTTATTTCCCCATCTAACTAACTATTCTTTCTTAGTTAGTTTTGCTGGATCTTTATCCAGGTCATATCTAGTAACTGGATATGCCCCAAGTTCTGTACTGGTTCCTCTTCTTTTCTTCCCATATACTATTTCATTAGCAATCTCATCAGTTCCAAGGGATTCAGTTATCATTTAAAATGTGATTGATTCTCATTGTTATTTATCCCATTCTAACTTCTCTTATATCCTCCAAGCTCACATCTCCAACTGCCTATTAGACATGTTAAACTAGATGTCCCAAAGATGTAGTAAATACATCATATCCAAAAGTAAATTTATTATTTTTACCCCCAACCTGCCCCTCTTCCCAACTTCCCAAGTACTGTTAAAGATATCACCACCCTTCTAATTACCCAGGCTCCCAATCTAGGTGTCATCCTTGATTCTTCTCTCTAGATATCTTTTTTTCTGTATCTCTATCTCTCCCTCTTTCTTTCTGTCTCTGTCTCTGTCTCCCTCTTTTTATTTCTGTCTCTGTCTCTGTGTGTGTGTGTGTCTCTCTCGTAGAAGATGTAGATTTTAGTGCTATCTGCATAGGGATATTAATTCAACTCAGATACATGATAGCTAGTCAGATCTACTCCAGGGGGAAGTATAAAGACAGAAAAGTAGAGTAGCAAGGATTAAGACTAAAAAGTCAGGCACACTCATCCGTCACATCCTATGATATGGATGGTGATAACAACAAAGGAGACTGAGGAAAAAGTGATCAGGCTAATAGGAAAAAAAAAACTAGGAGACAGAAATGTCATGAAAACCCATGGAGAAAAAGAGTACCCAGGAGACAAGTGATGACCAATATAGAATGCCACAGAAAAGTTCAGAAGAATGGAGCCTGATAAAAAGCCTTAGAATTTAAAGAGATCATTAGTAAATCTGTAAGAGTAAATAAGGATCTACAAAGGTCATACTATGTACAAGGTACTCTACTAGGTATTGAGAACACAAATTAGAAAATGAAATTAATGCCTGCCTTCAAAGAACTTATATTTTATTGGGGCGGGGAGAGAATATAACTGATAGACATAAATGCATACATTATCATTTCAGGAAGAGAAACTACTCACAACTGGGGGTGGGGGGTGGGAAATAGAAAGTTTCCCAGATGAGGTTCCACTTAAACTGAGCCCTGAAGGAAACTAGATATTATGAGAAATGAACCTCAGTAATTGGAAAGAAACTGCAAAGGACTATGGGCTAAGTTTGGTTAGCTTGGTGGGAATATAAAATTCATAACAGGGGAATCATGTCAAATAAGCCTGGTAAGGTAGATGAAGCCAGACTATGAAGGAATTAAAGACCAAACTGAGGAATTTGTATTTTATTCTAGAGGTAATTAGGAGCCACTGACACTTCTTGAGAAGGGTGATGACAGTTAAATAACACTAACAATAGAAATACTGAAAATCTAGTAAATAGGACTACATTTATCAGACAGAAATAATGAAATCAGAAGGATATATTAGCCATCAGGTGTTGGAGAGACTATATTCAGCTGGGTGGGAGGGAGGGGCGGGAATGTCCTGCAGGCATTTGGAGGTAATGATACAAAAATCAAAGTAGAAATCCGGGCTGACAATAAAAGATTTACTAGTTGTTAACACCAAGGTGGAGATGAAGTTTTGATGGAAAGAATGGAGGGAGGAGGGAAGAAAAGAGGGAAGGAAGGGAAGAAAGAAGGGAAGGAAAGGAAGAGAGGAAAAAAAGGAAGTAAGGAGGGAAGGAGGAAATGAAGGAAGGAAGGAGGGAAGGAAGGAAAGAGGAAAGGAGGGAAGGAAGGAAAGAGGAGAGGAGGGAAGGAAAGAAAGAAGGAGGAAAAGAGGAAAAGAGAAAGGAGAAAAGGAAAAAAAGGAAAGGAGGAAGGAGGGAAGGAAGGAAAGAGGAAGGAGGGAAGGAAGGAAGGAGGAAGGAGGGAAGGAAAGAAAGAAGGAGGAAAAGAGGAAAAGAGAAAGGAGAAAAGGAAAAAAAGGAAAGGAGGAAGGAGGGAAGGAAGGAAGGAGGAAAGCAGGAAGGAAGAGAGGGAGAGAGGAAAGACAAAGAAAAAGGGAAAGAGAAAGAAAATGAAAAGACTAGAGTGGCATAGCATAGTATAGCATTAAACTTATTTCTTATTTCATGCTTTTTCATGCCCTTTAACATCAAATACTAAATAGAATGGTTTGATGTATGTGCAGTCTGAATTCTTTTTATCAAGATAACTAGGTCATCCCATCCAAAAGGATTGCTATAAACAAAGGGTTGAGCTAAGTAGTTAATCAGAATTGCACTGAAAAGCATCCAGGTATAGGTAAAGGCAGATGGCCTCAGCACGCTTTCATGCTTGGTCAAGTGTTATTAATCTATGACCAAAGGAGCAGGTGGCTGGCAGATATTACACTATTTCCTTCAAAAGTCGCCCAAGCTATAACAAAATATTGACTCAATATATTAATGTTTTTTAAAAATCATTTTCAAAATAAAATATCTCATCTATGATAGCTTTCTTTTTTTTAATTCCCTTTTCAAGTAGAGTTAAAGGTAACACAGGTAATTCTCTTTTGTTTCACGATTTTTTCCATGCAAATGAACTCTTATCTGGTCATAAAGACATTTGCAGAAATTAAATACATCAAAGAATTTGTCATTTTATTTGTCTAGGTCTCAGAGATTTTTAACCTAGGACCTATGAACAGAACTATATTGATGCACATTTTTAAATTTATTCAGATGTTATTCACATATACTATTGTAGTAAAAATATATTGGTTTGTATGTAAATTTTTATGTTAAGATAATATTTATGATTATTATTATTGGCACGTCCTCTATATATCTATATTTTCCTATTGGGAGGGAAGTTATCTCTCTTTTTTTAAAGTTATCTTTTTTGATGTAATTGTTTTATCAAAGTGGAAATAGTCTGTTATTTCATTTAAAAGTTACTAAAATGCCATTTCCTGAACCACAAGAATACAAATAAATAGTTTTTTATAGTACTCCAAAATTTAACACAAAAATAATGAGAGTAAAAATATATTTTTTCAAGTCACAACAATAGTATGGAGATAAGATAAAAGAGAAGCAACTATGCCCTTGTTAAGTGAGAATGCAAAAAAATTAATTTTAATTCAATTGTGACACATTCCCTTCTCATTATATTGTGGAAAATTTAAGCTCCAGAGGAAAGAAATAAATGGAAATCTTCCATGATACTAAAATTTAGGTCTTCATTTTCTGAATAGATTAAGTAGTTGATTAATGTAAAACCATAACAATTAAATAACAAATTTACCTTTCCAACAAATTAACTCAAATGTAGAAGAAAAAAGCAACATTAATTAAAAAACAATAAGAGGAAATGAATTGTTTCTGTGAAAATAATTATATATAAGATAATGTGAAACCAAGTGCTGAAGACCGCTGATACTGATCTCTTAAAACTCTGACAAAACATAAATATCTCTTTTTATCATCATAGTTTAAAATAGATTCCATCAGAATCTTCTACGATGTGTGCAAGAGATGGCAAATGTTAATTCAAAAACATTTTTCTAGACTGTCAACTGACTTGTACTCTAGATGACTCTTCATGTGGTCACAAGCAGAGCACGTATGTGTTTTCGCAGAACCATGGGAAATTCATTGTGAAACTTCCTCCAGTTAAAATAGCTGAGGTATAATCTATTGTTTTATCTGCCTCTTTAAGATTTTTGCCTAGCTCACTGACAGAACTATAATCTTCCTAATGAATAAAAGGAGTCCTATGAGAAGAAAATTCTCATACTTTTCCCTAGATGGACCTGGCACAACAGGTACTGGACCACTCAGGGGAAAAAAAATTGTAACTTTTTCAGTGATAGAATCTTTGTGAAATGAGTTTTCAAAGGAAAAAAAATTTGCAAGTAGATATAATATAAATCAAACTTTTATCATTCACATACTCTCCAAATACTTGTTCATGGTATGAATTTCAATGCTTTTACTCAGTTTATGGTAATACTCAACTCTTAAATGCTCAAGATTCCAGTTACTAACAATTCAGCATAATAACTTCTTTCCTGGCCCTTCAAGCACAAAGGAATTTGTGCTTATTGTCATTAAGTCACAGGGGACTTCTACATCCAAGTCATGGCAATAAGTCAGAGTTAGATTTAAAAGGTGTTTAGAGTACATGGGCAAGCAATTCCAAGTTCATCCAAATTCACTTCTGGAATGATGGCCTAGCCTGCTGGCCTAAATTAGTGTGATCCTAAGTGAGGTCTCGATGATGAATCAGAATGGCATTGAATTTGTTAAAAAAAGACTTGCTCTGTGGTAAGATGATGCCTGTGGATGTTAAATGTTGCTTGACAGGATGGAAAGTCAAATGTTTATTCAAAAGGCCACATCCAAATCAGTATGATGATTTCAGTCAAATCATGGGTTCTGATGAAAAAGAAATTTTTCATTTTCAGAACAGAGCTGCTTGTCTCTATGGGGCCAAGGATCCAGCTGTTGATGGGTTTGATGTAAATGAGCAGGCATGCCATGAAACATGAAACCAGGATCATGCAGGTGATTAAAAATGGGTGAAAAATGTCTTTTGATGTGGACATCATAATTTTTTAACATGCAAAATGTACTGCAGAAATACCATAAGACTACACTGTGGCAACAATTCTCATGTCCAATCTACCCCATTATAAAATGGAGGTAATTAAAAGCAGCCAAGAATTAACCAATTTGAAAAACATATCTCAACATTATTATAGAGGGTAAAAACAGAGAATTGATTTTTATATGATACCAACCTGAAATCCAGTCCTTGAACTCTTACATTATAGACTTCTCTGTCATTTAGCCAGAAGAAATCCGTTCAGTCTTAAGGTAGCTTTTAAAGTTTCCATTTTGTCCAGTCTTCTGTCCCAGGAAAGAACGCTTTACCTGTCCTAGGGAAAGCACCATTGTCTTGAAGGGGGAGGGTTGATTGACCACAATGTGCTGAGGGAGTGTGAGGTCCAACTCTGGAGGAAGAGGAGATCAACCACAGTGGCCCCACACACACACCTGCCAGCTGATGTAGCTGCTATGCTGACTCCCGCTGCTTCACATCCAAGTACATTGGAAGCAGCCTCTCCTGTGGCAGGAGGAAGGGCTGTGGTCTGTGAACTTTTTAACAACTCTGTTTTTGAACTGTATTTCAGTATAATTTGTTTCCTTTGTAATCCTATTTTTAAACGTTTACACATGTAAAATTATTATTCTGAGAAGACGGTCCATTAGTCTTTACCAGATTGCCAAAAGGATCTATGATACTCAATATAGACTAAAACATGGATTCATCTTGAAACCAAAGCATAGTCTAGACACTTCCCTTCCCATAATATCTTGTACTCCCATTTCACCTTCAGTAGATAGTTTTATAAGCTGATTTAAAAAAAAAATCCTAGTTTCCCTTTTGATGATGAGTTTATCATGTTGAATTGAACCAAGCTCACAACTAGAAATCTTTTCCAATTGAAGTGATGCTTACTCCTAACAATAACTATCATGATCATTGACATTTACACAATTCTTCAGAATCTGAAAACTTCTTTATGGCCTAGCCCATAAGAATCATGGGCTACTTTCACAACATGATAAAGCACCAGAGAAAATAAATTACCAAATTTGAGATGAGAGACCACTGCAGGTATCAAATTCAAACCATAACTGAAAAAGAAATTCTTCTCTACAATATAGCCAACAAGAGGTGATTTAGACATCTCTCAAGGAGAGGAACTTAAAAGAGATGCTTCTACCTTCAAAATGATCCATTCCAAATGTTCATACTTTTTGATAATTTTTTCCCTTATATTAACCTTAAATATGACTTTTTTTATAATTCCTACCCATTGCTCCTAGATCCAATTCATGGAGCTTAGAAGAAAAAAAAATCTAATCTCTCTATCCTTTAAGATTAAGTCTTTGCCCAAAGAGATCTTAAAGGAAGGAAAGGGATCTACGTGAGTAAAAATGTTTGTGGCAGCCCTTTTTGTACTATCAAGAAACTGGAAACTGAGTGGATGCCCATCAGTTGGAGAGTGGCTGAATAAGTTATGGTATATGAATGTTATGGAATAGTTTTGTTCTATAAGAAATTATCAGGAGAATGATTTCAGAGAGGCTGGGAGAGACTTACATGAACTGATGCTTGAATGAAATGTGCAGAACCAGGAGATCATTGTACACAACATCAATATTATACAACGATCAATTCTGATGAATGTGATTCTTTCCAAAAATAAGATGACTGATGTCAGTTCCAATGATTTTGTAATAAAGAGAGACATCTACACACAGAGAGAGGACTGTGGGAACTGAATGTAGATCACCACATAACATTCTCACTTTTTAGTTGTTGTTCACTTGCATTTTGTTTTCTTACTCATTTACTTTATTTTTTTTTTTGATCTGATTTCTCTTGTGCAGAAAGAGAATTGTATAAATATGTTTATACATATTGGATTTAACATATATTTTAACATGTTTAACATATTGCCATCTAGGGGAGGGGATGGGGGGGAAGGAAGAGAAAATCTGAAACACAAGGCTATGCAAGGATCAATATTTTCAAATTATCCGTGCATATATTTTGAAAATAAAAAGCCTAAAAAAAAAGATTAAGTCTTTGGTGGAAATATGTCTAAAATATGGCAACAATTTCAATTCCAGCAAAGAATAAGCTGTCTTAAAATATACTACCGTAGCAAAAAGCCTGGAAACTAAGGGAATAGTTGATAATTGGGGAATGACAGAACATTGACATGATGGAATATTATTGTGTTTTAAGAGGTGAAAAAATAGATAATTTCAAAATGACATGGAAAGATATGAATTGATTTGAAGAAGAGTTAACAGAATAGGAAAAACAATGTGTACTATGATAGCAATATTATAAAAACAAATGATTCTGATACTTTAATAAACTGATGAAGAATAAAATGAACAGAACCAGGAAAACAACTTATAGAATAATAACACTTTAAAAGCAAACAACTTTGAAAGCTGTGAATTTCCCTTGATGCAATAATCATACATGATTCCCAAGAACTAATGATTAAGCACACCATTCATCTCCTGATAGAGATGGGATAAATTCAGGATGAAAAATGAAGCTTATATATTTTTGTACATGGCCAATGAAGAAATTTTCTTTTGCTTGACTATGCATATCTGTTATTTTTCCAAATAACAAAACAAACAAAAATTTTGTTGTCTTTTTTTGAGTGTGAAATGGGGTGAAAAAGGAAAAATTAGATTTTAATTTGAAATTTTTAACAATTTAAAGAGGAAAATGTACCACTACAATAATCTCATTTAGCTAATTCCTAACCTTCCACATTTAATAGTTTTTGTTATTGTTCAGTCATGACCAACTCTTTGTGACACCATTTAAGGTTTTCTTGGCAAAGATACTGGAACGGTTTGCTAGTTCCTTCTGCAGCTCCTTTTATAGATGAGGAAAATGAAGCAAATAGGTTTAAGTGACTTGTACAGAGTCACACAATTAGTGTCTGAGGTCAAATTTGAACTCAGGAAGATGACTCTCCCTAATTCTAAGCCTTACAGTCTATCCATTGTACCACCTAGCTACTATATGTGAGTTATTAGAATTATCAATGATTTATAGATGAAGGTGAATTAAGAATGCATGTTACTTAAGATCAAGGACTACCACGTCCAAGTTTTGATTGGTAGGGGTTGGGGACATCCTCAATAAGTACTCTTCTAAGCTTTCTAGGCAGACATGCCATAGAAATAAGCACCATTCATCTGGTTCAAAACATACTTGGAAAGTAATTAAAATGCAAGCATCACAATGCTGACAGTATAAATATATTACCCACAGTTATTACAAGACCATGTATTTTAATGCACAGAGGAGATTCTGCATAATTTCCAAATAGCCTTCAGGAGGATAGCATTGTTAATATTTGCAAAAGAGCATTTAAAACATAAAAATCCCATTATCATTTATCTCCACGGCTAAATTGTTGCCCTCACCCCATTTTTGTTTAAACCTAATCCCTTTACAAATAAAAATTGGCTTCTTGTGTTCTGAATTCACCTAAACTTATTTAAGCTGAACTGTTCACACTGTGGAAGGGAGAGTAGTGCTTAGGAGGAAAAAAGCTCATCATCCCTAGGGCTCCTGGGTAATAGGTTTATCTTACTTATGCATCTGGTGCCCTAATTCATGATGCTTTAAAACTCTGAAGTTACAGCTCATAGCTCACTGCCATCAGTGGGCACCTTTTATGCAATAAATTCAACAGAGGCAAAGCAATAAGATAATAAGCTAGACCCACTGGAGCTTAACAAGATAAATACAAAGTGACCGCCTAAGCCTGGGAAATTATTCTTTTTAAGAATTAAGAAGGAGTGACTGTTTAGTAGCAGTGTGGGTCAGTGGGAAAGAGTATTGACTTAGGGGTCAAAGGACCTGAGCTACAGCTCCCACCTCTGAGACTCATTGCCTATGTAACAAAGCTTCAATGTCTAGGTCTCAGTTCCCTTCCCTGTAATAGGAGATTAGAAGAGAAGGTCTTAGAGGCTTCATTTCACTCAAAAATTATGATCCCATGAAAAAAAGAAACTGGCTCAAGTGTTTGGAGGGAAGAATAATAAAGGAAGAAAATACCTTGGTTTCCCTTAGATTGCTCTTCCAAAGCCAGCTGAATGATATAATGGGGGAAAATGCTAGACTTGGAGTCTTTTTGACTCCAAGTTTTAACTCAAGTTCAAATCCAATCTCAGACACTCAAATAGTTGTGTAAATCTGAATTAGTCACAGTCCCTCTGCCTTAGTTTCCTCATCTGTAAAAATGGAAGTAATAATAATACCCACCTCCTAGGGATTGTTAAAGAATAAAAATTTATAAATATGACCCTAAAATGTGAAGCATTAGATCAATGCTATCTATTTTATTAATCTTTGACCTTATTTACACATTTAAAACTATTCACCAAGAAGCAGTATGGGCAAAGTATGTAAAGAGCCATGGGTGACCAACAGCAGTTGGGTTCTTCTGCTTTTGACACATACAAGATTCTGGAGGCCATGAACAAAACACCTAATCTCTCAATGTCCCAGGCAACCCTGAAAGAATATAAATCATAGCTGTTGTCATTATGTCTCAATGGATAGAATTGCCTTGTCAGTAAAATTGCCTAATTGGATAAAATCACAGGTCTAAAGAATTTTTGATCACAGATGAAAAAATTTTAAGAATTAATTTTTTCTTTCTTTTTTTGCAAGACAATTAAGTGACTTACCCAGGGTCATATAGTTAGAAAATGTCAAATGTCTGAATCGAGATTTGAACTCAAATCCTCCTAACTGCAATGCTGGAAGTCTATCTACTGTATCATCTTAGTTAGCTGTCCCAAGGATTTACATTAAAAAAAGATAAATTCAGGGGTATTCTGAGAAACTTCATTCATAAGACAAGAAAATCATTGAAATTTTTCACTTAGATTGATCTGCTCTGAAGCTTTTTTGTTTTTCTATATTTCTAATGAAGCTATTTGAGAATGGGAATAGTACAGACAGCACACACAATATAACTGCCAAAAGATTTCTGCATCTTCTCTTACCTCCCAAAAACAGTATTTTATTGGTCTGGTTCTGAAAATCAAATAGACCCTTAAAATAATCAAAATATTATTGCATATCTCTAAGGGACCTCTTAAGTCAAGAAATTCACATGTTCTATGTTCCAATTAAACTGGTCCCAATATGACATATCATCTTCTACCGCCATGATCCTTTATAGGCAAATTCTAGCTCTTATAATGCTCTTCCTTTTTACTTCTACTTCTTGAAATCCTTAGGTAAATTCAAGATCAGATCCTGTGTCATTTCCTATAAAAAGCCTTCTTCAATACTGACAATTTTTGGTAACCCCCCCCTCCACACACACACACACACACACACACACACACACACACACACAAGATTTGCATTTATTTTATTTAAATTTTGTACTTAATTATCTGTAGCCAGGTACCCTTCATAGAATTAATCTCCTTGAGAATAGGCAGTTTCTCTCACTTTCTCTCTGTGCCTCTGGTTCCTAGCATAGTGCCTAGCACATAGTGGTAACTTAATAAATGTTAATCAAGTCTGTTTTCTACTTTGACTTCAGCTAAATGTATACCTGCTTAGAAAAGCCCATTGATTATTATATTATGATTGTTATATATGATTGTTTTATAAATATATACATATATGTGATTGTTATATCTTAAATGGGGCACATAATGATATTGAAGGATGAAATCAAAGTATATTTTCTAATTTTCCTTAGCCTGAAGGAGGATAGCTTTAGGTCACAGCCATTTTTTTTTCCTTTTCCAATGACAAAACCTAATATTTTAGGGCCAGTCATAATTTGCTTAAGTTAGCTAAACAAATTAAATCCTTCTAGTCTATTCCTCCTGTACTTGTGAAATTTCAGTCAAAGTAAAGCAGTATGATAGGTTCATTTTTAAGAGTGCTGGTAAGCTACACTCTTAGCAGCAATTACAGCATCTACTAAAAATAATTTACAGAGCCCTGTGAAGAGATAGCATGAAGGTGAGCAGTGTGAATGCTTCAGCCACACTGTCGGCAAGATAAACAATTTATCATTGTCGCTGATTAATTTAACAAGCCACTGAACATTAAACTTGCACCCAAGCAGTCTGGATATTAAATAAGGAGGTTTCGAGATAGTGGTTCCATTTCTGTTTTCAATAAATACAGCCATGGAGGTCTTTCTCTAACCAATAGTGATGAGGAAATAGGCATTGGCTTCTGGGGAGCCTGTTACTATGTTGGTGAGGTTTATCCAGCTCTATCTAGCATAAATTACTAAATCAAATTCAGTTATACCTCAAGGGGGATAAGGGGTAGAAATAGAAAGGGCAATAGCCCTTTGGTTGGCAGACAAAATGGAAATGTGGCCTTAAAATATTCACAACAGCACTTCTCTGTAATAGCAAAAAAAAGAAAAAAGAAAAATATCTGAAAACAAGGTGGCTGTTCATTGGTTCGGTTGCTGGATAAAAGTAGTATAGAATGTAATATAATATCATTCTGTATGACAAATCTGAAAATCCTGTGATTCCACATGGCTGATTAAACCTTGCCTTCCTTTTTCCTTTTCATTTATATGGAAGATCCAAGAATCTTGGGTGGGAACAAAAAAGGGAGGCTAAAATAAGACCACCCTTGGTGGTTTGTTGAAAAAGTAGGTCCTAAAAATTACATTAGGGAGATATAGATTAGCAATTATATTTTGACAAAATTCGCAGGCTATCCCTGATGGCTTCAGCTTCATATGTAAAGTGAGTTGGAGAAGAAAATTATAAACCACTCCAATATCTTTGCCAAGAAAACCCCAAATCGGGCCACAAAGAATCAGACATGACTAAAAACAACTGAACAATAAAAAACAACTTGCAGGAGGATTTCCTAATCCTAGGATAGATAGAGACTTGGAATAGAGACATTGATAATGGAGAGCAAAAGGAAATAAAATCCAAAGTATGAAATAATCATGAACTCTACTTAATTTATGATTTTTCTAGGTACTGAAAGCACTTATCCTTTGGAGGCCAAACTTCTTAAAAGAAGAACTACACATTTGGTCATTTAACAAGGGGTGGGAGGAAGTAATATGACTTCTGTCTAGAAAGATAAGTTAGAGCCAGATTGTAAAAGGCTTCTATTGCCAAACAGAAGCAATGAGAAACCATGGATGCTTCTTCGGCATGGTAATAACAAGGTCAGATGTGTGCTTTAGTAAAATCTATTAGGCAGCTGTGTGGGTCCATCCTGGAGAGGGGAGAGACCAGAAACAGGGAGATTAATAGGAAGTCTTTATAATAACCATATGTATTCCTTATGTGTTTGCCTTTCCATCTGTATGCCCTGTGCACCTCTGCATGTGTGTGCCTTCACATGTGTTCTCTAGATATATTTACCCTTTCCACTGATGGTAAGTGGGTTTGAAGGAGAATGTGACTGAATTTTCTGGGGAAAGTGTTTTATTGCTGCTTTATTACCACATTATTCCATCAAATGCCTTTACTTTGATCTAATTGTGTCCTCTAGGCATCTCACACTAAACTTATCCAAAATGGAACTCATTATCTTTCTCCCTAATATCTTCCTCTCTTTCTAAGTTTCCTATTTCTATCTAGGACATAACTACCTTCCAGGCCCACAGATTCACAGCCTTGTTCCATCCTTGACTCTTCACTCTCACTCACCCCACATAGCCAATCCATGCCCTTTGTTCCATTTACATAGAAACTACCCTAGCTCCCACCTTCATCCCCTCTTGACTAGATTAATGCAATAGCCTTATTGGTACTCCAGCTTCAAATTTCTCCCCACTTCAATGCATTAAATTCAACTGTCAAATGTATAGGTCAGCCCAGGTTATCTCTGCCTTATTTAAAAAAAAAAATTTCCATTGACTCCCTAGTAAATCTAGGTTTTAAAAAAGCCTTCCATTTGGCATTTAAAACTCTTCACAACCTTGCTTCTTACTGCCTTCCCAATCTTTTTCTTGAATTCCCTCCATGCACTCTGTGATCTAATGGGCTTCTTGCTGTTCCGTCAGCCTCCCATCTTGGTGTCCTTACATATATAAGCTGTCTCCCCATGCCTGGAATGGAGTCCCTCCTAACTTCTGCTTTTTATTACACAAGACTTCCTCAAAAAATGACCTAAAATGACCTTATCCAGGAATCCTTTCTGGGCTCCTCTAGCAGCTAATGCCATACCTCTGAGATCACCTTCCATTTACACTTTGTAAATCTTTTAGGTACCTATTTACTTACCTAGACAATAGTCTCCTGCAGTAGAATGTGAACAACTTTGTCTCTCTTCCTATCCCCAGTGATTAACACAATACCTAGAGTAGAGTAAGCACTTCATAAATGCTCACTAAATGATCGGTAACACATATAAAAGACGGGAGTCGCTACATTACAATGGGAAATTCTCCAATCATGTTAACAGAAGACTTTTACAATATGTTAGGACTTGGTCGTGACATATTAACAACAGAACAGGGGATGCACGATTTTTTTTTGATTACAGATATTTGTTAGAAAGGTATTGTTTTTGTCTTTAATGGTGAGGATGAGACAGAAAAAAAATGATTTTTGTTATTTTTTTTCATTTAAGAAGACAACATTATTGTGGGGGGGATTAGTTTGGGGTGATA
The DNA here is from genome assembly GCF_016432865.1 of Antechinus flavipes. NCBI lineage: Eukaryota > Metazoa > Chordata > Mammalia > Dasyuromorphia > Dasyuridae > Antechinus > Antechinus flavipes. The sequence goes on from NC_067400.1 coordinate 49,151,453, forward strand.
CCCCTAGATAGATTAGGTAAAATATGTACTAAAGGAAGATAGAGTTGCTCAATGTCTTCATTGTTTGATTTAACATAGTTCTCATACTTTGGTGTAAGCACAAGACCAGTTTTGTATAAAGAAAGTACAATACTAGCAAAGAGCCGTCTGGTCTCTGTATGTTCTTATTACTGGAACCAACTCAGCTCAGTAAACATTTACACCTCTTAGTAACAGCCTACACCTCTTACTTTTCATATAAGCTTGACCACAAACCATATCAAACCATTATGATGTATCTCCTTCATTTGAGACATTGCATCAGCAGAAAGACTTTCTCCTTAGAGAGACACATTTACACAGACACATATTAGCTAAAAGACTAAGAATCATTGAACTATAAAGCACTCTCAACATTTCAAAGTAATATATATGACATATATATATTTATGTTTCTGCATATATAAATATCCAAATCTATCTAAAATAGATGTGAGCCTCATCATAGTTTGTGAGGTAAGGAGTATGAGTTTTGCTATCCCCATTTTTCAGATAAGGAAACTGAGGCTAAGATTAAGTGACTTAACTATATCAGACAAACATAAATATCAGAGTGAAGGATTAACTTAATTCTTCCTGATTCCATAGTAATATTCTCTCCTTTCTATCATGTTTCTTCTTTAAAGAAAAGGGCAGTGCAATTGGCAAGGAGGTATTTTTAAAAAGACAAAATATAAATTTCTTCTTGATATCGTATTTTATATCTTATTCTGTTCAAATTAAAATTTGAGTGAAATCGTGATATCGACTGTGAGCCAACAGAATTATTCACATCCAGGGAGCTGACTGAAATTTATTGGATTGGGATGGGGTTTGAGATGGGGGAAGGGATATCTCCTTAATGAATCAATATTCTCCAACTCAATCACAAACTCTTGGATTATCCTGGCTGTAAGAAGATGCTCCAGGAAATCAAAGGCTCCTTCTAGCCCTAACTACTCTGACTTCCAACTCTTTCAAAGGTTCAGAAGATCCTGACCTCATTGATTAGAGTTGGAAAGAAACTCAAGAGACTGTTTACTTCAACATTGTCATTTCATAGATGAGTGATTGAGGCTAGGTGGTTATGTGACTTGCCTAAGATCACACAGGAAATGGAAGACCTAGGATTTTAATCCATTTTCCTCTGATTCCAGAGTCAGGGTTCTAGATAATCTGTATGAAAGATTTGTGCATCAAGAAAATTCTGGTCCTCTCTAATGAAGTTCTTAGCAATCTAGATCAAGTTAATTTTCTTAGAAAGTACTTAGAGCTCTACCATGTTCCTCTGGTCCAAAAGATCCACTGGGAAGCAACAAGACTGTAAGAGAATCTCCAGGATTGTCGCAGTCTCAAATTGTCTGTGAAAATCTCAGAAGGGTCAAAGCTCTTCTTATTCCCTAAATAATTGTCAGGGGAGTCCCCCTAGACTGGCACCATTAACTGGCTTTCATACCAGAGTACAAGAGTACCAACTCATCAGATTAATTTGAGGCCCTGATACATCAAGGTTATAGTGTCTGACCTAATATTCTTCCTTTGGGTACTGTTTTTCTAGTTGCTTAATTGCTGGGCCAAAGCACTAGGGAGTCAAAACGGATAATGATGATGATGATAATGATGATGATGGCCTGCTATAGCCAAAAAATCAACTCCATGTGGGCACCGTGCTGGCAATGAATCCCTCCATACTTAGTGAGGCTGGTAGTCAGCAACCGGCCTCAACCACTTGCCTTTCATGTTAATGATGCAGCCTGCCACGGTCTGTACTCCACTGGCATAGCTTTGAGGAATCAGGGTCATTACCCTGGCATGATAATAATAGACATTTACCAAGGTCTTAAGTTTTACAAAGTTTTTTGCAATCTTCACCCCATCTGAACTTTCTAAACCCACTAGAAGGTCAAACAAAAATTCTAAGATTTCTAATATAGAAGAACAGTCAGTTTAGGCTTCCTCATTTTTATATACAGCCAGGAATATGGTTGCAGTGGGAAAATCCAACGATGACTAGAATGATTGGATTCATCTTTGATATTAACTTCCAATTATGCTTAAGGCCATTGGCTGATGAGAAAAAGCAACCTTCCAGGATTATTGCCGAGAAGAATCTTGAAGGAAACATGGAGGATATAAAAAGTTGTGATTTAATTATCTATTTTTTATTAAAGCTTTATATTTTCAAAATATATGCATGGAAAATTTTTCAACACTGATCCTTGCAAAACCCTGTGTTCCAAATTTTCCCTACCTTCTTCCCTAGATGGCAAGTCATCCAATATATGTTAAACATGTTCAAATATATGTTGCCTTAATCTCAAAGCAAATGGAAGGGATACTGTCAGTGATGTAGGCAGGACCTATGTTTCCCATGGAAAATGATAGAATGGTTTCCCAGACCTTGCTATAGCTCAGAAGTAAAAGGAACTCCAACCTCTATAATACTACAAGCAGAGGGGAGTTGAGAATGAACTCAGGGGCCAGATGGAGAGGTACAGAGAGGAAGATCAATCAGTGGTTTTGTGGGCTGGCAGGAGAAGAAGGGAATGTAGATGATTGTATTCAATGAAGAAGTTTCCTAAAAATGCACCCTCCCAATTCCAGAATTTGGGATTTGTTAGAGGGAAGAGAAAGACCTTTGTAGTCGGAATAAAGCCTGGAGTTCAGGTAAATACATACTCAAGTCTCTCCGTGACAACAGCCAGTGGGATGGGTCTCTCAAAAAAAACACAGCAAACAGGAAGGAAATAGCATGCTTTCTTAAAGAAGCAGCCTGGGGCTCAGGACTGTTTACCAAGACATTCAAACCATAAATACCAGTGTCTAGTATGTATGAGCAAAGGTTTGCTTTTTTTGTTTTTGTTTTTTTAAGTGATACCAACAATTACAAGCTTAAGGCAGGGAAGCCTACCCAATGAAAAATATTGTCTTGGGTCTCCATGCTTTGAGTCACACAAATTTGATACACAATAAACAACACTAACATAAAAAGGCTTTCCCTATAACAGAACAACATGACATAAAAGCTGAGGCCTCTGGGTTACAGGGGTCAGTTTTCTGGGCTTCTCTAAAACAGAAAGTCAGTAAAGAGCAGATTCACAAATAAATCCAGTGATCTCTTAGCCCTGAATCTGATCAGATCAATACAAATCAAATCAATACAACAAATCAATACAAGAAATGCCTGTCAATATCCATCATGTGGTGTCCTAAGAAATGTAATTTCTAAGCTGGAAGTTTAAGTTGTTGAATAATTCTATTTTCTATTCCACAGCCAGGCAGGACACAATCAAACAGTCCCTTCTTTATGCCAAAGGCTATTTCTGTGAGCATCCATGCAACATGATGAAAAAGAAAATTTTGCTTAGTGTCAGAAAGAAAACCTTAGTGACACTAATTACATTGACTGCTTGTGTCTGCAAGGCCTTCATTAGCAGCAGTTTTAAGAAAGGGCCTGGCCCCTGTATTTGTGTGTGTGTGTGTGTGTTTAGTGAAAATGTGTTTTAAAGAAGTCTGATTGCTTCCATAGAAAAATTTCACCTTTAAGGTAATCCAGTAGTGATTTTATTAAGGGAAAATTAATCCCAAATTATGAAATATACTGTGATTCCATAAAGAATAATAAAGTTTGGCCCAAAAATATAAAAAATACAAAATATAAAAATATAAAATAAAAAATTGACTATAAAAGTTAAGAATTTAAAGGATCTAAGTCTTAGAATTATACAATTCTAGAGGTGTAAAAGATCTTGGAGATTATCTAGTTCGGTTGCCTAATTTTAAAGATGAGGAAATTAAGACCTGGTGAAGGGGAGTGACTTGCTGAAGACCACACATATAGTTAGATAAAATGACTAACGTCAACATGACTGCAACTCCTCTAGGAAAGGAATAACAATTAAGCAATAAATGGAGGAGGCTCAACTGTGTGAGCTGTGAGCTCATTCAGCAACATTCTCTGATTTATTTATTTATACTCTGTAGTCACCCAACTCCTTCCATTGTGCTCTCTGGAAGGCCTTCTTCTTTTCTTAATTCCTCCATCTTTTTTGCATTAAGAGTTGATTCCCTCCTGATTAGATGTCTCTATTACACTGAACTCTTTGAGAGCAGGAACTGTTATTTACTTTCCTTTTATCCCCAAAGTTTAGTATATAATAAGTTATTAAGAAATATTTATTGACTGACTGATTGACTGATGACAGCCTCCTTGGCTTCTTTTTCTAACACTGACTATATTTTCATTCATTCATTCTAATTCATCGGTCCAGTTGAGGAGTTGAAATATTCTTTTTTTTTCCCCATTGCCACTTCTAGGCTCGCCTTCTTCCATTATCATTCAATAACCTCTTCTCTTTTGAGGTCCATTCAATTTGCATTTATCATCCTATTAAGATTCTATTAGCTGTTGAGTCCAGGCTTACAAAATATTCTTTTTTCTTCTTCAATGAGTTCAATGCCTGACTCATTTTTCTCCTTTCCAAGTCCCGATCTCATACTAGGGTATTTCAACATACAGATGGATATTCCCTTATATATTCCAAACTCCCACTCCTCAGTTTACTCATTTCACATGATCTACTCCTCCACTCCATTACAACTACAAACAGAAATGGTCAAATTCTTGATTTCTTTCATTTAAATGCACCAGTTTCATTTTCACAAAATCTGATAATACTTTATGTGATCATAATCTAATGTCATTCCATCTCTCCCTCTGCCTTGCAACTCTGAAACCCCCTTCTCACCAAGACAATTCTGCCCCAGTCCATCACTCCTGTACGCACTACACATTCTTCCCTTCCCCATCTTTATACCAGTTCAATCTTTACTTCTCTACTCTTCTCTCAAATCTCTTGCCTTTTTTTCCTGTCCATGATCTTACCCTGGCAAGTCCCAAACTTGGATAACTCTCACTCATCATTTCTTCATTCCTATTCATGTGCTGCTGAGAAAAGCTGAAGAAAAGCACAAGACCATGCTGACTGGGTTTAGTAGAAGTTTACGTTACATAATCTCCACTGGATTCTCACTCCTAGCTCCCTAATTGATTAACTGCCTCAGTAACCACAACAGCTTTTCCAAACCTTTTCATCCCTCCTTAAATCTCTCATAACTCTCCTCCCCCTTTCTCTCAGATGACCTTATATTTAAGCCGGGGGGGGGGGGGGGGACGGGGAAATGACATCATTTCCTGAGAGAGCCTTCTTCTCCCTGCCTCTTCATCTCACCTCCCTCCAATGTCTTCTGCTACTTCTTGCCGAGATCAACTCCTCTCTATGCATAAATGATCTCAGTCCATACAATCTTCTCCAACATATTGCCCCCTCTATTATCTATACTCTTTCTCTAATTATCAATTGTTTCCTGTCTACTGGTTGTTTCCCTATTAATCTGTCCTAACTGCTATCCTATATCTCTTCTCCCTTTTGAAGATAAACTCATTGAGATTCTCTACAATGGGTAGCTCCAATTACTTTCCTCATGTTCTCTGATTACCAGTCTCATCATTCAGCTGAAACTTCTCTCTCCATAGTATCCAGTGCCCTTTTAATTGCCAAATTCAGTGATCTTTTTGCAATCCTCATTCCTCTTGACTTCTGCTGAGCGTGACAATGTTAATTGTTCTCTTCTTCTTCATACACTTTGCTTTCCAGAAACATTAACCTCTGGTTTTTTTTCCATCCATCTTATGACTTCTTCTCTGTCCTCTATTGGATCTTCATCCATATTTCGTGCATTAGCCACAGGATTCTCCAAGGCTCTATCTTGGGTCCTTTTTCCTTCTCCCTCAAAACTATTTCTCTTGGTGTTCTCATTAGCTGGTTTCAATTATCCTCTCTATGTAGATAACTCTCAGATCTATTTGTCAGTTCTCATTTTTAAGTCATATCTCCATTTGCTTACTGAACATCTCAAATTGATGTTCTATGAACATCTTAAGTCAACACGACTAAAACTGCACTCATGATCTTTTACCCCAAACCCTTCCCTCGTTCTGGCTTCTTGAACTCAATCAATTATCCAGACCCACATCACTGAATGGGTGTGGTCTCAATCAAACTGAGACCTGTTGAAGACATTAGCTTAAAAGGGCCAAGGTCTCCTATTTTATCCAGAGCCATCTCCAGTCATCTTAATCTATATCTTGACCACCCAGATGGCTCTGAAGGGGAAAGTGAGGCAGGTGTTCTTGCACAGCTACCCTCGCTTAAATCCAATTCACTTGCAATTTACCTCCTGGTCCTCTTCAAGAATGAAGTACACCAACAAGAGAATTGTTCGGTTCTGCCCACATATATTGTATCTAGGATGTACAGTGATATATTTAACATGTATAAGATTGCTTGCCATCTAGGAGGGAGGGAGGGGAAAAGTCGGAACAGAAGTGAGTGCAAGGGATAATGTAAAAAATTACCCGGACATGGGTTCTGTCAATAGAAAGTTATAATTATCTAAAAAAAAAAAAAAAAAAAAAAAAAAAAAAAAGATGTATCTCCAATAAAAAAAAAAAAAAAGAATGAAGTACACACAATAATCTTGGGATTATACTGGACTCTTCGTTCTCTCTCACTACCCATGTCTGATCAGTGTCAAGTCCTATTGTTTCAACCTGAGATATTACAATGGCTTTCTTTCCTCTGACACTGTGACCACCCTGGTACAGCCTTGCCATCTGCGTGGCATGTACCCTTAATATTGTGTGTCTTTCTATCTACCCTGCTACTGAATTCTCTTAAATGTGTTGTCTCCTCTAATTAGAATATGAGCATTTTGAAAACAAGCACTGGATTTTCTCTCTTTTGTATCTTTAGAATTTAGAATAAAACTTGGCAAATACAGGTGCCTAATAAAGTTTTTTTTTAATTTTACTTATTTAAGCCTTCATTCTCTAGGAACAAACTTAGTCATTACCATTAGTCTGAGCTTGGCTGCCTTTTAACTAGGAAACATTTTCATGGGACAATAATTCTGAATTTCAAACAACCAACTAATAAATGAACTCTTGCACAAGCCATTTGTAAATTTCGTACTGTAATCATTTTATTTTTTTTAAAGTATTTGATAATATGTACAAATTAATTTTGATCATAAAATGATATGGAAATATGATCATTATTAGAGAAGCAGACTACTATGACAGAGAGTCTATGTGAATCTTGGGTAAGTCTCTTACCTTTCAGGCTGTTTACCTACTCTAATTGCAGAAAAATTGGTCATCTGCTTTGATAGAAAGCTGGGAGTTTACCATATCAATGAAGTCATGTATGGATAAAAAAACTAAGCCATCATACACAATACATGTAATATATATATGTGTGTGTGTGTGTGTGTGTGTGTGTGTGTGTTTGTGTGTGTGTATTTATAAATATATATCTATACATGTACATATTGTGTAAATATATTAGCTCCTATCATGTATGTATGTGATGGCTGGTATACACACACACACACAAACACACACATACACGTATGTATATATATGGTTTTATATAAAGGGTTTATATAATACATTATATGTTATACAATATATAATACAAAATACATCATATAATATATACACATACATATACATATGAATATATGGCAACTAAGCGATGCAGTGTTGGACCTGGAATCAAAAAATCAGAAAATTTGAATCCTGTCTGAGACACTCAGTAACCTCACTTCCTTCATCTGTATCCTCATATTTCTCCATCACATCCCATAAATGGGGGCTGGGGGAGAGAACAGCACCTAGCTCCCCAGGTTGTTGTGAGGATCAAATGAGATCCTAGATAAGTAATGTTTTAAAGACCTTAAAGCACAGTGTTGATGTGATCTAGTATTGTGTACTTATAATACCTCTACTCAAATCCTCGTTTAGTGACTAGTTTTGATTTTAGGAACCATCAAATAATGGGACTTTTTGCTCTATCCAAAAAAGTAAAAATTGATCCAAATCAAAGTGTAAAGAAATTCTAAACCTTACCATTTCTTTAAGCAATAGAAACTCCTTTAGTTTCCATCATCTTAAGAGGGTCACTGGTGCCTTTAGCACCTGATTAATTTGTAATTAAGACAGGGCAGAATCAGACAATGTTTTTTCTCATTTCCAACACAAAGTTAAATTCGGTGTAGGCTGCAAACGTGCCACTTTCTCCAATTTGCACACTCTGTACCACACTCCAGGTTTATTTTAAGGGTCCCTGTGGGAAGAGGTGGGCACATCCCTCTCAGAGATTTGATCAATGAAGGTCATATGAGTAGTGATAGAGATCCTTCCTGAGTCATTTTGTTTTGCTCTTGTCACTGGCTTCTTCCAAGGATGAACCGACTGTTCAAGAAAGGTACTTGTCATATGCCAGCCCATATGTCCCCCAGAGGTAATATTAAACATTTAAAAATAAGTCAGTCAAGTTACTTGAGCGAAAAAAAAGAGAATTATTCAGAAACTATTCTTCTGAAAGAGCTAGCAGCCAAATCCTGAATGCTGGAAACTACCTATCCTTTTTTCTTGTGAATCTTCTACTTGCAGCTATCCATGTGAGCCAAACTGCCCCTAGACAGAGTTTTCTTTGTACTGTTAATTACAAGCATGGTTGGAAAAACTCAAGCCCAATTAGTCACCTGCCACTCATATCCAAAAGACATAAATGTGCCTAGGATCTATTAGCCAGTTGTCAGAGTCCTTCTCCGTAAGGTCAAGGTCATTAATTCTTATGGAAGGGCTTCCCTTTGAATCCCTGTCTGTGATAGGACAGGTACAGCAGATGCTGATAAAACCAGGCTGTAGGAAGGAAATTTTCTATTGTTGATTATTTCCTTGCTGAGAACTTCCAGAGGGAAGGATAATTTCAATCGCCCATTCAGCTCTCTAATTATGTCATCTTCCCTTCTAATTAGAATTATTGGGGTTAGTGGGGCAGGAGAGTAATCAACCCTAAATGATGTTTTGAAAAAGAGATCAATAAAAGTCATGCTTATTCTTATCTGCTAAGAGAAGCATCATTGTCTGGGTTGGAAATCACAACCCCAGAGACGGTTCCTTTTCCTGATTTTGATGAGACAGCTATGATTCCCAAGGGGAAAAGGAAGGGAGCCACATTGACTGCGTGACTTGGATAAATGGACTGTGTCTAACAGATATGAAGGTTGTCCTGCAAAATGGTGTCACAGGGAAGGCAACATCATCATGAAAGCTAAGCAACAGAAAGAACTATTTGCTGGAGGCACTGATACTTTAATATGGCTTTATGAGAGAAGGGGAATTGAAAGAATTAAAGAGTAGGCCAGAAGGCTAGGATCAAAGAGGGAAGAACTGACTTCTCTTAAGACTGTAAAAAGATGAGTTTATTCATAGAATTTTTGCATATCTAAATCTAATGAAAGTAGAGATATCACAATGAGAGGAATAGGAAAAAATGTAGCATATTAAGATATCACTGTATTCTTGGTTAGAAAAATTCACTTGTTTTATCTGACCAACTAAGCATTATATATAAAAAAAAAGTCACCTAAAAAAATCAAGAACTGCATTAGAAGTGCCTGAAATTAATAGTGTTGAATAAGAATCAGATCCATGTGAATCATTTTCAGGGAAAGAATTATGCCAGGACTTAAGTTAGAGAAGTGGGGGGGGGGGCAGAAATAGCATGAAATTATTATAGAGAGACAGCATGGTATAGAGGCAAGAAGAGATGGGTTCAAGTTCCCCTTCTAATACATACTAAAGGCTGGACAAATCCTTTAATCTCTCAGTATTCTAGACAGTTCTCTAAGACTAAAGACAGAGAAAGTGCATTGATAGAGAATTTCCTATACCAATGAAACAACAGATTCAGTCCTTATCCCTGTTTATGAGCTTTATGCATCCAGCTAACAAAACCAAGAAAGATGACTCTAATATTTGCTGTAATCCCTTAGAAAGATTTTCAACAGCCTGGAGGAAAATAATCAGGGAGATACATGTTCTAACCTTTGATGTACATTTAAGATACTTCTTTTTAAAAGATGGCATGATAATAGTTAACGTATATTGCTTTACATATATTATCTCATTTGATCTTCAAAACCACTGTGAGAGAAGTATGTGTTTTTATTCCAAAATTACTGTCAATTTTTCCCCAGTGATTTCATAATTACATACATTTTATATTTTATAATATAATGAAGATCTACTTTAACATCCACCACATATATATAATATACATTTACACACAAATACACACAAACATCTATACACTTTCACATGTATATATATAAACATACACATATTCATGTATATGATTCCATCTTGTAAATCTTTGATGCAAATCTTTTACTCTAAACCAACTTGTTTCTTTAAAAGTATGGAAGAAAAATATATTTTAAAATATGAAAATTACAAATGAATAAATTTGAATATTTTCTTTGCTTTTAATTAAAGTATCTTGGGTGTAGAGAAGAAGTAAGAGTGGTAGTTTTTAGGGTAGCTATCTTTAGAATCATAAAATTGCCTCCAGAAGAAGGCATTGAAAATCGTCTTCAATCTCACTCTAACATACAAGATTATTTCAGGAAGAGAAGCCACTAATATCTGGCAAGAAATGACTGAACCAGGAAAGGCTTCCAATAAAAAAGCATTTGAGCTAAGCCTTGAAGAAAACTAAGTAGAGTAAAGACTACATCCTAGGTATACAATCAGTCAAGAGCAAAGACAGATAAAGAGGCACTGCAAATTCAATATGTCCTAAACTTAGCTCTTTATTTCCCTATAACATTACAACTCATCTCTCTTCCAAATTCTTATTTCTATTAAAGGGAATACCATTTTTTCAGTCTTTCATTACCTCACTCTGCCTCACTCCATGTATTCAATCCTTGCTATATTTATTCTTTTACATGAAAACTTTTTCTACTCAGATAGTTACCACCTAGGTTTAGATTGTCATAACCTCTTGCCTAAACCACTGCATAACCTTCCAATGTGTCTCCCTGTTTTGTTCCCCCTCCCCAATCTACCCTCCATACAGCTGAAAAATTAATTAATTAATTGAATATATCTGTGTGCATGTACATATATATGTACATGTATATATCTTTATATTTATTTATATTTACATATATTTATCAAATGATATATTATCTATTTATTATATAACATTTATATTTAATTATATTCATATTATATTGCATGTCATATATTATTTTATTATAAATATATAATATATGTATGTACATATGTATAATTATACATATATAGTATTTATTTGCATATATATCTTCCTTAAGAACAGATTTACTCATTTTATTCCCCTATTTAATAAACTCCATTGACTCTGTAATATATATATATACATATATACACATATATATTCATATGTTTATATTTATTTATTATATGATACATTTATATTTTAATTTTAAATTTATATTATTATATTATATCATATATTATAAATATTATATAGTTATCATATAACATATTTATAGTATATGTATATTTATATATACATTTATATGTGTATATAGATATAGAGCTTCCTTAAGAACAGATTGGGGCATTTTATTGTCCTATTTAATAAACTCCATTGGCTGCTTAATGCCTCTAAAATCACATATAAACTCTTCTGTTTATTTATAAAGCCCTTCACAATTTGACTCCTTGTGTCCCCTATGATACTCCCAAGGTGGCCCTTTCTGTTCCTCACAAATGGCTCTCAGCTTTCTCTTGCCTTGTATGCATCCCCCAGGCCCAGAACAAACTCTTTCTCTTTTTGACTTCTTGGACTCTTTCTCTTCAAAATGCAGTTCAAGAACCATCTTCTACATGAAGTTTTATGTGATCACTCCACTTGTTTATGACTTCCCTGTCTAATTACTTTCTATTTTTTCTCTTTCTATCTGTTGGGAAGCAGAGGTTGAGTCTGACATACAGAGCAGCAATAAAGAGATACTCCAGCATACCCTAGCATCCTAAAAGGTAGATATAACATGTCTAGTAACATGAGGTCAGAGCATAATTCTCCATAATTATTCTATATATAATTATATACATATTTTTTCTCCCCAGATACACACAGTTGGTAGCACAACACATACAATGCCGGCTCCAGAGTCAGGAAGCCTTAGTTCAAATTCAGTCAAATCAAGTCCTTATTACCTGTCTTACAAGTTACTTCAACCTCTATCTGCCTCAGCTTCTTCAACTGTAAAATATATATTAATAGCCCCTATCTCACAGGATTCTTTTAAAGATTAAAGTATTTGTGGAAAGCACATAGCACAGTGCTTGACACATTCTGGGCACAATATAGGTGTTTGTTCCCTTTCCCTTCTCCCCCTTCTTCAGGACCTGGAACAATTCTTGGCTTATAATAGGTACTCCATAAATGTTTGTCAATTGATTCATAATGGTTCCATCCCTGAACTTTTGTAATTCTGTGTTTTGTCAGTACTCAGAAACGGTAATCCCTGAAGGTCAGCATAGCTTCTTCACGCCTGGTTAAACACATTTCTTTTGTTAATAGGGTAAGTGTTCCAATCAGGGAGATGGAGTCCATGTAGCATACTTCTATTTCAGCAAAACATTTGACAAAATCCCTCTTAATATGTTTGTGGATAAGTTGGAGAGAGAAGAGGCTAGAGGATCATAGTTAAGGTGATTTAAAATTTAGTGAATCTATATAATAAAATAATAATAGTAGTAGTATTTATCCACTTTTAAGATTTGTGAAGTGCTTTTATAAATACCACCTTCTTCCATCCTCACAACAATTCTGCAAGGTAGGTGCTGTTATTCCCATTTTATAGGGAGAAAACTAAGATACAGGTCAAATGATTTCCCCAAAAATCACATAATTATTAAACTTATAAAGTAGGATTTAAACTCAAGTCTTTCTGATTCAAAGTCTAGCTTTCTTCCTATTGGAACACCTACCTGCCTCTACAAAAAGATCTCTAATAGAGTACTCTAGAAATGTCTTTGATCTTTATGTGCTTCACCATTTTTTTCAGTGATTTAGATAAAAGCATATGTTGTTCAAATTTCCAGATAACACAAAACAGATATCTGCCATGTAGATAAAAAGACTCTAACAATAAGCTGCAAATCATCAGTTGAAAGTTAAATTAATCAAATGTAAAATTTTACATGGGTTCATATAATCACGTTCATAAGTAAAAGATGGAAGACGTATAGCTTAACAGGCATTTCTATGGAAAAGATCTACAGAGTATATGCTATTGATGCTTCATAATCCGAATCTATTCAGGTACCTTTTTCCCAAAGAGTTCTAGAATGTGGAGACCATTAGAGCATTTGAAAGAAAAATAAGAAAAAATAAAGATCTAGGGCTTTTAATGAGGAAGCTCAATAATAAGTCAGTAATATAATAATGGTAATAAGTCAAGGCTACTCTGGGAATAACCAAGAGAAGTAGAGTGTGCAGAATTAAAAAGATTTTCATCCCTCTCTGCCTTACATTGACTAATATACATGTCTAATACCACATTCATTTATAGGTACACTGTTGAAAGAAGTCAAATTGAAATGTGTTCAGAAGAGGTTCACAATTTACTAGAATGGTGAAAGGGCCAAACATATTTATAAGAATCAGCTGGATAAACTGGATGTGTTTACTCTGGAAAAGCAAAGATTCAGGGAATAATTAATATTTTCTAATAACAAAAGGAAAAAGGCATAAAAATTAGCTCAAATATGTGTTTGACAGACTTATTTAATGTCATTTTTTTTGTTTTATCACTTTCAAATTTAAATTTTTCCATGATCCATTGCTATGCTTAGACTTGGCTCTTTTCTACTACCCAATCCTCTTACCTCTCACTCTTTTCCATATAATCTAAAATACAGTGACACTGATCTCTTTCCTCTTTCTCATACTTATATTTTCACTGGCTGATTGCCACACCTGGAATGTTCTCTTTACTTCCAGCTCCTCATCTCCATCTTCTGGGTTCCCTGGCTTTCTTCAAGTCTAAGATAAAAATCCCACTTTCTGCCAAAAATCTTTTTGATCCCCCTTAATGCTAGTGTCTTCTGTCTGAGATCATCTCCAATTTATTTTGTGTATAGTTCTTTTTTGTACATAACTTTTTATATTTTGTCTCCCTCATTGGACTGTTGTAATGGCCAGAACTCTGGAGAAATATACTTGAGGCAAGAATTCTTACAACAAGGTATTAACTTAGTGGAATTGATAAGACCTGGTCTTATCATTTAGCATGGTGATTAATATGCCTCCAGTTCAGTATGATTGATTTAATCTTACAACAAATAATGGTTCCCTAATGATATAATGATTGGCTTATACTTAGTAAGATGAATGGATTTAATTATAATAGAGTATTTAAGAGGTCAAAGTCAGAGCTAAAGGAGGATTTGAAGAGACTGGAAGACAGAGACCCCCTGGTGTGGCTGGCCTGACCTCCTTCACTTCTCCACTGAGACTAAGGCCCATCTGAAGGTCTCCCAGAAAGCTAGCCCAGCCCCATGTGAAAGAGACAGACTGTGAAGGAAATAATAAAGACTTTGGACTTTATTCCTAACTATTCTTGTGGTGATTATTCTGCTGAAACCAAGGCCCATTCTGAGAACCTCCAGAAAGCTAAGCCAGAATATTACGTTTTCAGAAAGCTAGTCAGAACATTACAGACTGTGGGCTTTAAGAAAATAGGGACCATCTTTATTTTCTTTGTATTCTCAAGGCTTAACAATGGACTTGGCACATAATAGGTATTAATAAATACTCGTTGACTTGACTTGATTTAGATTAACAGGGATGACTTATCCTTTTGTAAATGTACTGTGGCAAACTTTTGGGAAGACAAGGCTAAGAGTCAACATGGATTGCCAAATGTAGCTGGGTCATAATCTGCATTGAAGGAAGAAACACACTGATGAGGCCATAACTAAATTGATATCTGGAACTTAGCGTAAGTCTTTTCACAACTTAGTTGAAGAAACCGGATTATTTTTATTTTTTGAGAGAGAACCAAATGCCTACTATGAGATACTACCCCAAAACATATCTCACCATTTCATAAGTAGTAGGTAATGACTGACAAGGAAAATCTAATGAGAATTTGGATCTAAATCTCATGATCCTTTTTTTTTCATTAGATATATTCTAATCTTAGCATTTCAGACTAATAGAGTGGCAATTCACAATCAAAACACCTGGTTTCCTTTCAATTCTGTGTATAAAGTTTTCTTATATTAAGTAGATATAGCTTTTCTACTCTGTTCTATATCACAAAGATTTGGTAACAAATATGTGAGAAAAGCATGAATTGCTTGAATGGGAAAAAAAGAGCTTTTCATAATAAAATTGGAACTTTTTGACTCACCAACATCCACTCATTCGTTGCTTTAAAGTATGAGAGATGTCCCCAGTCCTCTACTTAGGAAGCAGATTCTAAGGAATTAGATAGTGGATAAATAGAAAGCCTCCAGATGTTAATTTTCTTAGGATGTCAGGAAATGAAGAATAATTAGGTAGTCAGCAGGCTTTCAAAATGAGCATATCTCTAAGTTACATATAACAATGATACATATGAGACAAGAACTATAAATACGGGTAGGTACCCTTTGAAGTCTCCACTGAGGCTGTGCAAATTAGAGTTTAAAATACACAATCTTGAAAACAACTCATCATAGATATTCTAAAGATTAGCTGACTTCAGAATTTATGGAAACATTTTTTAAGAAGCTAGAAAAAAAATTTAAACTCATCCCTCAATTTTGAATATCATTCAACCAGCAAATATTTATTGTCTCCTCTATGCAGAACCTCTGTACTCAGCCTACTGTTATGGATGTTCTTAATGTATCAGGCACTACATCAAGTTGAAAGCCTAAATCTTCTAAATGAAAACTCAGTATTTATTCTTGTAAGCCAAAGTACAAACAGGATATTTTTTTTTAAATTGGAAACATAATTTTGGGTCGAGTATATAAGTATTCTATGAATCTGATGAAGTATTTTACTACATCAATTAGATGTATAGCTCAGACCACCAGCCACAGCACCTAACCTCTAATCTGTTTCCTCTTACAACTTTTGTTTTATTGTTGAGGGGGGGTCACAGTCCTCCTAGTCCCTCAGACTCACAACCAAACTCACGACCCTCAACTCTTCAGTTATACTTACCCTAAATATTCAATATATTTGCTTAGTTTTAGCCTCTCAATCTTTATAACAAGTCACCCATATGTCTCCCTTATCTCCACTTACAACCCGAATGCAATTATGTCTAGACTAATATTACAGCCTGCTGGTTGATCTCCCTGCTTCAACTTTACCCCATTCCAATCTATCCTTGACTAAGCAACTAGAGATCTTTAAGAATAGATCTGACCATGTCTCCAAATATGCTCTCCCTCCCTCCCTCCCTTCCTCTCTCCTTCCCTCCCTTTTTTCCTCCTTCTCCTCCGCTCCTCCTGTCTCTATCTCTGCCTCTGTCTCTCTTCTCTCTCTCTCTTCTCTGTCCCTCTATGTCTCTCTATCTCTGTCTCTTTGTGTGTGTCACTCTCTCTCTCTCTTTTAATAAAAACTCAGTGGTTGTCATTACCTTGAGTATCAAATACTAAATTATCTCTTTGGGTTATATGACATACAAGATGGAAGATTAGACCTTTTCTCCAATCTTTATAATCTCTTAAAATCTCCCCAAATAAAAATTATGTGCAAAAGATTAAGCAATTGCATCTGCCTCCATGGGCAAAAACACTGTAATGAATTCCTATCTTGATATATTAATAGCAGAGAAGGATAATTCCTAATTCCTAATGTTTCTATAGCATTCTTTTCCCCTACTCTCCCCCATGCACTGATAAGGCTACATTGCAAGACTTATGGGCTTCTGTTTTGGAATCCACTCAGTAATTTAACCAAAGGACTAAAGAACATAAGGCACTGGGGCAGGAAAGGGACCTAATATCACCCAGAAGTTATTTGGGGCAGAGGCTAAGGCCAGTGAAAAGCAGATTCCCCAACATGAGAAGAAACTAAGATTGCACTAAGGCCCAGCCCTTGGGGAAATTATTCTCAATGAGGAAAAAATCAAAAAGTGAATCTCAGGAGAAAGAAAATTGAAAAGTTTAAGATAAACCAACAGGAAAGTTGAAAAGGAATGATATTGATAATAATGAAGGGAAATGATCTCCAAGTCCAAATATCACTGAATAAATGTTATAAAACAGAAGAAACATCTGATAAGGTAAAAGATTTTATAAATGTATTTCCTCAAGAGAATGGAGGCACACAAGGAACTGGAAACTGAGTGGATGCCCATCAGTTGGAGAATGGCTGAATAAGTTATGGTATAGGAATGTCATGGAATATTATTGTTCTGTAAAAAATGATTAGCACGATGATTTCACAGATGCCTGGAGAGACTTACATGAACTGATGCTAAGTGAAGTGAGTAAAACCAGCATTGTACATAGCAACAGCAAGATTATATGATAGATGTGGCTCTTTTCAACAATGAGATAATTCAGGCCGATTCCAATGGATTTGAGATGGAGAGAGTCATCTACATCCAAAGAGAAGACTGTGGGGACTAAATGTGTATCAAAACATAATATTTTCACTTTTTGTTGTTGTTTGTTTGCTTTTTTCTCATTTTTTTCATTTTTGATCTGATCTTTCTTGTGTAGCATGATAAATGTGGAAATATGTATAGAAGAATTATGTATATTTAACATATATTGAATTACTTGCTCTCTAGGGGAGGGGATAAGAGAAGGGAGGGAGAAAAATTTGAAAAATTAGGTTTTGCTAGGGTGAATGCTGAAAACTATTTTTGCACATATTTTGAAAAGAAAAAGCTATTATTTTTTTTTTAAAAAGGAAAGAAAGGAAGAAAAGAGCATGGAAACATAGTAAAATGTTCCCGAATGATTCAACAGAGAAATAAGAATTATGAAATCAAAATTTAAGGCATATGCAAGAGAAATCTTGAGTCAAATGGAAGAAGAAAAAAACCTGAACCCACAGTGACGAGTTTCTCTAAAGAAAAGAAGAGAGAACAATTCTTGGAACATGGAATACAAATACACAGAAATGAAAAACAATTTGAAAAAAAAAAGTAAGGTGCAATAATGTCAAAAGAAAAGATGATCTCTGTAAAAGAAAAAGGCAAGATGGATAGAAGGATAGAAGACTGGGTCTAGAGTCAAAAAGATTCATCTTCCTAAATTCCCATCTGACTTCCAACACTTAGTAGCTGTGTGACTTTGGGCAAGTCTTTTAATCCTGTTTACTTGTGTTTTCATCTGTAAAATGAGCTGGAAAAGGAATAACAAAAATCCTAAATGGAGTCATGAACAAGTGGGCACAACTGAAACAGCTAAAGAACAAGCACATTCAAATAAAACATGATCTGTAGAGATAACTTAAGGAATATGGATCTCCAAGACAACATAACTGATCAAAAATCCCGAATGTCAAAATGGAAAGAATATAGAACTGTTGTTTGGCTTTAGATGACATTTGGTTTAGTAGATATGATTCGGTTTGCCAGAACTTCTAGAACAAGATTCCACATATTGTCTCCAGAAAAAGGGAAGGAAACATTATGCTGCAAACTCCGGGACACAGACTGGTTAAATTTAACATTTAAAATTGAAAACGTGAAATTCTGCAAGAGACTGAGAGAAGATCTTCAAATATAAAGAAAGGGAATTTTCAATGACCAAGACTATGGTGCAGCCATCAGAAACTGCAGAAGGGAATGGAATAATGTGTCCAAAAAGAGCAAATGAACTCAAGATACAATCCAAAGTGAAATGCTCTACTAATCTGAGTCTAACAATTGAGAAAAAAATATTATCATTAAACAAAAAGTGGCATTTGAAGTATCCGTACAAAAAAAGAGAATATGAGGATATTGCAGGCTTTATCAAATCCTCTTTGGTTTTTGAAATCCATTCCTTGTACTTTCTGGTCTTTTTTAAAATTCTGCTCTCACCCATGTACTCTATAATTCAGCTACATTGGCCTATTTGCTCTTCCTACTACAGAATACCCATCTCTTTTCATTGGCTAGTCCCCA
The DNA here is from genome assembly GCF_016432865.1 of Antechinus flavipes. NCBI lineage: Eukaryota > Metazoa > Chordata > Mammalia > Dasyuromorphia > Dasyuridae > Antechinus > Antechinus flavipes. The sequence goes on from NC_067400.1 coordinate 49,170,512, forward strand.
TACCTGGAATGTTCTCTCTTCTTAACTCTACCTTCTGGTTTCCTTTCCTTTCTTCAGAACTTGACTCAAAAGAGGAAAATGTAGGCTCTTCCTTGTCCTTCCTTGTCCAGTTCTTTCATCCTCCACCATTAATGCTTTTATTCTGAGCTTGCTATATCTTTTAGTATATAGTTATTTGCATATTGTATTCCCTGTTAAAATGTGACCTTCTTGAGAATATGAATCACGTCTTTTTTAAATGTTCTTTGTATCTCCAGCACATATCACACTGCCCAAATATAGTCATTGCTTAAAAAATGTTTTTTGTCTGATTGGTTATGGTTTTTGTGTGACTAAGGGGGGAAAGGGTAGCCCCTATGGCAAACCGAATCATATCTATTAAACCAGATGTCATCTAAAGCCAAACAACAGATATTTTTGGCTCTGTAATTAGTAATTAGAATCTCAGGAAGCTTTTTGTTTTCTTTTTAACCTTAAACTCTTTTTAGCTTCTAAGCATTCTACTGCTAAATGTGCTGCTGTGGAGTTATGTCATTTATTATGGAACAACCTAATAATTATTGTGTGAAATGTGCTTTTTACTGTATGTCTAGTTTATATTATATTTTTAGTGGAAAATTACTCTTTAAAATAAGATTACAGCCTAATTTGCTCTGTTCAGTCATCTGAAAAGTCACAGGATGAAAAGTGTGTTTCACCATGTAAGAATTATAAAATCTACTTGGAATTTAAAATACAAGTTTTAATTAATAGTGACATTTCTAAGCCATTTAAGAAATAGGGATTCAAATATGAGAAACTAAAAGCAGATTTAGTATTTCAACAATGAGTTAACACCAAAGAAGTATCATTAAATAGGCACATATATATATGCACATCTAAGATAAAATATTTGACTTATTAAATAATTTTAACAAATTGGAACATAGGGACACTTGCCTACTACTTTAAATTTTTCAACAGGAATGTATTTGTGTTATAACTAGGTGAATTTTTTTTTATTCCATAGTAAAAAACTGAGGGAACTACAAATCATCTAGTGCTCCAACAAGAGATGGAGCAATTCCAGATTCCATCTTTAGGAGGACATATGTCCTACTCTGATAGTATTTTGTTAAATAGTTCTGAGTTGAATGACAAGAAAGTTATACATATTTATATGTACACATTTTTATATATATATATATATATATATTCTTCCCAATAGTTTAACACCCCAATATATAAAGACTTTTTTCTCATAACTTTTCTTATTAATTCATGAAAGATAGATGACAATTATGTACAGCCTGTGACATAGAGGAAAATGTAGAATTTCTCATCTCTGGTAATTCAAGTAAACTATCTACTCCCTGTTGAAGTCAGATGTTGAGTTTTCAGATGGCACCTAACTTATCACTAATGGACCAGATGATCCCTAAGTTCTTTCTGAGCTTTAAAATACTGCTGGCCATAGATGGACACTGAGAGGAGAACTGGAAGAAATAACAAGATAAGAAAGTGAACATGACAAGTTCAGATTCATGACACCATAGAAATGTAACAATAGTCCACAAAAGAGAATGTGGTCAGAAAGTATTGAGCAAATGAAGTAAGATAAAAAGTGGTCTATTGGTACCAGTTTGATGGTTCTAAGAGGATCACAAATATAGAGACAGCCTTCATAAGTACAGAATATAACCCATCTAGACCTCCTCATAATGTACACATCTTATCATCACCCTCCTGTGAATCCTTCTTACAGAGATTTTATACAGAATTCTGGGAATTTTCCTATATATCTCTGGATATTATATGTGTGTGTGTCAATAAGGCACCTAAGCTATTCCTCTGTTCTCTCTCTCTCTCTCTCTCTCTCTCTCTCTCTCTCTCTCTCTCTCTCTCTCTCTCTCTCTCTCTCTCCCCCTCCCTAATTGGTCAACTTGCTTCCTCATCCTAATGTACATCTATTTGGGAATGTCCTTTTTATAATTTTTGTTGAAATATTCATCATTCATTAATTTGCTACCTCCTAATCATATCCTCCCTATATATCTCCACTGTCCCTTGAGTGACTTATGACTTTTAATTCTTCAGAGATTTTGATATTCTATAAGTAACAGCATTGGTGTCAAAGAAATATGGCGTTGAAGTGCTGAATCTTTGATTCAGGGAGAAGTTTGGAATTATTAAACTATCCCTGTTTCCTAGATGAAACCTCAGCTACTATCCTCATCTCATTCTGTTCTGTTCATCTATTCTCTCCAAGATATATGAATGGACGGGCTGTCCATTCAACTTATATATAATTGCTGGCACGACAGACTATTTTATCTACTTTAATTTTTCCATATAGATAGGCCAATTAAGCAACATGTATTTATTAAGTACTGTGTTCTAAGCATAATGTTAACTACACAAAGAAGCAAAGCATTCCCTGCCCTCAAGAAGCTTACATTCTAATGAGAGAGACAGATTCATAAATCATTATATGAAAGATAAAATATATATTTGGCAAAAGGTAATCTTAGAACTCTTTTGAGTGATTATATATTTCAGTTAGGAAGTTCTTCAATGTTTGGTAAATTGATGAACTCACCACAGCATCATGGAAAATCAGAAGTACCTGAAGGACCTCACTCTGGAAAGAGAATCCAGAGTTTAAAGCTGGATTCTACATTGTATCTTTGCCATGATGATACAAAATGCCTTACCAAGTTCCATTCTTTGCCTCACTTGAATCTCTTTGGTCCCAACTGTCAGCTCTTACTGAAGTAAGACTAGAAGATCCTTAACCACCTGGATGGCTTTTTGATTGTTTTAATCCTTATATTTATCTCAGTGCTTTACGTGGTATCTGGCAGATAGAGGTACTTAATGAAAACTTGTTGAATTGAATTGGTACCTTTTTGGGGAAAGGGAAGAGGCCTTCATTGGTTTGATATTATTTGTGTCTTAGAGAATGGATGGAAAAAACAATTATTACTGAATTTTTTAATTCTACGGAAGTTTTCTAAAAATTATTTTTTCAAATATGTACTTACAATCTATTTTTAAATGAGATGTGGGTTTAGCCAGATGGATTAGCATGAGCTAGAGCCACAAACTAGGTGAAGGAGTTTGAAGCAGCCTTTGAAAATCTATTCTATCCAATATTTTCCCACAGAAACTTGGTCAGGGGCACATTCTTGCACATGAGATAACCGAGAAGTTAATGCTGTATAAACATCACAGTATGGTTCATGGAGGGTGGTGAGCATACAAGGCTTCAGATTCTCTGGGAAAAGTCATCTCCAAGGAAACTCCCTGTTTACCCTTCATTGGTAGAATTGTGTGAATGGAGGCCTTCCATCCTGTCCAGACATGACTCTCGCCTGGACATGACTGGCGCTTAATAGCACAGATGCTGTGCTCTCCCAGGTGCAACAAAGAGAAAGCTTGGTCAGTAAGCAAATATCCCCAGCAGCTCCAACACAAAGCTTCCAAGCAAACAGTATTTTATTAGCTTTCAATAGGAACTGGATGTCCGTGGAATTTGCCTTTAAAGTCCAATGCTAGCTTAAGAAATGTAATCTTAAAAAAAAAAAAAAAAAAGAAAGAAAGAAAGAAACGAAATCTTTCAAGATTCAGATCTTTCAAAGTTCAGCCATTTCAAGTTAATGCCTGTGAGTAAGAATAGTTAATGAGGGTGGTGAGTGAGTGGATGGGAAGGAGGTGGAGAAGATAAACAAGGAAACAAGTCTTGGAATCCTCCATGTCTTATAAAATTAAGAATATTTATAAACCATTTCCCCTCCCCACCACCCACTGATCTGACAATCGGAATTTAAAAATTGTACAAAAAGGAAGATTTGGTCCCATACAAATGTACTTAAAATGATTAAATGGATCCATATCCTCAGCAATGTTGATCCTGCAACCCATAGTGAAGTTTACAAACTACTCTCATCTCCTTCAATTCTTATCTATGTCTTTCTATAAATCTTTCACAAAGACCTGTGTGAGAAAAAAAAAAACCTGAGAAAATGCCCTTCCAGATAGAAAGGGAATTCTAGGCATGAGTAATGTTATTAAAGGAATACTTCAAGCGTGATTGTACTCTCCTAGGTAAGACATTTCACCCTTTTTATTTGTAAAATATAACCCAGAATTTCAGTTTTCAAATTGAATAATAGAGATTCACACTAACAGAGATCAAAAGGAATAGTGAAAATAAGGATAATTCAAAATGTTATATACAACTATGTCTCTGATATTCAAGAATACATTTCAGGCAAATAAGTAGCTATTGCATGAAGACTTCTGTAGTAGAATTCACTATTTATTGAAAACATATTCTATTCTCTAAATAGAACCTACTTTCTCAATTAAGGCAAGATTTTTCTCTCCCAAATTTTTTCAAGAAAAGTGGCTAACATTCTCCATTTGATAAATGGTCAAAGGATATGAACAGACAATTCTCAGATGAAGAAATTGAAACTATTTTTAGCCATATGAAAAGATGCTCTAAGTCATTATTAATCAGAGAAATGCAAATTAAGACAACTCTGAGATACCACTACACACCTGTCAGATTAGCTAGAGTGACAGGGAAAGATAATGTGGAATGTTGGAAGGGATGTGAGAAAACTGGGACATTGATGCATTGATGGTGGAATTGTGAATACATCCAGCCATTCTGGAGAGCGATTTGGAACTATGTTCAAAAAGCTATCAAACTGTGCATACCCTTTGATCCAGCAGTGTTTCTACTGGGCTTATATTCCAAAGAGATACTAAAGAAGGGAAAGGAATGTTTTTGTGGCCAGAAACTGGAAATTGAATGGATGCCCATCAATTGGAGAATGGCTGAATAAATTGTGGTATATGAATATTATGGAATATTATTGTTTTGTAAGAAATGACCAGAATGATTTCAGAAAGGCCTGGAGAGACTTACATGAACTGATGCTGAGTGAAATGAGCAGGACCAGGAGATCATTATACACTTCAAAAACAATACTATATGATGATCAATTCTGATTTCAACAATGAGATGAACCAAATCAGTTCCAATAGAGCAGTAATGAATTGAATCAGCTACATCCAGCAAAAAAACTCTGGGAGACGACAATGAACCACTACATAGAATCCCTCTATTTTTGTCCACCTGCATTTTTTATTTCCTTCACTGGCTAATAGAATAGTATTTCAAAGTCTGATTCTTTTTGTACAGCAAAATAACCATTTGGACATGTATACATATATTGTATTTAACTTATACTTCAACATATTTAACATATATTGGTCAACCTGCTATCTGGGGGTAGGGATAGGGGAAAGAGGGGAAAAGTTGGAACAAAAGGTTTTGCAATTGTCAATGCTGAAAAATTACCCATGCATATATCTTGTAAATAAAAGGCTATAATAAAAAAAGAAGAAAAAGAAAGGTGGCTAAAATGATGAGATTTCAAATTCCTACTCATGAAAAATAGAGAATATAGATATCAACAAAGCTGTCATAACTCAGATTGAGTTTTGACTATTAGTATCAAGTTCTTCCTAACAACTTTAGGTTTCCCACCAAAACCTCTAACTCCAGATGCCCAATACTGAATTAATGACCTTCCTATCCTAAACTTATCCCTACTCTTCATTCCCCATTTCCTGGTGAGGACATCATCATCTTTCCAATCATTCATCCTTGTAACCCCTGACCTCCTTTGACTCATTCTGTACCGATTATATACCCTCAATTTGTAACTCCTGTCAATTCTACCTCCATGAAGCTTTCATATCCATCCCTTTCTTTCTATTCACATAGCCATATATCTTAAACTTGGCACGAACAATAGATTAATTTTCTAACTAGCTGCCTTACTTCCAATCTCTCCCCTGTGTAATCCATCTTTCTCACAGCTGCCAAAATAATCTTGCCCAGTGATGTTCAGATCATTTCTCCACTCAAAAACTTTTAGGGATTCACTTTTGTTTATAGGATAAAAAACAATCTAGTATTTAGTATTTTTCACAACCTGGCTCTACCCTACCTCTCCAATTTTATGTACTATTACTCCCTTCTTTCCCACATCAACTTCTGTCATCTCCCAGCTCCATGCAGACCTGAAAGCCATCCTACAAACCTGAAATATACTCTTTCCTCATCTCTGCTTACTCAACCACTTTTTTAATATTTAGTTCAGGTTCTCCCTCCTTAATGAAGCCTTCATTGTTTCTCACAACTAAAAATGATTTACAAGAGATCCTCTATCATTAATGAAGTCTTCTTTGGACACTTATTTATTATTCATATATTGAATGAAGGACTTCCAAGTATCAATGTCCTTTTTCCCATGTGATTTTTTTCATCATTGGATAAATATCAAGTTAAGATGGATCAGCCATTTTAACAAGTTTTCATGGGTGACTTTTTAATTGATGCAACTGACATAAGTTTGTAGGAATAAATGATTGAAAGATGGAAGAAACTTTAGCCATCAGGTCCAGAGAGGTCAAAGGATTTACCTGGAGCCTCACAGAGGGGTAGCAGAATTTTATAAGCCCATTTCTTCTGGCCCCAAGTGCAACACACTTTTTCAGAATAATGTATAACCTCTACATTTAAATCATGAATTACTACAATTAAAACATGAAACAGTATAAAAGTAAAAATATAGTCCAAAGAAAACATCTTTTCAAATAAAACTCAAACTGTACAAGTTACTGGATATTTTGACTTTGAACATGTCATCTAACTTCTCTCTCAGCCCATTTCCTCCCTCACAAACTGAAAATATCTCTGTCCCACCTGTCACATTGAGATCTCAATAAGGAAATGCCCCTATCAAATCAGATTGTTACTGCTATTATTCAATCCTTTTTTTCAGTCACATTTGACTCTTCATAACCCATTTAGGGTTTTCTTGGCAAAGATACTGAAGTGGTTTGCCATTTCCTTCTCCAGCTCATTTTATAGATTAAGAAACTGAGACAAACAGGACAAAGTGACTTGTCCAGGATCACATAGCTAGTAAGTGTCTGAAGGCAGATTTAAATTCAGGAAGATGAATCTTCCTGAGTCCAGGCGTGACACTCTCTCCACTGCACCATCTTGTTGCTCTTGAATCACTTTTTTACAGTTTAAAATTTTGAGTCTCAAAGATTTGTCTACAGTACTAAGAGGTAAAGTGACATGTCAGAAGCAGAAAATAAATTCAGCTTTCTTACACTAAGGTCAATTTGCTATCTCCTACACTACAAAGCCTCTTGGGATTATGATGTGTAATAAATGAGAAGTGATATGAAGTGCTTAGTAATCAAAATGCTACATAAATGTATTTTTATTATTATTGGTAATGATAATGGTAATAAATGTACCAATAAAAAATTGGTTTCCTACATTCTAATCAATAGAATACATTTTTAATATATTATGAGTGTTCATTGATCTCACTGTCACTGGAGGCTATAATAATGTCACACTCCCCTATCCTTTTCTGTGAAGTCAGTTTGTTTGGTTTGACTCAATTTCCTGTGGGTTTGTTTTATTTATTTTTTTTTGTATTACACATGTTATCAATGAGAAAATAATTTTAAGGTAATATCACATGTATTTTGATTCTCCTCAATCATAAAATCAAAGATGAGTTAGATGAGAAATTTGTCATGAATGACAATACCAAGAATACTAATTTCTGTCAAAGCTCATTAAAACAAAAAATGTTTATACCATAGTGGATAGCTCTTTTTTCAAAGAGAAATTCATGGGCCTTGATAAACAGATAGGCCACTTTGGATGCAAAAAGAACGTATGGCAGGAGCTACTTTAATGTTTACCCAGATCCCAGCAGGGCAGGGCAAGAAGATATCATAAAGGAAACCCAGCCACACCAGTAACATCCTTATAGTATAGTTTCAGCGATCCTGGGCAAGATGCCTTCTCTACCTGTGCATCTATAATAAACACAAAAACAACTTATAGTTTCAGAAATAGTGACATTAATTGCCTTTAATAAAAAGGAATTTTTTGTTTGTTTTTTTGCTTGGTTGTTTTTTTGTTTTGTTTTGTTTTGTTTTACCTATTTTGGAGATCAGAGGAGAATGAAAGAAGAGATTGGATCAATACTAGCATAACTCTGTCTCACTTAAATGCAATTCACTCAAAGTTAAGACATCACCCTCCTGATGCCATTGGTCCTCTTCAATAACAAAAAATGAAAAAAAACATTAAATATGATATGAGGGAAGGATGAAGTATTCAACTGTTAATCTGATTCTTATTTTATCTTCCCAGGAGAATTATCTTTGAACTATCAAAGAGACAAAAAGTGATGAATACATGATTGATAACCAGGACACACGAAGAAATTATAAGATCTAGTTATATCCAGCTATCATCAATGATTTCAAGTTACCACAAATCCAGTGAACCCCCAAATAATTAACTAGCACTTACAAAGCATTTTTAAATTTTCAAAGTATTTTACAAATTTTATCTCATTTGATTCTCATTCTAATCCTGGGAGATAGGTGATTTTTAAATATCTGTTGTACTGATAAGGAAATTGAGGCAAAGATATAGGGTCAGGATCATACAACTATTGAATATCTGAGGCTTAATTTGAACTTGGGTATTCCTGCTTCTAAGTCCAGTGCTCTATTGACAGGACCACTTAGCTGCCTACATCAAGAAGGTATAGAGAGAACTGGAAATTGTGATTGTTGAATTATTGTCAGTATGAAAGTTCTTAGAGAACAGGAAAGAAGACATGGGGAAGAAAGAGAGCAAAAGTCCACATCCTTCTAAAAGGGAAGAAGGTAAAATTTGCAGACTTTAGACCAATAATTTTGTCTTTTTCAAAAATAAAATATTGAACGTGTTATTAAAAGATTAATGTATAATCATTCAATAAAAGGAAACATCTACAGAGAGAACTATGGAAACTAAGTACAAATTAAAGTATAGTTTTTCACCACTTGGGATTTTTTTTTCTTTCATAAAGAATGGATTATATTAAACTATCCTCATTTTCTTTTCTGAACGAGTAACTGGAATGATAGGTCAAGGAAATTCTACAGATATAATTTATCTAGATTTTAACAAAGGACTTGACAAGTGTCATCTTTCCTATTCTTGGGGACAAGATGGAGAGATAAAGATCAGCTTAAGTAGAGTTAATTCAAATTCAGAACTGACTGAATGTCTGTTCCTAAAAAAATGAATGTTAATACATTATTACATCAATACATCAGTTTGGGAGGTTTAATATTTCAGAAATCTTTATTGACCTTGTACTATTCAGCATTCAACAATGATTTGGTAAAACTATAGAAAATATGCATATCCAACTTACATATCCCAAGACACTGGCTATGAAAGCTAATAACAACAACTAATACAGCTTTTAAGCTTCCAAAGTGCTTTACATATACAGTCTGATTTGATTTTCACAGTATCTCTGGGAAAATAGGTGCTGTTATTTCCCCCATTTCACATATGGGGACACAGAGGCGGAGAAAGGTTAAATGAGATTTCTGGGGTCATAGAAAAGTTATCTGAGTTAGTTACCTGAAGCAGGATTTGAAGTTAGATATTTCTGATTCCCAATCCAGTCCTCTGGACTTCCTGAACCTGACTACCTAATGTGTTGAAATGAAAAATAGCTAACATTTGGATGACCAAGTTAGGATTCAAAAAACTCTCTGAAGACTAGAAATTGAGCAGAACTGAACATAAGATGAATAAGGATAGTATATAAAACTTAATTTATAATATATCATAAAATAAAATTAATTTATATATATATATATACATCAATGGATGGAAATGAAGAAAATATTTAGGCCAAATATAAAGACCTAAAAGAATTGGAAATCGAGTAGATGCCAATTGATTGAAGAATGATTGAATAAGTTATGATGTAATGGATATTATTGTTCTATAAGAGATGATGAGCAGACTGATTTCAGAAAAACCTGGAAAGACTTATAAGAATTGATGTTGAGTAAAGTGAGCAGAACCAAGAGAACATTATACACAATAAAAATAAAATTATTATTATTAATATTGTTTTTTTGCTGCTGAGACACTTGGGGTTAAGTGACTTGCCCAGGGTCACCCAACTAAGAAGTATTGTCTGAAGATCAGATTTGAACTCAGGTCCTTCTGACTTCAGGAATGGTGCTCTATTCCTGCACCACCTGGTTGCCCCAAAGCAAGATTATTTGATGATCAATTTAGCTCTTCTCAGTAATACATAGATCTAAGATAATTCCAGCAGACTAAAGAAGGAAATGCCACCTGCATTCAAAGAGAGAACTATGGAAACTGAGTATGAATTGAAGCATAGTTAGTCGACATTTTTTGCTTGAGGGTTTTTTTTGACCTTTTCTTTCTCATGGCTTTTTTCCCCCTTTTGGTCTGATTTTTCTGGTACAACATGACAAATATATCCCCTTGGGGAAGACTAAATAAGGAAGAAAGGAAGAAAAATATTTGGAAATCAAAATCATATAAAATTGAATTTTAAAAGGTATCTTCACATGTAATTAGAAAAATAAAAAATATTTAATAAAAAAATATATAAAGATCTACTTCTTAACAATTAAAGAGTCAAAAATTGGAATGGTAGGTAGGATGTTATCTTCCATACAGATCCTAAAAGAAAATCCAGGAATGCTATAGAGAGGATTCTTGGTTAAAAATAAGTTCAACTAGAGGACTTTTAAGGGCCTTTGCACATCTTAAAACTCATATTTCTGTAATGTTTAATAAATATAAGTCTCTGAATGGAAGTAACAAGATTGTGAAGGGAAAAGAGCAGTAGACTTGAATTTTGATTATTAGATATACTACTTTCCAGTTGAGATTTTTGGCAAGTGATGGCAAAGCAGGCTTTTGTCTACTCATCTACAAAATGGAGACCATAACAATTGTACTGTCTACATTGCAGGAAAATATTTTGTTCCATAGAGATGTCAACTGTTAGTTTTATAAGTATCACAACATAGACTTTTGACCATTATATCATAAATGCATTTTACTTAAGAGCCACATCCAAAAACAAGTCACTGAAATTCAGCCAAAGGCTATAGAGAGTCTTCACTTCCTAAGATGGTCTTCCTACCCTTGATAGCACTTATTAGTTCGAATCTTTGAGTTCAAAGAGCAGAGTTCTTTCATTCCACACTGTCTAGAATAACTTCTCTTCTCTGCCAAATTCAACAAGCTTACTTTTTATTTATAATACAAGAAATTGTTTAAATCCAGCTTTTCCTGTTATAACTTTTATACTCAACTAGAGGGTATTATTTCTTAACCCCTACCCCTACCCACTTGAAGATGCAACTCACATATCTTACTCTGCTACCCAGAAAAACATATCTGAATAAATGGTTTTGAACAGGGTAAATAATCTATAGTGTTGTACAATTAATTTGTAATCATCATTATGTCTGTGACCAATTTATTTAGCTGATTGCTGCACAGTTACTAGCTCCAAAAAAATAATCTTTCATGAACCACTTAGCTCTTTTCTCTCTTATGGCCATATTCAATCCAAGAGAGATAAGAGAGGCAAAACCAAGCTCCCCTCCCCCCCAAAAAAAGAAAAGAAATTATTCCTTTTAGTCAAAAAACAAATTGAATTATATTTTTGTAAATAAAATCTGGAGCATATATAGCCTTAGTTTGAAGTTCAGATAAAACACACATCATAATTTCAATAATGTAGCCAGCTTTTATTAACAAAAATCCAGTTTCATCAAGTATGACAAATATGAAATATCAAACTATAAAATTTCTTTAGAACAAGTTTTTTTTTAAGAAATACCTTAGTAATTACAACTTAGTACCTATTTATCCAATTTTAATTTTATTCAGAGACATTGACTTAGGATATCACTTTCTAACTCTTGTCAGGATCACAGATGTCATTCAGAATTTCCTTATAGTTTGCCTTCAGTTTTCAAGCTTTTAGTATCAAATTACCTTTATGTTCTCTAGGTTCTTCTCCTCATCTCTGGCATTGGTCTTATATTCATTTTGCTTAGCCACTATTAGAATTAGTTTTTAAAATGAGTTTAGTTTGCCTTTCTAATACTCCAATTCACATAGCAGCCTTATACCATTCTTCCAGATCAACTACTTTTTCATCCAGTTAGAAAAAGAAATAAATAAAGAAGGAAGAGAGGGAGGAGGGAAGGAAAAAAGGTGGGAAGGAGAGATGGTAAGAAGAAAGGAGAGAAGGTGGGAAAGAAGGAACAGAGGAAAGTAAAAAAATAGAGGGAGGGAGGAGGGAGGGAGGGAGGGAGGGAGGGAGAGAGAGAGGGAAGAAAGGGAGGAAGGAAGGAGTAATAACTCATACAAGTGAATCATTATTTTGAGGACATAAAGTTCCTCAGGGCTAGTTTCTAGAAAGAAATAGAACTAATTTTCCATTTTCCACTTAAATAAATTTGAAAAATCTACATATTCCTCTTCCTTATCTCACTATCCCTATCTTTCATCTTCTATCAAGCTGAGAACTGCTAGCTCTGTGTAACAAGAAATTCTGAAATTTACATAAAATAACACTCCTGAGTAACTGGCAACTTTTATAAACTGTATCTGATTTTAAAAAAAAAAAAGATGAAAAGTAGCAAATACATTTCTAAAAGAAAATCTATCCCTTACTAAAATACAAATTTTGATCAGTATATTTTTGAAGCAAAAATCTTAAATGACTTTCATGACAGTCAAGGACAGCTTTCTTTTAGCATGTCCTCTCCAGCATATGGCTTAGCAGCATACACATGTGGGTACTTAAATGCTTCTAGATTTGGTATTAATTTTAAGTCATCAATATGGACACACACACATAATTGTTAGAAGTGTTATAACATGAATATGTTAAGCACACAAGAGAAACCACATTTTGCCTGTAACAAATTAAAGCTCATTCTTTTTGTTTTCAAATTCTGACACATTTATATATCTTGGTTTTTTTTAATAAAAACTTCAATAAACAGAGCATAATTTTTATTGCCTTACTATTATTTTCCAGCTCACTTACAGAAACAATGGGCAGAAGAGATTGGCAATTTCAACTTATTTTTCAATATATACTTTATTAATATGATTACTCATTCCATTGTTATGGGTAGTGAGCCATAAATATCACATTTTCTTGTATGATTCTTATCCATTTCTTTCCATAAATCCTCCACTAAGGATTGACCCAGTGTCATGGAGGCCTTGCTCTAGCTCTTTTAATTTATTTTGTAACTATCAAAAGGGCATTCAAGGTAGTTGTTACCTCTTACACTTGTTATATGGCCCACATCCTTTTTCAATCATATATATCCTTAGTTTATTTTAGGCAGCTTCTCATACATAGGACATTGTAGCTATAGTCTATCGTCCATCAAATGTCTTTCCTTGGATGACCAAAGTAAGAACGTCTTTGGGTTGGTCTTTGGATGATCAGTGTAGGTAAGTCCCTAATTTGGAAACTGTCTCTGATTTGAAAAATAAAGACAAAAAGTAGTAAAAAGACATTTCTAAGAGAAAATCTATCCCTTATGTAGAATATAGATATGATAAAATGACTTGTTCTTGTCAAAGCCCCAACTCATGTCAGAAGGAGGCCTTGAACCCAAGTCTTCTTGACTCCAAGTTCAGCACTATATCCACCAAATCACATCACACTGTTTTTTTTGTAATTTTTATACCAAACCATGATTTCATTCATGTAAGGAACTTCCAGTGAGAAGAATCCCTCTTCCAATACAAATTGGTATTTCCTTTGAATCTTATAGTCTTAGGGAGCAGCCTGAACCACTAAGAGGTTCAACAATTTACCCAGGATCAAATAGCCAATAAGTGCTCGGAGTAGGATTTGAACCCAGGACTCCCTATCATTAAAAACAGCCAGCTATCTACCAGGGGACACTGGCCATTTGTGCCCTTACACAGACTTCATCTATAACAGTACCTACAATTTAGATTTCAAGAGCAACGTTGTAATTGAGCCAATGTACTTTGTGATATACGCTAGAAAATATTATCATTCATTAATAGAAATCCCATTTCAGAGGAGACATGTTTACCTTTAAATAATCAAATTATTCTTTCTCTACTTCACAGAAATTTAAAGTCAATTAAAATAAATAAGTCAATGTTACTTTAAAATATCTAGTGCATACACACACACACACACACACACACACACGTGTGTGTATGAATTTCTAAGTTAAATAAGATAAACAAAATAATAGACCCATTTCACAGATTTCTATTTGATAAATATATAGGCCTTGAGATTTTTCACCTTGATGAGTTGGAAGGACAAAGATACGTGAACTATGTACTTCTAAGGCAAGCTTTTGCCACTTAGATCCTAATTGATTTTCTATACTTTGACATGTCTTCTTTGATCATTCACAAAAAAATATAACCTCACCTGGTCAGGTTTCTCTCTGTGGTGATTAATATGCAAACAACCAGTATCATATAATTTCTAAATTACAATTTAGAAATTAATTCTAAATTTGGAGTCAGAAGATGTAGGTTCCAGATTAGGCAAAGACATCTACTAGCTATGTGACCTTGGTCACTTCACTTCCAGGTCTTTAAGCTGATATATAGAATGGTGATTATCTAACTCTATGGATGTTTTGAGGATTCACTCATATAAAAAGGTTTTATGACCATAAAGCACTATATAAATGAACTGAAAAAGAATTTACAGATCATGTGTTCTAACTCCCTCATTTTACAGATATGGAAACTGAGTCTTGAAGAAGTTGTGACTTAGCTTAAAGCCACACAGGTAATAAGCAAGAGAGCTATCAGTAAAAAAGGATCTTCTGATTGTTGATCGAGTGCTCTTTATTACAGTGACATTTAAAAAAAATAATCCTTTCAACTTAAGTGCCTAATTATGTTAATATGAAAAGCATTGATTTTCAAAACTGAGTACTATTAATCATATATCTTAAAACTAAGCATGGCCACAAGGCAAAATACTCTTGAGAACTTATGAAGGATTAAGTCTTAAAAACTAAATCTCCAGTAGACTGTGTTTCACAATCATATGACCTTTGGGGCTTTGTTGCTAGGAGTTCTTTCCTCCTGGTAGAATCCTGGAATAAACAGGTTAGGTTAGGAGTGAGAATAAAAATGATTCCCTTTTAAACTGGTGGAGTTTGTTGTGCCTAGCAACAATCATAAATCTAGTCAACTTACCCATGAATTACTTGGAATAGGAGAGGTAAATCAGGCCAGACAAGGAGGATGGCAAAAGAGTTCATCTATTTTAATATGTTTGTGTTCTTTTGGCTGAGATTAGTGCTTATGTGACCTTGGGCAAAACCCCTTAACAACCTTGTGACTTAGTTTCCTCAATTGAAAAATGAAAGCGTTGGACTAAATGTCCTCTGAGGTCATTCTTAACTGTAGATCTATGAATCTATTATCTGAAGTTGGAAGGGAGGGCCCAGAAGAGTTCTATTCTTTTTGTATTTAAATCTAGTCATCCTTGCAGAGGCCACATTAAGTAGCTAATATAGAAATTTCACTAAGTTTCCAATGTCCAAATTATGCAGTTATAAGAAAAAGGAACTTCCTCTCATCCAGAAACTAATATAAAAGTGGAAACCTTATATGTCCTAAAGACAAAATTGCTGAATTACCTTTAGAAAATTATGCTTCAGTTCTTTTTGTGGTGGCAAAGAATCGGAAATTGAATGAATGCCCATCAATTGGGTAATGGCTGAATAAGTTATGTTATATGAATGTAATAGAATATTATTGGCAATGGGTAGAAATGAAGAAAATATTAAAGTGAAATATACAGACCTCAAAGATTTGGAAATTGAGTAGATGTCAATCAATTGGAGAATGGTTGAATAAGTTATGAATGTAATGGAATATTATTGTTCTATAAGAAATGATGAGCAGACTGATACCAGAAAAGCTTGGAAAGACTTACAGGAACTAATACTGAGTGACATGGGCAGAACCAGAGGAACATTGTATACAGTAACAGCAATATCATATAATGATCAACTATGATAGACTTAGCTCTTCTCAATAGTACAGTGTTCTAAGACAATTTCAATAGACTTGGGATGGAAAATGCCATCTGCATCCTAGGAGAGAACTATAGGGATAGAATAAAGATTGAAGCACACGATTTTCACCTTTTTGGTTTAGTTTTCTTTCTCATGGCTTTTCCTTTTTATTCTGATTTTTCTTTCACAACATGACAAATATGGAAATATGTTTAAAATAATTGTACATGTATAATCTTTATTGGATTATTTGCTATCTTGGGAAAGGAGGAGGTTAGAGAGAGAGGGAGAAAAATTTGGAACTTAAAAATCTGGCCACAACGAATGTTGAAAACTATCTTTAAATGTAATTAAAATGCTATTGAGGCAAAAAAAAGAAAATTATGCTTCACATTGTTTTAAAACAGAGTACCTTCACACTTCAATAAAAGCACTTTAGAGCTGTGAGTATGACAAAAACTCAAACTTCCTCTGCATTACCTTCTAGCTGCCAAGGTTCCTTACTTTTCCTTTTTCCTCTCTTCTTAGCAATGTTAGTTACTAAGCCATTAATTTTCTTTGTATACATGGCAAACCTTGTCCTTGTATTTCTTCAAAGATGACAATTGACATAGGAGGTTGTAGGATCCAATGAAAAGGCAAATGATTTCTAATCAGAGGATGTGTTCCCAATCTTTGTGGTTCCCTATCTTTGTGGTCTTTAGAAAATCACTTCATTTACCAGAGTCTTTCTATAAAATGAACAATGTTTTCTAGATTAGAGAGTTTCAAACATTTTGTATATCATAGACTCCTTCATCAATCTAGAGGAGTGATTTTTTTTTAATTCATTAAATTAGGAGAGCTAGTTGGCACAGTGGCTAGAGCACCAGCCCTGAAGTCAGGAGGACCTGAGTTCACATCTGGGCTCATACACTTAACACTTCCTAGCTGTGTGCCCCTGGGCAAATCACTTAACCCCAATTGCTTCAGCAAAAATAAATAAATATAAATAAAAAATAAATTCATTAAATTCTAAACTCCTTGAGGCTGGGGACTGTCTTTTACCTCTTTTTGTATTTTTAGTGCTTCATACAATCTCTGATATACAGTACATACTTAATACACATTTATTGATTGATTAATTATTGATTGGATTACAAAGGAAATCAAAATGATTTTCCTACTTAAGACATATTTGAGTCAGATATATTATACACAAGATTGTGGAAAAAGTACTTTTAGACTACAATGTTGCTCTCTAAATGTCAGCAGCCATTTAGAATTAAAATGAGGATAATATCTGCCCTATGATTTACTCCATAGAATTGCTAAGAAACTTAAATGAGATAATGTATAAAAGGTGTCTTGTATCCATAAAGAGCTACATGACTGTATGATATCATTAAACTATGATAATATCCACCACTTATAGGGCACACTTTTTAGAAAGTGGTATCATAAAAACATCTAAGAAAATTACAAGGAGAAAACCATCTATTGTTGTCTTCTTCTATAGTAACTGTTTATTCATTTCATGTTCATGACCTCAGAGATGACAACGGAAAGGACTCTAATGAAACAAAATTGTCTACCACAAGAAAAGAAACTGTTCAAGTATTTTTCAAGGCCATATACCATAACAAATTCTGCTCAGATTACTTGAGCTGTATGAAGAAAGAAGTACGTCTATATTTCTAGTAAGTATACTTTTCAAATTCTTCAAAATCCATACTGTCAATAGAAGAAAACTGGGGTGTTAAGAACTACATTTTCATTACAGTTCAGAATTACCATTTTATCAACCATCCACTGTCAAAAGAGCTAAATAGCCTTCCTCTCTTAGCACTTAAACTAAAGCTAGAAGCCATTCTAGAATAGGTAGATTCTAAAATGACATAAGTATTAAGTTACATTTAATATGTATATAAATTCACTTTAGTAGATAATAGATAATAGGGTATGAAAAATATAGAGATATTATTATTATATTTACTTAGAATTAGGAAGCATAAAATTGTATGCCTTCACTTTAGAGTTCCCCAAATGTCTTTGCTAGTAGACTATCAAATTGTGCAGGTCCTCCAAGCTGGAAAAGTTTTAAGCATGGGCCCAGAGATATACTGTGTATCTGTCATCCCAGGACCATAGTAATTAAACCTGATGAAGATTATCAAATCAGGTTGACTGCTAGGTATTTACTACTTCATCCATAGCCACCCTTAAAGACCATCTTCCAAATTGCATTGCCATCTTAATGCCCTCAGTGGAGGGCATATTCACGTGCCATCCCATTTGTCAATGTCCTTCCTAAAATGCATCATCTGGAAATGAAAGTTTTCTACAGAAGCATTCTTATGAGAACACAACTGATGGAGACTCTCACTTCCCTCTTTCTAGCTCAAAATCCCACTAGCCATTTCTGACTGCCAGATTATATTGATTCATATTAAGCCTGAAGTCCAAATCTTGTTTTTCAGATAACAAGTTATGAAGAAATGATATCACAATATCATCACCACCCTATTTCATACTTGTAAGTTTTTTTTTTAATCCCAACTATAAGGTTTTACATGGCACCTCATTAAATTGCATCACACCAGATTAAAGGAGGATAGCATTGCATAATGGATAAAGCATTGGCAGAGCTAGTTTAAAAAAAAAGACAAAAAAAAAAAAAAAGACTTACATTCAAGTCCCTTCTCTGACATATCCTGGTTTTGTGAGCCAAGACAAATCATTTAATGTCTCTGTACTCTAGGCAAATCTCAGAAAATATAAGTTGTTACAAATACAAATGTATTTGTGAAGAGTTTCCATACTTTGGAATTTCCTATGCCTTTGAAATTCAATGTCTAACTCCTAATTCTTATTGGACTTTATCCAGTGTTTAGCCTAGAGTTTCTTCAGCTGAGTTCCACACACCTTTAAGATCCAAGGATAGATTTCAAGGAGTCTGTGAACTTTGGTTGGGAAAAATTGTGTCATTATTTTCACCATCCTTTAGCTGAAATTGGTGTTTTCTTTAATTGTGTCAAAAAAAAAAAAGATTATTCTGAGAAGGGGTCCATAGACTTCATCAGAGTGCCCAAAAAAGTATATCACCCACACATACCACAGAGAGAGAGAAAGAGAGAGAGAGAGAGACAGAGAGACAGAGAGAGAGAGAGAGAGAGTGTTAAGAATCTCTATTCTACACTGTCAAGATAACTCAAGTTTAGACTGTTGTAGACTGGGGATCCTGTCTTATTTATTCATTGTCTTAGTTATCCCTCCCAGTTTCATTTCATCTGCAAATTTTATAAACATTTCATTACCATTTGCCTACATTTGAGTCACTGACAAAAAATACCAAGCAAAGTTCATTGCATTAGAATCATGCCTCAAAGTTAATATTACCTTGTTTGTGACTGTGCTACCATTGATACATTCACATGGCTACAATTATGTAGGCCCTATTCCCCCAATTTGTCTATGACAACAAGATGAGAGATTTTGTCAGACACCTGTGCTGAAATTTAGGCAAACTATAGCATTCTGCTAGTCATCAGTGCAATAGAGTTACTTCATTACAAAATTAGGTTAGGCTAGCAAGACTTTTTAAATTTTGTTTTATTTTGTTTGTTTTTTCTTTATCAAGCCATGATGGTTTTGATTTATCCAAGCTTCCCTTTCTTGGTGCTCTGGCCATCCCCTTGCCTGGACCACTCTCCCTCCTCTGAGCTCCTGGTTACTTTTAAGTCCCAACTAAAATTTCACCTTCTACAGAAATCCTTCCCCAAATCTTAATTCTAGTACCTTCCCATTATTAATTATTTTCTATTTATTCTGTATGTAGCTAGCCTTGTATTTATTTATTTGTGAGTTGTCTCCTCCATTAGATGGGAAACATTTTGAGGGCAGAAACTGCCTTTTGACTTTTTTGTCTCCTCCACTCAATTGTAAACTCTTTGAGGGCAGAAACTTCTTTTTGTTTTTTTTTTGTTTTTGTTTTTGTTTTTGTTTTTGTTTTTTGCATCTCTAGAGCTTAGCACATGATAGAAATTTAATAAATCTTTAAGGATTATAATAAATGTTTAAAAGTTAGTTGATTTGAGACAGCTAGGTGGTGCAGTGGATAGAGCACCAGCCCTGAAGTCAGGAGGAACTGAGTTCAAATTTGACTTCAGACACTTAACACTTCCTAGCAGTATGACCCTGGGCAAGTCATTTAACCCCAATTGCCTTAACAACAACAACAACAACAAAAGTTGGTTGATTCGCTTCCAGGTCTACCACTGACTCTGTGACTTGTGACATTTAATTTCTGTCGCTGTTAATTTCTCATCTGCAAAACTAGAGAGTTGTACTAAATTCAAGATCAACACAATTTCCAAAAGTCCATACATTAGAATTAACATTCCCTTTCTGTCTATTTTCATTAATTCATTCAATTAGTGTTTAGTGAGCACATACTAAACACTGTGGATACATAGAATAATTTCTTTTCTCTATTCCTGCTCATATAGAATTTATAACCAAGGGGAAGATATAACAATGTACTCAATTAATTATAATAGATGGCCTAAGGTGAGAGTTCTTTTCTAATTCAATCAGCTGTTAGTGTTGTGTGATGTATATCTATTTGGTATTAATTCATCTGTGTATTTGTTCCCCTGCTAGGACAGAAAAGTGGGAACTCCATGTTAGCAGGGATTGTTTCATTCTAGACTGGTATCCTCAGTAACTGGCACAATGCTTGGCCCAATGTTTCATAAATAAATATATGTTGAATAGAATTTATTTTAAAAGAGAGAAAAGATGAAAAAAAAGAAGTGCAGTGTGCTTACTCCTAGGAAAGAGAGAGCACATCCACTTGGGAGATTGGAAAGTCTTCATGGAATGTTTGTCATTAGAGCTGAGTCTACAAGGAGGGGTAGGACATCTTTTATATCTGTCCCCTTCGCTTCTACCACCATTACCAGAATTCAGTCCTTTATCACCTTTAGACTATCTTATCATCTTAATGTAATTTTCCTAAATCACAGATCTGCTCACGTCAGGGCAAACTATTCCAGTATCTGCCAAGAAAATCCCAGATGGAGTCACTAAGCGTTAGATGTAACTGAAATGATTTGACAATGACAAAAAGGAGATGAACACAGGGTCGTGAGAATCAAATGAGATGCTATATGTGAAGCCCTTAGAACAATGAATGACACAGAGAAAGGATCTCTCTATAAATGCTTGTTTTCTTCCCATCTTAATACCTTCCCATCTAAATGTCTATGAAATGAATCAAACTGAACTAAAATAAGCTAAAGGGGTCAGGTGAAACCTGAGGACAATAAGAGAAAAAACGCAGGAGCAGGGAAATGAGAGAACAAAATGAACAAATGTATGGAGCTGGGAAAAGTGAGTCCTGTTGGGGAAATAGAAATCAGTTGAACTACATAATGGCTGGCACACCTAAAGACATGCAGGAAGAAGTAAAAGCAAAAAAGCTGATAGAGACAAGAGCATGGGCAACAATCCTGAATGTCAAACAAATGAGTTTAGAGACTGTTTGGTAGGTAGTAAGGAGTTATTTTATTCATTATGAAAACACATCATTTCTAAATTGCCTTTCATTTCCTTCCTTGTGGTTTCTCAGTCAAAATGTGTTTAATTTGTAGTTTAATATTGCAATGCTTCAGATACGATTTCTATGCAACATATAACATGTTGTGTTCAATCAATATCTCTCCCTTGAATGGAACCAGTAACAATACTAAGACGAATGGTTCCACAATGATTATTGCCGCAAAGTGCCAATGCTTCCAACGATTTAAAAGAATGTAAAATAGATCTTCTCACATGAAATCTGATTTCATTCATTAATTCTTACTTTCCTAAAGGAAGTACCCTTCCTTGCAGATTGCTTTTAATTTCCGATCATAAACTATTCTTCAAATTAACCATGCATGCAAACTGAGACCCACATCTCTCATCATTAGCAGCCACAGTAGCCATTAAAATAGCTCAAAGAAAAGACTATCACATTAAGAAGAAAGTATTATAATATTTAAATATTCCCTAACTTAACCCCAGGAAAATGGCAAAAAATAAAGTTCCTAAAAATAAAGAGAAGTTTTAAAGTTCAGATATACTTATTCAAGCATAACACGTTAGAAACTTCCTTTAGAATGCACAGTCTGTATCATAAGCTATGATGTGGTATCAAATGCATATTCTGTACTTGGAAAATTGTATAAACAGACAAGTCATTAGGTGCCAGTCTTAGCAAACTATGTTGTCAATAGATTAGATAAGTTATAACTTTTTTTATTCTGCTGTCACGACACACTCATAGTCATCAGACCTTATTACAGCTTGAATATAATTATGATTATCTGAACAGATGCTATAAGTTCTCTAAAGACTCATATTCTTTTATTGATTCAATTAATATTTTGTGAGTGCCTACTACATGCAGAGCACTGTGTTAGGTATTGTAAGAGATATATGCTTTCCAGAAGTTAAGCCTTAAATGGAGAGATATGACATATATGTTCATAAACTAATTCATATGTATATCTGTATATGTTCAGATATACAGTATATGTGTGTGGAAAGAGAGAGAGAGAGAGAGAGAGAGAGAGAGAGAGAGAGAGAGAGAAAGAGAAAGTGAAATTTATTGTAAGAGAAGCAAAAAAAAAAAAAGCTATGGAAATTCAAAATTTCCATGAGCAAGGAGAAGGAAATATTTGGTGCATAGAGAGTTGTAATGTCCGGATCTGCTCATTGGAGAATTTCGGTACCATCCCAAATTCTGATCATGGGTAAGGAGTAAAGGGGCAGAACTCATGTGGATGGTCAAACATGGAGTTCATTTATTTCAAATTCTCTCAGCCTTATATACCTTAATACCCTTACAAAGCTATAGCACACTGCACATGAACTAACTATATGCTGTGCATGTGGGACCACATAAACAACTTGCTATTGTGTGGAGATATCTCTTTGCTACTTAGTGTAACTCTGTTTTAATTACAACAAAGGCTGTCATGCCCCCTGACTTCTCAGGAAAGTGTAGAAGCACCCAGGCAGGATGGGGAGCCAAACCAGACATGTCAGCAAGATTCCATTGAAGTAAAGGGTCTTTTACCTCACCCAGGGCTCCCCACTATCTGTGGCCCTCTACCTAGAGTAGCACAGCATACCCAAATACTCACCTGAATCTGTGATCTTACTCATTTGGATGTTCCTTCTAACATTATAGTTAATAACTTTTCCATGCTGGCTCATTATGTGCAACTCTGGTCCATGTTTTTCCACAAGTTCACTATAAGAGGGTTCATTGTGCTAAAACAAAAAACAAACAAAAAAAAAATCCTTTCTTACTTGCTCTTGATATCACAGGGATAACAGTGAAATATATTCTTCACCCTTCTTATCCCTCAAGACATATTTCAAGACAGGACTATCTCATCTTCAGTTTCAATCATACTCCCATTCCTCTTCATAGTTTCTTTTAATGTTAAGTGTTTAAAGCCTACTCATACCTACCATGTATCTTTCCTTGCTCCCTGAGTGATAGTTGATATTCATTCTTCAAGCAATGAATGTTCTAAAACATACACAAACACCAGGGATATCTTATTATTAAAAAGACAGACTTTGAGTCAGCTAGGTAGTGCAGTGGATAGACCACCAACTCTGAAGTCAGGACGACCTGAGTTCAAATCTGGCCTCAGACACTTAACATTCCTGGCTGTGTGATCCTGGGCAAGTCTCTTAATCTCAATTGCCTCAGAAAAAAAAAAAGACTGACTTTCATTTCAGGGAGAAGGTTGGCAGCCTTAAACAGGTCCTGTAATATCCTGTATACAATCCAGCCATTTTTCCTTCTCCTGCTTAATTCTGACTCAAATAGAGGTCATGTACAGCACCTGTACAAAGTTCATTTAGTAACATGTGAGTTCTAAAAGTTACCTAACCTAACTCTTTTCATAAATTCAATAATAGGTATTCTTCCTTTTGTTTTATTCTCCCTATCTAGATTAGTCAAAACTCTTTGGGTTGGTACAGATCTCTTCTAGAAGGCTCTAAAAATATGAGAGCTTGATACAACCAGTTTAATCTACAATCAAGAACAAATAAAGAAACTTAACAAATATAGTGAAACCTTCTTAATCTTAGCCACTGTGATAAATCTCCTTTACCTCGATGGTAAACACATTAGGCAAGCAATATTTTGCCCTGTTTTATACTTTAATGCTTAGAGTGATATCATAATTACCTAACTTAATACATACTTCAAGGAATCATGAATACTTTGATGTATTTGTGTTAAAATGCTTCACTGGAAGGTAGCATTTTGCTCAACAGAATCAAAAGCTATTATATGGTTAACATTAACCAGGTGATTTAATAGAACACTCAACTTGAAGTCTTGATTTCAAGTCCAGTTTCAGGTACAGCCTTAGATCACTCAAATAAGTGACCCTGAAAAAGCCAATTAATCTCTGCCTGACTCAGTTTCCTAATCTATCAAATGGGAATAATAAAGCTTCCACCTGCTATGATTGTGATGAGAATAAAATGAAATATTAATAAAGTGCTTTCCAAACTTTAAAGACATGTATATATATACATATATATGTATTTATGTACATATATATGCTAGCTATTACTATTATTATTATTATTTATATCTTTCATTCAGTTTTGTGAAAGTGAAGATATGGTCTGCTATAGAATATCACTTTCAAAAGCTTACCTATTCCTTATTATACCCTCATCAAGGATGACCTCAATATGTGAATAGAGTATTCCAATAATTTTTTTATGAGAAAGTTGGCATATAGGTCACTATGCTTGTTTATAGTCTCCCAGCTACATTGTTTTTATATTATTAGGATCCAAGATTTCCTTATGCTATTCATCATCCTCATCATAATAGCTTGCATTTAAATAGTACCTACTAAATTTCAGACACTATACAGACCAGGGTTATCTCATTTTATCTTCATAAAAACCCTGTGAGATAAATGCTATTATTGTCCTTATATTATAATTGAGTAAACTGAGGCAAACAGAAGTTAAGTAACTTGCCCAATGTCATATAACTAGAAGCATCTGAGGCAGAATTTGAACTGGATCTTCCCAACTCTAAAACCAATGTTCTATCTATTGTAGCACCTAGCTATTTTGTACTATTATATTACATCTCATAAGATATCACAAGAATTGTCTTCTCATTGGTTGCCTTCAGCATGGGTCTCCTTCATCTATATTTAGTGGGATTCAGCTACTTTCACTGTCTGCATTTCCTTTAACATCATTTCAACCACTCCTATTACAAGAACATGTTAGAGTCTAAGTTTGGGGAGAAGGCTTAGAAAAGTACATGGAGGCATAGTATTAACAGCTTTGAATGACAGGCTAAAAACTTTGGACAATTTTCAATAGATAATGCTAATAGGGTATGAGGGGGTCGTTAAACATCTTTGATCATAAGAGTAATCTCATCTGAGCTGTCCTTTAGGAATACTAATAGGCATACAAGATTATTATGTATAAGATATAAAAATGTACATATTATTATATATAGAGTTGTTTGTATACAATTATATACATGATCAACTGAAATTTAGAGAGAAGAGAGGCAGAGGAGAGTCAAATAAGGTGACTCAGAGGTCATTGAAATAGCTTGGGCATGGAACAGTTAAAACTTAAGTAGAATATGGGAGCAGTGGGAATAGACAGTGAAGGGGGAATGTGGAAGAGTTTGTTGGACAGACTGACTCAATATTAAGAAAAGGCAAAGGTCAAAGGTAACTGTCTCAAGTCTGGGTGGCAGAAAATTTCAGTATTATTTATAGACAAGGGGAAATCCTGGGGAAGGAAGTGGGTTAGGACACAAGATTATAAAATCAGTTTTGGGCATATTGAGGTTCAAATTTTGGCATCTAAGTGGAAATGCTCAATAAGCAGTAAGAAAATGAAACTGGCATACGAAAAAATTCTTTAAATAATTATTGATTAGAAAAAAATTAATGCAACTCTGAGGTACTAATTCACACCTTTCAGATTGGCTAAAATGATAAAAAAAAAACTATAATGACAGATGTTTGACGGAATATGGGAAAACTGGGACACTAATGCATTGGTGGTAGAGTTTTGAATTGATCCAATCATTCTGAAGAACAATTTGGAACCAAGCCCAAAGGTCTATCAAACTGTGCATACTTTTTGATCCAGCAGTGTCTCTGCTAGGAGATCATAAAAAGAGATGGGGGTGGAGGAAAGGATCCACATGCGCAAAAATGTTTATAGCAATCCTTTCTGTTGGGGCAAGGAACTGGAAATTGAATGGATTCCCCTCATTTGGGAATGTCTGAAGAAGTTATGGCAGATGAATATAATGTAACATTATTGTTCTACAAAAAATGATAAGCAGGCTGACTTCAGAAAAGCCTGGAAAGATTTATATGAACTGATACGGAATGAAGTGAGCAAAACCAAGAGAATGCTGTACACAGTAATAACAAGATGGTGTAAAAAAAAAAAAAAAGATTGTGTGATGATCAACTGTGATGGACTTGACTCTTCAACAAAGCAGTGATTCAAGGCAATTCCAATAGACTTGTGATAGAAAGTGCCACCTTCATCCAAAGTGAGAACAATGGAAACTGAATGTAGATCAAAACATAATATTTTCATTTTTATTGTTGTTGTTTGTTGTTTTTTTCTTTTTGATCTGATTTTTCTTGTGCAGCAAGACAAATATGGAAATATGTTTAGAAGAATTATTGAAACTATATTAGATTGCTTGCTATATTGAGGAGGAGGGAAAGGGGAGAGAAGGAGAGAATTTTAGAACACAGGGTTTTGAAAAGGGGAATGTTGAAAACTGTCCTTGCAGATATTTGGGAAAATAAAATACTATTAAAAAAAAAAAAGAAAATGAGACTGAAGGCAAGAAAAAGCTTAAAATTGGGAGTACAGATAGGAGGCTCAACTGCAAAGAGTTGAAAATTGAATAGATTTAAGAGCCATTTACACAAGGGATGATGAAGTTATGATAGATATGATCATCAGAAGAAAAAATGAAGAGGGAGAAAGAGATTGAATACAGAATCTTGGTAAATGGCCACATGTCTGGATGCTGACAACTAGAATTGAGCCATCTTTTTTTTTGGGTGGTGGGAGTGTCAAACAGATCTAAGGCACAAAACTCAAATTCCATATTCCATCCCAAGAAACCTACATAGTAACATTAACATATCAGGATGGTATGCCAATGATGAATTTGTTTCCAGAATATGTAAAGTAGAAAAAATAATCTGTCAGCCATAAAATCTCAAGATTAGGAGAATAGTGAAAGAGTGTGATGAAACAAGCTAGAATAAATAAATGTAATTTTCATAAAACTGACTTCAATATCCTTTTCCTGGTTATTTGGAGGGTCATCTGTTCAAGTCATCTAAGAGCCTTTAATTTTTTTTCAGAGATATGTACAAAGGTAAGAAGAAATACCTAAGGAGAAATTCTGGCTACCTCAATCCTTTTTTCCTAGTGAAAACATTATTTTAAAAAAATACCTTAATGCAAATATACCTGTGAACAGATATCTGGCCCTCATCACAAGGAAAAATATTGTACCATGGGTGTGGTGGAATGAATGTACTCTCCAGGTAAAAGGAGAAAGTGAAATCTACACTTAGTTACATCCCAATCATCTCTAAACCCAGATGAGATGAGCGATTAGTTCAATCTACACACAGAAGTCTCAATTTACTGGTCACCACTGCTAACAATAAAGGAGGAGACGTTTCAGATTACTAAATCATTTCTATCTTACAGCTCAGTGAATGTCTGATGCCAAAAGATTCCTAAATATGGTAAAGACTTTGTGAATAACTTTTAACACACACCCATACAGCATTAAAGGTGATTCAAGTCCAATCCTTTGGGGTTTTTTCTTAGCATTTCCCATTAGATCCATTGGTTCTTTTGAGATATCCTATATTTATCATTTTTAGCTTTTAATCACTGAATGGGTGTTGCCTCAGACAAACTGAGACCCGGGAAAGACATTGACTTAAAAATGTTAAGGTCTCCCACTGCATCTAGAGCCATCTCTAGTCCTACAGACCTATATCTCGACACTGGATACTGATGACTTTTTTAGAGGAGAGAATGAGACTGCTGACTTTTCCCAGTCCCATCTCACATCTGAAACTCTAAATTCACTTTCAACTTAAGACACCACCCTACTGGGGTCATTGGTCCTCTTCAGGAATGAAGGACAATAACAATTTATTCCAAGGGAACACTTTAAACCACCCTAACCAAAGTTTTTTTGCCCATCCAGACTTCTTGGACTTAACCACATTGACTTCCACTGCTCCTGGGAGGGGAGATTTACAATCAATTCAGCATCCAGAGTGTGTGCATGTCACATTACCTACCTTGCTTTGCAAGATACTTTGCTCCCCATTTTTCCATCTTAGATTCCATTGACTGTTATTTTGCT
The DNA here is from genome assembly GCF_016432865.1 of Antechinus flavipes. Lineage (NCBI taxonomy): Eukaryota > Metazoa > Chordata > Mammalia > Dasyuromorphia > Dasyuridae > Antechinus > Antechinus flavipes. Next base: position 49,199,004 of record NC_067400.1, read on the forward strand.
TAATTAGCTCATTTTGTTCCAAATTTGTCCCTATTTAGTACCTCCTTAAAGTCTTTAAAGCTCCAGTCCCATCTTTACTCTAACTAGTTTATCATCCACTGCACTTATCATCTTACCATTCAAACTTGTTTTTCCAACTTCTTAAAAAATACTCACATTTTAAACCTCAGTATAGATGCCTAGAATGCAACACTTTCAAATTATTTTCCTGTTGTGACTTGCCTTTTCTCTCCATTGTTTTACTAATCTCCTAACCTGATTTTAATCCCTTCCCAAATTTTACCTCTTACCACAAAGTCACCAGTTTTTTCAATACACTTGCTTAGGAAGATCATGTGCAGATGTTATCAAGTTTTCAGCAATACTTGGAGCAACTTTAAAATAATTTTAAGGTGATTCATAAAGACATGGATTTCATATGAAATTGTAAACTATCTTTAATGACAAAGTTTGTATAGAGTTATTTAATCCTTCAGAAATCTTGGTCATAAGTACTATGGTCTAGGAAGTACAAGTGCTTCAGGCAAAACTGGCAGCAAAGAAAATGTCTTGGCTTCCTTTTTTTGGAAAAAAATTGAAAATATGTTTCCAGTGAAAATATGCTTTAAAAAGAAAGGAGTCATTATTAACCAATATGCTCTGAAAAATTGGTTGTCAATTTGGCAGGAAAGGATTTGGATTTACAATTTACATTTGTATGCCTCACTGAATTCAAGTTTAATGGAAAATTTAAACATTAAAAGCAAAAACTCTTAAAATGGAAAGAAATCAAAATGTCTATCTCAAATGTGAAGAGAAGTTAATTTTCTTTCTATCCAACAAATGGGAAGGAATTGTTGAGAACTAGATAGATGTATTTCAATACATTGATGTGTTTTTAGATCTGTGTGACAATATAATATAATTAAAAGATAAAACAAAAAAAATCTGGTGGGAAAAATTAATAGAAATGTGATGAATAAAAATTTGACATGTAAAATATGTTCAATCTCTAGTTCCCAACAGTAAAAGGTTATAACAACATTCAAAAAAGGAGGCACAAATTGTTAACAATCACTTGAAAAAAAATATTCAACCTCAAATTCTCAGATATAAATTAAAACAAATCTGAGGTTCTACTTCATAACCATCAAAAAGCCATCAAATTCAGTGCAAATAGGATAATGGTAAAGCAAGTACACTCAAAAATTGTTGGTGGAATTACAAATTTGTAGAATCTTTTGGAGAAAGGTTGTATTAAAATGTAATCATGCTCTTGGGGTCAATAATTTTCCTTATTAGACACATGTATCAAACATATTATCAAGAAGAACCAAAAGATTATTTTCTAGAAAATTTCCAAAGCAACATTATATGACATTACCATCAAAAAATAGAAGTAACCAAAATGCTTCATAATAAAGAAATTGTTTTAAAAGTTATGATATAGAAAAAGAACTATCAAGTCAGAGTGCAGATCAAAGCATACTATTTTCACTTTTTTTGTTTGCTGTGACTTTTCTGTTCCATTTCTTCTTTCACAGAATGACTATGTGGGAATAAGTTTATATGATTGCATATCTATAACATATCAGATTGTTTGCAGTTTGGGGGAGGGAGGAGAGAAAGGAGGGAGGGAAAAAATCTGAAACTCAAAATCATATAAAAATGTAAGTTGAAAACAATCTTTACCTATAATTGAGAAAAAATAAAATATTATTTACCAATATATAAATAAATAAAATAAAATTATGACCAATTTTTAAACGTTTGGTACATAAATGTCAGAGCTTCTTTATGATGAAATCAAAAATGTTTTCACTTTTTTCAGTACTTTTTAAAAATTGTTTTATTTTAAGAAAACAGAATAAGAAAAAAGAAAAACAGGAAATAAATACTAAACAAAATAAAACAAAAGAACATTGTCGTGCCCTGCAGACTATCAGGCAGGATTCAAAATATATAATAACAAATTACCAGTTCAAGAAAGCATATATGTGTGTGTGTTTATATGTTAATAGAGAAAATTATATTCATGAATGTCCATCTTTTTTTTACTTCCTTGTAAATTGTTTTTTTGTTTTGTTTTGTTTTCTGCTGGGTACCTTTTTAATTTTATCCCCTCTCCCCCTTTCATTCCCACCACCATCCCCAAGCAAGCTATAATTAAGAAAAGATATATTTATGTATATAGATATATATATACATACATATATACACAACCTGCCCCTCCAACCCATACACACACAGAAATCAAATCTAAAAAGCATGAATAATAACAAAAAAATCTGAAAAGACCTTAATGTGATAATTCAAAACAAACCAAAAAAAAGGAACTAGAAAGCTGGAGTATACAGGATGATCAAATGAAAGAACCATGATGAGGACTCCAAGGGAATAAGCTAAAATAGCATTAGAAGGGTTATGTATTTAAATTAATTTTAATGTAAACACTTAAGCAAGCAGAACTATTTTAAATTGTTTAATGTTAAATTTATAATAAACATTTAATTTTTCACAATAGTATTTTATTTTCCCCAAATACAAGTAAAGATAGTTTTCAGCATTCATTTTGTACAACTATGTGTTCAAATTTTTTCTTCTTCCTTCCCTTACCTCCCCCTCACCCCAAGCAATCTGATATATGTTTAATAATATTAAATAATAATAATCCATGTTGGTCACATTGTACAAGAAAAATCAGACCAAAAGGGGGAAAAATCCACAAGATAGAAAAAGAACACAAAAACAAAGATCAAAATACTGTACTTCAATCCATATTCAGTCTCCATAATTCACTCTCTGGATGTGGGTAGCATTTTCTATCCCAAGTTTATTGGAATTGTCTTGAATTCTGCATTGCTGAGAAGAGTTTGGTCTATCATACTTGATCATTACATAATTTTTCTCTTTCTGTGGTTTGGCTCATTTCTCCCAGCATCAGTTCATGTAAGTCTTTCCAGGCTTTTCTCAAAATCAGTCTACTCATCATTTCTTATACATCGTTTGTTATGCCCTAAATAAAATTATTATGGCCACTTCCCCTTCCTTGCCATTAGGATTGGGAGAATTGAGTCAGGAAAAACTTTGAAGCTCTGACCACTTCACATACCATTGTGACACAATGAAGAATAGAAAAGAAAAACAATATCCAGGTGCCCACTACCCTGACTCCATCCTTGTCCCAAACTACCCAGAGTAGAATTATGTTATCTTGCTTCCTGCCTATGCCCTCCTTAAAAGTCCCTATCTGTCCAAGGATGGTCCTCCTCCCTTGCTTGACAGAAACTGAGCCACAATCCAAGGCTGTAAATATTAGGTTAGCTCCTCTCTCCTGGCTCTCTCTCTCTGAAGTCAAGATAACAACAGCTGCAAAATGTTAGACTAATGGCATCCTCCGCTTTTGTATCCTGCTTAGCTAAAACCCCATATATGTTCCCTGCCTCAATTCCTCACTGCTGAACTCTTTGGACAAGAGTCCCATTACAACTGGCTGGCCTAACTCTCCACATTAAAAACCAATCTCTGTCTTGCCTCAGTTTCTCTGGCATTACACAATAATATTCCACTACATTGATATACCACAATTTGTTCAGCCAATCCACAATTTTTTTTCTTTTTTTTCAGCCAATCCACAATTGACGAGCATCCACTCAATTTCCAATTCCTTGACATTACAGAAAGGATTGCTACAAACATTTTTTGCACATGTGGTCCTTTTCTCTTTTTTTATGATCTCTTTGGGATTCAGATCCAGTTTTGAGATTGCTGGATCAAAAGGTATGTAGCTTTATAGCACTTTAGGCATAGATCCAGAATGGTTGGATCACTTTACCACTCTACCAACAATGCATTAATGTCTCAGTTTTTGTTTCCAACATTTATTATTATATTTTCCAAACATTTAATTTTTTTAAAATAAAATGTTACCCTAATACTAAAATAAAACATTTAAGGAATTAATTTTCATTTGGTGACCAGACATTAAAGGTCCTGGGGCAGGTATTAGAAAACCAATTTCATGTGTTGATAATGGTGCATCCGCATTCTTTTTTTTTTTTTTTTTTTTTTGGTAATAGGTTAATTAATAACAGATGCCTGCTGTTTTTTTGAATGTGAAAAAGAACAAAGTATATAAACCATCATCTTCCATCAAAACCTAACCATTGGAGATTGCCCCCCACCAAATAATAATAATAATGAAATCTCAAGATGATGAGGAAAACTTTCTATTGTCAAATAATTTAGGAGTTTCTTCATTCAATTCTTGAATTCCCCAAGTGTGGAAAGAAGAGGCAGTTTAATAGTCAGCTCATTCTGACTGATACATTTTTACTTCTTTTCAAAGTTTATATAAAAGATAAAGATGAGTTACCTTCCATCATCCATGGAGGTAGAGATGAGCTATAACTTTGGGTTTCAGTAATAGAACACATAATTGAAATGATGTGAATTGATTGAACAGAAGTAATCAGGTAATTGGCAGTGCTTGCTCTTAATTTTTCTTGGTAATTCACTTTCTGTACCATTTTTGGGATTGTCATTAAGCTCCAACAATCTGAATGGGGGCCCCATCCTGGTTTCCTCTTTTGCTAAGGGTTAGAAGAGCAGGAGTACGATTCTGAGTATTCAATGATATATTAGATATATTCTCTGAGTACCAAAGTCTCCCAACTGTTCAGCAGAAGGCTAGTCGTTTGGGAAATGGAAGAGCATTCAGAAACATTTTTTTCCCTTTCTCTATTCTCTTACTTCTCCCTTCTTCTTTTTCCTTTCCTTCTCTTCCTTTTCTCCACCTCTCTCTCTTCTCCTCCCTCTCTTTGCTAGGAATTCAGATCTTCATGGCTTCATGTCTAGGTATGTCTTGCTAATCTTACAATCTGTTGTAATCCTTTTCTATAAGGACAACTATGTTTTATATGTTTGGAATTATTGTTAAGGATTCGATTTTCATTACACAGGAGTCCTTTTAATAGATTATTGTATGACTAAGCTAAGAATTTCACTACAGTCTACATGCATATTTCCCTCCAATAAACACCCTTCTTTCTGGCTGAACTGTGTAATTATTTTGCGGGAGTTCAGCTTTGACCTAAAAATATGTCAGGAAACATGGCCCCCCAATAGATTTGTAATATAACAGATTCAAGATTTCTCTCCTTCTATTAGAGCTCATGGCAATGATCTTGTTGTACCTTCTATCTTCCAGATTTTATCTTCCCTTAAGCCTCCCCTCCCCTTAATTCCTGTCCCTCCCTTGTTGAAATTTTTGCTATAAACAAGTTTCTTTTTCAAAAGGTAAAGAGATGATATATGCATACCTCAAAACTAAAACATCCCCCTTCAGTAATGTTGGCCAGTCAGTAACTTAACTATAATTAGCTACTTTATTAACCAGTCCAATATTTTCATCAACCAAGAACTAACTCAAAAATATCTTTATTTCTTTTGAAGGATTTGTAAGTAAATAAGCAAATTAATTACTTGCTTGGTGGAAAGGTGATAAAGAATCTTGGTTTGAAATCTTGATAAAATAAAAACTTAGAATGTAATGAGTATTGTTAGAGAGAACATTAGTTTTTATTCATTCCACACAAATTTGGAGGTAATAAATTTTAAAAAGTCATTTAAGCTTTTGATGTATTAGGCAACTAAAAATATAATTATGAAAGAGTTGCCTCTTTGGACCACGGGAAGAAGTTTTCTAATCAGAAGTTCCTCTCTGTCTCTGTCTCTCATTCTCTCTCTTTCTCTCTCTGTGTCTCTCTCTGTATCTCTCTTTTCCTTTTCTCTGTCTTTCTGTCTCTGTCTCTCTGTCTCTCTCTTTCCCTCCTTCCTTCTTTTCTTTCCTCTCTATCTCTGACTCACTAGAAATCATTTCTATACCCAAAGGGGAAAAAAACACCTCTTGCTTAAGGAACCACCCAGGAAGATGTCAAGTCCATTATTTACATTCCCTGATTAAAAGCTAATCAAACAATTTTTGAAATAGAAGATGTTATGAAGATCATAGTCTTGTAGAAAATTATACAAAGCCATGTTCTTCAAAATCTGACTTTGAATTTTAATTTGAGATTAGACACTTACCCTTTATCTCCAGAATTAGACCTGCTAAGTTTCTTGGAAATAGTCATTTGTGATTATCATCTGAAGCAGAAATATGTGACTAGCCATATGCTCTCAAGTTTTGTATAGCAAATTTTATAAATTAATGTTAACTCCCCAATATTGGTAATTTTGGGAGACACAAAAGCACTGACAACAAGATGAAAAATCAAGGATAAGCTATCCATATACATTTTGTCTAACTAGTATCTTTAAATTAATCTTCCCCCCACCCTTATCACATTATTTAGAATTCCTCAATCAAAAAAAAAAATTAAGCCATTGCATGTGTAAGATGGAAGAATGAGTTAAAACTTGAAAGACAAGTTCAGAATCCTTACTATGTCACTAACTTATTTGTGGTATGACCTAGATAATCACTTAAAGCTCTCTATTGGGCCTTAAGTTTTTCATCTGTAAAATGTGGAGACTTAACTAGATGAACTTGAAATTCTCTTTTAGCTCTGTGATTCTGAAGACAATAGGGTATAGATTAATCTCCTGGGTGTCTAGAGATGGAAGGAACATCAGAAATGATCTAGTCCTACTGCATCACTTTAGAGATGAGAAAACTGAAGCTGAGAGAGGGTTAGTGACTTGGCCAATGTCACACAGTTAGTGAGAGAGCAGGTCCCCTGTCCTCCGGTTCTACAGGCTTTCCCTTGTGTAATGATGATATAAAGTGGAGCTCACCTCCTTACTCTTATTTTATTTGTTGTTTGTTTGTTTGTGAACTCTGCTCCTGAAGCTTATGGGAGTAAATAAAAGGGAACATTATTACTAACATTTAGTCTTCCCTCCTTTTCTTTCCTTCTCTTTCCATCCTGCATTTTTCCTGCACAGACACAGAGAGGGAAGAGAGTATTGGACATTCTAAGACAATTTTCAACTCCTCAATCATGGGGGAATCAAAACCTTCCAAAGATTCTATCAATCTATCAATAAGCATTTATAGACTTCCAGTGCCAAGATGGCAAAGTGAGGAAGGAATGTTCTGAAGCCCACAAAATCCCCCTATAAACTGCCTCAGAATAGGAGCAGGGATGACTATCTCACTGGGAGGGGAGTGAGGTCCAAGAGCAGTAGCAACAGCAGTAGCCAACTTCTTAGCAGGGAACCTGCAACAAGGCTCTAAGTCTCAGGCAATCAACTAGTGAAGCTCCTACCCTCCTGCAAACCAGCAGCCCCCTAAGCAAATGAGGAATATGTACAGCTCAGAAAAGCCTAACTCCCAGCAACCCACCAACCATGCCTTGAACACATTGCTGCCCAGTAGGGAAGCCCCACCCCAGGGCTAGCCAACAAGACCTCTGCCCCTAAGGCCTGCCAGAAGACAGATCCCATTTCCATAGCAACCTAGCAGCAGGAAAAATGCCCCCCCACCAAAAAAAAAAAAGGATCTTGACTATAGACAGTTATTGTGGTGATAGGAAAAATCAAGGCATTATCTTAGAAGGCAATAGTGGCAAAATGATTACATGAGAAGCCTCAAAGAAAAATGTAATTTGGTCTCAAACCTAAAAAGAATTCCTGAAAGATCTTAAAAAAAAAGATTTTTAAGAGCAAATTAGAGTAATAGAAGAAAATTTGGGGAAAGAAATAATGCAAGAGAATCATGAAAAAATAGTTTATAGTATGGGGAAAAGACATACAAAACTTTACTAAGGAAAATAATTCCCTAAAAAAATAGAATTGCCCAAATGGAAAAGGAAGTACAAAAGCTTACTGAAGAAAATAATTCCTTAAAAGTTAAAATTAACAAGTGAACAGCAAAACTGTATGAGATATCTAGATATGATAAAAACCAAATAAAAGAGTTTTAAAAAATAGAAGAAAACATGAAAGTTCTCATTTGAAAAACAACTGACCTAAAAAATAGATCTAAGAGAGATAAGAATTATTGTACTACCAAAAAGCCACCCAAAAAAAGGCCTGGACAAACACTTTCAAGAAATTATTTTTTTTAATTGGCCTGATAGTATTGAAAAAATCCACTGACAAAGAAGTCATAGTTATCTAGTCATATCCAAAAATGATTTAAATCACTATTAATCACAGAAATGTGAATTAAAACAACTCTGAAGTAACACTTCATACCTATCAGAGTATCTAATATGACAAAAAAAAAAAAAAGGAAAGTGTAGGATGTTGGAGGGGCTGTAGGAAAACGTGTACTCTAATACACTGTTAGTGGAGTTGTGAATTGATCCAACCATTCTGAAAACCAATTTGGAACTATGCTCAAAGAATTATAAAACTGTCCCTTTCATGCAGCAATACCACTGCTAGGTCAATATCCCAAAGACATCCAAAAACTGAAAAGGACTCATTTGTACAAATATATATACATATAAACATATCCGTATATGTGTGTGTGTACATATGTTGTAGCAGCTCTTTTTGTGATGGCTAAGAATTGGAAATGAAAGAAATGCCCATCAATTATGGAATGGCTAAGCAAGTTGTGATATATGATTGTAATGAAATATTATTGTACCATAAGAAATGATGAGCAGGATGATTTCAGAAAAAACCTGGAAAAACTTATAAGAACTGATGCATAGTGAACAGAACCAGGAGAATGTTGTATGTAGTAATGGCAATATTGTTTGATGAAGAACTGTGTGTAGCTATTCTCAACAGTATAAAGATTCAAGACAACCTTAAAGAACTAATGATGAAGTATACTATCTGCCTTCAGAGAAAGAATTGATATTGATTAAATACAGATTGGAATATGCTACTTTTCACTTTCTTTTTTTTCTTTTATTTTTCATGTACAAAATGACTAGCATAAAAATGTTTTAAATAAAAAAATTAGCATTTATAGAGTGTTTATTATATGACAGGTATTATTCTAAACACCAGAATACCATCACATACCCTGCCCCCGCCCCCCCAAAAAAGCACAAACAAATTCTACTCTTATAGAGTTTGTATTCTAATAAAATGAACAAGTTTCTATTCAAAGTGGTGATAACATCGGGACAAGTGTGGATATTTTACCTTTGGTGAAAGCCCAGATATGAAAGCTTTCCCCGACCTGCAAGCCACTTTTCACTTCTATATCTTCAGTTTCCTCCATTGTAAAATGGGGATAATAATAGCACCTACTTCCCAATGTTGTTGTTAGGATCAAATAAAATAATATTCTAAAATACTTAGCACTGTCTGGCACATGGGGGGAACTTGATATAGGTTTGTTTGCTTCCTTCTTCATAAAACATGGTTTTGACCACATTATTCAATTTTAGGTTTAAGAAGTTAGAATTCTTTAATATTAATTCAAGGAAGTTCAGGTCCAAATTGAATTTGATCACTTGGTTCTTATCCTCTCTTCTACTCTCCCACTCCCACCCCAAATCTAAACTCAATATTTTATTTTTAAATCTCCTTCATGAAGTCATTCTAATCATTCCAGATTTTTGTTGCTCAGTGGATAGAGCACTGGGCCTGGAGTCAGGAAGAATAGAATTAAACTCCATCATCAGATATATTATTAGCTATGTGATATTGGACAAATCACCTTTCTCAGTCTCGAGTTCCTCATCTCTAATGGAGATAATCACAATAACCTCTATTTCACAGAGTTGTTGTGAGGACCAAATGAGATAATAGATGCAAAGTATATTGCAAAATATACTTCCATGTGTTCTATAAATGGTAGCTCTCCTGTTGGCTGAGCTATAATCAACATCAGCCCAGCTAAGTGGAGCCTAATTGACAGTTCCACCAGCCAGAAGCATTGGGGTAAATAAAGAAGGAGCATAGTCTCCTGTAACCACAGCAAATATTATGTTTTTTATGGGCCCCATATGTGCAAAATTTCTTCATAAAACTATTTCCAACCAACTTCAATCTGTGCTCTGAACAAAAATTATAATTATTTTCCTTTGTAATTAAGATTCAATGTTGCTTAATTTTATACTTTAATAATAAAAAAACACTGACACTACATTTCCTTAATTAACAATGTACTTTCAGAAACATGAAGAATCAGGAAAACGCAGTCAAGCAAACACACAAAAGCTTGTATTATAATAATACCTTTCTTGTAAAAAGCCATAGTGTGTTCTCGTCCATTATCTCATTTGTTCTGACAACATCATTCTGTAAAAACTAATTACTACTTTGCCCTATTAGTCACAGTTCTCAAAGAATATTATTTCTTTCCTATTGATTTAAAGAAGGTACAGAAAGAAAGAAAGATTGATTTCACAGTCTTAACTTAGGCCAAACCTTCTTTTGAATAAGAACCTATAGCAACCCTCATAAGAGAAAATATGCTTTAAATGAAAATGGACTCTAATTCACTTTAATCCATTACTATGACCTAAGACCCTTCCTAGTTTGGAGCTCTGCCCCATGGCACTGAAATCACTCGTGCTCTTTCTGCAGCAAAGAAGCTATAAAGTTTAGTAGCTATAATTCTGTTTTTTGTTTTGTTTTGTTTTGCTGTATTGTTTGTTTGCAAGTGAGGGATGAGGAGTATTTCATTAGGGAATTTCCAGTAAGAAAATTCCTTCTACCAATCCAGATCACCAGTTATTTTGTAGACTTCTATCAAAGGTTAGCCTCATTTAAATACTCCATTGGCAATCTGGTGAAGTCTTTGGATCTCTTCTTCAAATTATGTTTTTAAAGGCAGAAAATAAAATACATAGAATTGCAAAGGAAACAAATTACATAATTCATTACCAGTCTTAGAAAATTGCCTAGGGAATTAAGAAGTTAAGTGATTTGTCTTGGATCACACAGACAGTATATTTGGGAGTAGGGAAGAAGTGATAAGGGAATGTACCTAATTTTATGTCTTCCTGATTCTAAACCTAGCTTGCTTCCACTATCCATGTTGCTTGTCTATGACTCTAAATAACAAAAATAATTGGTTAAAGTAAGGACCAGATATATGACACCCTGGGGTGAGTTTCCCCTAAACCCCCTGCTAATTCATTCTTCTCAGTGGTCAATATTTGTGAGAGTTATCTTGAATATGAAAATTCCCAGTTGAGATTCTGTTCAAGACCTTTCTGTCAAAAAATATTTCTAACTATCATGTAACATAGAAATAAGAAATAGCTGATCCTTAAGGATATTGCCCATTTTTGCCACAAAAAAGGGGGTGGGGGTGGGAAATGTAGATTTCTGTTTCATGCCAAATTTATTTCTCCATCATTTCCACAGCAGCTCATTTTTATTGGAAAAGCTACAGTCACTGTCATGTGTCTTTACTTACTGATGGCTAAGGATTACACAAGTCCAGACAGGATGAATTTGTGCCATTTTCTCTCAAACTCCATAGGCTCTTAATTTCTCACAATTTTTTATCTTTCAAACTAGAGAAGGAAGTAACACTATTAAAAAAATAAAAAAAAAAAAAACCACCACTATTCATGGCTCTGAATATAACCACAGTCAGTAATTAGATGCTGAATTTGATAATGAAATCAGCCTAAGGAGCTTTTGTAAGCACTAGTCCCTGATTTTGCATGTCCCTATCCAACTTAAGACTACATTTTCATTTCATTCAATGGGCATTCATTGTCAATAAGTATGCAAATCACAAAGGGGATGAAGAAGAAAGGAACAAATCTAGAAATGAGTCTCAAATAAGGTATTTGAGCCATTATTAAGCAAAAATAACACTGAGAACTAGAGACCATCCCTTAATGCACAGCTGTACTTTTCATTGGGGTGGGTCAACTTCTAACCCCATCACCTGAAGTAGAAATTCTCATTATGGTTACACAAATGTCCCATAAGTTATTCTCAGCTGGAGCCTCCAAAGCCTCATTAACCATCCATTAAGAATGTTAACCATATGGACAAAAAAATATATATTAATATCACCTCATTAACATGTTAGAAGATCTACAAAGACATAAATTGCCCACATTTGTGCCACCTCATTCAAATGTTAATGGTTCATCTTATAGGGTATATCTTCCTTACAGCTGTCAAAAAGTTGTTCTTACTTTTGCTTTGAAAGGGCCAAAAAAAAAAAAAAAAAAAAAAAGCAGAGATAGCCTAATGATCATTTGAACCCAGATATGAACTACTGTCATCACTCCTAATTTAAGAAGAATAGAGTTAAAATTAAAAGTGTCTTGTTGCTCCTGTTCAGGATATTCTTGACAAATACAAATTCAGTAAGCTATGTGGTTTCCATGAGGAAGGGAGGAAGGGAAAGAGGGAGGAAATGAAGGAGAGAGGGAGGGAGGGAAGTTAATCAAGAATGCAGAAGGGTGCATGTTATATATTTATGATAAGTAATATGTGCAATAGTTTAAATCAATTACATTTTCTATCTCCCCTTGACTATATTTCCATATATATATACTTTCTACAGTGAAACAAAATGTAGATTTTTTTAAGCATCCACAATGGCTACTTATCCTAAAACATAACTGAAAGTATAGCTACTCTCCTAGCTTGATCTATTCTAGCCTTGATCCTGACAGTGTCATACTCTTTGTATCAGAATCGTGAGTACAATTACATACCAAAAGAACCCCAATTCCTACCTTATGAGCTTTATAAAACAATTTTTTAAATGATCCATAATAGTTAAGAGTTCAATAATCATGAAAAAAAACATGACAATTCCTATATGTCCAGTTTGCTTTGATCTATTCCACCATCACAACTAGTTGCCCCATGAATATGCTGTTTATTATAAATAAATTCCAGTGAAAGAGTTTGGATGATTGGATCCAAATCATTCCCAACTACCAGTAAACCAATTCAAAATTTATTCTGTACTAAAAGAAAGTAGGTTGATATCTTTCTTTTCATATAAAACACATTTGTATATTATCATAATTATATTTTTATAATCTAAAATCAAAGCACATTGTATGACAATTTCTTTTCTGACATGTAAGTGAGAGAATATTTGAAGTTAGGGTTCTAGGAAGATCCAGAATCACTATATATATATATATACATATATATGTGTATATATATATATATATTCATAATTATTACAATAAATGGGATTCTAGTGATCTGTTATTGCTCTCAGACCTCTGAAAGTGGTTTTGTAACATTGTGGCTATAGTTGAATGTATTTTGAAGGCACAATAAGTCCTTAATAAAACCTGTATTTATGAGATGGGCAAAGTTGATTGCAAGAAAAAATGAGTTGATGGTATGGGAAGAAAATGGCAATTAACTGAGTTGTTCAACCTTTAAGACATCTTGTTAAATGATTATAGTGACAAGATTTTTCACAGGATGAAGAACCCTCCAATGATGATGAATCACAGGCAATCTATCTAGTCCATAAATTCAGAGTTTTGCATATTAGATATCATAGAGTGGGATGATCAGCTGTGTGGCCAAGTTCCTCTGCCAAACTCTGAAGATGAAAATTCAGAATGTATATTTACATTTCTTTCAGTTTCATCAGGATATGAATGTAGTCATCTGATTAAAACAGACTATAGATATATCTGAAGAGATCCTTGATCTGAAAGAATATTTATTATTAGTTTATTGTTTCCTTTTAATGTTTTGCTAAATGTGTTCTCTGTTGGAATAGGATTAGTCAGGGCTTCTGCAGCTTCTTTAGTCAGGGCTTCTGCAGCTTCTTTAGTCAGGGATTCTATTTCTCAGGTTAATAATGAACTTCATTTTATTATTATTTTGCATTAATGCTCTTAGGAGCTAAAATACGTCTAAAGTTATCTTTTATCCTTTTCATATATATTATATATATATATATATAGGCTTTAGGGATATTCAAGGAGGATTAGTAGGGAGTGCAAGGGAAAGAGCGAAGGAGAGAGTGAGGGAGCAAGCAAAAAAGGGAGGGAGGGAGGGGGAGAGGGAAAGGGGGAGGCGAGGGAGAGAGTGAGGGAGGGAGTGAGGGAGGGAGCAAGGGAGAGATGGAGAGAGGGAGGGAGAGATGGAGGGAGAGAAGGAGAGATGAAGGGAGAGATGGAGAGAAGGAGAGAAAGAGAGAGAAAGACAGGGAGGAATGGAGGGAGAGAGGAGGAGAAAGAGAGGAAGGGAGGGAGAGAGGGAGGGAGGGAGGGAGAGGAGGGAGGGAGGGAGGAGGGAGGGAACGAGGGAGGGAGTGAGGGAGAGAGTAAGGGAGGGAGCGCGGGAGGAAGCAAGGGAGGGAGGAAGGGAGGGTATGGGGGCTTGCTGAGCCCTTTTCAGGATTGCTAATCTGCTTTTGCTGTCCACCCAATGGGCAGATGAGAACAATTTGTTCTAAAGGTCATGAAGGTGACTGAAGCAAGCTCTATGAAGAACATAGAACTTAGATGTAGAAGATATTAAGACCATCCACTGCATCCTTGGCTAGTCATCTTGGTTTTGGTCTTGCCACTGGATTTCAATAACTTTAAAAGGCAATGAGGCTGACAATTTTGTGCAACTGCCTTACTTGAGATCTAATTCAGATGCAAATCAAGATACAATTCTATGATATCATTGGTCCTCTTCAAAACTAAAGAGAAAGTAATCTCCTTGAAGGCAGGGACTACTTTGCTTTTTCCTTTTTATCCCCCAAATTTAGCAGAGTTTACCCTATAATAAACAATGGGTTTTAATTGATGATGGATTGATGGATTAATTGAATGATACAAACACTACTCAAGCTGATGACATCCAAATATTTTTCCCTCAGGGAAAGAAGTGAGAACAAAATTTTTTTCTTATTGTTTGTTATTCCATCATTTCAATCATGTTTGACCGACTTTTTGTGACCCCATTCGGAACTTTCTTAGCAAAGATACCTGGAATGGTTTGCTATTTCCTTCTTTAGCTTATTTTACAGATAAGGGAACTGGGGCAAATAACTTAATCAGGATTATACAACAAGTAAGTGTCTGAGGCCAGATTTGAAATCAGATTTGAAGCAGAGTCTTCCTGACTTTAGCTCTAGCATTCTATCCACTGTGCCACCTAACTGCTATTCAAAAGTGGAATGGATCTGCCTGAAGAAGTAGTAGATTTTCCATTAATAGAGGTTTTTAATTGAAGGATGGATTATGACTTGTCAGGTTTCTTGTGCAAATACTTTTTGAATTAGATGGCTTTTGAGAACTCTTCCAACTCAGGGATTCTGTGACTCCTAGCACAAGATTCTTAGTAGTCCTCAGCCTACAAGTCCATGCCAATTCATAAATGGAAAGGGCAGCCACTAATATGATATGATCTAAATCTTGAAATCCTTTCTCCCTTTGCTTTGGGGGAAGTATTTGAAGGGACCCCAAAACTCTACAACTCCTTGAAGGAGAAAATCTCCTTCAACTCTGCCTCAGTGAGGGACCCCGCCTGAGGGAAACAAGACAAACAGTTTCATTCTGTTATCTAGGTGGGGTTGGGTCAGTTAAAGAAACTCATTCAATTCAAATTCCATTTCAAGCTGAAACCCAGCTTGTAGATGAGCCAGTTGGGGACTCTACCCATGAGCCCCTTTCAGCTTGTAGCCAAAGCTCCTATTATAAAAGAGCCAATCTAAAATCCTCTTTTTGCAAAGGTTCTAAACATGGCTATGCCATGCTATGCCAAGGAAGCCTCTTCCTACTGGAATAATATTCTTTTCCAGTGCCACCCTCTCTTTACTCTCACCTATTTCCCGAACCTTAGTTTATGCCTCTCTGTCAGGATTTCTAACCTTACTTCCCAATCCCTATAATAAGCCTTTTATCAACCTAGGTTTTTGGATTTGTAAAATCTCTACACCACCAGAAGGGGGTTTCCCCAAACTCCCTACCCTTGTGCTGAATCCCAAGGGGTACAGGGGAGCCAAACTCTCCCTGAACCCCGAACCTGCCACTAGACCTTATTATTTAACCCCTGACCACCAGAAACCCTAATTTCATTTTGGTTCCCTAAATCTAGACCTTATCATTTGGTTCCCTACCAAAAGGTACCCCAAAATCTAAACCACATCACTAGGAGAGCTGATATTGAGCTATTACCCATTACTAACACTTTAATATAACTTGGTTTAAGAGCTCTTTTCAACAGGATAGTTCTTTGATGAAGCCCTTTCAAAAAATAAGCATGTGAATAGTAAACAATAGAAGTGTGATAAATCAATCAATTTCTAATAAATCTAATGTCCATACTACTGGCTGTTTTCAAATTGCCTTCAAATTTGTCTATTTCCTCCATCCTTAAAAAGAGAAAAACATATATAATCTAATAATCCCCTCCAGCTTTCTCTCCTTCCTTTATGGCTAATATCCTTAAGAAAGCCATTTATGATAGGTACCTCTACTTTTAATCTCATTCTCTTTTAAGTCTTCCAGAGGGTGACTTAAGTCACCCTTAACACTCAATTAGAATTGTTTCCTTCAAAATCATTAATAATTTAATTGCCAAATCTAATTTTTCCCCCTATGCCTCATATTTCTTGACTATTTTCAGCCTTTGATAATCAGTCAGTGGTCAGTGGTATCAAAGGCTGCATATTGATTCAGAAAACCTCAAGTTAACATTATCCTTATTGTATTATATTTTTATTTATTTTGTTAAACATTTCCCCAATTACATTCTGGGGCCACTCCTGAGGCTTGTCTCTCCAGTTTGACACCTGGCTGCTTTATGATAGTCAGTCTTCTCTAGGGTCTCATGGCATAGATCTCTCTTGGGTCTTTTCCTTCCTGTCTTCTCAGTTTCCTTTGCTGGATCTTCATTCATGTTATGTTCAATATCCTGGGGTGTTGGCCAAGGCTCTTTTCTATATTTCTCTTTATGTGATCTCACTTGATAGTCTCAATAGCTCCATGTATATTCTCTCTAGGAAGATGATTATCACTCTCTTTTATCCAATTCTAAATCTTCTCTGACCAATCTCCTAACTAATGGAGTGAATGGTTTCCAGCAAAAGACCATGTTCCTGGTAGTAACTTAGTATCTAAGTGAACTCCAATGAGAAACAAACTGACCCTGTAGAGTTATCATGTACTGATACAATTATCATGTACAGACACAACTAAGCTGTACTGATACCCAGTGTTACCTTATACAATCTAGGGTTTCAGCTACAGACATCACTTGAGCCGTTTTTGTATAAACAGGATGACCAGGACCATCATCTTTATTGACTGGTATACACAATTAGCATAGTTATCACACTTTCCCCATAAACGATCCCACCTGTTCCCTTATTAATTGTGAGTTCATTAGGAACTTTGCCTACTTTCTAAGTGTTGCAATAAAGTTTTGCCCCTTGACATGGAGATAGTTAAAGTCTGTGAATCCATTCCAGATGATTCCCCATCTTCATACCTTGTTGTACCTCATCAATACCAACTGGTTATGGAAAAAAACTTGATGGCCCATAGATATCTCAAACTCAGCATGTCCAGATAGAACTCATCTTTTTTCTCTCCAAACTTATTTTTCTCATCTTTAATATTACTATGGAGAGTAGCAATATCTTCCAGTTACACAGGTTCACAATCTAGATATCAACCCCGACTCTTCAGTCTCTCTCCTCCCACACATTCAATCTGTTGCCAAGTTTTATAATTTTTATCTTCACATCTTTTGCATACAACCCTTGTCTCTACTCACTTGGCCAACAGTCCAAGTCCCTCATCATCTCATGCCTGTGTTATTGCAATACACTTCTGTTCTATATTCCTGCCTCAAGTCTTTCTTCACTCTGCTGATCTAGCAGCCAAAGTGATCTTCCTAAAGCAAAGGTCTGATCATGTAACCCTCCTATTCAGAAAATTCCAGTAGCTTCCCATGACCTCCAGAATTACATGTACAATCTTTTGTTGGGCTTGGAAAGCCCTTCCTAACCTGATCCATTCCTAGCTTTTCTGTCTTCTCGTACTTAATGACACTAACAATGTCTTTTCACTGACTATCCCCCAGACGTGCCTGGAATGCTCTCTCTTCTGACCTCTACTTGCTGACTTTTTCAAGTCTCAGTTCAAATCCCAGCTTCTGCAAGAGTCTTTTTTTTGCTCTCTCCCACTGTTAGTGCCTTCCCTATGAGACTGCCTCCCATCTAATGTACATATAGACAGGGGTATGCTGTTAAATATTTCAAAGATAGTTTTCAATATTCATTTTTGTAAGACTGTGTTTCAAGTTTTTCTCCTTCCCTCCCTTATTTCTTCTCATCCCCCAAACAATAAGCAATATAATATTATTTATATATTATATAGAATATAATATAATAACAATGTATGTGTAATCCTTTTAAACATATTTCCACAGCTATCATGTTGTAATTGAAAGAAATCAGATCAAAAGGGAGGAAATCATGAGAAAGAAAAACAAACAAACAAGCAAACAAAATGGTGAAAATACTATACCTTAATCCATTTGCAGTCCCATAGTTCTCTTCCTGGATGCAGATGACATTTCTATCCAAAGTCTATGGGAATTGCCTTGAATTACCACATCACTGAGAAGATATGCTGTTAACTGTTTATTAACAGGTACTCTGAGGGGAAGAAAAAATGTAGATATGGTACATTTTCCGATTTAATCTGAATTATTAACATTTTCTCCATTACTTACTTACATCTAGACAATCTGCAAAACATTCAAAGCGAACCCCTGATTTAGTGTTTGCTGATTTCTAAGATGCAAATGCTCACATTGACAAAATTAATAATCAACTTTCTCCAACCACTAAGAGTTGGCTCCAATATATTACTATATAAACCATAAACATGGTTGTTCACATATTGTCTCCCTAATCAAAATGTGAATTGCTTAAGGAACCATTTTTTGCTCTTTTTTGTATATATTAAGCACAGTGTCTAGTACATGGTAAGTACTTAATAAGTGTTCATTTCTGAAGATGATAACAATGATAATGATGATGTGATATGACCTAAGGAGGGCATCTCTGGATATTGCACTAACTAATTGGGACAAGATACCACAAGCAAAAGAAATAGGAAATCACTTAAGTTAAAACCGACCTACTTAAGAATTTCACCTAGTTGAATGTTGAAAACTATTTTTGCATATATTTTGAAAATAAAAAGCTATTATTTTAAAAAATAATTTCACCCAATGCTAGCCCTACCAGTGTTCTCAAAGGCTCTTGGTAAGGAAAGGGGAATCAGTTCACTATAGTAAGAGCCAGGATAGCCACTGCAAAGTAGAGGGATAAAATGATCTGTGTTTTACTTATTTTACATCTCAAGAAGCCAATGGAAGGTTACTAACAGGATCATAGAATTTAGGAGGGAAGGGATTTTATAAATCATCCTGATTTCTTCAAAGGCACTAGATGAGAGCTTAGAGACAGACTCCAATCTCACCTCTCCTACTACTGCCTGTGCAAGCTAGGCAAAATAATTCCTCTGGGGCTAAGTTGTTGAATCTATTAAAGGAAAGGCCAGGACTACACGCAAACCTCTGAAATCTCTTTCAATTATAAATATATGTCTAATTGAAGCTCCTCATTTTAAGATTAAAAAAAAAACAGTAAGAAGCTAAGTGTCCTGCACAACATTAACTAGTAAAAACTGGAATTTCAACCTTAAGTATTTTAACTCTGGATCCAGCAGTCATTCAATTATATCTCATTGTTGAACAACTTGACAACAATAACAGAAGTGGAAGCTCTATTCATCTAATTCACGAACAGTGAAACTTAAATTCCTAAGTTCCATGAATAATCCTCCATAACTCACCACGAAACTTTCCTCAACTTTAAATATTAGAAATAAGTTTTGCAAAACCAAGACAGTCAAGATTAGGAGAAAAGCAGAAATCTTGGAAACAACTTTTACATTTTTCTTATAAATTTTCTTATAAAGGTCTCATTTTTCAAATATATAGAAAATGAGTCAAGTTAATAAGACTACAAGTCATTCCCTTATTGACAAATAGTCAAAGTCTTCAGGTGAAGAAATCAAAGCTATCTATAGTCATATTTTAAACTGTTCTAAATCACTATTGATTAGAGAAATGAAAATTAAAACAATTCTGGGTATCATACTTAGCAGATCGACTAACATGACAGAAAAGGAAAATTATACATGTTGGAGAAGATGTGTGAAAATTGGGATACTAATAGATTGTTAATAGAATTATGAATTAATCCAACCATTCTGGAGAATAGTTTAGAACTACGTCCAAAGGGGTTACTAAATTGTGCAGACCCTTTGATTAAATAATACCATTACTAAGTCTATCCCAAAGAGATCAAAAAAAGCAGGAAATATCTACATATACAAAAAATATTTATAATAGTTTTTTTGTGGTAGCAAAGAAGTGGAGATTGAGGAATGCCCATCAATTGACGAATGACTTAAAAAGCTATGGTATATGAGTGAAATAGAATATTATAGTGTAATAAGAAATGATAAATAGACAGCTTTCAGAAAAACCTGGAATTATATGAACTGATGTTGAGTGAAGTGAGGAGAGCCAAGAGATCAATAACATTGTGTAATGATTAACTATGATGGACTTAACTCTTCTCAGCATTACAATGATCCAAGAAAAGTCCAGAAGACTTCCGATGGAAAATGTTACACATGTCCAGAGAAAGAAATGATGAAATGTGAATAAAGGCATACTATTTTCACTTGCTTTATTTTTTTCCATACTTTGGTTCCCACACATATACTTTGGTTCTGTTTCTTCTTTCACAGCATGACTAATGTGGAAATATTTTAATATGTGGAAACATGTTAACATGATTGCACATGTATCACCTGTATCAGATTACCTGCTATCTTAGGGAGAGGAAAAGGGAAGGAGGGAGAACTCAAAATCATATTAAAAAATGAATCTGTAAACTGTCTTTACATGTATTTGGAAAAAATAAAATAATATTTACATTAAAAAGTGAGTTTGAACAAAATTATCATTTAGAATATATATCTTTTCTTATAGATGTGATCCTATGTAAGTTTTTATCAGAGAGTATAATCATTTGTTAATTTAATTAAGACTGCAACAAACTGAAAACTGACCTTTTGTGATGACATGGAATACCAGTCAGTGGGCATTTATAGAGTACCAGTGGATGCTAGATTCTTTGCTGGGTATCAAAATGCAAGGACAGAAATGACACCATTGCTAACCTTAGGGAAAGTATATGGTTTTAATTCATTAGGTCCATGAGACTTAACACTGAGTGGGACTTTATTTCCCTTCCTTGATTGAAGTGGAGTGGGAGAAGGCAAATATGCATTAAGTAAGTTAAATACTATTCCTGCACTGTGCTAGGAGAAGCAGATCACTCAGTGGAACTTAACACAGGAAAAAATTTGTCCTCAGATTCTATCTGTGTCTGTCTCTCTCTCCCCCACTTCTCTGTCTCCCCTTCTGTCCTTGTCTTCTCTCCCTCTCTTTCTCTCCCTCTTTCTCTCTCTCTCTGTCTGTGTGTGTGTGTGTGTGTCCATCTCTCTGTCTCTGTCTCTGTCTCTGTCTTTGTCTCTCTCTCTCTCTCTCTCTCTCTCTCTCTCTCTCTCTCTCTCTCTCTCTCTCTCTCTCTCTGTCTCTGTCTCTCTCTCTCTTCTTGACTCAAGCATAAGGCTGAGGGTACATATCCTACCTAGGTAAGCTTAAGTCCCATACTTGGGCTTTGTTATAGGAGCAATATCCTGATTCCTATCCCCATACACATTAGGGAAGTTATTGATTTTTTTCCTTAAAAGGTCTTGAGACATTCCTTAAAACTAAGTTGACTCAAAGAACTAAAGGCTCAGCCTACTGATGTTACTTCCTCCTTATTTGAGTAAAAGTGTCATGAGTTAACAGTTAATTGTTGTTGAATAACCTAAGATTGTCCTATTTTGTTCTAGTAGAAAACTTAAAATAACAGGGGCTGATCTGAATCAGATTGAAACAAGAATAGGCTGCCCTTTCAGTTGTATTTCTTTTCTGAGTTTAGGTAACCAAGCAATAATCCTGAAGTAGATATTTCCAGGTTTAAAGGCAACTTTTCAAATTCTAGAAGTTGAGAACTCCTGGATACTCAATTGATACCCAGTACACTTTAAAAACTGTTCCCACAATTGCCAAGATATTTCTTAGAGTAGATGACCACTGAAGAAAAACAAATAGGAAGCCCCAATCTTAGTTCTGAGTCACATGCCATATGAAACCACCATTTCAATCATTAAATAAAAAAGCACAATGCCCATTTATACTAAAAAGAAAGCTATGTCAAATCTGACCTGATTTTTTAAAAGAGAAAGCAAATGGGGGGAAATGTTTAAGGCTCTTTGTATATTAGAAATTAAGTAGGAGAGTCATTTTTGATTTTTAGCCTTTTTCAGTCTTCATAGAAACAAAAACCTTTATATCCACTCACAGGACATGTTCCCCCCCTCCCCACATTACCCCACAATGTAGCATGCTTAGCCCAAGGCAATTGTCTAGTGAGGGGTTTCCGCATCAGTTGATATGGTCTGCTCAGAGCTGAAGGTTTCAGAAAAAACAATCACTTTGCTAAAAGCATACCTGATGACTCTCAGATAAAAAAAACACAAGAAGCTGGGGGGCAAAGGAGAGAGGCTTCCAAAATCTCCATGCTCAAGCCATGGAGAAATAGATCATTTTTCAGATTCTCCTTGACAAAAAGATCTAGATTTTCTTAGAACATGACAAATGCAGAAATTTGACATGTCTACACATATTTGTAATGGATTTTATTTTTCTTCATTTCTCAATGGGTAAGGAAAGAGGGTAGGGAGAGAATTTGAAACTGAAAATAAAATTGAATTGAAAAAAAGCAAATGAATGTCCAGTGCAAGTTATGTTGGTAGGGAAGGGAAGGGAATGGTTAACTCATTCTATTTGCATTCTGGGCCACAAAACCCAGAAAGCCAGATGTGGTACAGGCCTGTACCTAATGGATAAAAAGTGAAGGACATTGTGGCTTTATCCTTGGGAGATTTCATTTTGCTTGCTTCATTATGTCTGAAGCAAGCTAGTTCTTCATCATTTGTGCCATTCGATTTCTCAACCAGAAGCTAGTCAGGAATAAAATATAAATGCTTTATAACTCTCACCTCCACCCAAAATAGCAGTTTCAACAGAGCTTTTCATTATAAGATCCATAGGATATAGAAAATGAACATCCTTGTTCAGGAAACCTGGGGTAGGATCAACAGGAAATGAAAATAAGTGAGATAAACAGACACCCAGACAGACACCCAGACATACAGAAACAGAGACAGATAGAAAGGAGATTGGCAAGATGAACTCTCCATTTCATTGCAAAACTGAAAACCTAATCAGAAAGGTAACTAGCTTGCAAAATGGCTTTCTTTGCAAGTATTGGCAGGTAAAACAGAAATTAGATTTTTTTTAATGTAACCTATATGATAGAGAAGTTCAATCAAGCTCTGAGATTAAATAGGCTTTGTTCAGTTTTAGGGGTTTTCAGACTGTCTCCATTTGGCTTTTTACAGCCTCCCCCATCTCGAGTATCCTTGGAAAACCTCAAAATGTACTGAGTCTATATCCCTATTAATGCTGGATAAAGTGTTCCCAGTTCCTATGCAAGCATTCAAGGTGACTGTATATTAGACAAAAGATAGATATTTTATCCTGTAGAAATATAAATGTAAAATAGTATAAAGAATTTACAATAAACATGAATAATTCACATATTTCTACCTTTTCCAATGAGTTCTACCTTTATTCTAGGTATTAAATAGGCCTGATCTTTCTTATACTTTATTCTGTTCTATATACTTTTTGATCAATAGACAATATTTGTTGCTATTCCTCACACATGATACTCAATCTATGTCCTTAAACCATTCCTTTTCACTGACTGTCCCCCCATGCCTGAAAAGCTCTCATTTATCACCTCTACTTCCTGAGTTGTTTGGTTCCCTTCAAGATTTTTCCTAAATCACTTCTGCCTGGGCCTTTCCTAATGCCGAAACTATATATACCTTCTGAGTCGATGAAACCATTATTTTGTGTGACCCCAAGGATTTCAAAGACAGAAAGATCTCAAAAACACCCCAAATATTTATATCAACACTTTTTGTAGTAGTAAAAAAATCAAAAATCAAAAAAGGTAACTCTCAATTGGAGAATAGATAAATAATTTGTAATGGAATTAATTATAATTCTATAAGATTAAATATAACTATCAAGAAGTATGAGAAGACTTAGATGGTCCAATGCAAAGTAAATTGAACTAAATCAGGAAACTTATATGTGTGTGTTTGTGTGTGTGTACATGTGTGTGTGTGTGTGAGTGTGTGTGTGTGTGTGTGTGTGTGTAAGTGGGATAAAAAGTAAGATAAATGAAACCCATTGCTGTATAATTATAATGACCAAACTTGGTCCATAAGAATCATGTGAAAAAATACCTGTACCACTTTTTTGCTGAGACAAAGAATAAAGACAAAGTTGTGGAATACTACAGATGATAATATATTTTTGATGTGTTCCTTTTGCTATTGTTTCCTTTGTTATTTTTAATAAAGGATAATTGTATACTGGGAGGTGGGAGGATACAAGGGAAATGTAAATGATTTAAAAACAAAATATATCAATATTTCAATTTTAAATGTACATTCAAAACAAGAGCTATGAGAAAACATAGTCACTCCATCCTTTGCAGAGGTAGGAGGTTCACAAGTGTTGCATATTGCACAGATTTTAAGATTTTTTGTGATGTACTGATCAGTTATTCCAATTTTAAATTCTCTTTTTTTGTCTTTAAAAAATACTACTTTCTAGAAATTGATACAACTCTGAGGTCAACACCTCTCAGATTGCCTAAGATGACAGGAAAAGATAATGATAAATGATTTGGGAAAACTGGAGCACTGATGCATTGTTGGTAAAGCTGTGAACTGATCTGGGGAGCAATTTGTAACTATGCCCAAAGGGTCCTCAAACCGGTCTTACCTTTTGGTCTAGCTATGGACCTCCCTCCAGGAGGGAATGGACCAACATATGCATATGTTTGTAGCTACTCTTTTTGTAGTGGCAAGAACCTGAAAACTGAGTGGAAGTCCATCACAGAATGGCTGAATAAATTATGGTATATGAATGTTATGGAATATTATTGTTCTACAAGAAACAATCAGCAGGATGATTTCAGAAAGTCCTGGAGAGACTTACATGAACTGATGCTGAGTGAAGCGAGCAGAACCAGGAGATATTTACACATGGCAACAATCAGATTATACAAGGATCAATTCTGATGGACGTAGCTCTCTTCAACAATGAGATGATTCTGGCCAATTCTAATGATTTGTGATGGAGAGAGCCATCTGTACTCAGAGAGAGGACTACGAGTCTGAGTGTGGATCACAACATAGTATTTTCATTTTGTTGTTGTTTGCTTGCATTTTGTGTTTTTTTCTCATTTTTCCCTTTTGATAATTGTGCAGCATGATAATTGTGGAAATATGTATAGAAGAAGTGCACATGTTTAACATATATTAGATTATTTGCTATCTAAGGGGGGGGGTGTGGGAGAAGGAGAGAAAAATTTAGAACACAAGATTTTGCAAGGGTGAATGTTAAAAATTATTCATATGTTTTGAAAATAAAAAGCTTTAATTAAAAAAATACTATTTTATATAAAATGATTCTCAGGAATAGGGCAGGGGAGGAATATAAAGAGAAATTGTGGTGATATAATAAAACAATATAGGTAGGAAAGAAAATAGGTGGGGAAAATAATATACCTTCATCATATATTTAAAAGAAATAGCAAGTTGTGTGTAATAGCTTTGCAGTTTCACATATAATCATCTTTATTTTTTCTATTCCGCATGGAAATACTTGTTTTATTTCTTAAGTTTGGAATAATTTGCACTTGTTTAACCTATATCAAATTATTTTCTGTTTAGGGGAGAGGGAAGGGGAGAAGGGAGTAAGAAAAATTTGTAACACAAAGTTTTGCAAGGGTGAATGTTAAAAATTATCTTTGCATGTATTTTGAAAAATAAAAGCTATTATTAAATAAATAAATGAAAGTTCAGAATAATTTTTATATCAATAGATATTTATTTTTAATGTTGTTTTAATGTTGAAGTGAAATCAAACTGACTATTTTTTTGTGTGTGAATAGTTCCAATTTTACCTTTCTATGGCTGGAACCAACAATCTAGCATCTAAGAATTTGATATCCAGACATTTTTTCAGGAACTGCCTGGTTGAGATACACAATATTTTATCTTACTTATATTTCCTCCGTCTTATGGATGAGAAAATAGGCAACTTCCATGTGTCTTTGCCTTAAGGCTGACATTAGAAACTCCATGTTGGAAAAAATGGTGACTTTACAGATTTCTCCCTGCTTCCACACCTAGGTCTGCTTCTAAGTCTGGTTACCTATGTTAAAAAAAATTTCAGCTGACTGTCTCCAATAGATCTGTAACAGCTATGTGGACTCTCTTATATATGCCCAGCATACTATCCTAAATTACAATAGCTAATCAAACAATCCTAAACTAGCTTGTTTTATTTTTTCAAGTATTCTATATATACTTTTATATGCTCATACTTCAGGCTATTCTGGAGCTCGTATGGGAGAGCTGATTGTTAAATTTTCATTGTAAGCATTTACACCTTAGAAATCAATAAATGTTAGAAATCAATGCTTGATTTACTGTTTTGATGATTACATAGACTTGAAAAAGTGATGGAAGAACTGCTAATAACACATTTTAAAATGTGCTGTACCTACGTGGGATGTGGTGGGAAGGAAAGCTTGTTAAACACTTACCTACATGCTACCATTAGAATGTAAGTTTTTCAAGGACAAGGACTGTTTGAATTTATCCTTGCACTTTGCACAGACTTAGTGCATATATTAGGTATTTGATAACTGATTGTTAACTGAATTGTTGATCAATCATCAATAATGTGATACACTCTACTTGAGAGTACTCTCTCTATCAACCTTATTTTAGAAAACAAACTTCTCTGATGATTAAAAGATGTAATTCACAGCTATAACTCCTACCTGCTTAGTTATTAGTATGAATAATGATGACTAAAGTTTCACATTTGTCAGCAAAATTGCTATTAGGATAAGGCCATAAGAATATATTTAGACTTCATTAATGGAAACCATATATTAACCCCTCCAACAGAGTAATTCAACTTTAGGACAGGTAGCGGGATTGTCTCACTCTTTATTTCTCTCCCCCACTGGAGAAAATTGTCATCCCTCATGCTATGCATGACTTATTGCCTTAATTCCTAAGTGAGATCTAGTCAATACCTTTCATTTTGTCAGATTTTAATTTTGCTAAATGTCACTTCCAAAGTTTAGGATCATGAAGGGCTAATATTTGGCTTTCATTAAGTTGGATTTTTGCAAAAGCTTTGTTTAGGTAATAAACTCAGAATCTTCCCTTATTGGTGCATTTGGTTTTCAATAGACCTCTAAAAACACAACTACAAAATGCAGCATGCTATTCTGCACAGACAGAATTGGTTCTTTTCTTTCCAATTTAACATGTGGAAATGAAAAGATTCCCACATGCATTTTCAAAGACTTTAGCTAAAACAAAAATTTGTCTTTGGTGGGCTACTCATACAAAATTACAAATCTGGTTAGGCCATGAATGTTACACACATTTTGTTTAAATGTTTTTCTTCTCCTTATAGATTTTCCTTGTTCTTTAAAATAGAACAAAGTAGACAAAATAATAATAAAAATAACAACAAATGGTGTGTATAGAACAATCAAGGTTTTCGAAGTGATTTATGCACAATACTAAGTACCAGTAGAATTTGAGATTTGTCTATCTCAAAATATGTGATTTCATCACCAGCCCCAGCCAATTCCACCCTCCCATTCTCACCCTAGCCCACCTTTTTGAAATTTGCACGATTTAGCTAAAGGTAATAAAGATTCATATTAAATAGAAGGCTATTCCTTAAAAGTGACAAAAAACATTAAAGTCTATCAGTCATTATTACTTTAGTGAAAATTAACTTACCAAATTGGCTACTAGAAAGCAAGATGTCAAAAAGAAAACTATAGTTTTATGGTTCCCTTTGTACTTAAGGAGAACCAAAATGACAACATTATGTCAAGTTATAATGTCTCTGACTGTGGCTGATCAAACCAGTACAAGCTCAGAATGTTCTACCACAAGTTAGGCATTTGGGGTGGATTCCCCTACTTTGAGCATCTCACATTTCTTTTGAGCTATTTGAATTCTGCTTTGCACACAGAGCATAGCATCTTCCCTGATGAGGAAAAAACAAATTGGGCAGTCCTGTGCCAGTGTCTCCCATGTCATGCAATCAATTCTAAAATTTTTCAGTTACCCTAAAAGGACTAGCACAAATGAAAGAATGGCCATCACAAGAGACATAGATAGCAAAGAATAAGAATACCAATAAGCAGGAGGAAAAAGGGACAACATTAATTATATCAACCTCATAATTGTCCCAGAAGCTAACCCTTCTTTAACCTAATCATTTCTATTTTAAAATTGGGCGGAATAAATTCCAATTCACCTAATAAATCGATGCAGAAAAAAAATCTCGTAAAATGTAGAACTTTATCTCTAGCTGCATTTCAAAATGAAGTATTCTGCAGTTTTTTGGTCACTTAAAAGCCATATTGTAATACCACCAAGTAATGGCAGATATACAGAACAAAGACTCACTAGAAAAGAATCATTTAATGGCAAATGTGGTAGCATCTTCATGGCAATGTGTTTGCAAGTGTTGAAATAATAAGCTCCAAAATTCTTGCTTCAATCATCAAAAAGAAGAGAATAGAGTAAAAAAAAATTGTTATTAACTGTGAAATGATTCCTCCAACCTTTTGCCCCCAGGGACTATGAAGTCTAAACCTTAATCCTAAATCCCATGGTTTTCATTTCCTATTCATTAATTAGCTCTTTCCTATTTAAGAAATACGTTCTTTTCATAGTAAAATACAAATATGGCATGATTTGAGGTAGCATTACTTTAATGCAAAACAATAGTTACTCTCTTCCTTCCACAGTATTCCTTTGTAATTACTTTTTTTCGCTTTCTTATATCTGCTTCAGATTACAGAATATCAGAACTGAAATAGAGGTAAGGAGCCCTTAACTATTCCAAAATATATTAAATAAAGACTTCCTTCTACCTCATATGTGATCAGGGGCATCCCCTATTTCATTTTTTTTTTAATTTTGGGGGAGGAGGGAGAGAGGTGCACAGAAAGGAATCCAGACCTGTCATTTTATTGGTATAGGGAACTTCCTTATGAGAATACTCTCTCAACCAATGGAGATTCTAATTTATTCTCTAACTTAATTGTAGAAAAAATTGTCTGAGACATTCAGAATGTTAAAAATTAATCCAATGCCACAATATGTCGGAAGTGAGACTTGAATTCTGGCCTGCTTGACTTTGAGGCTTGACTTTGAGTCTAGTATCAAAAGAGAAGCTAGATGGAGCAATGGGTAAAGCAATGGGTTTATAATGAGTGACATTCATCTTTGTGAGTTCAAATCCAGCCTCAGACACATCTTAACTGTGTGATCCTATGTGAGACACTTAAATTTTAATTAGTTAATTTATCTGTAAAATTAGCTGGAAAAGTAAATGGCAAATCACTCCAATATCTTTGCCAAGAAAAACCCCAAATGGAGTCACAAAAAGTTGGCATGGATTGAAAACAAACAAAAAGCATCAAAATATAAACATTCAAATGTTGATTCACTGCTTACTACCTTAGCTAATGACCTTGGGCTAGTAACTTCACAGTAGTTTTATCTGTAAAATGAGGAGGTTGAACTACATTGCATCTAATCTATCTTATACTGCCATGAACCCAAATTTATAACTCTATTTCTGCCTAACTGGAACCACTGGAGCCAAGCAGAAAGTATAGATCATCATTTTGTCCTTTTAAAAACTACCTGAATTTGGTTCTTTTAATCAATCAGGTTATTCAAGGCAATTTCAATAAACTTGGGAAGGAAAGTTCCATCAGCATCCTGAAAGAGAACTGTGGAGACTGAATATGGATCAAAGCACAGTATTTTCACTTTTGTTGTTGTTTTTGTTTGCTTGTTTTGTTTTCCTTTTTCACATTTTTTCCTTTTGATCTGATTTTTTGAGAATATGGAATTATGTTTAGAAGAACTGTACATGCTTAATTTTTATGAGATTGTTTGCTGTCCTAGAAAGGGAGACAAGAAGGAAGACAGGCTGATAAATTTGCAACACAAGGTTTTGAAAAGGATACCCCATAGTGGTAGGAAAGTCACAAAATAAGAGATGTTAAAAAAAAAAACCTGTGGGGATAGAGGGTTAGTCCATTGCTTCAGTGATCTGAGCTCTGAGGTCCTTAAAACTCTGTCCCAATACACCAGAGTGGTCCCTAACGATTCAACATTCTGAATTCCAGTTGAGCATTTATTGTTTGGAAGCAATCCTTTTACATCTCTCTAGTTGAATCACTATCCTTCTTACCACCACATCTTTTCATCCCTCCTCCAGCCTCCCATGGTTTCTTCTCACCCCATCCCACCCTCCCAGCTGAGAACTCCATCTTTCTCTGAGAGTGCTCTTGATTCCCCTCCTCAATATCTCACTTCATTTAGATGTCTTGCTTCCCTATTTCCTCCTTCACTCCTGCCTTATACGAAGAGATGACCTTTCTGCTTGCCAAAGAACACTGAAAATAAAGTTTCATCATTCAACTGAAACTGCTGCCTCCAAAGATACCACTGATCTCTCTTAATTGACAAATCCAGTGGCTTTTTCTCAATTCTTTTTATTTTTTAATAGTATTTTACTCTTTCCCAAATTACAGGCTAAGTGAATTTTTAACATTTATTTTTAAATAGCTTTTTATTTTCAAAATATATACAAAGATAGTTTTCATCATTCACCCTTGCAAAATCTTGTTCTAAATTTATTCTCCCTCCCTCCCCCATCCCTTCCCTTAGACAGCAAGTAATACAATATATGTTAAACATGTGCCACTCTTCTATATATATTTCTACATCTATCTTGTTGCACAAGAAAAATCAGATCAAAAAGGGAAAAAATGAAAAAGAAAATAAAAAAACAAGCAAATAATACCACAAAAGGTAAAAGTACTATGTTGTGTTCCACACTAAGTTCCTGCAGTCCTCTCTCTGGATGTAGATGACTTTCTCCATCACAAAATCATTGGAACAGGCCTGAATCACCTCATTGTTGAAAAGAGCCATTCATCAGACTTAATCATCACATAATTTGGTTATCGCTATGCACAATGTTCTGGTTCCACTCACTTCATTTAGCATCAGTTCATGTAATTCTCTTCAGATCTTTCTGAAATCACCCTTAAGCATTTATTTTTACAAGATCTTGAGTTCCAAATTTTTCTCCCTTGCTTCTCTCCTCTCTCCTGAAAATGGTAGGCAACTTGATGTCAGTTATACATGTGCTATCAGGTAAAACATATTTCCATATTAGTTATAGTTGTGAAAGAAGAGATATATCAAAAGGGGGAAACAAAAAAAATAAAGCAAGATTAAAAATATGCTTTAATCTGTATTCAGAATCTATCAGCTCTTTATCTGGATGTGGGTAACATTTTCCTTCATGAATTCTTTGTACTTCTCTTAATCTTCATCTTTCTTGACCTCTTTGCTGTATAAAAAAGAAGGAAGGAAGGAAGGAAGGAAGGAAGGAAGGAAGGAAGGAAGGAAGGAAGGAAGGAAGGAAGGAAGGAAGGAAGGAAGGAAGGAAGGAAGGAAGGAAGGAAGAAAAGAAGAAGGAAGGAAGGAAGGAAGGAAGGAAGGAAGGAAGGAAGGAAGGAAGGAAGGAAGGAAGGAAGAAGGAAGGAAGGAAGGGAGGGAGGGAGGGAGGGAGGGAGGGAGGAAACAGAAACAAAGAAAAAAGAAAAATGAAAGATAGATAGATAGATAAATCTGACCTCTTATAGGATCCACAATACATGCTTGAACTCATGGATGGTAATTAATTAATGATTCTCAATGGATTGATCATTTGGCAACAATACTCCTAATTCCCCTCAAAATTCTACTTATTTATGCTAATTTACCTAAAAACTGATTTCTGCTCACTGTCCTAAAATACTGTTTTTGGTACTTGAAGCTATGGTTAACTTTGTCCCTGTACAAGTTACCTAAGAAAAAGTAAGAAAAGAAAGAAATGTGCATTTACTAAGTGCCTGCTATGTGCTAAGCACTGTTAAACACTTTACAAATATTTTACCATTTTATCCATGAAACAACCCAGTGAGGTAGATGCTATAATTATATCCATTTACAGTTATGGAAACAGAGGCAAACAGAGGTTAAACAGGGGTCTGCATTCACACAGTTTGTTATTAGTCTGAGGCAAATTTGAACCCAGATCTTCTTGAGGCTAAGCCCAGTACTCTATTTCCATACCACCTTGCTGTTGATGTTTAATTTCTTTAATATTTAATCAACAACACATCCAATATTTCTGACCATTACTAACCATTTATATTTGCCTTATGATCCATAATCTTATTAACAACATAATCTCCATAATCTCCATAATCTTATTAAAATTTCAATATAGTGAAGATTTCTAGTGTTGTTCCAGATAAACTTCTTTGTTTATCTTCATGTCTTAGAATTCACAGAGCATTCCAGCCTTCATATTTCTTCCATAAATCTTTCATTAACATCATCCTTCTCTCTCTCCATGGCTTTTACTCCTTTTCCTTATCTATCCAGTTGTTCCTTTATAAGAAAACCCCATTATCTATAGGGACAGGTAAGGTTTTCTTCTCTTTCTCTGCTCTGACATACATATTAATAGAAATAAACCCAAAATTGGCATTACTGGGGAGTCAATATGGCCCTCTGTAAGAAAGGTCTACCTAATGTAGTCCAGAGCATGCCTTAAAGGCAAGCCAAGGTCCTTGGAAGAATAGGTAATTCCCACTTAACCTGAACCCAAATGTCAGATATGAACTTGACCTTTTCTTTCAGTGCCCTCCTTTCTCTCCTAGGTGCCATCTTCGGGATACTCTGTTCCACTATGTTTCCTCTTGATTTCCCTGGGCTCTGAGTTGAAGCACTTCACCCTTATCTTCCCAGCTTGTACAATGCCCTGTAAATTGGACATCTTCTTCCACTGAATGTAAACTGTCTAGTTCCCCATTCCTGTGAGGAACGCCCTTGTGTTGCTACATGTCTACTTTTGGCATCTTGGTCATTCATATCTTTTCCCAGAGTCAGCTTGGTACAATGGAAAACAGCAGAGCTTCCAGTCATACTTAACCTGTATGATTTTAGGCAAATCACTTAATCTCAAGAACCTGTTTCCTCCATAAAATGAAGGGATTAGATTAGAGGACCTTTGATTTTACTTTTTATTATAAATGTGTGAAATTATAAAAATGGTTGGGACACTCAGGGTTTAGCTCATTTCTTTCCATTTACTGGTGGTGATTTGTTGTTGTTTTTTGTTTGTTGTTTGTTTGTGGGGTTTTGTTTTGGTTTGGTTTTTGCCTGAAGGAAGGCGAGCTGCCTTTTCCTCATTCTCCTAATCTGGTCCCTAACATCATTACCCAACCACCTATGTTTTTGTCAGGTAACTCTAGGGAGCCAAATTAGAGTTTCAATTAACAAAGGAGAACATTACAAAGTGATGGATGTTAGGTTATATTTTAATCTTTATTTTAGGAGAAATTGGCTTTAATCTTTCTCAGCCTCACAATCCCCCGCCTCTTTCAATCTCTTTTTGTTTCCTGGCACTTCTCTGAGTCCTAGGTTTCAGATTGTAGTCAGCTGGTCAGTTAACAAGAATGTAAGTGCTATGGGCCAGGTGCCATGCTATGCCATGCTAAGGCAAAAATGTTAAATTTTTGCTCTCAAAGAACACATTTTTCTTTTTTAATTTTTGTTAATTTTCAATTATAAATTCTTTCTACCTTCACTCCCTTACCCCCATTGAGATAATAAGAAATATAATATCTACTATACCTAAGAAGTCATGCAAAACATATTTCTACATTAGTTTGTTTTTTAAAAATATATTCTCTAATCTGCATTCTAAGTCCATCAATTCTCTAGTTGGAGGGGAATAATACTTCTCCTCATGCGACCTTTGAAGTTCTGGGAACACATTTCCTAATAGGAGAGACAGCATGCAAATAATGATGTATATATTAAAAGGTGTACTGTATAAATGGAAGGAAAACTCAGTGGGAAGAGGAGAAAGGGTTGAGGAGGCAGCAGCCAATATACTTTGCAGTTTATTTCTTCACCAAGATCATTAATGACAGGAGTCATGTTTGAACATTTCCCTTGTCCCCATTTCTTTCTCTACTAGAACTCCAAAGACTCCTCCCATGGGCTTCAGGCCATCCCTTGATTGCCAAGTCATCTCCTATAGTCATCTTACTGGAGGACTGAACTCTTCAGAAATCAGTCAGCCAACAAGCATTTATTAAGCACTTACCAGGTTTTAGACACTGTACTATGTGCTGTGATAGAAAGAAGGGAAAAATAGCCCCCGATCTGAAGAAGTTCACATTCTAATGGGTAAAACCACAAGGAAACAAGTCTGTACATACAAAATATTAATGGTATGAATTAGAGGTAATCTCAGATGGAAGGTATTAGCATTGACTGGAGTGTGAGGGTCACTGGGAATGAGGGACCAGAAAAGGCAAGAAGGTAGGCTTTGAGCTGTCTTGCCAGAAGTCAGAGAAACCAGGAGATAGTGAACTTCCACAGAAAAGGTACAAGCTCAGGAGGTAGTGTCATCTGCTAGCAATACCAAGAAGACTGGTGTTCCTGAATCTGAGGGATCATAGAATTCATGAAGGATTGTAAAGTCTAAAAAGACTGGAAGGCTTGGAAAGCTTCTATTGGTTTAAAAACCAACCCATAGGGCATCCTTTCCTGATTCGCCATTTCCCCTGTCCATGGTACTTCTTGGTAGCAACCTCTGCTACTTGATTGACTCTTTCCTTTACCTAAAAGAGGGATTCTTGATCTTTTTTTAAATGCCATTGAACAGACAAGGATAATCAAGGATTCTATCCACTAAGAGCAGGGCAGTGTTTCCACAACTCTTTCTTCAGCAGGCTATAATACAGAAAAGGATCTGCTGAACTAATCCACATTAAGACTTCAACAGCAGATAATGGTTTAATATGGGTTATAATGACAAAGTTAAAGTTATAAAACTCCAATATGGCAGAATTCCAGGCACTCTAGCAAGATGTGTATAGGCAATATCTTAGAATCAAAGGCCTGGAGCTGGTCCATTAAAGGATCGCTAAATGAAAGTGATTTTCCCTCATTTGACAGATAAGGAAAAGAAAACCCAAGGAAATTAAGTGGCTTGATGTGGTAGGACCAGTATCTTCAATCATACCACATTTTCTCCTTTAAACTGAGATTAGTTTTCTCTAAAAGGTGACACAGTTACTCCCTGAACTTATAGGCACCTGACACTCTTAATATACTTTCTTGATCACATAAAGGAATCAAAAAAAAAAAAAAAACCTCACCTAAGTAGAGTCAGGGCAACTTATAGTTGACAGATGTCTGAAGACCACATCAGTCCATACACTATGCTCTGAGACCAGATTTATTTTCATATACCAGCAGCCTGGCCTATGGAACTTGTTGCATATCCTCATTATATTATGGCTAAGTAAACCTCCTTTAATTAATTGTTGAATGACTTCTGTCTTATTTCATTCTCAAATCAAACTTGAACTGAAAGTGTGCTTGCATCAGGTCTATCTCTACTCCTTACCAGAACAAAACATCAGAAGTCAAATTTTAAACCACTGTCATACTTTCTCCAAAGAGAGGTGCCATTGTTTATCCCTAAGTATCCATATCTCTTCCATCTACATTGATAGTCAATCCTATGTACTTCAGTTTTTATCTATTGCTGTGGCTTAGGTTTTTCTGACATTTGGTTATCACAGACATCTTTTAAATTCACTTTGAAAAAGCAATGTATTAACAATAAAGAAGAAATACCAGATTGTCAGAAATAAACAGATTTTTTTAACAAACCTGCCTTATAAAAGTGATAGCCATAATTTGTAAGGAATTGACCAAAAATAAATAAAAATATGATCTATTTCTCAGAGGATACATGGTCAAGTTGTATAAACAGGCAGTTTTCATAGGAAAAAACATAAATTGTTGCCAACTGAATTATCTCATGTTCAGAGAAAAGCAAGTTAAAAGAACTGAAATTCTGTATTATATCCTTCAACTGAAGGCAATATTTTGGAAGGCAACATATATTATAAATTTACAAACTAAATATATCATAGGTTTTCTTTCAGGACCTGCATGGTTTTTATAGTCCTTTGGACACAGTTTCAAATTGCTCTACAGAACAGTTGAATCAATTCACAACTCTACATACAATGCATTAAGGTCTCATTTTCCCCCACATCCTCACCAACATTTGTTATTTTCCTTTTCTATCCTAATAACCAAACTAACAGGCATGAGGTAGTACTTCAGAATTGTTTTAATTTGCATTTCTCCAACCAATAATGAATTAGGGCATTTTTTTCATTATGGTTATAGATAGCTTTGATTAATTCATGGGAAAACTTCATTTTTTGATCTTTCATCAATTGAGGAATGGCCTTTATCAGAAAAACTGGAGGCTTTGGATGTAAGAGCTTTGACTTTGTTATCTTCTTCTGAATGTGTTTTCAACTTTCTTGTCACCATAATAATTTTCCATCAGAATTTTTTTTGTTGCTGTTTGCTCATTTTCCGGGTCTATTTCTTGATTTTTGACTCTTCATTAAAGTAAGAAGCTGTTCCTAAGGTGGAAGGTATACTATCTCAAGCTTCAGAGGGATTGTGCAGCATTTTCAGAGAACCTTCTAGGAACCTAGAAGTTTTCAGTTCTTCCAAGGTGATATGATCTAAGCAAAGATGCATTTACTCCTCCCCTGGCCTGTGGAATGAGCTGTGATTGACCACAAGCACTCTTTTCTGCCTTGAAACTGTGAGGAGATCTCTACTATGTTGCAGCCAAAGGGCTCTGGTATGCTAGAGCTCCTCCTCACTTTTGAACTGCTACCCAGAGGGTAAAACCAACTGGTCAGAAGAAGATGATAAAGGTCTTTGCTACTGAGATAGGATTCTGTTGCTTTGTCCATCATTGGATCTGGGTGATAATTTCAACAAAAGAATTATAAGAAAAAGAAATAGAAAGAGAACATAGAATAAAGTAAATTGTTTATTTGTCCTGATCTATGATTTCAAAGGATATAGAATTTTCTCCATTAAGGAATGCCCCCTCATCAATTCAGATTACTATGTGCTTCATATATGAATCATCTGTAAAATGGGAGGGGGAGGGTGGTGAACTCAGGTTTAAATTTTTGATCTTATGAGTTACCCAGGTCATTGCCAAATTAGATAATGTTCTCAAGGTCATATAGACAGCATAGATGAGAAGCAGGATTTGAAGTCAGGATTTAATAATTCTTAAGTCAATTCTGTCTCCACTATATTATGCTACCTTTTTTATACTATGAAAGTTGACATATGCTCTTTTAAAAAATGAAAGAAAAAAAAGCAAATTGTAAGCTATTTGAAGTTCATGTTATCATGTATGATCTCCTTGTAAAATGTTTGTTTTCTTGAATGTCTTTGTTGATGACAACTGTTTATTTTTAAATTAACAACTGAAAAAAAAAGTAATTTTGAATTCATTCACCTGTTTCGAATGACTTTCACTTTCTTTACTCTCTACCGAGTTTCATAGATTTATGCTGAAATTTGGTGACAGCTTCCCAAGTCATTGAGAGCAGCAAGGTTTTGAAATGCCACTAAAATTCTATTAAACTCGACAATATTACAAGATGAATTGGGCACCAAGGAGTGTTCAACCTTAAGCTAAAATGAGAACATCTTTATCTAAATTCCATTAAAACTGATGCCTTTCAAGAATCAGTTTGACAAGAACAAAACTCAAAACAGAATCCCTGAAAACAGTCAAAGTTCATCTATGTGTATAACCTTCAATTTGGGGTTCACCTACATCATTTACTTTGGAAAGTTATCTGTCATTCAAGTTTTGCTTCCCCTATAATTTCTTTTTTTTTCATTTTGAAGTTCAAATACCACTTACCTAACCTAACATTAAGACTATGTTTATTATTATCATCAAGCCTATATATTTATTTATGAATAGAGGAAAATGGTCTTAGATTATTGAACTTGGAGTATACATTATAGTGGAAGCATTGTTATTGCACCAGCTTTCTGAGCAGGAAAAGATTCTCATAAAGAGTGGTCCCTTTGAGAACCACAAGACCTCTCAATAGTCTTTCCAGATATGATTGGCATCCATGGGCACTCTCAGTTTTCACTGTTTCTAACAGTTCCTTATTTGGTTATCTCAAACTTTGCTCTAGCCTCCTTTTAAAATGTGTTTAACCTACTGATCCTGACTTCCAGCTTTACTATTTGATTAAGTTTCTGTGACTCTTAAGACCTTCTCCTTTCTCATGTCCCCCACCACCCAATTTCCAACCAGATGCCTTTGATTCACAAGTCATTACACCTCATTTTCTCCCTCACTCTCTCTGGACTTCTGGATTATCAAATTGTATTCCTTGTCCCTATATGTATTGTCTCCTGCAGTTAGAATGTAAGCTCCTCTAGATCTTGTATATTTATATCTGCAGTACTTAGCACAGTGACAGACAAATGGCAAACACTTAATAAATGTTTTATCCATCTGTTCGAATCCTGTCCAGTTTCCCTACACTAGCATCTGGCTCTCCATTCTCCTTCCTGCTGTAAAATACTGTATAGATGCCAGGGTTCCAACCACAAGGATTGTCCTTAATTAGTCTATCAGCCCCTATTTTGGGGTCTAAAAGGAAATTGGCCTACCCCCCCCCAGTAAATTCCAATGACAATACCTTAGGGCAAAATATTTATTATATATGTGCTGTGCTATAATGCTATAGCCACCATCTCTTCAGACATGGAAAAAAAAAAGAAATTAAATGAACAGAAAAAAGCAACAAAAATAAAAGTCTAGCCAGGAAATAATGAATAGCACAAGGAGGGGGAGAAAAAAGGAAAATGGGAACTGTCTCTATAAGATTCTCTCCTACCAAATAACTGGCACAGTGCCTTGTCTATAGTAGGTGCTCAGGAAATGTTCTCTTGCTCCTCAACCTTAATCAGAGGATCTGCAGGAGCTCTCCAATATCCACTCTCCACCCTCTCCAATCAGAGAGAAGGAAGGGCCCAAGAACTAAGGGATACTGAAGATGTAGGAGTTTTAAAACTGAAGCAATCTTGAAGGGAGATGAATTTCTGGAGACAATAATGAAATTTAAGTGAGCAGGCAAGTGGGAAATGACATCACAAGACCTAAGCTTAAATGAAGCCTCAGATACTTTCAGACTTGGTAACTCTGGGTAATTTGTTTAATCTTTCTGAACCTCAATTGTTTTATCTGTAAAATAAGAATAATAATAACCTACCTCACAGGATCGTTGTGAAATTAAAATGAGACAATGTACATGTAAAGTACTTTGCAAAACAAAAAACCCAATATAAATGTAAGATATTATTAAACATTTCCAGAAATTGCTTTTTCTATTAAAAATACAATTTCCTCACACAAAATTAGTAGTCTTTTTTTAACTTTTTATTTTCAAAACATATGCATAGTTTTCAACATTAACCCTTGCAAAACTTTGTTTCAATTTTTTTTCTCTCTCCCTTTTCCCCACCCTCTCCCCTAGATGAGAAGTAATCCAATATATGTTAAACATGTGCAATTGTTTTATACATATTTCCACAATTATCATACTGTACATGAAAAATCAGATCAAAAGGGGGGAATGAGAAAGAAAACAAAATGCAAGCAAGCAACAACAACAACAAAAAAAAAGAAGTAAAAATACTATGTTGTGAATCACACTCAGTCTCCACAGTCCTCTCTCTGGGTGTAGATAGCTCTCTTCATCACAAGAGCACTGGACCTGGCCTGAATGACCTCATTGTTGAAAAGAGCCATGTCCACCAGAATTGATTATTGTATAAGCTTGTTGCTGTGTACAATATGCTCTTGGTTCTACTCATTTCATTCAACATCAGTTTAGATAAGTCTCTCCAAATAATTCTGAAATCCTCCTGCTGATCATTTCTTATAGAACAATAATATCCCATAATATTCATATATCATACTTTATTCAGCCATTCTCCAGCTGATGGGCATCCGCTCAGTTTCCAGTTCCTTGCCACTAGTAGTATTTTAAGAAATAAAAGATATGAGCTTCAGCAGGTAATGGGTTGAGAGCCACTCTCAGAATAAGGAAGATGATCTGGGTTGAAGGTTCAAATCCCACTTCTGACACATACTGACTTTGTGACTCCATGTGCTTCATGGTTCCACCAGATACTCTCTGAAGTGATAAGTTGCAGAGGAGATATTGATATGCATGGGTAATGGAAATTTCCTCACCGAGATTTCCCTACATCAATAAAATCACAAATAAGGAGCAAAAATAGTAAAAAAAAAAAAAAATTAAGATAATTCTTTTAGAGCTAGAAGAGGTCTTGAAGACTATCTTGTCTAAGCCTATCATACTAAAGATGAGAATGGGATTTATTCAATATCATAGCAATCACTACATATCAGGGGGGAAATTTGAACTGATGGTCTCAGGTCCCAACCTAGCACTTTTTCCACCACACCAAGAGGCACTTCTTTGTATGTTCCATGTGAGCTTCTCTTCTGTGACTGTTTCTCAAATTCATGTCCTTGTATAGCCTTACAGATAAATACTCCCAAGTGATGGGCTCACAGAAAGATTGCTGCTGCTGCTGTTGTCAACATCACTGTCGGGTTTGGGGTAGGAGGTTGGGGGGTATGGGGCTTGTGTTTGGTTTTGTAACTAATCCATTATTCCATCTGGAAGTGCCTAGATAATAAAATGACAATATCATTCCCTCATCCTCACTCAGCATAACTTAGCAAGCCCTGGAGGCAAAGACTTCTTTTCATAATAACTCTATTTGTTCCCCTTTGGAGTGTAACCAATGACAGTTTAAAATAAATATGTTTTTGAAAGTTTGATTACATAAGACTGGTTCAAGAAGGAGAAATTCAAAGAGTATTTATAACAGGAGGGTCTGAATCATTATATGTAGCATTTTTGATGATCAATGAAATATTAAAGATGGATTAGATTTTTAGTAAAAATAGATTTTATTTTAAGCAGAAAAAAAATCTCTTGCAATGATGTTTTTTAATGCTTTGAATACCATGACAACTTTACTCTGTAAGGTGCAGTCAAATGTTACCTACCTCAGCTTAAAATTAGTTAGAACTTTATTTTACTAGAGAAATTGGACTGATTTTCTTTGGAAAATTTTGACAGTTTACATTGACCGTTTAACTCAGAGATTTAATTTAAAACAAAAATTGGTTCAGAATAACTTGCAGTTTTTAAGTACAGTAAATTACAATTTATGTGAGTAGGAAATAGGTCTTATTTATCTTTTTTATTTTCATTTGCCTAGCACTTTGCAAGGCACTTGGATCTCTATGAACTAGGGATAAGCAATTATGTAACAACCCTTCTTTATTACTCCTCCAACTTATTTTGCACTCTCAAATAGAGTTCTTAAAGAGTAGCTGCTATGCCCATACTATGACTTCCTACCATTAACACTAGCTAAAGAGCCCCCATTGGTGTGCTTCACATTAATAATCAGTCAGTACAATGCTTTGTTCAATCAGAAGGGAAATGAGGGGAGTTACCATGTAAACTTAGGAGATGTGAAACAAAAGATATCAATAAAAATTATTTTAAAGAAATTTTGAAAAAATCAATTAATTAATGCACACAGGCATTTACTAAGATGTTTTAATTAAAAAAAATTAAAACAGAGGCTGAAGGACAAAACCTTTGGATTTGGCAACATTTGGAGGGAGCTCTTGGAACCAAGCAAAGAGATAGACCTCTAAGCTAACCGGGCTATATTGGAGATAATAAAAGATCTGAACTTTTATCACCTGGCTGTGTTTCGAGAAGAAAAAGCTCACCACATTTTGGCGCCCGAACAGGGACCGACAAAATCCTGATTCCAAGGAAGGCACCCAGAGAGAACTTTTATAATATTTTATAGAAGAACAAGAACCCAACATTTTGGCGTTTTCTGTTTTAATTATGTTTTAATTAAACAATAAATACAAGACAAATCCCACAGAGGCATCTAGATGAAATAATGGACAGAGTATTTGATCTGGAATCAGGGTAAACCCAAGTTTAAATCTTAACTCAGACATTTGCTAGCTGTGTGAATCTGGGAAAGCCTGTTAGACTCAGTTTCCTCATCCTTAAAATGGGGATAATAATACCTATCTCTCATGGTTGTTGTGAGGATAAATTAAGATAATATTTGTGAAATATTTTGCAAACTTTAAAGCTATATATAAATGGCAGTTATTATTTTTATAATTATAAATATGTGGTACACTCTTTCACAAATACCCAGGGCATAGTTTGAAGTATAC
This sequence comes from Antechinus flavipes, assembly GCF_016432865.1. Classification (NCBI taxonomy): domain Eukaryota; kingdom Metazoa; phylum Chordata; class Mammalia; order Dasyuromorphia; family Dasyuridae; genus Antechinus; species Antechinus flavipes. The sequence continues at coordinate 49,241,532 of NC_067400.1, forward strand.
CAGTCTAGTAGGAGTGAGACATATATGTAGGAAAAACATATGGCAAATCAACTCACAAGTGAGAAAATACAGACCTGGAAATCTTTTCACTCCTTGTTCTGACTTCTTTGTAGACCAAATTTCTATTGCCCTGTCTATCTCTTACATCCATAGCCAGATTTCTTCTTTGACATCCAAAAGCTACAGGAGATCCTCCTTTGGATGACTGGTTCTCTGTATTTATGGATATCTGGAATGTGTGTTTCTGATTCCTCAATTGAGATGCAACATCTCTCAACCTTTTCAATGATCATTCAGCCAAGAATATAGAGCCAATCTCTGATCTTTTCACTGAGAGCCACTCACATAAAGGATAACCACTGTCACTGAGGTATATTTGGAATATGGTAATATTAAAGAACTTCATTCGAATCCCCACTAGCAAAGAGAATGATCAAGTTTCACTTCTGCTATGTTATGATGAAACCAGGAGACAGAGAACTGCCATAGAAAAGGTACAAGGTCAGGAAATACATACTAGTATGAAAAATTTATAAAAACAAGAGCCATTCTCCAAATGATAAATGGTCAGAAGATATAAACAGGCAGTTTTCAGGAGACATCAAAGCTTTCGTCCAAATCATTATTGATTAGAGAAATGTAAATTACAACAATTCTGATGTATCATCTCACTCTATTAGAAATGACAGAGGCTGGAGTAGAATTTGGAGTGGAAAAACAGTTACACGAATAGAGTATTGGGAAAAAAACAACTTAGAAATTATCCTCAAAGGAATATAAAACAATTCATGCCCTAGACCCACTATTAGGTCTGTATTGCAATGAGATCAAAGAAAGGAAAAGGATGTTTATATACAAAATTGTTTATAGCAGTCTTTTTGTTGTGGCAAAGAATTGAAAACTGAGGGGACACCTGTCAGATGAGGAACCAAGCAGAGAGATAGGCCTCTAAGTAAGCTAACCGGGCCCAAGGAAAGAGATAAGAAATAAACGTTTGGATTTTATCAGCTGGCTGTATTTGGAGTGATTATTACTCTGAACTGAAACTAAGGCTGCCTCCAGAAAACCTCCCCAAGAAACCTGCTCCCACAGAGAACCATTATATTATATAAAAGAAGAGAACACCACAAATATCCATTTTGCATTCCATAATGTACTATAGTTCTTCTTTGGTCATAAATTCTTTCATTCTCCACAGATCTGAGAGGTAGATGATCTTCTAATTTGCTTATAGTATCACTCTTTAAAAGTTCATAAATTCTCAGAATTGGATACGTTTTTCATCATATGTACTTTGGGGTTGCCTTGGATGATTGTATTGATCATATGTGGCTCAGTTTTCACAATCGATCACCATTACAACATTGTGATAATTGTGTACAATTATCTGTTGATTTTGTTTATTTCACTTTCAATAAGTTCATATAGGTCTCACTAGGTTTTTCTGAAAACATTCCCCTCATGGTTTTTTTTTTTTTAAATAACACTAGTAGTATTCCTTTATAATCATGTATCACTAATTATTCAGTTATTCCTCATCTGAAATTTGTCTCAGTTCCCTATAGAGAAACATATTATAAAAATGTTTCTATATTACTTCACTGTCTATGGCCATTCATTCAGTTATTCAGTTGTTATTCAGTCATGTTCAATTCTTCAAAATCTTGTGAAACATACTGTCCATGAAGTTTTCTTAGAAAATATACTAGAATGGCTTGTGATTTATTATGTGGTATCTTTTAACAAAATGTGGTTTTCCTTATTATCTATTTTTTTGCTTTTTCTGCAATTAGTTGCTATTCCAATCTTTTCTTTACTTTCGCTGAAACATAATATAGATTCTGTTCCAGCCCCTTATTTTAATTCTGTGTGTGTGAGAGAGAAAGAGAGACAGAGAGACAGTTTTTATTTCATGTGTGTCTATTGTAAACAACATATTATTGCTGCATGGTTTCTAATCTATTGTGTTATTTATTTCCTTTTTATAAGTGAGTTCATGCCATTTACATTCACAGTTATGATTATTATCTATGTATTTTCCTCCATGACAGTTTCTTCTATTTATTCTTCTCTCTCTTTTCTTACTCTGTCCTTCCTCAAAAGTCTGTTTTGCTTCTGACTACTGACTTCCTGAATCTGTCCTACCTTTTATTACCTCCACTACTCTTTTTCTCATCCTCTTCCTCTCCTACTTCTCTCTTAGATAAGATAGATTTCTATACCCATTATATGTTTTCCTTCTTTGAATTAATTCTGATAAAAGTAGGCTCAAATGTTAATCCAACCTCTATCCTCCCATTTCCCCTACAAATAAAAAGTCTTCCTTCTGTGCCTCTTTTATATGAGATAATTTTTCCCATTCTTCTTCTTCCTTTCCCCCTTCTCCCTTTTTTCACATAATCAACTCTCACCCATGCCCTCTATGTAGAATCCTTCTTTTTTAATAATGATAAATTTCATAAGAGTTACATGTATCTTCTTCTACAGAAATGTAAACAATATGAGTTTAACTCTATTGAGTTTCTTATGATTTCTTTTTCTTGTTTACTTTTTTTATGTTTCTCTTGAGTCTTGGGTTTCAGTGTCAAATTTTCTATTCAGCTTTGGTCTTTTCATTAGAAATGCTTGAAAATTCTCTATTTTATTTAATTTCCTTTAAAAATAATTTTCAATCAACACATGCAAGTAGAGAGAAAGAAAAACTCTCAATATAAAATTGGTTATCATCAGGGTTCAAAAGCTAAAGCAACAGTAGAAAAAGTGTTAGCTTTAGAGCTAGGCTATTTGGGTGCAAGTACTACCTTTGATAATAACTATATAACTTTGGGTATTTAATCTTTTTCATCTTCAGTTTCCTCCTCTCAAAGACGAGACATCTGGGTAGATGGCTTCTGGTATCCCCTCCAAATCTATTTTAGTTTTATTTTTCTGGGGCCCTAAGAAAGAGCCTTTTTAATAAGCTGTTTAGACAACTATGTCCCAAAATAATGGACAACACTAATCAATCAACTGTAATAAAACTCTGACAATCAAAAAGGAGGTATACATTCTTCTTCTCCCTTTAGAAGGAAACATAAAGAGAAATCTGACTAATCAAATCATAGATCCATAGACCCACAGAAGACTTTCAAGGTTATTTAGTCATGGGATCATTGTTTCAAAGTTAGGAGAAAAGCTGTTTATTTTCAAAACATATACATAATTTTCAACATTCATCTTTACAAAACCTTATATTCCAAATTATTTTCTTTCCTTTCTCCCCACCCCCTAGTCTAGATGGCAAGTAATCCAATATGCTAAACATATGCAATTCTTCTATACATATTTCTACAACTAATAAAAAAAAATCTGGTCAAAAAGGAAAAAATGAGAAAGAAAACAAAAAGCAAGCAAACAACAATAAAAAAGTGAAAATATGAAGTTGTGATCTATACTCAGTTCCTCATAGTCCTGTCTCTGGGTGCAGATGGCTCTAGAAGGAGCTTTCAAGATTACTTAGTCATAAAACCACAGATTTAGAACTGAAAGGAAGCTTAGAGCTCATCTAATCCACTTATTTTACAGAGGAGAAAAATGAGGTATTGAGAAGCAATGATTGGCTCAACATGGCACTGCTAATTGGTGTCAGAGCTAGGATGGGGACCCTATTTGAAACTATGAACATTCTTTCATGCTTATTTTCCAGTGGTGTATTAATAATAAATGAATAAGTAAACAAGCAGATAAATAAATGAGTGAATAGATAAATAAATAAATTTATAGTTAAGACTCTTAAGATGACATGTTCAAATGACATATTTTATTATTAGAAAGCTCAGGTAGAAATGATATAGGAAACCTTGGGAAGCATTCCAGAAAATTACATAAAGAGAGTTATGGGATCATTAAGATGAAAATAACAGTAAATGTGCTGAAACCCATAAAGTATGTTTCTACTTGCCATTACTCCTTGGGGCAGAGGCAGGGAAGAAAAACTGAATTAATAGAAAGGGACCATATTTGCCTGGGGCAGCAAAAAAGGGGTGAAGATAAGGAAGGGAGGACCTTGTCAAAGATATCAAGATATGGCAAAAAGAGTACAGCATTTAAAGTTTAGAAGCCTTGGGCTCCAAATATTACTCTGCTCTTTGCTACCTATGTGATCTTCAGTAAGTCACTGTGATCTTCAACAACTCACTTGCCTTTTCTGGACTTCAGTGTTCCTCATCCCTTAAGTGAAGGGATTGGATTAAAAGTCTCTTCAATTATAGATTCTATATCCCAGAATCAGGTCTCCTGTTAAAACAAAACAAAACAAAAAACCTCACAGACATCAGTTGCATGGCAAGTAACAAAGGGGTGGTCAAAAAACAAAACTTGGAATGGCCTAGGAGGCCATCTGATCTCAAAATCATTCTAGGCTCCAGGGAAGAAACAGAGGGGTGAGGTGAAGCCATTGACTCAAGATCACACAGGAAGTAAAACAGCAGACTTAGGATTCAAATCTTGGACTTTCAACTCCAAATTCAGTGCCTTTCCATTGTAAATGTTCAATAAACCATTTGTTGTTATTGTAGTTGAATTTTTTTCAATTGTACCTGACTCTCCGGGACCCCATTTGGGGTTTTCTTGGTTAAAAAAACTGAAATGATTTATCATATCCTTTTCTAGCTGATTTTACAGATGAAGAAACTGAGCAAACAGGTGTAAAGGACCTGTCCAAGGTCAAATAGCTAGTGTTTAAGGCTGCATTTGAACTTAGGCCTCCTGATTCCAGAGCATACACTATCTATTATAACAAGGATTTAAAAAAAAACACTTAAAATGCAAAGGTTGGTATAGCTCAAAGGTTCTTATCCTTTGTAATGTAATAGATCCCATGGGTCATCTAAAGAAGTCTGTAGACTTCTCCAAATGATATTTTTAAAGGCATAAAATCAAATATATAATGTGACAAAGGAAACCAAATACACTGAAATACAGCTACTGAAATAGTTTAAATATTGGCATATTTAATCCTTGGCATAGAGTATCAAATGAGAAAAATATCTGTAATGCACTTAGTCTAGTCTAGGCACTTCAGGAATGATTAGGGACTCTGATTAATGTCCTGAAAAGGGCAGTCTCTCCCTTTCTGCTTCTCCATGATTGTCATCTCTGGGATAGACTCTTTGGGCCGGGGAAGGAGATGAGGAATTAAGCCAATGCACTGGATTCATTCTCCCATACCTTCACTTCCCAGGAATGAAGGCTTGTGCTCAAGACTCTAATTTCAGAACTCACTTTCTCCAAAGGGCTGAGGCAATTCTGTCTGTTCCCTTTCATAGGACAGGTACAAAGGAATGGCTCTCACCACAATAACTCCTGAGGATGAAACAATCGTTCAGACTCAGTAATCACTGAACCTATGAATGAGTTCCCAAACCCAAGTCCAAGGAGGTTAATCCATGAGGATTAATGGACATACTGCTCAATGAGAGATGCAAAGTCCCCAAATTGGCCTTCTCCAGTAGGCAAAGAGGTAGCAAAGTGGATAAAATGTTAGACTTGGAGAGAGTAAGACTCAAGTTCAAATTTAAGCTCACACACCTTAGGAACTACAAGAACCTGGGAAAGTCACTCATAAAATAGCCAATCCATGTACCAAGGGTATATACAGCCTTCTCAAGTCATTCTTTTGGAGAGAGAGGACAAAACAGAGAATAGGAGAGAACTTCTCTCCTAAAGCTACAGAAGAATGAGGAAAAGAAAGGTGAACAGCATAGACTCAATGTTTTGGTCCTTTCTACTTTGATAAATGTCTTTGGTCCTTGGGGTCTTTGGCAAAAATAAAAACAAAAACAAAAACAAAAAAACAAGCAGGTGAATTGATATAATCACTAAAGTAGGACCAAAGACTGATAGGACCAAAGACAGCTGGAAATGCTCTCCAGTTCCCTTCATTTTACACATAATAAAGCTGGAGTTAATGTAAGTTAAGTGACTTGTCAAGGTCACATGCCTCCCCTTTCCCCAGTGCTAAACCTATATTCTCAGGATTCACTAAGATAAATGGAACCTGTGCAGGAATATTGGGGCTTGCCTAGTGGGAAAAGTTTGCTTGATTTATATGAATTTTCTTTGCTTTTTTTTCTAACAGGGTTACCTTTGTCATAAAAAAATGAATAATTCTAGAGCATTCATTATTACAGGCCAAACTGTACATGTTTAAGGAGCAAACAGTGCCATTAAAAGCCTTCTCTAATCAAATGTCTTCCCAGTTGCTCATAGGAGATTGAGTGCGGCCATGAATTTTGTAGCTGAGACATCAGCAGGGGATGGAGGGTAGGGTGTAGGACATTTTTCCCCCAAAGAATTAAACTGTAATCTGCAATGCAGCAATAATTTACCACACAGCTTTCAGCAGGAAGCCTACTGCAGCTCAGCTGGCAGCTCGAAATCTTATTAACCCATTGGATATCAAGGTCACCTCCACCATACTTAGAGAGAATTCCCAAAAGTTTGTCAACCTCTTCTCTTATGGTTTAGTTCCCAAATGCCTTACCTGGTGCACTGATTTGGACATCAGCGGATTTCAGTGCCACAGAAAACAGTGGGTTTGTGAATAAACCCTTGGAAGAAAGACCAGATGATCCTATTTTTGGATGTTATATGTTTTAAAGCCCCCTGCCACCATCCTCTACCACCCCCTCCCACACTTAGCTTCCTAGGATATTGAGGTACATGTGTCTATATTTCTATAACTCCGTGGCCGTGGTTTGCATACAGGACAGATCAATTAGAAGCACTGCTACTTTTGCCAGTGTATTCCTAAAAGTGAGTTGCTTCTATTTGCTTCTAACTTTTATGCACTATGCAGTAAATTTATTTTCTATATAAATAAATGTTATCTCATTACCAGCCATCTCCATTAGAATCTAGCAGACCATGAAATAGACTTTGCAAGATCAAGCAATGCGCTTAGGCCCAGGAAAACATTGTTTTGGCTTCTAGCTTAAGAAATTATGGGGAAATGAGGCACTCTATTACAGTTTGGAGAACACACAGTATATAATCCTTTCCAGTCAAAGCCATTACTAAAAAGAAGGGCCGATTCCTCATTACTGGGAAAGGGAAATCCACTTTGATTTCTCTACCTGCCCTGTGTCTAAAATGCCAGATAGTCAAACTCTTAGGTTTTAAAAACTGAGCAGGCCTTTGACAAAACATTCGATCGAATGTTATAACATCTAAATAAGGATGAAACTGGTCCTGGGAATCTAAGAGAACAAAATTAAACTCCAAGAAATAATTAATCTGTCGGATTTGTCATGTGAGGAAACCATTTGAAATCCTGATTCTGCCACTTGCCACAGCGCTGTGACCCTGTCTAAAACATGTCAAAGCTTGATTTTCTTATTTGTAATGCGAGGACCTCAGACTCAGAGACCTCTGAGGTTCCTTTCATCTCTGAATCTCTGATCCTGTGATCTCCCCTATTCCACATTCACACAGACATGCAGCTCTAGCCACAGTAAGATGCCACAGGGAATATTATCTAACTCCAAAGAACGGTAACCTGGAGACTCTAACTCCACCTCTTAATTGTAACTAAAATACCAACAGATCCCCTAAAGACTGCATCCATTGACAAATGGTAATCAGCAGGAATAGATGTATATCTATCTTACTAAGGTTAAAGGGCTAGATGTAAAATTCCACATTCATTAAATTGTATAAATTATAACTGTTTCCATGTCAGCTTATCAAAGTACTACATGTGCCCAGAAAAAAAAAGACTAAAATTCAAACAGAATGTAAACGAACCCCCACCGGATGCAATATTAAAGAGCTCCATCTTTGATAGGGATTTAAGCTCGATGGGAGGCATAGCAACACAAATTTTGCAGCAGGAATTCTATTGCTTGACTTAAGTTCTGGCAGGAACCCAGGAACTGATGCGAGAGACTTTCAAAGCAGGAAGCCAGCAGTTCTGATTGGCAGAAAGCAAGGAATAAAAGGCCCAGTACAACCCACCAAAAAAGGGTGGGTATTAAGTTCCTTGAAAAACCCAGGGGAAAAAAAAATCAGTATTTGTTGGAATCAGGACTACCGACCCTCTGAAAACTATTCTGTCTCGGAGGCTCAAATAAAGCAGGAATAGAACATGAGAGTGTTAAAGGTAACTGGGAGCTCACGCTTCAAAACAAATGAATTAATCAGTTTGGTTGTCTGGTCGGTCACTAGTTTCTATTGCTTGTGACAGGAAGCAGGTTGCTGATAGGTATCTTTCAAGTCGAGATTACATTTTACAACCTCAAATTTGCATGCGCTTTTCAAATGGACATAGATATGACTGTGGAAAGGACCTTTATAGGAAGAACCCAATTTTCACAATAGGAACCAATCAGAGAGTTAAACAAATTATTCTTAAATAGGTCTCTGTGTATTATCTTCCTACTGAGATACAAATAGTTAAAGCAAAAAATAAAATAAAATAAACCTTTTATTTTCTATTGCCTGCTTTTTGATATTCCTGCTTTCTGGTTTGATTGTCTGGATGAATGATGTTCCATTCTTAAGTGTCTTCTTTTCCTTAACCCTTTGGGAGAAAATATTGTGTAGAGGACAGAATACTGGAATTGGAATGAAGGAGAGCTGGGTTCAAATGTCACTTGTGTTACCACAGGCAAGTCACTTAACTGGGACTTGGAGACTCTGAGTCTCATGTTCTTCTTGCATAAAACATAAGCAAGGATAGTCCTGATTCCAGGGATTTTGTGAGATTAAGAAGTATAATGTATTAAAGTCTCTTGTAAATTGTAAGCTATCATTATTATCATGAAAGAGATCTGGACTTACAGTCAAAAATCCAGACACTGACATTGACTTGGTGTGTGATTATGATTTAATCTGATCACCTCACTGAGCCCCAGTTTCCATAAGGCCAGAAATAGAGATAATGTGTATCCTTCCAACCATCATCACTACCAACAAATAGGGGTGCTTCCCCTTACCAATAAGCCATAGAATGAGAAATAGAAATATGTATAGAATTTAGAATTATATATATTATATTGTATTATATTATATATTATTAACACACACATTTGTATCTCTTTTAGCCAACATTAGGATGGAGGTGGGAGTGAGGGAAGAAAAAAATATAGAAATTTACATGATAACTTTATTATATGTTTAAAAGGAATAGCAAGTTGTACCTAATAGATTTGCAGTTTCATGTATAATCATCTTTTTTATTATACTATTTTATGGAATGATGTAATAGGAAACCCTAAAACTTTTGGTTTTGGAGTCTTGGAGTCCTCCTTCCCAATATCAACAGAACTGCTTGTTGTATTCCATAAATGTGGAATTCCATAAATCCCAAAAATAAAATAAATGAAATTTTAAAAATCAGCCAATGGATTTGCTGAGTTCTTTCTCAAAGTTATTGTCCCATCCTGTCCCCACCCCGCTATACTAGGGACACAAATACATTTCTGAAATGGTCTTTATCTACTTATAGGGAAGAATTTTATTGAAGAGTTGGTTGAGAGGAGGATGGAAAACAGATTTAAATGATAACAACAGAAAAACTGGGATTAGGAAGGTAGGATAGATGGGAGTTTGGTACTCAATCACAAATGAGTCAATTTCTGCTATTAATATCTTCAGGGGTTTGATCGCAGGGTAGAGTCTCTCTCTCTTTCTCTCTCTCTCTCTCTCTCTCTCTCTCTCTCTTTTCTCTGTCTCTGTCTCTCTGTCTCTCTCTCTGTCTCTCTCTGTCTCTCTGTCACTCTCTCTCTCTCTTTGTAACTTCTCTCTCTGTCTCTCTCTCTTTGTAACTTCTCTCTCTGTCTCTTTCTTTGTAACTTCTCTCTGTCTCTCTCTTTGTAACTTCTCTCTCTCTTCTCTCTCTCTCTCCTCTCTCTCTCTCTCTCTCCTCTCTCTCTCTCTCTCTCTCTCTCTCTTTCTCTGTGTCTCTGTCTCTCTCTGTGTTTCTCTCTCTCTCTCTCTCTCTCTCTGTCTCTCTCTCTGTCTCTGTCTCTCTGTCTCTCTCTCTGTCTCTCTTTAAATCTGTCTCTCTCTGTCTCTCTGTCACTCTCTCTCTCTTTGTAACTTCTCTCTCTGTCTCTCTCTCTTTGTAACTTCTCTCTCTCTCTTTCTCTCTCTCTCTCTTGTAACTTCTCTCTCTGTCTCTTTCTCTTTGTAACTTCTCTCTCTGTCTCTCTCTTTGTAACTTCTCTCTCTGTCTCTCTCTTTGTAACTTCTCTCTCTCTCTCTCTCTCTTTGTAACTTCTCTCTCTCTCTCTTTCTCTTTCTGTCTTTCTCTCTTTCTGTCTCTCTCTGTGTCTCTCTCTCTGTGTCTCTCTCTCTCTCTCTCTCTCTCTCTCTCTCTCTCTCTCTCTCTCTCTCTCTCTCTCTCTCTCTCTCTCTCTCTCTCTTTCTCTTTCTCTCTCTCTCTCTCTCGATCTCTGTCTCTTCCTTCTCTTCCCTCCCTGTTACATTAACAATAGTCACTTGGCTGCTCAGGTGAGCCTGCTCTCACCTGGTGCTGTATCTTTCTGAAGGCTCTCCTTAGGTACACTATTTCAGCTGAGTTGGGTCCAATAGGTCAGTTGGCGGCTTTGCTGCCCCTGGGCCCCTCTGGGCAGGTATCTCCTTTGGCCTACAGGATTTGACAGACGTGTGTCCCTGCTAGATGGATGGAGAAGTCAGAGGCTAGGGATGACTCTCACATGAGCTAGGGCAGTCTTTCTCCAGTTTCAGCCACTGGATGCCCGAGTGCTAGCAGGTTCTCCTGCTGGCTTGTCTCCCTGCATCAGGAGGTGGATAAAGTCTGTCCTCCTCCTCCACTCCAACGTTTTTTCCCATATTTGGGGCCCTTTCCTCTCTGGAAGCCACTCAACACCTAGTGTAAATCTAGTGTAAATTAATGGTAAGGAATAAAAGTATGAATGCAATCAATGCCCAGGAAGCAAGTTCTTTGTGGGGTCTGGCCTTTTCATATGCAATTAAGTTATTCAAACTTCCCACATGTTCAAGGTGGGGAATATCTAGTTTACACCTAAAGACTTTCCCCTTAACATTTCAATGACTCTGAGAGTTCCTGCAGACATTCAGTTTTTGCTGAAATCTAACTGGGGTCTCCACCCCCAGTCCCTCAAAAGAAGGGGGCTGGTCTACACATCCTCTCAGATCCCTTCCAGTCAATGATCCTGGGAAGTGGTTTTGTGTTAGAGGAGAGAGATATACACACAGAGAGGTAGAGACACAGAGAGATACACACACAAAAAGACAGAGACAGAATAGAGACAGAGACAGATTGAGAGCTTAGTACATAGATTTCATTTCCTCAAAGGCCTTTCTTGAGTAATTGTGGTTATTTGGGAAAAAAACCCAAAATGTATCGTTATGTCTTATTATAACTGGCCTTCCTTACTTAGCAAGGCTGGCTCTTGGGCCACAGACCCACAGTCTAGTGGCAGGACTCATAAGCAAATTTTTCCAGCTCTGTAGAATATTCTTGTACTTGAGGCTGGAGGAGCTGACCATTTAAGAATGGAGGGTCAATTCTAAACCACAAGGAGTAAGTAGGATTTCAGTGGGAACCTGAAAATTAGAAAAATGCATTTAATTTGACATTTTTTTCACTGAAGCATAATTTTCATGAGGCAATGAATTTCTAACCTATCCCTTATTCCAATTTTTAAAGTATGTTGTATATGTTTTCTTTGATTTATGCTGATAAAGGATTACCCAAATGAATTGAGCTTAATTAACATTATCTTATAATAATAGATGGAAAATATAGAGCAGAAGTTACTCTGGTTGCAGCCCTAGTTGAAAGTGTGGGGCACCACCCCTAACTATAAGCATTTCATATTAAACCAAGTGAAATAATATTTGTCAAGAGCTTAGCAAAGTACCTGGCACATAGTAGGCACTTAATAAAATGTCTGTTGCCTCCCTTCCTTCCTCATTAACACTTCCCAGAAAAACAAGTCTGCACTGATATTAGAATGATGAGATCACCCATATTTAAGACATTTCCAGATAATTCCGTAAATTCATGAGCACTGCCCTTTTCTCATCATCTTTCCCACCCCACACATTCACAGAGCCTTCCCAAGGCAATAAAAGCATCAGTGTGCCCCACAGCAATCATCAGAAGGAATCTGCTTGGGAAAGCTCAGGAGATTAAAGAAAACCACCTTCTTCCCCTTCTTCTCCATGGTAACAGATCACAAAGCCTGAAGGGATTGGGGTGTGGAAATAAGGGTAGAGTCTCAGCACAATGTTAAAACTGAGACCGGAACATACTTTTGTAGGATTTTTGTCCTTTGTATTACTATGCTTAAATAATTGAAATCAGTCTAGGGATTTTTTTTAAATCATAATTTCATTTGAAAAAGGAGCACTCCACTGAGAGTTGAGATACTTTTTTTTTTCTGAAAATTTTTAAGAGAAATAAGATTAAAGAACTCAAATTAGATGTCATGAAGGGGGGGGTGGATTTATTGAAGCTAAAGTAAACATATAGATGTACATCAGATTTCTATGAGTGTGGATGGATCTCTAGAAAAAAAAAGAAGCAAATTCTATAGGAGGTGAAATTGAATAAATAGAACCTATTCCAAATTAACATACCCTGCAAATGTATAAACTATCACGTTAAATTTTAGAAAAAAAAAAAATCCAGTCTATTTTTTTCAGTTTTATTCAGATTTAAAGTACAAAAACAAGTGAGAGGTGTGAAGAGAACACTTATAGCAAAATAGGCTATGAGTCTGTAAACCAGCTGGAACTGATTCTTGAGAGTTGATTGTTAAATGTTTTTATATTAACACCTGAGTAATTGGAAAACACTCAAATTCATGTTAGATTCGATCATGATTTATTGTTTTGTTGATTGTCAAGACTTAAGAAAATAATGGGAGACAGTATTATTAATATAGATTATACTTAAAAGTGTATAAAATATGATTGTACATATATAACCTATATTAGATTGCTTGCTCTCTTAGAAGGATGGAAGGGACGGAGGGAAAAAAAATTTGGATTTTAAGCTGAATGCTGAAAATTATCTTTATATGTAATTATGGGGGGGAATACTACAAGTTTTTTACAAGTATATAGAATGTACATTTTTTCAGCAGGCCATTTGCTCCTCATTCACTAGCACACCCCAGGGTACTTTCGACTCCTGGTCTGGGAAGTTCTTATTTCACTTTGTAGAATCATCACAACATTCCCTGGGATAAGACTCTCGGTGTGGCTCTGAATGAGCCGTGCTTTGCTAGAGTTCATAATTCATTTCTCTCTACCATGAAGTGACACATTTTCTGAAGCTGCCCTTACTCTGGGTCTCTCTCTGCAGACATCTCCACTGCCCAAAGGACTACTGCTATCTTCTCTGTTCAACAGTACAAGACTTCTGATGTCTCTTTGGCTCTCCCCAACTCACAAACATAGGGGAAACAAGCTACAAGAACATAGTACCAAGGAATACTTGTTTGCTTGGGAACAGCAAAGAACAAAAATCTATTCCCTATTAGGGACAGAGGCAGCTAAGCACTCACAGCCACCATAGCCAGGTAGAAAAGATTAGCCACTCTCTTTCCTCCACCTGTTCTTGGAAACAGCTCAACTCAGAATTCATTGATGAGGTAATGCAAATCAACCAAATAATCTGTGCAGAGGAATCATGACTGCAGGCTAAGAAAGGCAAATCTACTTACCAGTAACAAACTATCATCCCAAACCAAATGAATGGAAGAATTTCCCTCTTCTTAGATATTCAGCCAGTTAAACATTTTGACTATTAACCCACTCAGACCCAGATAATTCTCTTTTAGTAGCTACCTTAGTGTCAGGTTAAGTGCCCTAGTCCCCAAGTGGAGGTCATGGACAAGTTGAAGATAGAAATTGTACAAAGAGAACTTTATTATTTATTAATATTGTTTGAAGCTAGCTGGCTAAATATTGTATAACCCAGAAACTTACTATAGAGGTCGGTCTGATCTCAGAGACCTCCAGGAGAAGCAGGATGGCTTCAAGGAAAGCTAGGATACCTTCCAGGTCTTTATGCTTAATTTTGTTACTGGAATTTGAATGTTTATGTTCATATCTTAATTGACATTAATTTGAATGTTTATGCTTACATATATTTCTATGGAATTCCAGGAATTATCCTGTCTACAAAATACCTTAACCTTGACATGTGCTGGTATTCTTCTCTGAACTCCAATATAATAAAAACCTTGAAGTAAAACTAAACCTCCAGTTTTCTCTTCTACAAAATAACCTGACAAATTTCTTTCTAAAACTACTACAGATTGTGGGATTTGTTCTTGTGACTAACAAGAACTAAGGAAGCAAGGAAGTAACACATTGAGCTTGGTTTTGAATATCTTGATATTTAGGTAATGATAAAATACCCAAGGAGAACTTAAAAAAAAACCTTTTTATTTTCAAAATATATGCATAGATAGAATTCAACATAGAATTCAACATATTCACCCTTGCAAAACCTTGTGTTCCAAAATTTTTTCTCCCTTCTTTCCCCCATCCCCTCCCTTAGACTGCCTTTAGGAGGCATATTCCTCAGAATTGCTCATCATATAATATTGCTGTTGTCATGTCCAATGTTCTCTTGGTTCTACTTCACTTAGTATCAGATCAAATAAGTCTCTCCAGGCCTCTCTGAAATCATTCTGCTAATTGTTTCTTATAGAATAATAATATTCCATAACATTTATTTATCAGGAAGAAATTCTAATGCATTCACAATCTCATTTCTCAGTCTCATTCCTCACTGGTTATACTTTGTGTAGATAATCAATAAAATCAAAAGTGACAATTGAGGTGTGTGAGAGGAGATATAGGACACTGGGCCAAGCATCCTAGAACACCCTTGGAGAGTGGTCCTATTGGCCTTTTTCTTTTCTTTGAAGAAGGGGACCAACAGAAATGTTCCCTCAGCTCATGCTCTAGGCAAACTTATGCATGTGTACAGTGCATCCCCCCTGTACACCACAACCATTAGAATTCAGGCTCCTTGAGGGCAGAAAGCAATTTTTTTTTCTTTTGTTCTTGTATCCTCAGTGTCCAGAATAGCTCCTAGAATATAGTAAGTACTTTAAACATTATAATTAAATTGAAGGGAAAGCTTTAGCCTTCTTTTCCTTCAAATAGCAAAGTATTTAATTAAGACTAAAACACATAGGAAATCAAATAGGCAACAGAATCATTCTCAGAGCTCCTTCCTCCTCCTCATCATCATCATCACTAGAACTACAGAGTACTTTAAGGTTCATAAAGCATTGTACTTATGTTATCTCATTTAATCCTCACAACAACCCTGTGAGGGAGGTCCCATTTACAGATAAAAAAAGTGAAGCTGAGAGACAAGTCCGTCCAAGGTCACACAGCTAAAGGTGTTTGGGGAAGGATTTGAACTTAGGTTTCCTGATCCCATGGATCATGTTGGTCATGTCAAAACTGGAATCTGAGTAACAGAACAGAGTTTTCTGTAGTTCTACTCTTGTCTTCCATCCTTGGACTTCCAGATGACCCTACCTGGAAAAAAAAAAAACACAGCAGGTGTGTGTTTGGTGCAAGGTTTGGGTTCTTTAAAGTGGACTTTGAAAAATTTTTCGCCCTTTTCCAGGATTTCAAAGTCTCCTTAGCCATTGGCTTATTGGTAAGTATCACACTGCTGAGTTTCCATCCTCCCAGGCTCTGAGACAGGGCAGCCTTTCCCATTCATTTGATTCCATGCTCAGCTCCTTGTTTCTGGTGTTGCTTTTTCCTAAACCCCTCAGGTTCCAGCAAACAGGCTATAAATCTAAGGCTGCTCTGACAGAAGATCCCACTCTGGCCAAGGGTCCTGTTTCTTCGCCTCCCCTCTTTTTCCATCTTCCATCTTCTTCCTTCAAATGGAAGCCTTCTAATATAAGACAGATGTTGCTATATCCATCTCTTATTTTTTCCAACAAAAACTATGTGGGCCAGGTGATCTTTAATTTGCATCTCTTGTTCCTCTAGAAAGACAATTCAGAGAAGAATTTTGCAAGCTACTTCAGAGTAACAAGGAAGGATACGCCTTGTTCTTCTGTGTTAGAAATTACCTCGTGGCTGTTTATTGAAAAGTCAAGACAGGCTGTTTTCATATCATGGAATATAGTGCAATTCTATCCGTTCACTAGGTTGTGTTTTAAAAAGCAGCTGTTGGCAAACCTAGTCTTTAAAATGCTACTGCACCTATATTCAAGATGACATTAAACCCACTTATAAAAAAAAAATCCCTATCATCATTTTTGCTAAAACTGTCAGCATTACTCAGCACACATTATTCATGTCATGATTAAGTCTCACTGAGTCAGCTCTGGTCTCCTTGCATCATTATTCCTGTTCTCCTAGTGATTGTTCTTTAAATAAGAAAAGGCAAGGTATGAGCTCAGCATAACCCAAATTATTGTCAGTTTTTAACTAGCAGGCCTTGAATGTCAGTCCAAAATGAGTCAGAATTGATAGATGCCCTCGTGGAAGGCAGTGGTCCTTTTCAGTCTCCGGCAGCTTTGTCCCTTTGGGCCAAGGTTTGACCTCTTTAAAGTGGACTCTGGAAATTCTATTGGACTTTTGGTTTAGAAGTCTCTGTTCTATGTCAGTCACAAACACACTCCCTCTGAATGTCCTTTTCCCTCCTGTGACCTTTAAAAAACAAAAAGCAGCAGGTGTGAGTGTTTGGTGCAAGGTTTGGGCTCTTTAAAGTGGACTTTGGAAAATTTTTTGCCCTGTTCCAGGATTTCAAAGTCTCCTTAGCCATTTGCTTATTGGTAAGTATCACAAAGAGCAATTCATCTAATATTTTCAAGCCTGTGTTTTATAAAGTTTTGCTAATTATATTTCATTTCATTTTCATTTTCATTGTCTTTTCCTTGGAACTGGGGATGGGGCAGCAATAGAGAGTTAGATCATTCTGGCTAGTCAATGAAATTTTCAGTGCTTCAGACAACTCTCTAAGACAATCAATTTTAAATAAAATAACAATCTATATTGATGGAGAGTTTCCCCATATGGGCATTCTCTTTATAATGGAAAGCACAGGTTCAATCCTGATCTTATGAATATCTTACATTTCTTTTTGTTGTGACTGCAGGTGGGAGGGAGATAATAGATATTATTTTGACATGAATTTTTAATATCTATTTTTTTCTTTTACATGACCTAAAATTTCCCCTTTATCCTTCCCCTTCTCCTTCTGAAAAAACAAAGCTTTTTATAAAAAACAAAACAAAACAAAAAAAGATAAAGAGAAGAAAATCAAACCAATCAATCTCTCTCTATATATGTATATATACATACATATGTTACATACACACACATATATGTAAAATCTGACAATACATATGCAATGTTCCACAATGTGGTCCTCTTACTTCAGCAAGAATGAGAAAAGTATCTTCACATATTTTTTTTCTTTTGAGCAGAGGTAATTCTTTGTAATTTTGCAAACTTCATTTTTGTTTAATTTGTGGTCATTGTTCTTTCCACTTACATTATTGTAGTCATGTATATCCTTCTCTTGATTCTGCTCATCTGACTTTGTATCATTTCATGTAAGCCCTTCCTTGCTTCTCCACATTTATCACATCTGTTCCTTGCAGCACAGTAATAAGCCATTACATTAATGTCCCACAATTTGTTTAGCCACCGTCCAATTGATAAGCTTCATTGTCATTGCTGTTTAGTCTTTATTAGTCATTTTTGACTCTTTGTGACCTTACTGAGGTTTTCTTGGCAAGGACACTGGACAATTTGCCATTTTCTTCTCCAGCTCACTTTATAGATGAGGAAACTGAGATAAACAGGGTTAAATGACTTGACCAGGTTCATAGCGCTAATAAGTATCTAAGGCTAGATGTGAATTCAGGAAGACAAATCTTTCTGACTCCAGGCTGGTAGTCTATCCACTGTGCCCTAACATCCACCTGACTATCCTAGTAGAATAAGAATCTATTTTGTTTTTAATTCTTTTCTGTGACACAAAGTACTATTATAAATATTCTGGTGAAAAAGCATCAATGTGATACCTACTATGTACTAGATACTATACTAAGTGCTTTATAAATATTATCTATACAAGATCTTTTCCGTTTTTTTTTTCTTTTTTTAATTAATAACTTCATTAGATATTTGGAATCTAGGAGTAAATGGACTTTTTAGCCACTTTACTTGTTTTATTAGAAATTATCCAAAAATGCTCATCAGTTGGAAGTTATGGATAGGATTGTTATTTTACAATAAATGGGTTCACTGAGCCTGGAGTCAGGAAAACCTGAATTCAAATCCTACATCCTATATTTAGTTGGATGATCCTGGCAAATCACAATTGTCTCTTGCTTCAGTTTTCTCATCTGTAAAATGTGGCTAATAATAGCACCTACTTTGTAAGGTTCTTGGGAAGATTGAATGAATTAGAATGTATAAAATATTTTGCAAACTTTAAAGTGCTATAAAAATGATAATTATTGTGAGATCATGAATTCATTTGAAATGTTGTTCTGGAGTATAATTTTATATCAGAATGTTTTTGTTAAGCATTTATGAATAATTTTTGACTAGTTTTCTCCATTACAGCTTAGAGAAAATAAGCCTTTTTAAAAAAAATATCCAGCAAACATTTTAAACATTTCTAGTATATGCTTCATTTATATGTTGTTAATGTAGGAGGAACAAAATTAGACCAAACAAGCTTCTTGCCCCCATGGAACTTATAATCCAGGAAAAGGATAATGCACTTAAAGATAGCTATGATGTTCAATTTTCAAAGATCAGGGCATTAAAGAATAGAAGATAAAATATTATTTGAAGTCTGGAAGAGAAGAAAAAGAGGCAACAGAAAGGTTTTGTTGAATTGATAGCTTTGAAGCTTTTTGATGGAGGACAATGTGAGCTAAGGCACTGAAGCCATGCTTGGGGGGAAGCACAGAAGATGGATCCAGTTTGACCAGAGTATAGAGTGAGTACATGGAGAGGAATGATAGCAGATGAGGAAAAGTAAAGAGCATCAGAAAATAAGATCTTGGATATTAGGCAAATGATTGAACTTGTAGAGGGAATCAATGAAGATTTTTTGACCAAAAAAAAAAAATGCTACATATATTCATAAACATGATTAGGCCAGCCCTGGAAATGCATTTGAGCAGGAAAGACTTAAAAACAGAAAAAGCTTTATTAGGATGCTGTTAGAATAGTTCATAGGGTATTATGTTAGAATGGTGGCAATAGGAGCGGAACAGAGCAGAGAGGAGGTGCTGATAAAAGAGATCTGTTTAGATAAAATCAATAGGACTTGAGACTTTAGAAAGAGAAAGGTGCAGTAAATTTCCTAAATTTGGCTTTATTATGTTTTGGTTGAGATTTTTGAAACTAAATACTGTAGAGTAATATTGGAAGGAAAGAAGGAAGGAAGGAAGGAAGGAAGGAAGGAAGGAAGGAAGGAAGGAAGGAAGGAAGGAAGGAAGGAAGGAAGGAAGGAAGGAAGGAAGGAAGGAAGGAAGGAAGGAAGGAAGGAAATAATGGATGAATAGAGAGGAAAGATGCAGAGAATGAAACAGAACTAGAGACACAGAAAGAGTTAGAGAATTTCTTACCTTTTTAGCAAAACACAGAGGAAAATTCTCATTCCAAAGAAAGGTTTTGTTGGGGGTGTATTATGCACATGACAAACAGTCAAACCTATTGTTAACTGAATTTGCAATTGTGGGTTGCAATTAACAGAAAAGGGTTAGTCACACGTACTCCATACCAATCATTCTCTATCCTTCACAACTTTCAAACTTCCCTTTTCAGAGAAACTCCTATTTATATGGAAATAAATTGCCATCTATTCAGGCTAGTGAAATGGTCTTCTTCCCTTAACCAAAGAGCTTTAAGTCAACCTCCTCCTTCCTCTCCTTCCAAAAAAAGGGGAAGGTATTCATTGATCTTTCACTGGACTTTGTAGTCTACCTTTGGGGGGGGGGGCAAGGGGATCTGAAACTAATTCCCTTCCTTGGAATCACCCTCTCTAACTTCCTCAGACCAAGAACCAGGTCTCAGATCAAGGTACTGGCCGGTATAGAAAACTTGCATCCCTTTAGCTCCATATTGCAGCTTCACATCCTGGTGCTTCATAAGATGATCAATGACTAGAGACAAGCTGCTTCTTAGGCTGCAGCTTGCAGCTTATCAGCTTTTTCAAAGCCAGTTGCTTGGCAATCGGTTAGTAAGATAAGTATTATTTACCAAATACTACGTTGTTAACATTTAGCCTTCGAAATGTCTAACTCGTGTTTATTCCACACCTTTCATCTGCTGAATGTGCCTGTTAATATTTATTAATAAACTGTTTCTCCTCCTCTGGTGCCTTATCAGTTTTGTTTACATTGCTTTCTTAATGCCAACTTTGAAACCTGAAACCTACTGTCTTTTTTTTGGGTAAATATTTTACTACACCTACTGGTGCTATTTGCTTGGGTCTAATTAGCCGCCTTCTCAGCACGTCCAATGGAACAAAATGCCCCTGCAACATTCTTTGATGTGGGAAAATGTGAAAGAGAAATATTCCCAGCTATGATTTCATTTAAGAGAAGTTGATCTCAACCTACACATCTCTTAGTTTATCAGTGCAAATGATTATACAAAGTAAGAAATAAATTTTAAGCTATTATGTTTTATTATTATTTTTTTTTTTTTGGCAAGACTTAGCAGTGTGACATAGTGGAAAGAGCTGGCCTTAAGGTCTGGAAGTGAAGTCCTGCTTGGGCAACAAACTGGCTGTATGCCGCTTTTTGTCGTTGATCCATTCATTGCTCCCAAGGCACTCTTTATAAGTATAAATCACAAAATCTGCATGGGTGGACAAAATTTCCTATCTGTATGGTCCTGGCTAGGTCACTTCATCTCTTTGCTTTTTGGTTTCCTCATCTATAAAATGAGAGAGTTGAGTTTGATGACTTTTAAATTCTCTACTAGTTTTATATCTATATCCTATAATCCTGTGATCTTAAATTGGAAGGTCAGTGTTCTGAGGAAAGCACAGATGTGGACAGAAGGAAGGGAAAGGGAAGGGAAGAGGAGGGGAAAGGAAAAGGAAGACATACAAACATCAGGCTGTCATGTATTTTTTTTTTTATTTTAGTGTACATATCAATTGTCATTTTATAATCCTATAGAGGACAAAGATGCAGGTTTTCCTAACTTCCTAAATTACTAAATTGCAAAAATTATTGAAAGTAACTTTCCTTTTAATAAAATAAACAGATGATGAAAAAGCCATATAAATAAAAAAGATAAACAAATGAATGAATGGATGGATAAACAAATTAATATATGCATAGATAGATAAAATGAATAACAAAATATACTTTTAAAAACTGAAGAAACAAATAAATAGATTTTAAAAAAGAAGGATGGAAAGAAGAAACTGAAAGAAAGGAAGGAAAAAAGAAAAGAAAGCAGGAAGTAAGGAAGGGAGGTTGGCAGACATGGAGGGAGGAAAGAAACAAAGAAAATAGAATCACAAAAATCTCAGCATTTGAAAGGTTCTCTAATCATAGATCTGGACCCCATACTTTTTGCTACCTAGACCTAGCCAAAGACCTGAATTACCAGGGAACCACGATTACTAGGGAAGGTGGGAAAATTGTATTTTTAGGTCTTCATTTCCACGAAACCAAGTCCTGGAGTGGAGATCATATTCAAAAGAAAATATGGTGACTGGAAATGTCTAGGGAAGTTTTCAGTCCTATTGAGAAGGATAAAGAAATTGATTGTCCTCTGTCTAGGCAACACTCTGGATCCTTGAAATCCAAAGTTAAATGGGTAAAAATTATCTTCCCTTGAGAACATTCTCCATTTATTCTTCATTCTGATGGATTCTTTCCTCACCCATTCCATTCATCACACCCATCCAGAGACTATCTTGCTTTAACTTCCCCTTCCATTTTACTCTCAATTTTCCACTGTATCATGACAATAGAAATCTTTTACTCACTCTTTCCATCTTCTTGTATTACTTGTTCCTCATTTCCTTCTCTAGCATTTTATTTGGCAACCCTCCTTTTGAGTTTCACCACATCTGAATAGAACAGCTTATCCAGATCCTGATTGCTTTTTGTCCCCGCCTAACCTATTGGGGGACTTCTATGTATATGCTGATATTCCCATTAATATCTTT
Organism: Antechinus flavipes; assembly: GCF_016432865.1. Lineage (NCBI taxonomy): Eukaryota > Metazoa > Chordata > Mammalia > Dasyuromorphia > Dasyuridae > Antechinus > Antechinus flavipes. Next base: position 49,263,721 of record NC_067400.1, read on the forward strand.
ATCTCCTAGATCATCAACCTTCTAAAATTCCAAGATGTATGCCTTTATTCCAGAAGTTCTCAAAATGTAGTCTGCAAACTCTTATAGTTCTCTAAGACCCTTTCAAAATTTTCATAATCCTAAAATGTTAGTTTCCTGCTAAAATACTCAAGGAGATGGTTCATACCTGAGAGATGATGAGATCAAGGTCATGAGTTTCAAACATTAATATAGTAAATATTGATAGATATAACCCACATCAACAAAAGCTCTATGGAGGTACTCAATAAATTTTAAGAGTTTAAAAAAAGTTTCAAAAACTTTTTAAGAGTATAAAAAAGATTTTCAATAATTTTTGTGAGTGTAAAAGGGTTGGACAATTGGTGTCACAGTGGATAGCTGTGTGACCCTGGAGAAGTCACTTAAATTTAATTGTTTCACAAAACCAAAAGTCTAAAAGATTCTTAAGTAACTTTCTTCAAGGAACCTAAAAGGTTCCTTAATTTTTTTAAAGTATAAAGGGGTTCTGAGACCAAAAAGTTTAAGAATCTTGGCTTTATTCCATTTTAATCATACTTAGGTCTAATCATGACTTTAATCTCATCATCACCCAGGTATGAACCACTTCCATGAGCCAAGACTCTGAAATTCATCTATTTGACCATAGGATCTTATACTTTCATGTCTCCTTTTATTACTCTTCTTCAACCTTTTCTTCATTCATAGTACAATGTCCTTACCTCTCCCTCAGTCCATTAGTCAGTCCAGTTAAAACCTCACTTTCCCCTTGAGCAATCTTGATACTAGATAACTAATCAGTCTCGGTACAAGGCTACTGCCCCATGTTGAATGATCACCACTCATATCTTATCAAACTTTAATGTTAGCTAACTAATCCACTATTGGGCTGAATTTCCCTAGAAGAATTTACAAGTGTTTGGTCTGAGTCAACTACAAATTTGTTTTATCTGGAATCATCCAGATACTTGAAATCCTTTCATTCTTCCCTGATCAACTTTCTTATCAGACTCTTCACCAATTATTCCCAAAGCTCTTCTCTCTTCTGGGCATCTAAATCAGTCTAAATCAAAGGCTCTTTCCCTCTTACCAGAAAATCTCATTTCCTACCTTAAAGAGAAAATAGAGGCTATCTTCAGTGACCCCATTCTTCTCTTCAATTATATACCTCAAAATTCTTCAAATTTGGGGCACCTAAAGCACCAGCCTTCAAGTCAGGAAAACCTGAGTTCAGATCTGGCTTCAGACACTTAACACTTCCTAGCTGTGTGACCCTGGGCAAGTCACTTAACCTCAATTGCCCCAGGGGAAAAAAAATCTTCAAATTCATCCTACATTCTTTTCTCTTTCAATCTAATCCCCAACAAAGACATGGCATTTCTCTTTTCAAAGACCAGTTTCTCTAGCTCTGTACCTTTGGTCTTCTCTCCACTCTCTTCCAAAAGTTTACTCAATTAATCATTTCTTTATCTTTTATCTATTGTCTACTGGTATTCTTATAACCTTCTCAAGACTCCCTTATCCTGAAAATAAAATGAAACAAACTTCCATCCAATGCATTCCTTTTATCTCTCACTTTCTTGTAACCTACCTTTCCCCAATACCACTAGGCTAAAACTGTTCCCTCCAAGTATACCAATAACCACTTTATTGTTCACCTCAGTGACCTTTCTTCTTTCTTCATTTCTTGAAGTTTTTGATGCTATTAACTATCTTCTCCTTCTGGATATTTATTTTCTCGGTATTGGTAAACTTCTAACCTGACTTCCTTCTTAACAATCTGGCTGTTCCTTCTCCATTTCTTTCTCTACCATCATCATGGCACCCAGAACTCAACTCAAAATTCCAAATGAGATCTAGGAAATGAAGATTACAGCTAGATCATCACCTCATTTGTTCTAGACTCTGTTTCTCCTACTGAAACCCTGAGGACTGCATTGGCTTTTGTTGACTGCCATATAACATTATTATCTGATACCATTTAACAATTAATTAAATCAAACACTTACCCACCCACCCCCAACACACGGACTGTTGTCTAGTCATTATAGTAGGGGTCTTTTTTTAATCCAAGTATAAATTTTATATTTATCCATGTTAAATTTCTTGTTATAATAGCTTTAGCTCAATGTCAGGAAAAACCTTTCTAATAATTAGAGTTATCTCAAAAGAAATGAGATTAGGATCTTTGCCTTTATTTGAGGTTTGTAAGAAAAGACTAAATAAATACTTATTTGGCATTCTCAAGGAGTTAGGTTGAGCTATATAACACCTGTGGTCTCTTCTGACTGAGGATTTTGATTCAATGATAGTCATTCATAGTATTAAAATGAAATTTAAAAAAACCCTATTATTGAGATTTCCTGAATTAGACAGACAGCCAATTTAATTCATCAACGTATAAATCTTGGTCAAATGTTACAAAAGAATAATGAGGCTGGCTCGGAATTGATTAGGACAAGATCAGGCTAGATTGCATTTGGCAAATTGTTTAGAGTTTTCAAAATAATAATAGTAACAGTGATAATTATTATTATTATTACCATAGTGACTAGAATATTTTTAGGGCTTCAAGGTTTGCAAAGCACTTTGTATACTAACAGCAATCCTGTAAGGTTGGTATTATTATTACCTTCATTTCACAAAAGAGAATATATGAGACTCAGAGAGTTTAAGTGATTTGTCCCATGGTTTCACAGCTAGAAAGAATTTAAGATGGAATTTGAATTCGGGTCCAGCTCTCTATTTTATTGCTTAACCACCTCAATGATCTCATCCTCTTCACTGCCACTGTCATTTTTTTAAACACCAAGATTTTCCTGACAATGCTATATGGCAGTGAAACAAGAAAGTCATGATCTCAGAAGCACAAAATTCTGTAAGAAAATATATCGTTATAACCATGGAATGATTAAGAACTGCATAGTTATTCCCATGGAAATAAATTGCCTGAAGGACACAGTGGATCACACATTAAATAAGAATCAGCACTGCTGAAAGATGCCCCAAAAGGTTATGTGAGAAATGGTATATAAAAACAAAGGAAATCTTTGTCTTTCCCATGAAGACCTCAACTACATTTCATTTTAAAACACTACTCCTTTAAATAATGATTTCAATACCTTGGAGAAGGCAGAAGAGATTTAACATGAAGAGACATAACAGACATAAGTTATTTATCTCACTTGGGATCCTCCATCTCCATGACCCCTTGAAATTTTCACTGAGGTTCCTGGCTCTTTTTGATTCCCTTATCTATTCCAATCCACAGCTCCCCAACCTCTACCCATGAATCTCCCAAACACACAGTCCAGCAAATAGACAAATCCAAAACAGAAAGCATCCAATAAAATAGAATGCAAAGCAAAATGGTTAGGAATTAGATCAAGAATTAAGAGTACTCTTTCTCATTTGTCTCCCAAGAATACTAGTTCTCAATCCCAATTAAACACTGTGACCCAAGCATAAAAGAAGGGAAGAACAAAGTGCATTTCAGCATTTCAGGATTCAGGGAGACTTGTTAAGGATGGTGTCATCAGTTTCTTAGGGTTTATGTCTCTGAATTCACAATTCTTCTTGGAGATTATCCTGAGCTAGAACAACTTTGAAATTATTCTTCATACTACCCATAATCTCATTGCTCTCTTAACCATCAGCTATTCTGCTCCCGTGTTTATTTACTCTTTCATTCAGACCAGTACCTAGTCCACATTTTTTTTTCCCATTTCTATCACTACACTGGCTTTTTCTTCTACCACAGCCCTGAATTTCATTTACTGTTTTGAGAATTCCAGTTTCTTTTGAAAGCAGGTATCTTGAGCTTACATGTTGTAGGATCCTTGCAGCTAGAGTAGAGACTGTTCTCCAAGGAACAAGACTTTCAGCCCAGAAGCATTTTTCAAAAACTCAAGTAGTGTTTACTGAGTGTCTAGTATGTACCATGTACCATCCTGGTATTGAAAGTATAAGGAAGAAAAGAAAAAAAAACAGATGGCTAGAGAATAGAAAATTCTGAGCAAGTAATCAGCATTTGAAGAATAAACCTTAAATTTTAAAAATAGAGAGGGAAAAATAAAAAATGAATTAAAAAATAAATGAATAAAAATTGAGTGGGAAATGGCTTAGCCATATAAATGGGAAGGAAGGAAGGAAGGAAGGAAGGAAGGAAGGAAGGAAGGAAGGAAGGAAGGAAGGAAGGAAGGAAGGAAGGAAGAAAAAAAGTAAGGAAGGAAAGAAGGAAGGAAAAAAGAAAGGAAGGAAGGAAAAGAGGAAGGAAGGAAGGAAGGAAAAAAGGAAGGAAGGAAGGAAAAAAGGAAGGAAGGAAGGAAGGAAGGAAAAAAGGAAGGAAGGAAGGAAGTTATTAAGCATTTAACTGTGCAAAGCAAAGAGCTGGAGATACAAATAAAAAAGAAGCTCATTTTGTCATGGAAAAGACAATAAGAGAAAGTTTCATCCACAAGTAATGGAAAGGTCTCATGGGTGCCCAGAAGGCAAGAAAACATAAATCAGAAACCTTTCTCTACACTAGTAAGAGAAATCATTGCAGTCATATATTATTAGTAAAATTCCCAGGACCAGTAGCCATTTAAAAGAACCTATTTTTCACCAAGAGAAGAAGGGAGCTATTCTTTTTGAAAGTGGAAGATTGCCCCACGTGAGAAAGGTTTTCAAGTTAGGGTCTACTAGGGTAAGTTCCAAGTTGGGCACTTGTGACTGAGATTGCCTCTAACATTTCCAGACTATTTTCTGCAGGAGGCTTTTCCTGACACCGATTCCCTCTGAGAAGACTTTGTATCTACTTTGTATGCTTCTTAAATACCCACATATAAACATGTTGTCTCCCCAGATAAAATGAGGGCAGGCGATGTTTACTCTTCTTTTTATCCTTAGCATCCTTAGCTTAGCATCAAACCAGGTGTTTAACTGATTAATGTGCAGAGGGGTCACAATGCATCCACCAGATGACAAAGGGACAATCCACAGAAGGACTAAAGTCACGCTCATCATATCCTTCTCCTGTGAGCCTCAGGATGGAGGCCACCTGGAGTCTCAAGGGCTGTTCCAATTGAACACAGGTTCTGTCAGGTCTGACAGAACTGGAAAATCTTGTTGGGTTACATAGATAATACTTGACAAATTTATGTTCTGAAGACCAGCTCAGCTAAGTTCAGGAAGCTTCATTGACAGAAGTTGGCTGGCAGATGATTTTTTTTTTCCCCATGAAAATCCCAAAAGACTATTCTGGTCAAAGTATCATAATGATTTATAAAAGGAAATGGTATTAGTGATTTTTGCAGTACAATTATAGCTATAGACATAGGAGTTTCACAATGAAATATACTCCCCCTAAACTTCTGAGGTTTCTTTGATATGGTGTTTCCCTTCCTTGATATAATTAAGGGCTCCTTAAGCTTTTTCCACACGTGATTTTTTTTCACCTGAGAAATTTTTATGTGACCTCAGGTATATAGGTACATAAAATAGGTATGCAAGTCAAACTTTACAGATAATTAAATCACAAGGAAATTTATTTTAAAACAATTCTTTGATATACATAGAATTTTACATTTAAGATGAAAGCAAATTTTCATACTAATGAAATAGATGTATTTCTTTATTTTTACATAAGGAACTAAATCTTGACAGAATAGTTGTTACCTTTTATTATTGCCAAAATTTTTGAGATCCCCACATTCAGTTATGTATGAGATCACAACCTATAATTTAAGCTTTGATATAAATCACAATATCCCTTGAGCCTGACAATTTTTGGAAATTGCCATGGAAAGCTAAATTATCTCAATTTGGACAATCTTGTAGTGAGTCTCTATGAACTCTACTAGGATGGAGTAGGTACAGCAGATATAGTTTGTCACTGAAATCATCCTCAATACCTTCCTAATTTAGTCAACAAGTTTTAATTAATCACCCACTATGTGCCCAATATTGGGCTAAGTTCTGGGGATATTGTTCCTGCCCTTGAAGTCTAATGGGAGGGATAATATGCAGAGAACTATATACTAAAAAGACCAAAAGGGAGGCACTAAGATCAAGGAGGACTGGGAAGGCTTCTTGTAGAAGGTGGAATTTTATCTGAAACTTGAAGGAAGTCAGTAGGTAAAGAAGAAGGGAGAGCTCAGGGAAAATGCTTAGTTAGAATTGTGAAATGTTTCGGTCTGTCTTGGTATGATCTCATACTCTACTCTACTACTAAACTACTCTAGCATGAGCTAGTCTACTACTAACCTACTGAAGCATGAGCTTCAAGAACTTAGATGAGTTTTGGTAGAGTAAAACTTTGCAGAGATTATTCTACTAGGTCACACTATTACTATGCAAAATCAATAGGATAGTCAAAGGTGGGGGGGAACAATATGGTATAAATCTGGAATATCAGAGATGGAAGGGGCCTATGAGAGTCAGAGGTTGAATTGTTGTTTGTCCTTCATTCTAGAAGAAGACCTAATGACATCTCAAGGGTGATATCTTGACTTACTGAATTGGATTGGATTATCACAGTTGTCAGTTTTACTTTCTCCTCCAAGCTCAGTGGTAAACAAAAATCAAGATATCTGGAGATAGTCTGGGATGCAGTGGATGACCTTAGCCTTTCTAATTAAAGTCTTTCTCAGGTCTCAGTTTGTTTGAATCAACAACTATTCAAAGACTGAAGACCAGTTAGAAATGACCCAAATGACCCAAAAGATCACCTAGTTTCAATCTGGAAGGGGAAAACTCTTAGGGTTTCTGGCTAGAACAGAAAACAATTATTATCTACAATCATTTTAAGTTATCAAATCTTAAACAATGAGTCAAAAGTCATGACTTGGGGGAACAAAAGGGGCAGGCTATTATTGTCCATTCTGTGAGAGTCAGATTGATTTGGGTTTAAAGGTCTGGTCAAGTAGCTCCACTTGAAACACAATGGGATTTTATAAAGCCTATTTTTTCACAGCTATATATCAAGAAATCATAAATGAAAACCAGGCAAGACAAAAAATAAATTGTTCTAGCTTTCTGAAACAAAAAATAATTAAGGATAACAATATTAAATGAGGGAAAATAAATGCCTAAGATAACAAGACTTAGTGTCAGAGACAGAACTAGAACTCTGGTTAGAAGACATCTCAATCCACTATTCTTCGCACTAGGCCACAGGTAGACATTCCAAATCCTAAAATTTACTTCTGAGCATTATGTTTGATTATAAGTTCCAAAAGTTTTTGTGCAATTCTGAGCTTTTGGAAGTATTAAGACAGCAAGATTTGCTCATTCCTACCCTAAAGGTACAACTGCTTAAATTTATAGACCCAGACAATAATTTTAGCAAACCATTTTTAACATATTCCAAACACTTATCTTTTCACTCTTGGCTCACTCACCATCTTTAGGACACCCGCTGTCCTTCATGGAATCAAGTGCACAAGTTTACTAGAATAAGAACATTTAGGTACTCATTGTTTTAGCTTTCAGCAAAAAACCAGCTCTTCTTAAAGCCAAGTTAATTCACCGGTAAAGAATAGTTGTTTTCTTTGTATCATTTTCTATGGTTTGACCCATCCTCAAGGCAGGAAAGGCTGTACATAGTGATTAAGGTATCTGTCTTTTGGGCAATGATGAAGGTGGTTAAAAGCTATCTTTGAGAAAGCATTGCTTAAATAGAACATAAATCGTGAATGCTCTGAAGCAAAGGAAGAAAATATGCTGCTTATAAGGATCTAAGAGGCTGTGAGGAAGAAATAATTGTGATGTCTCAGCCTTTGTCAACTAGGATGTGTGGACACAATTATTTTTTCCAGTTGTAGTGATGGATTTATCCTGGACACTGCACATTCTCACCTAGTCTTGATGGAACCAATGATATGCATATTCAAGGCTGTCAGTCTTAGAAGATCCGAAGATCTAGCCATGGGGCAGATACAATTAGCTTAAACAGGATGAGAAAAAAAACTTTTGAAGATCATAGTTTTTATTTCATCTGTCTCTAAAATGTTATAAAGACTCCCTTTATGAAATCTGTAGCTACTTAGAAGATAGTGTAGTTGTCTCCTGGAAAAAAGAAGAAAAACAACCAGGTGAGTAAAGAATAAATAATGCTCCAAATATAGATGGTGACATTTTCATTGACTCTTTGTGTAAGAAAAGATAATCAAAATTTATCCAAAAAAAAGTCCAATTTGAAGCTGAACAAGAAATACAGTGTGGATTATTTATTATTTCTTAATATTGTTTAGCCCTAGCATTATATGGTTAGAAAACTAAGTCAACAAACTTATATAAAAGCCAGGTTAACTTCAGAGAAGCTTCAAGAAAGCCAGATAGTTGTGAGAAAGACATACATCCCACCCAGTGCTTTTTTGGGTCTACTTTGGTTTTGGGTTCCCTTTATGTTTTAACTTTGTTCAGATGTTATTGAATGTTTACATTTAATGATATGCATCTCAATTTATCTTGCTTTCATGTTATCCTCTCTGCAAAATGGCTTTACTGCATAAGTATGGTTTCTACTCTGATAAATTTGTCTAAATTCCATGTAATATAAATTCCTAGAATCTGGAGGAAATGCTTGTTCTCCTTTACCAAATAACCTAACAAATTTTTTTCTAGAATTATTTCTGCTTTGGGAGTTCATTCTTGTGACTAACAACAGCATCCCAGACAAATTGTGTTCTATTCAGTCACTATTTGAAAATAAAGTGTGAGCCAATGATAGTGGCAAATGCCTGCTTTTGTAAAGGACAAGGCTGGTGGATTACTTGAGCTCAGGAGTTCTGAACGAAGCTGAGTGAGCATCCATACTAGTTCAACACCAATATGGTGAAAGCTCAAGAACAAGGGAATCACAAGGAAACAGGCTAAAAACAGAACAAGACTTTTGTATTGACACTGAACTGAGAATGGCTATGGGATTGGCTTGGAAACGGCCACTGTACTTCTAGCCTGGGCAAGCCAGGGAGATACTCTAAAAACCAAATAAACAAACAAAATATCTACAATAAGGGTACTTTTCTCATTTCTAGATAGCTTTGACTAGTAAGAATGGTTATTTCAATCTACATTTTTTTCATTCATTAATTCATTCATCAGTCTGTCTCTTTGTAACTGCTATCCATTGCTTCAAGTTCTGTCTCCTAGGAAGGATCAAAACATGAATATTTCTGTTACACAAGAATATTTTAATTACTTGAAAGTAACTATCATGAGCTCCCTAAGCCTTGTCTTCATGGTAACTATCTCAGTCCTATCAACCAGTTATCTTATGGTATGGTATTCATTCCTCTCATTCTCTTGGTTACCTTCCTCTAGACATGTTCCAGTTTGTCTATGGTGTGCTTAGAATTTAACACAGTATTTCAGATGGGCAGAATCTGATAATTACCTCCTTCACCTTCTCTAACACTACAGACACTATGTACTTCTAAAGGCAGCAGGATGTGAAAAGCAAAGATCTCCATTGCATCCAGGGCCATCTCCAGTCCTCCTGATCTATCTCTGGCCACTGGACCCAGATGGCTCTGGAGGGGAAAGTGAGACAGGTGACCTTGCACAGCCTCCCTCACTGAAATCCAATTCAATTGCATGTCATGGCAAGCCTTCCCTGATGTCATGGTACTCTTCAAGAAGGAAGGACAAATAACAACAACGAGAAAACTGTAGTTAGAATCAGAAAGAACTGAATTCAAATCTTGTCTCAGATTCTTATAGTATAACCCTGAGCAAGTTATGTGAAAGATAGCTGTCTTAACACTGTCATCTTTTCTCAACTCCTCTTAATTCTAGGGCTTTCCTCTCTTAATTATTTCTTCTTTCTTCTTTATATGTTTATATTTATTTGTTTGCCTGTTGTCTTCCCGATTAGTTCATGAGATCCTTGAGAGGGAAAGAGTTTCTTGCCTTCTTTTGGTATCCTCAGTATTTATTACAATACCTGACACTTAGTAGGTGCTTAATAAATGCTCTAATAATGTACCACTTTTCTTGCATGAAAAATGGGTCAAATAAGAGGAAATAAAAAACACAAAGAAAATATGCTATTTTTTATAGGTGAACTAACTTTCTAGATTTGGTAAGTGGATTTGCTCTGGGTCTCAGTTTCCTCATTAGTAAAACAATAGAATTGGACAGATGACATCCAAGGTTCCTTCCAGTTCTACACCTATGATTCAGTGATTGTAATGGAGAGTAGGATATTATTTCACTCTCTTGGCTACCATTTCACTCTTTTGATTCATCCTGTGTTTGTAGTGCGGACTTTTCCTACTGGAACAAGTTTGGCAAAAGACACCTCCCACCCACTCCCATTTCTTCTCTATTTGTTCCTTCAAGTTTCTTCTATAAATATTCTCCAGGTCATATAATAACTTACGTGGATCTCACACTAAGATGTGTCTGGGTTAACTTTTCCTTCTAACTTTTATTTGCTGTTTTGAGAAGCCATACAACCTAGATGTTTTTGTTATTTACATTTTTTTTTTCTCCCTTGAAAGAGTTTATACGCATCTGGTATTACATCTCACTATGACTGTGTATCTTTTCACTGGACTGACTCAGAGGTTTCCAAGCTCTTTGGACTTCCCTGTTGTATATGGATTCCTAGATCTGGAAGAAAACGCATCTATTCCAGCCTTTTTAACTTTGCAGTTGAAGATACTAGGGTCTGGGCAAGTAAAGTGATTTGTCCAAAGTCATTCAGGTCATAAACAGCAGAGGTGGGATTGGAACCCTTATCCATGACTTCATGATCTCTTTTACAATAATTAAACTTCTCTAATTAATGGTGATACCAGCAATATCTTTTTATCTCTCATTTTTCTGAACATTTTTTAATCATTCTTAACCAATTTAGGCTAGAGCTTCTGTAAACACACAAGGTATCTTCTCATTTTTATCTTTCCATTTAAATGAATACTGACTTTGACTTCTGCTCTAATTATTTAGTGATCTTTCTACACCTTTGATTCTAAAAGTCCTGGGACTGATAAACCAAGCATTCCAGCATTTTCTTTGGCTTGTCCAAAACCACATCCAATTCAACTTTATCCAAGGGGCTTTTTTAACAAAGATAATGGAACAGTTTATCATTTCCTTTTCCACTATGTTCCTATTTTACAGATGAGGGACTGAGGAAAATAATGGTAAAATCATTTACCCAGGGTCACCTAGCTAGCATCTGAGGAGGAATTTGAACTCAGATTTTCCTGAATCCAGACCCAATATCTGTCCACAGCCCCACCTAGCTGACCCTCTGGCCATAGAGTAGGTATTTAATAAATGCCAGTTCACTATCTCCAGTTGCAATCCATTTTCTGATATCAAGTCTAAACTTGTCTCTGTACAACTTTCTGTCCTAAGAAATCAGACTGAACAATTCTAATTGTCCTGCCAAATGACAGTTTTTCAAATATGTGAACCCAGCTATTATGCCTCCTTCCCTTGGCTTCTCTAAGCAAAATACCCCAGTTCCTCTTTTAGTAGATCTTTATAAACTGTAATATAATGAAAAGCGCACTAGGGACCCAAGTTCAAATACTGTCTCTGATGCTTATAACCTGTGTTAAGCAAGTTACTTAATTTCTGTATGCCTCAAAATAGGAGTAACAATAGCGTCTACTTACTAGGATTCTTGTGAAGATCAAATGGATGATATATGTAACTTTGCAAAAGTTAAAGTGTTATATAAATGTAAGCTATTATATGTGTTCAGCACACAGAACTTTTCTAGAGGCTTCAAATAGTTATGTTTTAAAATAAGACATCTCTGATTTTCAGATAAAACAAAATATATTTCTTTTTAATTTTAGTAGTATTTTCTTTTCCCAAAATTCTTTATATAAAGATAGTTATCAACATATATTTTTATAAAACTTAGTGCTCTAATTTTTTTTCCTCCTTCCTTTATCTTCCCCTTCCCCAAGACAGCAAACAATCTGATATAGATTATATATGTGCAATCCTTTTAATCATATTTCTGTGTTTGTCATGTGCAAGAAAAATCAGAACAAAGGGAAAATTTTAAAAAATAACTACTAGAAAGAAAAAACAAACAAAAGGTGAAAATACTATGCTTCAATTTACATTCAGTCTCCATAGTTCTCTCTCGGGATGTGACTGGCATTTTCCATCCCAAGTCTATGGTAATTTCCTTGAATCAGAGCACTGTTGAGAAGAGCCAAATCAATCACAATTGATCATCACATAATCTTGTTGTTACTGTATACAATGTTCTCCTGGGTCTACTCACTTCATTCAGCATCAGTTCATGTCAGTCTTCCCAGACTTTTCTGAAATCAACCTGCTCATTATTTCTTACAGAACAATAATTCTCCATTACCTTCATAAACCATAACTTATTCAGCCTTTCTCCAACTGATGGGCATCTATTCAATTTTCAATTCCTTGCCACTACAAAAAAGAGCTACTACAAACATTTTTGCATACATGGGTCCTTTTCCCTTTTTAATTATCTCTTTGGTATACAGACCCAGGAGAAACACTGCTGGATCAAAGGGTATGCACAGTAAAACAAAATGTATTAATCTTCTTTCCCTAAATGGAAAGAGTTTTCAGTTTTTACACATTATATTTATTTGAATTAAAGCTATTTATTTTCGAAACATAAACTTAGATAATTTTTAACATTCACCTTTGCAAAACCTTGTGTTCCAACTCCTCTCCTAGACAGCAAATAAGTCAAAATGTTTAAAATGTGCAATTCTTTTATACATATTTCCACAATTATCATGTTGTACAAGAAAAAATAGATCAAAAAGCAAAAAAATAAATAAATAAATAAGAGAAAGAAAACAAAATGCAAGCAAATAAGGACCAAAAATACACATTATATTTACTTAGCCTTTCAGTTTGAAAACAGTCAAATGACAGATATTTCTTAAGCATCTATTATGTGTCAGGCATTGTTCTTGGTCATTAGGGATATGAATCCTGTAAATGAAAAACTTACAAGGAGCTTATGTTCTAAAGAGGGAAAGATATAATACAGAAATGACTTGAATGTTTGTGAATAGCATATTGTAAATAATATTTTAATTTCCACTATTGCGCTGACAATTTTTCTTTGGTCAATAAAAATCTACCTCCTAAGGCTACCCATTAACTAGGAATTAAATATTTTTTCAATTTTAGATCTGGAAAAAAAAGGGAAAGAAAGACTAGGAGATACATAACATTTGTTGACCCAGATTAATATATACCATTCCTCTTAACAGTCCAGATTTAGAGAGACTAGAAGAGCAAAGCTAAGATTTGAGGTAGTACTTATAAAATTTCTGTGTGTATGTTTTTCTTTTTAGGATGCAGGTTGTCTGTAACTATTCAACCATGTTTGAGAAAATACAATAATAATGTGTTTTATGATCTAATCACTAAGTAAAACCATGTTATATGTGCCAGGCTACAGACATATAGGTTCTAGGAAGGAGCTATTTTTACCTAGAATCCCAAATTTCTTTAAAAAAAAATTCAGCAAACATTATTTTAGTAGAGAGATTAAGAAGAAACCTAACCGAGCACTTGGAAATGATTTCTCAAAGGTAAAAAATGCCTTCCTTCACAACCATTTTTGTTCTTTCCTTTTATGATACAGTCTTACTAGAATTCTTGTCTGAGTTGGAATGACACTTCATAACTGAAAACTGTTTTGATGCTGATGTTTGATACTGGGATTAGTTCATATATCAGCTATAGAATTATCTATTGAACTACAGAACATGGTCTGGACAATGATAATTCCTTATTCTCTTGTTTATTTTTTTTCTCTATGTGAATAAGTGTACCAAACTTTTTTTTTTTTTAAAGACACTGTGATGTTATTTAAGAAACTTAGTGACATTTCCCAGCTTAATGAAATCACTACATTGATGATTGTAGGGGGAAAAAAAGCATCTGAAGGACTACATTATATGTAAGGCATTAATTCCACTTCCATTTGACTTCTGCATGAAACATCCTTTATGACAATGGCAAACTCTTTTGAGAACGAAATATTTTCTTTTATTTTTTTTCAATCAATAGTATTTCAATTTTTTCAAATGCATGTAAAGATCATTTCCAACTTTCATCCTTGTGAGACTTTGTGTTCCAAATTCTTCCCTCTCTCCTATAAAGGGCTGAAACTCTTGAGTTGATGCACTGAGGTCGGACAACCAAGCACTTAAGGCTAACCACCAATTGGACAATACTCTATTAGCATATGCTTGGAAAATGGCCCTTCCCACTATTCTGTGCTGGCTTAATAATTGGTGTATACAGAGAATTGTAAGAGGGACGAGGGGGTGGAGTAAGACTAGACAGGGTCACTTTTTGAGCAGAAGATGAAGAAGAGAGATCCTGGAGATCCTGCATCCATCCAATTCACTTCTACCCCTAAAGACCAAGAATAAAGACTAAGGACTTTTGCTTATCCTGACTCCGACTAATTCTAAGGTATCCAGGGTGCTAGCTTGGTCTTCATGCTCTCCCTTTTCTTTCCCATCCCTAAGAAAACAAGCAATCTGATATAAATTAAACATTTGCAATCTTTTAAAACATATTTATCTCTCATGAGACCAAAGAGGAAAAGACTACAAGAAATTAAAATCAATCAAACAAAAAAAGGTGAAAATACTATGCTTTGGTTCACATTCAGTTTCCATAGTTATCTCCCTGCATTTGAATGGCATTTTCCATTCCAAATCTATTGAAATTATCTTGAATCACCACATTGCTGAGAAGAGCCAAGTTCACCACAGTTGATCATCATATAATTTTGCTGTCTACAATGTTTACAATGGAGAATCATATATTTTCTTTATGTTTTGTTGTTAGACATTCAGTCACGTCCAATTCTTCATAACCCTATGGACCATACATAGCATGTCAGTACCATCCATGGGGTTTTCTTGGCAAAGATACTGAAGTGGTTTGCCATTTGCCATTTTCTTCTCCAGTTCATTTTACAGATATGGAAACTGTGGCAAACAGGATTAAATGGCCTGCCAAGTATCATAGAGCTAGTAAATGTCTGAGTCTGGATCTGAACCCACATTTTCCTGACTCTGGATCCCCCCTTAGGACTCATTTTCAATTAATTACCAAAAAGTTATCTAACAATTATTAATCTTTGTTGTTACCTCTTTTAAGGAATTTTATATGCTTTTAATATATGCATAGGACTAAAGACCTTCATAAAAAGAACATGGAACTTTTTTTTTTTGCTCTACAAAGTCAATTTTTTTTTCATTGACAATAATCAAAAATAAGAGTTCAATTTTGTAATCCCTACAACTTAAAGGCAATTGTGTGATGGTGAAGATGTAGTCTGCTGTGCAATGGATTCTGTTCCTATCCTATACCTTTATGAAGATAGGATGTACCCTCTGAGGAATGGAAGGATGTTCTTAAAGATGATGCCATTAAAATTCAATTATTGATTCTAGCATTACAGAAATGGAAAGACTTTACGAAATGATCCCATCAAAAAACTTTGTTTTTTGAAGAACAGACACCTAAGTCAATAGTTCATTATAAAGAGTACTGGACCTGGAGTCAAGATCCAGCCACAGGCTGTTACTAACTGTGAATCTGAGCACGTCATTAACCTCTCTCTGCCTCAGTTTTCTCATTAATAAAATGAGGGGGGAAAACCTGCTTCTCAAGTTTATTGTGAGGATAAAATGAGATAATATTTGTAAAATGTTTTACAAAATTTAAAATGTTATATAAATGCTATCATCATCATCACCATCATCATTCATTAGGCTAACCACTAGTCAAAGCATTCTTTGGCTCCACTAATCAACAAACAAAAAATACAAAATACTCCTCATACTTGGGATATTCCTTTTTACTTTTGCAAAAATGTTAGCAAAGTAGTAAGAAAAGGTTTCTGAAGGGACTAAGAATCACATGGTTTTTAGACAATCTGTACATAATAATTCAGCTGTTTCTACTGTAAATATGATATCATTTTCAGTGATCAATGACAGACATTTTACTAGGGAAAAAAATATTTCAAACTTCCTTCACATTTTGCAGATGAGCTTATATTCTGAACTATTGTTGCCCTGGGACCATCTCTTTGCTCAGCAGGCAAATCAAGATGTAGCTGACTGAAACTGCTTCTGTTATATTCCAGCTTTTTCATAAGGTAAGCTTTTCATAAGGTTTCCACTAGCTAAACTTCTCTAAGAAATGGTAATAATCAGAGTCAACATATTTGGAATCAAATATGATGCTCCAGAAAGCATCTTAACTCTATAATCAAGGGTGAGGGTTCGAAACTCAGTTGTGCCACTGACCACATGTGATCTTGAACAGGTTATTTGATTTCTCTGAACTGTGTTTTCTTCCTCTAAATAGTAAAGGTATTGGGCCACATGACCTTCATGGTTCTTAGTCTCTCAAAATCTGGGATACTATTTTTTTTTTACATTTTTGGCTAATTTAAATAAATCAAGTTGGATCTATTATGTCTGTTCATCTTTAGCCTTTCTTATAATTTTCTGAATTTGAATTTTGTTTTAACTAGTTAACTGGTTTACCTGAACACTGACAACTAATTTGGAAATTATCCTACTTTGATAACCAGTGATTTTCTTTCTGTTAAAATATTGTATAAAATCAGTCATGAATGCAGTCATTCTGAAGTAATCCCATGTTTTAAGTTCCCTTAGGATAGTTACCTGAGTCCAGACCACCAAAGAAAACAGTCATCAAGACTAAGAATCATATCTTCTTAGAGCTAATCCCCATCATCCCTATGATCAGGAGGAATTGAGGCTGCACTAAGATCATCCCCACATCCCTAGAGGGAGAACTAGCATCTCTGGTGTTCATATATTTTTTGTGTCTACCAACCAATTCTCACCTGTGGATCCAAAAAGGTGTTGTATATGCAGTGGCCATATGCTGGTAAAACAGTTTAGCCATATGGGCTAACCTAGTTTGAAGGTAATCTTGGTCTATAAGTTAGCAGGTGTTTACTCCAAGCATGGGAAGACTCTTTTTTATCTTAATTTTCTTAAATTTCCCTTATTAATCAGGATATGACTCAAAGATTTTTCCTTTTAACAATATAGTTATTTTTTTAATCTTTCATAAGTAATTATTTATTATTAGAAGTATTTATTAAAGGTAATTATTTAGAATTTTTTAGAAGTAATGATTCATGATATAAAGATATGATGTTTATCAGTAATGAATAAGCACTTTGGTCACTTTCATTTCTTAAATACTGAACCACATTTTCCCCTCATTATTTAATGTGTATGACTAATTAATCTATAAATAAATCCTCTATAAATAAAAATGCTTAAAAAAAAAAGAGGGACATTGCTTTCCCCAGAATAACCTCAACAATACCTTTGTTTGGCTATATTTTTCTACAGCTGAAAGTATCTCATTGGGAATGATTAAATGCTGTGGAACAAGTATTGAAAATTACATCACAGGTATATTTTTAACTAGCAGCAAGCTGTCAACAACATGTCAGGAGGTAACAAACATTCCACAAAAAAGGTGTCAAGAATTTTCACTGTGATGAAAGATCTGAAGAGCCAGAAAATCTTTTGGCAGTAACACTAAATATGTCCAGGAATAACCCAATATCTCACAGACTGGTTTTTAAGTTAACTGCATCAGATGTGTTATTTCTACAGGTGTAACTTGGACAAGGTAAAAAGAATATAAAAACTTAAAAAAGAAATACACACAAAAATGGAATCATAACATCGGTATCTGATATGGCAAAGACCTAACTCACCTAGAGAGCTACCCTTGAGAGCTACCTGAAGTGTGGGACAATTTCATTTTTTGTTTTTGCATCTCTAGCACTTAGTGCAGCATATAGGACACAATGGAGTCTTGACTAATATCTGTTTAAATTAGCCTTTATACAACACTTTAAAACTTGCAAAATAGATTTCATTGGATCATCACAACAAACTTCATTTTACAGATGGGGACAAAGGATGAGAAAAGTTAAGGGATTTGCTTGGAATCACACAACTGGTAAGTATCTGAGGCAAGATTTAACTCAGGATTTCCTGACTCCGATTCATAGAAGACCTGTTTTTGAGGATAAATAAAGAGAATGAAGCTTCAGAAAAAGAATTGTCTGCTACAAAGACAGCCAGATGGCACAGCAGAAAGAGTGATGGGTCTGGATCTGACTTCAAATCCTGTCTTTTTTTTATAACTTACAATCCAAAAACTTTAATAACTTTATACAAATTACAAATGACTCAAAAATACTTACAAAAGCCCAAACTTTAAGGCACAAGATGTAAATAAAATAAAGAACATTTTAAATTGTAAAGTAGCCATTCAAATCCTGTCTTAAGCACTTACTATTTGGAAAAGTCTTTTAACCCCTCTCAATTCCAGTTCATCATCTATAAAATGAAGCTAATTATAGCACCTATATCCCAGAGTTGAAATGATGGAGAATAGAAATAATATCTGTAGAGTGCTCATTGCAGTGCCTGGAACAAAGTAGGAGCTTCCCCCTTTTAGTGTTAGTGATAGACTCAAGTTAAAAAAAAAAAAAACCCTAATCTTATGATTTCTAGTCTAAAAAATTTTCCCAATACTTACGTATCTTCAATGTCAGCCTTTCCAGATTACCCTAGTTCCCAATGCTCTCCTCTTCCAACTATCATGTATATGCTCTCATTGTCTGCATGTAGACATGTAAACTTCTTGAGGACAGGGAGTTTTTTTTTTTTAAAGCTTTAACTCTATACCCCCAAGTGCCTAAGGAGCCTTGCACATGATAGTCACTTAATAAATGCTTGCTGAATTGGGTTAGATTGAATAGATAAAAAAGAACTATTACCAGATAGATCAAAACTATAATAGCTCATGAATGTCTAAGAAAAACATTTATGCAGAAAGAGAGGTAGACAAATTTGAAGTGGAATCCAAACTCTGGCATAGTGTGCTTACAGGCAGGGAAAAGAATGGTTCTGTACAGCAGACAGGAAAGTCTGCTGATGCCCTTTCATCCAGAAGAATAATGTGAATAACTTTTTCTTAAGGGACCAAATTACCTAGATGTGTTTCTGACAACTTGGACAGCTTGTCTGAATAACAAAAGCATCACTAAAGATATATCCTGCTTAGCAATTTTCTTGGTGATTGCTAAGAGTCATCTTTATTTTAAATATGCTAACAACACATTCATAATTCAGGGCTTATTTTATTGGACTCAGGGCTTGCGTGTAGTAACTAATTTTCTTAAAAAACAAAGCCTGAAATCTTTTTTGGAGAAAAGGAGGAATCATCATAAAAAAAAAAAAAAACCCAACTGAATAATGCTAATGCCAAACCTTAATTAAAATGTTATCCAAGTTTTTATATTTTAAAAAAAAATAAAATTTTAGACAAATACTAAGGTATCATGCTGAATGTTTTATTTGTTGTTATTCTTTTTCAACATATTTTTCCAAGTTTTAACAATATGAAGTTGAATATTTTTGCTTTTTGGTTTGTAGCTTTGATTTCAGTGTCTAGTGAGCAAATTTCCTCTACCAACTGACACTTCTGGCCGTAGGGAGATGCCCAGGGCACTGAGAGATTTCATACAGACAAGTAGGGGTCAGAGACAGGATTTAATGCCAACTCATCCTGAAACCAAGTGTTTCAGAGACCAAGAACAGCTCTCCAGCGTTCTGCCACAGTGGTATTCACAGGACAGAGAGGTGAGCAGGAGAAACATAAAGACAGGAATAACACAGAGTAGCAAAGAAGTCTGAGCTACTTCCAATCCATAAAAGATATTTGTTTGAGTCCCATTCACCTCTAACACTAACTGGTGGCCAAGTCTCCACAAATGCAATATCTATTCATCAAGTGCCTGTATGTGGTGTTAGTTACTGGGAGAGATGTGAAGTTGAGTTAAGATAGGATTCTGATTTCAAAAAGTTCAGAGTTTATAGCAAGTGAATAGAGCTCTAAGAGAAATGGTCAATAATATTGATAGTAAATTTACCACTGGGCAGACTTGTCTGGAAGCAGGACTAGTGGTCTGGAAGTGTAGTTGAGGGTACTACCACTTTGGGACTTTTTCCCCCTAATTTGTGAGTTGAGAAAGATGGGCTCTATCTCCACAATTTTTTCTCTCAATGATGGCTATGGGAGTGGATGTGGTAGTCAGGGAGACAGCTATTTCCAAAGCTCTTGGGCTCAGTATTCCAGGCTGTCCCCCTCAGGGTCTGTGAGGAGAAGGAAAAAAGGAAGGAATAGCATATTAGACATAGAAAGTTGGGCAAAAATAAGGTCCTGAAGACATGCAAGGAGCAGATGGACAGGGCAGAGAACAATCTCATTGGCAGGAGCACTGAGGCATGAAAGGAATAGCTTAACTGATAGATAGGTGAAAAATAGTGGATGGCTTTGAATGTCACGTTGACAGTTTTGAACTTTAATCAGCAGGCAGTTTCTCTGAAGTGTTTTGAATTTGTTTGCTAGTTTTCAGTAGAGATTATCATAAAGACAGTAGATTTCTAGCTGGAGGAGATTTTAGACAACATCTAATCTAAATCATTCCACAGAGAAGGACCTGGATGCTCAGAGAGATTAAGTGATGTGGCCACAGGTAGTACAGTGGTTTTTCCTGGGTGTCAGGTAAACAATTATCTGACTACAATTTACTAGGTAGGTCACTGAGGAGGAACAAGCAGCCTATGTGAAGATTCTGTGAGGTCTCAGAATCCTTCTTCTGAAACCCCAGAGCAATGCTGAGTTTCAAGCTGATAGTGGGTAAGAAGGAGTTAACTTAGGCTGATGCTAGTTTTATTGTGGTACCCTGGCCCAGGAAGTGTTGAAGTCAGCATGCAAAGCACTACACAAAAGTAAACTATTATCTAGAACTGTGGGGTTCTTATTGTGCATGTTTTCTCTCCCAAGCAGAACAGTTCTGAGACTAGAAAAAGGCAGGTCAAAGTGGCTAATCCCTGCTCCACCAAGCTGTCAAAGGGATATTTTGAAAGGCTTGACCACGTCACTCCCTTTTTAGTAAACTCTAGCAGCTCCCTATTAACTCTAAAATCAAATATAGTCTCCTCCTCTGTCTGGCATTTAAACTCCTTCACAACCTGGCTCTAATCTGCCTCCTCATTAGTATTACTCATTACTTGCCCTCACATTTGTTATGTTCTAACCAAATTAGGATTGTTGATGTTCTTCACACGTAAAATCGCTTTTCCCAGTGCTTTTGCACGGGTTGGTCACCATGTCTGAAATGTACTCTGTCATCTCCCACTCTGAGCATTTTTAGTTTCCTTCGGTTTATTTCAAGGTTCCCTTCCATACAAATTCTTTGCTGATCTCTATTCTCATTCATTTCCACCGAATTACCTTTACATTTCATCTACTTATAGAGGCTGCTTTCCCTTCTAGAAAGAAAAGTCCACAAAGGCAGAGATTAATTGGGTTTTTTAAAATCTTTGTATCCCTAGTGATTAGCAGGATCTGATACATAGGAGGCATTCAATAAATACTTACTGATGCATAGATAAATTGAGTAAAGATAAATAGTCTTGGAAACACAATCCCAGGTACTAAAACATTTAGTAGATAAGACTGTGAAGTCACTATCAGTTTCCCTTGAAAATCATGGACAATAAGAGAAGGATCACTGGACTAGAAAAATAGCAAATGTTTAAGTTTTCAAAACAGGAAAAAACATCTGAAAATAAGCATTATCGCTTGGTTTTGATTCCTGGTAAAATTCTACAACATATTAAACTGATGGTTTGTGAATATCTAGGAAAATAAGCAGTAATCTCACACACAAATTTCGTCAAGAAAAAGTCATGTCAGACTAAAATGATTTTTTTCTGACAGGTTTACTCTACTTGTAAATCACAGGAATGCTGCTGATTTATTCTGCCTACATTTCAACAAAACATTTGAGGAACCTCTCTTGCTTCAAAAGGTGGGAAGAAGAAAGTCAGATAATGAAATAGATGGATTTAGAAGTGATTGAATAGCTTTCTCCCAAAAGTTGTCATAAATGGGTCTGTCAGCATGGAAGGAGTCTAGCAGATTGTCCCAGTATTTAACATTTTTATAAAATACTTAAATAAGGGTATAGATGCTATACTTATCAAATGACATTAAATAGAAGGACCAAGCAACGTTTTACATCAATTGACACACCTTGTCCTTCTAGAGTGAAGACAGGATAAATAAGGGAGCAATAGTGTTAGCTTAGCATTTATAAAAGCATTTTAAAATTTCCAAAGTTATAAGTACTTTCTCATTTTATCCTTTCAACAATCATAGGAGGCAGATGTTATTATTTCCATTTTACAGATGACGAAACCAAGGTGCATAGTTTAAGTGAATTGCTCAAGGTCTCACAGCTACCATATTTGAGGCTGGGCTGAGGTCTTTCGATTACATCTAATGCTTTATCTACCATCCTATTTTGGCAAGGCTTTCACTTGAATAGAGGTAGATTCCCTCCTAATTGATTACAGTTCTAATTATTAAGCACATGGGTTAGCATGTAAAACATAAGTAATGCAGGCAACTAAGTCTTCAACACATAAATGACTTACAAAGATAGTGAATGACAACAAAAGAGAATTAGAAAAGAGAAGTCCATGAAAACAATGTAAAAGTCAGTCTGTATTCTTCATAAGTTGTGATCTGGCTGAGAAGTTAGAAAGTCAGCCTCACACGATATATTAACCTCAAATAGCCTTTGAAAATGTTAAAAAAAAAAAAAAACTATGCTAAGGAGAGACTGTGACACAGTAAATGGTCAATTATAAGATTAAGAACAAAGAGACTTTATAATTGGAAAACAATGAGTCACAATTTCAAAAATCCAGTCACAGAAAGATGAAAACAAAGAACAATGGACGGACTATCACCCTTGAAAGCAGGATTATTGATCATTTTCACAAGTTTATATTTTAGAGAATTTAATAGGTTTAGCTGGTGGCCTTGGAGGAAGGGTGACATACATTTTCCTACAGGCATAGTCCACTGGACTGCTGCTTATTTTTTTCTTTCCAGAGGAATTTTTCTCTGTAAAGTACAATTTTTCCTTCTACTCTTACTTTTATAATCAATAGTATGTGTGTACATTCCCTTAGCATAGTGATGCTTGTAGGCTGGAGAAGCTTACAAACATCTTCTCAGAATCATGTTTTCAAATACATATAAAATACAAAATTACAAAGAAAATCAGTTATATTCAAATAGAATGATCAAAGTATTTTTTTTAATTCATAGACCCTACATTAGAACCTCCCATAACACAATCTTTACCCCTGTCCTTTCCTTCCTTCATTCAGTCAATAAACATTAAGTGCCTACCATGTACCAGGTACAGTGCTAAGTGCTGGGAATAGAAAGGCGAACTTGAGGAACTCTTATCATTTAATGGTGAAGACAATATGCAAACAGCTATACACAATATATATGCATGTATATATAGTATATAGCTATTTGCATATGTATGCATACACACATACAGAATAAATATATATAGTATAATTATTTGCATATGTATGGATACATATATACATACACACCATATATACATACATACAGGACAAATATATACACATACTATATATATAGTAATTTGCATATGTATATATACATATATACATATACATGCACACATACTGGACAAATATATATGTAGGTATAAATGTGTAGCTATTTGCAGATGTATACACACACACACACACACACATATAGGAGAAATGGTTTTCTACTCCCAAATCCAAAATTCCCTTCTTCCCTGCCTTTAGCTTCCCACTTCTCTGGGCAGTCATCAACAGTATCATTGCACTTGGGAAGACCAATTAACTGCCCTATACATCTCCACATCCCTGTGATTCTCCAGATCAAAGTTCCATCTGGCGACTACTCCCCCATATGTTGCCTTTCCCAGTGAGAATATCAACTGCTTGAGGAAAAGAAAGAATTTTTGAAATTAAAATGCCTTAAAGTATGTATTTTCTCTGCCTCTCCTCTCCAACAACCCCTCTACCTCACAAAAGAAAAAGCAAAATCCATGCAACATGTATTTATATCTTTCTGGGGATTACAGAAAGTACCTGATAGCTTTCATTCGTTCATCATGGGGTAGAAGATTTCTCATCACCTCATCTTTCATCATACTTCACTTTGGCCAAAGTAATAAAAATTTCTTTGGGGGGGGGGGGAAGAATCTGATTATTCAGATGAATCATGTGATATCTGAGCCAGAAATAGCTAAATGGCCTAAGGTCTTCAATTTATAGATGAAGAACTTGAGCCTCAGAGTTTTTAAGAGACTTGACCCAAAGACTCAATTCATCTATGGCATATCTGAGAGTAGAAGAAAAATTACACAAAAAAATCTTGACTCCTAGGCCAGCCACTTGTCTACTAAAGCACACCAAAAGAAAGAAAATAATGCTACCTAGAGGTCATAATTCACTTATCTATTGGATAAAAACGAGGAAAGGCCATCCAAAGTCTGGGGCCAGAGTCCTAAAGGCAGGACACAGACCACGGAAAGGCCTTTAGTTTGATAGTTACTACATTTTCCAATGTATACTGAAACTCAATCATAGTAGCCACCTGGTACAACCACTATCTTTGTGGAAATTGGCCTCTCTTTTTTTAGAAAAATTTATATGCTTCTAAAGGAAGAATTAATGACAGAAATTTCTTTTATTCTCACTTAAGGATCTAGTTGAATGACATATACAAGGGGATACTCAATAAATATTTAATTTTCTATTACCCCTTAAGCAATGCTTTACTAATAGCGTTATTTTTTGGCTAGGAAAAGCCAATCATATCTCCTCTTTTCACATCCCCAATACAAAAATGATTACATTCTAAACTTGCTCTTAATTGGGTTCTAAAAATCAGTGTTGTTAGACAAAAAATTTAAGTCAATTCCCCAAATCTTAAGAAAAATTTATTTGTAGTTTATTTGCTCTATAACAAAAACTGTATGTTATTTTTTTCACCACTTACTATCCCTCAAGTTATTCATGGTGAGTGATGTAGGTAGTATGGGAGGTTACTTAAAATGCACTACTTCTAAAGGAAAACTAATGTAAGAGAATTCAGTTACTTCATAAAGTAATTACCTAAGGAGGTTTTAATATATAAGGCAAGAGGGAACAAAGCTTTGGATAAAGATTCTATTACATAACATTATTTTATATCACTTATTCTTTTGGTAAGAGTTATTTTTTTTAAATCTTAAAAGTTTGTGTGAGTCAGAGTTATTTCTGAAAGTTTTACCAAAATGTTAGCCAAAATTAAAAACTCAAAAAAAAAAATTAGAAAGGGGGGAGAAAGGTGAAAGGGTGCACAGGACAATGTTTAAAAACTTAAAAAGAAAAATGTTATCCCAAAGAGGTAGGATAGGATAAGAAAATTAAAGGATCATAAATTAGAAGACGATTTACCAAGAAGTAAAGGACTAGAAATGCAAAAAAAAAAATCTCAAGAGGCGCAGAATACAAGAGTATATAACACATTTCATTAAATTCTACATTAAATGAATTGCCCAAGAT
Source organism: Antechinus flavipes (assembly GCF_016432865.1). Classification (NCBI taxonomy): domain Eukaryota; kingdom Metazoa; phylum Chordata; class Mammalia; order Dasyuromorphia; family Dasyuridae; genus Antechinus; species Antechinus flavipes. Next base: position 49,289,259 of record NC_067400.1, read on the forward strand.
CTGAAGGGAAGGGTCTTGACAATGATCTCCAGATCAGTGCTTCCTACCACTCAATCAACCCTGCCTCACTTTATTCTGGGACTTTGAAACAAAATAGCCTAGAAAATAGAGAAGAGGTCTTACTGAGCTAGGATACTACATTTGACATGGACCACACATGTGACCCTTAGTAAGCCAGTGCCTCAGCAACTAAGCCTACAGTTGCTCACTAATAAATGAATTTTCCTTTCATGTCTCTCACAACTAGATGTGCCCAACTTACCTACACCTTCTCTGCCCATCCCCAAACCACATGGCAGGGTAGAGAAATTGCTTTTGTTTCAGCTGGACTTCACATGACAAAAAATATTTCATTATAAATTTGTATAATCTACTTCAGATGGGAATTATTAGTAAAATTCAGGCAGAAGGCAAATGTAGCTCTCTATCAAAATGTATTCATGAGTATCAATTTCCTAATGGCATCCTTTGTCTCCTAGAAGTTACTCTTACCATCTCACCTTCAACTTTCCAGCCTGGATTCATTCTCAGTATTTCCAATAGTGCTATTATTTATTCTGCCTCGTGTCTTCTTTCTCCCCTAAACTGGCCACATTATGAAATGTGTCTTCATTCAGTTACATTTACTTTAAAAACTTTATGCTCCTTGCTTTTAAAGACGGTTATGATAAAATAACAAGAGTTCTAGAAATGAAATTCAAGTCTGGTTTTCAAGTTTGCCATGAACTAGCTACTAGTTGTCTAATAGTAGACAATTAATTTAATTTCTATAGGTGACAGATTGCTCATTAGATAAATGGGGAGTTAGACTAGATTACATTTTATGTTCCTTACAACTCTAATAAATGGTGAAACTTAAAAAAAATAAATATAAAAGACTAAAATTAAATTTTCCATTATCCCTCCAAATTTTGGGAGATACCTCAAGCTTCCTTGGGAAAAGGCACCCCCTTCCATTATAAAGCTGTGTAATTATCTCTAACACACAGTTGTGAAGTTCTAAATGCATTGGCATTAAAAAAAAGTCCCTAAATTCTTCCTCATCGTAACATTTACAGCATATAGTTTTGATGACTAGCAAGACAATTAAAATTTTCAAGCCACAGAATCAAATAACAAACGAAATGGTAATTTTTTAAATTCACAAATTTCTTGCTTGCATAACATATAATCTTGATCTCTACCTACTGTATAGTTCAATAAAAAAGTTTATTTTTACTCAAACCAAGTTTAGATCTTTAATACAGACAATAATGAGCTTGAAAAAGATGAGAGTCATAAAGAATTCTTTATTAAGATCATTAAAAGTTGTAGAAACAACTTTGTAATATAAAGGCACAGGGAGACAGTTCTGGTAAAATATTGAAATTAAACAGCAACTTACAGTACAAAAGACAATTTTAATGCACATACAAATCCCAAATGTCTCATTCAAAAATATTTTACCGAGTTTGTCTATTAATGGGCAATGGTTAAAAATATAAACTGCTGTTGTATAATAAATATCTGATAGGTGCAAGTTGAACAAAATATTTATTGCTTTTCACATACAAGTTGTTCCCGATAGTTTTAAAATTCCAATTTCTTTCCATAATCTGCTTTATCAGCCTATTTCTAAAGGAACTAAGTCCCACAACAAATTTAAAAGGGAAAAATGCCAGTTATGAAAAACTACCTTTACTATCAATCTTTGCTGGCAGTGTACTCATATACCATTCAGTAATCACACATTCAAATCAGACTTGAAGGGGGAAAGTAAAATGAACAGCAATTTCAATGTTAAGTCATGGTCTTTGTTTTTGATTTTCACTGGTATTCTAAGGTTTGTGATATAGATTCTTCAAATAAAAAGGTGCTTTGTTTCAAGAATGTAGTTGTTATTTGAAGGCTTTTGAAAGTATGGAGTGAATGTCTGCCATAAAGTAAACTTACTTATGACAAAACCTTTCAGAATGTACAAAGCAGCTTTTAAATTATTTTCTCCAATTAAGAAATATTTTATAGAGAGCTAGATTATGACCACATTAAGAAAAAACTTAAAAGTCTAAATGATCTGCATAATCTGTACTCATTTTATTTTTGGCAAATATAACCTAATTTTTCATATTTAAATAAAATTTCAGAACTATCGACTTTATTTCACCCTGCTCTTTAAAAAGAAAATAACCAAAAAAAAAAAACCCCTTAATTTGGCTTGAAAGAAATTTCCAATACAGTATTCAAAATAAACCATCATGAAGCCATAATTTTGGTTTAATTCCATGCTTTTGCTACTGTAAAAAACACAGTGGCTACTGTTTTCATTATTAATATTACAGCTCTATTGAGAATTGTCTAAAAATGCAAAAACCAAGCTCTTGTAATTTTCAAGAAAGTTATTTTGGTTGTGCATATTTCAATTACTTTCTTATTTAGAATAAGGTCAATCTTATGTCAGACACTGTACCAAATTGTACTGTAAACAGAAATGAGCTAAAATTACCTACATCAACAGTAGGCAATTTACAGCATGATTATCAGTCTTAAATGGCCCACATAGCATTATCATCTGTGATATATGGAGCTATCGTCCTTGTATATAAGCAATGAATACCATAATTAAGAGAGTAAGCAGACTGGCTGAATAGCCTAAACCATACACTCATGTTCAGCCTTCCTTGGAGTAAAAATTTACATCAGTCCCTCCATGACCAAGATAGTTGCCTACTCCTGAAATAGATAAAACATTAAATACTGATAAACTTAAATGATTTTGTTGACTCGGGGAAAGCGCATCCACACATACATCCACACACCCACACAGCCACTCACATGACCAAAATTACCCTAAAATGTACAGCCCTAGAAGAACTTTGAAATCAGCTATCAAATGTTAAAAAGGAATGAAAAAAATTTACATCTTAAAAATAAAACAGCAAGAAGACTAATGAACCTAAGGTTAGTCAGGCTAAAGAATTTGAAAATGCTTTTTTTTTTTTTTTAATCTAGCCTAGGGACTGACTAATGTTTCTTTGGCATATGCTTTATTTACTCCACTGGACTAATTTTCCTTTAAAAACAAAATTTTGGGGATTTTCCCCTCCCCTGCCAAAAGCAGATGTAGCTTCCTACTAAGCTCTTCTTAAAGCCTCTAGTCAATCTAACTTAGACATTTTGAAACATATGCCAAGAACTCCCTGCTCAATTTTACTTATTGGCATAGTGGGTAGAAATTTGTATAACTACTAATTGACCTGAAGCACTCTTATATGAGAGCTGTAATGACAGAACCACAAGAAAGGAAAATAAAGTTCACAATGTACCCAGAATGTTAAAAGAAAAAAAAAAAAACTGGCATATACATACTATCCAGTTGAAAGACAGTAAACATGGGAATCCTGCCCTTGTAGTAAATATGAACCACACAGCAATGAATGAAAACCAGTTAAGTTTTTTAAAAAATGCAATACCTACATTTAGCTGCATGTATATAAATTTAATAAGATGAACATAAAATAGAAAGAAAAAAAAACTCCCACATATCAGGAGGAAAAGAGGCCTATAAAACAGGCCATTCTAACTTGACTTTCCAAGTAAATGCAAGAGCTTCACAGAATTGTGATACTAATGCAGGCTATGTCAAGTACCCTTTGATACACAAGCCAATTAAGCTATCAGATATTTCCAATAGCTTTACAATAATTGCTGATCTACCCCTCAGATATTCAAGGGAGAAGAAAGTCAATGGTAGCTCCAATCTTCATAAGATGGATACACATTTGTTTGCAGAGAAGCATCATATCTTTGATATGCCACATTTGATGAATGTTAATGTATTAGATTTACTAGATTAAATTTATCTTTTGAAGGTAACTCTTGCAAATTTCATTTCTCCTCATAGAGCAATATCTTTAGTTTTAGCCAGTGCTAGTCAAAGGGGAAAAGAAGGAAAAAAAAATCAGCATGGACTACCTCCCATTGTTACTTAATTGTGCTAAATATTCCCGCAGTTCTTTTGCGGCTTGGAATCGGCCAAACCGCTTCTTTGGGCGGGCACACTCATCGAGCAAGGCCTCCAGCCGGCCATCTTTGGCGATTTCGCCCGGTGGGTCATGAAGCAGTCCTCCGGAAGTGCCCCGCCAGGTGGCGTGTCTGGACAAGAGGTTCTGACAAACAGCATAGTAATTGTGATCCACAGTGGCGCGAGAACAAAGAATTTCTTTTGAAAATGATAAGCAAGCTTCTTTATCACAGTCATCAAACTTGCTTTCGTACCATACATCCCAGTTCTCAGGTTTATCTGTGAAAGAAGGAAAATATACTATTAATGTTATCAAATGCTTAATTCCAAATCCAAGGAATTTCAACAATTTCACATAATATTATAGATCAAGTTCAGTTAACATCTATTTTCCAAAGTGAAAAATGTGATTTCTACTTTAAAACTTGCAAAAAAAAAAGTATACATTTAAATGCAGTTAGATGCACACACACACACACCTAATTAAAGTTTTATAAGAAACTGAGCTTATAATTCTATGAGTAAGGGAAAGAAAAAAAAATGAGTGGGGAAAAATATATATGAAACTCCTTTGTTGTCATTCCCCCCCCCATTCATTGATATTATCTTCATCAACAAAAGAAACAGGAAATCCAAATGTTAGTTATACATTTTAGAATTTACTGATCCTGACATGATTCTTAAGATATTGTGTACCACATTTCTGTCATAACCATATTGGGTTTTTTGGATAATTCCCACCAGCCCCCCTACCTTTCTTCTTTGTAATCTCTGTCCTGTCAAAATTATATTCCTAAATATGACATACTTGAATTTTCAAATGCAGAATTTTAAGCTAGAGGACATTAGATATTTGGTCAGTGAACATTTGCTTCTTGTGAATTTCTAGGTATCTCTAAACTGGAACTATTCTCAATACTGGCAACTTTCTTATTTTTTCTTGCTTTTCAATTGCAATCTGGTAAATCTCCAGGCAAATACATTTAAAAAAAAATTAAATTTCTAGTATCATTACATCACTTCCATTTCCCAAAATATGCTTCCTCTCTTTTTCCTCAAAAGGCCATCTTATTTTTTATAATAGTTTTTAATTTCAAAATATATGCAAAGATAGTTTTCAACATTCACTCTTGCAAAACCTTGTGTTCCAAATTTCTCCTTCATTCTCCTTTCTGTAGATAGCAAGTGATCCCATATATGTAAAACATGTGCAATTCTTCTATACATATTTCTGCACAAGAAAAATCAAATCAAAAAGGAAAAAAAAGGAAAACAGGAAACAAAAAGGAAACAATAAAAAAGGTGAAAAAACTATGTTGTGATTCACATTCAGTCCCAACAGTCCTCTTTCTGGATATAGATGGCTCTCTCCATCATGTCTATTGATATTAAAGGCCATATCTTATAAGAAAGGATTTGAAAAGCAAAAGAAATTCTAGCAAACCTAGCCTGTAACACATTGATGTTATGTACAGTGTTTTACATTCATAATCTCTCACTTCAGCAAAGAAGACATCTTATCTCTTCTGATTTCATGGTATTCTATTTCTATTATTTTATTATTTTTCTATTTATGGTTTTATAGTCTTCTTATATATTATAGTTACTGTATGTATATATATGTAATATATATTTTATTGATTCCTATGATTTCATTTTGTATCATTTTATGTTCTCCCATGTTTCCTAATTTTTTTTATATTTACTTCTTATAGTGAATTTATTACATTGCATTCATATACCAAAATCTGTTTAGTCATTGCTCCATCTATAGAATTATTTTTGTTTCTAGTTCTTTACTACTAGGGAAAAAAATGCTACTATAAATATTTGTGTATGTTACCTTTTTGTCTCGGATATCCAATGCCTATCAGTGGCATCTCTTAAAGTCAGATATGTTTGTTAATTTATCATAACTCAAAATTGCTTTCCAAAATGGTTAAGACATGAACAAGCTGCACTGACCACAGTCACATCCATACCAAATAAGTGCAAAATTCTCTTTCTAACAATAGTATATTAATCTCCTTTCCTTCCCCCAGCATTGGCCATTTCTATCTTTGGACATCTGTTAAACAAATATATCCTTATTAACCTTTGGTAGTATGCTCCATCCTTGGCAAGGAGCCAATTATTGCAAAGTGCACCAAATCAATGACAATTTCTAAATTCTTCAGTTACAGTTGTTATTTGCAGGAATACAGCACTTTTAACACTTTCAAAGCTTCATTTATATACAAATTATTGAAATACTAATTACAACTTATCCTTTCCTAAAAGATACCTAAAATATTGAAGTATTATGGGAAAAGCATAATCACATTACTTGGATTTGAATTCCTAGTTAGCCCATTTAATAGCTATATGCTATAGATAAATCCTTTTCTATACATATGGATTTCGATTTCCTCACTTGTAAAATGAGGGATCAGATGAGATGATCTTAAATGATCCTACTCAGAACCAAATCCTAAGATACTTTTACCCCATAAGATAATGTTCATTGTCTCAGAAATTTAAACATAAATTCTTATTTATAGTAGTTATAGTATAGGCAATTTCAAGAGTTGTTTGGAACTTAAAATGTATTTTTTCATAGAAAAAACCCTTTCATGTACAAGTAAGAGATATTTATATCCATCTATAGATCCATCCATCTATGGATATTAGGTATCTATTTACATACCTAAATACACACATATTCAAACAGATCTATATTACATATAATACACATATATGTGTATACCTACACATGTACACAGAGGGACACACATGCATTGTATTATAGACACACATGCATAAAATACATATACATATGCAGCACACACACTCTGCCTATATTAATCCTCATTGAAGCTATACTCTACTAATAGTAACAGAATCTGACTACGTTTTTAAAAAACATTTCTATGAAGAGTTGAGTCCCACTTCAGGACTCCAAGAATATATTTTCTTCTACAGCAGCAGGACAGAAACCCCTGACTGAACTATCATGAGCTGTAGTATGAACAGTTAATTTCAATGCTGGGCCTAGAGTCACTGCCATCAGATTGTCATACATGATTCTAGATTTGTTCATAAATAGCATTAAATCTCAACTAGAGAGGGAATTTCTCAGAAGATCTATTAAGAGGATTGGAAGATGGGCAAAAACAGGTTACTCTAAGATCACAAGTAGCAGCTATATCAAGTTTAATGTTTTTTTTAACATTTTCTTTTTTAAAATAAAAACATATATCTCTCAAATGAGAACTTGATCTTAATATTACTGAATATAGATGGTCTAGCCTTGGATGTGTTTCATGGGTTACACAGAAGTACTGATAGGCTAAATTTAATTCAAAGAATTAGGTGCTTTATAAGACTTTCTAAATTTCATCTTGAGACAGTCTAATTATGAGCAAGAACTCCTTGAAAAATAAAAATAGATGACAGGGATGTGTGTGTGTGTGTGCATATATGTATGTATGTATATATACACACAAATGCACACATGGTCATGTCTTGTCAAAGAATGAAAATTTACTCAATACTTCAAAGCAACATGAAATTTTAAATGTAAAATTTAAAATTAAATAGAAAAGATTCTACAAAAGTTTTAAAACAGTTTCAATGATTGTATTAATTTTATGCCAAAAGTTTCTATTTATATAAATAGCAACCGATATGGGAAATTTAAGTAAAAGACTCAATGGATTATGATATGGGTATTATAATAAATACTACTCAGGAAAAGTTAAGATTAATCAAATGACAAGAAAAATTAAAATTGAGATAGTGGTGCAAAGTTTCATGGGGTACTGCACGAAGGAGGTTCAGTTAAACAGGTCTGAATGTAGTGAGCACCAGGACATAACAGAAAGAATCAATGAATCTGCATTCAGAGGAGCAGGATCTGAATTCTGGATCTGCCACCTATGGAGTTTTGCGCAAAACACTTCACTCCTCTAGGTGTCTGCTAAGGTCTTCTCCCTTGACAAATCAATATTTAGGGAATCAAATCTGTGACAATTTGGATGGGAATAGTATGTTCCTGAACTTTACCATACAGTGCATTTCTTAAGGCACTACACATTAAGCATCCCTTCAATTTCTCTTTCTTGAACAATTCTAGAAGCAACTTATCTCCTACAGTCTCTGTTTTCATTTGTCCTACTTGGGGATTGGACCGCTATGTCACAAGATACAAGGATGGAAAATATGGGGTTTCCAGGATGAGGACTAAAGCTCCTGGAATGACCCACTGGGACACTGGGAAATGTCAGGAATAGAAGAGGGTATACAGATCAACAAGCAGCAGCATCTATGAAAGGAGGTTCTGGCACCTGCACGTCACAGTAATACTGAATAACATGAATTCAAATGAATCTTGGAGATCTTCAAATCCAAACTCCTCACTTTAAAGCACTCCAGAACTCTGTCTTCTAGCATGTTTAGAACACAGATTCAGTGAATTTCTTTGTAAAATTTAATTCTGCATTCCTATAGATGAGAGATATGTTTATATTCTTTTTTTTAAAAGGTTTGTCTGATGCTGAATACATTAATCCATAAGAATTAAACACAGCTTTATACTGGAGAGAAGCATGCAAATCAAACATACAGTAGGTTAACCATACATAGGTACCCATTTTAGTTATCTTAGAGCAGTGGAGTTCAATTAAAGGAAGACCACATAATGACTTAGAAAACCACATATTAACATCTATATTTTATTTTTATTCTCCCTGTTAAATATTTTCCAATTACATTTTAGTCTGGTTCTAGCAGCACTCAAAGTACACCCATGAATGCTTGACACCTCTGATATTAGACAAATGAAAACAAAATAGGCAAGAGGAAGAATGGCTTTTAAGGAATCCTAACCATATGTAAAACGGGAAAATTGTTTTAGAACTATCAAGCTTTATTTGTAAGGAATGGGAAAAGAAAATTAAAAATACTTACTTTGTCTAATTAATCTTTTGTCTGCAACCAAAACATTTTCAGCATCTACAATGATCACTTTCCCATCTCTAGGACCAACTGCAAAGTTGTCAAAACTGACGTCTAGGAGGTAGAGTGCAAATTCAAAGTCATTGTTAGTAAGCTGTTCCGCTATTTCCATTAACTGCCAAGCCAGATCGACACGTTTTTCCCAGGGTGCGTTGAAGTAGCTCCATAGTTCTTCTCCAACATAATTTACAGCCACCATTCTTCCACATGCTCCAAGGTATTTTGCAAATGGCCAGCCTTCATCAGATGGAAAACTCTATAAAAGTGGGTTGCAAAATATTTTAATTCCAACATATAAAGGCATCAAAAGTATTTACTTAGCTATGGAATAGTTTTCTGATGGCTGCAAAAGATATTCAAGGGCAATTATTTTATTACTCAATGCTAAGAACCAAAGAACTGCAAAGTCTTCCCTTTCTTTGTTCAGAAGTACATTAAAAATAACATTTAGGTATTATCTCAGACTGCTTACCACCTAGTTGGGGCCTGGAAACACATTTGTTTCACTTGTTCAAATATTTATTCAGGATAAATAGTAATTTTTAACTAAATAAAAGCATTGTTATGGTGAACTAAAGAAATAACGTTGTTTGTGTTAGAAATAAAATTCATAGAGCTAATGCTAACACAAATCATGCTCATTCAAAGATTAAGAATATCTCTACCAAACTTTTTCCTGATAATAGGCATATATATTTTTCCTTCTGGGTTGATGTAAAATAAAAATTTGCTTCCCTCCCTGCTCATTGAAATTGCTCTAACATTTGTATTTCTGAACAGGGGAGAGAAAGACATCTTAGAAACGTGTTAATAGTGTTAATTGCTCATTTATCTTTATACTTTTTTCATTAATAGAGTTCACTCAGTGATCTAAAATATTTCTTCCAACTCCAAATTCTATAGTCCTCTGATACTTTGATTGAAAGGCCTTTACTCCATGCATCAGTTTCCCTGGTTTTTCCTTCAACATTTGATAATGCAGAACACAATAGTTAACTAAAATTTCATCTTCAACAGGATGCCTTTCCCATTCTCCATAATTCTAGTGCTTTCTTTCTGCTGATTATTTCCAATCTATCCAGTATATAGCTTATTTGTACAGAATTATTTTCATGTTGTCTCTCTCATCAAATTGATGGCTGCTCAAGTATAGAGACTAATTTTTGCCTTTGTATCTCCAGCACCGAGTATATGAAGCTCAGCACATAAGAGTTTAATAAATATTATTAAGTGATTGATCAAAATGGGTTCTTTTTTACCTACATGCTCATATTTTATCTTAGAAATAATACTAGTTTTCTTCACTAAATCATTCCTTCAGCATCCTTTACTCCATTCCCTTTTTCTTTCAAAGTAGACATATTCTAAAATTAAAAGTTGGACCTTCTAAATTATCACTCTCTCAAAGAATTCTTTGGCTAGAACAAGATTTCTTAAGTTCTAATCTTTAGCTCTTTGGTTGGCTGAGCTCTGCTGATTTCACTGGGTCATGAGGAAACACTGAACTAACCCAGAGTCAGAAGATAAAAGTAGTTTTAGTCTGGCTTTGACTTACCAACTATGCAACATTAGCTAAGCTGCAACTTCTCATCTATAAAAGAGGGTGGAGCAATGATGAGAAAAGAATGGATCAAATAATCATTCAACTCCCTTTTTGCTTTAACATTCTAGGGAATCTATGAGTCACCTGTATTTCAACTTCTTATGATTCTGATCTATTCGTAATACTCTCTCCTAAAACAAGGTATTTTCATATAATTACTTGTTAATTATCTCTAATCTTCCAGAATTTGACAGTCTAGGTAATATATGTCTTTTAAAAGATCAAAATCGGCTTGGTTATCATCTCCATTCCAACTTAACTTTCATTCAGAATCTGTTTTGATTAATGGGGGTCAGTCATCTTAATGATTAACAAGTCTCAAATACAGATTCTCACAAACCCTGACCTACAATACTAACCCTTGGTAGTCCCTACCATTTCCCAGGCTATTGAATTTCAAGGGATAGTCACAAATTTGTGCTATTCTCACTTCTTTACAAATCTATCATTGCTGCTTAAGAAAAAGATGACTCAGTTTTCACTGATTTCCCCCTTATTCTCCAAAGCAACATGTTTTTTCCCTTCTCCTCCACAACCTGCCCCAAAATCCACAAACTAAGTAGCAGCTGTTGACTTAGCCTCTTCCTTCACCATTACTGAAAACTGTGAGCTGCCCTCCATTCAAAACTTCTCACGATCTTGATCTGTTCTTTATTCCTTCCCAGCTGTCAGAGTTCTGACTTATCCCTTGCCAAATCCAAAGACTTTTTCTCAGTCATCTACCTCTGAAGCCTGATTGCGTTCTTTATGGACTGGTTCTCTTATATACTTTCCTGGTTCTTTTATTACATCTATGATCACCTTTTCTCTTTTCCTATTTCTTCTTCTTAACTTTTTATTACAAATATTTCCTAAATTTCTGTCCCTGGTCTTTCTTCAATTTTTTTTATTTTTTTCCCTGACAATCTCATCAATTCTTTTAGCTTCGACTATCATGTGTGCCGATGACCCCCAAATTGTTTCTGTTTACTCCTGAACTCTCTCTTCTTCTTTCAGACTACCACAACCACTTGAGTTCTCTCAAGTGTACCTAAAAAAATTGTACTTGTCTTTACCCTACATAGCTTAAAATAATCAAACCCCATCTTTTTGCTGTTCTTAATTTTTGTAGAGAGACAGAACTCTGGAGAAGTATACTTAAAACAAGGCGTTAACTCAGAGGAACTAATGAGACAATTGTTAGCTAGTTTACATGTACTTCGTACTTAATGTAGTTCTACAAATTGACACTTATTCTACAAGATTGATACCAATGATGATGTACTTATAATAGAGTATATAAAGAGCTAAGAGATCTGAGAGGGAGACAGTCTCAGAGATAAACAGAGAAGACAGAGGACTGGAGGCTGGAGGCTGGAGGACAGACTCAAAGATAAAGACCCTAATGGTGGCTGTTATGTCTCCTTCACTTCTCCACTGAGATCAAGGCCCATCTGAAGATCTCAAAAAAAGTTAGCCTAGCCCCAGGCAAAGGAGACAGACTGTAAAGGAGATAATAAAGACTTTGGATTTTATTCCTGATTATTCTTGTGGTGATTATTCTGCTGAAACCAAGGCCCATTACAAGTTTTCTTTACTAGCCTCCTAAATTTTGGCAGTGAGGTGATTCCATGATGTACTATATCTGAAGGCAAAATGACCTGAGTCTATATCCAGCCTCAGACACTTCAGATTGTAATCCTAAGCACATCACTTTTATTCTGTCTCTATCAGTTTTCTCAGCTGTAAAATGGCAATAATAACAGTATCTATCTTCCAGGGGTTATTGTGAGATCAAATTAGGTAATTTCATTTCACAAAGTGTATAGCATATTTTAAGTATTACATAAATATTAGTTATTATTTTCACTGTTATTGTTATTCACATCATGTGTGTCTTGGCTCCTTATCAATTATTAACTTCATGAAAAGACTACATTTTCTTAATCTTTATTTACCAAACATGGTGCCATGCATATAATAGAGATATAATATCTAAAGTTGAATCAAATGACTAAAAAGAGCTTTGTCAAGTGTAAAGTAATATGTAAATGTGAACTATAATCTTATTTTAATACTGAACATAATCCAAAAACTTACACTGCTATAGTGCCAGAAAACTACATTCATCTGAAAATTTTAAAACTGCAGCAGTAAACTACTCAGTAGCATGTACACTGCTACTAAATTTATATTATTCAATTGAGAATTAGTATAGGATTTAAAACTAGCTAGGCAGTAATGTGCTCTAGTACATTTTGTGTATACAGAAAAGTATTATCAAATTTAATTAGTAATACATCTAGGATAGTATTTCAATGTAGCAAGCAATAAATAAAATGCTGAATTAAAGCATGAAGGCATCCTATATGTTTGAAAGGAACAAATATGTTACCAAGAGATTAACCAAAAACATTTACAAATCTATACCTTTACAGTTTGATTTGAGGGCAATAATGTTTGCAGAACTGAAAAATCTCCAAACATAATTCAAGAACATTGAAAAATACAATGGCTTGATGCCACTTTAGAATGATATTTAATGAATATTTTAGAAATGGATAGTGTGTGTGTGTGTACATATATATATCTTAGGGCCATATATATATATATGGCCCTAAGAATTGGCTTACATTTTTATGGACTCAGATTTGAGAATTAATTTTAAGTACAAAGAAGGGAGGTAAGGAAGGAGAAGGGAGGGAAGGAATTAAAATGGGGCACTGTGCTCTTTTAAAAGAAACTTTAATATTGTTTTCTAGGAGTACCTGGGGAACATATTCACTAAAAATTAGAAAATATTTTATTTTTAAACCAAAGGCTATTTCTGATCAATGAAGAATGTAAATGGCAACCCAGAATTTCAAATATGCCTCACAGACAGCAGTAGGTGAATGGGCTTTCAAAAGAGCAGAGCAAATATTGTCACCTAATTTAACTGTAGCTAAGTATTCTGAGAATTTATTTTCCTATTGTTTTCTTTTAAGTATTGATAGTCTCAGATATTTGTCTTACTCTTTTCCAGCCAGTCATAGTCATTTTTCCAGAAACATTTACAAAACAGTATTTTAAGTATATACAAAAATAAATATAACTGTGTCATACATGTAAATACCAATCATAATTGCCCACAATATGTTTTCATGAAATAACCTAACAAACTTCATACAGGAGGGACCTAGGGACCTTCTAAGTCCAATTCTCTCATTATATAAATAAGGCATTTAATTAATAAAATGATTCATCTAATATTAAGTGACAGACTTGTGCTTAGACCTCAGCCCAGGTCTTCTAACTCTCACAAAAAGATCTTAAAAACTTAAAAATGTACAGCAATAGACAGATAGATGTACATGTGCAACCTGCTAAATTGGGAAATTATACAATCAATGCCTTTAAGAAATTGATCTTTTTAACAACAAATTCTCCTGTTAATATTGCACAAGTGCATGTCTTGGAATATCACATTCTCCAAGGTAACAAAGTTTAAAGTAATATGAAGAGCAATGGGGATACAAATATTGAATGCTAGGGCTGAAATACATTTGCAATGATACTTGGTGGTCAAAAAGTACTTTGAGGGATATTACTGAAGACCCGTATAATTAGGAAGGTGGTGTCATAATTGGTAGTGTCAAGACCTGATTATTCTGGCACCCATAACACTTATAGCTACAAGAAAGCCAACATGGCTAAGAAGTGTGCCAGTTGCGAATGCATAGATGGTTTCCAGTTTGATAAGATCCTAATTACTAAGAAGGGTATATACTGGGTGCTTTGGAGTGTAAAGAGCCTTAGACTGGTGAAGGCAGAAAACCCGGTCTCCCAACCAGCATCTCAATTTAACTATATAAATTCAGCCTCAAGAAGCCCCAGTCTTTCCCAATTGCAAAAAAGGGAACACTATTTTAGTCATTTCACATCAAATCATACTCTCTAAGTGAAACCAGGCTGAAAAATAAAGATATATTCAAATGAAATTCCTTCATTTGTGGTTAAAATGACAGTTACTAGAGAGAGGTCTTCAAATTCTCACACAATCAATCAATCAATAAGCATTTATTAAGCTTACTATGTGGCCAGGTAGCATATTAATGTTCAGCAGTGGGATTTAGGCAAAATTAAGTGTTTGCTCATAAGGAGAAGATAATTTAATGGGACATTAATTAAATAAGCTATTGGAATATAGGATTTAAAGCTAAAAGGGCCCTTAAAATCATCTAGCCCACAGCTTCTTAAACTGTAGGGTTTGATTCCATGTAATTGAATGCAAGAGTCAAGAAATTATGATTTATTATAAATAATTGTTTGATTTGTATATCTATTTTATATACATACCTGGACAAAAAGGAGTCATGAGTGGTCAAACTTTAAGAAGCCCTGATCCAGTCCAACATTTATTTTACACATGAGAAAAAAAAATAAATTGTGGTTCAGAAGGGGGGGGGTGATTTGTCAATGGTCACAAAGTATTTGGTACAATCACCACTGAATTCTGAAGATAATAGCACCTGGGATGAGTATCAAGAAAGGCTTTACATAGCATTAGTTCTTGAGCTGAAATTTGAGGGAAACCAGAAATTTTAAGAGGCAGAAATATGCTAAATTCAATCTATACAGTGGAGACATCCTTTGCAAAGGTTCAAAGATAGAGAAGAGCACAGTCTATCTAGCTGGACTGGAGACTCTAAATGTCAGAGGAATTTGCTTGGTTTATTGAGGTAATAGCATGTCACTTGAGTTTCTGAAGTAAAGGTTTTTAACCTGTTCAAAACCATGCTTTAAAATAAAAGTCACTGCAGCAGCTATTTGGAGAATGGATCCAAAAGGGGAGAGGCTACCTGAAATAGGAGCCCTAAGAGCTAGAAGTGATGGGTTCAAAGACCTGTTGTAGAGGGCAAAATCAAAAGAACTTGGCGAATAATTAAATATGTGAGGTGAATAAGAAAAAAAAGTCAAGGATGACTCTGACTTTGTGAACTAGGGGTGAGTATAGGAGTAAGGAGAAAGGAGGAGGGAGTTTTTGCTTGGGACAACTGACAATTGAGATTTCTATGAGAATTCCATTGGGAATGTTCCTAGTACTATATCTTGTACAAAGTAGGAATGCCTATAAGGCTTGGCAGCCTTGACTTTCTACTGGCCAGTATAATATAAGAGAAGAGCAGTGGATGAAAAATCAGATTTGATCTCAAAGCCCAGTGCTACCACACGCATTTGTACTAGCTCCAGTTTTCTCCCCTACAAAATAAAAGAACTTTACTAGATCAGAAGTTCACTTTTTATGGGGAAGGGTTCCATGAACCCCTGTTGTAAACCATCCTAGTAATTTGACATACTTTCTTCAGAACATTCTGCAATTATTGACTGTTTATGGTACCATTAAAGAATTTTTAGCATGAACTCCTTGGATTAACATTGAGAATTCCAACAGGTGTGAGAATCAGTGAATCTCCAAAGTCCATTCTAGCTCTCAACCTTAGATCTTATGATTCTAAGGACTTCCCTATAAACTTATTAGACCTTATTAAAACTCCAGGGTCGCTAAGGGTGTAATCACTAGAATATAAGCAAGATTAGTTAGGCCTTTTTAAACAGACATGAGTTGAAAAAGTGCTCGATCTGGCAGAGACCCAGAGTTCACATGTTGCTTCCGAGATTCATTATTTGTGTCACCCCCTTCCCCCCATCCATCCTGCACTGTAAAATAAAGGGACAAAATGGCCACCTGTATATCCCTGCTTCAATCAAGAGGGAAGGCGGTCATGCTCTAACCAGCAGACTGAGCAAAGAAAAACACTGGGAAGAGCAAAATGCATTTAGAAAGGGGAAACGAAAGATGAGAAAGGAAGGTATTAAAGAAAGCTGCACCTGGTTTAACAATTTGAATAAATTTATTTGTTATCCTGAAGTAAAGATGTCAATTGCAAATATTCTCAAGGATCAAACACTGTTGCTAAGTGCTACAAATGATATGAAGTATTTGCTTGTTTTACACATAGTATATACACTCAAGTGTTTCTGTTTGAGTTAAGTTAATCTCTCTCTTCTTCTTTTACAGCAAATCCTGATCACACAGCAGAATTCTTTATTTTTTCTAATGACCAATAAGTGAAAATTTTCTGCTGCATAACAAGTAGAAATTCACAAAACCTTTTTCTATTATCAAACTGGACTGAAAACACATGCTAGTATTTTATAAGTAAACAGGGAATGTCCTAGTGGCCTTTATTAAAAAAAAAAAAACTTGTTGCATCTAATTAGGAAAATATCATAAGGCCCTGACACACTCAATCCATCAAGCATATCAACTTAGTAGTGGTAGAAATTGCCCCAGAAGCTGTGGGCCAGATTCCAGTGGACATTACCAGCACCTGACAGACTCAGGTGTGGAGCAAAGACAAAAATGATGCTGACATTTTAAGAAATTTTACATTTGTAGAAAAATCATTGCTCTCATAAAGGTGATAAAGATAACTTTCATCACTAACTTCTAAGCATCTCCTTCATGGAGTTTGTTAGGCTGAAACCAAGCAAGCAAAAGACAAGTCAACATGAGGAGACTCAACCTGGCTTCAAAAATGTGTTCCTTAGCCCAAGTGGGTAGAAAAGTAGGGACAGACAGAGCACATGAACAACAATCAGGAACACAGCAAGAGCTGCCTGGGTCTGTGCTCTGAGCCATGACAAGCAAGGCCACAAGCAGGGCTGTCACCAGGCTATCTCTCCTACGAACCCTAAGACTTGTAGAATAATTTGTATTAGCACATTGTACTTTTACTTCCAAAGAGGGTAAGGCACTATATATGCCCTTGGTTTGGGGGGATTTTTTCCTCTTAGATATTAGAATGAGAAACCGAGAACTGTGGTATAGAATCAAGACAATTTTAAGGTAATAGATCTGAAGGAGGGTTTTGAAGTCATAAGACAGCATAAGGATGAGATACTCAAAGGTAAATATAAATATAGAGAAGTGTTGCCTAGAGACATCCATCTTTTTATAATATACAGACTAAAAGAAATTGTTGGTCATTCTCGTCCAGTACAGCAACATTAATCTTTAAGAGTAGCATCTCTGAAACCAAATTATCACTCTTTGCAGATGATATGATGGTATACTTAGAGAACCCCAGAGATTCTATTAAAAAGCTATAAGAAATAATCCACACCTTTAGCAAAGTTGCAGGATACAAAATAAACCCACATAAGTCATCAGCATTTTTATATATCACTAACAAAATCCAACAGTTAGAGTTACAAAGAGAAATTCCATTTAAAATAACTGCTGATAGTATAAAATATTTGGGAAGTTATCTGCCAAGGGCAAGTCAGAAACTATATGAGCAAAACTACAAAACACTTTCCACACAAATAAAGTCAGATCTAACCAATTGGAAAAATATTAAGTGCTCTTGGATAAGTCGAGCAAATATAATAAAGATGACAATACTACCTAATCTATTTATTTAGTGCTATACGAATCAGACTCCCAAAAAACTACTTTAACGACCGAGAAAAAAATAACAACAAAATTCATCTGGAAGAACAAAAGGTCAAGACTTTCAAGGGAACTTATGAAAAAAAAATCAAATGAAGGTGGCCTTTCGGTACCTGATCTAAAACTATATTATAAAGCAGTGGTCACCAAAACCATTTAGTATTGGCTAAGAAATACACTAGTTGTTTAGTGGAATAGGTTATGTTCAAAGAACAAAATAGTCAATAAACTATTAATAAACTAGTGTTTGAAAAATCCAAAGGCCCCAGCTTTGGGGATAAGAATTCACTGTTTGACAAAAACTGCTGAGAAATTAGTATGGCAGAAACTAGGCACTGACCCACACTTACACACTGTACACCAAGATAAAGTCAAAATGGGTTCATGATCTAGACATAAAGAATGAGATTATATATAAATTAGAGGAACATAGGATAGTTTACCTCTCAGACCTATGGAAGAAGAAGGAATTTGTAATCACAAAATAGAAAATTTTGATTCTATCAAATTGAAAAGCTTTTGTACAAACAAAACTAATGCAGACAAGATTAGAAGGGAAACAATAAACTGGGAAAACATTTTTATAGTCAAAGGTTCTGATAAAGGACTCATTTCCAAAATATAGAGAGATTTGACTCTAATTTATAAGAAATCAAGCCATTCTCCAATTGATAAATGGCCAAAGGATATGAACAGTTTCCTTTCTTTATCTGAAAATTATTTCTAGCCATATGAAAAGATGCTCCAAGTCATTATTAATCAGAGAAATGCAAATTAAGACAACTCTGAGATATCACTACACACCTGTCAGATTGGCTAAGATGACAGGAAAAGATAATGGTGAACATTGGAGGGGATGTGGGAAAACTGGGACACTGATACACTGTTGGAATTGTGAACACATCCAGCCAGTCTGGAGAGCGATTTGGAACTACACTCAAAAAGTTATCAAACTGTGCACACCCTTTGATTCAGCAGTGTTACTACTGCACTTATATCCCAAAGAGATCTTAAAAAAGGAAAGGGACCTATGTGTACAAGAATGTTTGTGGCAACCCTCTTTGTAGTGGCTAGAAACTGGAAACTGAGTGGATGCCCATCAATTGGAGAATGGCTGAATAAATTGTAGTATATGAATGTTATGGAATATTATTGTTCTGTAAGAAACGACCAGCAAGAAGAATACAGAGAGGCTTGGAGAGACTTACATGAACTGATACTTAGTGAAATGAGTAGAACCAGGAGTTCATTATACATTTCAACAACAATACTATATGATGATCAACTCTGATGACAATGAGATGGACCAAATCAGTTCCATTTGTTCAATAATGAATAGAATCAGCTATACCTAGCGAAAGAACTCTGGGAAATGAGTGTGAAACACTACATAGCATTTCCAATCCCTCTGTTTTTGTCAGCTTGCATTTTTGATTTCCTTCACAGGTTAATTGTACATTATTTTCAAAGTCCAATTCTTCTTGTGCAGCAAAATAACTGCATGGATATGTATATGGATATGTATACATATACTGTATTTAACATATACTTTAACACATTTAACATGTATTGGTCTACCTGCCATCTGGGGGAGGGGATGGGAGGAAGGAGGGGGAAAATTGGAACAAAAGGTTTTGCAATTGTCAAACCTGGAAAATTACCCATGCATATATCTTGTTAATAAAAAGCTATAATTTAAAAAAAAAAAAGAGTAGCATCTCTGACTTTAAAGACAGCTGTACGTTATAGAGGATGAATGCAAGCAAATCCCTTTAATATTATTTAACGGTCTAAAGGAAGGACTGGTAAAAATACTTTTTATCTAGCGACTATTTCATAATTATATACTTTACATAGATGTTCCAATTCAGCCTAAAAGAAAATCTGCTAAAATATTATTAACTACCTGATAAAGCCTTTTGTTAAATACAGAACATGAGAGAAAATTCACTATCATGCATCTCAGTAAAAAAAAAAATTAAAAGATAGCAATTTTATGCAATAAATATTAGTTTCTAAAGTTTGTATTATTTTGATGAAATTACTCAGGATTACATTTCAAGAGCTCTCTAATCTATTCATATAATTCCTTGGATCTCTCTACAGATAAAGGACCATATTATTAGAAGAAAAGTAAAATCTATACAAGGTAAATCAATTATTTAAGGTGATGGCCATCCTCATATTAAAGAGATTTCCTATATTAAAAGGAAACATATCATCTGGAAATAGAAATTCATTTGAAAAAAAGATTTCATCAAGTAATATAAATCTATTCAATATTACTATATATTATTTTTTCCTCCAGGTTTATTCATAAAATATGTATTTTAGCACCACTGGTGAATCTTACTTTCAATGATTCTTCTTGCTTACTGCTTTCCATTTCATTGCTCAAAGGCATCTCAGATAAAAATCTGGCAAAATCATACTAATTAATCTTCTGATCTGTGAGAAGCTTTGGTGCAAGATGAACAAAAAAGGTAGATTTTTGTTTAAAAATTACCACAAACTCTTCATTACTCCCAATACTCCTTTACATTATTTGTTTTAACAACTAAGATTTGCCTAAATTTTTAAAAAATCTGCAGAAAGATTTTAAAAATCTTCGAGTATTTTGTAAATATGCTGGCTACAAATGATTAGATGCTTTACGAAAAGAAGGGGTAAAAATGAAAGCAGAACAGATGCCAGTATAGATTTTTTCAAAATACTGTAATCTGCTCTAGATATTACTAAATTGTATGAATATAGATAATATTTATTAGAAGTTCCTTCAATAATGCAGTGGAGAATTGCAGATGTGGTAGCAGTGACCACCAGAGCAGTAATGGCTAACCACAAAGGAAGTACTACAGGGAGCTGTGCAGTTATTCAAAAATAACAATTACTTCAGGGATTATAATGGAAAGAAGTGACAACTATGGTCTCTATAAAAAGATATTGATGTGTAGTTCAGTAAATAGGTAAGCCAAAAGGGAACTTCCACAAAGGAAAAAAAGGACTTCTTTTACAGTTTGACAATTTGCTGAAATTGATAATGAGTTAGGAACCAGGCTAGATTCCAGGGTCTGTGGAGTAATAAGGGGAGAATGTGTCTGTGATTTTAAGGTAATGTTAAGGTAATGTTTTATACCAATTGTTTTGAAATTAGTGAATGTCCTTTGGAAAAAAAGGTATCGAGACTATTGGCTGATTGAAATAGGAAGCATTACACTAGGGACTGTGGAGCAACAGTACTAGAAACTCATCCCCAAAGGCTATCTGATGATAGAATGGAGTAGTAGTCAGCTACTCCTCTTCCTCTGGGGACCTTGTGACTAAAAATAAGTGGAACTGGGAGAATGGTTCCAGAGGGGCAGCTTATTATTCATTTACATTAAGATATCATAAATTATATATCTAAAATTGTAAACTGGTTAAGATTGATTCCAGTTGTTTTGTAATAGAAACAGATAAATATTTCTGTACTTTGCCATTTCTTCCCTTTTCATTCTTTAAGTCTTGCAAAGGGAATCTTAGGCAGGACCAATTTTGACATTTTATGTACTACTGATTTGCAACTTGAACCCTGACTAATCCCAACAATAAGGTATCAGAATATCTTTCTCCCATAGATTAAATATTAAATTTTATTTCTGTTATCCTAGTGGATTCATAAGTAATATCTTGAGATTACCTTCATTTGAGATTGTCTGATTGGAGAATTTGAACATCTTTCCACACAATTAACATCTTCTTGCTACTGCTCTGTTAGAGAATAGCAGTATTATAGATATCAGTTCTTTGTAGCTTCTAAGTGAAAGACCTTTATTTGACGTATTATGATTTTAGACAAGTTAAAATATCTATAACTATCAGTTTCTTCATTTGTAAAATGAGAAGACTGAAACAGATGGTCTCCTAGGCCTCCTCCAGTTGTAAACCTATGATCCTACTTATTTCCAGTATTTTCCCTAAAATGTTTCTTTTAATTTTAGAGATACTGGCTTGCCATAAAAAATCCCATTATTTATGTATAATCAAACATCAATTTTATCTCCAATAATTTTTTCCACTTATTTGATAGAAATATACCTCTTTGTACTCTTAACACATTTGTGACCTCAAAGTGAGCATGAGCCTTATAACTGCCCTGTGAAGTTAAACGCTATTATTATCCTATTTTTTACTGAAACAGACAGAAAGAAGTTAAGGATCTTATCCAAGGTCGTCATAGCTGGTAAATATCTGAGGTTACATTTGAATTTAGGTCTTCCTGACTTCATACCCAATGTTCTATATATGGGCCATCTAGTAAAACTAATTCTACTCCATCCACATCTATTTATACTGTGTAATTCTGATACATTGTGTCCTTGCATAAATATTCAAAATAAGGGGTTCACTATCACATGCAGAGTCTGTGGAAGACAACTTACTAAGATTCTATTCTCTTAATATCGCATCACACCAGGAACATATCTTGTGTTTGGTTCATCTTTTTTTATTTTTTTCCCTTTTTTTCTGGCCATATATCTCTGGTGACACTTTCTATAACCACTTCTTCAGTATAATTTCTGACGCACTGCAGCTTGCTTAAATTCACCACAAACCTCTCCAATGCCTTTTGGGGGATTCTCAATTCCAGTGTTTCAGACTGTTGTATTTCATGGTTCACAACCACATAACATTGGCAGAATAATTAGTATTAAAAGATAGCCTTTTGTTTCAAGAAGAAATGTTATCATTAAAAGAATAGAAAAACTTCATAAAAGGAATCTATCCTGCTTTACTAACTCATTATCAATTTCAGCAAATTGTCAAACTGTAACTCTATCCCAAATACATTTACTGATAGTCAAGATCTAAAAGCTTGTACAGGATCAGAATGGACAAGAAGAATCTAATTGTCAGCTTTTCCTGACATGGAACCTAATACTGACTCTGTGCTACATCTACATAGTGCCTTCAAAGGCCACTAAGAACATATCTATTTCAAAATCTTCTTCTATAATAGTTTCTTCAGATTTTTGTAAATAGCAATCATATCAATCTTCTCCAGATTAAGCATTTTCAAATCCTTCAATCAATATTCATGATATGTACTCAAGTTATATCTATATATAATGAACACTGAGCCCATCAGAAACCCCTAAATTCTAATTCTGGGGCCTATCATGAGGATAGGCATGATCTTTTGATAGTTTTGGGCACCATATTCATAATCTGAATTTTTATTTGTTTTAAGGACCATTTTAAATGAGATTCCTTCAGGACCTAAAATTTAGTTATTCTACAATATATGCACAGGAATGAAAAGCAATGATCTAAGCCAGTAATGTCAAACTCAAATGAAAATGGGGGAATCATACATAAGGATCCCTGAAACACTCAATTTTAAGAAATTCAAATTTATTTGTTAAATATTTCTCAATTACTTTTTCAAAAATTCAGCTCAGGCAGAACTCAGAATTAGGATGCCTAACACTTCTGATCTAAATAATTCTTTAAAAAAAATCAACTTTAAGATCCAACAGGAAAATCATTTTAAAGACCTTCCTTGTCTATGAAAATTTTATGAACTGCTGTACTAAGATGCTGCTGGCTACTTACCTTCACTCCAAGAGGTTAAAGAACATAAAGAAATAACTAGAGTACAAAATCACCACCCATTCAAGAATAACAAAAACAATAACATATCTGTTGGAAAAGATAGACAGGATTGTTCATAAATGGTAAAGTTTTCGTTTGTGGCACAATTAAATAGAGCATCAAGCCTAGAGTTAGGAGTTCTTCCTGAGTTCAAATCTGGCTTCAGACATTAGCTGCGTGACCCTAGGCAGGTCACTTAACCAACCCTGAATACTTCAGTTTCCTCTTCTGTGAGAAGGAAATGGCAAACCACTCCACTATCATTGCCAAGAAAACCCCAAATGTGGGTCATGAATCAGAAGCAACTACAAAATGAGCAATGAGTCCAGCTTATCAATTCACCAGCAATATACACAAATGTTACTTTTGATTTCAACAGGATAAAATCTCTGCCACTACAGCCCTTTTCTCCCACTGGGAATTCTTCTCAGAAGCATCACTTTGGAGAAGAAGCCAGATAGCCATCATCCTCATTCTCTAGACCCCCCCCCCCAAGCTCTCTGGATGGCTACTTGCTCCCCATACCTGCTTTTCAGCTACTTTATTTTATGTCTTACATTTCCACATTTAAATATAAACTCCTTGAAGTCAAGGAACTATCTTCTTTATTTTCTTTATTTATTTTTACAAAACATATGAACCAATGTACAAATTTCCTTTACAGGAAATGTGATGTACTAGCAAGGGCCATGAATCTATAGTTGAAGTATGTAGGTTTAACTACCAGCTCTGCTTCTTATCACTTGTGCAACCTTCTGTGAGTCATTTAAACTATATGATGGATGTTGAATAAGATATATAATCTATCGTCCCATGATTTGATTACTAAAAATCAAATATTTATTTCTGAATGAATAAAATATCCTCCTCCATGCTTTCCCTTCCAATGGTCAAAATTTAGTTCTTTCCTAAATCTTTCCTTTAACATCTTTCCTTCATGCCTAAAAATGTAAATTCCTCAAGAGCAGGGGTTACTCCATATGTCTTTATTGTCTCTAGTACCTAGCAGTCAGTACCTGATAAGCAGAAGAAATACCTAAAGCTAAGAAAATAATAATTGCATGACCCCATGTTGACTGTTATAGGAAACTCCCCAAAGAGGAAATTAGATCTCTCAATGCAGGTTTCCACATTCTTGAAATTATAAGGTTAAGTGACGAGCCCAGTGTCACATGGCTAATTTGTAATAGAAAGATTTCAAACTGACATCTTGATAGCTTCAAAACTAGTTCCATCCACTAGGCCATGCTTCTTTTGCCACACAGACCCTTAATGCTTACTGTATTAAAATGAAATATTTTAAAGCCTTTTTTTTTTAAACACAGTTCATGTTACTGAAACAAATCTTGAGATGTAAAAATTAAAGGGAGTAATTTCTATCATAGAAAGGCTTATAAAGGGGAAAAATATTCCTGAAGGGGAAGGATTTCAAAGGAGAATGAAGAGATGAGTCAAGATTGATCAAGGACCCAAGTTAATGGAGTAGCTGGCTATGTATTTGTTTCAAGGAATAGTGAGGTTCGGAGTCAGGTGTTCATGATTGGGAGTTTATAAACTTGTTTTTTAAAGAAATATTTTGATAACTGAATTTCAATAATTTCTTCTTTGTAATCCTAGTAGTTTGCTTTATGCATTTTCGAGTTATTATTCTGAGAAAAAGGCCCACTGCATTCACTGATTGCCAAAAAGACCCATGACATAGTAAAGGTAAAGAACAACTGTCCTAGAGGAAGAAAAAAAGTTGAGTGCTGTGCCTAGTTGGTGATAATCTGGTCTTCACAAGATCAATAATAAATTACAAATGTTGTGATTCTAAGGTACTTAAAATATAATATCATTACAATATACTGGGACTGAGGGCAACTTTATACAGTATAACTTACTTTAGTGATTTGAAATCTCACTCTAAATGAATTCAAAGAATTTATTAAGTTTAATTAAGAATCAGAAAGTGAGTTTCAAAGCTAAAGGTTTGACTATCTGGAAGAAATTATATAAATCAGGGGAAGTAATCAATTTTATAATATACTTAGTTTTATTTTTTTCTTCTTTTTGGAAGATAAAAAAGAAAATGACACATTATATCTAATGTGCAAAACGTCAGAATGTTTACAATCAAAGTATTTAAGAAACGTGTTCTTATTTACTTTGAAAATCCAAATCCAAAATTACAGTAATGTTACTTTTCTTAAATTTCTCTGTCTTCATCAATTCAAGATCAAAATGATTGAGAGACTGTTATATTTCTCATGAGAATACAAGTTCATTTAAAAGTACATGTAATGTAATATTTGAAAATACAGTTAATTATGTAAAAGTAAAAACAAAAACCTCCCCCCAATACAATATTGTTATAATACTCACACACCACATTGTAAAACAGAGACAAATATATCTTTGTGGAAATAAAATGGTCTTTGACAACAAGAGAAAAGGGAGCCCTGCCAACATCTGCACATGTACAAATGCCTCGTCTTTGGCTACATTCCAACTGGCAAACGACAGCCATATCTACACTTCATTACCCAAGTCACAAGCAGAAGAGGATAAAATATATGAACAAATGTCACATTGAGCAACTTTATATTCCTACAATGATTCTGACAATGTTAACTGAAATTCATATATGCTATCATGTAAGAAAAGTTCCCAAATATCATTTGATAGTTTTACTACCTATCTTTTAGAAGCATTTAATTAAAAGGATTCATATTATGGTTAATATAATAATAATTTTTCATTGACTAATCAGAATAATCAGATCTCACTAAAAAGCAAATTTCATTGAACACACTGTGCTATTCTGGTAACTCAGCTAATAGAATATTCAAAACAGCAGTATTTTTAAAAGCCTAAAACTTGAATTAAAAGAAACACTGGCTTTGAACCAAATGGCCACAGTTAAGCAGAATTCAGAAACAACCAACTTGAAAACTATAGCTTAAACATTAAAGATATTAAACACTAAGAATAAGTCATTTCTTTCTTCCCTATTGTCCATGGTTTATAAATACAAAGAAGGATAAGAATTAAATTGTCCAAGTCTATTGAACTCTACTTAAGGGGAAAAAAATAACAAGATGGTTCTACAAGGAATTGTTCACTAACAAGGCATATAAACCAAACAAGGTATGGTTTATAACCATACAAATTTAATATAAATGATTTATCTAATTATCATATATAGTTATACACTCAGAGCAGTTCTGAATAAATAAAAATTAAGAGATTCAACAAACCTGGAACTATTCCAATCCCAATTATATCAAAGGCATGCCATCTCATTGTTCAGGGGTTTTTAAACAGGCTTGACTGTCTACCATAAAAGGAAGTTAATATTTAATATCTTTCAAAGAAATAAACATGTACAAATACATTTCATATTTAGTTATTTAGCTTTACTTTTGCATCATGTGAGAAGATTTTGTCATTTTAAGACCTATAAAAAGCATCTACCTTACATTTCTAGTAATATTTAAAAATGCCATTTTAATGTATTCAAATTTTATCAATGTTTAAAATAAGAACAAAACTATGAAATTATGAAATGCTTTGAGTATTACAATATCAAAATACTTCCAATTTTTAATTTGGAAAAATCCCAGCCCCATTATGCCTAAGTTCACAACCATCACTTTTATAAAAGAAAACCATAAACTAAATCTCAGAAAATACCAGTAGCAGTGTTGAATACATGAATAATGGCTTGAAGCCAAGGTCCCAGACTTAAGTAAACAAAATCTTCTAATATAAGAGAAAATAAGATTAAGGTTGTCTGATATCAATAATTAATCTTAAAGAAAAATTCATAATAGTTACATGATTTTTTAAAAAGTTTCCACATAAAGCAAATTAATACCACCCTCGTACAGAATTACAAGTTTGTTTGTTTTTTAATAGAAACTACTTTTAAGATTCCTAACTTCTACACATAAAAAAAAAAAATACTAAACATTCACTGGAGACATGCTGGGTCTTAAGAGAACTACTCAATACTAAATATATGGCATAATACCAAGTAAAATTAAGGGTTATTAGTTTAGGACATTTGATTAAGTATTTTGAGCCATTGTAAAATTTAAAAAACAAGTTACAAATGATTTGAAAAACTTAGTGGATACCTAAAAACTGTAATTTAAAATTATCTGTTGAGCCTAAGGATCAAAAAAACAAAGGGTTTTAGAGTACATATTAAAAATAGGGAAAAAAAGATTTTTATATAGCATTAGACTGATGCATGTAAATACAATTATTGATGTACCTGTCAATTTACTTGGAAATTCCCCTCCCCCATAATCTGTATAAGTGTTTTTAACAAGTCTAATTCAAATTCAAATTTTTAACTTACACTACACTTTCTTTTGATCAAAAAAGCTGAAAAATAATATTTTGAAATATTCTATTGAAAAGGAATATGATGAAATATATCATAATTTGTTTAAAATTATGGAATTAAGTGAACATAGTTTATTTCTTTCTTACTTCATTCAAAGTTAAACTTCAATAAAAAAATTTAATACTCTGGAAAAATCATCTTTAACTATTAAAACATGAAAACAAAATCAGATTCTCAGCAGAAATGAGTATTTCTGAAAACAAAAATGTAAACACTGAAGGTTCTTGGAAAGTTAAGGCTATCAAAAGTTCAAAACATACAAACACAAAACCAAGTCTATTTTTTTGGTGGAAAAAAAGTTCAGATTTAAATCTAAATCCCATTGTAGTAATGCATGTTATAACAGCTGTTCATTGAGATTAGTGGATTGTGCTGGTGAAAAATAATATAATGTGTTCACAGTTGTATGAACTGTCTGAAAGGGGAATAGAGCAAATCATAGGGATGACTTAATATTTATCTAATTTTTCCTGAAGTTTCAGTGGGAACTTAAAATTCTTGATTTCTAATGCTTAGAAGAGGCCAGAGTCCATTACAAATACTCTATATCAGAAATTTCCTGTACAGCTAAAAGATGCAAGTCCCAAGAAATAGTCTACTTATGTTAGGAATTATCTTCAAGACAGTAAAATATCAGACCTTGGAGTTCACTGTAATAGAATTTTGGGTCTATAATCATCTCTGCTTCATGTCACCATGTGAGTGATTTCATATGTCTCTCTCTTTTTTTATTAAAGCTTTTTTATTTTCAAAACATATGCATAGATAATTTTCAACATTCAAAATCTTGTGTTCCAAATTTTTTTCTCCCTTTCTTCCCTCCCACCTCCATCACTAGATGGCAAATAATCCAATATATGTTAAATATGTGAAATTCTTCTATACATATTTCCACAATTATCATGCTGCACCAAAAAAAAAAAATAGATCAAAAAGTAAAAAAATGAGAAAGAAAAAAAAATGCAAGCAAACTACAACAAAAGAGTAAAAATACTATGTTGTGATCCACACTCAGCCACTCTCTTCATCACAAGACCATTGGAATTGGCCTGAAAGTAATTTCATCTCAATAGAGAAAAAGTTGATATCTAACATTTTTTTTCTTTCTTGATATTGGTTACAGATTTAGTTCTTAAACCCTATCCTTTAGTTATATACCCTCAACTAGAATTAAACAGCAAATGATAATCTTTACAAGAAGGCCTCATTTTCTGAATACCATTTACTATTCATTTCAGATTCTAAGAATTTCAAATTGTGTTTTGGAACACAGCATTAGATTAACAAATATGTGTTCCATATCATAACTTTAAGAACTAAAATGGAAAACTTTTGGTCAAAAGATACTGGAAAAGGAATAGATTCATCTAATTCTAATTGAAAAGAAAAAAAAAACTTCTGAAAAAAAGGTAAACTTTTTTAAATGAACAAGTACATAAAATAGTATTGAATATACTTATATTTACCACCTTCAACTTGTCACCTTCCTAGCCACTCTCATATGTTTTCACTGCTCTGCAAATCACTGTCAATGAACAGATATGTCTATAAAGAGCATCCTCAGAAGTAAGATCCCACATGTAGATTTTCAAGAAAACTCACTCTTTCTCTCTGCTTAGGGGCAACATGAGATTAACAAGGTCACAAACACACAGTTATCCTAGGGGTTGATGTGGACTCCAAACTCTGTTGCTCTAGACACAACAGATACAAAAGAAAATGCAACAGGACTTCAAATAATTGCAAAGTATCAGGTACACTTTGAACACAAACTATCTTTAAAAATCCCTTCCTTATTTATGGATCCCAGGTCTCTCAAACCTTATAAGGTGAATAATGGTAAATTTCTTTACCTGCCAAGCTAACAAGCATTTCTTCAGTGGTCAATTTTTGTGTCAATTATTGTGCTAAACACTGGAGATACAATAGAAAATAAAAGGAGCTCATCAGTGGGGGAGACATCACACAATGTATGCATAAATGAGACACACACAGCATGCCCTGAAGTGAACTTGTGAGAAGACATGGTTCATTTGGTATCAAAGCTTTTCATGCTCATTTGCTTTTCCATACAATAAGCACAAGGCTTTCAATTCCCTAAGGGAAAAGTCCCCACTAAAATTATACATGAGTAAGTGCTTAATCAATGCCTTCTCCATTCCACTCTATCCCCTTAATTACAAGGAATCTGAAAGTCACAGCTATTAACAAATTTCATAAAAAACAACATGTGAAAGAGGTGGCAATACTGGAACAGGCAAGTGCAAACTGTGACCATGTCTCTGACATTGTTTGCTCAAATACTACTAAGTCATTTCTCACTTTCTCTAAGTCTTTGACTTCAGCACTTTGCATAGAGGATTATAGTATATCTACAACTTAGTAGAGAAAAGTGAAAAACTAGGAGAATGAAAAAATGATTCCAAGTGGAAAAAAAAGATCTAGAGTGAGGTGCCAAAAAGATACAAGAAGTAAGGGACTTTGTTGCAACATTCCAAAAGCATGATTTTCCAAGAAGTGGTGAAGTTGCTCTCATCTCCACTTTCAGAATGATCAATGTAGCAAAATAAATGATATGTCCCTTCTTTAACTTCAATTAACCATGTCTAGAATTTTGTATTTGACAGTAGTCCTGTGACTGGACACTATAGGAAAAAAGTAAAGAATTAATGAAACAAAAATATCTTTCGTTGTTCCACTGGACTTAAGACTCAAAAAGATCATACAAGTTCTCTTGATAAATCTGTGGTATAGATGAGGACACTGAGTTGCAGAAAAAGATCAGGTGACTTGGCAAAGATCCTACTCTAGGACCAGTTTATTAAATATGAAAAAGACTCACAAGAAAAGTCTGGCCAATAGCTAATCAATTTTGATGCTACAATCTAAGTTCTGAAAAAGTTGTGATTTAAAAACAGGGGAAACAAACTCAAGGAAATCATGGTTCCCTATTATATCCTAGAATTCCAGAGTTAGAATGAATAAAAGCCTTTATTCAGTGTTTATTATGTGCAAAGCACTGTGCTAAGTGCTGAAGATACAAACAAAAAAAACAAGAAAGTCTCTGCTCTCAAGGAGCCCCACATCCTGATGGGGGACTCAACACATTTGAAAGGTTTCAGCTCTAAGTCAGATGGAAGATTTCATGGTCCTTAAATTAGTGCAGCAGCAAACAAGATGGGAACACTTCTTTTTGGTGTCATTTCTACTGATAAAAATCACATCAGTTCTAATGTTGAACCATTCTACAGGTCCAAGGGCTTTGGTGACAGGCACTTCATTTTCTGGATCTTCAACAGATGTGGCTAGAATACTTGCAGAAGCAGCAGCCAGGCTGCATCCCCAAGAGGGCTGCTTCCAAGAGTGAAGATTGATGGCCTTAGACTTTATTCTTGAGGTCAGAGGCTTGGAGTGTCTCCCTCAGGGCCCAAGGGGAGATGATGTTCAAGATGGGTGTGATGGCCTGACCCATCTTGTCCCTCTTGGGGTGCCCAGCTTCTTCAGCTAGCCTGACTTGCCTTCACCTAAGACACAGTTAAGTGGGCAGCTGGAGTGGGGAATAGGGAAACAGCGGGTTCCCTCTCCACAAGAGCTCCTCCGGGTGATGCCTAGAAGGAAAGAAATTCCTGGGCCTGCTGGCCCAATCCATACCCAAGCGTCAAAGAGAATTCAGTAAAACATACCTGACACAACTCACTCAACCACTGTTGAAGACGTCCAATGAACACTACTTTCCCAAGATGATTTCATTTGTGGGTAACTAATTATTATGAAGTTTTTCTTGACATCATGTCAATTTATTACACCATAATTTCTACAATATAGTCCTAATCAAGTAGGTTTTCCAATTGATAGCTCTTTAAATGCTTAAAGACAGTCATCGTGTGCATCCTATGTTGCTGGTTTCCAGTTCTTTCAAGCAACCATTCATTAATCATCATGGATTCAAAATTCTTCAACATTCTGGCTGCCTTGTCTCTAGATCAGGAGCTCTTATTTCTTGGTGTCAATGTGACAGTCTAGTGAAGTCAATTAACACTTTTTTTCAGAATTTTTTTAAATCCATAAAATATATAGGATTACAAACAGATGAAACCAGTTATATTGAAATACAGTTCTCATTTTTTTTTAAAAGAATCATAGGCCCCAGATAAAGAATATCTGCTCTCAATGTTCTTCACAGTCTTCCAGCTTGTAAATGATCTTCCTAAAACATGGTGCCCAATACTGAACACAACTGTAGTCCAACAGACTGTCAACTCCCTGCTCCTTGGAAGATATGCCTTAGTTTCTTTTTCTTTCTTTCTTTTTTTTTTTTTTTTGCTGTTAAATCACCCTGCTGACTCATGGCTTGGAGTCATGAGTTAATGACAAAACAAAAGGCTACTAGTAGTTTAACAAGTGTCAGAATTCATCAATACATATTGGGCTGTGAAAAAATTCTAGGCACTATGAATTTTTAGTTGCACAACTCAAGGTTAAGTTTTTCAAGCTTGCTGGTCAGTGTCAAACCTCTTTAAGAACTGTCCACTTTCAAGCTCCAGGCTGAAGAATGAATCAAAGATGCATGCCTGTGAGATGATAATAATAATAATAGCTAACACATATAGTGTTGGCTAAAATTATTATTTTATTTAATCCTCATAACAATGCTAGGAGATAGGAGGCATTATTTTTGTTGTTGTTCAGTCATTTTAGCTGTGTCTGACTCTTTGTCACCCCATTTGGAGTTTTCCTGGCAAAGATAATAGCATTTTTCTTCAGCTCATTTTACAGATAAGGAAACTGAGGTAGCATTAAGTGATCTGTCCAGTGTCACAAAGGTAGTAAGTATCTGGAGCTGGAACTGAATCCAGAAAGGGGAGGCTTTTGACTCCACACCCAGCAAATCACCAGCAAATCCACTACCATTTTACAGATTAGAAAATTGAGGCAAACCTAAGTTAAATAACTTGCTCCTTCCCCGCCCCGCCTCCAATACTGCCCCTAAATTAATGTCTGAAGTAGAATATAAACTTAGATCTTCCTGACTCCAGGCCCACTGCTCCATTCACTACACAATCTAACAAGTGCTAAAAAAAAAAAAAAAAAAAGTAATAATAACAACAATAATAAAATAAAAATTAATTTAAAAAAACTTTAAATCCTAAAATCTGGATAAAAAGACAGGACTCTTTCTCTTTCTCATTTTATTTGAGCTTCTATTCCTTTCAAAGCTGCTCTTGATGTTCATTTGAACCTGATTCCAGTACAGTAATTAAAGTTAACATTTATACAGTCTTTAAATTTTGTAAAGTGGTTTACATACTTACCTTATTTGAGCCACACAACAACCTTGTGAGGTAGATGAATCAAAAACTGAATAATTATTAAATACGTGCCCAGGGTCACAAAGACCAAGGCAGGTCATTCCAACTTCCATTTCAACATCCTATCCAGATTACAGATGAGGAATCAAAGCCAATCACATCTTTAGTGACATAATTGGTAAATGTCTGAGGCTGGATTTTTAACTCAGCATATAGGGCTTTCACATGGATCTATGCCTCTAAAATAAAGTTCTTGCCAAGAAGAAATTATTCTGGAAGGGAAGAAAAAAAATTCAAAACTAGGACTGGCCTAAAACCTTTAAAAAATAAATGCATTCTGCCAGTGACTTTTAGACTCACTATTGTAATCTTTATCTTAAATGGGTTTCAAATTAATCTGCCAATCTCTGATAAAATGTTTCAATCTAAAGTCTCTTGGTTTATCAGATTAAAGTCATTTCTTTATAAACAATTCATAAATACTGAATTTACTGCCAAGCTAAATATTCTATAAAGAAGGACTAGTATTGACTTTTCTCCAGGACACTAAAAAACTAACACCTAACCCCATTTCTGTTCACACCTACTTTTCAGTCATAAAGACAGGCACTCAATCAGAGGTAAAGGTATACCAACTCTGGAAATCTATTTCCAACATATGTATTAGATACTCACAGTCCTATACAAAAGAGCTGAAATAGATTTCACTGAGACTATCAAGAATGGGAAACAGGTGCGGAAGAGGTAAAAAGGAGTTTACCCAGTGGGTCACACTGAAGTTACTGCCAGAAACAGGATGAGAGAACCTGCCAGAAACAGGATGGGAGAACCTTTGCTACTTGAATCCTTACAAATAAATTTCCTTTTATCTTCAACAAATTTAATTTTTTCAACTCCCATTTGTAGTTCTTCTGTTCTTAAAATACTGCCACTAATTTAGAAAACTCTTAAATTATCCAAAGATGTGTAATCATCTTGCCAAATATTCAACTCCAATATTAGGCAGATCATTCCTTAAAGCACCAAGATATCTTTCAGGGAGATAAAGTGAAAGTACTAGAAAAGCCAAGAAAAGGAAAAGATGGAGCAAGAGCAGGAAAGATGGGACAATCTGCTTTCAGGAAATCATTTCTTGACACTATCCCAGATACTGTGTCTCTGTCTCTCAAACCTCCTTTCTTATTTCTAAAAAAGTTGTGATTCAGGGAACATTTCTACGGTAAATATAAAGCAAGCTAACTTCAAAATAAATGTAATTTGGTCCAATTTATCCAACTTGGAAGAGAGCTGGATACTTTGACCTGATTATTAGGTCAAAATGTACTACTGCTTTCACAACACATACTACTGCTACATACAAGAAGGCCTTTGTAGATAATTACTGTTCAATTTGTATTAAGCCCAGAAAATAATAGGGTAACAAGCTCAAGTTCTAAATAACTCACATGTTCTATAATGCTATAAACTCTAATAAGAGTTTATCAGAGGGATTGAAGAAATTTTGTGAACAAAAACTCTGGTACAATTTAATGGGTTTATTAGTACAAAAGTTTTGGGGGGTTGTTTTGTTTTTTAACTGCAAGTCTAATTCAATAAAGGAAAAAAAATTCTTTGGGGATTTGGCTTTTTTTTTTTTTTTTTAATAAACTCAGAAGGAGGCAGATTTCATGATTTTTTTTTTTAAATCACCAAGTAGCTCCCTCTCCTGGAAAAATTTCTGCATTGTTATAAAGACTAAAGATGCAATTGTATATGTTCCCTTGAAGAAAAGTGAATGAAATTTTGAAAAGGAAACCCAAAAGATACATAAGAACCTCAGGAGAGTTGTCAGTAATGCTTACTTTTATAGCCAAATTCAAGCTCAGACTATCACCAAAGACTCCAGACTACCATATAGCTTTAAGCCTGTTCTGATTATGGAATTCAGAAACAAGGACAGCATATAGATTTTTTTTTTATTATTAGCCAAAAAAAGAAAAAAAACAAGGCAAATGCTCAGCCATGTACTAGCTGTGGGATCTTATGTAAGTCACCTTGGCCTCAAGGCCCATTTGTTTGTGTCTGTAAAATGAGAAGGTTGGACTAGATGACCTTGGAGGCCTCCCAGGGATAGATCTTTGATCCTATGTTCCATACATCACTATGCATGCATGTATGTGGGAGAGACAATCTCTGACTTTCAGTAACCTGACTGAGGAGCTGAGAAAGAGTTCTGTGACCAACAAATCTGACATGGATGGTACTTTAGTCTAAGTACACACTTTAAAAAATCTTATCTTATTAAAAATCTCCCAAATCTTTATTAAATTGATATTGGATTTTATTCCTACAAATGTATTCCCTTATTCAAAAACAGGCCACTTACATCTACTTGCACAGTTGGTAAAAGGTAAAAATTACATGACTGACCAGGCCGAATTTATGAGTGGCATAAACTGTAATCGAAACCTAAATGATTCCATTTTCCATTTCATACCATAAGTAATATTACAAAATATTAGAACAGTAATGAATAATTTGAATTACCAGTACTGACAGCATCATTTAGAATCACTCCAGCCAACAATATGACAACCACACTAAAAAGTTAAAAACCACCCAACTAAAACGTAAAGACTGCAGATAGTGTTCTGTATCCTAAATTCTTATCTGTAACCCCACATGCTATTCACTTATATATTACCAATTTGGAGCAATTACTGGGATTCATTAGGCTTAATCACAGCTTATGGCAATACCACTGATAAAAACTGTCACCCTACAAAGGCAGTATGAAGTGAGGGGAATTTACAAGACATAACCTGAATGAAGACTTAGTATTCTGGTTCTTATAACTAAAAATAACTTCTTATTAAAGTTCTCATGCAACCAAACGACTTAAAAAAGTCAGTTAAGAAAAGGGAGGAGGAAGAAGAAGGAAGCCAGATCCAAGTTCTGGCACTAAATGCTTTATGAACAGCCAAGGAAATAATTTCAAAGCAGAAATAGGAACTAGAGCAAAGAAAGCAACAGTGTTGACTTCTGAAACTAACTTTCTGAATATATATGTAGTACCAGAATATTCATAATAAATAAATTTTAATTTCTGACATTCTTAAGAGAATTTTGGAATGATTAGTTCTAGAAAAACAGTCCTCTAAAACATAGTGATAAAATCA
The DNA here is from genome assembly GCF_016432865.1 of Antechinus flavipes. Classification (NCBI taxonomy): domain Eukaryota; kingdom Metazoa; phylum Chordata; class Mammalia; order Dasyuromorphia; family Dasyuridae; genus Antechinus; species Antechinus flavipes. The sequence continues at coordinate 49,325,831 of NC_067400.1, forward strand.
TTTAGTTCATCATTTACCTTTTCCTCAAATGACCATTTTTTCCTCAAATATCTATTTTTTGCAGACCAAAAAAATATAAAAACTTTGGAAGCTCTTCTGCAGTATAATTACTCCAAATATTTTCCCTGTCTCTTTCTCAGAGATAGGAGTAAGACAGAGAGAGGAGTAAGAGTACAGAGAAGTTCTCCTGGACAGAGGTACCAGGGCAGAAAAGATTCAGTCTAGAGAAGCCCTGAAATAGAGAGCCAGGGAAGAGAGAGGAATAAGAATCCATGCAGAGAATACTTATATAAGAATCATTACAATTTCTATTAACAGAAAACAATGTAAATGAAAGAATAAAACATTCAGGATTTGATTCAAGAATGTATATATTATAAATACCCCCTCAAGGTTACCTGATTTCACAATTAGGAGATTTCTTCAAGGCAATGAGTGCTGATTAAAAATTTAACTTAAAAGATACAGAAGTATTTGGGAAATTCTTCCTTGCTTTGAAATGTCAAGCCTCATAAACTTTCTACCTATATGCATTACCTAGAATTATATAATTTTTTTTTTAAGGAACAAAATGTTTCCACCATAGCCAAAATAATTTATATCCTGTTTCCTTATATGCTCAAATCATACTCTTAGTTAAAGCATTTTAAAAATTGCTTCTTTTTTTTTTCCCAAATCTCTACACAGTAAGGAAAAAAAAAAATACTACCTGTGTTTGGGCCCTAAATGTTTCTCTTAGTACAAGGAAGATAGTAAGAGAGAGGGTGAGGGGAGAGGAGTGGAGTGGAACACTCACACATCCATATAAAAGGCACTTTCTCACTCCTGCCTGAAAAAACTGTGACTCAGCACAGGATCTCATCCCACCACTTTTATTTATTTCCTATTCAACAGTCTACCATAATCTTAAAACGTTATACTAGTCACCAAGGCAAGCAACTATGTAGAAGCTCAAGTGATAGCTCAAAAGGAATACTTTTGTTGCTTTCTGTAGACCAAAACAGTATCCATCTAAAGAGCTACGCAAAGGGCTCTATAAGCAACAGCGAAGCCTAGGGGGAAATGGAACTCATTTCCTCCACTTCAGCATATGAACTGTGCCCTGGTCCAGCATGTCCAAAAGAACAGAACATGGAAGGAAGATGAAGTCATAACGCTAGTTCTTGTGGTCCTTAGTCCACTTTTACTTAAATGCACTTTTCTTTACTCCCTCATTCTACTCAGCAGTTTAAATAATTATTTGCATCATACTTGATTTAACTTTCACTTTAAAAAAATCTCTTCCTCTCTTAAGCTCTCCAACTGATTCTTCCTCTTTTGGAGAATCTGTGAAGGAAACTAAAAAGGGGGGGGAGGGGAGAGTACTGAGAAGTTCAACTTTTAAAATGCAGTTTAATCAAAGACACTGAGACAAACTTGTTTTCTACCGGGGTCATATCAAGAGCAGCCCCAAACTAGAGGGGGGACCGAGTTCGAGAGTGCGAGAGGCAGCCCTGAGACAGAGAGCAGGGAGAAGACTTAGTGCAGGCACAGTCTCCAGGACAGAGAGATCGCAAAGACAGGGCTGAGGTCAGAGACTTCTCTGAGTGAGAGTCAGGGAAGAGAGAGGAAGACGACTCAGTCCGGAGAAGTTCTCCAGGACAGTGATAGCAGGGTGGAAATACAGCGAAGAGAGGAATAAGACAGTGCGGAGAAGTTTTCCAGGACAGAGAAGGCTCAGTCTAGAGACAGTCTCTGAGTAAGAGATATAAGGAAGACTCAGTCTAGAAAAGTTCTGAGACAGAGATGCAGGGAAGAGAGAAGACTCACTCCAGATACATTCTGTGAGAGATACAGAGAAGAGAGAGGATAAGAGTACAGAGAAGTTCTCCAGGACAGAGGTACCAGGGCAGGAAGGATTCAGTCTAGAGAAGCCCTGAGACAGGGAAGAGAGAGGAAGAAGAATCCGTGCAGAGACAGTCTCAGAGACAGAGACAGAGAGAAGACTCGGTCCAGATACATTCTGGGAGAGATACAGAGAAGAGAGAGGGATAAGAATCAGTCCAGAGCCGTTTTCTAGGACAGACACACATGTAAGAGAGAAAACTCAGTTCAGAGACATTCTCTGAGACAGAGACACGGGGAAGAGCGAAAACTCAAAGTTCTGGGACAGATACGGGGAGAGAGAGGAATAAGGCTCAGTTCAAAGTTCTCCAAGACAGTGACACCAGGTCACAGACACAGGGAAGAGAAGACTCGGTCTCCAGGACGGAGACATAAGAGACAGTCTCCGAGCCGGAGATAGAGGGAAGAAGCAAGGCTGACTCCAGAGATCATTTCTGAGACGGAATGGCAGAGAAGAGCGGGAAGACTGAGTCCCGCACAGAGAAGGGGGGAAGGGAGGGGAAGGGGAGTGTGGACTCCCTCTGGCGGTGTAAACGTCGGGTCCCGGCCGTGTAGACCGCGGCTTCTCAGCCCTCAGCCCGCCCCCCGTGGCGCCCGCCCCGTCCCGGCCGCCTGCCTACCTGTAGCACCAGCGGCTCGGGGTTGAAGGCGAGCGTGAGCAGCAGCTGCATCCGCTCCGAGTCCTTCAGGTTGCGGAGCAGGAAGCTGCCCGAGTCCTTGGTCTCGGCATAGCGGCGCACCAGGCGGTCGAGCAGGCGCTGCGAGGGGCAGTGCACCAGGTCGGACCAGCCCTCCACGGCGTCGGGCGTGAGCAGCCGCACGTCGCCGTTGAGGCGGGCGAACTCCGTCTTGGGCATGGCCTGGAGCAGGTCGCAGCGCGGGCGGCCCGTGGCCCGCTTGCAGATGCTCTGGTCGAGCTGCGCCAGCTCGCGCTGCGAGCCCAGGCGCTTGAGCACGACGCGGCGGCGGCCACCCTCGCGGGGCTCACCGTACTGCCCGAAGTACACGTTCTTCACGTTGAGGAAGTCCAGCAGGCGCAAGCGGCCCCACGCCTCGAAGGCCACCTGCCCGTTGAGGAAGCGGCGGCACCAGCTCGTGCCGAAGCACGCCGGGCACTTATTGAGCTGCAGGAAGCGCCGGTCCGCCAGCTCGTTGCGCTGCCAGGACGCCAGCAGCGACGGCGAGTGCAGCACCATCAGCACCAACAGGCTGCCGAGCGCCGCCAGCTTCAGCGAGCGGGACAGGCGGCCCAGCTTCGGGGGCACCAGGCGCCACATCCCGCCCGGGGGCCGCCGGCGCCCCCCCCAGCCCCGCCCCGGGGGGAGGGACCCCCCGCTGAGCCCGCGAGCCCGACCCGACCGGGAGGGAGGCGAGGCAGGAAGGCGGGCGGGCGGCCGCGCGTGTGTGCAGAGCGCGGGGAGAGAGACGGGGAGTGCGCGAGAGGGACCCGGGAGTGTGGCGGGGAAGGAAAGAGAAAGGAACCAGCGCCGGCTCCTGCTCCTCCCCCCAGCCACTTGTCCCTACCAACTCCTCTCGGGCTCTCTTTCTGCCTCTCTCCCTCCCCCGGTGTCTCCCTGCCCTCCGCCGGGTCCGACTCCAGCGGCGCCTCCTCCACACCAGCCAAGTTATAGAGAAGCCGGAGGGGGGAGGAGGGACGAGGGAGAGCGGGGAACGGACTGCCGGGAGCGCGCGCGCGTGCGCGCCGCACACTGGGGGAGCGCGGGGCACGGGATGGAGAGAAGAGGCTGAGAAAGAGGTTAGACCGCCTCCTACTGGACACCAGGCGGAAGGGAGGAGGAGGGGCTCTGGCCTCCGCTAGACTGCACGCCAGCCACCCCAGCTGCCACACACTTTCCCCAGACGCGGGGCGGAGGAGGGAGGTTCCTCCCCTCCCTTGTGTGAAGGGGGCGGGGACGGCGTGACGGGGCGGGGCAAGGCGGGCGAATCGCATGCAGCCTCGGAAGCGTGCGCGCGCTCTTCCAAAGGGGAGGCTTCGAACGGACGTCCGGGAGTGGGCGGGGCGCCACCTTTGCTCAAGGAGGAGGGGGCGGGGATGGTGACTTCTTTACTAGGAGGAGAATTGGGTGGAGATGGCATTGTTAAGATGCGGTGGAGCGCGGCCACTCTGCTCTCCATCATTGCAGGAGAAGAGGGAGACTCTGGGTAGGGTGGGTGTCGCTTAAAAAAAAATGCTGGATTTTCGAGGGGGCGGAACGTGGTCTCTCTGGGACCGCGAGGGGCGTACTCGGGGAGGCGGCCTGACGAACGTGGCAGTTTTCCCGTGGGCGGACAGAAGGGGAATGGCATTTTAAAAATAAGCTTGCTTTGACTCCCTGAAAGTGCGAGTTCTGGTGAAGGAAAGAATCGGAGCTGGCCCTCCGCCGTAGGCTGAACCACGAATCGGGAGGGTGGGCGGAGCCGTGCTCTGACAACACCCCCATGCCCTTTTTAGGATTTGGGGCACGCGCCTCGGGGGCGAGGAGCAGGGGAGGGGTCGGCCCCTCCCCGTAAAGGGGTGCGCGCTCTCGCGGAGGCGGGGCGGGGGAGGGGCTCGCGCTGCGGGAAAGGGGGACGCTCAGACTCCGGGGTAGCCGAAGTGGACTTCCCACCCGGGAACGGATGAGTCCTCCCTGTCCGGCGCCTCTTTTGCGTTCCCAGACTGCGCTGGGAGGGGGAACGGAGTCCTTCAGGTCCGGGCCGCGCCAGTGGGCTTCCCTGGGAAGCTGGAGCAGTAGCGTGCGTACCCCGAAACCAGCGCTCATCCCCTAGACCCTCCCGGGGTGGAGGTTCTGGAAAAGGAGGCGGCTCCGAGCAGTCACCGGCAAAGGGAGGCAGGGGAGGTGGAGCCGGCGTGGGCTGCTTCCCCGAGCCGCGGTGACCTCGCGTCCTGCTGTCCTGCTCTAGGGACGCAATCCTCTGCCTCTTGTGGTGCGGTGAAGTCAAGATCGTCTCTCCTGACCCTAGGAACTAAATGCAAACTTGAGGGGAGAATTCAAATAGTGCATCGAAAGTGACGGGACTTTGCGGCTTAGGAATGGTCGGATCTGATCTTTTCTTTATAGTCAAAGCTGACGCTTTGATTTAGCCAATCCTTTTGTTGCCCTAGTGCAGCAGTTTGGATGCTAATGGTGGTGACTTCCTTAAATAATTGGAATATAATTCCACTTCTCGCAATTCTATTTAGTGCATTGCATAACCAAATGTATGATATGGTGTAAAGAACTTAGGAGCTTAAAAGTAAGGACAAAAACAAGGTTTTAGGATCTCTTCTGCGAGAAACTTGCTGCATAATTAGACAAATCACTCACACCAACAAATGAACAGTATTAAATCAATAGTAATTCATATAATGCCATCTTACATTTACAGGACCCAGGCAGCTCTACCCTTTTAAGAAGGGAGTCAAAGAAAGTCTCTTACAATTTAAAGAAGAAGAAAGATTACAGACACGAAATTAGTTTCCCAATGTCTCGGGGCTAGAACTAGAACTTGAATTACAGGTCTTTTACCTGACAATCTAGTGTTGCATGCCTGTAAAAACTTGTAAAAGTCAAAGATACTATGCAATAAAACGTTTTCTTATTTAAAAAAGAGCACTGTTACTACGTTAACTCAGGTGTGTGTGTGTGAGATTTCTTTTTTTGGGATATGGTCACAGCATATCTTAAGAGTTATTTGAATGGTAACGAGGGCCTAGATTTAACACTCTTGGTTCAGAGTGAGATAAAACATTTTCAAATCCCTTAGTTTCTTACTTTACAAAACATTCTTACAGGCTTACAGTTAGTATTACTTAACATAAATCATCAGCAGGAACATGACTGGGGTTTTTGTTGTTGTTTTGTTTTCCCTTTCTACTTCATGTAAAGGAGAATTTTCCATTAACAATTTTATTTTCTTCTTTTAAGATTTGCCCTTGGTCATTGAGCCCCCATTTCTGAATAGCAAATTACTCATTGTTTTGGGACTAGAAAGAAGAGATATATAGTCTACAATTTCACAGCCAGTCTAGTTTTACCTATTCTGGAACAGGAAACTCCTCTAAAACACAACAGGGAAGGGAATTCATCAAGGGTTTGCTTGAAAACTGTCAGAGGTGGAGCAACTCTCCTATCTACAAGATTTCTGTTGTCCTTTTAAGTTAACTCTGATTTTCCAACTGTGTTACTGCTTTTAAACTCTAGTGCAGTTTAATCATTTGCAAAGTGGGAAGAATTATAATGTCTACCTCCCAGGATTATTGTGAGAATAGAATGAGATGTTATTTGTAAAGCACCTTGCAAACCATTAGGAGCTAGCTCAGTAAATGTTATGTTCTTTCCCTTTCTTGTCCTTCCATTTTACATCTCCACTCCCTTCTGCAGCTTCTCATAAGATATGATCCCAAGGCCCTTTGCTATCATTTTGCTTTTCACATACTTTGTGAATTATCAGTGTCATTCCAAAAATGTGCTTAGAATTGAAAGTACAAAATTTAGGATTAAGAAAAATATTAAATTATTTGTACCCCAACTCCTGTGCATACATTCATTCATTTGTTTAAGTAATAGCTTTTTATTTACAAAATATATGCAAAGTTTTCAACACTCACCCTTAAAAAACCTTGTGTTCCAAGTTTTTTTTTAATCTCCCTCCCTTCTTCCAACCCTTCCTAGACAGCAAGTAATGCAATCAATTTATGTCAAACACGTGCAATTCTTCTATATATATTTCCACAAATAACATGCTGCACAAGAAAAATCAGATCAAAAAGGAAGAAAAATGAGAAAGAAGACAAAAAGCAAACAAACAACAAAAAAGGTGAAAATACTATGTTTTGATCCACATTCAGTCTCTATAGTCCTTTCTGGATTGTGCATTTATTTAAAAATAAAGTATCTAACATTCTTTTTATCTAATTTTTTTAGTATTCTATATTTCAGATCATAGAATTAGCTTGAAGAGACCATAAAAATGATATTAGAACCAAATAAGATCAGAGAGATCAAGAAGGTAGTAAGTAGAATCAGGATTCAAGCCCAGAACATCTCACTACAAATTCAGTCTTCTTTCTGCTGTCCCATCTAAAATCTAATCAGTTTCACGAGCTAAATAAAGTTGTAAAACCCAGTGTCTGAAATAACCCAACACTAATATTCAAATCATCTATAGAGCTTGGGACAAGTTACGTAACCTTCGTATGAACCTCAGCTTACTCATTTTCAGAATGGGAATGATCTATGTACTACCTACTTCACAATTTTGTAAGGAAAGAAGTTTTAATGCTTTTCAAAGCCTGAGAAATGAGTTGCTAATTATTATTGGATTTTTTTTTCTTTTTTGTTATATTAAAATGTGGAAAAAAGACCAATGGCTCAATTTAAATTAGGGGACACTAGTCCACAGGGTGCTTTCCTCTAAATTTTCAAATTTTCACTTATTAGTCTTTGATAGTAGAGATTCTACCATGATCAATAATCCTGTCAGATTCAAGATGACCTGATTTCAAATCCTTGGACGCTAGCTATGTTTCAGGCACATAATTTAAACTTCTTCAGCCTTTAGTTTATTCATCATTAAAATGGGAGTGATGGCATCTCATAAGATTTTTGTAAGAATTGATTGGGATAATTTACCTACTGCTTTAAAAACCTTAAAGAGGATCAACAGTTCAAATGGAATTGAATAGTAAAGTATGCATTTCCAACAGGAATTTAGTAATATTGTAGAACATTTAGCACTTTCTACCTTGAATTGGTGTGAAGAGGTTTTCTTTAAAAAAAAAATTTATTTTCAAAACATGCACAGATAATTTTCAACATTCACCCTTGGCAAAATCTTTTGTCCTGATTTTTTTCTCTTTCCCTTCACCCCACTCTCGCCCCTAAATGCCAAGTAATACAATATATGTTAAACATATGCAATTCTCCTATACATATTTCCACAATTATCATGCTACACAAGTAATATCAGATCAAAAAGAAAAAAAATAAGAATACAAAATGCAAGCAAATAACAAAAAAAGTGAAAATACTATGTTGTGATCCACATTCAATCGCTGTAGGTTTCTCTTAGGGTGCTCCTTCCCAAGACCATTGGAACTGGCCCGAATCACTTTATTGTTGAAAAGAGACATGTCCATCAAAATTGATCATCAAATAATCTTGTTTCTGTGCACAATGATTTCCTGGTTCTGCTCATTTCACTTATCAGTTCATGTAAATCTCTCCAGGCCTCTCTGAAATCATCCTTTTGATTGATTGTTACAGAAAAATAATATTTCATAACATTCAGATACCATAATTTATTCAGCTATTCTCCAACTAATGGGCATCCACTCACTTTCCAGTTTCTTGCCACTACAAAAAGGGCTGCCACAAGCATTTTTACACAGGTGGGCCCTTTCCCCCTTTTTATGCTCTCTTTGCAAAATAGGCCCAAAAGAGACACTACTGGATAAAAGGGTATGCAAAGTTTGATAACCCTTTAGGCGTAGTTCCATGTTGCTCCCCAGAATGGTTGGATCAATTCACAATTCCACCAACAATGTATTAGTGTCCCCTCCAACATTCATCATCTTTTTTTCTGTCATTTTAGCTGATCTGAGAGGTGTATAATGGTGGTACCTTAGAGTTGTCAAAGCTTGCATTTAGGGTTGTTTTACCATTGAAATCAAGCATAAAGTATTATTTATCTTTGTATTCACCATAAAGGGGATCACAATGCCTCAGATATAGCAGAGATACAGGAAATAGTTATTGAATGCTACTGACATTAATATCCAAGTTCCCTAATTGTGAGCTTCTATTTTTTTTCTTTTTATCACAGATCACAGGATATTAGTGTTGAAAGGGATCTCAGTGGCCAGTTATTCTAATCTGTATTTGAATGGTAATCCCCTGTGGAATGTATTACATATGCAATACACTTAATTCATTTTACAATCCAACATTATGTAAAACGAACTAAAGAGACGTGTTCTATACCATCTAGAACTTTGTAGTAGATATTTTTAGCATGTACTATAATAAGTGTGCCCAAGTGGCTATAATCGCTGATGTATTTAGGTAGGATCTCATAACACTTTTCAGCAGAAGGAACAATTACAATGTGGTTGTAATTTCATATCCCAACAAGGCTGACACTGTTCTGTTAACCAACTGAATTATTTCCTCTTTTTCTTCTATTACAATCACTTGTTCTTCAGTCACCATTACTGTTACCCTTTTGTTTAATTAAAAAATATATTCTTATAGGATGCTTCAAATGAGAAAAAGGCCGATTTAAAAAAAAAATTCACTAAAACGACTAGAAAAAGTTACCATAATTTCACTAGGAGAATTATTGGACATCTCTTGAAGCCTTGTGTTGTAAGCAGTTAAGTCTGAATAATAAGACCTAAGCCACTATTTTTTAACAAGATTTACTAAGGTGTTAGGTATCACAGGTTTGTTTAAATGTAAATGGTTTTATGATCTCTTTAGTACTGTAAGAGAAAGGCCCTTTTGCTGAGGATCAGAGCATTGATAAACAAGTGCTTGTACTATTTTTGATGGTATTCTCTCCAATGGTGACCTCAGTACTCAGCTGCTCTTGCAGAGAATAAATGAATGAATTTTTAAAAATAGCACTTATTAAATGTTTACTATGTGCAAAATTCTAGGGATACAAGTAAAAAGGTAAGAGTCTCACATTCTATTTTATTTTTAAAATTTTACTAAATTTTATTTTGGGGCTTATACAAGTATATTCATTTTTTAACATATTTCCATATGAGTCATGTTGAGAGAGAAAAATCAGAACAAAAGGGAAAAACCATGAGAAAAAGGGGGAAAAAAGGTGAAAATAATGTGTTTTGATCCACAATCAGTGTCCATAGGTCTCTCTCTGAATGCAAATTGCATTTTCCATCCAAAGTTTATTGAGATTGCCTTGGATTACTGAATTACTGAGAACCAAATCTCTCATAGTTGATTATCACACAATCATGTGGCTGTGTACAATGTTTTCCTGGTTCTGCTTGCTTCACTCAGCATCAATTCATGTAAATCTTTCCAGGCTTTTCTAAATTCAACCTGTAAATTCTTTTTTATTGAACAATATTATTCTATTACTTTCATATTCCATAATTTATTCAGTCATTGCCCAAGTGATGGGCATCTACCTCTTTTCCAATTCTTTGCCACCACAAAAAGAGCTTCCTTCTGTGCACATTTTCCACAAGTGGGTCCTTTCTCCATAATCTTTTTTTGGGATATAGACCCAGAAGTGGTACTGTTGGATCAAAGTGTATACATAGTTTTATAGGCTTCTGGGCATAGTTCCAAATTACAGAGCTCACATTCTAATGGGGAGGTTGACACATAACAGATTTCAGCTTCGAGGCAAATGGAACAGTTCCATTGTACTTAGAGTACAGTAGCAAAGCAGGTGATAATAATGTATCACTTTTTAATGTCACATCTACTTGTATCAATTTCTGATAATGGACAATTAAGAAATGTCAAAGACTTTAGTGGCAAAAACTTTATTTTCCTCGGTGTTTGGACTGCAGCACCTAAAGAAACCATTACCAGACTTTATGGAGGTTCTTTCCCAAGGCCATGTCTTCAAGGGGTAGGCTGGAAGCAGGATTAGCCTAGTGAATATTGCCACTCCCAGAGCTCTTGGGGGCAGTTGGTATTGATGGTGTCAAGAAGGTGGGCTCCTCCACAGTTATTTCTCTCCTTAGTGATGGTTGGAGGACTCAGGCTGGCAACAGTGTGGTGGGGATCTTCAGTTCCCAGGGCTCTTGGATTCTGGGTCCTGAGATATTTCCAGTGGAGTCAGAGGGAAAATGGTGATAGTAATAAACTCATGTGCATCAAGATTCCCCTTGTATCTCCCTCACATTGTCTTATTCTTCTAGCTAGACAATCATATCTGCCCGGTTCATAAGAACGGCTGCCTCTTCTCCACTTGAGTTCCCTCCCTAATGATGGAAAAAGGAGCTCAACTCACAGTAATGGGACTCTCTTATTTAGTCTCTTTAATACTACTATTTTAATTATTAGCTTCCTATCTCAATCAGAATTACAACGCGAAATACTTGATAAGCCAGAATTCCTGTTGTGAAATCAAGACTTGGGAAATCTAAGCAGCTTTCACTTACTCAGACCTGTAATTATGACACAACCTCTTAATTAGCTTTGGGGTTGGAAATGTAAACAAGTGATTCATGATTTACTAATTATTAAGTCCTGCTACAAATATTATTGGGCATTTGGTCCTTAGCCCATGAGACAGACTGTGTAGTCAATGTGACTTGGCATTAAAGACCAATAAGAATTAGCTTATTGCTATCATATAAAAAATACCTTGTAATAATCTCCTTAGCATCCTATATTAAAGTGTTGGGGATTTTAAACATTTTTTGAGCAATGAGCAAAATCTATCTTCAACATGTACTACTTGCAGCTTTGCCAAAAATAGTGCCAGTTTTTATTATTAGTCTCTGGCATTTTAAATTCTACTAGCTCCTTTTATTATGTTCTTGCTTTCTTATGTTCAGATCTGATAAGATCTTTTTTTTTTCCTTTCACATTTTAATGTCTTTATTCAAAAGGCAGGATTTTCCATTTTTCTCATTTTTACTAATGATATACTTAATATGTTCCTACAAGAGGGTTTTTTTGGGTTTCTCATCAATATATAAGTAGCACTTTCATCATCAGGCTCATTATAGTACAAGAGTGATTTTCCACAAAATTAGAATTCTACCTGTATGGCTTCAACATCATACACTTTGGACACTATTGCTTACTGCTTTGAATTCCCTGTTATTTGAAGCCACAATATAAAGTATCATTAAATATTTTCTGATCTTTATAAAAACTTCTTAGACCTTTGGCCTCTGTCTTTCTCTCCTACTTTCTCTAATTCCCCAAAAGTCTTTCTTGGATTAGGTCTGCTTGAATTTCCAGCTTCTACTTCCTGTCCTGACACTCCCAAAACAATACCTTTTCCTCTGTTTGCCTACTGAGAGTTGGACCTCAAAGACCTTATAGGACTCAACATTTTATCATCTGCCCTGTCACTTCCTTCCCCTAATGGCCTGTTCTTTGGTAACTAATAATCTGCTTGTATTATTCCTCATTCATTAGCCCTCAAAGAGGACCATCGGGGAGATGATGCTGTTAAACTTTCTTTTATCTCAGTGATTCTGAGTTCTCAACTGTCAGTTTAATCCCCCTTTCCCATCCTCTTTCTCTCTTAACCCCCTCAATGTTTTCTGCAATTCATGTTTCATAATTTACAAATTTGCTTTCATTTTTAAAATGAAGGTTTAATCTTTTCCTATCCTTCTGATTTCTGGTGCTCAGTGAGATCTAGCTCCCTCTTGATAACATTATCTCTGGCAACTTTTTTCCATTATTATTTGTATTTTCATATTCTCCTCAAGAAAAAAAGAAAAGGGGAAGGAAGGAAAAGGAAAGAAAGAAGGAAAACAATAAATGTTTGACTTGTATACATATTTTGTTTGCCTCTATTCCTGGGATTGCATAAAATTTTTCTCAGGTTAAAAGAGGTTGCAAGTGGAAGAAAGGAAGGAAGGAAGTAAATGTGTTGCCCAACTGTCAGTTACTCAACAGTAAAATGAGGATAATAACAGTTTCTACTTCACAGTATTGTTGTGAGAATCAAATGATTTAGGAATGTATTTGTAAAGTGCTAGCACAGTACTTGATATGTAGTAGGCACTGTATAAATGTTTATTCTCTGGTCTATTCTGCTCTTTTGGTATAGTGTACCATCCATGCTTAGAATGCTTTTCTGTCTCTGTTCCCTGGATTCTTGACTTCCTTTCATATTCAGCTCCAATTCAACTCTAAAAGAACTCTTTCCTGCTCTCCTTTAATGCTAATGCCTTCCCTCTGAAATTATCTGCAATTTAGTGTGTGTGTGTGTGTGTGTGTGTGTATGTGTATGCACACAAAATATACCTATTTCTTTGCATGTTGTCTCCTCCATTGCAATGTAAAATCCTTCAAGATATGAACTATTTTTGCTTTTTTTCTGCTAATCTCAGTGGTTAGCCCTGTGCTTTATACCTAGTAACTGCTTAATAAATCCCTGCTTACTAGTAATAATAATAGTAACATTTATATTGTGCTTTATTTAAGGTTTGCAATCTACAATAACTCTGGGATTTAGGACCTATTACTACCCTATTTTATAGATGAGGAAACTGAGGCAGGCAAGTTAAAGGACTTGCCCAGGGTCATTACTAATAAATATCTGGGGCAGAATTTGATTCTGGATCCCCTGACTCTAGGTCCAGTACACTTCCTAACTAACTGATTAGAACTTTAACTAGATTCTTCAGAAGAAGCTTTGAGAGCTTAAGTTATTGAGTAATTATCAGAATTCTATCCAACTTGCTCAGATAAATTTAGCAAAAATAAACAGGTTTTGAAATTTTATTATAAAATTGTAAAACCAAAATTGTCATTTTATTTCAGTGTATGGTTAAATGAAGAGTAATGGCTATTTAAAAATTTTTAAGATTTTGAGTAAAAAACTTCTCTGTAAATATGAAATTGTATTTTAAGGACTTAATTCTACAGTTGCACTATTATTTTAAAATCATTGTTCTACAGAGAGGCAGAGGCAGCATGGTATAATGGATACAGGACCAGTTTTGGAATCAAGAAGACCCACGTTCAAGATCAACCTTGAACACAATAGTTGTGTGACTAGGGTGACCTGGGATAAGCCACTTAGCCAGCCTTCACTGCTTCCAGGGAAGTTTTCATGTGCAAATTACAAATAAGGTTCCAGTTATGTGTCAGGGAAAGGAGTTTCCATACTGAGAATTCCACCCCAACTTGGAGCCAAATATATGCATGCATATTTATACTCACCTATTTAAACACAAAGATATTTGTAATTACATGGAAGATTAATCAAATAAGCAGTTTAGAATCTACAAGACACATTTTATGCTTAATTATAAAAGTAATTTTTTTTTGCCACAGTAGAAAAAACATAGGGATGCAAATTTTAAAAATATAGCTACAGTAATTAAAAGAGAAAACAATTCCCTGAAGGTTTTTGTGTATAACAATTATTTTATTTACATTATCTCATTTCATTGAAAAAATGGATATTTTCACTAATTCTCCATTATTGACATATGACATGGTTGTCTTATAAACTATTATATTTGGTGATTTGATTGTAGAAGTTTTCTGAACATTAAGTATTCCTTTTTTTTCCTTTCTCACCCATCTTCCATTGGGACCAAAAAAATAAAAAGCTTTTATATAAGAATAGTCAAGCAAAACAAATTCTCATTTTGGACATATCCAAAATTATGTTTCTCATTCTGCACATTAGTCTATCACCTCTTCATCATGAGGTGGGCAGAACCAATGGATTTAGTTGATTATTGCATTGATCAGAGTTCTTATGGATTTATTTTAAGAAGTGTTCATTTTTACAATATTCATATTATAGCATAAAACCTGCCTTCTCAGGTTTCTCTGAAATTCTTATTTTTAAATAATCTAATAGTATTCCACTACTATTATTTGATGTATTTTTCAAGCATTTCTTAATTGATGGACATCTTGCAACCTCTTTTTACCTGAGAAAAATTTTATGCAACCCCGGAAATAGAGGCAAACAAAATATGTATACAAATCAAACATTTACTGGTTTCCTTCTTTCTTTCCTTTTCCTTCCTCCATCCTTCCTTAACTTTCTAGTTATACTATTAAAAGAGCTGTTAAATTTTTGTGTATCTAGGAAATTTTCTTTTTTTTTTCCTGGACTATAGATCTAGTGCTGGTGTTAATGGATCAAAATAAATGCACATTTAAGGCATAATTATAAATTGTTTTTCAGAATAACTGAACTGATTTGCACCTCCATAAACAGTGCATCAACATACCTGTTTTTCCACATCCTTTGTAACATTTATTTTTTTTTGTCAGTTTTGCCAATCTGATGGGTGTGAACTGAAATCTCAGACTTGCTTTAACTTTCATTTCTCTGATAGTGAGTTGCCAAATGCATTTTTCACATAGCTATAGATAGTTCAGTTTTCTTTCCCTGAAAACTATCTATTTATATTCTTTAACCACTTTCCTATTGAATAATGCTTCTTTTCTTTACAAATTTGAATCAATTTCTTATATATCTTGGAAATAAAACTTTTATCAGAAAAAGGCTGCTAAGATTTCTTCCCTTGTAATACTTTGCCAAATATAGAAAAACTTTTTTGTTTGGACTAATTTTTCTAACATTCAGAAGCATCTTTAGCAACCATGTCGTTACCTTTTAGTCATTCAGTCATGTACCACAGCACTCCAGGTCTTCCTATCCTCCGCTGTCTCTCAGAATCCATCCAAACTCATGTTTGTTGTTTCCATGATAACATCTATTGCATCCATCCTCCATTGACCCCTTTTTCTTTGCCTTCAATCTCTCCCAACATCATGGTCTTTTCCAGTGAGTCCTTTCTTCTCATTTTGTGGCCAAAGTATTTACAATTCATGTTCAATATTTGACCTTCCAGTGAATATTCTGAGTTAATATTTTTAAGTATCAATGAATTTGATCTCTTTGCTGTCCAAGGGACTCTCAAAAGTGTTCTCCAGTGCCACAGTTCAAAAACATAGATTGCTTGATAATCAGATTTCCTTATAGTCCAATGTTCATAGCCATACATTACTACTGGAAAAACTATAGCTTTAACTATAAGGACTTTTGTCAACAAGGTGACGTATCTGTTTTTTAGTATACTGTCCCAATTTGCCATAGCTTTCCTTCCAAGGAGTGTTTGTTTTTTGTTTTTTATTTGATGGCTGCAATCACTGACTATAGTGATCTTTGAGCCCAAGAATATGAAATCTAATACTGCTGCTATTATTCTCTCTATTTGCCAAGAAGAGATGGGACAAGTTGCCAAAATCTTAGTTTTGTTTTTAATGTTTAACTTCAAGCCAGCTTTTACATCCTCCTTTTTCATTCTTATCAAGAAGCATCTTAATTCCTCTTTACTTTCTGCTATCAGAGTAGTATCATCTGCATATCTGAGATTGTTGATATTTCTCCCAGCAGCCTTAATTCCAGATTTTGAATCATCCAGCCTGGCATTTTGTATGATGTATTATGCATGGAAGTTAAATCAATAAGGTTAACAACATAACAATCTTAAACCAATCAATTGTTCCATGTTCAGTTCTAATTGTGGCTTCTTAACCCACATAAAGATTCCTCAGCTGATTAGTAAATTGATCTGGTGCTTCCTTCTCTTTAAAGACTTGCAACATTTTGTTGTGATTCTCATAGTTAAAGGCTAAAGTATAGTCAGGAAAGAAGGAGATGTTTGTTTTTTCTGGAACTCCTTTGATTTTTCTATAATCCAGTGAAGGTTGGCAATTTGATCTCTAGTTTCTCTGCTTCTTGAAAAATCAGTGTGTTCTTCTGGTTATTCTTGGTTCACATATTGTTGAAGTCTAGCTTGCAGAATTTTAGATATAATCTTTATGAAATAAATGTAAGCACATTTATGAAATAAGCACAAATTGTCTGGTAATTTGAACATTTTGTGGTATTGTCTTTCTTTAGGGTTGAAAGGTTGGGATGTAAACCGTTCCCCCCCGCCCCCCCAATCCAGTGACCATTGTTGTGTTTTCCAAATTTGTTAGCATATTAAGTGCAGCATTTTTAACAGCATCATCTTTTAGGGTATCAGATAGCTCAGCTAAAATTCCATGACCTCTACTAGCCTTATTGTTAACAATGTTTCCTAGAACCCACTTGACTTTATTCTCCAGGATGTCTGATTCTAGAACAGAACTACAGCATCATGATTCTTTTGTGTTTTTAAGCCCCCTCTTTTTAATCTCTTCTGCTTTTGTTAAGTCCCTACCGTTTTTTTAACATGCCCATTTTTGCATGAAACTTTCTCTTGTTATCTTTAATTTTCTTGAAGAGATCTCGTGTCTTTCCCACTCTATTATTTTCTTCTATTTCTTTGTATTGTTCATTAAAAAAAAAAAAAAGCCTTCTTAGTTCTCCTTGCTATTCTCTGGAATTCTGCATTCACCTGAGTGTATCTTTCTCTTTTTCCTTTCCCTTGTGCTTTCCTTCTTCCCCCATTTATTTTGTAAAGCCTCATCAGACAGCCATTTTACTTTCTTGCTCTTTGTCTCCCACCCCCTTTGGAAAGTTTTTCGTTGCTGCCTCTTGTACAGTATTGCAAAACTCTTTCTATATTTCTTCAGGCAATCTATCAGATCTAATCCCTTAAATCTATTCATCACTTTCACTTCATATTCATAAGGGTATAAATTAGGCTTTGCTTATATAGTCTGATGTTTTTCCTTACATTCTTCAATTTGTCTGAATTTTGCAATAAGAAGCTCATGGTCTGAACCACAATCAGCTCCAAGACCTTATCTACCTTTGACTGCAAAGTATATAATCAATCTGATTTTGATATTGATCTGGCAATGTCCATGTTTGGAATTGTCTCTTGGGTTAGGGGAAAGAAGTACTTGTTATGACTCGCTAGTTATCATCACAAAACTCTTTTAGTCTCTGTCCTGCTTCATTTTGTACTCCAAGGTCAAACTTGCTTGTTATTCCAATTATCTTTTGATTTTCTGCTTTAGCATTCCAAATTTCTAGAAGATGTTTTAGCCTCTTCAGCAACAGTGGTTGGAACATAAACTCATATTATTACTGTGGTGTTGAACAGGTGTCATTCAGTCATTTTGAGATACCCCATTACTACTTCTCTCACCTTTTTAGTGATTAGGAGGATTACTTCATTTCTTATAAGGTATTCTTGCCCACAGAAGTTATGTAGTGATCATCTGAACTAAATTTGCTCCTTTCTATCCATTTAAGTTCACTGATGCCCAAAATTTTGATGCTTCGTCTTTCTGTCTCCTGTTTGGCCACATCCACGTTAGTTCGGTTCATAGATCTTGTATTCTAGGTTCTTATGCAGTATTGATCTTTACAGTATTGAACTTTCCATCTGTCACTACACATATCCACAGATGAGCTTTTCAACTTTTTTCAGTTTTGGCAGACACTGAATACTGTGGTGAATTAATTAATATCGAAGCTACTTGAAATTGTCCTCTGCTCTTCCTCAGAAGGTATTGGATACTACCTTCCAACCTGAGGGGCTCATTTTTTGATGTCTTCACTTTTATTATTTTAACACTGAACATGGAATTTTCTTGGCAAAGAGACTGTAGTGCTTTGTTTCTCCAGTGCATCACTTTTTGTCAGAACTTTCTACTATGACCTGTCCATTATGGGTAATCTAGTAGCTCACAGTTTCATTGAGCTATGCAAATCTTTCACAAGGCAGAGATCGAGGATAGGATGGGGGTGGCAAGTATGTATTCTCTCTCTCTCTCTCTCTCTCTCTCTCTCTCTCTCTCTCTCTCTCTCTCTCTCTCTCTTTCTCTCTCTTTCTCTCCTTTTAATTCCATGATAAACAACAATTGAAGTAGTTCAATGAAAAATTATTGTAGTTATTTCATTTATCATATTCTTCTATGATTTTGATTTACATATCAGTTACTTTGAATAAAGCCTTCTTCAAGATTTTATATTTTCCTCTTCCAAATCAAGTGCTTTCATTTAAGAAACAACAGTATCTTATAATTTGTATCCTTAAAATGGGGTCTACTTTGGAAATCATTCATGAAAGTTACCTGATTCTTTCTCATATCCTTTTTGAGCATATATCCTCAATGCATGCAGAATCAAGGCTCAAAAAAGATATAAGAATAAAAAATAAATAAATTTATAACTGGTAGTTATTTATCTTTTACTATCTTGTCCCTAATAAAGTCTGTATACTTTTTGTGTATTTTTTAACCAATTAATGACTTTTTTAAAAAATTTCACTCCTGAGAGATCTTGAGACTCAATTTTACAGGAAGCCTAATAAAGGAAAAATGAAGAACATAAAAGAAAGGGTACTGGATTTTCAGATGAAATACCTATATTTGGGGCCTCAACTTGTCACTTAGTAACTCAATGACCTTAGAAAAATCACTTCATTTCTGTTTATTCATGGGTAATATGAGTAAGTTTTATCATATTATCCCTTCTAGCTTCAAAATTATATGATTCTGTCACTTAAGCATAGATTTCTTTCTATGGATTTGATCAGGTTCAGCTGTTTTTTCCCACCTCATTTTCTTAAGTACCATTGTTGAGTTTTTTTTTTTTGTTTTTTTTTTATCATAGTACAGAAATGATTTAGTCCAAATGTGGTGCTGTCACTCCTCATTAGAATAATATTTAACTGTAAAAATGCCAGCAGATCTGTTCCACTGTGCATCTGTTTTGTATCTTCCTGGTTTAATCTAAAAATACTCTAGGGATGATGTGGATTTCATGCCAAATACTATAGGCTCATTTTGGCAACTGTTTTTTGAAGCAAATTCTCCCCTTTCTAATGGCAAATATTGAGGCAAATATTGCTGATAGACTTTTCTTCTTATTTACATTGTTTTTCCAAATGAGTTCACATTTTTGAAAGAGAATTCACTTAGCTACTATGATATTTCTCAATGGACCATAGATTGAAATTCTGGCTTAAGTGTTCAAGCTCTTTTCATCTTTTCCTTGTGATGACTTTTTGCTCTAAATAAACATTGCTTAGTAAATGGTAATAGTAATCTAGTAAACCTATTAAAAGTAGCAATTAAACACCTCTAAAATAGTAATAGTTCTAGTCAATATCTTTAGTTTTGTTCATTTAACTTTTTTTCAAAAATTATAGATACTTTAATCTAGTTTAACTGCTGTAATCGATATAATGTCTTCTCATCCCCCTAATTGCCCATTTTTGAATTTCCAATACTTAGCACAGTGTTTGGTACATAGTAAATACTTAATAAATATTTATGGAATAAATTTAATAATTGGATATCTATATTTTTCTTCTTTTATTTATTTTTATTATAGCCTTTTATTTACAAGACACATGCATGAGTAATTTTTCAACATTGACCCTTCTAAAAACTTCTGTTCCTACTTTTCCCCTCCCTTCCTCCACCCCCTCCCCTAGATGGCAGGTAGTCCCATACATGTTAAATATGTTAAAGTATATGTTAAATACAATATATGTATACATATTTATACAGTTGTTTTGCTACACAAGACAAATTGGATTTAGAAAGAAGGCAAAAATAACCTGGAAAGAAAAACAAAAATTCAATCAGACAATAATAGAAAGAGTGTAAATGCTATGTTGTGGTCCACACTCATTTCCCAGTGTTCTTTCTCTGGGTGTAGCTGCTTCTGTTCATTACTGATCACTTGGAACTGATTTGGATCCTTTCATTATTGAAGATAGCCACTTTCATCAGAATTGATCCTCAAATAATATTGTTGTTGAATATAATGATCTCTTGGTTCTGCTCATTTCATTTAGCATCAATTCATCCAAGTCTTTCCAAGCCTCTCTGTATTCATCCTTCTGGTCATTTTTTACAGAACAATAATATTCCATAACATTCATGTACCACAATTTACTCAGCCAATCTCCAATTGATGGGCAATTGAATCTCTATATTAATATAATTATTAATTCATTTGACTGCACACATAAAATTGATTCTTAAGGGGTTACTTTATTGTAATCATTTTGTTTCCTCTCTAGTAAGATGTTGCCCATCTGATGCCATCTGACTATAATCTTAAACAGAGTATGCAGGATGTAAGTGTGTAAGCCTTTTAAATAATCTGTCATTCTTTGGTCTCTTTCCTTTCTTGATCCCAAAACATATTCTAAAGTATGGGTTTTTTGCTAACATTCCCTTTGCTCACTTCATGTTGAAATCACCTTCTATCAGGATATAAGTTGATATTAGTTTAGAGAAGCTTGACAACTTCATTAAAATGTTTTTTAACTAGACTCTAATTTCATCATAATAAATGATGAACTGCTACTACCAATGCAGATTCAAACCTGCTCTGCATTTTCTATTCTTAGAGGATGACTAAAGAGACTCAAAAGTTAGAGTTCATCCATAATTTGGGTTCATCCAATCACGTTCTGCATTCAGATCTTCTTGACTCTAAGATCATACCCTTTTTACTTTGTCAAGATACTTTAACTTATCAGTATTCAAAAAAGGATAAAGTTATTGGGAGCCACCCAGAAACGGTTTGATGACTGTAGCTTGAAATATATGTGTGAACACACACATAGATATTTTTCTATATCATATAAATATGATACATATCATATTTGTATATTATTATATCATATAAATATAAATATATATTATATATATAACATACATTGTATGTATGTATATGCACACATTTACATATGTGTATTTTGTTGTTGTTCAGTTGTGTCTCTTGGGACGCCATTTGGGATTTTCTTGGCAAAGATACTGTAGTGGTTTGGGTTTGCCATTTTTTTCCAACTCATTACATACACATATACATACATTTTTACATACATATATATATACAATACATGTAATATATTCACATAATGTGCCTATACGTGTACATACATAAACATGTGTATATGTATATATGTATTCTATGTGTACATACACAGATATGTACATATTTCTGTCTAATCTATAACATTTAGTAGAGGGATAACTGAAAAGAATAAGTGTTAGAAGATTTATGGTTTTTTGATCCACTTACTTGAATAAAGCATAGATGGCACAGTTATAAAGTTTATAATCCCAAAGCAGGAGGGATAACCAACAGATTGAATGACAGAATTCATTTTTAATATTAGCTCCAAATATTTAATCACATCTAATAATATGACATTTAAAATGGATTTGTGTCAAACTTTATATTTGGGTTTTAAAACTCCCCTTGGTCTGTATGAGAAAAAGAATAGAGGAGAGACCGTCTGAAAAAGAATAGGGCTTTGTTATGAACCACAAGCCCAAAGCTAGTCAGCAGTGCAACAACATTAGTGCAATCATAGACTACATTTATCAAGGCAGAGCATTCTAGGAGGAGGGAATAGCTTCATTGATCAATTCCCATATGGAGTATTGTATTTAATTCTAGGAGCTGCATTTTGGGAAGCATATTTTTTATCTAGAGTATGCTCACGCTGGGGCAACTAGGATACTAAAAATTCTTAAATGCATGCATATGAAAATTGATCGAAGAAGCTACCAATATTTAGCAAAGAGGAGAGAAAATGATGGGATAGAGGTGGGAATGGCATGATTAACTGTCTTCATGAAAAGCTTCGCAAAGAAGGGGAATTAGGGGAATTAGCAAAAATTGTTTTGCTTAGTTCCAGAGAGTAAAATGAAGAGTGGTAAGGGGAAATTGCAAAGAGGCAAATTCAGAATAGATAGGAACAAGTTTCTAAAAGTTAGAGCTGCTCAGAGAAAAGATGCTTTGAGATGTCTTGTAATCCTCATTCCCTGAGGTCTTAAAGGAAAAGTTGTAAGATTGTATGATCACTTGTTGGATGTGTTGTACAGGGATGAGTATATATGTCTTCTGAGATATCTTTTTACTGAAATTCTGTGATGTTGAAAATTGAAAAAATACATTATTTTCTTCCAACCTCCACTACCCTCTCCATTTGTGTATTGTGTGTGTGTGTGTGTGTATGAGTTATGAGACAAGAGACAGAGACAGACAGAGAAACAGAGACATAAATGGAAAGAGACAAAGAAATACATAGAGAGAGACAGAAAGAGGAAGGAGGAGGAGGAGGAGAAAGTATTGCATTGTAAACCTTAAAGAAGTATATTAATGGAAGCCTGTTGTTTATTCATTTGTCTTTGTTAATGAATGTTGGCAGATAAACTGTAGCTATTGTTATTGTAATCTATTTGCCTTTGCTGATCGTCAGGTTCCAAACTATATCCCATGAAATATTTCTTGCTACTATTAAGAGCACAATAAAATCCAAGTCCAACAGTTCTTTTATCTGCCTCCAAGAAGAACCCAAGAACTGTACTTGTATCTCTTTGTATTTTGTTTTATTTTGCTTTTCAGTTGTGTGTTAACTTGTTGATCATTGGACAAGAATCACACCTTGAGGGTACCAACAATTAAATTAAAATATGTAGATTATCTAAGACTAGTTCCCTTGTCATTAAATCTAACACTGTCACCTCCAGTGAAAGAAGAATGGGGCCTTGTAGGATTCAGAGTTATGTTATGCTTTTAATTCATTTCATAGATTCATATGATCAGTTTTCTGGTAACGTGCTTCTCCATACTTAAGAATCATGTTTTATTTTACACACACACACACACACACACACACACACGCACACACGCACATACACACATACATGTACACATTGTCATCAGATCTGTACTGAAAACCTCTTGTACTTAGAAGCTAAGAACTGCCAGAGGTTATCTTCTTGCATGGAATATTAAGTTATTTGAGGCCAAGGACTAGTTTTGTTCTTTTTTGTTTGTTTCATTTTGTTTTCTTTCTGCCCCTTAGCATCTGGCATATAGTTGTTGTTTTTTTTTTTAACAATAATATTTAGCATTTTAAAAGTAATTTAAGATTTTCAAAGTGTCTTACATGGGTTATTTCATTTGATCCAACAACAATCTTTAGTGATAAGTGCTATGCTACCCATTTTACAAAAGAGGAAATTTAGGCAAGAGCTAAGAAAAATATGAGGCAGGATTTGAATTTAAATTTTCCTGATTTCAGGACTCCAGCCCTAATCACCACCTAGATTCTAAAAATGATAAATCAATTGCATAATTAACAGAAGTATCATAATAGGGTTTTACTGTATCAAAGATGAAGTTGAAAATAAAATTTCAAAGGTCCAAAAACATTTGTAATGATCTTGAACCAAAAATGTTAGAGCTTGAGTCAAAAGGATTTTGAACCCCTAGAAGGGCTATGTGACTTGACCAAAGTCGCAACAATAGCTTCCAGTGGTACTTAGATTAGAATCCAAATCTCTGGATTTTCCCACACTTTTCATAGTTGTTTTCACTTATAAATATGATTTGAATATCCTTAAAATGTATAGCTATTAATAGGTGGCATGTTGAGCATTGCTATTTCTCTGATCTAATCATTTGGGAGAGCAATATGGAACTATGCCCAAAGGGCTCTCAATCTGTGCATACACTTTGACCCACCAGTATTTCTATTGGGCTTATATCTCAAAGAGATTTTAAAGAAGGAAAAGGGACCCACATGTGCAAAAATGTTTGTGGCAGCCCTCTTTGTAGTGGCCAGGAACTGGAAACTGAGTGGATGCCCATCAACTGGAGAATGGCTAAATAAGTTGTGGTATATGAATGTTATAGAATATTATTGTTATGTAAGAAATGACCAACAGGATGATTTCAGAGAGGCCTGGAGAGACTTAGAGGAACTGATGATAAGCTTTTAATTCATTTCATAGATTCATATGATCAGTTTTCTGGTAACGTGCTTCTCCATACTTAAAAATCATGTTTTATTTTACACACACACACATATGCACATACACACATACATGTACACATTTTCATCAGATCTATACTGAAAACCTCTTATACTTAGAAGCTAAGAACTGCCAGAGGTTATCTTCTTGCATGGAATATTAGTTATTTGAGGCCAGGGACTAGTTTTGTTTTTTTTTTGTTTGTTTCATGTTGTTTTCCTTCTGCCCCTTAGCATCTGGCATATAGTTTTGTTTTTTTTTTTTAACAAAAATATTTAGCATTTTAAAAGTAATTTAAGATTTTCAAAGTGTCTTACATGGGTTATTTCATTTGATCCAACAACAATCCTTAGTGATAAGTGCTATGCTACCCATTTTACAAAAGAGGAAATTTAGGCAAGAGCTAAGAAAAATATGAGGCAGGATTTGAATTTAAATTTTCCTGATTTCAGGACTCCAGCCCTAATCACCACCTAGATTCTAAAAATGATAAATCAATTGCATAATTAACAGAAGTATCATAATAGGGTTTTACTGTATCAAAGATGAAGTTGAAAATAAAATTTCAAAGGTCCAAAAACATTTGTAATGATCTTGAACCAAAAATGTTAGAGCTTGAGTCAAAAGGATTTTGAACCCCTAGAAGGGCTATGTGACTTGACCAAAGTCGCAACAATAGCTTCCAGTGGTACTTAGATTAGAATCCAAATCTCTGGATTTTCCCACACTTTTCATAGTTGTTTTCACTTATAAATATGATTTGAATATCCTTAAAATGTATAGCTATTAATAGGTGGCATGTTGAGCATTGCTATTTCTCTGATCTAATCATTTGGGAGAGCAATATGGAACTATGCCCAAAGGGCTCTCAATCTGTGCATACACTTTGACCCACCAGTATTTCTATTGGGCTTATATCTCAAAGAGATTTTAAAGAAGGAAAAGGGACCCACATGTGCAAAAATGTTTGTGGCAGCCCTCTTTGTAGTGGCCAGGAACTGGAAACTGAGTGGATGCCCATCAACTGGAGAATGGCTAAATAAGTTGTGGTATATGAATGTTATAGAATATTATTGTTATGTAAGAAATGACCAACAGGATGATTTCAGAGAGGCCTGGAGAGACTTAGAGGAACTGATGATAAGTGGAGTGAATAGAACTAGGAGAACACTGTACACAGTAACAGCAACATTATAGGATGATTAGTTCTGATGGACCTGGCTCTTTTCAACAATGGGGTCATTCAGGCTGATTCCAATAGACTTGTGATGGAGAGAAATATCTAGACCCAGAGAAAAGACTGTTGGGACTGAGTGTGGATCACAACATAGTATTTTCATCTTTTGTTGTTGTTGTTTGCTTGTTGTTGTTTTTTTCCTTTTTGATCTGATTTTTCTTGTGTAGCATGATAATTATGGAAATATGTATAGAAGAATTACTCATGCTTAACCTATATTAATTGCATTACTTGCTCTCAAGGAAGGGATAGAGAGAAGGGAGGGAGAAAAAAATTTGGAACACAAGATTTTGCAAGGGTGAATGTTGAAAACTATCTGCATATGTTTTGAAAATAAAAAAGTTTAAAAAAATAAAAGAAAAGAAAAAAGAAAAAAGGAAGAAAAAGGACAAAAAGAAAATTGCTATTTCTTTAGTAAGTACAAAATATAGCATTGATCTTTTAGCATATTGTCATTTAATTCAGGAGCTAAATTCAGGTGCCAGTGTGATGCCTGTGTTAATTTCATCACTGAATGTCTTCAACCAAGGAACCACTGCAGTACTGCCCATTCCAATGTCAATAGTAGTAAGGGAACGTTTACAATGTTGTGGCTAATTCCTTTGCCAATTGACTTCTGTAATTTTATGAGCTGACCTAGAATCAAATTAACCATTCATAGATGCTGCTCATCTTATTTTATTTTATTTTATTTTATTTTTTAACTATTGCCATTAGGACAATGAAGATGTCTTCTCATGTTGCTGAACAGGCTAAATATCAGGAACACTATATATTTGTCTCTAACTTTTGAAAGAAGTGCATAAAGCATTGTAAATGTATCTGAATTCTGAGGTGTTAAATCAGTTCAACTCTACAATTTCCTGTATGCTTGAATCCCTTGATCCTAGCTCTTACACTAACCACATGCCAAATCTCCATTGTTGAATTTTTCCTACCATTTGCCTTCCTTATTCCAATTCACTGAATAGAGATAGAGGAAATGATGAAATCAAAATAAATTTATTATCTAGTTTGAATGGGGTCCTCACTACAACAAAGACAATTCATTTACAGTTGCCTAATTGATTCACTATCCCATTCTCCACAGGAAGTGATCCAACCATTGTTATCTTTCTTCCAATTTCCCAAGATACACCTTTTTCCTAACTTCAATTGAGGACCTTGTCTTATATTTCAACCTCCTCAAAAGTGGCCATTTTCTCAAAAGTACCTTCTCCCTTTTTTCTCATTTCATACTCCCAGACTTCTTCCATTAATATCCTCCTTCACTCAATTCTCAGATTAAAAGGATTGTAATTACCTTCTTACAAAGGTAAGCCCTTCTTTAAGCACCCCGGATCTAATCTTATTTTCTCTAGCAGATTCCCCCAGTTATCATCTCCAGTCTTTCATCTTCACTCTTTCACTAGCCATTATCTCCCCCATTCTAATAACCCTTTCTTGACTCTACCATCCCCTCTCGCTATCTTCCTAAATCTTCCCTTTAATAGTTAAATTCCTGGAGAAAGCAGTCTAAATTAGATGCCTCCATTTCCTCTCTTCACACTATCTTCAAAAGCCTTTGCAATTAGGTTTCTGATGTCATTCTGATATTCATTATTCATATACTCCCTTAAGTTATCAGTGATGTCAACTGCCAAATCTTAGTCTTTTAAAAATTATCCCTCAACTTCTCAACATTTAAAATATTGATCACCTTCTGTAAACTTTCTCCTCTTTGGGCTTTTGTGACAGTATGCTTGCCTGTGTTTCCTCCTATTTGTCTGATCACATTTCTTTCTCTTTTGCTGCATCTTCATATCATTCCAGACTTTAGGAGGTTTTCCCCCAAGGCTTTATCCTGGGTCCTTTTCTCCTTTGGGTCCATACTATGACACTTTATGGTCACACCATTAGCTCCCAATTGTTTGAAGTTTTGTTGCTATATAGACATTTCCTAGATCTAAATATCCACCCTAATATCTTTTGATTTCATCTTGCATCTGTCTTTTGAACATCTTCAACTCAAGTTCCATAGATAGCTCAAATTTAAAATTTTGAACAAATTCTCCTTTTAAAACTCTCCCCTCTAAAAAAAAAAAAAGAAATGGACCCTCAAAAAAATAAATAAAACTCTCCCCTCTGCCCAAATTTCATATTGGTGCAGAGGGCACCATCCTCCTTCTAGTCATAGGAGATGTTATCAACTATTAAGTCTCACTCAACCTACATATCCAATTTATTCTGAAATCTTGTTTTTACCTTCATATCTCCTGTATGTTTCCTTCTGTCTACTCATATAGCTACCTCCTTGTCAAGTTTTTATAGGCTCTTAATCTGGACTGATATAACCTTCCAAATGGTTTTCTTTCCTCAATCCTTTCCCCACTCCAATTCATTCTTAGCTGTCAAAATGCTTATTCTAATGCAAAGGCTCCTCCCTCCCCTCATCCTTTCCATTTGTCTTTATCTAATAAACTCCTTATCTCCTTAGTATCTCTAGGATCAAATACAAACTATTCTGCTTTAGTTTTCAAAGATCTCAAGTCCTAGACCAGTCATACCTTCATAATTTAGTGAAAATTTATCTAGTTCCTTCCACTGTCTCTTTGCTCTTCCTCAAACAAGACTCTCTATATCCTATCTCCATTCCAGTATACTGGCTGCATCCTTCATGTCTCGAAGGGTCTTTCCCCTCTCTTTAGCCTCTCAGTTTCCCTGGCTTTCTTCAAATCTCAACCCCAATTCTACCTTCTACAAGAGATCTTCCCCAAACACCACTCCTCTGTGCTCATTTGTCTTCTCTATATACTCTATATAAACCTATTCTATATATCTTGTATGTACTTCGTTGTATGTGTTTTCTCCCATAAAAATGCGAATCCTACAGGAAAAGAAAATGATAAGTATTGGAGGGATGTGGGAAAACTGGGACATTAACACATTATTGATGGAGTTGTGAAGTGATCCAACCATTCTGGAGAGGAATTTGGAACTATGCTCAAAGGATTATGAAACTGTGCATACCCTCTGATCCAGCAGTATTTCTTCTGGGCTTATATCCCAAAGGGATCTTAAAGAAGGGAAGGGGACCCACATGTGCAAAAATGTTGTAGGTGCCCTTTTTGTAGTGCCAAGAAACTGGAAACTAAGTGAATGCCCATCAGTTGGAGGATGGCTGAATAAGTTATGGTATATGAATGTTACAGAATATTATTGTTCTGTAAGAAATGACCAGCAGGATGACTTCAGACAGGCCTGGAGAAACTTACATGAACTGATGCTGAGTGTACATGCAACAACAAGATTATATGATGATCAATTCTGATGGACATGGCTCTTTTCAACATCAAGGTAATTCAGACCAGTTCCAATGATCTACACCCAAAAAGAGGAGTGTGGGAACTAGTGTGGATCACAAGATAGTCATTTGCTTTTTGCTGTTGTTTACCTTTTGTTTTTTCTCATTTTTTCCCTTTTTGATCTGATTTTTCTTGTGTCTCATGATAGATGTGGAAATAAGTATAGAAGAATTGCACATGTTTAACACATTTTGGATTACTTGCCTTCTGGGGAGGGGGTCAGGAGAAGGGAGGGAAAAATTGGAACATAAGGTTTTGCAAAGATGAATGTTGAAAACTATCTATGCATATGTTTTGAAAATAAAAACACTTAAATAAAAAATAAAATAAGATGTGAGTCCTCGAGGTTCATATAATCAAAGCTGTTTGACTCACTAAAAGCATCATGTAACTAGAACTTTCTTGCTTTAGCTACCTACTAACTGTGATCTTGAGTAAGTCATGTTGCTTCTCTCAATCTCAGTTTCTGCTTCTGTAAAATGAAGATATCTACCTCACAGGGTTGGACCCTGTTAAGACCAAAGAACACAACATGTAAAATGCTTTTCAAGCCAAATGGTATTGTTATTATTAAAAACTATTTCCATAAATTAAAATAATCTTTTAAGTTTACCTTTATAAAAGACAACAACAAACAAATGAGTGGATCTTCTTTTCATTCCTGTAGATGGACCCATTTGCTTCCTCTCACTATAAAGAGAACTAATGTAATATTATTTATAATATTACATATAATGTACACTATAATATTAATTTAGTAATATGATAATAAGTAATAGGAACTACTCTGGCTTTTTGACTGGAAAATTTTAACATCTTTTAAATTTCCATTTAGTTTAAAGGGGTTTTTAAATCTTTTGCTTAAGCTTCCACAAAAATAAGCAGATAACTTTTGCTTAATGTTCATTTCAATTCAGCTTAATAATTATTAAGTACCTAATTTATACAAAGTGCTAGGCTAGTTGTAGGCAATATAAAATGTAGGTGTGTAATAGCTCCTGCTCTCAAGGATTTGACATCCACTAAGACATCTATGACATGTCTACAAATAACTACAATTCATGATAATAATTCTAATATTTCTATAGTACTTTATAGTTAACAAACTGCTAACTAGATCTTTGATTTGATCTTCATAATAACTGTAAGGTAGGTCATACAAATATTGTCTCCATTTTATAGATAAGGAAACTGAATCATGGAAGAAAAAATGATTTTTTTTTTCAAAGTCACATAGCTATTGAGTCATGTAGACTATTTAGGAATCCAGTACTCTCCTTAATTAAAGCCCATTACTTTGTCAGCTTTACCATATAAGCACAAAAAGAGAGCACATGCAATGGAAGAAAATAGTCAACTTAGATGCTGCCAAAACCTAAAAAGTATGCAGACTTTTAAAAAAACCATTGGTTTTTTGTGATTAAAAAGCCATTTGTGACTTTGGATGAATTGTGTATATGTATATATGTGCACATATATATGTAAAGTAACAATATATAATTTTAATTTAGTTTAACTAAATGATCCATTGATAATGTACTTTCAGAAGCAACATCTACAAAATGGAGATTTATTTTAAGCTTAATTTTTTTATATATTTAAGACTTTAAGAACTAATTACTTATATAAAATGTGTAACATATCCAAATATTTCTGGTGTAGTGCATCATATTATATTTTATTGGAGTGTAGTAAACAGAATAATTTACAAATTGTCATAATACAAAATATTTAAGATTACAAACCAAGTTTGAAAAATTAATGGCTACTTTCAGAATATTATTAGTTTTAAACCATTTGAATCTTATCTAGAACTAAAGAATACTGAACTGAGAATCCAGAGATGACAATTTTTCTATACTGTGCCATTAAGTTTATATGTGACTTAAAAATTATCTTTTCTAGGTGTTGGGATTTTTTGTTTGTAAAATGAATAAAATTGGATGATGTATTGAAGCAATATTCTAGCTCTATGATTATGTTCTAACTAATTAGGCATGTTAATGTAGCTAAATTCTATAACTTAGCTTGTATTCAGCTAGGCAAGTTGTAGCAAGGAAACAAAATAGGTTGTGACTACATATGGGGTTTAGTTTTATACTTATTTTTCTTTTGGTGATTGTATCGTTGAATGATAAACTTGTAGAATTACACTTTCATGTTTCAGAAAAAGACAGCCAAAAATTGTTTTGAGAATGTCACTGAGGCAATTGATTTTTAAAATAATTTAATTGTTATAGTATTATATAGAATTTGAGGGTGAGAAAAGGCTAGATTTCAAACTATCCAAAACGAGAGTCTTATTTAACAAATTGGCAAATTATAACCTAAATACTTATTTCAAAGGAGGTACATTCAGGTTGAGAGGCCTTGAAAATGTAATGTAACCTTTCTATTTCAATCTATTTCATGAAGACAAATCATTTTGGCCACTGACTACTGCCATAAGACATTAAGCATTTGTTTGGAGGGTGTAATTTTCAGTGTTTGGGCTTTTTGTTACTCCATTTAATGATTATACATCCATGTTGATGCTTCAAAAAATATTTGCCATGTCTCAATGTATTGAAAGGAATTGGAAGAAAAGCATAAATAAAGCTAAAGAAAAAAATATGTGACTCTATAAAATTTTGTAAAGTGTTTTCTTATATTAGGCTTCTGAGACGTCATAGGTAGAAAGATGTAATGACAGAAAAACAGAGACAGATTGAAACAGACCCAGAGGAACAGAGACAAGAAGTTGAAAAACAAAATAGGGAAGAACACTGGGCTCAAGATAAACTGTGCTTTCCTGGAGATTGGTACCCCTCCATCATTCTTGTTTCGCTCAAGTTCTCATGAGTTCTTCCTTCACTTTTCTGGCCTTATTTCTCATGACTTGCTTTTATATATATTCTGTATTGCAGAAAAAACTGGACAACTAACTCTTCCTTCAATTTAATCCCATCTTCTGCTTCTTTACAAACCTATAAGCTCTCCTGTGCCTCAAATGTATCCCCTATACATCCAGTCTCTACATTTCAGATTCCTTAAATATCTTCAAGGTTTATCTCAGGTTCTATAGTCAATTATGAAGGTTTCTCCTCTTATATTTTTCTCCCAGTGTTTCCCCTCCTTAGATTATTCTTGGATAATATTTATTTTTGTATGTTCAATATTCTATATATAGGATCATATATCTAGGGGATTTCAGAGAACTTCCTTCTGATAAAATGTGAGTTTCTTAATGGTGAGAATAATTTTCTTTTTTATACCTCAGTTCCTTGCATGTAGTAAGTACTGAATAAATAATTGCTTAGTTGAAAAACCAAAGTATAGACTCTCAGGTCCAAAGCCTATTGAAAAACTTAATGTTTTTAGTCTCTCTGATTTCAGTCAATAGGTTATATATAATTCACGTTAAGAAAAAGCAAACTAAAATTCGACTTAAAAAGTAGCTGTTGACAGCAGGATTCTTCACGTTAGTAAAAGTTTGGCTCCAAGGGCTAGTGAATACATTGGTTCACATACTATAATTTAAGTTTCACACTTTTCAGGTACATGGCATTGTATGAAGAGATCATTACCTTTATATCTGACATGTTTGGAATATACTTCACATGCTTGTCTAATTCATTTTTGTTTTCCTGTCTTACCACAGTCATGACATTTGAATTGCTATTACCACATATTTAAATGGAATTTAAATTAAGGAGGTATTTTTAAAAATACTCATTGTACTATGGTGGTTTTAGTGATAAAAGAAATCATTATTTCCATCAGTATTATATAGAGTCTTCTCACATGTTTTATAATTGGTATTAATCTTGTCCTCTAGCCCTGATGTTATAGCAAAACAAAACAAAAATACCAAAATCTATTATTTTAGGTCTTTATCAAAATAGAATAG
The DNA here is from genome assembly GCF_016432865.1 of Antechinus flavipes. Classification (NCBI taxonomy): domain Eukaryota; kingdom Metazoa; phylum Chordata; class Mammalia; order Dasyuromorphia; family Dasyuridae; genus Antechinus; species Antechinus flavipes. The sequence continues at coordinate 49,358,609 of NC_067400.1, forward strand.
GCTAATCCTATATGCATATTTTTTATTTGTGTCCTTTTTAAAATTTGGTAGTCTAAATTCTTAAAATTTAGAATTAAGGCTCACTATTTCTAACATTATGCCGCTCAGTGTTATGGTTACTTTATTTTGCTAGTCAATGAATATCCTAGATTTAAAACAAACAAATTAGTAGTCCCCAGATCTCCCAAAGAGAAGGGAATAACTTTCCTTCATGAGTTTATGTAATCATAAATATACAAGGTTCTCTTCTTATTAATTTTCACAGCATGAAGGTGACTGGACTCTTGAAGGCACTGGCAGTCAACCACAAATCCTCTCAGATTCTGTTGGCCTGGAAAAGCTCCAATGTGCAGAACTGTAGGAGACTATGTCTGGTGTCTGAGGTCCACTTAGACATTTATGGAGAGATTCATCATTGGTATGCTGGCCACTTGGCAATGAATCCTTTGGCCATGGCAACTCATGAAACAGAAAAACACAAACTGTCCCTCAGTTCTCTCTTACCTCTTCTGTTTCTAAAGCGACTATGACCAAGGAGAGAAAAAAAAAATGGGTCCTAAGACTCACATGGTTTTTAGACTGCCTACAAATATTAACTTGGCTGTTGATACTCTAAATGTAAAGTCCTTGTCCAGTATCCCCTAAAAGGCCATACTGCTTCATTTGCTCTCCTTACCAAGTAGAGAAAAGTGGTGGCCAAGAACAATGCTGTCTAGAATATAAATTTATTTATATTACAGAGGAGAATGATAGAAACATTGAAAATAGTGAAAGGAAAAGTGAGTTTGCAGAAGTCTTGGCAACACATTCACCTAAGTGAGTAGTCATCCTGGGGATGTTTATGGATGGAACTGGAGGAAAGGCAACAGATAAAAGTGGAAAACATGTAAAGATCCTTTAAATAACAAACTCTTTTCTTTAGTGGTTACATTGGAGTTGTCACGTTTGGTTTCTGACATCATTATATATAATATACTTAGGTTCTATATGTATTGCTTTTTCCATGAGAATATGAGTTCCTTGAGGACTGGGAACATTTTATATTTCTATATCTTCAGTACTTTGCATACAGTGTTTATTAAATGCTTTATTCTTTTATGCCTCATGAGAAAAAAATAAATTACATTTAAAAAAACAAAATGGAAAAAAGTTATACTAAACCAGATATGCAGAAAAGATGTTCATGGTGGAAGTAATATGAATTTAAGGCTCTTCTGGAATCAGTTTTCAAAGTAACTTTAGAAAAAGGAGGAGATATCAAATGCTTAGGAAAATTCAAATTTTGGTGTTTTTGTTTAGTGATTTTAACAAAGCATAGATGACATGCTTAATTACATGTGCAGATGACATAAAGCTGAGAGCGATTAGTTCAGTGTATAATAGAGTCAGAATCTAAAAGTTATGTCAATAAAGTTTTTACTTTTTCCTAGGCAGTAACACAGACAAAGTAGGAAAGAACAATGTCTAGATTGAAGAGAATATCAAGATAGAATTTGGGGAGAGAATAATTGACAGTGTTAGAAGCTATTAAGGGATCAAGAAGGACAAGGAATAAGAAAATAATTGGGCTTGGCAACTGAGAGATGACCAATAATTTTATATGGAGGCTTGTCAGTTGGATGATGAGATCAGAAGCCAGATTGTTGTAGAAAAAAAATGACATCTAGTGTAGATCAATTTCTCAAGGAGGTTAGCTATGAAGGGAGGAGAAATATAATATAATAACTAAGGAACAATAGAATTTTTAATGTGGAGAAAATATATTTTGTAGGAAAAAGGGAAGGAGCCAATCAATATCGAAAGATAAGATGAAGAAGAATGGGAAAGATAATTGGGGCAAATGATGGAGAAAATGGTGTGGTTGCCAAGGATGCATGTAGTGGAGTTTGCCTTGGCAAGGAGAAGGATCATTATAACATGAGACAGAAAAGAGGAGGTGATAATAGGAAAATGTCTAAAGAAAAGGAGATAAGGAGGAGAGGAAAGGAGAGAAGTGTAGGCAAATGACATCCATATTTTCAGTGAAAGATGATGCATAAACAACATCCAGGGATTGTTTGAGGAGGAATGAAAAGTTTTGAAACAGCTGCTGGGGTGAGTAGATAGGGAATCAGTTAGTGACATATAAAAAATCATGACACATAAAAATCTCATCTGAAATGAGATCATGTAACATATTGTAGTAGACCCAGTCAGAGTAGTTTCATGACTTTAGCTCTATTCAGCAGTGTATAAATAAGAGTGAAGGAGAAGCAGAAGGAAAAAGTAGTCTAGGGTTGGGTATTTGGTAAGGAATAATTGATGTCTGGGTAAGGGGAAGATAATGTAAAATTAAAATGCTTCAGTTAGGGGTGAAGATAGGGAAGAGATCATAACCGTTACAGGGATGATGGCCTATGCTAGAACTGATGTAGATGTTTTGAAAAATAGGGTTAGGGATCAGAATGTTATAACACAAATAGGTGGTGCGGTGGATAGAATGCACACACACACACACACACACACACACACACATTCAGACCCACACAGACACACACACACATACATAAAGCAAACATTTATTAAACACTTATTATATACCAAACTCTATCTTAAGGCAAGAAGCCTTAACTGAATCCTGCTTGAATGAGGTAGGGGAGAAAGGGGGAGGAAAGAATAAAGTAAAAAGTGTATAGAGAACAAAAGAAAACCTATGAGAAAGCAAAGATGGACAGATAAGAATACAATGTCTTCTATCATATATGTTTTCTTGAAATGGAAATTTATTGTTTCATATTTTGAATCCTTCCTGATGCTCTGCTGGGCACATGACATTGTTTTGTTTTGCTTTGTTTTTCCTTTTCTTTTTCTTTTCTTGTTTTTTTTTTCTTATTTTGCATTTGTTTTAAATACATTAAAAATAAATTCTTGTAAGACTGCCACTATTCCACTGCTCTTCAATATTGTATTAGAAATGTTAGCTTTAGCAATAAGAGAAGAAAAGGAAATTAAAGGGATTAAGAGTAGGTAATAAGGAAACCAAAGTATAACTCTTTACAGATAATATGATGGTATACTTAAGGAATCCTAGAGAATCAACTAACTAGAAACAATTAACAATTCACATAAATCATTAGAATTTCTGTGTTACCAACAAAGTCCAGCAGCAAGAGATACAAAGAGAAATTCCATTTAAAATAACTGTAAATAATGTAAACTATTTGGGAATCTACCTGCCAAGATAAAATCAGGAACTATATGATCACAATTACAAAACACTTTCTACACAAATAAAGTCAGATCTAAACAACTAGAAGAATATCAAGTGCTCATGGACAGGCTGAGATAAAAATAAATACTTATTTTTTTTAAATTAACTTTCCTCTATATAATTTGACAACTGTATTTACATTTTATTCCAACATCTCCTAAGCTACTCTGTCACTAGTTGGCCAGGAGATGATGTAGTTTCTGGACTTTTTGACCTCCTTGCTTCAATAATTGCTTTGTTGTCTTTTTCTTTATAAATATCAAAAGGGGGAACTTACAGTTTGCTTGAGTAGCTCAGGTTACAACAGTTATAGTTGCACACAGTGTTTTCTCATTAATGTTTCCCCCTTTTGTGATCATTTTGATTTTTGCTACAAGGCAGTGCCCAATTACACCTAGACAATTGATTCAAAATGATACATACCAATAATCAATTGTTTTCTGTCAAGATCCATGAATTTCTTCTTGGTTATTTTTTGTTTGTTTGTTTTTTGATGAAGTTGAGTCCTAGTCAGGAAATATCTTATCTGTGTCTCAAAGAAGATATTTTTGATAAATATTTCTGAGGTTTCTATGTAGAATCCATGTCTTTTATTTTTTTTATTTGTTAATGCCAAATCATATTTTTCCAACTTATATTTCATTACCTTTCCCTGTGTCCACTTTGCATTGATGCCATTAGTTTATTTTTTAATGTTGACTTAGATTGGAGGATCTCATGAAGTTCTTCACAGATTTTGTTTTTTTTTTAATTTAATTATTGTTTTGTTACATTTTAAGTTTTGAACTGAACATGCCCAATCTGCATTAGGGAATGCCACCTTTTAACTATATATCTACATATATATATATACATATATATATATATGTAAAGCCATACTATACATATTTCTATGTATTAGTTCTTTCTCTAGAGCTAGGTAGCATATTCCTTCAAAGGTCCTTTTTAAGTTGATTTGATTATTTATAATACCTATAATAACCTGATCATTCACTTCATAGACTTTCTTAAACTTGTAAGGTTTTTTTTGCTTCTATTTATCATAGCTAGTATAAATGAGAAAACCAAAGTACCATGCAATATTTTTTCTTGTTTTCTTTAGATAAACTATAAGTTAGCTTAATGAACATTAAACAGGGCAAGTATCAGAAAACCTATAAAGCACTGCTAAAGATTGTGAAGTTGTAAATAAAAAAACTGGAAATTTTGGGGGCATAGATGGTGTCATCACTGCTGCCAGTTGAAGATAGGGTAATCAAAAGAAAGAATTATATGTGGAAACAGAAAAAAAACTAGCTAAAAGTGGTATCTGAAAATAGTATTTGTACTTTTTTATCATGACTTAAAATATAGGAATGATATATTCTTAGGCAAGGATGGAGAACATCTAACAGTAAAAATATATTTGCCTGGAAACTTATGAATTTAATCAAGAAGGCTTATTACTTAAAAAGAGAAAATTTACTACATAGATCTGACAATACAAATACCACACAAATACAAAATAAGACCAAGACTTAACAGAAGAGTTCTAATACTTTATGAGAAAAAATACCAAAGAGGAGAGCCAGCAATAAAACCCATAAACCCATAAATGCACGAAGTAAAGGCAACAAATAGGATAAACTAGAGATACTTACTCAATTACATGAATTATATCTAATATACATCACTGAGACTTTTTAAGGTCAGATTCATGATTGGGTTATAAAACAGTGTGCCTGCATCTTTTAGTACAGAAAGATCTGACCAATGTGATTGCTGAGCTACTTTCATGGTCTTCAAAAGATCTTGATGAGATTAGGAAAGGTATCTGAAGATTGACGAACAAAAAAGGAAGGGTTTAATCTGCAAATTCTAGGCAAGTGAGTTTAACATCATTTTCATATCTTGCAAATTTCTAAAACATTGTTAAGTATTTGTGATCATTCAGAAATAGAAGGAAATGATCACTAAAATCCACCCAATTTCATTAAGTATTTATCATGCTAAACAGAACTTATTTTTTTTTAGCATGTTTTCTTTTTTTTCCCTGACAGTCACCAGACTAGCAGATCAAAGAGATACTTACTACACACCTAGTGGACAGAGATTTCATCAAAAGTCATGTTATCTTATGGAGAAGATAGATAGATATGGATAGATCAACAGTATTGAGCTTAACTAGAAACATACCTTTTCAGACTGCATATTAATTTGGAAAACTATAAGATAAAGAATTTAATGACAAAATTCTGCCATAAAAAAATAAAAAAGAAAATGAATAAACATATAAATAAATAAATAAACTTGATAAACAAGAATATTAGTTAGATAAATTGTAATTAATATAAATGAAAAATTTTGCCCTGGGGCTCAAAAGCAGCTTCTCAACTATGAAATAAAATAATGTTTTATCTTTTTAAAAAAGATCTGGAAGTTTTAGCAATCTGAAAGCTCTAACAGTAGAGAGCAAACCCATTGCTATTAGGGTTCCATTATGAGAAGAATGACAACCAAAATGAGGGATAGGATTATTTCTCTACTCAGGTCTAAAGTACATGTTGAGAGTACCATATTCTGGTTATCATATTTTAACAAAGATAGATAAGCATGGAAGAAGGTGACCATGAGATAATGAGGATATGTCAGATGAAAATTGATGGAAATGTTTAATCTGAAGTAGGGAAGAATTGGGAAAAGGACAAGATAACTGAAAATGTGTAGAGGACAATAATATGAAGGTGATTTTGAACTTGTTCTACTAGCCCTAGGCAAGCCTTTACTCTCTTGTAGAATTTTAATTTTTAGAAAGTTTTCCCCTCCTTTCATCAAACTTAATTTTTCTAGCAAAGCTAGAAACTGGCTTGCCTAAAAGATTAAGTAGGAGATAATCTAAGGCTTAAGGCTGGATGTATAAGTCTGAGAATTATTTGCAAAGATAATGAAAATCATGGCAGCTGATGAGGTCAAGAAAACATAAAGAGAGCTGACAACAAATGTGATCCACGCTCAGGAAGTGCAATACAGATGAATATTTGGCAGAATCTGAGAAATTTAATCAGAGAAATAGGAAGAGAAGTAACAGTATCATGAAAACCCAAAGAGAAGGTGTATCTAGAAGAAAAGAGTAATCAACAGATTTTCGGACTTAGAGAAGTGAAGAAAAATGAGAACTGAGAAAAGGCTGACAAAGAAATCAAGAGGGAGGCTTTAAGATGTGGTAATTAGGTCAACAGGAATTCAGAAAGAGCAGATGGAGAAAGGGTTCTTGCTCATATTTGTTTCAGTCTAGTTGACTCCCCGGATAACTTTCTAGATTGTTTAGATATTGTGAATCGGATTCTATAAGTTACCTAACTTTAAAAAAAATTCTCCATTTTATTTCTAAAAGGAATGTTTCATTTAGCAACAATGAACTCTATATTTTTTCACTTATAATGGGAAAGTCAATATTGATATTCTCCAATTTCTCCCATAGTATATCTGCTGTTTACTTGTTGATTAGGATTTCATATTTAAGCTACCAACAATAAAATGAATGTTTACAGTTTCCAGCTTTTTTTTTTACCAGAGACTGAAGAATGTCTGAATAAGTTGTAGTATATGAACACGATTGAATACTATTGTGCGGTACGAAATGGAGTAATAGATGATTTCAAAATAATATGAAAAGTCTTATCTGTTATAAAGCAGCAGTTACTAAAACCATCTGGTATTGGCTAAGAAATAGACTAGTTGATCAATGGAATAAGTTAGGTTCAAAGGACAAAACAGCCAATAACTTTAATAATAATAGTGTTTGACAAACCCAAAGACACCAGTTTCTGGGATAAGAATGCATTATTTGACAAAAATTGCTGGGAAAATTGGAAATCAGTATGGCAGAAACTAGGCATTGACCCACACTTAACACCGTACACCAAGATAAGGTCAAAATGGGTTCATGACCTAGGCATAAAGAATGAGATTATAAATAAATTGGAAGAGCATAGGATAGTTTACCTGTCAGACCTGTGGAAGAGGGAGGAATTTATGACCAAAGAAGAACTAGAGATCACTATTGACCACAACATAGAAAATTTTGATTATATCAAATTGAAAAGTTTTTGTACAAACAAAACAAATGCAAACAAGATTAGAAGGGAAACAATAAACTGGGAAAACATTTTTACAATCAAAGGTTCTGATAAAGGCCTCATTACCAAAATATATAGAGAATTGACTCTAATTTATAAGAAATCAAACCATTCTCCAATTGATAAATGGTCAAAGGATATGAACAGATAATTCTCAGACGAAGAAATTGAAACTATTTGTAGACATATGAAAATATGCTCCAAATCATTATTAATCAGAGAAATGCAAATTAAGACAACTCTGAGATACCACTACACACCTGTCAGATTGGCTAGAATGACAGGGAAAGATAATGGGGAATGTTGGAGGGGATGTGGGAAAACAGGGACACTGATACATTGTTGGTGGAATTGTGAACACATCCAGCCATTCTGGAGAGCAATTTGGAACTATGCTCAAAAAGTTATCAAGCTGTGCATACCCTTTGATCCAGCAGTGTTTCTACTGGGCTTATACACCAAAGAGATACTAAAGAAAGGAAAGGGACCTGTATGTGCCAAAATGTTTGTGGCAGCCCTGTTTGTAGTGACTAGAAACTGGAAAATGAAAGGATGTCCATCAATTGGAGAATGGTTGAGTAAATTGTGGTATATGAACATTATGGAATATTATTGTTCTGTAAGGAACGACCAGCAGGATGAATACAGAGAGGACTGGCGAGACTTACATGAACTGATGCTGAGTGAAATGAGCAGAACCAGGAGATCATTATATACCTCAACAATGATACTGTTTGAGGATGTATTCTGATGGAAGTGGACCTTTTTGATAAAGAAAGCCTTAATTGATCAAAGATGGACAGAAGCAGCTACACCCAGAGAAAGAACACTGGAAATGAATATAAACTGCTTGCATTTATGTTTTTCCTCCCGGGTTATTTATAGCTTCTGAATTCAATTCTCCCTGTGCAACAAGAAAAATGTTTGGTTCTGCACACATATATTGTATCTAGGATATACTGCAACCCATTCAACATGTAAAGGACTCTTGCCATCTAGGGTGAAGGGGTGGAGGGAGGGAGGGGAAAAATCGGAACAGAAATGAATGCAAGGGATAATGCTGTAAAAAATTACCCTGGCATGCGTTCTATCAATAAAAAATTATTGAAAAAAAAAGTCTTATCTGAATTGATTCAGAGTGAAGTGAGTAGAACCTGAAGACTATTTATACATCAACATTTTTTAAATGAACAGCTGGGGGAGTAGTGGTTAGAAAGTGATGAAGAATGAAATAAGCAGAACCAAGAAAACAGTTAATGTAATTTAAAAAAAAAACAAATAAAAACCCTAAAATTTAAATGACTATGATCAATGCACTGGTCCTTCATATTGATGGAGGACAATGATATATATTCTGTCCATTACTGAGACATAGCAGATATGGTATGAATGGATGTAGAATGAAACATATATTTTTATTCACAACTATCTATGGAACATGATTTGTTCGACTATGTATATTTGTTACAAGAAATTTGTTGTTTTTTCAATGGTGTTAGTAGTTAAAGGAAAGTAAAGAACACATATTTCTGTTAGTTTTTTAAAAATATATAAACAATTAAATAGAAAAATATGGAATAACTACAAGTGTGAATTATTGCATGCACTTTCAGGTGAAGTCATTATATTTTTTGTTTTTACTTATTTTGTTTCAAGAAATTGATTACAAATAGGAGTAATCTATAAATGTATGTAATGTAAAGCAAAATGCATCAATAAAACTTTTTAAAGAAAAAAAATCTAATCTTTATAGATGGACTGAATTGTTTAATTCTTAACTTTATCTTCTCTGTTTTCCATTAATCTGCCACCATCCCTATAGCTATGATGTATTATGTGGAAGTGAGACCCAGTTTATAGTTTTTCTTTTATTTTGTGGGTTGTGGTAGTCAGATAATTTCTTATCTAGGAAGTGATGCACTCTCTTGATTTAGCCATGCTGGTCCTCAGATAGCTAACTCTGTGGCCAGGGCCACACTTAAAACCTTCCTGGATTAATAAAACCTGCTTGAACTCCACTTTCATAGATTTTGAAAATACAAGGTCACCTCTATCCCACAGCAAAGCATTGGAGCAAGACTTCTGTGAAGATGGATGATATGTATTGGTGGGCAATTTTACCATGTAAAATGAGTTTTATGCTTTTAACCTGCCAAGTGTAATTTAATTTCGCTTCCTAAAATGTCTGAAAACACTCATTCTACTTTTTTTTTTAATGTGGGAATTTTTCATTTTATTGATAGATTTTCAAGAAGGCTGATGTGTCACGAGCAGTTGACTTTTCCCCAAACCACAGTGCTTAGCTTTTGATATAGTTATCTTATAAAAGCCAAAAAATGAAACTAATTTGAGACTGCCAGAGTTATCTTCAAAAATTTATGAAATATAATTTAAAAGTCTGTCTTTGGTTTCCATAGTTAAATATAGTTAAACAGAGCCAAGCTTAAGGAGTATATCATTTGTCAAAATAATTGATCTGGAAACACCCCCACACAAATTTTAACCCTAAAAAAAGTATTTTAAATGAGTTCTGATATAGATAAATAAGTTTTGAAATGAATAAAGACATTTGTTAATACCAGAAGGCAAACGTATTTCCCTTATTTTAGGGAAAGAGAAGTAAAAATATTTTAGATAGGTTTAGGGTTGTTATTTTTAGAAATATCATAAACCAGAAAGAGTTATGAATTACAACCTTATGAAAGTTAAATACAAGTTAGCACTGTTGAACAAAGTATCATTGCAAAGAAACAGTTTGCTAATAAACTGTGTTAGACCTACTAAAAGACAAGCAATTGTTGAAAAGTAAAGAGAATATGCTACTTTTCGTAGGTCCATAATCTGTCATTTATTATATCTTCTGGTCTGTTCAGTTCTGTATACCATATATTTATTCAGAAGATGATTACATTTTATTAACCTAATTATTTATAGTGTTTACTCAAATGGAAAGCTCATTTTTATTTCAAGGATTGATAATGCCTATGAAAGAAAGTTTAATCATCAGAACATTGTAATCATGGTTGGCCACATCATTATCACATATGATCATGTAGCATATCATATATATTATCATACATAATCATATATCATATCATATCATATAAACATAGTATGTTTATATAACACTTTGAAACTTACTAAAAAATTGCCTTGAGGCTCTAGGTTAATTTATTATAGTAAACACATAAAGCACAAAAAATGTTTTCTTTTTAAAACTTGGGCCACAAGAAACAATAGATTCAAAACACAAAATAAGAATTCCATCCACTTAAACTTGCTATTTAACTTTCCAATCTATTAACAGATAAAATGGAAGAAGAGAAAATATTATCTTTTGGGATCACCACAAATGAAATATGAATACTCACATTGTAAATTGTACAGAGACAAATAAGATGCAATGGAGAAAGAATATCTTAAAAGAAGAGAAGTTCCCTGAGCTGTAAAAAAAAAGAGAATAGTATAGCATATCTGCATGAAGTAAGATATAGCTAGGTCGTAGAGAAATGATGAAAGGTCTCAGTTTCTGCAAAGAATATAAAATATATTGTAAGATGCGAAATATTTCTACAGATATTCAAACATGAATCAGCAAAGAAGCTGTTCTAAGGAGAATAATGGATGTAGGAAAGAATTGTATTAGAACATTTATACTGAAGGATTGTATTTCAAGTATGAAATGATATCAAATGATATCAAATACAATGCATTACTTAGGATGTGTTTTTTGTGTTTGGGGTTCAGTTATTTTTGAATTATGTTACTCCATTTGGCATTTTCCTGGCAAAGATACTGGAATGATTTGCCATTTCCTTCTCCAGCTCACTTCATATATAAGGAAACTGAGATAAACAGGGTTAAGTGACTTTCTGGGGTTGTAAGCTACTAAGTGTCTGGCCTTAGCCAGATTTGAACTCAGAAAGATTTGTCTTCCTGACTCCAGGGAAAGAGAAGTAAAAATATTTTAGATAGTTTTAGGGTTGTTATTTTTAGAAATATCATAAACCAGAAAGAGTTATGAATTACAACCTTATGAAAGTTAAATACAAGTTAGCACTGTTGAACAAAGTATCATTGCAAAGAAACAGTTTGCTAATAAACTGTGTTAGACCTACTAAAAGACAAGCAATTGCTGAAAAGTAAAGAGAATATGCTACTTTTCATAGGTCCATAATCTGTCATTTATTATATCTTCTGGTCTGTTCAGTTCTGTATACCATATATTTATTCAGAAGATGATTACATTTTATTAACCTAATTATTTATAGTGTTTACTCAAATGGAAAGCTCATTTTTATTTCAAGGATTGATAATGCCTATGAAAGAAAGTTTAATCATCAGAACATTGTAATCATGGTTGGCCACATCATTATCACATATGATCATGTAGCATATCATATATATTATCATACATAATCATATATCATGTCATATCATATAAACATAGTATGTTTATATAACACTTTGAAACTTACTAAAAAATTGCCTTGAGGCTCTAGGTTAATTTATTATAGTAAACACATAAAGCACAAAAAATGTTTTCTTTTTAAAACTTGGGCCACAAGAAACAATAGATTCAAAACACAAAATAAGAATTCCATCCACTTAAACTTGCTATTTAACTTTCCAATCTATTAACAGATAAAATGGAAGGAGAGAAAATATTATCTTTTGGGATCACCACAAATGAAATATGAATACTCACATTGTAAATTGTACAGAGACAAATAAGATGCAATGGAGAAAGAATATCTTAAAAGAAGAGAAGTTCCCTGAGCTGTAAAAAAAAGAGAATAGTATAGCATATCTGCATGAAGTAAGATATAGCTAGGTTGTAGAGAAATGATGAAAGGTCTCAGTTTCTGCAAAGAATATAAAATATATTGTAAGATGTGAAATATTTCTACAGATATTCAAACATGAATCAGTAAAGAAGCTGTTCTAAGGAGAATAATGGATGTAGGAGAGAATTGTATTAGAACATTTATACTGAAGGATTGTATTTCAAGTATGAAATGATATCAAATGATATCAAATACAATGCATTACTTAGGATGTGTTTTTTGTGTTTGGGGTTCAGTTATTTTTGAATTATGTTACTCCATTTGGCATTTTCCTGGCAAAGATACTGGAATGATTTGCCATTTCCTTCTCCAGCTCACTTCATATATAAGGAAACTGAGATAAACAGGGTTAAGTGACTTTCTGGGGTTGTAAGCTACTAAGTGTCTGGCCTTAGCCAGATTTGAACTCAGAAAGATTTGTCTTCCTGACTCCAGGTGAGACACTGTGTCCACTGTAACACTTAGTTGCCTTTGGGGGTGTGTATAGTTATCTCTTAAACCCCAAAAGAAAAAAAATCCAGATTAATTCTATGAATGCTCTTTGAAACTGAGACATATAGACGTTAAAATCTTAGGTATGTAAAATTAACTAGGAAATTCTTGTAGAGTTTGTTATAATTTAGTTTCTTTGTATGCTACTTTGAGAATAGAATTCAAACAATTATAGGTAAGACATACTATTTGCTGCTGGTTGAGACAAAGGTTACAATACTTAAAACATAATATCACATTCCTCAGGTTTGGAGTAAGAACCATCAGTGAAATCATTTGGATAGGCAAATGAATAGAAAATAGTAACAGTGGATTATTCCTTAGAGGTCACAGCATAAAGATCCTGCAAAGATTCTCTCAAGGAAAAAGAAAAAGAACTATAAAATGGCACAATCAAATTGTTTAATCTTTTCATAATTCTATATCGTGATAGTATGTAGTGATTATTACACAGATTCAGTACTACCTCTGAACATATCTAGTTTTCAAGATTCTAAAGAAGAAATTCTAAAGATGCACATTTTGTCAGTTTATGTTTGGACTAGGTTTTATAGCACCCAAGTGATCTAACTATCTTTAGGAAAACATGTACTTATAGATCTCTTAATTGTAGCATTGAAAAGTAGAAGAGAGAAATTTTAAAAGTAAGGGACTTTATGTGGTCTTCAACAGAGTGAAAAGAAAAGGGTAGGTGGAAAAAAACTCAGAAATAAAAAAAAAGTCTTAGCAACAAAGGACTAAACTTATGTAACTTACTGTGCTCTTATGATTTAACACAGAAGACTTAGCATAAGGAAAATGACAGGTGTGGCTCAGACAACTAGATGGCCCAGCAGACAGAGAACTAGTCCTAGAGTCAAGATTTGAGTTCAAAATTTACCAAAAACATTAATTGTATGGTGCTGAGCAAGTCACTTGACTTAGCTAACCCTTAGATTCTTCATATTTAAAATGGAAGTGATAACAGCACCTACTTCCCAGAGTTATTATGAGAACCAAATGTGATAATATTTAAAATACTTTTTTTAAAATTTTCAACATTAGACATGTCATAAGAGAAAAATGAGAACTAAAATGAAAAATTATGAGAAAACCAACAAAAAGATGAAAACGGTATGCTACAATCTGCATTCAGATCCCACAATTCTTTCTGGATGTGAATAGCATTTTCTATCATGAATCTTTTAGAAATGTCTTAGATCATTGTATTGCTGAAAAGAGCAAAGCCTATCAAAGTTCATCATATGCACAATGTTGCTGTTACTGTGTACAGTAACATACAATATGTCTCCAGTTCTGCTCATTTCACTCAGCAACAGTTCATGTAAGTCTTTCCAGGTTTTTCTGAAATCTGTCTGTTCAACATTTCTTATAGCACAGTAGTATTCCATTATGATCTCATACCATAATTTCAGCCATTCCCCAGTTGATGGGTTTCCCTTCATTTTCCAGTTCTTTGCCATTACAAAGAAAGCTGCTATAAATATTTTTGTACATGTGAGTCCTTTTCCATTTTTTATGATCTCTTGGGGATACATATCTAGTGGTGGTATTGCAAACCCTAAAATTATATAAATGTTGACTATTATAATTTTATGAAATAACATCTTGAATAATTAAGTATAACCAAAATTATATTTTCACTTTTATTTTATTATAAAATTAAGAATGTGTTCCATTAATGGTTCTTACGAAATTTAATGCTTATAGTGTTTTAAGAAAATTGTTCTGGTAGTGCTGCACATTGGAAGGAAAGGTACTGAGTCTAGACTCAAATAAATTATTGAATATGCTTTTACTGTAACCTAAGCATGAAATAAAAAAGGTTTGAACTAAAATGAAGTGCTGACAGTGAAATAAGGAAAGGATTGACAACTATTAATACTTAACACACAAGTGCATACAGTTCCAACCGTAGTTTCTAGGACTTATCCATCTAAGATAGTCTTATCCACATGTATTTTTTACCAACCAGGTAAATGGCATGGTGCAATCAAAAGAACACTGAGTGTGTATTCAGAAGATAAAACTCAGGTTCTAGTATTGCTATTGCTTCTTGCTATGTGTAACTTTGGGAAGTGACTAGACCTCTCTGATCTTCAGTTTGCTCATCTACAAAGTGGGTATGATTATCCATCTCAAAAATTTCTGAGGGAAAGTACTCACTTTTATATTTCCAATATCCATGATTTCATTGGTGTGAATTTCCCATAATCAATTCTTCCAGATTCCTCCCTGTGATAGACTGCTTTCTTACCTGGGCCTGAATACTCCTGTTATTCATAGAATTTTCCCCAAGTCATGTGTTTTATCCTATTAGAGCTGCCAAATGTTTAACCCCAACCAAGATTAATTTGGTGCATCTCGTAGCACCCAGATGCTCTTATTGACATGAAATGATCACTGTTCATAATAAAAGAACCTCTTTCTATCCTGATTATTTATTTACATGTAGATGCATGTTTTCCTGAAGGGTAATTCTTTTGTCAGAAACACTTTTCTCATATCAAAAGTTGAGAAAAGAATGTGCATGTTGTTTTTTTAGTTTTATTAATTTCATTTCAGTTGGCAATAGAATATAATTGGATCTGTGGTTTCAAATGAATCATTCTGTGTTGGATTATTACATAGAGAAGCTATTAATTAAGCTGTAAAAGTGATCACCTTTCTTTTTTCCCTAATTTGAAGAGAAAAATTTTCTTCTTAAAAAAACATGTTGATTATCTTTTTTTTATTTGTATAAAGTTTGTTGTGTGTGTATACACATTTAGGTTTTTTTAATACACATTTAATTTTGTTGTTTTTGTATTACATTTAGTATATATCTGTATGTATGTGTGTATACATGTAGTTTTATACAGTTAGACTAACAATTTTTATATCATATACCATAATAAACTTAAAATAATTATACAATTTATACAATACACAATATTATAGAATATTTATACAAATATTATATATATACAAATTATACAATAGTGATATAATTTGTCCTAAAACCTCTGTGCAGCTTTAAGCCTTAATATCTTTAAAATACATTAAGATTTTTGGGATATGTTGTATGGCACACCATTTTATGATCATATCATTTTCAAAAATCAGAAGTCAAGATCCAGGTACCTTTCACAGCTATCCCTGGGCTATGGTTAGGGGAATAGAAGTTCTTAATTAAGGAAAAAATAGATTAAAAAATTAAACACAGTTTTGATTACATTAAATTGACATGCTTTTTCATGAACACAAGAAATTTAGGTAAGATAAGAAAGGAAGCTATTGATTTGGGGGAAAATTTTTTCATATTATATCTTTCTGATAAGGATATGACATCCATGATATATAGGCTGCTAACATGGATATATAAGACCAAGAGCCACCCCTCAATGAATAAACTGGTCAAAGGATGAGAATAATTCTCTTTTTTAAAGTAACTTTTTATTTTCAAAATATATGCAAAAATAGTTTTCAATGTTCATCCTTGCAAATCCTCGTGTTCCAAATTTTTATCCCTCCTTTCCCCCACTTCTCTCCTAGACAGTAAGTAATCCAATATATGTTAAACATGTGCAATTCTTCTATACATATTTCTACATCTATCATGTTGCACAAGAAAAAATCAAAAAGGGGGAAAAGGAAAAAGGAAAAAAAAAGCAAGCAAACAACAACAAAAAAGTGAAAATACTATATTTTGATTCACATTCAGTCCCCACAGTCCTTTCTCTGGGTGCAGAGAGCTCTCTTTATCACAAGTCTATTGGAATTGACCTGAATCACCTCACTGTTGAAAGGAGCCACATCCATCAGAATTGATCATCACATAATTTTGTTGTTGCTATGCACAATGTTCTCTTAGTTCTACTCACTTCAATTTGCATCACTTCATATAAGTCTTTCCAGGTCTTTCTGAAATCATCCTGCTGACTATTTCTTATGAAAGAATAATATTCCATAATATTCATATACCACAACATATTCGGCCATTCCCCAACTGATGATCATTCACTCAGTTTCCAAGAACAAACAATTGTCAACAGAATTCCAAATAATTAAGAACTGTAGGAGTAACTGTTGCACACTACAATGATGGCATAACATCATATTCTATCTGTAACATTCACTCATTTTATTTTTTATTCATATACATTTAATCAACTGGCTAAACATATAATCTGTTAAATATCAAGTATTCATCTACTTCCTATAATTTAATTCCAAAGAAAAATTATGTAAGCTTTATGTATTAAGAAAAAAAAACCTACTTAAACACAAACCTATGTGTTTTTTTTTAATTTTTGTATTCATGAAAAAAATGTTGGCAATAATGAGAATTTCACAATCAGTAATCCAATAGTACATATTTGTAGTGCTGCTAAAAAAGAAAAAGAAATAGAGCCTTTGGAAACTGCCTTCTGATCTTTATCATAGGAGTTTGACCCAATATATCTTAGCCTGTTTTGGGCTCCAGTCCAAAGCTGAAGATTTACAATTGGGAAGAAGAGAGTCCAGTTTTAGGAGCCCTGCTGGGATGGATAGTAGGCAGGAGGCAATATATTCTAATTAGAGACAACTAGTGTCCAACAATGCTTTCACATAAACTCTACAATATGTGAGAACATGTCTCCTGGGTCCAAAAGCTTTTAATTGAGCAAACACAGTCTCTCTGGTTGCCAGAGATGAGGAAGCGATGTATTTGCTAAATGGAGCATTCAGGTTTTGCCACTTACTTGCTGAGACGAGTCTCTTGATTTCTTAAGATCCAGTTTTTTCATGTACAAAATAAGAAGTTTGGACTAGATCTGGCCTTCTTAGCTGGTTGTGGACATATTTTCATGTATAAACATATAGAGAAAGATAATATTTCAATTTAGTTGGTTTTCTTTATATCCTATATATTTTAGTTTATACACATAAAAATATTATCCTGAGGTATCCATAGCCTAGAAAAATATTCCATAACACAAAAAAAATTAAGAACCCTTGTAATAGATAATAACTAAGTTCCCTTCCAAAAGTAATTTATGCTACACACCCAAACATGTACACCCTACCTATCTTCTCCGGAATCTATTTTCTTACTTCTCCCTCAAATGGCAAAAAGCAGCCTTGAGCATCTTCCCACTCCCAGTCTTTCACCTGCATTTACCTGAGGGTATCCTAGGTGCTAATAGAAGTGAGTTAGCGGAAACTCAAAGCAATTAGACCATGAGTTTCCTCTCCAAGAACAGGCTTGGGAGTAAAAGAGAGAGAGAAGACCCAAGATAGAGGTGATGAGACCAAGAAGGATCTAAGGTAGAGGAGTAATGGTCATTAAGGAATCACATAAGATAATGCATATAAAGTGCTTTGTGCACCTTAAAGTATTATAGGAATGTGAGCTATTATTGGAATGTATCTGGTTTTGCTCATCTTTCTAAATGGAGCTTATCGGGTCTCAGACAGATTTGGAAGGGAAAGAAACGACCCTAGGAGAAGTTGCTATGCTGATATTTTTCTCATGTCTAAAGTCCTGTAGACTTTTATTAATAAATCATTAATTGTTCAGAGCAAAAGGCTGGAGTGGGGATGGGGAAGATGGAAAGACATGGGGAAAGAAAAGAATGCCAGAACAAACTTCTCAGCATAACTGGACAAAACAGTGAATAAAGCGATGGACCTGGAGTCAGGAAAATCTGAGTTCAAATCCAGGCTAAGACAGTTACCAGGGTGGTTGACCTTAAAAAGGTCCTTTAATTTTTATTTGCCTCCGTTTCCTCATCGGCAAAATGGGGATAATAAAATTATCTACCTTCCAGGATTATTGTGAAGATCAAATGAAATATTAATTGTGAAACTCTTAGAACAGTGACTGGCACATAGTACGTGCCATATAAATTGAGTTGTTGTTACTAGTACTGTCTGTCTCTTCCTGCCCCTAACTCTCCTTTTTTCCCTATATCATACTGCCTCTCGGTTGATTTTATTCTAAAGAAAATTCTGCTATGAAGAAATAATCTTAATAATCTCAATATCCTATAGAATATGTTATAATGGGATTTTTAACAATTAGCAATCATTTAATAAGTATTTATTAAGTGTCTACTTTGTACCAAGAACAGCGCTAGGTGCTTTCAATATAAACACAAAATTGAGACAAACTCTGTCCTCAAGAAGTTTATATTCTACTAACAGCATAGAACTGACCAGTTTCTTATGATCTATATAAAGTAGACTGGTTAAGGAAAAAATGATGTGACAGCATTGCATCTTTGTTTAGATTAGAATAATAAGCACTGGATTTGTTCATTCACTCCATTTTTAGAACATTTTATTTAACATACCTAGACTTCTATTCATCATTACAGCTGCTTAAGGGAATATTTTTGCATCATCTTGGAATATTAAAATCTTTAAAATGACAATGTTAAAAAAGTTTTTATTTAGCTAAAGCATCTTAAAGTACAAAAATTATATTTTATATTAGTCATGGGAGGCTTTTTAAACACAACCTGTGTATTATCAGCATCTACTTATTTCTTGGGACCTATACACAATGATAATTATGAAAACTCTTTTGAAGCATTTAAGAAAAGTAAGTAGTTATCTTTGTAACAAAGTTTTTGAGAGAAAAATTTGAAGCAAAATTAATGATATTATGTTTAGTGTTCCACATCTGTATACCCCCACTTTTCTAAAGGAATAGAAAGTGTTTTCTCATGTACCTTCTTGGGGGAGGGGGTGTCACAATTTTTCTTTATAATTCCCTAATATTACTTTTCTATTATTTTGTGGACGTTCTTTCTATTTCCATAGTTGTAGTCATTGGGTATATCATTTTCCTATTTAGTCCCTTCTCTCTATATGTTTTCTCTGTGTCTTATTTATACGTAGTTGTAGCACATTGAGGTCCTTGAGTGTATGTCTGCTCTGCATTTCTTTGTATCACAAGGACTTAACAAAATGATATAGAGTAAGTGCTTAATAAATACTGGATGAATGGCTAAATTGACTAATCATGACTTTATTTTGTATCAGTTTATGCAGATCTTTTTATGCTTCTCTATATTCATCATATTCACCATTTCTTTAAAAAAACAGTAATATTCCATTAAATTCATGTAACAATAAAGTGCTTAGCTATTCCCCAATAAATGGGTATATATTTTGTTTCTAGTTCTTTTGCTGCCATTATAAATATTTGGTATATATCAAGCCTCTCTTTCTAAAAGCTACTTCCTTGAATAAATGCTTAGCAGTGAAATCTCTGGACCAAAGGGTATGAACATTTTTTAGTCATTCAATTTTACATGATTCCAAATCGCTAATTTACAATTCTGACAGTGTATTAGTGTTCTACACTAATTTCTACACATTTTTCAAAATTTATTTATTAAAGTAATTGAAATGCATCGGTTCTTTTTATCTATAATGATAGCAAGCCTGAGGGAGAAACTTTAGTCATCAATTATTCCAAAGCTTTCAATTTATAAATGAAAAATAGAAACTGAAAGAGGTGAAGTGTCAGGGCCTAGGCCGAAATAATAATAAGCCTTTGTAGGAAAAAATCCAAGCTACTCAGAGATAGCAAAAGACTAAGCTTCAAACTATTTATACTCAGCTGCCCTGCTTGGCTCAAGATGTGCTGTGAGACGCCGGCCAGCATGTATGGGTGGGTTTAAAATTTCTCAGCAAGCAGTGGGTTTCCCCGGGGAATATCTGGGAGTTTTGCAACTATCTGGTCTGGCTCACCTTGCTTTGTTTCCACATCTTCTCCCCTTCTACTCTCTTCCCTCAAACTTTTATCTGTTTAAACACTTCAAATCCTGTAGTTTCCCCATTTATAGACTCCAAATGGTATTGATTAACTACCTGGATTGTCTAATTCAGCCCTGTATTTGCAAAACCATGGAGCTAATTCCATTTTTGTAAGAAAAACAACTCTTTCAAAACAAAACCTTAAACTTAGCTATCTTTATAGCCAGTTAGTCATTTAGACAACAAGCCTTATTTGATGACAGACTACAATTAATAAAAAGAGGAGTGGGTAAAAGAGAATGGATATTTAATTTATCTCATTATCACTACTTAAAAGTTATTTAAAGTTCAAATTGATTAAATTCAATTCAACAAATATGTTTTCAGCACTAATAATGGGCATGACATTATGGTTAGCGATGGGCGATTCAGTGATGGCTTCAGGTAACTTAACATTTTGGATAAGGAATACTTTTAGGTAAAGAATATAAAGTAATTTAAATAGAGCAGAACTACAAATGGTATGAGAGACTGGGAAAGGCAGAAATTGTTCCCTACTAGGGAAAAGGGGGACAGTCTCACTGAGGATGTGGGTACTAGAGATGGACCTTAAAAGATAGGCCAAGAAGGAAAAGGGAAATAAGGGAATCTAGGGAATATATAACAAGGAACTATGAGGAAAATATCCTACTGCTGACAATCACATGACATGATTGTTAGTTTAATCTTAAATACAATTTGCTGTCAAGGCAACAACTCAGTTTTTAAGGAACTCCAGTTATTTGGCCAAATAATTCTATTCAACTAAATAGTTATCCCTGATCCCTCATCCTTGTTCACCCCCTCTTCATACAGCAGTTATCAAATCTTGTCATGTCAGATTTCTCTACAATATATCTCACAAACATCCCTTTCACTTCACTCTCTTCACTCACATCACCACTATTAGTTCAGGTGCCTCTCTGAATTATCTATCCTTCCTCTGATCCATCTTCCACAAAGTTGCCAAAGGGAATTTTCTAAATGTAAATCTGACCACATACAACAATCCCTCTAAACACACACACACACAAATATACCCCACACACTCCAGAAATCCCAATATTCCCGTTTACTTCTAGGATCAAATATAAACTATTCTATTTGGCATTTAATGTTCTTCACACCCTGCTCCACTCCCTGTTTTTTCAGGCTTCTCACACATTACTCTCAGATACCCATACTATTTTCTCACTCTTAGACATGTACTGAGGGCAACTCAATAGGTTATTGAGAGATATTATTAAATTTTCATTGTGAGTACTTATATCTGGGAAATTATGGAGAGCTATAAATCACAGCTTGGTTTATTGTCTTGTTGGTTTTTACACTTAAGAAAGTGATGGGAAAATGTTAATAGTAAAGATTAAACTTAAAAGTGTGTCTTATTGTTAAATACGAAATGTTGGTATTTTGTTTCCTTCTTTTCTCCCCTTTTACTCCTCACCCCTCAAATTTATGTCTGTTTAAACACTTCAAATCCTGCAGTTTCCCCAGTTATAGACTCTAAATGGTATTGATTAACTACCTGGATTGTCCAATTCAGCTCTGTGTTTGTAGAACTATGGAGCTAATTCCACACTTAATGTATACCACTGAAAAACACGAATACTTTCATCTCGATGTGCCCTAGCTATCTTCATATTGCTTAGATTTCTTACTTTTCTAATCTCAGCACCTCTAGTTTCATTTAAAACTCAATTCAGTTATTCCTTCCTTCAAGGAACCTTCCCAAATCATCTTTCACTACCCTCTTCCCATCCTATTCTATCATTACCCTATCCTACTGCCTTCCCTTTAAATCTGTTTCTTTTTTCTACTCTGTCTATTGTACACTTGTTATTTTCCTCATTCGAATGAACATTCCCTGAGGGCAGGGTCTACTTTTCAGGCTCCTAGTAATACCCAGTATTAGAGAAAGGGAGACCTTAAATATAATCTCCTATCAACCTTTTCATTTTCCAAATGAGAAAACTGGGACCCTAACAAATTAGAGATTTGCTCAGGCTCATGCAGTCAGCCTCAGAACTCAGACTTTCTTATTCCTATTAATTAAAGCTCAAACTCCCTTAATCCTATTTCTGTTTATTTCCCCCCAAGATCAAATTGGCTATATGCTAATATATATAACCCAGAGAGGTGCGGAGATGTCAGGAGTATCCCAACGTTTTTAATAGACTTTTCTTTCACTTAGCTATTGCTTATTTATAAAAATAAGCTACTATAAGCTTTGTCTAATAATTCAGAATTTTTTAAACTTTTTCCATTCGTGACTCCTTTTCAGTTGAGAAAATTTTACATGACTGTGGGTATATAAGTACATAATATAAGTACACAAATCAAACATGTATTGATAATAAACCATAATTTTACAACACCCACATTCAGTTATGGGGTAGCAAACCACAATTTAAGAAACCAGGATTTGATTCTCCTTAATCTCAGCATTAGGCTTCATGACATTGAGTAAGATTTCATGACGATGTGAAAACTGAAATGGATTCCAGGCATTTCTCTGAATCAAGCAAAGTTATTTAAAGTCAGTTTCAAAGACTTTTAACAGTCACTTCAAATCTGAGTTCTTTTTTAAAATCTCATTGCAATGATCAACAATTGCCACAAGATGGCACACGCACACGTATTGGTTTATCTTAAAATGAATGGGTGAAGAGGAGGAAAAAGTCATCTGTAAATAAGTATGGCAAGATAAACAATGAACCCCATTAGAAGGCACTTTTGATATACTTAAGCATGGAGAATTTGCCTTTGCCCAGTTATAAAATTGAGAAAAACAGTAGAATTAGCCTCTTGCTCAAACTAAAGTTTCTTTTAATAGAGATTAAATCCAAAATCTTAATAGTAAAATCATTTAAACAGGGTCAGATGAAAGGATGGATGAAATGTACAATAGTAAGAGGGAAAGGGATAGGTACTGGACTTGTGATTTTATTGATATAGGTACTTCCCACATAAGGAAGCACCCTCTACCTATTTTAAACTTTCTTTGTTATTTATCATTGTAGTTACCCAGAACCTCCTTGGGTTAAATGACTTACCGGGTTGTATGAGAGTCAGAAATTGAAGTTAGGTTTTTATGACTTGTGATTCTTGCTCTCTGTCTACTATAGCATGCTATCTCTCAGAAAGAAGACTATCTGTATATAATTTCATAAATTTATATTAACCTCTGGACTAGACTATAAGCTCCTTGAAGGTAGATGGCAGAATTTATTCTTGTTTATATCCACAATATAACCCAACACAGCAACTTAATCTATATATCTAGATATAGATATAGATATAGATATAGATTTCACTTTGATTCCTGCCTTTGATGTTACTTTTTCTAAGAAGATTTCATTGATTTTTAGTAATACAATAATTTTCATATATGTCCCACTTTTCCAAATGACAAAGAAAAAAAATTTCATCCAAAGAGCTGAGTCAATGGTATCTTATAGTTATATAACATTCCATATACCCAATTCTTCTCCCATCTCTGCAAAAAAAAAACAAAGTATTTACCTAATTTTGAAGGAATTTTCCCCAAATATTTTCAAAATATCACAAGATAAAAAGGCAAACCTCATAGCACTCTTTTACTGATTGCACAATTTCCAAGCATACTTTGCAAATTGTTGCAGCAATTTAACAAAATTTCCTATTTTCAGTGACTGATATATCCATTGCACAATAAAGCAAAAACTTGGATTAGGAAGTCAATCACTATTTGGATTCCATGATTCTGGATATGTTTTTCCCAGACAAGGTCAGATGAGAAAGTACATTTTCTGTCCTTCTCTTTGGTTGACAATGTGTTGGTTATAATGCAAAAACACAAGGACTCAAATAGATTTTTCTGACACAGAGTGCCATCTGGCACCATGCATGCTCATCACTGTTGTTCCTGCACCTTGCTTTTTCTGAACTACAGATGACATAATTGTAGGTTTGTCACTTCTCAGTAACAGCCTGTGAACTCATGACTGTGCAGAACAGATTGGTCCTTTTGATATCTGGTACAGAAGTGAAGCTCTATAAGCAACTCCACGAGAAGCTGCCTGAGGAATGACTCCAAGTGCAGAGTTTTCAGTTCTCCTAGAGGAATTTTAATACCTGTCCCCAGATTTATTTGGTAGGTTAATCAAAATATCAGACTGCTTAATTTAAAGAATTCCATTTGAATAAATTTGAAAACTCAGGATTGTCCTTCATGTCAACTCAAGGCTATGCACAGAAGTCTCAGAAATAGTATTGTTAACACTAGAAATAAATTCCACTCTATATATATTTAAATGTTTATAATATGTGTGTATGGGCTCAGGAGGAACCCTCAGGTCAGGGGATAGAATCTCCAAATATTATAAGCCCTCTATCTGTCCCACTGTAGCTGTAGCCTTGTGTTATATTCCAATAATGACAAAGATCTGTGATCTTTTCAATCTAAGTATTTCCTCTCTTAATGCAGATCTCAACTCATTATCCATTCATGTCCATCCTGTGAGATGAGCTAATTGTAGAAAATCAGTAATAATAATAATCCACAACATTTTGGTGATAAAGAATTCCTTTTTATAACATCTAGGTCTCAGTAGAACCAGAGCCAATCCTAGGAATTTTTATACCTGGGCAAGGAACATGAAACACTTCAAAATTCAACTTTGAAATTAATGATGGAAATAAAAATAAAAAAGGAAGAACTAGTACAAATTCAACTCAAAGAAGAAAGATTGGTAATGATAATGATTTCTGTTAAAGGAGCAATGCATATTTGTGTTTTGAGACAAAGCTCCAATCATTCCATCCTAGCTCTCTATGACTGTGATGATTGCTGGAATGGTAGAATACATTGAAAGTATAAGACATTAAAATGACTAAGAGATGCTAAGAATCAATTGTTTACCAAGGGTATTGGGACCTGAAATTGGAAATGAATGTAATATTGATAGTTATAGATCATTCTTTTCTATTTAACTAGAAACCTAAGAAGCTGTGTGTGTGTGTGTGTGTGTGTGTGTGTGTGTGTGTGTGTGTGTGTTGGGGGTAGGAAGGACTTAATAGTGAAAACTGGCTTAAAGATCACCTTATTCAAATTTGGCACTAAAATATATTACTCACTTGATATTTCTCTTAAACTCTCTTGTATTATTATTTGACAGATCTCACTGAATTCCTGAATTTAAATCTGGCTTCAGATATTTACTAGCTGTGTGACCTGGGCAAGACACTTAATTTTATTTGTCTCAGTTTCCTCATCTGTAAAATGAACTGGAGAAGAAAATGGCAAACCACTCTAGTATCTTTTCCAATAAAACCCCACAATTTGGTCATGAAGAGTTAAACATGACTGAAAATGACTGACCAGTTCTTCCAACTAAATTTTTTGCTCTTTGAGGACAGATACAGGACTATAGTTTTATATTCCCTATGCCTAGTGCAGTGCTGGGACTTACTTGATCTTCAGTAAATGCTTGTGGGTAAAGCTTCCAGGTCAGACTCTTTTGTTTGATGGATAAGAACATTACTGCTTTTTTTTTTGGGGGGGGGGGGGGGAATATCATGGAATGAGGAGAAAAAAAAACAAAAAGGAATTTGAAGAGATTCCAACGCACTTATTTTGTGTTCAGAACTTGCATTCCTAAACTGTAACTGGATCTTTTTGCATTTATGCTTTATGTCTACATGGCAAGAAGGAGTTAAATTCCAATCAATGACTCCTCCCTAGCCACAAAATTATAATTGTGGAATCCAGAAGTCTAACTCCTATCAAAGCATTGTGTGGTTGTTGAACTGCAGACAATTTTCACCGTCACAAAATGCCAGCAAAATATGCTCGATCTGCAAAATTTTCAGAGCTTTCTCAAGAAAATTGACCTTAAGACCATTAATTTCCTAGGAGCACTAATTAACCTTGTGAACTGAGTTTTATATGGAGTTTTGTGGCCTTGTGGAACCTCAATAATGGCTTTTGACCACATACTTCTAGAAGAAAATAGAACCAATACAATATGCCGCTCATATTGCCTCATTTTCTTGCCGTAAAAATGTGCTGAGCAAAATAACAAACATTCAAATCTAAAATTTCATCAAAAACAATACTGGTCTTATTTTCTGATGATCTTTATCTCTTTCACAAATACAACCATGAAAAACAAAGCTGCTTCAAAAAACAATTCAAAATTGTTGGTCTTGTTTGGGGAAGAATGAGAATAAAGATGAATACAGATTGCAATCATCATGGAGGATGCTTGGGTCTTTACTTCACAACTCCTGGCAATTATTCATTGAAATATTTTTAAACAGTATTTCACTAAGGCTACTATTATGTTGCCTACTTATTGCCTAAATCCTAGATTACTGGTCAATATTTTCTTCTAAGGATGGATAGTCAAGAACTCCTGAACTAAATGGAAATCATTGATTCAAGACTAGGTAGGAGTCCAGGCTGAAAACTCTGTGTGGAGTAGTCAGGGTTTCACAACAACCACCTGAGGGACCCTCTTGGATACTATCTTGATGAAGTTGTGAGACAGGTGAAAAAGACAAGTGAAAGAACCTAATAATTAGCTCCAGAACATGCAGCCCTGAAAGTCTAGAACTAAAAGCACACTAACCTGTAACAAGTTTATATGAAAAATAGAAAAAAAAATAGATGTCTGAGGCAAGCAATGGTTATAGAGGCAGAGTATGAATAATCCACAATAGTGTCATTTTTGGGTTGGACTAGTGGCAACAGTGGCAGAAACTGTCTTACTGGAAGTTTGCTTGGAGTCTCTTCTGGTAGTCATTGAGAAAAGCAAAGAGCTACTTTGTAAGCTGTTATAGAAACAAATTTAAAGAAGCTTCCTCTCTTGGCAATCCTTGCAAGCACAGGCTAGGAAATATAGAGCTGCTCCAACAGCAATCAAGACAAGTGTTCTTCCAGTGTGTTTAGAGTAATGGTTCTCTTCTTTACCTACTGATTTAATTCTCTTTCTACACTGGAGCAAGAATACATGAAAATTATTTTGAAGGGGTTAAGAATATTTTTGATGCACCACTACTAGGCATGAATACCAAAAGAGACTTTTTAATTGACCTATTCTGTACAAAAAATATTTATAGTGGCAAATATCTATTATATATATATATATAATATATAATATTATTATAGTGGTAAATATTTATAAGAAAGAAAAGAAGGAAGGAAGGAAGGAAGGAAGGAAGGAAGGAAGGAAGGAAGGAAGGAAGGAAGGAAGGAGGAAGGAAGGAAGGAAGGAAGGAAAGAAGGAGGAAAGGAAGGAAGGAGGGAAGGAGGAAAGGAAGGAAGGAAGGAAGGAAGGAAGGAGGGAAGGAGAGAAGGAAGGAAGGAAGGAAGGAAAGAAGGAAGGAAGGAAGGAAGGAAGGAAGGAAGGAAGGAAGGAAGGAAGGAAGGAAGGAAGGAAGGAAGGAAGGAAGGAAGGAAGGAAGGAAGGAGGGAAGGAAGGAAGGAAAGAAGGAAGGAAGTCTTGGCCCTAAAGTTAAGAACCCTTGCTCAAAATAAACTTTTCTTCTGAACTTTCTTGTTTCCGCCAATATTAACATTGTCAACAAACTTAGTATATAGCAGCTGCTGAATAAATTGGTTATTGATTAACAGAAAAGCATGAATAATAGTTTATATTTAATTGTTTATATCAGGTATAGACTGAGGCATGTGCAATAATTTCTATGCCTTAGTCAAAATTAAACTATATTTGCTACATAAGTTCTCCTTTACCATTTGACACATTCAATGAATATCTGTAGTCACATCTACTCCACCATTATTAGACTGTTAAAGCTATGGTACCTCCTTTGCCCAAAGGTTCAGCAAGAACTCTGATTTTTTTTTTTGACTCTGGACATTTTTTTGGTAACAAGTAATTGAATACTAACTTCTCAAAACTATTATTGGACCAGTTCTTCCTCTGGCCAACAACACAGTGATGATACAGTGACTGGTTCATTTTTTATTTTCACTTGCTGAAAGGCAATATGTAGCCACAGAACCATGGGAATGAGATCAGATACCTTGAAGTTATGTTGTATGATGCTATTTTCTTGTTCATCAGAGTCTCATTCTCTCTCCAGTAGCTTGCCCTTAAAATTCTTGAGTAGTGATTTAAAAAAGGTTTGTGAAGGGATTATTTTTCAGGAAGGTATTTTTTTCTCTTTTCTACCTCAAATACAATTTCTGCTCCATATCCTACAAAGACCATTATCATGAAGATTTAAATGAGAATATTTTTTCCAAAAAAAAAATAACAAGTCTAAAAATCTCGGGATCAATAGACAGGTTTTTTTATAATAATCTATAGAATTTATATGGTGTTATAAGACTCAAAAAGTGTTTTTCATATGCTTTCTTATTTTATCCACCCAAGAACTCTTTGGAATATATGTTATTATTAAATACCATTATTCTAGCTGAGAAAAATGGGGCACATAGAGATCAAGTGATTTTCCCAGGTTCACACAGTTAACATATAAACATCTAAGGCAGGATTTGAATTCACATAGTTTTGAACCCAAGTCCTTCACTCTATCTATTCTATTACTCAAATTTTTATAGGCACTATTTTGATAATTATTTCATCTTCTACTACTATTTAAAATACCAATGGATTTTCAGTACTCATTTTCAAACAAGAATAGGGCAATTTGGCCTTTGTCTCAAGATACTAAAATTAAAAGGATACTGATAGGCAGTAATTTTTTTTCATAGCATGCAGACAAGTTAGCTTAGCATCTAATTGGCAAAAATTATTAAAATAGGAAGCTCTCAACTGTCCTTTATTTTCTTCCACTACTCTGACAGATCCAGGATCATCTCCTTTCCCATTCTCATATGCATATCTCAATGGTAGAGAAGTACCCCTATCTCCAGCTGAGTTTATCTTAAAAAGTTAATTTGGGGGTTCTTTGCTGCTGTTTTTTCAGGTCATGTGCTTTGAGTTTTGCCCTCGTCAAAATACCAATAATAATGTAGCTCTGATAATGCCAATGATTTAATCATAAAGCATTCGTACCAAAGCTATTCTTTGTGGTTCTTGTCCATTTCAATAAAAATGATCAATCAAAAACTATTTTAAATGCCTACTGTGTGTCTAGCACTGGAGTTACAAAGACAAAATTTTAAAAAAAGACTTTGCTCTCAAGGGACTTACATTCTAAACAGGAAGACATTATGCAATGTAAATAATGCATATGCAAAATATAGGAATAGTAATCATGAAAAGGAAGGCCTTAGCAAATGGGGGAATCAGAAAGATTTTTTTTTTTGCAAGGCAATTGGGGTTAAGTGACTTGCCCAGGGTCACACAGCTAGGAAATGTTAAGTGTCTGAGACTAGACTTGAATTCAGATCTTCTGGACTTCAGGGCTGGTGCTCTATCTGCTACCTAGCTGCCCCCAGAAAACTCTTTATAGAGACTCCTTCACATCCAATATGCAGATGGCTCTCTCCATCACGTCTATTGGAACTGACTTGAATCACCTCATTGAACAACATGTTACTTTATAAGAGTATGGATACCCATAGTATATGATAATTTAGAAAATATCTGTTATAGTAAAATATTGACTAAATATTGAGAATAATTATTTTATAAAAAGTATGTAATCAATAAAGTAACAAATAATTATTAAATACCTACAATAAATTGTGCACTTGTACTTTTTCTCAGTAAGTACCAATAATTAGGGCTATTTTATATTTGTTTTATTGTTTAAATTCATGATATGACTGCAATGATAATTCTAAGAAAGCATATCGGAAGAGGAACTACAATAAACTAAAATATAGCAACAAAAGCCATTTCAAAAGTCAAGGACTTAGTTAAAGATAAATAATTCCTTAAAAATGACAAAGGCCCTGGGACTTATTAAGGAATATACTTAGAAAAAAATGCCTTTGGGGCCTAAAGGTCAGGCTAATGATGACAATGGAAAGCAGTTGATGAGCTTTTAAAATGAGAATGTAAAAGAGAGTGTCAAGGTCTTATACCACTTTTTTTTTTTAATATAAGTACCTCAGAGAGACAAATCAGGTAGCAATGACTCTGAGGTCTTCATACTCATTTTAATTATTGCACATTTTACTATTCACCATACAGATTTAGCTTTATATATATATATATATATATATATATATTAATCCTCGTTCCTGGAAAGATGGTTACTAAGACTTACTTTTTCTAGCACAGTCACTCTTTATCCATAGCTCTTAAAAACTAAGACGAACAACCTCTTTCCACTATCTATCCCCAATCCTGGGCAAGATCTTTCAAAACCACTGAACCACTAGTTGAAAGAGAAATTTTAACAGAAAGGTTCATATTTTTGTCTTGACAAAGGTCTGTTAAGTTTCTTCCTATTACTTTGGGACAGCTTCTAACTCAGCACTCCTTCAAGTTAAATTCATGACATTACAGAGTTGAAGAGATCTCATATCTGAATAGTGATTCTCCACTACATTATCCCCCAAAAAAGGTCACCTAATTTTTGCTTTAAAAAAGACCTCAAGAGGTGGAGAACTCACTCCCTCTTAAGACAACCATTCAACTTTTGGACAGTTCCAATTTTTTAAAGAAGTTTTCCCTTTTTTATATAGGGGTGAATTCAGAATCTTGGTAATGTTTCATGGCTCCTTGCTTTGCCTTCAAAAAATAAAAATAAAAACAAGGATAATCCCTCTACTATATAACAACTCTCAAATCTGAAAGAAACTGACATGATGCCCTCCCCCCAATACATGTGTATTTATTTCTTCAGGCAAAACATCTCCTTTCAACTTGTCCTTGTATTATATATAGTTTTCAATTTTCTCATATACCAATCATCCTTCTCTGGACTACTCCAGTTTGTCATTAGCTTGCTTAACTCATCATGTCTGATTTGAACATATACTGGAGGAGTGAATTGACTGGGACAAAGAAGAATGGGATTATCATCCCCAGTTTTAAATAACTATGTTCCTCTCAATGCATTTCAAAAGAATGTAAGCTTCTAAAGACCAAGGACCATAGAATTTTAGGCTTTATATATCATGTTCCTAAAGCAAGTGAAATTGAGGTAGATGTAATGGATAGGAATTGAAAAAACATTTAGGCTTGATGTAAAGAAAAACTTGAAAAGAATTAGAATTATCTCCAATGGTTGCTTCAGGGATTAGTGGATTCTTCAAAATGCAAGTAAAAGCTAGATAACTACTTATTGACTGTATTGGAAAAAGAAATTTTTATATACATATAGATTGGAATAGATGGCTCTGAAGTCCCTTTCAATTATGAAATTATTTGATTCTAGGAGCACTATTTCTCTTTCTTGGGATCTTATGGAATATTTAAGTATAATTGAAAATGTGAAAGATTAAATGTTAGAAATTGAACACAAGCTTGGAAAAGGAGAGGAAACTCAGAAAATTTTTTCACAAATGTTATCAAAGAAAGTTCAGCATGATGAATTCCCTCATAACATCTTATACTGAAATGAAAGCCATGTTTTTTGGGAAAGAAACCAAAATATTTTCATTAACAAATATGTTTATTTTAAAAAGCACATGAATTATAGATTAACTTGGAAGCATTCACCTTAAAATAGTGCATCCTTCCCACTAAAATATGATAAACTATAAAATTTTTAGTACTCTTTTTTGTAGAGGCACACATTTATTAAACTTTTTAAAATAAAAATTTATTGTTTAAGAGAAAGTAAAACCCTAAACATTTAAGTTTGGTAATAAATCACAATTTGGAGAGGCAACTGCAACAATTTTAGAAAAGGAGTTAAGCGGCATTTGAAAATATATTTGGTCAATGGTAAGATTCTCTATTAATGCTTAAAGTACTTAAAAGAACTGTGTCCATTTATTATTTATAGCACACTTCATATTTGCAGAAATACTTTTAAAATAATTTATTACTCCCTAATACAATTCAGCAAGAAGATCAATATTATTTCCCATTACACCAATGGATGAAGATAAATCACTTTCCTTTCTAAACATAGTAACAGAACTACTTACTAGAATTTAGGAGATAACCTTAATCTCAGGCTATTGCCCAGGTTATCATGTAGTCTTTCTATTTAATTATAGGTTCGATCCTGAAATATGTTATTTTGTTTAATAACTTGTATCAAAAGATTAAACAATATTTGGAAAGACAAGGTGCACCAAGATCTGTTAATACTGTGAACATTGGATTAATAGGCCCAAAAATTTCTTGTAATAGTATCATCAATCATTATTATTTTATTGCATTACTCATTTTTTATTTAGTTTTGTACTTCATTATTTATTTCTATGGCTCATGTTAATCTTAACACATAGACATTACTGGTCAAGAAAATGTTGCAGTTCTGTCCATTATTCATTTGACAAATATTTATTAGGTACCTACTATAGGAGAGGGCCTGCCTTAGGGGCTAGAATTACAAAAATAACTGATATTGTTTCTGCAGTCAAATAATCTGCCAACTCCCAGGTAAGGTTTGTATGATACTGACATTCATACCAATATGTGTGGTGAAGGATAGACTGGAATGGAGAAAGGGAAAAATTCTTATGCTTATGGGACATTTGAAGATGGAAAGGTCACTCACAACTAGAGAGAAATAAAGGTGGCTTCATGGAGAAGGTAGTAACTGAAGAGTCCCTAAAAGGATAGAATCTATCAATTAAAAAGCATTTATTAAGCACCCATTATGTGTCAACCACTGGAGTTACAAATATAAAGAATGAAACAATCCTTACTTGAGAATAAGTTAATTCAAATGGGAGACACAATGGATATTAATCTAAGTATATGCAGAAAAAAATAAAGACAATAAATAAAAAAATACAACATTGTTTGGGAGGGAGGGCACTAGTAAATGAGGAAATTACGAAAAAGATTCATGTATAAGGTGATACTTGAACTGCAATTAAAAGGAAGAGAAGGATCTATGAGGCAGAGGTGAAGAGGGAATTTTAATCAATACAAAGACATGGTAATAAAAGATATTATATATATAAAGATTATATATATATATACATACATATATATATATATATATATGTATATATATATATATATATGTATGTATGAACAGAGGGAAGGTCAATTTGATTAGAAGACAGAGTTCATATGGAATAATTCCTAATAAAGCTAGAAAGCTAGTATGGACTTAGATTGCAGAAGTCTTTTAAGGCTTTGGAGAAGAGTTTGTATTATAGTCTAGAGTCAATAGGGAACTGCTGGAAGTTATTGAGCAAGGAAATAAAATGATCTCATATGACTTTAATAAAAACCAGAATTTTGATAGAGATAAGAGGATAATATATCCCAGGATTATGAATGGACCTGTGAGAATATAAGGGTGTAGTAGGTGGTAGAAAGAGATCAACAATAGTTTATTGTTCAGAATCACTGAAATATAAAGTCCATGAATGGCAACAACAAGGAAAAGTAAGATCCAGTTGGAATGTAGGGAGCATTAAATGCCAGGTTCTTGGATTTGTATTTTATCCCTTAGCCAAGAGGGAACCTCTTAAGGGCACTACATTATTAGTAGCTTGGTTGTTTTCAAATTTATTTTAGTTTCTATTTTATACATATGCAAACATTATTTTGAATAGATATCACTGCTCTTTGTTATTTTTCATATTTTCCACTTCACAGACTCCCATTTTAAAGGAGAATCAAGCAAAAACAAACCAACATATTGGCCATGTCTGATACTATTCCACCAAGATCATGAAGTAATGTTTTGTGAAGACCAAGTTAGCACCCTGGATACCTTAGGATCAGCCAGAATCGAGATAAGCAAAAGTCCTTGGTCTTTATTCTTGGTCTTTAGGGGTAGAAGGGAATTGGATGGAAGCAGGATCTCCATGACCTCTCCTCTTCATCTCCCGCCCAAAAAGTGACTCTGACTTGTCTTATTCCACCTCCTAGTCCCTCCTACAATTCTCTGTATACACCAGTTATCCAGCCAGCACAGAATAGTGGGAAGGTCCATTTTCTAAGCATATGCTAATAGAGTATTGTCCAATTGGTAATTAGCCTTAAGTGCTCAGTTGTCCGACCTCAGTGCATCAACTCAAGAGTTTCAGCTCTTTACAATGTTTCAGCTCTTTACAATGTTTCACTGTCTGTTCTCTGAAATCAAGCTTTATTGTTGCATTGATTAGATTTCTTGTGTCTTTGAATGGGCCTTGAGCAAATTATTCACCTGGTTGTGTTTATCTCGCTATGCATTAATCCATATAAGTGTTCCAAAGTTTCCCTGAGTTCTTCATTTTTGTTATTTTTGTTTTTTTAGGATTTAGTAATAATTTATTTTGTTCACATGTTGCCATTTATTCAGCCATTCACCAATTTATAGGTACTCAAATCTAATTTTCTAGAGGGGTTTTGCTCCTATCATTGCTATCATTGCTTATTATTTTTTCATGTTGTTTTTTGTAATGTTTTTACTAAGCAAGCCACTCATACAAAGAAGTCAACTTCATTATCTTATTATCTGTGGTTTTGCTAAACAAAATATCTGTTCTGTTGGACAAAGTTTGTTTGGTTTTCATGTTATGAGCAATGTTTAATATCTTAATATCTCATAGCAGATATTTCTTTAAATGACAAACAAGAACAAAATGCAATTGGGTTCGTTTTTGTTTGTTTGTTTGTTTGTTTGTTTTTTTGCTGAGAATTGGGTCCTCAATTGGGGTTAAGTGACTTGCCCAGGGTCACACAGCTAGGAAATATTACGTGGGTTCATTCTTTAGTTCTATACTAAATTTATTTAGCAATCCACATTTGAAAGCTAATTGCTGATTTATTATTATTTAGTATTATCATTTCATTATAATTTGTAGTATTCAAGATGATAGCGCCTTTGATTACATATTCAGTTGTTTCCCTAGCCAGGACATAATTGGCTTTAAAGGTTTCAAATAGAGAACATGGTTTTCCTCTCCCACATCAGATTCCAATAGCTATGGTACCAGAAAAATACATCCAGTATAATTTGATGTAATTTTTATTTAAGTATAAAAACTAATCAGAATAAAACATGCTTATTGGTCAATGAGTTTATCAATCTTCTTTTTGGTTTCCCTAGTCTGACAGTGTCCCAAAGACAGAAGTTCTTGAGTGCAGTCATTTTTATTGCCTGTTCCTCATGTATAGAAGGTTTTTTCCTCCTTAAATCTCCTTCCTGGCTTCTCTGGTTTCCTTCAAGATTCAGATAAAATTTCCCCCTTCCATAAAAAAAAAAAAGTCTTTTCTAAATCTCAGTTCTAAATCTACATTCCCTCTGTTGATTATTTCCTATTTATCCTGCATTTAGCTTGTTTGTACATGGTTATTAGCATATTGTCCACCTTTTAGTTTGTGAGCTTTTCATGAGCAGGAACTATCTTTTCCCTTTCTTTGTAGCCCAATTCTTAGCACAGTTCCTGTAGAAGAGTAGATGTTTACTAAATGTTCTATCTGGAACACATATGAGCAACCATTTTTCTAATAATTAGATGGCAAATGAAAGTTGCATATGAGATTTATTATATGGAAGAGAAATAACCATTTAGCTAATCATGAATGAGATTCAATCTTTTCAGAGAAAAGTTAATAATTTATTTCAATGGAAAAAAATCTAACCAACCAAGGAGATTTTATGATAAAATAGAAGCCTATGTGACTGTACTTTTTCCTTCTCTTCCTCTCTCCTTCCTTCCCTCTCTCCTTCCCTCTTTCTGTATCTTTCTGTCTCTCTTTCTCTGTCTCTCTGTCTCTCTCTGTCTTTGTTTCTGTCTCTCTTTGTCTCTTTCTCTCCCTCTCCCTCTCCTTCCCATCCTCCCTCTTTTGCTTTTTCTCCTTCCCCCTCTCTCCCTTCCTCTTCCCTCTACATAGTGGGAAAAGGAGTGCTACTATTACATGAATAGATTCCGAAAAGTACAGGTTAAAATTGACCTCAGGCAAAATTCTACAGTGGATTGTTAAATAGTTGCTTTGTGAGCACTCAGAAAAAAATCTGTGATAATAAAAGTTAACATGGTGTTCTAACATCTGCTTGTGCCAAATTAAATTCGTTTATCTTTAAAAAAAAATAAGACTCCTAAATTGTTACATGAGATGCCAAG
Organism: Antechinus flavipes; assembly: GCF_016432865.1. Lineage (NCBI taxonomy): Eukaryota > Metazoa > Chordata > Mammalia > Dasyuromorphia > Dasyuridae > Antechinus > Antechinus flavipes. Next base: position 49,395,203 of record NC_067400.1, read on the forward strand.
ATGAATTTTTACTTGAGAAATACATTGGAAAAATATTATCTTTGTGGATAAGACAGTGAATGGGATTCAGTGATAATACAAGTATGTAGATTTGCAGCAGGTTGAGCAACTTCAGCCAAAGAATATTGATGTAGATTTGATTAATGTAGAGAGAAGTGTCTAGGAGGTACACAAAGTGCTGTCCTTGGTCCTATCTTGTTTAATATTATTAATGACTTAGAGGAAGATACAGAAGGGATACTGGCTTTCTGTGTTTGTGATGCAATACTGAGAAAGGAACTATCATAACAGATGACAGACTAAGTCAAATCCTTGACAGTCTATTAAATAAGACTGAGCCCAAACCAACAAGATTGAATTTAACAGACATTAATGAAAAGTATTCCATTTTGGACATTAATAACAAAAAAAAAATCACAAAGCACAGGATCAAGAAAGACTTGACTTGGCAGCAAAGGAGGTGGAAAAAAAACCCTAAAGGTTTTATTGAACCACGTGTTCAATATGAGACAATGATATGATGTGGTTGCTAAAGAAAGTTAAACTAAAATCTGGACTGTCTTTTTTCTTTTTTCTGGCACTTAACACTATGCCTGTCAATAAGAATATGGGGGATATGGAAGTGGAATATATATTTCTATCTATAGATAGATAGATAGATAGATAGAGTTATAGAGGGAAGGTAGTAGCATAAAGGATACTCCAGAAAGAATGCATAGTTAGAAGATAACTCTGTAGATTATTAAGTTTGAGTCTCTCATTTAACAGGTAAGAAAAACTAGGTCCAGGGAAGTAAATAGCAGAGTTGAAACTATCACTTTCCAAAGTTCTTTCTATGATAGGTCAGTAAAAATTGTGTACAATAATTGCAGCTGCCATGGCAGGACAGCAGATCCTTCTTGTGGAATTTCCGGGAAATGGAGAAGGTGGGTGAGAGGTCTAAGCATCCATCCAAATTTAGCAAAAGGGAGGATAAACAAGAGACTGGGGTAGAATAAAGAAGAAAATAAGAACACTGAGGAAGAAGGTTTTCAGGGGAAAGATTCAGAATAACTCAGGATTTTAGGACAACAGGGGAGGAGTCATCCAGCTTCTGGGTGACTGCTAAAGAAGAGAACAGGACAGAGCAGTTGAAGAGTTATTGGGAGATGGTCATTTGATGCTGTGGCATTGAGAGCTGACCTCAAGATACCAACCAGCCTCAACCTCCTGGATCTGCTGTTACCATGGACCACCTATATTTAGTTGGGCTTTACACTCAGGGCTTACTGCCATCTCCCTTGTCATTACTGCAATGCCATAATGTGGCTTGATTTAAAAAAAAAGTTTGAAATTAGCTGTCACTGAAAGGAAACAAGATATGCTCATAAAATCATAAATGTAGAGACAGAAGGGACTTAAAGACCAATATCTTCATTTCACAGATGAGAAAATTGAGACCAACGGACCTTAAATGACTTGAGTCAAATAGATAATAAGGATCCCGGGTAGGATTTGAATCTCTGGCTCCAAAGTCAGTACCTTTTCCACTGTTCCACACTGCCAGCTTAGAAATCAGTGTTCAGACATGACTCTTTCCAACAATGAGATGATTGATGCCAGTTCCAATGATCTTGCGATGAAGAGAGCCATCTACACCCAGTGAGAGGACTGTGGGAACTGAGTGTGGATCACAATATAACATTCTCACCCTTTTGTTGTTCAATTGCATTTTGTTTTCTTATTCATTTTCTTTCTGTTTTGATCTGATTTTTCTTGTGCAGCAAGAGAATTGTATAAACATGTTTACACGTATTAAATTTAACATATATTTTAACATGTATAACTTGTATTGGATTGCTTGCCATTTTGGGGGAGGGGTAGAGGGAAGGAGAAGAAAATATGAAACACAAGGTTATGCAGGGGTCAACAATGAAAAATTGTCCATGCATATGTTTTGAAAATAAAAAGCTTTAAATAAAAACAAATAAAAAAATAAATCAGTGTTTAGTGTTCAGAAATAAGTGTAAGTAGTTGATGATGAATTGTTCAACTTTGAAAGACTTTTAATTAATTAATTAATACCCAAGTAATTACATACATTATATATGTATAGATATGCAGACATGCACATGTAAACACAGACACAAGCACATGAAAAGGCAAGAACCATATTTGGAGCTATAGATCATAATCTCTAAAAAAATTGCAGTTCTTACATCCAATAGCCTTTAACAAAGAAATGGTGCTTCTCTGTACTTCAGTTTCCTCATCTGAAAAATGAGAAGATTGGATTAGAACCCAGATTCTTAAACTTTGCTTTATGACCCCAGTTTCATATTTCAATGTGGGGGTCATGAAATTTATTATCAGTTAATGTTTGGTTTATAGACTTATTTTTACATACCAGGATCATGTAAAAGTTTTTCAAATAAAAAGGGATTACAAGTGGAAAAAGTTTTAAGAAGTTCTGGCTTAGAAAATCCACAGAACCCATTATAGTTCGAAATCTAAGAACCAACGATCTCTGGGTCCTTTTTGCTACCAAAACAACATTTACAATGTTATTTGAAGTTGGGTTTCTTAAACTTCATCAAAAATGGAATAATTGGCTACAGATGTTAGAATAAGGAATGAAAATTCACATTTGTATGTTTTCAGTTTGTGGGCTTTTGTGTAATAAAAGCTCAATATAATAATGTGGCAGCTAATGTGATCTTGGGCTTCATGAATAAAGCAGAGCTTCCAAGTGATAGGCCTGCTTTACTGTGCCTGAGTCAGATCACATTGAGATTACTGGATTTAGCTCTCGGTGGGCTATTTTATGGAGGACATTGATAAGGAGTAGAGCATAAGAAGATAGACAATAATGGTGGTGGTGAAAGGCCATATCAAATAAGTAGTGGTTAAAGAACTGAGGTTATTTAGCCAAGAGACGAGATGTGGGGTGGGAGAGGAGGCAGTATGATAATTGTCTTTACAAATTTGGAGGTCTATTATAAGGAAGAGGGATTAATTAGATTTGTCCCATTTGGCTCCAGAAAGCAGAAATGGATGAAAGTTGCAGAGGCAAATTTATATTTGATATTAAGAAAAATATCCTATTAATTAGAACTATCCCAAATGGAATGGGCTACATTGGATGTATAGCAAGGCTGCTAGGTGATATAGATACTAGATCTGCGACCCTAGATAAGTGGCTCAGTTTCTTCATCTATAAAATAGGATTAGCAATAATACCTACCTCTCAAGGTTGCTGTTAGGACAAAATAATAATATTTGTAAATCTCCTTGCAGCACTTAAAATCATAAATAAATGCTATTGGTATTGTTACTACTGTTGTTGTTGTTGCTATTGTTGTTGTCATGGTTAAATCTGAGTTTTTACCTCATTGGATTTCATTAATAAAAGAGTGAATAACCATTTCTTGGACATGATATAGAAGGAATTCTTATCCATTTGGAAGTTAGCCTAACTAGCAACTAAGGTCCTTTCTAAAGCTTAAATTCTGTGAAAATAAGATATACACAACCCCTAATACACAATCTTAATTTAAATGCACAATTAAATTATTCAAATTAGTCTACTTCCCATAGTTCTTTAGTTAATATTTCATAAATTCAAGAAATAGACCAAGTCAGAAAAGACAAATTAGAAAAGCACATCTCCCATCAATAGTTAATGTGCTGTTGAAGTGGAATCCCATGAGAATCACATTTCTTCATTGGGAGGCAAAAGAAATCAGAAACAGCCCTTCCCACAAAGAACTGCCTTCAGCCCTCATGTTTCATCCCCATCATGATAAGATGTCTTTATGACTATCCCAAAGTACCTAGCTTCATTCTGCAATGGAGCTCTAATGTGGTAATTCCCAACTCAGCAATGGGGGAAATTCTGCCTCTCCTTTCCTAGATGGGCTTCCCAAGACCATTCCAGAGCCTGGGTTAAATTTGTCATAGTCCAGCTGAAAGGGCACACAGAAACAGAAAAAAAATGTCCACATAGGAAGGCAGCATCATTTTGTTCTGCCTCCAGACAACTTCCCAGGGTGCCCTACATGCCTTTGGTACTGAGTAAAAAGTATTTCACTTTGGCAGGCGATGTGCAGGCCAGAAGCTGATAAGGGAGTCTCTCAGTGCCAGGGTTGGACTCTGATAAGGTTGGGAAAGTTTTTCATAAAGTCAAGTTATGTCAAAGGGAGGCAGTACTTCCAAGAGGCAGCCTTTGGAGACTGTTTCTCCCCCACCTCCCTGTTACTGTCTCCATTCTACTTCAACACCCATTCTGTTTCACTTAGCCTCCTTCCACAGAAAGAGTCTTTCCATTCTCTTTAGTCTCCTAGCCTCAGACACATCTCCGTAGATTGGGAGCAAAAGTCCTATTTCTTGTCAATTCTATTGAGAAATGCATAATACATTTTGATATGATTAATATTACAGCCTGAAAATCAAGGAAGAGTAATTTAAGAGCTTAAACTTTAACACAGAGTGCTAGATCATACAAAGAACTAAGAAGGAAGATGCCAAGAAACTCTAAAACACATAGTAGGCACTTGATAAAGCCTTATTGGCGGATGGGTTGACTGTTTGAGACTGATTGAAAATTGACACATCCCTGGTGGTCTACCCCATAAAGCATCTGTAATCTTGTGGAGCCTTGAATATATTAGACTATAGACCTGAGGAAACTGAGACATGGAAAAGTGAAATGATTAGTCCAGTATTACAAAAGGTTCAAGTAGAAGAGCTTGAACCAGGGCTTCTGATTTTCTCTGTTTTCACCCATAATGTCTGTGCTCTGAGAGATATATAACCATTAGTTATGAATGTTGACCCCGATATAGGGACCTCTTTGATTCTTTGTGTCTAGATGATAGAATCATAGGCTTTGGAACTAGCAGATTCATTAGAGGGCTTCTATGCTGACTTCCAAGTATCTAAGTCCAAAGAGAAGCAATGTGATTCAGTGGAAAGAGGAATGGATTCAGAGTTCAGGGATGTGGATTGCAATTAGAGTTCTGCTCCTTATTCATTGTGAATTCTTGGGCATCTACTTTTTTATCCTTGGATTCCTCATCGGAACAATGAAACTGTTGAACTAGATGCCTTCTCAAGTCACTTTTCAATTCTAAAACTATTCTCTTCTCCTCTTACGGATAAAATACTAATGTGTCTAGAGAAACAAAAAAATTCACCTCAGGTTATAAAGATAGTAAGTACCGGAGCTCTTTTCAGGTGTCTAGTGGATCACAGGTTGACTTGGAAGGAACTTTGGAGACCATCATGTTCAACCTTCTCATATTATAGATGAGTAGTTTGGGGAACTACAGTTTCCTAACTCTGGTTGATGAAATCTAGTAATCTAGATGAGTTAGGAGGAACCTTGGAGATCATTATGTTCAACTCCTTCATTTTACAGATGAGTAGTTTGGGGAACTACTAGAGAGAAATGAAATGATATGTCCAGGGTCATCTGCTTACTCAATGTGTGAGACAGAGTCTGAATCCAGGTATTCTGACTCCTCCTCCAGAACTCTATTCATCACTATGGTTGCCTTTTAGAATATTCCCTCTAATTCTTAGTCCCCTTCAATCTGTGCTATCTGCTTACCAATTAATTTATATGAGTTTGCAATTTCCATGATTGCTAGATTTATGTAAGTGACCCTAAGCAAGTCACTTAACTCTATTTGCTTCAGTTTTGTCATCTGTAATATGAGCTGATGAATAATATGGCAAAGCAATTCAATATCTTGGCCAAGAAGCCCCAAATGGAATCATGAAGAGTCAGACATGACTGAAATGACTGAACAGCAAAAATTTAATTTGTGTTATGTTTATGATTATGTTCATAACTCTCATAACCCTTCTGTGAGGGAAGGGAAGGGAAATTACCCTCATTTTATCCTCATTTTACAGATTATAAAATTGAGGTTTATAGAAGTTAAATGATTTGCAAAATGGCACACAACCAGTAAGTACAGAGAATCCTGACACAATTTTTTGTCAGGTCACAGAAGCTATGGGAGAAAGTAGAAAGAACTAGAAGTCCTGGGTAGAAGCTCTTCTACTTATGCCTTTGTGATACTGGGCTACTTATTTCACTTCTGCATACCTCAGTTTCTTTACGGCTAATGTCTAATATGATGGCTCCTTTTTCAAGCCTCCACAAGACTTCAGATGCTTTAGAAAATGGACCACCTGGGATGTGTCAATTATACTTTTCTCAAGTAATCTCTGACTCAAACAATCTTGTTGGGTTTTTTTTTTTGACAATTTCTCTGACTCATTTTCATCAAATCCCAGTCCAAAATTTGATCTATATATAGTCATATATATGTGTGTATATATATATACATATATATATAATATACACATTATGTATATATTGAGTATGATATATAGATATATTTCTCTGTGTGTGTGTGTGTGTGTGTGTGTGTGTGTGTGTGTATAGTTTATATACTCATGACCTAAATAGGAGAGGCCAATACAAAGTGTGCAAGGACTTTGGGTATACATTCTGTCATTTATTAGTTCCTTGACATTAGGGAAGATATCTGCTTCTTTGAGTCTCAGGTTTTTTATTTGTAAAATGATAAGATTGCATTCAAAAATCTATTCCAGTTCTAAATCTATGATCATTTGAACAACCATCTTGCTCTGCTATGCTTTGAGACCACATTCTCTTGATTCTATTTCTGCCTCTATAGTTGTCCCTTCTCTGCCTCCCATGTTTCCTTTTCTTCTTCCTGACCCTGTGAAATGCTTGGATTTTCCCCCCACAGATTTTTCCTTGATCCTCTTTTCTCCCAATACTCTTCAAATTCAATTTCAAATACTTGCACTCTCCTGTTTCCTTTCCTATCTTAAAAATTCATGTCCCGGTCAAGAATCAGCTCATTTCCATTTCAGTCACTTTGGATCTGTTTTTTTTTTCTCTTTTTTTCTTTCTTCTAGAGCTAAACCCAAAATACTATAATCTGTAGCTTCTACTGGGGTCTGTGCTCATTTTCTTCTTACACTTCCCCCTCCTGCCAAAGACAAAAAAAGAAGTAGGGAATGGAATAAAGGTTCTTAACTAGACATCTTTGAAAAGATTGTTATGTTGATATGAGGTAGACTTATTTTAGGTGAGCTTTTTGTTGTTGTTGGTATGTTATTTGCTTGTTTATTTTTTTTTAAACTAACATAAAATGTCTGATTTGGGATTGCTTTTAGTCATTTCAATCATACCTTACTCTTTGTGCCTCTATTTGGAGTTTTCTTGGCAAAGATAATGGAGTGTTTGCCACTCCCTTTTCCAGCTCATTTTTACAGTTGAGTTAATGGAGTTAAATAGGATTAAGGGACTCGCCTGGGTCACATAACTAGTAAATATCTAAGGTCAGATTTTAACTGGACAAGAAGACTTTTCTTGATTCTAGTCCTGGCTCTCTATCCACTGTGCCATTCTACCTGAGAAGGTAAATATGCATAGCTGTTCATGGGAGGTAAAGAACATGCATATGAAGAAAGCCAACATTATGCAAATGATGTGCATTTTTAACTCATTGTTTTAATTATTGCAATGACTTCTAAATAATGCTTGATAAATAATTATAGTTTAATTGTGTAACAAAAATAATAATTTTAGCCAACATTTCTGTAACACTTCATACACATTGTCTCACTTCAATTTCACAATAACCCCATGAAATAGATACTTTAGGTCCTAATATCACACTCATTTTTAAGATGAGAGAACTTTCCCCTCCATCCATTCTTGCCACCTTATTAGTTTATAGATTTTGGAGAGGTGAGGGAAACAAAATTTGAAGCTCAAAATTTCTTTTAATTTAATGTTAAAAATTTTCTTTCCATGTCACTGGGAAAAAACAATTTTTTAAAAAAGATGAGGAAACTGAGATTCCTCACCCATGGTTACATAACTATTAACAGAAGTGGAATTGGAAGTGAGATTATTTCTGACTGCTAACACAGAACCCCATCCACTACCTCGCACTGTATCCCAATCTAATTATTGCATGCAGTCTTTTTTGATTACCTTGAGCATCTCATTCAGTCACTCAATACCTGCAATAACTTGAAGGCTAAAGTTTCTGCATCCCCAGGTGCCAAAGTCCATTAAATCAAAAGTTCTTAACATTTTTTTCTGTCATGGACTATTTTAGCATTCTGGTGAACCCTTTGGGCTAAGAATATATATATGTAATATATATATATATATATATATATATATATATATATACACATATATACACATATACATAAACACATATATAGTGTAAATTAAAATATAGAAGAAATGGATTATATTAAAATATAGTTACAAATATTTTCAAAAGTTCAGAGAGTCCAGGATACTAACTCTTGATTTATATGTAAATCCAGACTCAACCTAATTCACATTATATAGTTGAGGAAAGCATCATGAATGAGTCATTTGAATTATAACCTGGTTAGGAATCTCTGAGAGCTCATAGTTGCAGGAGAAGCATGTGAACCAATTAGAGAATAACCAGTTCAAATACAAAGTTAAAGTTGGTGAGGGGGAGGTGGGTAGGGTTAGAAATATAGGAGTAATGCAGAGAATACGTCCACAATAATTGATGAACTCTCATTAATAGGGTCAAATTCTAGAATATATAAAATAATTTTTAGCTTATTCCTGTCTTTTATCTTTTAAAAAAAATTAGTTTGGGCAGTCATGTGAAAGTGCCATGACATAAGTTTAAAACAGTTGGCAAAAGATCCCAGCTTCAGACATAACCTCACTTTGGACCCTGGAACCTTTTATGGACTACCAAGTTTAACAATAATTTCTTGGTTTATAGTCTTTATTTCAGTCCATGATGCTTATTTTTTGATGCTCTGAGTGACTAAGAAAACTTTTCCAAGGCAAGCTGTCCTATACAAAGTTAGAAAGTAGCATCCTTTTGGAAGCAAGTTACTACTGAACCCAGAGCCTACAGCCATTGCTATAGCAACCAGGGTTCTAACAGAAGTAGTCACAGTCTCTATAATGATCAAATATCACCATAGCAACAGGAACCTCCATAAAGAAAAAGAAAAAAAATTCTCAAACTGTCAGTTTGAATAAAAGAAGCCAGTGGGGGTTGGGGGTTGGGGACAAGCTAAGTCTGAAAAGAACACGAAGATGGAGCAAGGGCCAACGTGAAAAGCAATGATTGCATAGAGACTGAACAAACAAGGAAAGACAGAAAGGAAACAATGAGGAAAACATAGGTTAGCGATGGAATGAGAATAGTAGGCAGACAGGATAAAAGCTGTGTCTTCAAAATGAATGGGGGAAAAACATGTGAGTGAGAAGCTTTTATTTAAGCTCTGAGATAGGTAGCCTACATGAGTGACAATGCACCTTTGAGAACAGAGTACTGCATTTGGAGTCAGGGAGTATGAGTTGAAATCCTCATTCTGCAACTAATGACTTGAATGATCTCAGAAAACTCCTCCTCTCTGAACTTCAGTTTCCTCCTCTGGACTGGATGATCTCTAAGATTCTTTCCATTCAAAATCTACAATCCTATTACTTGATCACTAAAATAATTTTCTAAAGTGTTCATTAATATCAATATTGATATTTAAGAAAGAATCTATTTGATTCAATGAACATTTGGTAATTTACCAAAAACGTATAAGGCTCAATGATGGATACAAAATCTAAAATAAAATATTCCCATTTTCAAGGAGTTTACTTGGGAGGGTACGTGGCCATGGAGAAGGGAAGAAGAATATGACACATACAATTAAATAAATCCAAAATCATTGAAAGATGGAGAAAGAGACTAACATACACAGATACAGGAATAGACAAAATGCAAACAAGATAATAACTGGAGTGAGGTGTTAATCATTTATAGATACACTCTACTTTGCCTCTACCATCAATCTGGTTCCAACTGATTGGAACAAGATGGTGCTTCTAGGGTAATCTCATCACTTCTCAACTCACCATTATGGTGCTAATTCAAGTTTTGATTTAAATCTCTCTCTTCTGGAAGGGGATTGGTTTTTTCTCCCTTCTGATTGGAGGATTAAAGGGCAGAATACAAAACTTCTTCCAATTCTTTCCTCTATAGAGGACAGAAACTTGACTCAGCTCACTCCACTTTTCATCTACTCCCCAGGTAGGTTTCTGTGGGAGATTCGTCCCTCACCTATTGCCTATTGTTTTTTCCTTTAGATTGTAAATTAACTGAGGGCAGGAACTGTCTTTCTTTTTATTGATAGTGTCCCCAGTACTTAGTACAGTGCCTGGGACATTGTGGGCATTTAATTTTTTTTAAGATTGGATTGTAAAAATTAGCACATTAGCTATTGAAGCTTAGGATGTTAAAATGAGCGGGCAGAGCAGGACCAGTTATTTGAAGTCACAGAAGCAAGAGATGAAATGTCATGTTCAGGATATGACTAGCTAGTCCCTTCAAGTGGATCAAACTGTACAGGAAAGATAGTGATAGGATATTAGACTGTAAAAGGCAGTGAGAGACTGCATGTGACATTTAAAGTGAGAGTATGAATGTGGTAAGAGCCAGGAAGCTCAATATTCCAGGGTACCTTTGGGAAATGATTATCTTGACTAGATTTCGTAGTATCTATTCTCCAAACGATCATTGTTTGAGGGCCTTGGATGAATCATTGTGTAAGGGACTTAGATGAGAGCAACTCATCATCTTTGATTCATTCTAAATGTACATTTTGTTCATTAGAGCCATGGGTGTGAAAAATGCATGATATACTTTAATCTTTATTTAATTTAATCTTTATTATTAAAAATTTCTGTATCACTCTCTTAAACCTAGACAATAACAAAACAAAAATTAAAATGAACAAAAAATCCTCAATAAACCAAGTACTGATTTCTATATATTTTTTAACTTTTTATTTTCCCCAGTTACATGTAAAAAAATATTTTTTTTGTTATTGTTATACATGTACATTTTTTTCAAGCACTGATTTCTGATAGTTTCTGGTTTCTGAGGTATAAATGCTCCCAGTGATAATTTAATAATCACTCATGAACTCTGAGCTTGCTACAGCACATCCCTGGATTGTGTGGACTGTTTTTTAATCTAGGAAAGAGTATTAAGATAATGATTCTGGCACCATTAAAAAGTAAATGACACTGTCTATGGAATTGATCACTGCCACAGGATAATATTTTTCCAGATTCTGGAAACAGCTGAGGCGAAAGATGTGACAAACAGATTGATTTTCAGAAAGAGAATCCAGCTATATCTAGGAGAAACTCTTTAACAACAGCAATAATAAGAACTTATATTCCCAAAGGGACTTACATATTAAAATCACTTCCCTGATAATAACCCTATATAACACCCCATTAGAAAATCATTCCTGTCTTGTTTAGAGAAATAAACAAGATTTGTAAAAATGGAGAGAAGAAGGGGAAGAATGAGGAAGTCTGAGGAAGAGAAGGAGATTCAGAGACAGAGAAGGAAGTCACCCAACTCTCTAAGATTATGAGTTACTAGGCAAGTAATGATCTGCATTTGAAAAGGGCCTTTCCCCATTAGAGGATTTTTGCTTCACCTTGGACCAAACTATTTTATTTGTTTGGATCACCATAATAATGCTTGATGCGATTTATATGCCATTTTAAGGTTTGCAAAACACTTTACAAATGTTTTCTCATTTTAGATTTAAAAAATACAAGTGCTACTATTATTTTAATTTTGCAGGTAAGGAAATTGAGGGAGATGAGAGTTAAATAATTTGCATGGGTCATGCAAAATCTGGCTCTCTATCCATTGCACTATGAAGCTATCAATAATTGTGCATTATATAGACTTAGTAATAATTGTTAGCATCAGATATAAGGCAGCAAGATGGCACAGCGGAATAGAATGCCCAGCCTAGAGTCAGGAAGGCTTGAGCTCAAACCCTGCCTCAGACATTTACTAGCTAAATGCCCCTGGGCAAGTCATTTAATCCTGTTTTCCTCTGTTTCTTCATCTGTAAAATGAGCTGGAGAAGAAAACAGCAAATGATTCCAATATCTTTGTCAAAGAAACTTCAAATGGGATTACGAAGAGAAGGATATGACTGAAATGAATTAACAGCAATAACAAAGCATTTATATAATGTTTTAAAGTTTGCCAAGTGCTTTGCAAATATTCACAAGTTGAAGAAATAAGATGCTTGAAAGAAGATTCAAAAGTACCACCAACTGGACTATTATCTCCTAGCCATCTTTAATAATTTGTATAAATGAGTCCAATCAAGGGCCTCAAACTCCAAGTTCCCTAGAAAAAGCCTGCGGGACAGCAAGCCACTTATGTTTCCAGGCTTCTGTCACTATTTGTCCTTAACTTTCTAGATCAATATGAGTTTCAAGAATAGGAAAGATAAGTTTAATGAAGATTTGTTAGATCTTACATTCCAATTTTTTACTCAGAAAAATCTGTCAATAGTACATAAAAGTCACTAGACAAATTCTTTGTTGCCTTATAAGGTTTTATCTAGAATATAACAGCTACAATCTTCCAAGATTGCTGTACTTATTAGGTGATTACTTATTAAAAATAAGATTTGTCTTCTTTGTCTACTATCAACACTTGCCTATTTAAAAAAATATTCTAAATTTAGTAGTCATAAAAAAAACCAAATAAGTAAAATAAAAGATTGCACATCACATTATAAGTTCCAAGTTATATATAATTTGGTCTTAAAATATAGAATAATAAAATAAAAACACAAATATCCTGTTTACTTCTATGTCTCTCTCTGATCTTTTTTACTGTCTTTTCCCAGATATATGGGAAAGCATAAGTGTAAGTCAAATGAGACAGATATACATGGATTGTGAACTGTAATCTTGCAGGGAATGGTCACATTCCTGAGACTACAGATCACCAAGTCTGAAAATACATTTTTAGGTTTTGATTCTAGTGTTATGAATATATTTACATAACCCTGGTGATACATTGTCCTAATAGTGCTTTTATCAGTAATTCAGTAAATCTTTATTAGACTTCTACCATGTGACAAATTCTGTGCTAAAGTGCTTGAGTTACCAAAAAAAAAAAAAAAAAAAAATCTAAAGTTAATCCTTGTTTCTCATGGAGCTAATTGTTATCACTGTATAAACACATCACATTTCTTTGTATATTTATTTTCTTCACAATTGTCATTTTAGACTGTTTTCTTGGTCGTGCCTTATGATTTCATGAGTTTAGGGAACTCGTGGTGAGGAAATCTCTTTTGCCAATGGAGACCAGAAATTGTTTTGTAGCTTAGTGATACCTGGAGCCAAAGAGGTCAAGTGATTTGTCCAGCATCATACAAGCTTCTCACTATATTAGTAAGAGTCCTAGAGCTCTGTTTTCCCAGAATCCCCCAGATCATTCTTTATCTGTTACCTTCCACAGCCTCTCTAGCAGGTCTACTATCATTTCAGATGGCAGTAATAATCCCATTATCTTCCACTGTCACAATTTGTCCAGACATTTCCTAATTATTGTCCACATAGATTATTTCCGGTTGTTTTTCCTCTATTAATAATAAAATTGCAACCAGTATTTCTGTGCAAATGGATCTTTTCTAACCTTTTTATTAAATTCTTTTATAATATATAGTATATACATTTATATATTCATATATAGAGATCTATATCTCTAAAAATATGTGTAGATGTTTCCATCTATATTGCTCTATCTATAAATCATCTATAGTACTTTCAAAAGAATCATTAAGCTGAAGGAAATGATTTTATGGCACCTGTATAGTGCATGCCTTAGTTCCTCATCTGTAAAACGAGCTGGAGAAGGAAATAGTAAACCATTCCATTATCTTTGCCAAGAAAACCCTAAATGGAGTTACAAAGACTCAGACAATATTTGTGTATATTTCTTACTTTAGCTATCTTGCAATTCAAAGTTACTTTCATCTTTATCTCTGCCTGTGTATTCTCATCTCCCCACCCAGTTCTCTTTTTCCATACTGTACACAGAGAGAAAAAAGATAAAATTAAATGAAGCAACAGAATAAAGAATCCAAACTAAGTGCATTCTGGCAACTGAAGAGATGAATTAGAATTGGCAAAGCAAACAAGAATCAGCAAGCAGAGCCAAGCCACCATGAACCCTTTTAAGTGATATCCAGTTCTGGAAGAGTTGTGTTCTATTCCACAGAGCTAGTTGTTTTCCTTTAAGTTTTTGAATGTTGTATCGTGTGTAAACAGAGCCCCCTGGTGGATCTTTTTTTCCAGGAGACTTATTATTATTATTATTTTAATTAGAGCTTTCAGACATCAGAATCAACAATCACTCACCCAGACTTTTATCCTCTTTGAAATTATATGTTAATCCACTATTTTTTAAAATTTCTTTTTAATTTAAAATTATTTTATAAATATCAAATAAATACAAAATATGGAATAAAATCCCAACTAAAATTTTTAATATTTATCCAAACGGAATCAAACAAATCAACAACGTATTTGCTCATTGTTTCTTAGAGTTCTGCTATTTTTGTTATTGTTTTCTTTCAAAAAGAAGTATTGTTATACTAATAGGATCATAGATCAAGAGGTAGAGGGTATGTAGTTGAAGTATCTGTAGTTGAAATATGTAGTTTAAATATTTAGAAATCTCAGTCTTTTCAAAGTCAAGCAATTTACCTAATGTTACACAGACATCTGCTGATTCTTTTTACATCATTTCATACAGATCTTTACTTTTTTGCCATCATATTCCATCATATTAACATGCAAATGCAGTGAGGTAGAACAGTAGCTAGAGAATTGGGCCTGGAATGCACAAGATTTGAATTCAAATTCAGTCTCAGACCCTTCCTGGATGTATGATTTAACTTAGTCTGCCTCAGTTTCTTCAGCTGTAAAATGAGATCATGAAAACATTTGCCTCACAGGCTTGTTATGAAGATCAAACAAAATATTTTTTATAAACCTTCTAGGATAGTTCCTGACACATAATTAGCAAGCACCAAATTAAATTTGTTTCCTTCTTCCTTCCTTCTTTCTTTCCTTCCTTAAAGAGACTATACTATATAAACTATATATACTACAGTGACTAAAGAGTTCACTTTGTGATCAAGATATCCTAAGCTCATGTGTCTCTGACACACACTGGTTGGTTGATCTGGGCAAATTACTTAACCCATCAGTTTCCACAACAATTCTCTGGGATAATAAGTTTCGGGGAAGGTGACAACCTGCTTTGGTAGAGAGAATTTCCTGATCCAACTGCTCCCTACCAATGAACTTATAAGTCCAGTTCTTATCACTAATAAACCAAAATTTAGTCAATAAAATATTTTTATTGCACATATAAATTGTTTTTATTTTGGATTTTTTTTTTTTACTTAATTGGACAGGGCTACATAAATGAAACATTTTTGCAAAAAAAAACTTCACATCAGGTAGAATGTAACTTCTATCTATTCTAATTGATTCCAGTATCTATAATGTGTTTGCTAATTAGCAAAGATTTTACAATTCATATTTACGTACTCTCTAAACCTCCATTCACCCATAAGATTAAAGTGGAGAAAGCATTCTTGAATTCATACTTCTACTACCTAGATTTATTACAAATTAGTTAGAAATTAATATTAATTGATAGAACAAATTTAGTCCATCCCAATACCTATATTAGCATTAAATAATGTCTTTTATCTAGATTCATTAACTATATTTTTGGTACTACAATGGATAGATCACTGAATCTAAAGTCAGAAAGACTTAAATTCAAATCTAACTTCAGACATGCGCTAGCTGTATGACCCTGGATATGTCATTTGTCCTCTGTCCCCCTCAGTTTTCTCACCATAAAATAGGGATAATAATGGTACCCACAGCCTAAGATTGTTGTGAAGATTAAATGAGATAATATCTGTGAAGTGTTTCACAAGCCTTAAAACACAATATAAGTCCTATTATGAGTGTCATCATCATTTGTGTTATGTATAAAGCATAATTTTAAGCAATGGAAATGTGCAAAGATGGGGGGGTATACTCTTCCTTTCTATAATTTGTAGTCTATTAGATTGACTACCAAACAAAAGGAATACCGAACCATTTATGAAACCTGGATAGTCTACCAGTACTGTGCTGGGAAATTGAATCACTTCCATTTGAATTGTCTTAGGAAGTTTCCGAAGATCACCTGGTACAATAAGATACTAGACACTGAGGTCTTTTCTCACACTAAACTGCCAAGCATTCGAACTCTGCTGCAGAGAGTGCAACCCTGATGGTTTTAGCCCTCTTGTAAGAATGCCAAATGGACAAATGCCAAGAAGACTATTTTATAGAGAACTCACACAGAGCAAACGTTTATGTGGTGGTCAGAAAAAGCAATACAAGAACACCTTCAAGGTCTCTCTTAAGAGCTCTGGAATTGGTTGCGTAATATGGGAGACCCTGGCACAGAACCATCCGGCACAGAATGCTCTCATCAGAAAAGTTACTGTACTGTTCAGTGAGCAAAGCAGAATTGAAGTAGCTCAGAAGAAAAGTGAAATGGTCACATTTACAGAATCCACCCCACATCTTCATATGGACTAAGGTATTTGTGCCTGACTTGTGGTTGAGCATTCTGAGCTTGTGTTGCACTCATTAACCACAGTTGGACACACTGTAACTTGAGTCGAACATAATGGTATTGTTTTGGTCCTCTTTGAGAATGAAGGGCAACAGCAAGTCTAAAATGGGGAATCACACACACACACACACACACACACACACACACACACACACACAGAGTAGTAATTACTCTCGCTTCACTCTTCACAGTGAAGCTGGATATATCATCCTTTAGGGTTATAGGGATACCACTGGGGAGTTTGGAGCATCTTTCTCTAATGTAAATGACTTGAGCCTTCACTGTATACCCTAATGTTACCTGTGAACAGTTTCAGTTCCATTTAATCACTAACATAAATTATATTTGACAAAGGGATATTTACTTCAAAGATACAGCAAAAAGTGAAGGACAAATATCCCTTGCTCGCCAACATTTTTCCTGATACTCCCTGATCTCTGGAGAGAATGGGCTTTAATGTACATCACACTGATCCTACTAAGATAACATACACATGAGACATCGCTACTGGATGAATCCTTGTCTCTGTTACCACTAGAATGAATCTGAAAAGCTGGAATGCCAGGGCAGGCTGGCAGTGTTAGTAGTAGTCCTTGACTACAAGTTAGTATCTGAAGGGAAATAATATAAAATAAAATTAGAAAGTTATATTGGAGCTAGATTAGGAGGACTTTATAAAACTATAAAAAGCTGGGGTCTCCAACTGTGAAAATGCCAGGCAGACAGGCGATGTTAGTAGTAGCCCTTGATAATAAGTTAGTATCTGAAAAGAAATGATATAAAATAAACTTAGAAAGATATGTTGGAGCCAGATTATGGAGGGCTTTTAATATTAAATAAATATAAAAAATACATATATATGTGTATATAGATATATACATATATATGTATATATATAATATATATGTATGTATGTGTGTGTATATATATATATGTATGTATATATATATATATATATATATATATATATATATATATATATATATAAAACATTTGTCCTATAGGTAATCAATATTTCAGGAGAAATATGAATGGTTATCAGATTATTTTGACAAATATGTGAAAATGGGTTGGGGAAGGGAAAGAATGGAAACATTATTGGAGACACTATTACATTAGTCCAGGTGAGAGAATCTAAAATTTTGATCAATACCGAGACTATGTAAGCAGAGAGGTCAGATTTTTCTCCAACAAAAAATATTCTAGAGGTAGAATAGATAGCACTGACAATTGGATGTGGGATAGGAGAGGTCAAAAGCCAAGATAATTGGGAGATTTTTAAGATTGAGTGAGTTAAAAGATGAAAATGTCAATTACAGAAATTGGGGAAGGTGGGACAGGCTTAGGGAAGATAATATTGAATTTAAGGTACTTGTGTGATATACAGGTGTAGTTATTCAGCAGGCAGCTTAAGATACTGAATTGGAGTTCTCAAAAGATTGAGTGATGATTTGCATAGAGGTGATAATTGAAGCCTTAGGAGTGAATGAGATTGTTGAAGTAAATGATAAAGATGGAAAAGAAGAGAGCCTTAGGGAACACTCACAGTTATGGAGTGAAAGTAGGATAATGATACTCAACCAGCAAATTAGACCTACAAAGATTGGTCACCTAGGGAGCAGAACCAGGAGATGGTAGTGTCATGGATGTCAAAGAAAATTTGCATATCCAGCATGTCATAGCAGTGAATGGAGCCCTGCACTTGGCTCAGGATAACAGAAGTTCACACACTAACTCTGTGACCGTCAGAAGACTGTGTCACTTCTCCCAACCTCAGTTTCTTCATCTGTAAATAATAACAATAACAATGATAGGTTCAACAATGATAATAACCCTTTCTCTGAGGGGCTGTTGTGAAGATAATACACAGCATTTTTGGAATCTTTAAGGTACTATGTAAATGTTAGCTATTGTTATTGATTTTAAATGTCAAAGAATCATTTAGACAGATGAGATCTGAGAAATTGGATTTGACTTGAAAGTATTATTTGTCATCTTGGAGGGATCAGTTTCAATAGAGTGCTGGGGTCAGAAGCCAGACTTTAAAAGGTCTAGGAGTGAGATGGTGATAAAGAAGTGAAGGCAACAAGTCTATTTTCTTAGTGTTCTTTTAGTGACAGAGTGACAATGTGGTAAAGCAGAAAGAACCCTGGCTACATTCAAATGCTTCTCTGATACTAGCTGTGTGAACTTGTCACTAAAATTTTTTTGGATCCTGTTTCCTAATCTGTGAAGTGAAGGGATTGGACTACATGGTCTCTGAAAAGCTTTCTCACTCAGGTCTATGATCCAGTCAATGGTAAACTGAGGAAGTGTAGCAGGATTGAAGGAAGATTACATAGGAAAAGGGATAGCTCAGAGGGTAGATAATAAAGGAAAGAGCCAGTATAGAAGTAAACTGGTAATAAGGAAGTACAATGATGACGGATGAATCAGTATTCTGGTGGAGACTAGAGTGGATGCAATCTGGAATGCATATGAAGGGGTTCTCTTTACTAAGGAAAAAGACCACTTTTCTGTTCTGAGAATATGGAAGAAGAAGGCAATGGTAAGAGTAGAGTTTTTAAGTGTGAATATTGAGATATAAAGGCATAACTCCAGTTACTGACAGCCAGGTAGCTTGAGCACTGTACCTAAAGTTAGGAAGATTTGAATTCAAATGTGACCTCTGGCATTTTTAGCTGTGTGATCCTGCACAAATCTGTGATTTAAATTCTATTTCCTTCAGTTTTCTTTTTCTTCCTTTTTTTTTTTTTTAATGGCCAAGGTAATTGGGGTTAAGTGACTTGCCCAGGATCACAAAGCTAAGTAAGTATTAAGTATCTGAGGCCAGATTTAAACTCAGGTACTCTGCCACTCTATCCACACTGTACCATCTTGTTGCCCCTGTCTCAGTGTGATCATTTGTAAAATAGGAATAACAGTGATCCTCAGGGTTGTTGTGAGGATCAAGTGAAGTAATATTTGTAAACTTACCTCCTTCACTTTTCAATAATTGCACATGAGGTCATCTAATGTAAAGGGCTACAGATAGTAGAGAACCCTGGGCAAGGTATAATACCCTTTAGTCCAATAAAAGGAATCCTGCAGATGGGTCTGGTTTGGCTTCCCATCCCCCTGTTGGGCATCTCAGCCTTCCTGAAAAGTCAGGGGGTGTGACAACCTGTGTTGTAATTAAAGAGATATACTAAAGTGGCAAGGAAACATCTGCACACAATAGCAAGTTGTTTATGTGGTCTGCTTGCCCAGTATCCTATAGTTAATGAACGTGCAGTGAGATATAGTTATGTAAGTGTATTAGGGTATGCAAGACTGAGAAAAATTTGAATAAACAAACTCCTGTCTGATCATCTTCGTGAGTCCTACCCCTTCACTCCTTACCCATGATCAGAATTCAGGGGTGGTACTGAAATCCTTTCATGAACAGGTCCAGAGAATCTACCATATAAGCAGGAGAATAAAATCAAGAAAGAAGGGAAGGTTTGGGCAAGATGGTAAGGAATCACATTAAATTGAATTATCCTGGATTTATTTATTTATTTCCTGTCCTACCACCATCCTCCCATCTCTTTATATATTACATGTCACATGTTTAATGTGAAAGGAAATCATGTAAAATGTTCATGGTATAAAGGCCTTCTTCAATGGAAACATCTGAAAATCAGCTTAAATGCTGTTAAGAAAAATAGATAGGAATGAAATTACTCTTCAGATTCATAAAAGCCTGATCTGAGACAAAAATCCATCATATTCAAACCACTTTATTTTCTCAAAAACGAGTTCAAAGAAAAAAAATTATTGACTTTATCAAGTTCTGTTTACTACTTGATATTCTTTTATTTCAGATTAATACTTTGCTAAATATACTTTGCTTGTAATTCTTAAAACCAGAAATTTTCAGTTAAATTTCAAAAAGCTTCTTCAAGGCAAAGGTCAGTCTCTTAAAGACAAGGTCTTTATTTCTCAAGTTTTATTTCCTTCATTCTTCTTACCATAGTGTAATGAAGTCAATAAATAGCTCTAAAAATGCAAATTGGTTAAATGAATGAACAAATACATTATTTAATAAAGAACAGATTACTCAGAACATATTAACCATGACCTGGTTTCAGGACATTATTATCTTAGGACTTTTAATTTTCTGAATTTCACTCTGTTAAAATGAACAAACATCCATAACAAAATGACAGAATAAATCATTTCAGTGTTTGCACATATAGAAATATGTTACTGTTTTCATAGTTTTGATCTATGAAATGAAACAAAATTTTCTACATTTTTATTTCCTGTCCTGAGTATATTTAAATCTCCCACCCTCAAATTTGATAATGTTTGTAAGGCTTTGTGTTCCAAATTTTCCTCCCTATCTTCCTTACATCATCCCTCTCCCAAGACAGTAATTAGTTAAACATGAGCAATATTTTAAAATGTATTTACATATTATGTTGTGCAAGAAAAAATAGATCAAAATGAAAAAAAATCATGAAAAAGAAAACAAAGAAATAAAAGGTGAAAATACTATGCTTCGATCCTTATTTAGTCTTCACAGTTCTCTCTCTGGATGTGTTGACATTTTCCACCCCAAGTGCATTGGAATTGCTTTGAATCACCTCATTGTTGAAAACAGCCAAGCCTATCACAAATGATCATCACATAATCTTGTTGGTGCTGTGTGTAATGTTCTCTTGGTTCTACTCATTTTACTTAGTATCAGTTCAGGTTAAGTCTTTCCAAGCTTTTCTGAAGTCAGCCTGCTCATCTACATCAAACAATCACTTATTAAACACTTAATTTTTGCCAGGCACCATGATAAATGCAGAAAGAAAAACAGTTTCTGGTTTCAAGGAGTTCACCTTGTATTAGGAAAGTCAACCTAGAAAAGGATGCTTAGAAGAAGTGTCACATGGAGGGAGGAAAGGTATCCATGGTAGACCAAGCCCAGAGAAGACTGTGCTACTGGATTAATAATTATGTACACTCTAAAACTTACACAAACATTCAAAAGAATGAGTTAAGGATGAAATATTATTTGATTTTAGAATCAATAAAGACCACTATGCTTTATGAAGTAGATGACTGACAGAACTGTGCTTCTGAAAAAAAGTCACCTTGTCAATTGTATAGAGAATGGATTTAAAAAGGAAGAACATGGCAGCATGGTGCCCAAATGAGGATACCATTGCAATAGTCTCAATAAGAAATGATTAGCACCTAAATAATGGGGTAAGGGAAAATGACAAGGTCACGATAGCTATAATATATATATATATATATAAATATTAATGCTGCCCCTCCAGCATGATGCATTCTTTCTTACACAAAAGGAAAATGAGAAAGAGAAAGCAGTTACTCATCAAGGAGTAGTAATTACCCTCCAAAGGCTCCTGACAGCCAGGAGATGCCCTTTGGATTTAGTTCATAGGTCCCTGGGCAAAGGCCATGGACCTCCAGGGGGTTTCAGACTTCACTTTGGAGACCATAATGTTAAGGAAATGTAGTGTTGGATTTATCATTATTTGTTCTCGCTGCTTTGACATCCATTGTAATCTAATTCAGGAGGGCAGTGATCCATGGTAAGGATTCTAAGAAGGGACCTTCTCAAATTCAATAGTTAAGGAAGAGCAACCAGACACTTCCTCTCCCTAATTATGACCACATCAGTACTGGTGTTTCTGATACGTCAGTCAGAATATTTGCTAGCAGAAGCAGTAATCAACTGTGGGCAAAAGACCTGCCAATGGCAGAGAAAATTATACCAGTTAGTCAGAAAATAAGCATTTACCCAATCTTCCCTCTGTGTGAGGCACCATGCTAAGTGTTGGGGATACAAAGAAAGGCAAAATGTCAAAGACTCTGCTATATACTGGATAGTTGGATCCTTATTACACTTGGGGGAGTATTTTTCTAGAGGCAGGGACAGAACAGACCAGTTGGATAATAGTCCATATTGACTCTCAGAATCAGAAATACAGCATCTCAGAGCTGGAAGGAACTTCAGTCCAATTTGTATCAGATAAGAGTGTTCTAAACGACATACTCAACAAGTGACTCTTTTCAGCTGGGATTTAACCTGGGGTCTGTGAACTAGTTTTTAAAAAATCTCTTTTGATAGATAAAATCCATTATGATTTCTTTTCGTTGCAGTCTTTAAAAACATCATTCTGAAAAGGGGTATAGTCTGCCAAAAGGGACATGACACAGAAAAGACTCAGAATCTCTGCTCTATAGCATGTCTGATGTGAATAATTTTTTATGTTAGAATTCTTTTCAGACTTGCGTTAGACTAGAGGGACACTTAAGACCGACTCTGAAATTCTGTGATTCTATGATATAAGGTTATTCGGACTTTGCTTGAGGTTCGTGTACAAGTCAAGATATTTCCCTCATGATGTCATTGGTCTTCTTTGAGAGTGAAGAATGAATATCAACAACGTGAAAGTTAGTGTAAGGATGGAAGTCCACTACATTCTAATATACCCCATTCCTCTTTGGTTTTTCCATAGATCAAGCAGAAATTTGCTTCACTTCAACTTCCTCTCAGTGCTGCTAGTTGTGCCCTCTCAAGCCAAATGGAACAAATTTATTCTCAACTCCATGGGATAACTTCTCAAATATTAGAAAACAGCTATCATATCCCCATTTTGTCTTGGAGGTAAACATCCTCAAATCTTTCAGCTGATCCTCGTGACAGAAATTTGAGTCTTTCAACTCTTCTGGTTGCCCTCCTCTGGAGACTTTCCAACTTATTCACTTCCTTCCTAGTATGTGGTTTCCGGAACTGAGCACAAGACTTCAAATGTGGTCTCACCAGGAACAGAGTGCAGCAGGGTTATCACTTTCCTGATTTTGTACTTTATGTATGTAATAAAGTTACTCTTTGCTAAAAGAGAGAGGGAGAGAGAGACAGAGATAGACAAAGACATAGAGAGAAACAGAGACAGAAACAGAGGGAAGAAAAAGAAATGACAAGTCCAGCGTGACTAATTCTTGATAAAAATACAGATAATTGTGGCTTAGTTTCAGAGTACTACAATAAAGAAACTATTACAATAAAATGAGTCACAGAATTTTTTTTTTAATTTTCTCTGCATAAAAAGTTATGTTCAAGTGTTCAATATTATTGTGTCTAAAAAATGCATATAACTTAACTCAAAACACTTTATTACTTTTTTTAAATAACTTTTTATTGACAGAACCCACGCTAGGGTAATTTTTTACAGCATTATCCCTTGCACTCACTTCTGTTCCCCTCCCTCCCTCCACCCCCTCCCCCAGATGGCAAGCAGTCCTTTACATGTTAAATGGGTTACAGTATATCCTAGATACAATACATGAAAACACTTTATTACTATAAAAAAATAAAAGTGCTAGCCATCAGCGATGTAATCTTTTTGGTGATGAAGGGTCTTGCCTCAATATTGATGGCTGCTGACTGATCAGAGTGGTGGGTGGGTTGGGGAAGGCTGGGGTGGCTGCATCAATTTTTTTTTAAATGTTCCAAGATATCTCATTGATATCTTTATTTCTTTGTATTCAGACATCCTGCCTCTGGGTTCTTAAAATTTGTGGCCTCCCCCATCTTAATAGAGGTTTTCCCTCACTTCTTACCCCTTATGTTTAGAGAAAAGGTATTTAAGAAGTTGGGGTTCCTCCATTCGCTGCTGGAGTCCTCCAGCCCTGGGACCAACATGGATTCCTTAGTCCTAGTATATCTTTATCTCTGTCTGACTGGATAATTTGAGACGAGAGTCCTGTCCAGTCAATCAGAGTCTCCCATTGATAGAATGTTGGGAGCTCTCTGGTCTCTGTCTTGCCTCAGTTTCTCCAGCATTATGTTTACCTTGTTAGCTCTCAGATCGGTGCAGATATTAGGACCCTAGAGGGTCTCCTTACTCAGCTAGGAAGGTCAGTGGGCTCCCTGGCAGAAGTTGTGTTACAGACCCGTCGTGGGTTAGATCCACTGTTCATGAAGCAAGGGGTCTGTGCATGGCATTGCATTGGCCTCAGATGAGTCACAACTATGAACGTGAAAAGGGGAGGAGTGAAATGGACAAATAGCCCTCCTCTCCCCTCCTTTATGCCTCGAGCCAGCAGAAGAAAGTTTGCTCAGCTAGATTGGGGGATTTCTTCTGCATTCCAAAAGGCCGGCTCAACAATACCCTTAAGGATATCTGCTCCGGGAGGGTGGTACCCGAAACCATCTATGTTAATGCCCTGGTGGGATTTCTCCTCTTATCCTGTAAAACCCCCTATCTTCCTGTTGTAAAATGCGAATCACAGATTAAAATGTAACAAGCTCGAAAAAAAAAAGTTTATAAGGCTGTCTTTTAGTTCTGTAAAGCACGGAATTCAATTAGAACTCCATCCCAAGCTCGGTACTAAATAAATTCTAAATTTTCCTCATTGCGGCTGTCTTGAATTTTATTGCCTGGGCTATTTCAGAGGTATATAATGATCTCCTGGTTCTGCTCATTTCACTTAGCATCAGTTCATGTAAGTCTCGCCAGTCCTCTCTGTATTCATCCTGCTGGTCATTCCTTACAGAACAATAATATTCCATAACATTCATATACCACAATTTATCCAGCCATTCTCCAATCGATGGGCATTCACTCAATTTCCAGCTTCTAGCCACTAGAAACAGGGCTGCCACAAACATTTTGGCACATACAGGTCCCTTTCCCTTCTTTAGTATCTCTTTGGGGAATAAGCCTAGTAGAAACACTGCTGGATCAAAGGGTATGCACAGTTTGATAACTTTTTGAGCATGGTTCCAAATTGCTCTCCAGAATGGCTGGATGTGTTCACAATTCCACCAACAATGTAGTAGTGTCCCTGTTTTCCCACATCCCCTCCAACATTCCACATTATCTTTCCCTGTCACTCTAGCCAATCTGACAGGTGTGTAGTGGTAGTCAGAGTTGTCTTAATTTTCATTTCTCTGATAAATAATGATTTGGAGTATATTTTCATATGTATAAATAGTTTCAATTTCTTCGTCTGAGAATTGTCTGTTCATATCCTTTGACCATTTATCAATTGGAGAATGGTTTGATTTCTTATAAATTAGAGTCAATTCTCTATATATTTTGGAAATGAACCCTTTATCAGAACCTTTAACTGTAAAAATGTTTTCCCAGTTTGTTGCTTCCCTTCTAATCTTGTCTGCATTTGTTTTGTTTGTACAAAAACTTTTCAATTTGATATAATCAAAATTTTCTATTTTGTGGCTGGGGCAGCTTTTTGATGTAGTAAATAGAGTGCTGGGCCTGGAGTCCAGGGGATGCCTCTTCCTGAGTTCACATTCCAGGCTTGGGGTCCGGAACCTTCCTCTCCCAGAGCTCAGATCTGGCCTCAGACACTTACTAGCTGCAGGACCCACAGCAAGGCCCAGAGCCCTATTTGCTTCAGTTCTTCATCAGTAAAAGAAGCAGAAGAAGTAAATGGCAAACTAGTCCAGGATCTTTCCTAGAAATTCCAAATAGAGTCATGAAGAGCCTTACTGAGTATTAATGATCAAAAAAAAAACGACAACAAAACCCTACTCCAGAATCCCTCACCTGAAGTCTTCTCTCAGTTCCTAGCCCATCTGCCACTGCTCCAAGAGGGGACTTTCCAGATCCTCTCCCTTTAATATTGCTCCCTCCTATATTTCACTTCTCCCCAGCTTCCTCTTCCCCCATGAGCTCTGTCTTCTCTTTCCCTTCCCCTCCCACCTTGTTTTCTCCTTCCCAGGACAGTTGTATAGAAGATCAAATACAGTCACTGAGAGAGCTCTTCCAGAGGATGGAATAAGAGACTTGAGGGAAGTGATAGGAGGTCAGTTGCTCTCTCCCTCTTTATCACAAAAGGAGAAGAACTCTGAGTGGCAGACTAATTCAAGTTCTTCTTTGGAAGAGTTTCTAGTTTTCTGACTGAAGTTAATGTTTGGGATAGAATTTGCCTCCATTTCATTGAAGCATTTGAAAAACAAATGACAAGGAGGATTCTGGGAAGATGGCAGAGTCGTTTAGAAAATTCCAAGTTCTTCAGGTTTCCCCTACAATGGTTCCAACATAAACCCGGACAATCTCCTCGGCGACTCATTTACTACATTTCCAACCTGGATTCCGGAGTCCTGGCCCGCTTCAGTGGTAGTGGTGCTGAGAAGGATTTCACCCTCGCGATCAGCAGTGTGGAGGCTGAAGATGGGGCAGACTATTACTGTTTTCAATCATCTTATCTTCCTCCCACAGTGTTAAAGCCCTGAACAAAAACCTCCCCAGGCCTGGGCTGGCTGCTCAGGGAGGCCCAGCTGCCTCCTCTCCTTCCTCTGCTGCAGCAGCTGCTGGGGGCCTGCTCAGGGACAGGGTCTCTGGGGCTGATGAGATAAAAGGGACTCGGGTCTCAGGGGAAAGGCCACGGTCTGAGAGCTCGGTGTTCTGGGGACTCTTGCTCCTCTTCAGCCATGAGCAGAATCATCAAAGAGAGAACCACTAGCTCAGATGGGTCACCCCACAATGCCCTGGGCCTGAGGCACTCTCCCATTCCTATTCCATCTGACTCCCCTCGGCACAAGCAACAAAGAGAAAGTAGAAACTTCTGGCCAGAGATTCTTTCTGTCCTTTCTCCCTGGCTCAATATTCCACAGCAGTCAATGACTCTTGGGACCAAGAGCACAAGAAGATCAGGCAACAGGCTAAAGTAATCCATCATGGACGCAGCTTAAAATTCACATTCTCCCAGCAGCCAGATGGCACGGGGCAGCTGCCCTGGAGTCAGGAGGACCTGAGTGCAAATCCCGGCTGCATCAATTTTTAAAAATAAGACAATCGTGAAGTTTGTTCTATCAATTGGCTCTTCTTTTTTTACTTGAACATTTAAAGGCCATTGTAGGGCTGTTAACTGGCCTAATTTCAATATTGTTGTGTCTAAGGGAATGGGATAGCCTGAGGAGAGGAAGAGAGATAAGGAACAGCTGATCAGTGGAACATTTAAAACATATAATACATTTATTGATTGCTTGCCATCTTATATGGGCATGGTTAATGGCACTCCAAAACAATTACAATAGTAATATCAAAGATCACTGACCACAGATCATTACAGCACATTTAAAATATTGTGATACTGTAATGCCAGAGAAACTGAGGCAAGACACAATTTAGAGAGTTTTTCATATTTTATTTATTGGAGAGCTTAATTAATTAACTGGATCGGATTCTCGTCTCCAAGTATCCAGTATCAAATGTGAGATTCCAGAAATTCTTTATAGAACTTTAGTGATAAGAGAGAACAAAGACAAAAAGGGGTAGGCAGAGTGAGCATTAGACATTCTGATAATTTGGGAAAGTCTGCAGCCATGATGTCTAAAATAGAAGATCTTCCCCTTATCTGGGATTAAACATTGACAATTTATAACCTTAGAGTAGCCAGCCCTAAGTTATACCAGTCCTAATGGTCGGGGGTAGGAGGATTGCAACAAGAGAGACTGAGGCAGAACAATTAGGGAAACAGAGTTAGAACAATCAAAGGAAACTGTGGCATAACAATACTTACTAAAATGTAATGCAGAGACATAATGTGAGTATATGTTATTGGAGAAATATGTTGCCAATCGATTTGCTCAAAGCAGAGTTGCCACAAACTTTTAATTTGGAAAAAAAAGAAATATCTTTGAAGCATAATAAAGTAAAATGTGATAAAATGAGACATTCCTATTTATTATCTCTTTATGATCTTTATTTCTTTTAATTTAATATTTCTGGATTTTAGTTCCTCAACCAAAAAGATGAAGGGATTATATTGATTAAAAAATGGGATTATACGAAGGGATTATATTAAATGCCTTCTGTAGTTCTTTCCATGTCTATTTCCATGTCTATTCTTATGATAAGAATATTTGTTTAAAGAATAAGAGAAAGAAAAACAGAAGCAATATTGTAGTCTGTGTATACTACAGTAGACCACCTATCCAGAGGGAATAAAAAAATGATGAATTCAGGAAACAGATCAGAAAACATGAACAGAAATATGATTTGGTAATATTAGGAGCTTCAATTATTTTGACATCTAGAGCTCTATTTCTGCTAAAAGCATAAAAACTAATAAATGTTTGATTTGCCTTATTAATTGTTTGTGTTTAAAGGGTATAATAAGTGGTAGAGGAAAGTGTTATTCTTCCCTAGCTAGTTGTGATAAACAAGAAAATGGTGGCTATTGAATTAGAAATACTTGTAGAAATCTTGAAAGATAGCCTGCGTTTCATCTTATTTGTTGTAAGAGATGAATAAGGAAAAATCATAATTTCATGTATATTGTATAGAATAAACAGTTTCAAGTGTTGAGTGCCAGATTAAGAACTTGAAAAAAAATTAAAACTGAATGGCTTCAAAAATGAAAATCCCATAAGAGAAACACAAATTGTTCTATTGATTGTGAAGATGGGAGGGATTGTTTCAAGAGACCAGTGTTCACGGACCAATGAAGATGAATTTAGATTTTAAAAGAACATGTGTAGAAAATGGAAAAAAGGCATGGAATTGAAGACGGATGACAAATATTGACAGAATCCTGTAAGAATAATATTAGGAGGGCCAAAATTCAGAATTATATGAGATTGATGATAAATTCTAAGAACACTGAAGTGTGATGTTGTTATGGGTGATGGTGTTCTTTTAAGCTCTGTGGTAGGTAAGATGATTAAAGAAAGGATAAGACCTATGAGTAGAAGGGTCAATGATAATGAACAATGAAAAATGGATATGACTAGTCAGCTCTTATTTTTGTTCCTGTTTTCTTTACAAAGAATAAAAATTTCAGATTGGGAAATGTTGGGAAAAGGGAATTGAAAACCATAATAAGGAATGAAATGACAATAACAACACATATATAGCATTTTAAGATCAGCAAATACTTTACATGCCTACATTATCTCATTTTATCCATGTAATTACCTTGTGATATAGAGGCTGTTATATCATTTTTATAGACAAAGTAATTTGTGACTTGTCCAGGATCAAATCAGAATTCAAGTTAGAATTCAATTCCCTAACACTACTCAGTGTGTCCCCAATCTGCCCTCAATGAGTTCAGGTATCATGCTTGTATACACTGTATTCCAAGTTACTAACAGAATTAGCAAATGTGATGGCCCAGCAGTTGTCAGTGAATTTTAAATAATCTTGCAGACCAAGATAAACCTCATAGAAAAAGCAAAAATTCCAGTTTTTAAAAATTTGGATTGGAAATTCAATATCAAATGGCACTATGGTTCAAAAAGCTAAGATTTGTGCGGAGTGAGCTATTCCACTAGCTCTGTTTAGTCCTAAAGGGCAGAACTAGGAACAATATGGAAATAGCAAAGAGGGTAGTTTAGGTTCTGTTGTCAAAGAGAACTTTCCACCAGTGAAAATTCTCTTAAAGTGGAACGCACCACCTAGCAAGAGATGGTTGATTTCAAACATGTAAATTTGTTAGTCAGGATTCCTTCACGTGTCTAGGATGGTTGCTGAAGTTTCTTTCATGTCTCAAATTCTGTGATTCTTCTAGGTTTTTTCTGAGGTTTTTTCTGAGAACCTCTTTCTGAGGTTCTACTGGGATTTCTTTTTTTGTCAGGCAATCAGGATTAAATAACTAGCCCAAGGTCACACAAGCAAGTAAATGTCAAATATCTGAGACTAAACTTGAACTCAGGGGCATCCTGATTCCAGGATTCATATTCTATCCACTGTACCACCTAGCTGGTATTTTGATGGCTTGTAAGGGTTCAGTTTCGTCAAACTTTGTCTGTTGATGGCAATTTCCCTCTCCTCTCTCCTCAACACAGTGTCTTATCCCTTGTGTCCCAATTACCCCTGATGACAGTAAAACGTATCTGGCATGGGGATTCTGATGCAGTCTATTTAAAAAGCTGCTTAAAATGATTTTTGATCTCAGCCTTGGTTCTGTATTACTTAAACTAAATGGGAAGCCAGTAGCCAATTGAGGAATTACAATTGAATAAAATCAATATTTCAAGTATAATTTGTTTTACTGTTGGTTTCTAAGCATAATATAGTGAAGGCTCCATTAAAAAAGTTGTGATCATATCTCTTTTTATTAAAAAAAGTTACCCAATAACATAGTATACATTTTATAAATAGATACAATAAGACAAATTTACTTGTACTTGAAAATTTCACAGTTGTCAATGTATATCCTCAAGTTATTTCAGTTTTTCTTTTTTTTAATTTAATTTTATTCAGAACTAAATGAAATAAGCATTTTTATAACAGAGTAGAATAGGGAGAGGAAAGATGATTATACATAGAACTAAAAATCTATTACATACAACTTGCTATTTCTTTTAAATAGAGAATAAAGATATATAACTCTAAAATTTTTTTTCAGATACCATCTCTCATATTTACCCTCTTGGATTCTCACTTTCTTCAAGTATAAAATAAATAATCACATCTGTAGTATGTACTTCACAGGCTCAATTTGCATGTAAAAGGTTTTGCAAAGTTTAAAGCACAATATAAATGTCAGTAATTATCTCTCTGAAATGTCATAGGGATGAGTTCT
This sequence comes from Antechinus flavipes, assembly GCF_016432865.1. NCBI lineage: Eukaryota > Metazoa > Chordata > Mammalia > Dasyuromorphia > Dasyuridae > Antechinus > Antechinus flavipes. The sequence continues at coordinate 49,426,336 of NC_067400.1, forward strand.
TGGTGAGGTCCTTATCCTATAAAATTTCAGTGGCTGCTCCTTAGACTGTGGACTCGGGAAGCAGAGCTTGAACAAATGCCCGGGAGCTTTGAAAAAAGATTCTTGTGTTTATAAATGTGTGATTTCCTTATCTAATCCTCTTTTTCCTCTACTTTCTGTTTTTTCATTATTAGAAATTCTGAACACATGCCTACCAAAATATCCTCTCTGGGTGGGGATCAGCTTGACATTTAGGGATGAAATCTCCATCCAGAAACATATATAGCCATTCAGATTTTGTGACATTTGGATTTCAAATCATCTGGCTGCTCTGCCTAGTATTTGCTGAGTGCCAACCCCAAACACTAAGTGCTTTATGGTGTGGGATGTCTCATAGCTCAGCCCTCGGGCTAAGATGACAAAGATAAACATGGGGAGGTTCCCGTTTCTTGGGCTTTTATTTCACTCTCAGTAGAGGGTGATCATTGAAAAAGTATCACAAAAGCCAGTTTTCCTAGCACAGTTGAGAAAAGGCCAGTTTCTACAGCTGAAAAAGCAAGAAGGGAAAAACTATTCTTGGTGTGGAGTAGCTAAATTAAGAGGAGAAGGGAAAAATTGGGAAAGTTGTTATATGACTAGTTCAAGCAGGACTTAAATAAAGAAGAGGAGAAGAGAAAAGGAATACAAAGGGAAAGAATGAAGGGAAGAAAAAAGAAGGTGAAGTTGAAATGAGAGAGGAGAGGAAAAGAGGAAATGAGGAGAGGGGAAATGGAGAAAGTCAGGGAGGTGAGAAAAAGATTTGAAAAGACGGTTTGGTCAGAGAGCACAGAATGGAGGGGAAAGAAGGATCTCTCCCTCTATGTTTTTATTACATTTTCCAACTATTTTAAATTCTAATTTCTTGACTCTAAATAAGATTTAGAGCTTTAAGGCATCTTAGAGAACATTTAATCTAACACCTTTATTTTATTTTATCATCAGGAAAACGAAGCCCAGGGAAGTCCAATAGTACACAATGTAATGCAATTCAATCCAATCAGCATTTATTTAGCACCCAGTTACAGCCAGTTTCTGTTGTTCTTTTTCCAAAAAGGACCAAAGATATTATGGAGTGATGTGTTGATTTTTATGTGAATTGGATTTAAGTGAGGCAGAGTTTACAAAGTCCTATCAATCTGGGTGTCTAGACATCTTAATGTTAACATACCCTAGAGCTCATTATCAATCTCCTTAAATGCCTCCCTTCCCTTTTACTGTAGAGAACAGCACCATCCATCCAATCACTCTCACACAAAATGAGAATCATCCTGGATTCCTCACTATCTCTCACCCTTCCACCTCATAGTTGTTGCCACAGCTTGTCAAAATTTCACCTTTGCAACATTTCCTAAATATGTCCTCTTATTCCTTCTGACACTACCAACACTTCAGTACTATCACAATAACCTGCTGGTGGAGTTACCTGCCCCAAGCTTCTCCCTACTCTAACCCACTTGCCATTCAGCTTCTAAAGTGATTTTCCTAAAATGAAAGTCTGGTTAGGTCACCCCTTACTCAATAAACTCCAGTAGCTTCCTATTGTCACCAAGAACAAAAACAAAATATTCTGTCTGGTATTCAGCTCCCTTAATAACTTAATCCCCTTCTACTTTCCCACTCTTCTTGTACCATACTCCCCAACACATATAATTCAATTTAGAGACACTGACTTATGGGCTGTTCTATGAATTAGATATCAGATCTCTTAGCTCTGAGTGACCTATATATCTCCATATGTAGAGCACCTTCTCTCCCCTTCCACTCTGACGATTGATTTCACTGGCTTCCTTTAAGTCCCAACTAAAATCCCATCTCCTACTATTAAGGTTCAGAAAGGAGACCCCAAAAGGTTGGGGGTAGCATATAGGTGTAGTGAGGGGTCTCAAAAGAATTTGCAGGTTTGAACCCATCTCTAAGTCAAGGGGCAAAGTTTACTGTAATTGTAATACCAGTTGAAGCGAACTAAGTTCCAAAAGAATTTAGCAAAGAACCAGGAACAAGAAGATAAATTTATAGGAAAAATACAGAGATCAGGTTGCTTCATGCTACTGAAATGCTAATTTTATGGCCTAGAGGTAGAACTGAGGAGTGGTCTATTCAATATTGTCTCAGGAATTTGGTTATCACTGACCAGCAGATTATCTATTTGAGAGTCAGCAATTTTTGTGGGACTATCCTAAGGCCAGGGGACTTTAGAATCAGATAGACTGTTAGAACAAAAGCACCCTCAGTTCATGGGACCCCTCAATGCTATGTTTCCCCTAGGAGCTATACCCCATCACTACAGAAACTCTCACCTAATACCTCTTAAATTTTGTACCTTCACTATCTATCTATCTTCATGTTGTCTGCTCTCTTTAGATTATAAACTCTTTGAGGGCTTTTGACCTTTTTTGTATATCCAGTACTTAGTGCAGTGTCTAGCACATATCAAGTGTTTCATAAATGTTTGCTGAATTGAATAGAATCAAAGGTCCCTTTGGTAGTTTGATATAACCTAAGGACCACTTCTGAGAACAATAATTTTAAATATATAGATATTTAAATATAAATATAATAAAATATATACTTTTAAATATAAATATATAAATAAATATAAAATTTAAATAATAAATATAAATAAATTAAATACATAGGAGTACAAAGGAAACCAAAGGTTAGTGAAAATATTTAATTGTTTTCTCATATAAATTTACAGATCTCCTGAAATGTATTCATAGCCTCTTTGGGAATTTGTAGACCCCGGTTAATAACCTCTGAGTTCCTTCTAGCTTTAACTCTATGATCATATGCTTCCTATTCCCCTATAGATTAAAAAAAAAAAAGGAAATTAAAAAAAAAAAAACACTTTCCCCTTTTTATCATGTTCAGAATCTATATACCTGTGGTAACCTTTAGTTAGTATTCTTATTGTTATCTGTCCTTTTTTATTTTTTGAAGAGGACCAATAGTATCATGGGATAATGTCTTGTATTATGTGTGAACTATATTTAAGTGACACAGAGTTGCATGGAGTCCTCATCTTCACTCTTCCGAATCATGGAAGTTCAGTGGCAAGGCGAAAGTCAGGATGATTAGGAATGGCCAGGATGCAGTGGATGACTTTGGTTTTTTCAATGAGTAACCAAATTTGCTTTAGCCACCTTCCTTGTCATTGGAACAAATTTTTCTCATCTGTCTATTCTGCCAAGGGAAGCTTTACATTCTTAGGATAGGCATTTCCCCTAACTCTCAATTAAATTATAAACTTTTTGAAAGAAAAGATTGTTTTGTTTTTGTCTCTTAATATCAAGCACATAGTGCATTGCCCTAGGGGTTAGCCATTGAATTGAATTGCCTTGAACTGAATTTTATTACAATCTAGCAAAATATAATTTTGTTAGTGCCACCATTAACCCCAAACTGGTTATTTTGAGTATCTTCTTTTTTTAAAAAAAATTAATAGTATTTTCCTCCAAATATATGTAAAGATAGTTTTTAGCATTCACCTCTGCAAAACCTTGTGTTCCCAATTTTTCTCCCTCTTTCATTTCCTCCCCTCTTCAGATTGGAAGCAATCAGGTATAGATTAAACATGTGCAATTCTTCTAAATATATTGCCATATGGAATTTCTTTTTACAGAGCATTATGATTCATGTCTAAATGTGATGGAACATGTCTGTTGGTCCAGCAGCACCCTCAAGATCAACTTTTTATTGGGAGAAACACTGAAAAGATCTTGCTTAATAACCTTACTCTTTTCAAGCTTGGAAGCCTTTGGTAGGAGGAGGGGCGAAAGAGTGTGAGATATGTTCCCACTTGAAAAGAGGTTCTAAGGATCTGGTTCCCCTAGTATTTCTATTCATATCTTAATCATTACTACCTAAAAATTGAGTCATAGACAAGCCTTTTGTCTCTCAGGTCAAACTCACCTTCCTGTTATGAAACTTTATACCACGGGGAGGAGTAAATCCAGGGATAATCTTGTTTTGTTTTAGAGACAATGGCCAAGCAAGGTCAGGTGTAACCCAAGATGGCATTTAGCAGTTTGGTTCCCTTGAAATATTTGCATAAGAAATCACTCCTTCCTCTTCTGGGCTTTTTTGAAATAAAGGTTGGAAAAATTATTCCTTTGTTATTATTGATTGATTTATTGCATTTCAAAACCTAGTCCATCATGAAAGAAATGAAAAATTAACTCAATGGGACAAAACCTCCTAAATACAACATATGACAGCATTTTGGGAATTGCCACTTTGATTACACCACCACTTCTTTCTCGGAGTGCAGGGATGGTAACTCAAGTGCCTGGCTAGAATACCCATGGATTCTTCTCCTTGTGGTCTTGACTTAAGATCTTTAAAACTTTTGACCACCCCTTCCCTTCATTGAAATTGTTCTAATATACCACACCACAGATGTGGAATCGAACAGGTGAGCTAGGAGTTCTGGATTCCATTCTCTGCAATACTATTTATTAGCTTTGTGACATCAGGTTAATCACTTAAATCTCTCTCTGCTTCCGTTTGCTTAAATCTATAAAATCAAGAGGTTGTACCACAAGAATACAGTCTCTGTCCTTTGACTTATACTGGCAATTCCTCCATCCCTGCTTTACTCTGCATCTCGTCTCTGAGCTTTTGGCAAGGGATTTGAGTGCAAATTTTAAGTTGCAAAATAGCTGTAAATAAATAGACACTGCCTGAGTAGCCAGCCTTCTTTGGAAAAATTAATTCACTTTTGCTCTCTCTACTCATGTTTCCTTTTCTCTCTTTTTATATCCCCCCCCCACCTTCTGACAAATTAGGTGTCTTTACTTACTGTATCTTCAATACGATTCACTTGTGTGAGTAATGTGCTTTTTCTCTAGGGGAAGAGAAGATGCAGGGACCCAGGAGATATTTCTATTTTAAATTAATTGATCATTATTATCTTTACTCTATAAAAAGAACAAGGAATAAGCTTCTTTCCTTGTTAAGAGAAGTGGTGAATTTTTGCTACCAACTTTCTATTTTCTTTTATGAATCAATTTTACTGATAACATTTAGCAGAAATATAATGGAAAGTTCTTTCTTCTCTTCCCCTACATATTTCCTGCCAGGCTTCAACTTCATTTCCTAGGGATTTGTATTTATACTTTGTGAAAAAAAATATAACTATTATTATTATCATTATTCATGTTTCTAGAATGATTTAAAACTTACTAAGAAATCATCATATACATTTTTGGTGGAATTGTGAACACATCCAGCCATTCTGGAGAGCAATTTGGAACTATGCTCAAAAAGTTATCAAGCTGTGCATACCCTTTGATCCAGCAGTGTTTCTACTGGGCTTATACCCCAAAGAGATACTAAAGAAAGGAAAGGGACCTGTATGTGCCAAAATGTTTGTGGCAGCCCTGTTTGTACTGGCTAGAAACTGGAAAATGAATGGATGTCCATCAATTGGAGAATGGTTGAGTAAATTGTGGTATATGAACGTTATGGAATATTATTGTTCTGTAAGGAACGACCAGCAGGATGAATACAGAGAGGACTGGCGAGACTTACATGAACTGATGCTGAGTGAAGTGAGCAGAACCAGGAGATCATTATATACCTCAACAATGATACTGTTTGAGGATTTATTCTGATGGAAGTGGACCTCTTCGATAAAGAGAGCCTTAATTGATCAAAGATGGACAGAAGCAGCTACACCCAGAGAAAGAACACTGGGAAATGAATATAAACTGCTTGCATTTATGTTTTTCCTCCCGGGTTATTTATACCTTCTGAATCCAATTCTCCCTGTGCAACAAGAAAACTGTTTGGTTCTGCACACATATATCGTATCTAGGATATACTGCAACCCATTCAACATGTAAAGGACTCTTGCCATCTCGGGGAAGGGGTGGAGGGAGGGAGAGGTAAAATCGGAACAGAAATGAATGCAAGGGATAATGCTGTAAAAATTACCCTGGCATGCGTTCTATCAATAAAAAATTATTAAAAAAAAAAAAGAAATCATCATGATAATGTTGAAGTTGGGAAGGTACCCCCAGAAGGTTGGGGGTATTAGACTGTTGTGGTGAGGTGTCTCAAAAAAAACGAAAGTTTGAACTCATGTCCAAGTCAAGGACAAAGTTTATAATCATTGTAGCCAATTGAAGCAGGCTAAATTCTAAAAGAATTTAGCAAAGAACCAAGAGAAAGGAGATAACTGTATCCAATTCTTTATGTCACTGATATGCTAATTTTATGGCCTAGAAGTAGAATTGAGGGGTGGTCTCATTATCTATCTGACAGTCAGCAAAGTTTGTAGGACTCTTCTAAGGCCAGGAGACTTAAGAATCATTGACAGATTGTTAGAACAATAGCACTCTAAAGTCAGAGGACCTTAAAACTATTGCTATATTTCCCCTAGAAGCTGTTCCATATCAATAATCTACCCATTTGGAAGGAAGGAACCTTGTCATTTGTTATATTCACAGTCAATAAACATTTATTAGTTACCTCCCACATGCAAGGTATTGAATCTAGCACCTTGTATAGTGCTTTGCTTAATAGGGGCTTAATAACAGTTTGTTAAATAGCCATGAGAAATGGATGCTATTTCCTACACTTTACAAATGTGGAAACCCAGGCACAAAAAAGAATAATATAACTCTTTTAGATATACAAAACATTTTGCAAATATCTCATTTTATCTCCACAACAACCTTGGAAGGTAAGAACTATCATTATCCTCATTTTACAGTTGGGAATAGTGAATCAGACCAAGGTTAAATGATCTGCCTGATTTTATAATGGATATTGAGGGGGAAATAGGATTCATGGAGTTGGAGAATCAGAGATTCAGCAAAGTAAGAGACTCTATGGGTCATCTAGTTGTATCCCTTTATTCTGTAGATGCAGAAATGGAAGCACAGGAGATTAAATGACTTCCCTCAGTGGCAAGTGAGTAACAATGTGCGATGGGAGGATTTGAACTCAAGTTCTTTGACACCAGAACAACAGGGCTCTTCCCCTTGTTATTCATCCTTCATTCTCAGAGGACCTATTACTTCAGAAGATAATGACTTGAAAAGAATTGGATTTAAATGAGGAAAAGCTGTGCAAAGTCATCAGCTTCCCTCTCTCCTCCAGGGTCATCTGAGTCCGATGGCCAGACACAAGTAAGAAAGACTAGCAATGACCCCAGGTGCAGTTGGGAGAACATGGCCTTTTAAATCAAGGTCTTCCCCGTCTCAGTTTGTCTGGGATAATGTCCATTTGATACTTAAAGGTTAGGTAAGAATTAAGGCAAAAAATGGCCAAATTTGCCTTCACAAAGGAGTCAGTCTGGCAGGGGGAGACCCTCAGAGTTTCTGGCCCTATTCTCATTGTACTTGATGATTCATGTATATAAATTCACTTTACAGTCACCAAGCCGCAATAATAACAGTAATAATAATAATAATAATGGCATTGCATTGCTTATACTATATACTGTTTAAATTACACAGCTTATACTTTAAAGTATATAATGGGGAATGACGGGAGCAACTAGGTGGTAAAATGGATAAACTCTGGGCTTGGAGCTAAGAAGGTCAGCGTTCAAATCCAGCCTCAAACTCTTACTACTGTGTGACTCTGGGCAAGTAACTTAACTCTATTTGTCTCAATTTCCTCAAATGTAAAATGGGAACCCATTGGAGAAGGAAATGTTTCTACTCCACTATCTTTGCCAAGAAGCCAGATATAGAAGTGGATGTAGAGTCAGCCGTGGCTGAACAACAATAGTCTTCGTACTGTAAACTGTGTACTTTATACTTATATGTGTATACATGGAAGTTTATCCTGCTTCTCATGTATCAGGATTATCACCTCATCAATCCTGGAAGCCTTCCCTCTCTGAGTGTAGCTTAACATTGCCTCCACTTTCATGCTTACCATATCATGCCATCCATTTCTGTTGAGCTTGTGACCATTACCCACCTCTGCTATCTCCTGGGTCTGTGGGGACAGCAAAGAAAAGGACATTGAAAAGTCTCAGGTGCTACAAGAAGGTGTATTAATTTAAAGACAGGCAGTTGAATGTTCTCTGAGCTTCTTAAAGCATGGGAAGTTTCAAATGAATAATAAAGCACCAGCATCTCAATATAGTGACTCTGTCGGTCCTTTCAGACCAAGGGCTGGCTTGTTTTTAAATTATTAATCACACAATTTAGCACTTTCTTTTCAAAGTGGCTTGCCACTATTTGATACTCACGCCTCAGAATGTCCTGAGCAGGTTGCAAAAATCTCATTTACAAAGGGAGCAATGAAAACATAAAGGATTTCAAAAGCTTGCTTGGAGGGAAGAGTGGGCTAGTGGCAGACCCTGAACAAACAAAGAGACCCACAGGCCAGTTTTGCTCTGGCTTCTCCCTCATCACTTAGACAAGCCAGACATGTCTAAGACATCTTTTGCCACTTTCATCCCTACCCTGCATATTTAAAACAGGCCTTTGCTAATTACATAGCTATTATTCCTTTAAAAATCAAAGAGAGCCAGGATTAAATTCATCGACTGGAAAAGCATTAAAGATGCAAGATGTGGAGAATATTTTATACCAGTTTCAAAATTAATTATAACATTTTTTTCCTAGTTCCCAAATGTGGTTGATCTTCCCACTCTTCCACGTGAGGCACCAGGAGAATAAAGAAGGGATGTCAGATGCCTGTATTCATCTCCCAGAAAAATCATTCTAAACTGTGGATGGATTAGCTATTTCAGTACTGAATATCGAAACAGCAGAAACAAATTAAGGAGACAAAGCTCATTCCCTAGATGGGAAATGAAGAAAGAAGTGAGGGCCTTATTATTGGACCCAAACCAATCATGACTTTGCTGTTACATTTGGAAGTTTAGCAGAAGTCTTGTGGAAATTTAATGGAAGATTCTAGCAAGGTTTTGATGAAGGAGATATATGGGATTCTGAATTAATGATGCTCTTTTCCAGGCCACATAAAAGTGCTTCAAGGTCTCTGATCCAAATTCTGACGCAGCCAGACTTATCTGATATGATATCACAGAGGAGGGAGAAAATCTTCCAAAGAATTTGTTCAAATACAAACTAAGAAATCCTTAAAATAAATCACTTTAAATTTCATTTTTCTTTTTAAAAATAATATTTAAAGTGTATCTAGAAGCTATTAAGGAAAGAACCTATCTAAGAAATAGAAAAATTCAATTCCACAAGGGTTTAAAACCTGCCCAGTATACAATGTGCCAATATAACACAAAACCAGTAAATGTCTCCATGTAAGATTTACAAGCTATCACCTAAAGCAGAACTTCTTAACCTGGAGTCTATAACCACCATGGATAGAAATCAAGGATCCATGAACTTGGGTAGAAGAAAAAAAACTCAAAACATAGATATCTTTATATCTTCCTTATTTTCTACTTTATTTCTTACTCACTTACAAACTTCTTACTTACTACTAATTTCTTTCAATTATAAATATGTACAACCTACCACAATAGTGTTAGCAGGATTTATGGCTTTGTTACTAATAAACAATCACAGATATTTTCATATCATATTACACTTGCAGATATTTCAACGTAGTATTTATATTCATCACTTTTTGTTCTTGTTATTATTGGGGGCAATTAGATTTCTCAGTAGATCAAACATTGGACTTTTATTCAGGAAGTCTGATTAATTCTGGCCTCAGACATTTACTAGCTATGTGACCTTGGGTACTGGTGTTTGTCTCAGTTTCCTCATCTGTAAAACGAATTGAAGAGGGAAGTGGCAAACTACTTCAGCATCATTGCCAAGATATCAAAGATATTTTTGTATCACATTTTAGTTGCAAATATTTTAAAATAGCATTTTTATTTATCACTACTTGGAAATTGCTAAAGCTTTAAACTAAAATTTCTAGACCCTCTATCATTAAATCACAATCTTTCTTCAGTATCTTTGCCAAAACATCATCAATATTTTCATATCACATTTTAGTTGCAAGTATTTCAAAATAGCATTTTTATTTATCACTACTTGGAAATTACTAAAGCTTTCAACTAAACTTTTTAAACCCTGTATCACTAAATCACAATATTTGTATTAACAGAGTCATGTAACATGATTAGCCAATTATTGGGGCCTATAGACTTTGCTAGATTTCAAAAGAATTCCATGATACAAAAACAAAACAAAACAAAAAAAAAACCCTGATTAAAAGGAGTCATTGAAATAATGACTACAGAACAGGTTATTCAACTATTTCTTGATGGTTGGTTGGTCTTATTATCACGATTTATCCCTTAACATAAGCTGTGAAATTTCCTTTAGTGGAATATATGTGTTCTGTCTAGAGGAATATACAGTGTTGAACTTCAAGTTGCAAAGAACTTAATTCAAATATTTAATAACCTAGTGATTTTGAGCAAGTCACTTAACTTTTATCCATTCCAGTTTTTTCATGTGTAAAATGGCAATAATAGCACCCATCTCTCAGAGATGTGAAAATCGAATGAGATGATCTAGGTAAAGTTCTATATAAATCTTAAAAACCTATATAAATGTTAGCTATTACTTTATTAAAATCTCCCTAACTGGGCTATTAGATCTTTGAGGGCTTCATCTAATATATATGTCATATTCCCAAAATCTAGCATAGTACCTTACACATAATGTTCATTTCCCATGTAATAGGTCCAAATAAGAGTAAGAAGATCCCAACCTTGAGGTCTTCTTGGTAAAATGCCATATTGGCCATTGTTTCTTTGGAATTTAATATTCTATATGTTCTTTTTTTTCTTAACATTTTCTTTATACAATGTGACACCTGGTTTACAAAATGTTGATACGGATTCTTCAATTTTTTATCTTGAAACAATACATTTCTCACATTAAATATTAAGTAACTTTTGATCGAGTCCACTTTTCAAGTCTAGTCTTGATTATAGTTTATAGGTTTTCAATAGGATTTAAATCAAATGAATTCCTACATTATTGAAGCTTGTTGATCTTCATTGCTTGAATAATTTTCTTAACCTTTCTTGATTTAATAATTCAATTTTCCATTTATTAATTTTTATATTTCCCAAGAAATTTTGCTTTTCAACATATTCAGCATACTTATCAGAGTTCATCATTTCCTCGATGAGTACAAGACTTCCAGACCCAGCAGAAATTTACAGAAAACCAGAAAACCAAAAAAAAAAAATTGTTGATATTATAGAAGACAGACAGGTACCATAGTGGATAGAGTCCTGATAGATTTTACAAAATTTACAAATTTAGAAAAAATCCAACATTATATAAGACAGGTAGATACCACAGCAGATAGAATCCTGGTAGATAAGAAAGATGGCCTCAAATCTTTCCTTAGCTAACTTTTATACAAGCCTAACCTTCCAAAGGAAGAAAGAAATTAAAACAATTTATAAAAGAAAATAATCTTACTTGGGTAGAAATGAGAATTTATAAAGGAAGAAAAAGAAAGATGGCCAGTGTCTTGAATCCCAGGGCAAAATATTTTACTTTACTTCACAGGAAATGGGCAGTAACTTTTTTTAAAGTAATGGAGTGACATGAAAAATATACAGGGATGTATGAGAAAGATTACTCAAGCAGCATTATGGAGGATGAATTATAAAAGGAATAGACTGGAGAAAGGTAGAAGCTATTAAAATTGCCTAAGTGAAATGAAATATGAACCTGAATCACCATGGTTGCAGTGGGAATGGAGAGGAGAAACAGATTCTAAGTGATATTGGATCAGGAGAAACAATAGGACTTGGTCCCTGACTGGATAAGAGTAGGCATGAGAGAAAGGAAGATGAAGTCTCAAATGTAACTCCAGAATTATGAGTAACTCCAGGATTATGAGTAACTCCAGGACCAGTGACTAGGAAGGATGGTACTCCCATGAACAGGTATAGAGAAATTAGTGGCACAGTAAGTTTTAGGAAGAAAAGTGATTAGTTCAGTTTTAATATATTGAATTTGAGGTGCTGCTTGGTACACGGAGGTACTGTTAACCAAATACCAATAGATATTCATTAACAGAGGACTAGGGAATGACCAAGAAAATGGACATTGACATGATGTAGCTTTTAGAATCATCTCAATCAATTCAGTCTGAGTTGAACTGAAGAAACATTTATTAAGTATTTATAGTTAGAGTACTATGTTAGATTTTAGGAGAAACAAAAAAATGTTTCAAAATTGAAAAAAAAACTGTCTATTATAAAGCAGTGTTAGCAATGACAGTCACCCAAGAGTGAAAGATTGCATTTCTTGTTTTGCGTGAATACACATGTATAACCTGTATTAAATTGCTCGCCTTCTCAATTGGGGAGAAGGGATGGAGAGTTGAAGGAAGGGAAAGAATCTGGAACTCAAGAGTTTTAAAAATAAATGTTAAAAATTGTTTTTTCATATTAGCTGGGGAAAACAAAATACTAAATATAAAAAATAAATATTTCTATGTCTTATCCAAGCACATCTTTAAAATAGTCCTACAGGAATACAAATAATCAGTACTATGGGCCTTTTAGTGAATATGGATTGACTTGACCTGACTTGACTTGATTCAAAATATATCAGTAACTGTCTATGGCATTATAACTACTAGCACCACCAAAGAAATTATTCTTCAGAGCAGTAACTGAATTTTTCTGCCTGGAGTAAGCAGCACAAACTACATTTAGGGCAAAAGTCTTAAAATATGCTCTTTGTTGAGAGATGAAGGAACAGATAGGATGTTACAGGAACTCACAGAAAATGCCAGAGGTAGCTTCCTTTTTAAACTAATTCTTGGTTGGAAAGGAATCACATTGAAAGAATTGTGATTAAGAAAATAAGATCTGTTTATGAGATCGTGGATCAAATTAAACATTTGAGAATATTATTGCTTATTTAATATTAAGCTTTGTTTCTAGTTTCCAAAGGATGACAAATATTCCCGTACCCTGGAAAAATCGCAATCATCTCGACTTAATTACCCCTTTGTGTATGTGTTTTTTAAATCATAATTCTTTTTGTCTCTTTCATTTGTAACTCAAAGGCCACTCCATAGCTAACTTGGCTTCTTTTACACACTATGTACCATTTGTTTTGTCTTAAATTATGCTGGAGATATGGGGATCATCAAAAAAGGGAGAAAGACAAGACCAAAGAAGCAATGGGAGTCCAGAGTGTACATAGAAAAAAATAGGGAGAAAAATCATAGAAAGTTCACAATGAAAAGAAAAGAGAAAGGAGATTAAAATGACAGAATATGAGTAGATTGCATATGAAGAGTAAAAAAAAAATTCTTTGTTTATGGCTGGTATTCGGTCCTAGAAAAATTCGGTTTAGATGTGAAGGGAGAAAAATCGTCCCCAAATGTGCACATTTCAAGGAGACATACATTAGAAGAGAAAAGGAAGTTTAGCAGAATGCAGAGAAAAAAGCCTGACTTTCTCTTTATACCTCTTGGGATAATTTCCTAATTGCTTCTAAGCTAATTTTTATAATGTCATGGCTGTCTGTAACATTGGAAGAAAACTGAATTCAATATCATTTCACAATAACTGCTGAATCACAGCATTCAGAAGGAGAGCTTGGCTCAATTATAAAGGTGAAGTACAAATACTAGTCCCATAGGACACTCTAAAGTGATGTGGAAGTAGAAATGAGAGGAGAAAAAGAGTTGTCTCCTGGGTGCTGAAGTGATGTAATGCCTAGGAGAATGATTCGGGTATCGAATGTCTCTTTATAAAGCAAACTCTAAGCAACTGACTGCTTCACTACATCATTCTCAAGAGCTAGTGCATTGGGATCTGATCCATGATACTGAAATCCTGAAGAATTATCTAAAAGGTTCCATCTATGTAAATAATCAATTGCCAGTGAAGTTCAGCACAAGTCAGTGATTTTTCTAATTGCAGACTTCCTTTTATTCCATCACATGTTTGTGGTTTCTTTATGTATTTCCTCCCTGTTGTAATTTTAGGGCAGCTCAAAAGTTACACTTCCGTGTCATGGTAAGGATTTTTTGGGGGGGAAATGTTAAGGTTTGAAAATTTGCTGAATTTTAAACACAATAAACATATGTATGTTCCTTTAGCATACTAAAGCATAATTCTACTCGAATGAGAACTAGGTAATATCAGCATTTATTGGGCATTTGAGAAAAAAAAAGAAAGAAAGCTGAATGATATAAAGCCCTCAAAAGAAGTTCCCAAACTTCTGCTTATTTTGCTCCCTCCAAAATGTCCAGCTAGAAGTAATGAGAGATGGGATATAGGTATTGCTTCTCTTTAAATTTTATCCTAAATCAGTTCAAAAGCATATACCTCTTTATTTATAGTTGCAACATGATATTCCCATGTTGTCACTCTCTACCCCTTATAGAAGTGAAAATTTTAATGATCTTGGGAGTGAATTTCTTCTCCCTCTCCAAAAGCAACAATAGCTTGTAAGAGTAGATCTGGGTGAAAATTCAGTCCCAATTTGCTGGCGGTCAATTGGTTCTTTTCTTTTTCTGAGCTCAGAATTTCTTTAAATGAGTGTGTTTTATAATTCAGTAATGAAGTGTGAATGAGTTCAAAGAAGTACAAAGATGTTTTCATTTTGTTGTTGCTTTGTTTATAAAGGGGAAAAAACTCTTAAGTCCGAGAGAAAAAGTTGTTTCTCTTCAGGGGTAAAAATTATAATTGTTTTGTTTCCTTCAAATTTTCATACCAAAAATATTGGCAGAGAGAGTAAGGGGGTTGAGTAAGGAGATTCTCTGTATGTGTTCTATTTTGATTTTAACAAACATTCATTTAAAGTTGCTAATGTTACTAATTAAGATTGTGGACAATTGGACCCCCTTGCAAATAAGATTCCTAATTGAGGTGGGGACCCAATTATAAATCAACACTAAGTCCCTCTCATGCATGGTATCAAAATTGCTAGTTACTCTTTTAACATCTAGGTGACACAATGGCTAGGACATCAAACTTGGCTTAAGGAAGACCTGAGTTCAAATCTTACCGCAGATACTAGTTTTGTGATCTTTAACTGTCATTTAACCTCTCTCAGTATCAGTTTTTCCATGTATAAAATGAGGATAATTACACCTGCTTCCCAGAGTTGTTGTGAAGATCAAATAAGATGAAAAAAATTATAAGTGCTTAACATTACTTAGTACATAAGCATTACATAAATGTTAACTATTTTTAAAAGTTCATTTCTTAGCTACATGATCTTTCCATTTAATCAATCCATAAGTAATTTATTAAGCATCTAGTAGATCCCTGGTAATATGCTTGCTGCAATGGTTATAAAGACAAAAATTCAACAGTTCCCATCCTCAAGGAGCTTACATTCTTTTGAATGAGAAGTGTATATTCTAAGTATATATTTCTTTGATTATTTATTTATTTATTTGTTTATTTATTTTACCATATAGACAATAGAATCATGTTACTTGACAGCAGTTAGCAGATAGGGGGGAATCGGGAAAATCCTTATTTAATAAATAAGGGATATTTCAGATAAAATGTGAAGAGAGCCAGGAATTCTAAGAGGCAGGAGTGAGCAATCAGTGCAGTCCACACATCGGGAATAGCATGTGTAAAGACTGCTAGGTTCAGGATCTAAATTTATATGTCACGGACCCCCTTGGCAGTCTGGCAAAGCTTAAGGCTACTATGGTTTTACCTACATTGTTTTGACTATGACTATTGCCTATGCACATGATTGAACATTCATCCTCATTGGAGGATGGAGTAGAAGGGAGAGGTTGGAGGTAAGTAGAGTACAATAGCCCAGGTGAGAGTGGTGACTAAGATCATAACAAGAGAGAAGAGGCTGGAAACAGGATGTGTTCTCTTTACAAAATCTCACACATCAGTTCAGATAAAAACTCTTCTGTCAACACTTCTCTTTTCTACTGGGGTTTGTTTTATTTTCTGCTCAGTGAATGAAATCATTACTCATCAAAGAAAATAATTGGAAATAATTGGGAAAATAAGTGGGAACATCCTTGTATAGGATGATCCTATTAGTTCAAAATAAATAGATAATCCTATTGATTTAAAATGCATTTGCAACAGAAATATGCTGGGTATGAATGGGATACTGAGTATCTTCATATATGTCGTTGTGTAAGGTTAAAATGTAACTAAAATCGAAATCCGAGATATGAAAGAAACAATTTCTAGATGTTTATAAAAAATAAACCATGTTTATTTGTCACTGCTCATTTAGGATTTTTGTGGTTTTTTTGGTTTTATTTTACTTTTATTCACACTAGGGCAGAGTAATATGCATTAAAGTCTTAATTTGATTTCTAATTGTGATACGAAACTCTGGCTAGAATCTCCATGGACATAATAAGAGGATGCAAGCTCTAAGTCCCATAAAGTCAGAAGGGCTTTCTGTAGAGGCTTGATGACAGCTATGTCTCCTGGTCAAGGATCGGCCTAAGTTCTGAGAGGTTCATCAGTAGATGTTTGGCTATCACATGTTCACATGGGCACGCCACATATACATACATATACACACATGATTACATATGGGTACATATATGCATATATATATCTATGTGAATATAGATATATATAGTTTGGTCATCAGAATTGAAAAGACAGACCATCAAGTTTATATAATCCAATCATCTGACTTCGTTCAAAATCTCTAAGGCTTTATGATTTCACTGTTGTGGATATTCTTCCCTACACTATTGCTTTAAGCCATTCTATCCCTTATGGTCTTCATGAGTAGCTATAGCAGAAAAAAATTAAAATATTATCTAGTGGTACAAAAATTTGTCACTTTTCTTCTACTGAAATAAATAGTGTCCTTAAGGGAACTAAGGATTGAGGATTTGAAATGGCACAGTAGCCCTCCTCTTTTTTGTGTGCATTTTAGTTCAGGTCAATAACTATTTATCAGAGAGACTGCTGAAAGTTTTGGATGATTTGAACAATCCAAGCCAGTTGATGGAAAGATTTTTTCCCCTGAGGCAATTGGGGTTAAGTGACTTGCCCAGGGTCACACAGCTAGGAAGTGCTAAGTGTCTGAGGTCAGATTTAAACTCAAGTCCTGACTTGAGAGCTGGTGCTCTATCCATTGCAACAACTAGCTGCCCTGATGGAAAGATTTTTTTAAAATATTTTCAAGAGCTAATTAGGAAGTTTTATTAGTTCTTGACCAAATGAACATTATTTTCTCAAGTGAAAGTTATCTCAACCAGGAGTATCTCTTAATATGGGGTGGGTCAGACTTTCTTACAGCTTGAGAAAAAAGAGGGCACAGATTGCTGAATCTGTGGTTGATCAGAGATCAAGCGGAGTAGTGATAAAGGAAATTAAATGCAGTGAGAGGAAATTCTTTAGGTGGCAGGGCTGAGATGCAGTCAGATCTCACGAGATTCCCCAGAAAGTTCTGTCTCAATAAGCAATTCTTATAATTGAAACATAGACATTATATAATTATAATGACTAATATTGACCATGAAAAAGAGATCTGAGAATTCATTCTCCTTTCTTCTTTACAATGATGGGAAAATAATGGATGAAAACTACATGTGATTTTGAATTTGGTTAATAATAGTGACTTATTTTTCTTCTTTCTCTTTTACTTTGGAAAAGAAAATTTGGGGAAAGGAAATGATGCAAAAACAAAAGATAAGAACAAAGATGGTTCTTGTCCTTAATGGACACACATACACATACACACACAGATATACATGGTGGATTTTGGAATCTAAAGACCTCTCACTACAGTTAATTTCCTTTGTTCTTATTCTGCTGTAACCTGAAACATATCATTGATCCTTTTTTGGACTCAGTTTGCTCATCTCTATAATGGATATTTGATTGAGTAACTTCTGAAGTACCTTCCTGCCTTAAGAGCAGTTAGATAGTATAATGGATATAATATTAGACTTGGAATTTGGAAGATCTGAGTTCAAATTCTGAGTGCTCCTAAATAAGATACTCAATTATAACTCCCTCTTCTATAAAATGGGGAAAATAATACTAACTATCTCTAAGCTGTCTGTGAGGATCTGTGAATTTGTAAAGGGCTTACAAATCTTAAAATACTATGTGGATGTTGTTGTGGTTATTGGGTTCATCTTGAGTCTGTGAAGGGAATCCTCCTGATCTCCAATCATATCATGTTCTACAATAGATATGGAGACTGAAAGTCCTGAGACCTTGAAGCATAGCCATATTGATGGACCATGTAAACCATGGGGAAAATATGTGAAATTCTTCAACCTGAAATAAGGATAACCAGGAAGATAGCCAAGTGCAAAAACGTGAATACAACAAAAATGAGTATTTGGTTATTGCTGGGTCTGAAAAAAAATGAGATGAGCATCCCTCTCTATACTGCAAAGGTGTAGGGACCATGAGTATTTGTCCAAATAAGTTTATGAGTTGGTTAGTTTTGCTGAACTGTTGCATTTTTCTCCTCCCCCTTTCTTGTTATCACAGGAGATATGTGTCTATACCTACCTACCTACCTACATGTGTATGTATATATATATATATACATATATATGTGTGTGTGTGTGTGTATTTATATATAAGCATACACATATGCATACATCTTCTCTCTGCCTTATGCATAGATTTCTGCCCATATGTGTGTATATACATGTTTTTGGAAATTTAGTTGATATGAAAAATAAAATATTAATATAAAATTTAAAAGTAATATGAACTGTGTGTTTTTAAATGCATTGTATTAATATTCTGGTTCATGTTATGCATGCATTTTTCTATGATTCTCTCATGCAAGTCTATTAAGCATTTACTATGTACTAGACAAGGACTACATAATGGTGAACTTCTCTATAATTATCTAGGGTGGTCCTTGGTTATCAAACATATGATCTAGTGATTCAGTGTTCTAGCCTGACAAGATTTTAATAGATCCCAATTCTGTCACTATTGTTCCTAATCATCTATGTCTTTGTGTCCTATCATCTATGGCTTTGTCCAAGTGATTGATAAAACTGTTTCACATGAGGTCAGATAGTGACCTAGGGCACTCCATTAACAAATTTTTTCCAAATTACATTGAGCCACTAAGGACTATACTTTAGATCTAACCATTTTATCAATTCTGTATCCATTTTATTCTTCTTAAGCCTAACTTCCTTTATTTTGTCCACAAGAAGAGAATGACAGATTTTTTAATTACAACATTGCCTTAACGATAAAGAAATTAGATTAATTTGAGGCAACTTATTTTTAATGAAGTGATGAAGGTTCTTATCATTGCTCTCTTTTCTAAATATTCACTAATCATCTGTTAAAATTATAAACTTAAAATTCACACTCTTTTATCATTCCATTTGTGAAAATACGGACATGCTTTTCTGACATCCTCTTTCCCATCATTTTTGATCTTTCAAAGATTGTTCATAGTGACTTAGCAATCCTATTTGCTTAAGTGCTTTCTTACTATGTCCCTACTAATTTGGGATATCAATGTCCCACTGAAGCTATTTGTACTATCCTTTCTGATCCAAAGAGTATGATCATTGGTAAAGAAAATAAGACAAATATAATAGTTATGCCTTAGTTGTCATATATTCAGCAAAGGTTAAGTCACTTTAGTTTCAGTGTTGAGTGTTGAGTAGTGTTACGTTCTTCCTATTGTCTGCTACCATTATCCCATCCACCCCAAACAATAATCTTATCCCTCTTTTTTGTTCATTCTTCATCTCCCCTTATTTAAGACAATTCTACTTATTATCTTTATCTCATTCTGAATTTCAAAGCTTATGACATTTCTCATAGGATAATAGTTTTAGAGTTGAAAGGGATCATTGGTATCATTGAGTACAATCACCTCATTTCAAAGACTAGGAAAACTGAGACTAGGAAGTAATATGACATGCCCAGGGTCACAAAGCTGGTAAGTATGTAAAACAGTACTTGAAATTCCTGACTTCAAGTCAAGTGCCTTCCACATTACAATAAATTACCTTCTTCTCATAAGACTATATCATGCTTTTGTATCTATCCTTTGTTACCTGTCCTTGCTTTCCTTTTGTAGAAGCAGGTCAGTCACATAACCAATAAGCATTTATTAAGTAACTACTGTGTGTTAGGCACTGTGCTAAGCAGTAAGGTCAAATATTTCATTTTGAACCCCAGTCCCTTTGAATGTCTCCCTTTCCTCTAATGATCATAATTCTTTCTTTTTGCCTATTTAGAATTTCCAATATCTCCTGAGTTGATTTTTTAATACATAACTTTAAGGCATAGGATCCTATCCATTTTTTCTTTGAACTCTATGCAATATGCTCACCTAGATGGAGAATATATGGCCCATTATATTGGGTTTCACAAAGTTTTATCACAAAATCTAATTGATTGTCTCTTATGTCTTAGCAACTTCCATTTTTTTATTTGTCAGAATCAAATCCAGAATAGAACTCCCTTGGTTGCTGCCTGTATCATTTGAAAAAAAAAATGGAATTGTCATTAAACAAGATAATGAATTAGTAGTTGTGATTCTATTGCCTGTTAGATTCCCAGAGCCCTATTATACTGTCTCAGTGATAACTTGAACACTAACTTTGCCTCTTGGCATTAAAATGTCTAGTTCACTTAACGTGTAACGTGTAGTACACTAAATGTGTAACATGTAATACTTTGTGTATTTATGTACAGATATCTGAGACTGTGGGTTTTATTTCTGGTTCCTTTATTGGATTTTATACTATTTTGTCTACATTGCAGTCAGCTGTCACAAGGTGGAATGGGGGAGGAGGCTCAAAAGGCATGTGATCATAGGAATGGAGGAAGAGAAGGAGAAAGTTCTAAGATATCTTAATGTTTCTATGCTTCAGGAAACAGGGAAGATGATTATCCATCTTGGGGAGAAATTCTATTCTAGGATGCTGCTGCTGTCCCTACTGTATATAAAAGGAATTAGAAAGAAAGGTAGCTCTGGAAGGAAATATATCGTACTAAATAGCCTGACCATTGGGGAGAGAAAGAACACCATATTGCAAATTTGGGCCCTTCTATAGAAGACAAGGTCAGGCAGGGAAGACAAGGAGGAAGGATACAAGTTCCCAAACTGAGAGGTGAGCTGGACAAAGCACATCCTCATGCCCTACTCATCTGAGGCAGGTCAAGAGTGGAATTAGATAAGGGGAACCCCCAAGATGCTGTAAGTATCCCTCATAATTCCCACTCTGAGACAAAATCTTAGTCATGACTAATTTTGACTTCTCTGTGGTGTGCATAACTTGATAGTTCCTTCTTTGCCCTGTTGGTTATTTGCAAGACTTCATGAATGACTAGAAGCCTATCCTTTCTACTTTAAGTCCATCTCCTTATGTTTTTTTTTTTTCTTTTATTATTCTCTGGGTCAAGCCAAAAATCAAGTCACTTAATTAAAGACAACAATGGGAAAAATCTATGTTATCTATGGAATAGGGAGAAGCCTGTAGATAGTTAATTATTTTTTGTCCTTTATTTTCAAAGAATACCATGACATAAGGTTGGAGGTGCCATGACATGCAATTGAATTGGATTTAAGTGAGGGAGAGTTGGGCAAGGGCACATGACTCAATAGAATAATTACTCTGACTCCATGGGGATAGATACATATGTTCTTAAACATGACTAGAGGCTCTTGGCTGGTGCCTTTATCCTGTGCAAAGGTAAAGAGAGAAAGTCAAGCAGAGTTGGTCACTGATCCAGGAAAGTGTGAGAAAAGTCTAATCCACACTCCCTGGCATCAGGCTTTCCGAGATTTGAACCCAGAGCTAGGCCTTCTTCTCCACCTCATTCTGCAAGCCACAAGTCTTTTGCTTTCTATGTATATAGAATTTAATTTAATGAAAGTTAAAATTTAATTTATGTTTAAAAAATAGCATTTGGTGGTTGTTTCTATCATGCTTTTCAATTTCTGTTATTAATATTTTAAATGACACAAGGACTTTATTAAAATGGAATGGAAAATGAATTTTATGTACAACCAGGTTGACCATTAAAAAAAAAATTCATGCTTTGTGGAGAAAAGAAGAGTAATTCTTCATCTTTGCCCAGGGAGGCTTTTTTTTCTGTAACATTTAACTTACAAAACCACAATTATAAAAGGACCTTCTGTCTGTGTGGGAAAATAAGTGCTGAAGGAAGAATTCCTAACTCATCACTGAGTTGTTTTAATTATAGCCAATTTGTGACTCACATAGTTGGCCTTACTGGCTCATTTTGAGATCACCCTGAAACATAAATGAGTCTAAATTTTTATACCCTCACATCACTGAGTTGTACTTTTTACCCTTCCTTATAGGTCCTAAGTGAAAAAAAAAAAAGAGAAGGGAAAGAGTTACAAAGGAAAAAAGTATTTTATAATCTCTATGTCCTGCTCTGGTTAGGAGTGATAATGATGAAAGTTTGCATCTTAAAAATGGCTTTGCTCTCTGTCTCTTACTTTCTTCAAAAAGGTATCATATAATTTTATCAGAGGGAAGGGAATAGGGTGGCTTTCTGTATGCTGACAGTATGGGTCTATGTCCCAGTGAGGCAATTAGAACAGGGGCTCAGCTAGATCAATTTGAACCTGAATTTCTGGTTTCTTCTTCTGCTTTGTTTCTTTGCCTGATTATAGGTTACTCAATTGTAATCCTGAGATAGGTTTTTAGGCACTGGACAACTAGGTGCTTTAGGAGTGTCTGTGTTCCTTAGTTAGTGCTTGTGTTCTGCAAGGATGTCTTTCTTGGAGAAAATGACCAATAACCAAGAAAGGAGCTCCAGACCTTGGCCTAGTCCACAGAAGGCATGGACATGGAGATACTTGTTTGAATACTGGAGGTCTGAGGTGAAATGAAAATGTCTATTAAGGAGATCTGCAAATTATATTTATATTTTAATTATCAGATCCCCAGGAAATCATCATAGCTTTTGGGCTGCTGCATATTTTAAAGGTTTTTTTTTTTTTTTTTTTTTTTTTTTTGGTAAATGAACAATAATACGTATTAAGTGCATTAAACATTCTTTTGTGACAAAGAAAATAAATAGCTACCCTGTATCTGATTTATACTGTCTATTAAGTATCTTTGTATTATCTACTTAGAATAAACATTAGACATAATCCCAAACCTAAGCTATTAGTAATTTTTCTTGAGGCAACCAGATGGCCCAGTAGATAGAGCACCAGCTCTGGAGTCATGAGAACTTGAGTTTAAATATGTCCTCAGATACTTAATATTTACTTAGCTGTATGATCCTGGGCAATTCATTTAACCCCAATTGTCTCACATAAATAAATAAATAAATAAATTTCCCTGGCTCTATGAGTTATTGCTGTAAGAAAATAAAAAAAAAAAGATACTGATGTTCACATCACCTACCAAAGTGGTAGTGGTCAGTCTCTTACAGAACTGAATTATTATCATTATTTTTTTTTTTTTTTGCTGAAGCAATTGGGGTTAAGTGACTTGTCTAGGGTCACATATCTGGTAAGTAAGTCTGAGAGCCTAGTTGAACTCAGATCCTCCTGACTTCAGGGCTGGTGCTCTAACCACAGTACCACCTAGCTGCCTCTTGCACGACTGAATTTAATCTATAAGTATAAGACAGCTCTCCTTGGGGAGAGGAAAGAGGGAAAATTGATCTATCATCTCTTCTCTTTCCCAAACCTAGCAACTATTATCATTGTTAAACTTGCCACATATGAAAATGATTTTTTACCTTTTTTTGTTCCAAAGGGAGTCAGGCAAAAAAATAAACTCTGGTCACAAAGTTTCTATGGGAAAAGAATAAATGGAAAAGGAAGTGAGCAATAATTGAGAATACTGGAATAAAATAAAAGGAGTGATAAGAAGTCAGGTTAGACTATGACAAGTTCCTTGTAGGTGAATATTACCAGGAATTTGAGAACTCTTTAAGCTGCAATTCCTTAGTACTGTAATATTTAAGGTCACATCTATTATCTCATTTGATCTTCATAATCATAATTAAATACAAGGTAGGTAGCACAATCAGAACTGACCTGCCCAGAGTGTCCTTGTTTGTTATTATAGTTTATCCTTCATTTTACAAAAGTACTAATGACATCCTGGGAGGATGTCATGATCATCACTTTCTCTCTTTCAGTCATAGAAATTCAGTGGCAAGACAAAAATCAAGACAGTTGGTAATGGTCCAGGATGCAGGGAAATGATTTTGGCATCTTTGATGTCTGACCAAATTTTAACCTCTCTACACTACTTGCATCCTTGTTTGTAAGAATCTGATCGTGAAATTCAAACTCAGGTGTTTCTAACTCTAAATCCTGAACTCTATCCTCCACACCATGCTGCTGTCTCCTTATGTCTTTCATGAAGCTTCCATCTCCCTCACTATACATATGCACAATACACACACACACACACACACACACACACACATCTCTCTGCCATTATCACCTGAACCTCTATTCTGCAGATGTACCTGTACCAGATCATTAGAATTTGCATTACTGGTTTGAAGCTTGAAAGTCCTTGATTCTACCATTCAACAACTAGTGAGATAAGGGGAAGGGAAGTCTCCTATCTTTCTGTCAGGACTACCAACAAATTACATCAATTAGGGCTGTGTAGTGGACACAATGCTGGATTGCAAATCACTGGACCTGGATATAAATCTCACCTCTGTGTCTCACAACAACAATGTTGGGCAAACAGTAACTTCTCTTGGTCTTGGTTACTTCATTTGTACAATGAGGGGATTGAATTAAGGACCTTCTAGTTTTAAATGTATCATCCTATGACAATTAAAAACAAATTCTCCAAACAAATGAGTTTAGACACAAAATATGCTCTTTTAACATCTTTAAAGTAGACAATACAAACATTAAACATCATCATCTTTATAAAAAGAAAACCAAAACAAAGAAACAATTTAACTGGTAAAACCACTATGAGAACTGGGCTTTGAGTACTTTCCTGTAAGAGAACTACCTTTGACAGTTCCCTCATGAGATAGATGCCTAGTGATATTATCACTTCACAACATGCTTTGGAAATGAGGACCATGTTCATTGGCTCTTCTAGTGTGAGAACGTAAAACAGCTCATGAATTTAAGAGGTCATTTCCCTGAATGAATCATTTGCTTCCCCACCTCCATGCCCATGCTCATACCATTCACTAATGTGGAAATATAATGGAACATTACAGTCCTCTGTTATAGTAAAAAGTACTGCTATATATAATTTGGTATATATGGGACTTTTCTTTTTATCTTTGCCTTTCTTGATATATATATTTGTGTCATAGATGTTTATAATTTGTCTTTTCTTTCTTTATGCATGTCTTAGTCACTCTTACTAGATTGTGAGACTTTCAGTGGTATGGAACCACTATCATACCCATCAACCACTACACCTAGTCCTAGCAGTGTACTATCCGTATAAGTTCTCTCTCTCTCTCTCTCTCTTTCTATACACACACACACACACACACACACACACACACACACACACACACACACTGGCAAAACTTAACCAACTTTCTGATTTAAAAAAAGTACACATGACATTTTAAAGTTTAATCTACTTTATTAACCTCTTTTCCCCACCAAGTTCTCAAGTTTAAACAATAAATCAATAGCTGATTTGTTCCAATTTCCATTAATGTAAATGCTCATGCTGAAAATTTAATCACTGAGAAGTTAGTTAGAGGTTACTCCAGCGCACATCCCTGCAAAAAAAGAAAAAAAAGAAGATTTCTAATAAGGAAAAAGTCCTTTCTGTTGTTGGTTCTTAGCACACTCCTTGGCACATAATAGACACTTAATAAATGCTCATTGATTGATTGTTACTCCTCTCCTCTTTCAAAAACAAAGCAAAGAGATATTTAGAATGAAGTGCTTGAACAGAAGTCATTCTGCTTATCTGAAGATAATTTGCTATGTATTTGCTCCATACTTGGTTTTATTGGCTTGGTTTCAGGTCCTCAGATTCAATTTAATAGTTGTTGGATTAAATATGTATGACTCAAACTTGGTTTTTAGTTGCAAATAAATCTGAAAAAAATCTAAAGAATTGAAAACATGGAGCAATAGTGAAACCAGAGAGAAAATAAGCTTAATAATTCATCCAAAACTTTTCATGCAAGAGCCTCAAGAAAAATTAAAAAAAAAAAAACACGGATAGACTTGCATGAAAGAGCAAAGAGCAAAATGTGTAAAACCAAGAGAATGTTGTATATAGTAAGAGCAATATTGTTTTAAGAATAACTTTGAGCAAATAAATCATTTTGACTATTATAAATATCCAAGTTAGCTGCAGAGGACATATAAAAGAAGATGCTATCTGCACTCAAAGAAAGAACGGATAAATAGAAGTATTATAGAATGATTTTACATATATATTATATATGTACATATATATACATATGTACACACATTGTGTTTAATGGTAGCCATCTCTACAGCAGGAGAATGGAAGAAAAAAGGAAAAAAGAAATTCACATAATAAATTTATTATATATTTAAAAGAAATAGAAAGTTGTATATAAAAGATTTTTGGTTTCATTTGTAATCTTTTAAAAAGCCTATACTATAGTATGAAAATGCTTGGTTTATTCCATAAATAAAAAGTAAATGAATAAAAAAAAAATCCCAAGTAACACGTATCATAACTAGGGGATAATTGAAAAGGAGAGTGAAGTGACATTGAATAAATCAATCAACAAGCATTTATTAAGTTCCCAGGTGCTAGGAACTATGCTGGGTGCTTAGGCTACCAAAACAAAAATAAACTAGCCCTGCCCTCAAGAAGCTTCTGTTTTATTCACATGTATATATTATATTTACATGTATATTAATTTTACATGTATATATTATTTACAGATATACATGTATTTACATGTATATATACATCCAAAAGAAATTCAAAACAAATGAAAGATAATGGGGAGGCCATAAAACTTTAGTAAATCAAGAAAGACTTCTACCAGCCAATTCTACCTGAATTGTCCAGGTGAGCATCCTGTCAAAGGTAATATGGTACTCAATCTCACTGCATTCTTCAAGCCTTTTCTTGTTTTTACCCCACAAATGCAATCTGATTCCAAATCTTGTCATTTCTATCTTCACAACATCTTGTGTCTACATCATATGTCCTTCTCACTATTCCTTAAGCTACTACTCAAGTATAAGTCCCCATCAGCCTGTATTATTGTATTACTGCAGCACCTAAGCTTAAGAGCTTAATAAATGATTATTGCCTATTATCCCATTATTAGACTTAATCAGAATTAGCAAAGGTTACATTTCATTTGTTTCTTTTAGTGAGAGATACTGCTAAGGATATCCTAAAGGGAAATGTTTTCTTGTCCAAATCCATTTAACAAGCATTTATTATCTACTATTTCTATCAAAGCGAAAATTATTATATCAATTTATGAGGAATAACGAATGATCCTGGATGGCTTCCAAGGACCTTTTATATCATTATAAATGATCATGTCTATGAATGCTGATAGGTCAAGTCTGGAGATACTTGGATTCAAATTCTGCTCATACTTATTCAGATTGGGCCATGAGCCATTAGGACCTTTAGTTTCCTCATTTGCTGAAAGAGGATATGTCTTAAACTTATAGGAAATTCTGTGAAGATCAAATGAGGTAATAAATACAAACTATTTTGAAGCTTTAAGATATATACATCTATATCGATTATTATTAAATATTAAACTTTTTAAAACTGTTCACTGTGTTAAAATAAATTTCTCTTTATTTTTTAAAAAATTAAAATCTATTAAAATTATATTTTAGATAAAATTCAAGAGGTTTACTTTTTCTTTGTAAAACTATATTAGGTATTATTAAACTTTTGATTTTTTTTAGTCTGAATTTAACAAGTTCACTTCCCTTTAGCTAGTCTTTTCACTTTTTTTCACTTTACTTGTCTTTATGAAATTTGATTGCTCCTGAATTCTCCCTCCTACTCTTTTTGATGTTGAGAAACTACAACCAGATATCTTTGAGTAGAAAATCTTTATGTCCTTTGATTTTCAATACTTGAAACCCTCATGTATCTTTTAAGCTAATTAAGTTAAAAACCTAATTTTTAACAAGCAATTGAATCATAGAATTACATTTGGAAGGGATCTCTAAGGTCATCAAGTCATCCCTTTATTTTACAGAAGAAGAAACTGAGGTCCAAGTCCAGAGAAGAGATAGAAACACAGAGAAAAAGAGACAGAGTTAAAGAGAGAAAGTGAGGGAGAGATAGAGAGAAAGAGAATTCCAGAGAAAACAAAGAGAGACAGAGAGGAGAGACAGATAGACAGACAGAGACTAAGTCAGAGAGACAGGGAGAGAGACAGAGAAACAGAGAGGCAGAGATAAAGAGACACAGAGAAAGACAGAGACAAAGAGAGATATACAGAGAGCCAGAGAAGAGAGAGACAGAGATGTGAGAGAAAGATAGAGACAGAAAGAGAGAGGGTGGAGATAGAAAGACAAAGAGATAGAGAAAGATGGCACAATAGATAGAATGCTAACCAATCATGTCTCACTATCCATGGCCCCATTGGAATTTTCTTGGCAAAGATACTGGACTGGTTGCCATTTCCTTCTCTAGCTCATTTTACAGATGAAGAAACTGAGGTAACCAGAGATTAAGTAACTGCCTAGGGAGGAACCGCTAGTAAATTTCTAAGACCAGATTTCTAAGCATCTATGAGGTGCAATGGATAAAGAGACTCTTTATCTTTATCAGGAAGACTTGAATTCAAAATCTGCCTCAGATACTTGTAATTATATAATCCTGGGCAATCACTTAATCTCTTTTGCCTTAGTTTCCTCATCTGTTAGATGGGGATGACAATAAGAGCTTCCAGTTCCCAGGGTTATTGTGAAGATTAAGTGAGGTAGCATATGAAAAATGCTTTGCAAACCTTTAAGTGCTATATAAATCTATTGACCATGCACAATGTTTCTATTGGGAGATGTAGACCAAATTTCCAATTTTTAATCCCTTTCTCTCTCTCCTCTCCACCAATTAACATCACAAGATTTAGAGCTAAAAGATACCTTAGAGATCTCTGTGCTGTTTAATATTTTTACTGGTGACTGATAAAGCCATAAATGGCATCTTAATTGAATTTTCAGATGACACAAATCTAGGAGACAAAGTTACTAGAGAGATGACAGTTTTTGGAATGCTTATGACAAGCTAAATGACTGAATTGAATCTCAGTGTGAAATGTAATCAATATGGTGACCTGATCTTTCCCTCATTCTTGTGGATGTATCAGAAAAAGTGAGGCCCTTGGAGTGAAGAATTTGGGTTCAAATCCTACCTTAGACATAGCACTTGCCAGATCCTGCACAAGTAAAAATTTTACAGTACTGCCGTTTTCTCATTTGTAAAAATAGGAATAATAATATTTTTATTGCCCACATAATAATGTTGCTGTTGTTGGGAAGAGGGTTTTGTAGATTTTAAGCCAGGAAGCAGCATGAGATACAGGAAAGCATCCAGACTAATTCTGGGAGTCCCACCTCTCAAGATGATGTCATTTTTCTCAAAAAATAAAAAAGGCCTCTGAAATCCCTTTTATTTACATCCATGATTCATTTATTCATATTCAATATTCAATTCGTGTTCAATAAATTAAAATAAATAAATTCAAGCTAGCTCCCTGGAGGCCTCAGGATCAGCCAGAGTCAGGATAAATAAAAGTCCTTGATCTTTAGGGGGAGAAGTGAAAGAAGCAGGCAAACTGCCAGGAGTTTGCCAAAGATCTCTTCTCACTTCTGGAGTCCAGAATCTCCACCTTTCTCCTCCTCCTCTTGCTACCAAGTGAGTCTGGCCTCTGTCACCCCATGCTCTAATCCTTGTCTACGATTATCTTAACCCCAAACATTCACCCCTTATCAACTGTGAGAAGAGCCATTTATCCAAACATATACTAATAGAGCCATTGTCTCTTATCGATTAGGTAATTAACCTTAAGCGCTTGGTTGTTTGATTCAAGTGCACCTTTTCATAGTTTTAGCCCTCTACATCTTCTGCTTACTTTGGTTTTAGAACACAAGTGGTCACACTATCTCTGACTTCTCAGGGAGGTGAGAACCCCAAAAAGGAGGTGATCATGCCCTCCCTGACTTCTCAGGAAGAGAGATGAAAAACACCAAAGGGAAGTGGGGAGTCAAGCCAGATATTGTTAGCAGGTTTCTGGGCTAAAGGGTCTTATTAGAAACAGGTATGCACAAACCCATCAGCATGGGAGATATTACACAAGCACATAGCAATAAAGCACAGGCTAGCAGTGATGAATCTCCCACAGGCGGTGCAGGCTCAATGTGGTGTAACAAACATGAATTGTACATGCAAGTAGTGATATAACAAACAATATGAATCAACATGTTGTTGTAAGAGATTTCCAGAAGTCCTAAAAGGAGGGAATGTAAACAACAATCACACATACGCCTCCTTCAGCAGCCAAGACATAGTCCAAAACCAATCTATTGTCCATTACTTCATGTGTCAGGAATCCAATGATTCTTGCAAGTTTTTGAAGTCCTGCAACAGTCTTATCATATCTCAGAAAATCCAGTGATTCCTGAGGGTTTTCAAGACCTACAACATCTTATCATATCTCAGAGGTTCCAATGATTCCTGAGGGTTTTCAAGTCCTGTGTCAGTGTCTCATTAACAATTTTTGATGTCCATGAATCAAACGCCATAACTTCCATGCTCTTTCAGTGGTGGGCAACAGAACCACCCAATGTTTCTCGGCTCTTCTCCTTCGTTTCAAGGGTCTGCTCCATCTGTCTCTGCTGGACAAGGCGAATATGGCTCATTGGCACTCATCTGATTCCTTCTCCATCTGTAGAGATACAAGCAAACCCTCTCCCCCAAGCAGTTAACCTATCTGATCCCTTCCATTCACCACTTTCTGAATCTCTCCAAATCACTGGTGATTATCTAAAGATAGTGGAGCTGTTCACACAGGACACTGCCCTTCCGGTGGGTTATAAAACCTGTCTGCCGGAGCCAGTGCATCTTTGTCAAAAATCAAGAAGTTAATAGTATAAAGGGTTAGATTCAGTAGTGCTCTAGGGTTACCTGTGGCACCCCTTTCTTTTGTTTTTGGAGGAGCATCTTATTGTCTCTGTTTCTCCTCTCTACCATTGCCTGTCCTTGAGGATTAAAAGGTATGCCTGTGGTGTGTAAAATCTTACACTGTGCACAAAAGTATGCAAAATGTTTAGAAGTATATGCAGGTCCATTATCTGTTTTTATTGCTTGTGGCACACCCATAATTGCAAATGCTTATATGAGGAATTCAATGACCACTCAGGCTGCCTCTTGTGCTGCTGGTATTGCAAAAATGAATCCTAAAAAGGTGTCTACCACAACATGGATAAAAGACAGACGACCGAAATATTTATAATGGGTCATATCTATTTGCCAGATTTCATTGGTTCTCAAACCACGAGGGTTCTTCCCTGGGGGAAGTGTAGGAGCGTGGAAAGGAAGGCAAGCTGTACAGGCTTTTACTAGCTTCCTCTCTTAATATCCCAAATTGTAAACATAAAGCTCAAGCAGCCTGATGATATTTAGAATGCGATTCTTGAGCTTCTTGAAATAAAGGAGTATTGGCCAACCTGGTTAGAAGGCTATCTGCCTTTGAATTACCATCAAAAATAGGACATGGAAGTCCAGTATGAGAGTGGACATATAAGATATAAATCTTACCTGGATGCTTTCTCACTTGCTCTCGAAGTTCCTTAAAGAGCTGATATATATTAGAAGCTACAAATTTTATTTGGGCTGTGGCAATTATTTGTACCACACCTACTGAATAGGCTGAATTAGATATTATATTTATATCTCCTGGATAATAAGTAAGTGCTAGCATGATTGCATACAATTCATTCTGCTGAGTGGACTGAAAAGGAGTTCTGATTACTCTTTATAGTTGTCACAAGAGAATACAGCACAGATATTATGTTTCGATGCATTTTAAAGATAGTTATTCCTTTAAGAGAAACTTTAGAAACCTTTTCTTCAAGAATCCATTGCCAATTATGTAATAGTCTGGTTATCTTTAATGGAGACCCATGTTTAATCCTTGCCTACAATTATCTTAACCCCAAACATTCAGCCAGCATCAACTGTGAGAGGAGCCATTTTCCCAAACATATGCTAATAGAGTCATTGTCTCGTATTGAATAGGTAATTACCCTTAAGTGCTTGGTTGTCTGATTCAAGTATACCTTTTCATAGTTTCAGCCCTTTACAATTCATAATTGTGTTGAGTTTTTATTAACTCTTAAATCTATTCCCAAAGCCTGAATATGAGGAAAATTGCATTATTGCTCTCCAGGGTCTGTGAAAACTTTCCTTCTGTTTTTCTGAGGGAATTGGGGTTAAGTGACTTGCCCAGGTCACACAGCTAGGAAGAGTTAAGTGTCTGAAGCCAGATTTGAACTCAAGTCCTCCTGAATTTAGGGCTGGTACTCTATCCACTGCACCATCTAGCTGCCATTCCTTCTTCCTTTAGCTTCTATCTTCAGTCTTCAATCATTGAATGGGTGTTGCCTCAATCAAAGTGGGACCTGTTAAAGACTTTAGCTTAAAAAGGCTAAGGTTCCCCACTGCATCTGGGGGCATCTCCAGTCGCTCTGCTCTATACCTGGCCACTGAACCCAGATGGCTCTAGAGGGGAAAGTGAAGCAGGTGATCTTGCACAGACTCCCTCACTTAAATCCAATTCACTTGGATGTCATGGTATCCCCTCCCTGATATCATGTCCTCTTCAAGAACAACAGACATTAAAACAGAGACTTTAAAACAACCGCATTAAGTGGTGGCAAGATGAAGACAATGATGAGCAACATCTGAAAATGCCTAGATGCTTCTGCGAACAATTAAGGACCAAGGTCCATGATAAGATAATAGAAGCAAGCCATTCTCTTGTGCTGAGCCAGCATATCCTATGGTCAGAGGAAATAAAACGCTCGGCTGGCTTTATCACAAAACCACAGACACTTGCTGGTTTCTGAACTAGGAGTAACTTGTCAAACTGAAAAACTCAAGACCAAACTCGTCAGTTTGTAAAACTTACAAAGGCAGAACTTGTCGGAACAGCTAGACGAAACTCTCATGAGCTCAGGCTGACAGGTTCCAAAACAGCCTGCTTATTAGTTATTAGTCATCTTAGATGTGCTTGCCAAAAAAGGAGAGTGTGTTGGGGAACATCTGGGGCAGCAAGCACAACACACCCTGCCGAGTTAAAATCAGCAAGGAAGTCAGTGGCGGAATTGGATATCGAAAACCAGCCAGACTTTCTGGGAGGATGAGCCAATTATCAGTGAGCTGACTGAGGAAGGAAGGGAACAGGAAGAGATTTGCTCGCTCATCTGAACTCCTCTCCAGAAATGAACAACTTACGTCACGTTTCTAAATTACATGATTCTGCGATCAATTTTATATCGCTGACATTTGCTAACTGACACTTGGATGCAGGCAATTAGGCAGAGTGGTTAAACCTGTGATATACCTTCTACCAATCTAGGTCAGCACTTTCTCTGCAAGTTCTTAAGAAGCTTCTTAAAACAGTGAGGGGGTAGACGACTTCCTCAGGGTCACATAGCCAGCATGTGTCCCAGGCAAAGCTTGAGCCTAAGGCTTCCTGAATCCTGTGACCAGCTCTCTATCCACCATCCTTAAAAGTTTGTTGTGTCATGCATCCTTTGGTAGTCTGGGGATGCATATAGACTGCTCAGAATAATATGTTTAAATGGTTTAAATAAAATGTATAGGATTACAAAGAGAACCAATTATATTGAAATGTAGTTTTCAAATTATTTTCAAATATACTTTAAAAGAGTATACACATACATATGGAGAGAGAGAATCAGAAAGAGATAGAGACAGAAACAGAGAGAAACAGAGACACAGACACACATAAATACGTAAGGGGTGGAGGGAGAAAGGGAAGGAAGAAAGAAGGGAGAGAAGGAAAAAGAGAGAGAAAGAGAAAGGGAGGGAAGGAGAGTGAGAGAGAGAATCACATTAAGTGACTTATCTATGATCACCCAAGTAGTAAATGGCTGAGGTAAGATTTAATCTTTCAGGGTTGGTGCTCTATCTACTTCATCAGCTATCCACAACTCAAAATATGTTTGTTTGTTTTTACATCTTGTTTCCTGTCACTGTGGATAATACACCTAGTTAATTCATTATACCTTGGGGTAGCTAAGAGGTCCAGTTACTAGAGTTCTATGTTTGGAATGAGGAAGACTTAGATTCAAATAGTACCTCAGATGCTTTTAGCTGTATGACTCTGGGAAAGTCACTTAACCTGTTTGCCTCTTTTCTCATCTGTGAAAGGAGCTGAAGAAGGAAATGGTGAACCACTCTAGTATCTTTGCCAAGAAAACTTCAAATGGAGACAGAACTAAACAACAATTATGTCTCTCAATGAAAAAAAAATACCAAAGGCTAGTAGAAAATTTTATTTTCCAATTATAAAGAACCAGTTGTTTTCTATTATAAATTATATGAACAAAATACAGAATAATGTCAGAATAATGACTTAAGAAGAAATTGTGTTTAGAATTTTGTCTATTTCACCATTTGGACCTCTAGTTAAGAGACAACTGAATTAACAAATTAAAGTACCGGTGTTTTTCTTTCAGAAAGAAGTGATTTACTTTAAAAAGCTCTTTTATTCCAGAGAAATTATTTCATTCAAGGGCTGCCATTGTATTATTGCCCAAAACAGGGATGAAGGCTTTAAATCTGTCTCAAGTTTCCCCAGGGTCTGATTATTCTGGTGAAAATCCTCTCTGATTTGAAATATAAGGATATATAGGGGATGTTTGCTAAATATGTCTGCTTTTTTGATCTTCAGATAACTATTTTTTAAAAAATTGTTTAAAATTTTCTTGTTCTTGTTTCTTAACCAAGGAACACAGTTGTTGGGCCGGGGGGGAGGGAGGGCAGGGAGGAGTAAATATGTTTGGGAAAGAGATGAAGAATAAAGGGTTTTTTTCTTTTTAAAAAATTGACTCAGAGATAAGGACAACATAATACGTTGGACTATGTGGATTGAAATTTTCTCTCTAATATTAGGTGTATGACCTTGGACAAGTCATTTTACATTTGTATAACTCCCCTGACTCCTTGAGAATTATGTACTAAGTCATAGAAAAGTTTCAGTCTGTGTTCTATGCTAACAAATGTCAACTACTCTGGGCACTCCTGCTCAGAAGAGAAATGCTTCCCCAGTTGCTACTAATTATGTAAGGCTATCACATGGACACTGACTATATAAATGTTCATTTCTCTACTAAAAACAAAACATAACAAAAACCTGAGCCAAATCAACATGTTGGTTGGCTTCTTGTTGGGGAGAAAAAAATCTCTTTTGTGCTCGGATGCATGATTAGAAGCAACATGATGTGGAAAGTTCATTGGATTTAGAGCCAATCAGTTAAGTGAATGGAATAAACCAGACTTCTAATGAATCCCAGCTCATCTTCTTAATACCTAAGTGACAATAGTGAATAAGTCAGAGCCTCCCTGGTTTTTAAATACTTCAACTGTAAACTGAAGGACATAGACTACATGACCTGTAAGATCATTATTAAATTTCAAATAATTATCCTAGATTTGGGCATTGACTTTTGGACTTTAGGTGTCTTTTCTCCTGATTTGGAAAAAAAAAAGTTACTCAAAAGGGGAAGTGGTTAGGAATTAAATCTGTGGTTTCATCGACACTGTGTGTGTGTTTGTGTGTGTGTGTATGTGTGTGTGTGTAATAGAACTCTTTAGTAATTTAGAGAAGAATATAGACTCTCAGAATAATAATAAGTGTATGAAATAGGTTACGTAAGATAAGGAAACCAATTACAATTAACAAATATTAAAAGTTCCATATGTACATAGTCCTTTCCCCTGGCTTTTAATGATCTTATCTGTAAACTGAAGGACATAGACTACATGACCTGTAAGATCTTTATTAGGTTTCAAATAATTATCCTGGATTTGGGCATTGACTTTTGTACTTTAGGTGGTCTTTCTCCTGATTTGGAAGAAAAATAATTTAAAAAGGGAAGTAATTAGAAATTAAATCTGTGGTTTCATTGACACTGTGTGTGTGTGTGTGTGTGTGTGTGTGTAAAATACAACTCTTTAGTAATTTAGTGAAGAATATGGACTTTTTCTCAGAATAATATTAAGTATATAAAATAGGTTACTTAAGATAAGGAAACCAATTACAATGACCAAATATTATGAGTTCCAAATTCACAGTCCTTGGATCCCAGGTAAAGACCCCCACAACATAGCAAAGTTGTTGGTATAAGAAACTCTTTTTACCAGTAAGAGTCAGCCCTTTCTCTTCCATTTATCAAGGCTTCTTAAAGAGAGGAGTAATTTTTACTCTCTGAGACTCGTTTTCTACCAATAAATTTTTATGTGACCCTGGGTATGTAGATATACAAAGCAAACACTCATAACAAATCAGTATTTTATAACCTCCCTCATTCAGTTACAAGATCCCATATAGGGATTGAAGAAGCTGGGGATTTATAATTCTAAAGGGGTTCATTGAGAGCATTGAGAGATTAAGTGATTTCTATAGCCACACTTTTGCCATAAGTGGGACTTAAATCTCTGTCTTCTTGGCTCCACTTGCTCTCACTACCAACTTTTAAAATTGTTTTTTCAATTAAAACTTTTCATTTTATTTTTTTATTAAAGTTTTTTATTTTTCAAAACATATGCATGGACAATTCTTCAACATTAGCCCTTGCAAAAACCCTGTGTTCCAATCTCCTCCCCCCTTTCCCCAGGCCCTCCTCTAAATGGCAAGTAGTCCAATATATGTTAAACATGGTAAGCTTTTCATTTTCAAAATATATACATGGATAATTTTCAACATTCCCCATTACAAAATCTTGTGTTTTAAATTTTCCCCTTCCTTACTCCTCCCTCCCTCCTCCCCTAGACGGCAAGTAATCCAATATAAGTTAAACATGGTAAGCTTTTTATTTTCAAAATAAATACGTGAATGATTTTCAACATTTTCCTTAACAATATCGTGCGTTCAAAATGTTTTCCCCTCCCTTCCTTCTTTCTCCCTCCTCCCCTAGACGTCAAGTAATCCAGTATGTTAAACATGTGCAATTCTTCTATAGATATAAAATGTTTTTTGTTTTGTTTTGTTTTGTTTTTTGTTTTAAGTAAAGAAAGGCAAGGCAAGGAAAACACTCTACAATTCAAAAGTCACTCTCTTGGAGGAAGACCTCTCTCTGAGCCTGTTGGGAACCTGTCACTCATCACCTAAGATCTGGAAACATTCACTCATAAAAGCTAGGCAATATTCAAGACGCGTCGGCTGGACCACGTGGCTTAAAGATACTAATATTCAGGGATGTACTACTACTCTGAAGTTTAAATTTTTAAAAAACTAAAATGAGACAAGGCTGCTTTAAGAGAGAAACAGGAAGTTGTAACTGCAAGGCAACTGAATACTAAGCTGGGGCGGTATGCC
The DNA here is from genome assembly GCF_016432865.1 of Antechinus flavipes. NCBI lineage: Eukaryota > Metazoa > Chordata > Mammalia > Dasyuromorphia > Dasyuridae > Antechinus > Antechinus flavipes. The sequence continues at coordinate 49,463,819 of NC_067400.1, forward strand.
TCGAAGCTGCGACTAAGTGGATGTGGTTGCAGACCGGGGACGTACGCCTCCTGCCCCGGACTTCTCTTGCAAAAGTTGTTGAGGGAGCGGGCGGCTCGCCTCCATCCTGGCTGTTGGCTCGGGCAAGCCCCTCAAGGAACTGCCATGGGGAGTCTCCGATTCCTGTCCCCCAAAGAGGAGTCTCAGTTCCAGCACCAGGGCGCGGTGGAGCTGCTGGTCTTTAATTTCCTCCTCATTCTGACCATCCTCACGATATGGTTATTCAAAAACCATCGGTTCCGTTTCTTGCACGAAACTGGAGGGGCCATGCTATACGGTGAGTGTCGTGTGTCCCTCCTCCCCGCGACGCGTTCGTCACATTCACTGCCTGGGAAACTTGTTGCCTGGGCGCAGGGGAGGGACCGGGGCTGGCTCCCGCGGGGCCCGGCAAGCACCTGGAAATGTCATTAGTCCTACAGGAGAGAGGCTGGGCGACGCTGCCTCGAGATAACCCGCCCGGCATCCTTCTCGGCCTTGGCGGGGCCAGGGGTCCGCAGCCGGGTGTTGCGGGTCCCCAGCTCTGCACTCCCGGGCGATCGCATTGACAGACGGGAATCCATTGTCACCCAGGGAGCGACGCGCTGTTCATGTTTGTTTTGGTGGTGATGATGTGAGACGGACTTCTTCACTCGGTGCAAACTTCCACAGGGGCCAGCCTGGCTGGGACCACAGAGTCCCAGAGACGCGCTGGAGAGACAGCGTGCGGATGTGGGACCACCGGGGTTTTAGGTTCGGGATTGCCGGGCCCGGGGTGCCCCTTGCCAAGCAGGCGCGAACATGGTTGTTTTGCAGTCACGCTGACGTTTCTTACCCAGCCGATGTAATCGACACCACCGGCTCTGAACTTTGGGCTTTTCCAGTTAATTTCTTTATCCTTGTTTTCCAGCCTAGAGTTTTAGACTGATGGGTTTCGGGTGGAGTGGATGGAGATGTGTTTTGTTTTACTTTGCTCACTTGCCTTGGAGGGATGGGATTTGGAAGCCCCACTCGGAGTAAATGGTTCCTCAGCTCTGTTTCTCTTGGGCAAATTACTTTACTCTGTGGGCCTCAGTTTCCTCATCTGGAAAACGAAAAGTTTGAACTAAATGATCTTTCTGGTTCCTAGCAGTTCAAGTGTCAGCTAGGTAAAGAATACCTGGACTTGTTAAAATCCAAATCCTGCCTCAGACATTTCTAGTTTTGTGAGCCTGGGCAATTCTGTGCCTCAGTTTCCTCAGCTGGTGAATAGGAATAAAAATAGCCCTTATCTCCCAGGGTTGTTGTGAGGAACAAATGGCATAATATTTATAAAGTTCTTGGCAAACCTTAAATCACTATATTTTTGAACTAGATGATCTTTGGATTCCTAGCAGTTCAAATGTCAGCTAGGTGAAGAATACCCGGACTTGTTCAATTCAAATCCTGCTTCAGACACTTCTAGATTTGTGAGCCTGGCAATTCTGTGTCTCAGTTTCCTCGGCTGGTAAATAGGAATAAAAATAGTACTTATCTCCCAGGGTTGTTATGAGGAACAAATGACACTATTTATAAATGATACTATTTGTAAAGTTCTTTGCAAACCTTAAATCACTAAGTAAATGTTAGCTATTCTTATGATTAGATCTAGGTTTCTATGACTGAACACACATCGGTTTAATTCATTAAACCCCTAAACAAAGCTATCTAATCTGCTGATTTGGGACTCTTTGATCACTTTAGAGTGAGTCCTCTCGGCTAGATTACTCAACAACCTTCCAGGAGGGAAATAAAAGTAGTATTGGTGATTTTTGCAAGTCCCAATACAGGCTGTAATGTAAGTTAAGTGCACAGCTTTGAATGAAGTAACAGAAGGATGAACAACAATTAAGTGAATAGTGGATACAAAATTGGGCTAACATATGTTAAATAGAATTTCAGGATCCAAATGACCTTAGGGATTGTGAGTCCAACTCTGCCTTTTTACCTTGCAGAGCATGATTCTTTTAGTGAACTGGACTTGGAATGAGGAAGACAATATATCTCACCTCAGGCACTCACTTATTATCCTTATGGCCTCTGATAAGGTTAAAGACTCTTCATCTCAGTTTCCTCATCTGTAAAATGGAAGTAATATATTGTGGAGTTATTATGGGAATCAAAAGAGATAACATCTGATATACTTTTCCATCCTTTAAGCACTATGTAAACATTGGCCATAATTTGAGTCCACATTCTCTGACACTAAATCCCATGATCTTTCAATCTGCAAGCAATAACTAAGTACCTACTGTATGCTAGGCAGTGGGTATATAAAGGCAGAAGTGAAGCAGCTCCACTCTTACTGAAATTCCTTTATTATATTGGTGTCAGAAGAAAGGACTAGCCCTCATTTTAAAGAATAATCATGTTTTATTGTGATTTTACAACTCTGTGCTGTTGTGTTCCAAGATACATAATGTGACTCATTGTATCCAAATCTGTGTAATCCAAAGCCATGTGTAACAGCATCCTACTGTTGTCACTTATTTCTGTGGGGTACTTTAAAGATCAGGCCGAAGATTCGGAATATTCTAAGTGTTACTATGCATTTAGATCTGTAGGATCATACATATATAGAATTTGAAAGGACCATATCTGCTCCAGTGGTATTAAGCTCAAAGGAAGGGGGCTAAGGGAAAGGAGAATGAAATGGAACATAAGGATATCCCAGTGAACATATATTGACTTAGAAAACCACAAAGTAACATCATCTATTTTTATTGTAAACTATTCCCCAATTTCATTTTAATATGATTCCTTCTTCACTAAGGAGTGTTGCTGATAGGTAGTGTCAGTCTTAGAATACTGGAATATTTGTCCTTTGCCTCACAAAAAAAAAAAAATGTGCACTTACATTAAGTAAGTAAAGTAAAGTAAAGTAATTTCTGGCAAAAAAGCACCAACAATACCTTTTTTTCCCTACTGAGATATTGCAGGACAATCCAGCAAAGACTCAAACTCTAAAACAGAGTTCAAAATTAGGTTTGAGGCATTTGCTTAACTGTGTGATCCTGGACAAGTAACTTAAACCTTATCTCTGTTTCCTCATCTGTAAAATGGGGATAATAATGCCTACCTCCTAGAGTTGTTGTGAAATCAGAGGAGATAATAATAAAGTGCTTAGCACATTGCCTAACACACAGAAATCAATGTATAAATGTTAACTATGATGAAATGATAATGATGATGGTGATGTGGCCTTCATGGGGTCACTTTTTTGGTGCTTCTGATCCAATCTGGCCATTCCATTGCACAGTGTGATTTACTCAAAATTACCCTGGCAGTCAGGAGGAGGCTAGGAAATGAATCGAGGTGTTCTGGCTCCAAAAGGAGCATATTTGACACTTCCTATCTGAATAAATCAATTCATCTAGTGACCCCATGTGCATTTAAATAGCTCTGTCTTTCCCTGAGAAGCTAAGGTGGGAGGGGCGAAGTGAATCATTTAAAAACTCATGGGGCTAATTTTATTTTGCAATCCGATGGTCACCTTTGGAGCTGTATCAGGTCACACGTATCCATCTGCAACCAAACCGTGATGCTAATCACTCAGTGAATAGTTGAGCCCTTTTCATTTCCTAGGAAAGGCACAGATTGATAGGTAGCCTGACTAATGAAATAGAAAGGAAATGAAAGCGTCTAGAAATAGAAACCAGTCTCCAGTCTCCCACTCTTCTCTAGAGCTTGGGCTCCTTTTCTCTATCCCGGTGACATATAATCAATGAGGAAAAATAACATGATCCACTATGACACAAAGTATGTTAACTCCTGGTACTAAATTCAACTGCTATATCTGGTGCAGTAGATCAATACAGATTTAAAAGATGGTGACTTTTTGGTAACAGGTAAAATTTTCTGTTGACAATCCTATATTCCACTGACAATGCTCAGCTTAGGAAGCCTGAGTTCTACTTTGGGCTCTGCCATTGACTATTCATCTTTGGAGACTTTATTTTATTTTATTTTTAAAAAGCTCTACAATTTTATCAGACCATAAGTCTTTGCCACAAAATTTGCCAATTTCTGCCTGAAACTGATGTGATCATAGGATGATGCCATGGGAGGAACTTTTGAAGCCAGAGTCCAGATCTCTCATTTTACAAATGACCTTTTTTTTTTTTTTTTTTTGTAGATGTCTCATTCCATTTGTTATCTTTCAAAATTCACATAAAGATTTCATCTTTTACAAATGTTTTGTTTTCCTCTCCTCGGGCCCAGAAACTTACTTGTCTATAATTGTAAGATGTGAGAGATTTCTTCAGAATTTAGACAGAATGTTAATGTATGTTCTACCTAAACAAATGTAGGTTTAAGGCTAAAAATAGTGTCAATATGTAGGCCTCTGCAGTTCTTATTCTCTTTGTTAAGTAGTGAAAAATTTGGGGCGGGGTGTAGAGGGAGTTTAGGAACTTTTAGATCTGAGTTTTCATCATTATCATCATAACAGCTAATGTGCCAGATACTGTGCTAGATGCCTTACAATCTCACAAAATGCCTTATTATTTTATTTGATCCTCACAACAACCCTGGGAAGTAGGTACTCTTCTTATCCCCATTTTATAGATAAGGAAACTGAGGTAGGCAAAAGTTAAGTGATCTGCTCAAAGTCATATGATTAGGGAGTATCTGAGTGAATTTAAACTTAGATCTGGATTTCAGGTCTGCTGCTCTGTCCACTGCCACTAACCATCCACCGTCAATGTGGATAATTGATACTCTTCACTGACACAGCTCAGTAATTTTTCCAGTTTATATTGTCTTTGAGAGTTGCCAGAAGCATTGAGAGGTGAGAGGTTCAGTGTCTTGTCCATGATTATGCAGCCAGACTATATCTAGGGCAAGGTTTTCAACTGGGCTTTCCTGCCTGGCTTCTGGATGGACCTCTATCACTTCTGATTCTAAAAGTAGAAGGGACAGAAGGATTATGATGAAATATATTTTGATGATTCTATACTTTTAGTTCCAGTTTTGCATAAATCTCATTTCACAAGTTCCAACCCATTGGATAATACTGATAATAATAGTTATTTAATTACCCAATGATCATATCTATTTAGTAATAATGAATGATAATGTTATTATTATATCATTAAGGTGATATCACCTTAATGGTTTGCAAGATCCGTTACATATATTATCTCAAGTGGTCCTCCAATCTATAGATAAGTCTTATCTGAAGCTCCAAGAGACAATACCATTTGATTAGAGAAACACACCCTTTAAATTTCAGGGGCAGTATTTGAACTTTCATCTTCCTGACTCCAGATATAGAATTCTATATAACAGACCCTTTCTTCTTTCTTTGATCTCTCTAGAACATAAGCCTAGAATTTAACCTCTTTAATTTATACACTTCTGCAAGGCCAAATCCTTTTTTAACTGGTATTTTATTTTTCCAAATACATACAAAGATAGTTTTCAACATTTACCTTTGCAGAACCCTGTGTTCCAAATCTTTCACTCTCTCCCCTCCTGACCAAGACAGCAAGCAATCGTTTAAAAGTGTACAATTTTAAGGCCAAATTAAAATACTTTTTCCTTCACAAAGATTTCCTTGGTTAGCCCTGACTAAAATGATCTTGTGAATCTTATTATTTTTTTCTCTTTTTGTATTTTCACCTTGTACCATAATGATTTGTGTACATGTATTTGTGCATCTTCCTAGCCAAATATAAGTTCCTTGGAGGCAAGGCCTGTGTGTTACAACTTCCTTGTATCTTCCACTGTGTCTAGCTCAGCATCTTGCATATGACTGACATATACAACTGATATATAGTTTTTGAGTGTTTGGAGGTATCAAAGATATAAAGCTGGAAGAACCTTTCAGGCTCCCCTCACTTTACAGATGGGGAAACTGAGGCTTGCAGATGTTAAATACTTCCTCAATGTCCCAGATGTGACCTGTGACATAGTGGGAGACTAGGAGTTTCAAGCTAGGTCTTCTCATGCTCTTTCCCCTAAACCATACTGAATTAATGAACAATGAATCATTTCATCTTACATATTTCCTTAAAGATGCTAAATGCTAAGCCTATAATTATTGGAAAAATTCTATTAGATCGATGTCAAAAAATGATTGTGGTTTTGATTTATATCTTATAAATCTTTAGAGACATGAAAAACACTTCCTAATGAATAAATAATTCTTAATGGGGGATGCTGAGAGGATGAATCAAATCACAATGATAAATGATTTTATTTGTGATAAATATTCAGAAATAGGTTTCATAATCTTTCTATGAGGATGAGTATAGGGAAGATTTCTATATATCCCTGACAGCTAACTTCATGGCATATTTTATGTTTTTTCATCTTTTAAAAAAAATTTCCCCAATAGATATAAAGATAGTTATTTTTCCAATTACATGTAAAGATAGTTTTCAACATTCATTTTTGTAAAACTTTGTTTTCTAAATGTTTCTCCCTCTCTCTCTTCCCTATTCCCCCAGATAAGCAATCTGATATAGGTTATATATGTGCAATCTTTTAAAAATTTATTTCCATCTTTGTCATGTTATGCAAGAAAAATCAGACCAAAAAGAAAAAAAATAAACAAAAAAAGCAAAAATACTGTGCTTTGATCTACATTCAGTCTCCATAGTTCTCTCTCTGAATGGGATTGATGATTTCCATCCCAAGTCTATTGGAATTGTCTTGAATCACTGCATTGTTGAGAAAAGCCAAGTCCATCATACTTGATCATCACATGATCTAGTTACTGTGTACAATGTTCTCCTGGTTCTGCTCACTTCACTCAACATCAGTTCATGTAAGTCTTTGCATGTTTTTCTGGAATTAGCCTGTTTATTATTTGTTATGAAAAAGTAATATTTCATTATCTCTCTATATATATAGATAGATAGATAGATATAAACTTATTTGGCCATTCTCCAATTGATGGGCATCCACTCAATTTCCAGTTCCCTGCTACAAACATTTTTGCATGTATGTGTCCTTTCTCCTTTTTTATGATTCCTTGGGATACAGACCCAGTAGTGATACTAGTGGATCAAAGGTTATGCACAGTATTATAGATCCTTTGGGCATAGTTCCAAATTGCTTTCCAGAATGGCACTTATTAGTGTTTCCCCACATCCCCTCCAGCATTTATCATTATCTTTTCCTGTCATCTTAGCCATTCTGTCTCTTATCTTTTTAAGAAGCTTGAGAAGACAGAACATGATCAATGTCTTTTCCTCCCCCTTTTCCTCTTTCTTTCCTTCTTCCTCTCCTTTCAAAATCTTTTCCATCTCTCTCACCATTGACTAGAAAGTGGAGAAAATGATTGAATTCTATGGAAAGTCCTTAGGGACATCAGGAAGTAGCTAGGATGCTTCAGGATATTGTTTGGTGGTTTAGAGCCTTGGTGTTGGGAGCTAAGTGGGAGTTATATGAATGCATCAATAAGGAGTGAGAGTTATTGAGTGTGGAATATAAGCTCCCCTTAGTATGTTTCTATGTGATCTGAGAAATGAAAGTGAATTTAACAATATGCTCTGGAAAGAGAGAAACAAGGACAGAAAGATTCGTTCTCAGTACCATGTATAAGGCTTGCCATGGAGCTCTTCTCCTGTATGAACATTGGGTATATGAATGGAAGTAGGGCTATGTGCCTGATACCTAGTCCCCTCCTACCTCCAGCCCCCTACCAAAGCAACATATGTTAGTACAGAACAAGCAATGATGAAATACTGAAGTGATTATGGTTTTAATCTATAACCACAGGAATAACAATAGAAAGTATAGATTTCTCTCCATCATGACTTTTCTGAATTGTGGGCAGCTAGACTCATTTCCAGATTTCTGGTTTGGAAGGAGATTACCCAGGGGGATATCAGGTGACCTGAGGATTTTTTGTGATAAGTCATATGGTTAGAAATGTTACCAAAAAATCGAAAGTGAAAAAGTCGATAGTCAAAGCAAGATACATTTTTTATACCTATCCACTGAATCCTGGCTCTTAACCAGAGCCCAACTTCACCATGACTTATGACCAGAGATATGTGGGGAAAATTGATGAATAAAGAGCAACACAAAAGAAAAAAAAGTAGGGAAAAATAAAACCTCTTAGGGTGGTTGTGAGAATAAAAATGAAGTAATATTTGTAAATCAATTTACAAACATTAAAGACCTATGTAAATGCTGTTTTTATTATTATTATAAAAAGTTGAAAAATTACAGCATTTACATTTCAGTGTAAAAAGAAACTTATCCCAGAACTCCAATACTCCATTTCTAACTGTTGCCTGGATATTTTCACCTGAACAATGATACCCCAAGCTTTACTTGTTCCAAGCTGAACTCATCATCATTTCCCTAAAACAACAACAACCAACAACAAAAACTATCCAGTCAAGAAAGATAAAATTCCCACATTGACCATGTCCAAACAATCTGGTCCCCGAATCCCTAGATGGAATACCCTGTTAATGGTGAGTACTACCATTTCCCAATGCTTCATCCCTACATCTCATGATAGACACTAAATCAATGGTTAAGTCCTGTCAACTCAACCTCTGCACTATCTCCTGTTTCTGCTCTCTCCTTTCTCTTTCTGTTATAACCTCACCAGTTCAGGAGGCCCTCACTTTTTCTTGTCTAGACACAAAAGCTTGCTAACTCAATTGATGATCTTTTTTCCAGTCATTCTATCATATAAAATAATAATAATAGTAATAAAATATTGATAATTATTAATAACTCATTCATATAGTACCTTAAATTTTACAAAAATACTTTATAAATATCTCATTTGATCCTCGTGACAATTCTGGGAGTTGAATACTCTAATTTTCCCCATTTTACAGATAGGGAAACTGAAGCAGGTCCACACAGGTAGTTAATATCTAAAACTAGATTTGAACTTAAACCCTCCTGACTAGCCCTGTTGCTCTATTCTCTGAAACACCTCAGTGCCTCAAAATTCTGGAAAGTTGCTAGAATTCACAACTCTGATCCCCTTTCATCTACTTAACTGCTCCTTATTGTCTATTTGCTGGGATATTCTTAATTCTGGCATTTAAGGTCCTTCACTATCTCAGACTGATTTTAAATCATTATTCTGTGAATTTGACTTGTCTTTTGTCTTTTTTCTACATCCCCAACACTTAGTACAGTGCCTGGTACATAGTAGATGCATAATGAATGTTTTGATTGATTGACTGACCTCCAGCTCCCTTTGCCTACTGTTGTTCCCTACTATTCCTCTTCCTATTTTTCATGTTATAGACAGACCAGGATGTTTTCTGTTCCTTTTTCCTGCTCTCTCTAGTTTCATTGCCTTTGCACAAGCCATTGTATGTGGATACAGTAGACTTCCTCCCTTTTTATACATTGAGTTTTCCTTCTCTCTTTTGGGCCCCATGGAAATATTATCTCTTTCATGCTGCCTTCCATAAACTTCCTCTCCCAAAATATAAATGATCTCTCCTTCTGAAAGTTTTTCATGGTAGTGCTTTAATGGATTCTTTCCTCTGGTCAGTCAGTCAATAAACATTTATTACATACTCACTATGTGCCAAGCATTATTAATGTGATTAAAGCTATGGGAAAAAGATAGTCTTTACCCTCAAGGAGCTTATAATCAAATGAGGGAAAACAGCACAAAAAAGGAAACTGAAAAGGGAAAGGGGATTTCCCAGACATGGTGGAGAAGGGAGAGAGGTCCCAGAGTAGCCAGCCAGGGGAGAAATGGAATTATATAGATTTATATAATAATAACTAATAATAATAGCTAACATTTATATAGTACTTACTAGCTAAGACACTGTGATAAAATGCTTTACAATCATTTCATTTAATTCTTACCCTGGAAGGTAGGTGTAAATATTATTATTCCTCTTCTACAAATGAGAAACTGAGGCAAATAGCATTAAGTACCTTGTCCAGCATCACATAGCTAATAAGTGTTGAGGACTTTACAAAGATTAAACAAGTTGCTAATATCACAGAATGTAATAGCTGAGGCTGGATTTTACTTCAGTTCTCTTTGGCAACAGGTCTGGCATTTTATCCATTGCCTAAACTAATTCTGCGTGTTTATATAAACAAATTTTATTTTCCTCTGTATCATATTTCTGTGCCTACCATTTCAGTGTAAACTCCTTGAGAGTGTGATGTGTTATGCAATAATAGTAGCTCCCTTTTCTATACTTTTTAAAGATTGTAGCAGTTTTCTTACACAGACCCTATAAATAGTTATGGAAGGAATTTTCAAACCCATTTTGGATACAACATTTGATTCTTTGGAGGTGACTTGCTTAAAGTTACATAAATAGTAAGTATAAGAGTCAGAATTCTCCTGATTTCAAATCATGTACCCTTATATACCTATAAGTATAGTGGAAGAATAGGTGTGAAGTAGTTGATGAATAGACTTGGCATAAAAAAAATCTGAGATCAAATCCAGTCTCAGACACTTACTACCTTGAAGAATCTTGGGCAAATTTGACTCAGTTTCCTCATCTGTAAACTACAAATATTAATAATATCTAATTTACAAGATTGTTGTAAGGATAAAATATGAGGTATTTGTAAAGTACTTAACATAATTTCTGGCACATAGTAGACACCATATAAATGCTTTCTATTATTATTATTATTATTATTACTTCCTCTGGTAGAACTAGCTTTCTATCCCCATGTATAGCCAATACCTTGTATACAGAAGATGCTTAGTAAATGTTTGCTAAGTTGAATTGAAAGGAAAAAAAAGTGAATACAGACTTGGAAAACTGTAGCCCCAAATGCTTATGGTAGTAATCTATTCCATAAGAGATAAGGATTGAACTTTCAATTTCATTGGAAGAAGGAAGCTTTTAGTAAGGAAACTTCTTCTGTACACACAGGTCAGCACCTTTCCTGTAACCTATGGTCTTAGATATTTGCCTAAGACATGAGTAAGTCTCAGTGACTAGACCAGGAACAAAGAGGTAGCTTGTTTCAGAGTAAAAGTTGAACATGAGTCCTCCCAGTTCTGGGGCCATCTCGGAGCTTTAATTCCAAGATATTAATGTTGAGAGAAATAATTATTAATAACCAATGATTTGGGAAGATCCAGAGTTCCCCCTTTTCTATAAAGCTCATTTCAAAGTTTCAGGCTCTGGAAGGACATTACTGATAACGAGATCTGTTAATTTTCTTTCTTTTTTTTTTTAATTAAAGCTTTTTATTTTTCGAAACATAAGTATGGAAAATTCTTTAACATTAGCTCTTGCAAAATCTTGTCTTCCAATTTTCCCCTCCTTCCTCTATACCCTACTCTAGATGGCGAGTAGTCTAATATATGTTAAACATGGTAGAAATATATGTTAAATCCAACATGTGTGTACATATTTATAAATTATCCTGCCGCACAAGAAAAAAAGAGAAGTAAAATAAAATGCAAGCAAACAACAAAAAGAGTGAAAGTGCTATGTTGTGAATAGTTTCCCCAGTACTCTCTCTGGGCGAGGCCTATTAATTTTCTTAACAATTTTGTTCAGACCCTACCCAGATGGGGTTCTATTGAGGTTTAGGTGGGGATGAATTCTTTGTTTAGACTGCCCCAATTTGGGATAATTTAGAAATAAATGACATTATACAAGTTTATTAGAATGACCTCGCTCCTCATTATAAAATTCATTCTCTCCTTCTTAACTAATCAGGGTTGATTGCTGCCTTCTGAAACATCACTTTTCCAAGGTCATGTAACCCTTGAGCCTGCCCCTTCTGTGAGATTCTTTGTCATTTGAGAGCTCCACTGACCCCTTTTATTAAAATGCTGACTTTATTAATAAAATAACTAATTATCCAGAAATTGTGTCTCTTGAACTTTTTAAATGTTAAAAGTTTCTAAAATAGGTGTATTTACATAGCATAATGAGACTACTCCATGAATTTGCTCAATATTAACAATAAATGAGTCAAAATTGCACTTCAAGTTTTCCAAACTTGATTTTTTTTAGTCATCCCATTGATTGACCTTTTGTCATCATGAATAGGCAGATGGTATTAGACTTAGAATTCTTTCAGGGTGAACAGCTGTGCAGGACCAATAAAGGCATTGTATTAAGACTAAGACTAGGAATTGGTCAGGGATTTGAGGCTGGCAACCTGACAGGCGAGCAAGGAAAGCTTCCATAAGGAAATGACAGAGAGAATGTTGGGGGAATAGTTGTTTCATGGAAGAAGCCAAAAAAAAAAAAAAAAAAAACCCAACCCAAATGGGTCACAAGGATTTGGATATGACTCAACAACAACAAAAGCAATGCAAATAAACAAAAAGAACACTAAGTCTGCCCTGAGTCTGGGTAATTATAACAACAAAGCTAAACCACAAAGAAGAATTGAAAAATGTACCTGCCTTCCTTCTTTGAACATATGAAGGTGACAAAAAATTAAGAAATACACATTTATTAAGCCCTTATAATGACAGGCACTATACAAGCACTGGATATACAAAGAAACATTGAAAATTGTCCTTACAATAAAAATTAGAAATTAAAAATAAAATAAAAACCCTCATTCTTAAGTGCTTCTTTTTTATTGACAGAACCCATGCCAGGGTAATTTTTTACAGCATTATCCCTTGCATTTATTTCTGTTCTGATTTTTCTCCTCCCTCCCTCCACCCCCTTCCGCAGATGGCAAGCAGTCATATACATGTTAAATAGGTTACAGTATATCCTAGATACAATATATGTGTGCAGAATAGAACAGTTCTCTTGTTGCACAGGAAGAGTTGGATTCAGAAGGTAGAAATAACCCGGGAAGAAAAACAAAGATGCAAGCAGTTTATATTCATTTCCCAGTGTTCTTTCTTTGGGTGTAGCTGCTTCTGTCCATCTTTGATCAATTAAAGCTCTTTTTATCGAAGAGATCCACTACCATCAGAATACATCCTCAAACAGTATCGTTATTGAGGTATATAATGATCTCCTGGTTCTGCTCATTTCACTTAGCATCAGTTCATGTAAGTCTCTCCAGTCCTCTCTGAATTCATCCTGCTGGTCATTCCTTACGGAACAATAATATTCCATATTATTCATATGCCACAATTTATTCAGCCATTCTCCAATTAATGGGCATCCATTCATTTTCCAGTTTCTGGCCACTACAAACAGGGCTGCCACAAACATTCTTGCACGTACAGGTCCCTTTCCCATCTTTAAGATCTCTTTGGGATATAAGCCCAGTAGTAACACTGCTGCTGGATTAAAGGGTATGCACAGTTTGATAGCTTTTTGAGCATAGTTCCAAATTGCTCTCCAGAATGGCTGGATGTGTTCACAATTCCATCAGCAATGTGTCCCTGTTTTCCCACATCCCCTCCAACATTCCGCATTATCTTTCCCTATCATTCTAGCCAATCTGACAGGTGTGTAGTGGGATCTCAGAGTTGTCTTAATTTGCATTTCTGTGATTAATAATGATTTGGAGCATATTTTCATATGGCTATAAATAGTTTTAATTTCTTCGTCTGAGAATTGTCTGTTCATATCCTTTGACCATTTATCAATTGGAGAATGGCTTGATTTCTTATAAATTAGAGTCAATTCTCTATATATTTTGGAAATGAGGCCTTTATCAGAACCTTTGCCTGTAAAAATGTTTTCCCAGTTTATTGTTTCCCTTCTAATCTTGTCTGCATTTGTTTTGTTTGTACAAAAACTTTTCAATTTGATATAATCAAAATTTTCTATTTTGTGGCCAATAGTGATCTCTAGTTCTTCTTCGGTCATAAATTCCTTCCTCTTCCACAGGTTTGAGAGATAAACTATCCTATGCTCTTCCAATTTATTTATAATCTCATTCTTTATGTCTTGGTCATGAACTCATTTTGACCTTATTTTTGTGTACAGTGTTAAGTGTGGTTCAATGCCTAGTTTCTGCCATACTAATTTCCAATTTTCCCAGCAATTTTTGTCAAATAATGTGTTCTTATCCCCAAAACTGGGATCTTTGGGTTTGTCAAACACTAGATTATTAAAATTATTGGCTGTTTTGTCCTTTGAACCTAATCTATTCCATTGATTAGCTAGTCTATTTCTTAGCCAACACCAGATGGTTTTAGTAACTGCTGCTTTATAATATAATTTTAGATCTGGTACAGCTAGGCCACCTTCATTTGATTTTTTTTTTCATTAATTCCCTTGAAATTCTGGACCTTTTGTTTTTCCATATGAACTTTGTTGTTATTTTTTCTAGGTCATCAAAGTAGTTTTTTGGGAGTCTGATTGGTATAGTGTTAAATAAATAGATTAATTTAGGTAGTATTGTCATCTTTATTATATTTGCTTGTCCAATCCAAGAGCATTTAATATTTTTCCAGTTGGTTAGATCAGACTTAATTTGTGTGGAAAGTGTTTTGTAGTTTTGCTCATAAAGTTTCTTATTTTCCCTTGGCAGATAGATTCCTAAATATTTTATACAATCAGTAGTTACTTTAAATGGAATTTCTCTTTGTAACTCTAACTGTTGGGTTTTATTAGTGATGTATAAGAATGCTGATGACTTATGTGGGTTTATTTTGTATCTTGCCCAACTTCTTTTAAGAATTGTTGGACAAATTCATACTTTCACCAACAGTGTATTAGTGCATTTCTATTTTATCTTTTGTTTTACAGTCCTTATCTTAACACTCAGCACCACCCATTTTGAAAACTCTGCAACCTAGTCTTTGCTTTTCCATACTGCTAACTGGACAACTAGGTGGCACAAAGGAGAGAGCACTGGGTTTGGAACTAGAAAGACTCATATTTCTGAATTCAAATTCAGCCTCAGGCATTTACTAGTTGTGTAATCCTAGGCAAGCCACTTAACCCTGTTTTGTCTCAATTATCTGTAATATGGGTACACACTGGAAAAGGAAATAACTACTTTCGTACCTCTACCAAGAAAATCCCAAATGGGATGGTGAAAAGTTGGACATAATTTAGCTGGAATCATTCCTCCTCCCTCCTGCAGGTTTTTCCCCACATCAAGCACAAAAAAAAAAATCTATTGTCTAAACTGAAGAAATAGAGGTAGTAAGAACCTGTTTTGATTCTTCTCACTTAAGTACTTTGCCTCAAGTCACAGAATTAGCAGAGCCAGCATTAACAGCTGGCTTTCATCTAACTTATTTATGCTTCTCCATTAAAAACAAATAGAATAGTACAGAAGAAACCTGAATTTGAAGAATTTGAAATTTAATTCAAATGTCAATTATGCTACTTATCTAAGTAACTTTACTTTCCTTATCTGTCAAAAGATGGCATCTGACTAGGTGAATATCAAGGACTCAACTAGTTCTAAATCTAGCTCCCATGACCTTCTGTCTCAGTTTTAGAATCATGTTTTGGGATGATTTTTACTATTCCATCCCATGTCAATATTCTTCTGATACTTGGGTATTGGGCTTTTATCCCAACCAGAGTAGTGCTACTAGATCTCCCAGACACTGAGTACTTGGCTAGACCCCTCACAGTTACCTCTTTTTCAACTAGATCTGCCTGCCTGCCAGGGTAACCTTACTTGACTTCAACAACTTCCTGGCACACAAGACTAAAAGCCAAAATAGACCCCAATCCCTTCATTTTACAAATAAATAAAAACCAAGAACCAGAGAGGGGAAGTTATACCTGATTACTATCAAGTTATTACCTGATTACTACTAAGTTATTATCTGGTTACTACCAATTTATTAGTAGTTTTGGTAGTTTTATTTGAATTGATACTCTGTCTCCAAATTCAGTACTTTTCCTCCTGAATCCTGCATCCCACTCCTATCCTTTCATATTTGCTTTTTCTGCTCTAAGCTGCTGTAGTCCCTCAACTCTTTAATTACCTGCCTGGTTTGGCTTCTATCATGGATGCACTGGATATTTGTTATTCTTCACTAGTTCTCTCTGATTAGGTCTAATTTTTCACAAAGGATATAATTTTCTTTTACTTTAATAGTATTTTATTTTTCCAAATACATGCAAAGATATTTTTCAACATTCACCTATATAAAATCTTGTGTTCCAAATTTTTTCCCTCTCCAAGACAGCAAGCAATCTAATTTAGGTTAAAAATATGCAATTTTCCTAAACATATTTCCATATTTGTTATGTTGCACAAAAAAAAAAAAATCAGATCAAAAGAAAAAAAATAAGGAAAAAACCAAGCAAACAAACAGCAGCAACAACGACAAAAGTGAAAATACTATGCTTTGAACAACATTCAATCTCCATAGTTCTCTCTCTGGATGAAGGTGGTTCTTTCCATCACAAGTCTATTGGAATTGCCGTGAATCATCTCATTGTTGAAAAAAGCCAAATTCATCACATTTAATCATCCCATAATCTTGTTGCTGTGTACAACAATCTCCTGGTTCTTCTGCTCACTTCACTCAGCATCAGTTCATGTAAATCTTAACAGGCTTTTCTGAAATCAGCCTTCTCATCATTTCTTATCGAACAGTAATATTCCATTAAATTCATATACCACAACTTGTTCAGCCATTCACCAACTGATGGGCATCTGCTCGTATTCCAGTTCCTTGCCACTACAAAAAAAGAGCTGCTAAAAACATTTTGGAAATCAACTTTTTAACCAAACCATTATTCTCCTGAATTAATACCTGGCTAGGGAATCTGTGGCTCTTCCAGTTGTGACAGATTAAGTCTAGGAGAGGAATGTCTAGGCTGTTAAGATCAGGGCTTGAAATCAAGAAGACCTGAGTTCAAAATCTGCTTCAAACACTGATTGTGTGCTACCTTGAACAAATCACTAAGGTTTCTCATAGTTTCCTCATCTATAAAATATTGAAAATTACTCAATTGTTAGGATTGTTGCATATGGGATAATCACTAAAGCTCTTTGCAAAACAAAGCATTCTATCTCTTAGTTATTATTTTAAGTTCATATTGAGTTTGGTAGGAGAATTCTAACAATATCCAACTCAACTCTGTCATACCTTAGATAGAGTTTGAAAATATTGGAACTCTGGCACATGTTCACTTTGACATATTATATAAATGGTGGTATAGTGAATGGAGTACTAGATTTAGAGTCAGAAAGATCTGAATTAAAATCCAGCCTCAGACACCAATTGTGTGATCCTGGACAAATCACTTAACCTCCATTTGCCTCAATTCCTCATCTGTAAAATGGGTACATATCCCAGAGAAATGGCAAGCCCACTCCAGAATCTTTACCAAGAAAATTCCATGGACAAAAGTCCACTGAGCCACATAGAGTTCAACAATGACAATATATTTTGACATTAAAACCTCTGAGACTAAAACCTTTATCTTCATTTCATCACTAGACCTAATAGGCACAAGTCAGTGTCATTACAATAATGATAAAGAATCAGACTCTTATAAATCAATCAACAAATATTTATCATGTGCCCCTTATGTTTAATGAATGTTTCCAGGTACTAAGGATATGAACAGACTAGAGAAAGCAGTATCTGATCTCAGGGAACTTATAATCTAGCCAAGGAAAACAATATGTACATATGTGTCTTGGGAGTCACAGAACGAAATAAGAAAAAAAAAATTTTACTTGAACTTCAAAATTTCACATTTGTTTGCATTTGTGATCTCTGCTGGAAATGAAATCAATAATAACTATCTGAAGTTAACTTGGAAGAGTAGCAAAATATTCTGTTCTGTTTCTTTTTGAGAAATTTTTATACTATACGTTGACAATTATTTAAAAAAAAAGAAAACTCATTGAACTGGAAGGCATTTCTACATGACGCCAAACAATGAATTTGAAATATTTTTTTCTTCTTTTCCACTGAATTGATTATTCTGGCATCATGAAATCAACAGTTTTATTGACAACTAGAATATCTTCTCTTACTACTTATTATGTAAATAATTCCCTTGAGTAGATAACATCCCATATTTTCTGAGCATCTCTGTTTCTAAGTCTGGCTGCAATATCAATGACATATATCAATAGTCCTTGCACTTTCCTGATTAAGATCTTCATGTGTTAAAAAGCTCCAGGGAACAAGAATCCGAGGGAAAAAAAAAAAAAAACTAGTGAAGTTGGGATCTTGTCTCTGCAGCTAACTGTGTGGATAGACTTTGGCAAATTCCTTTTACTTTCTGAAATTCAATTTTCTCATTTGATAAAAAGGAGGAGGTAGAATCAGATGGCCTCTTAAAGTCACTCTTGGTAATAATGCTTTTTGCTGTTGTGGTTTGTCCTTCATTCTTGAGGAGGATCAGTGACATCAGAAGAATGTCTTGACTTGCAAATGTATTGGATTTAAGTGAGGCAAGGCTGTAGTCATCAGCTTCACTCTCTCCTACAGAATCATGGGAGTCCATCCACAAGACAAAGATTAGGAGGACTGGCAATTGCTCCTTCCCCTTCCCCCCATGTAGTGGGAGACTATGGCCTTTTTAAGCTAAGATCTTTCCCATGTCTTGGTCTGAGACAACACCCATCCAATGATTAAAGGCCCAGTAAGAATTGAGACACAATAATTTGCCTTAAAAAAAAAAGAATCAATTTGGAAGGAAGACCCTCATTTTAACATTTATTAAAAGGTTCCATCCAGATGCTTCTAGATGCTTCATCCCTCTGTGGTCCTTCCCTCCTCCTCAAATCATCACTTATGTACTTAATTGTTTTTATGTTGATTTGTACCTTCTGTCCATAAAATGTCAGCTCTTTAAGAGCAGAGATTGTTTATATGTTCATTGTTGTTTATTTTCACATTTCTAATGTTTAGCACAGTGTCTTGAATATAATCAGTCAAGAAACATTTATTAAGTAGTTATTATATGCTGGGGACTGTGCTAAATTCGAGGGATGTGAAGAAAAGTGTCATCTCACCCCAATAATTTCTATTCTTATGGATTGTATATATTTGTCCCTGAGGCAATTGGGGTTAAGTGACTTTCCTAGGGTCACACAGCTAGGAAGTGTTAAGAGTCTGAGGCCAGATTTGAATTTAGGTCCTCCTGACTTCAGGGCTGGATTGTATATTCTAATAAGGGAAGCAACATGAAAAAAAAAATAGACATATGGATAAAATCTATACAAAATAGTCTTAGCCAGGAAGGCTCCAATAGTTGCTAAGATTAGATGTGGCCTTTTGCAGAGGGCAGCATTTGAGCTGAATCTTTAAGGAAACCAGGGGAACGGAGAAACAGAGGTCATGAGGTTAATGATGCTCTTCAGAATTGGATTGATTATATTTCAATTTAGATACTCTAGAAACTTTTTGCAGATTGTTTTGGTAAAAATGAAAAAGCATAGTGTCAGTGATCAAGAAGTATGAGAAAATCACCCTTAGTACTCTGGTTTGTTGTTAGTTGTGGCTCTCATGGGTGAAGGAGACATAGTTTTAATGTCATAGAATTATATGGCAAACTGGGAGATACAAATAGCTCAATAAATAGTTGGCGGGGGAGATGGGCAAGTGGCAGTTTTTGTTTACTGTTCTTAAACATTTTCTATTTGCATTTTGTTATAGGATGTACTTTCTGACATCTTTAATGGTGAAATGACAACATTTGCCATTTCTCTGGCAACATTAATGGACAATTTCTTCTAGCAATCCTCTCTGCTGAGGTTTTGTTACTTTTTATAATCATGGGAATCTGATGCCTAACTGGTTCAAATTTTAAGTCATAATGATGTTAATTTAAGATGTACTAAGAGCTCAGAAACTCCATTAATGCTGTAAATATTGATTGACAGCATCTGGTACACCGAATACTATCCATTTACAGTACTTTGCGCATTCATTGCTGATTGCTCATAAAAGTCAAATTGCTACCTTCCTTCTTATGTTCTGATCCCATTAAGAATTGCATTAGGTCCTTTCCAGCTCTTAAATTCTATAATTCTAATGTTACCTATCACCAGAGTGTTTTCATGCATTCAGTGACATTCATCATTTTATCCATTGGAGTATTAGCTAGGCACTTAGGGAAGGGACTATAAGAACATATTATAATTACTTATATATTGCTTAGGGAAAAAAGGTGACAGTTGAAGAATTCATATGAAAATATTGCTTATTATTTAGTAGGCAATAATTGAATTATAATTATTTTGCTAAACGAACTCTATAGTAGTAAGTGTATTCTGGGATAAAAAAAATATACTTGCTGTTATTCTTAGTCCTTTAATTCATCCAGCAGTATGTTTACCAAAAATTGAAGACATAACATGTTAATGACTTGATCCACTTAATTTTTAAAGGTTACTTTTCATGAAAACCTTGTAAAAATAATATCTGATAGATCTCTAATCCCCACAGGATGATGTCTAGACTTTCAGTTTGGGTAAATCACCAAAAACTATAGGAAGAAAAGTAGTAAGTTAGAGTAGAAAGGACCCTAGACTAAATGAGAAAACCTGAGGTCAAAAGAGTGAGTTCCTTTCCCTTACTGGCTCTCAATTTCCTTATCTGTAAGATAAGTAAATTCAATTAGATGATTTCCAAGGGCTTTTCTATCGCTAAATCTGATGATTCTTTGATTCTCAGACCAGTTTTATATACTTTGCTGATGTCATAGCCCAGTATTTTCAAGCCAAGATGGTTTTGTCACTGTTTTTTTTTAATCAATTTGCTTTTCATCAGATCTTAGCATCTAGAGCTAAAAGGTAGCTTGTAAATCACCTAAGTAATCCCCTTTCATCCTGTCAATGAGGCAAATGACACATTGAGAAGGAAAATAATATACCCAAGGCCACAGAGAGCTATTGACTGAGTCAGAATTCAAATCTTGAATCTTAAATACAAATCTGATATTTTTCTTTTCCCACTAAGCCATGTTCATAAGCACAATCCCACGTTAGGAGGTAAGCTTGGTTTTAGAAAAACTTGAGCAAATGTAATTCTCTCCTTTCAATGATGAGGGGGAAGAGATTATGACTGAAGAATACTACAAGCAGCTGATATGTTGGTTGATTTTGCTGAAATTCTGTTTCCTTCATCCTTTTTTCCTCAGGGAAAAATCTTTAAGTAGGGGAGAAGGGAGGGCTAAATTAATAAACTAACATAATATAAAAACAAAAAACACCAAAAAAATCAATGGGGGAAATATAGACAAATTGTTCTTGGTGAGCATTTTATTTTTAGTAGTAATCAAAATAAAATTGCCTCATCTTTACAAAATGCCTTGAAGTATGCAGACTGTTTTATTCACAATTCCCCTGTCAGGAATAAACAGCAACGGTATTCCCATTTTGCAGATGAGGTTCAGAATTATTATGGTACTTGTCCAAAGTCTTTTTTTAAAGCTTTTCATTTATATGCATACACAATTTTCAACATTCACCCTTGTAAAAATGCTTTTTCTCCTTCCCTTCTCCCACCCCTTCTCTAGAGGCAAGTAATCCAATATATGTTAAACATGCACAATTCTTCTATACATATTTCCACAATTATGCTGCACAAGAAAAATCAGATCAAAAAAATGAGAAAGAAAACAAAAATACAAGCAAACAGCAAAAAAGTGAAAATGCTATCTTGTGATCCACATCCAATCCCCATAGGTCTCTTTCTGGATGCAAATGGCTTTCTCCATCACAAGTCTATTGGAATTGGCCTAAATCACCTCATTTTTTAAAGAGCCATGTCCATTAGAGTTGATCGTTGTATAATAGTGTTGCTGCCATGTACAATGTTCTCTTGGTGTTCTGCTCATTTCACTCAGCATCAGTTCATGTAAGTCTCTCCAGGCCTCTCTGAAATCATCCTGCTGGTCATTTCTTATAAAACAATAATATTCCACTACATTCATACACTAGAACTTATTAAGCCATTCTCCAAATGATGGGCATCCACTCAGTTTCTGGTTTCTTGCCACTACAAAAAGAGCTGTTACAAGCATTTTTGAATGTGTGTGTCCTTTTCCCTTTTTTATGATCTCTTTGGGATATAGAAATTTGATATCTCTTTGGGCATAATTCCATATTAGTCTACAAAATGATTGGATCAGTTCACAACTCCACCAACAATGTATTTGTATCTCAGTTTTCCCACATCCTCTCCAATATTCACCATTATCTTTTCCTGTTGTCTCAGCCAATCTGAGAGGTGAGCAGTGGTACCTCAAAGTTATTTTGATTTGCATTTCTCTAATCAATAGTGATTTAGAGCATTTTTTTTCATATGATTAGAAATGGTTTTAATTTCTTCATCTGAAAATTATTCATATCCTTTGACCATTTATCAACTGGAAAATAGCTTGTATTCTTATAAATTTGAGTATAAAATATCTACATATTTTAGAAATTAGGACTTTATCAGAATCCTTAGGTGCAAAATATCCCCCCCCCCCAATTTATTGCTTTCTCTTCTAATCTTATCTGTGTTGGTTTAGTTTATACAAAACCTTTTAAACTTAATATAATCAAAATTATCCATTTTGCATTCCATAATGTACTCTGGTTCTTCTTTGGCCACAAATCCCTTATTTCTCCATAGATCTGAGAAGCAGACTATCCTTTGTTCTTCTAATTTGCTTATAGTATCACTCTTTATGTTTCAATCATGAGCTCATTTCAATCTTATCTTGGTATAGGGTGTTAGCTGTGGTTCAATGCCTGGTTTCGGCCTTACTAATTTCTAATTTTCCCAGCACTTTTTATCAGTGGTATAGTCATTGTCTTATGAACCTTGTCCAAAATCTTATGACTCATATTGGCAGCATGCTGGGAGCCTGAAGAGAAATCTCTGACTCCTGACCCCATGCCCTTTTCACTACTCTTCATATTTATATAATAATCACCAATATTTCCATAACACGGATATTTCCCCCTTCCCAATTCTCTAATCAGTAGTGTGTATTATAGAACAGTGATCTGTCAGATGTGTCAAGTACAGGTTAGATTACATTACTTTTTTAAGTTCCTTCTACTCTAAGATTCTGTGAATATCTATGTTTTAAACATGGCAACCCCGAAAGTTTAAATCATTTGTTCAGAATCACAATAGAAAGCATTAATAATACTTAGACTCTATGATTAACACTTTCAGTTAATAAATCTAATGGGTAGGATTGAAAAAAGAAATGGTAAACCACTCTAGTATTTTGCCAAGAAAACCCCCAAATGGGGTCACAAAGAGTTGGATACAACTGAAATGACTGAATATAACAACATGCTTATGATTTATGTTTGAGAGATCCCAGAATCACTACAATGGGAACAAATTTGAAAAGAAGCCATTAATAGCTCTTTTTTTTTTCTCATGTTCAACAGGGATTTCAGGGATTAAAGAGTTTGTATATGAAGAATGTAATAGAAATTAATTTACATTGATATGATAGAGATATAATATATATGTAATACCTTCTCTGGGCTGGGCTGACACTGAGTACATCCAAAAGAAGCAAATATTTTGAGTGATAGCTAAGCACCTTGGAAGTTTGGGCTGATGCTCTTAGGCAAAAGTTATTCAATTTAGTGGGGAGGGATCCGGCCAGAGTGAGGTTAGATGGTTGATAGCAGATTCTCAAAGCTACATAGTAGGAGAAGGAAGTGGTAGAAAGCAGGGAGAAGACTATCATTTCTCTTCTTTAATTGTGAATAGAATAGAGAAAAGAATTGAGGAGGCAATTAAGCATTTTCCTCCACATGGCAGCAGAAGTAGGTGGTATTTGGACATTGTTCTGGATCACAGAAGCTCATCTTCCTGAGATGTTTACTATTGGGAGTAGACTGAACTATGTTGCTCTAGAGGGAGAGAAAAAAAAAAAAACATTCTTTCTTTTCTTTATTCTTTTGCTACAATCAGGATTAAGTGAATTACCCAAGATCACATAGCTAAGTAAGTGTTTGAGACTGGATTTGAACTCTTATCCTTCTGACACAAGGACCACTGCTTTTTCATCTTTTCAAATTGAGATTTGGTACCTCCTCCCTGTTACTGATTTTTTATTGTTTTGATTTTCCATAAAACTAATTCTATAAGGTTTTATTATCCATAATATTAAAGATAAATCATTAAATCCAATTGGAAATTGGAGTGAGCAAAGTGGGGGTCAGCTCCCAGTGGGCCTTTTATTTCTTAGTGTACATACTCTGTCTCAATTGCTATCTAACTATAACATTTTAAATGGTTGTGACCTCAGTCAAACTGTGTCCTATTGAAGATCTTAGCTTAAAAAGGTCAAAGGCCAAGGTTTCCTCTGGATTCAGGGCCATTTCCTGTCATCCCAATTTATATCTGACCACTGGACCCCGATGGCTCTGGAAGGGGAATTGAGGCAAGTGACCTTGCCCAGTCTCGCTCACTTAAATCCAGCTCACTCACATGTCATGACATCACCTCCCCAATGTCATGGTCCTCAGAGGACAAACAACATTTGGTGGTTTAAAGCCCAACTAGAGGGAAAGGAGCTAATAATGATGAATTTTATTTTACCCATAATCCAATAAATCTCTTAACAGGTAGAGAATCTAAAAATGGAGTCTTGAGGCCATTCACTGCTCTCTTGACTCAGCCAATTAGAATTTCATTTTCCTTGTGCTATAAATACACCAGGTGTGGTGTACTAGGAGATTACAGCACATGGGCTATGATCCAGTTCAAGTTAAGGGAATGGAAGGGAAATGTGGGTGGTGACTAAGAGGTAAAATCCTGTCCTGCACAGTTACTCAAAGCCCTTACTTGTGAGTATTTTGACTGCTTCTTTTCTCCACCTTCAGAAAAGGGAATAATGAGGAGGGCTTAGACCTCTAGCCAATATAGTCATATCTAGTTTTTGATCTATATTAAATAATAACAGCTAGCATTTATATAACACTTTAAAAGTTATGAAATACTTTACAAATAAGTCATTTATCTCCACAATAAGCCTGGGAGTTAGATGCTAATTATCTCCACTTTACAGATGAAAAAACTGAGGCATATAGAAGATAAATTATAAAGATAAGTCATTTACAAAGGGTCACAGCTAGCTTGTAAACAGCTGAGTGGAGTTTAAGCCCTAGTCTTCCTGATTCTAGGTGCAGCACTCTATTCTGTAAGCCACCTGATTTCTTTTATTTATTTACATAAATAAAAAAACCAAAACTATCAATTGAAACATTAAAAAAAAATTCTCTTCTGGTGCTACTGTTATTGTTACTCAGCTGAAGGATACAATCCATCCCCAACTCGCAGTCCTTTCAGAGATGTTTGCTTAACAAGGTGAATGGTGGAGCTGGTTACTGTGTACAGCATCCCTGACAGGCTTCTGGGGCTTCTAAAGGTTAAGAAAAGCAGATTGCAAAAGGCTGATGAGCATAGCCATCCTCCCTTTGCCCTCTTGTGCACATCTCTGTCTTTGACTTGAAGTTACATTGACGTTCCACGTAGAATCTTTAAGTGTTTTTGCACTGGACTTTCAATGACTGGAAGAAAAGATGAAGCTGTTTCAATTAAATCCAGTTTACCTGCTTATCAAGGCATCCCTTTCATGATGTCATTGGTCCTCTTGGAGAAGGAAGGACAGACAACAACAACAGTGATCCCAGAGAGAGCTTAAATCCTTCTCAGCTGTTTCTTGGCATAAAGAGCCTACAGACTCAATGGATTCCATTCTGGGTACTAAGTTTTAGAAAGACCGTTGATAAGTTGGAGGGAATTTTCTAGCCACACAGTGACTTAGATGGTACAAGACCTCAAGGTCATGCCATATAAAAATTAGTTCAAAGAACTAGGGATTTGTAGTCTAAAGTAGACTAGAGAAAAGAAGGCTTGGGGGGAGGGATGGAGTCAGTGGTAGATGAGAGCTGTTTTCAAGTATCTGAAGGTCTGTCCTGGGGATGAGACATTGGGCTTCCTTTGTTTGACCCTAGATGGCAGAACCAGGAGTGATGGGTAAAAGATGCAAAGATATTTGATGTCAGAAGAGACTTCCTAGCTGAGCTTTTTCAAAGTTGAACAGGTTTCCTCTATCAAGCTTGCTAGAAGGAAGTTTTCAGTAAAAGCACTGATGGTTACTTAGAGGTATTATTAGGAGGGATGCTTATTCGGGTGTAGGTAGGACTGGATGGCCCAGAGAGCCTGTAATTTTGTAATAGACACATCTTTCTACTGGCTTTCTCTTCTTATGAATTGTCACTGTCACAATCCTTTGCCTTAGTCTTTCTGTTGCCCAGAGTCTCAAATATGCCTCAAGAGTGACCCTGGCCTATAGAAAGCTTTTTGGTTTTCCACAATATCTTGCCTTGGTTTAAATCTTTCTGAAACTCTTTGAGAGCTCACCTATGGCTCAAAAGACCTTAAAAGAACTTCAAGGTGGAGAATTCTACATCTGCAGCCACTTGGGTCACTCTAGGATTTCTTTGCTTTATTTTTTTATTTATTTGTTTTTTGCTGAGGCAAGTGGGGCTAAGTGGATTGCCCAGGGTCACACAACTAGGAAGTGTTAAGTGTCTGAAGTCACATTTGAACTCAGGTCCTGCTAACTTCAGGACTAGTGCTCTATCCATTTCACCACCTACCTGCCCCTTCTCTGCTTTATTTTATGAAAATCTCTATGAAAATACCTTTTCTGAAGTACAGTTCTGACTATCATTTCCCTACCAAAAAACTTTCAATGATTTCTCTTGCATATATTTCCCAAGCACCTCAGGTCTCTACATTCTGACTCAGATCTACATTTCCCATCTTGTGTTATTCTCCATTATGCACTCTGTTCTAGTCTACCTGGGTTACTGACCATTTCCTACATTTGCCACAATATTGCTCCTATGCTTGAAATGCATGTCTTCCCCTTCTCTACAATTCAGAGTCCTTGCCAAGTAAAAGGGTTCAAGATGCTTTCTCCTACAGACATTCTTCCCTCATTTTTGCCCCATTCCTCACATGACCAAGGAAATATTCTCCTTCTTCCAATATTTTTGGAGGATTTAGGTTGCAATTATTCCTTATGCCCATAACCTCTCACCCTGGACTTTATCCCCACCTCTTAAAAGCCCTTGTTTCTTTAAAACTTCGCTAAAGTGACCCTCTGTTGATGAGAGCTTCCCGATTTACCTAACTTCTTATTCTTCCTCAAAAGAATATGACTGGATCCTTTTTGTATATACTGTATATATTCTGATTTATGCACATGCTGTGTCCCATCTCCTCATCCCTCGCCCCTACACACACAATTAGGATATAATCTCTTGGAGGGCAAATGCTATTTCATTTTTCATTGTATCTCCAATACTTTTCACATAATAGCTATTTAATATTAGTGTTTGAATTGAATTAAAACATAATCTGGGCAGCTAGATGGCACAGAGTCAGGAGGACCTGATCTCAAATGGGGCCTCGGATACTTCATTCTTCCTAGCTGAGTGACCCTGGCAAGTCACTTAACCCTAATTGCCTTGCCAAAGAAACAAAGAACCCCCCCCCAATAATTTAAGAAAAGTACCTTTAAGGAAAGCCCACTTCTGCTGAATACTGTAGTACTTTAATGAATTGTAGAAAATCTGCTTGAAGAAGAAGAAAATGATGGTTTCCACAGGGGGATAAAAGTAAAATAATTAATAATAAACATTTATCAAATGTCTACTTCATGCCTGCCATTGTGCTAAGGACGAGGGATTGCAATATGAAAAAGAGAGACAGTCCCTACCCTCAAGGACCTTATAATCTAATTTTAATTCATGTTCAGTTGTTTTTCAGTCACATTCAATTTTCCGTGATCTCATTTGGGTTTTTGTTTTGCTTTTTGGTAAAGATATGTAGTAATTTTCCATTTCCTTCTTCAACTCATTTTATAGATGAGAAAACTGAGGCAAGTAGGGTTAAATGACTTGCCCGGAGTCACAGAGGTAGTAAAGATCTAAAGCTATATTTGAACTCATAAAGATGAGGATTCCTGACGTCAGGCCAGGTGTTCTATCTACTATGCCATTTAGCTGCCCTTACAATCTAATGGGAAAAGACAAAACACAAAAGATGAAAAAGATAGGGAGAGACGAAGGAAAAAGGATCTGTCTTGGGGATGGGGGACATGATAATTCAGAGAAATTCCAAAGTAGTATAGCCAGGTGAGCAATGAGAAATTGAATATAAACTAAGTAAGAGGCACATGCCAAAAGTGTGTTGGGCTTGATGCTGAGTCAGAGTCCACTGAGGGACCAGAAACTTGATTGTAAACTCTGTGAGAGTGTAGGGACCCTTTTATATTCATGTTTGTGTCTCCAGTGGTACATGGTACCAATCCATCATCAGGCAATAAACATGCGTTGAATGAGAACACTTCTGAACTTGTTACTTTCAGTCAGCTGGGTACACTTAAACATTGAATTTATAGGTTGCTTGATTTGGAAAGGACTTTAGAGATACAATTCCATTGTTTTAACAATGATGAAATGGGGCTTCTGGATCCCTGACCTCAAATAATTCCGAATCTATCTGAGAAGATGAGCCACACAGACTGGGTTTTTGTAGAGCCCATGTGATCTTGACATTCAGGACACAGATAAATTGATTGAGTCTTCATAATTATTCTATATATAACGTGTAAACATGGAGAATGGTATTCATAAATCACCATGCAAATGCTAGACTTTATTATCTAAATAGTCTTAGGCTCGATGAGGGCAGGGATTGTATGTTATCCAATGTACTTACCACAGAACTTACCACACTGGTATATAGGAGAGGTCTCTAAATTTTTTATCTCTAGCCCTAGCAATAAAATGTACTTGTGCAGGTAGCCGATAGATGTATATGTGTTAATAAATTATAGGCATATAATATTGTGTATATTATAATTTATATTACATAGTAGCTAATGATCTTAGTATAATTTTTACATAATTGTATATTATATAACTCCTTTGAGGAAAGCCCTTTTCTATAGAATACAGTAGCAGTTTGCAAAACTAGATGATAAAACAAAAATAGAAATTAAAAAGGATAGGGACAGCTAGGTAGCACAATGGATAGAGTACCAGCCCTGAAGTCAGGAGGATATGAGTTCAATTCTGGTCTCAGACATTTAACACGTCCTAGCTGTGTGACCCTGGACAAGTCATTTAATCCCAATTGTCTCAGCAAAAAGCCAAAAAAAATTAAAAAGGATAAAATAAAAATGATTAAACACTATTTAACTATATATACATAGGTGTACATATGTATATACACATGCATATTGGCATACATATATATATATATGGGTATATATATACATTCTGTATCTATCTAAACAGTGACAAATCTTTATTATATTAATAATAATGTGTCTATGAGAACAATGCAATTGAATGTACTTCATTATTTTGAAAATCTTGATTTAACATATTGGGATAATGATTTGAAGATCTGGTTTTAAGTTTGGGTTATTTGATACTTGGTTTTAATGGCAGTTCCATCTGGAAAAGCTGTCTTACCAATATGTGCAGATACAAATGGAAGAAGTATATTATACTGTGATTATTAAATCATGATACTCATTTTTCAATTTCATCCATCTACTCAAGCATCAAAGCAAAAATTTTGTTGCAGTTTGTTAATAAGCTCCTATCTTCCATGATGTCAATCAGATATTCTTGTAAACTTGAACAGAGGGTACAATACTTTTTTGTGTTTTTAGTAAATGGATTCAGAGCCTATTGAAATTTTTTTGAGGAATTTGCCTGTTTTTACACATAGCATCTTATGATTTTCTTTCATCACACTGGGGAAGGGGATGTTCCTTATTGGATTGCTTCTCTCCATCACAAAATCTGCTTGGGAAGGTGAATCTCTTTTCAAGAAAGAAAGTTTTTTTTTCTTTACATAAAAGTTATAAATAAGATTCAGAGTAGCAAAAGAAAATTCTCAGGCTAGCACTCATCAAAAGGCTCAGGGTTCTTATAATTTTTCAGACGTTTTTCTATCTTTCAGAGAAGTATTAGTCTCTCAAGATCAGCTTGACAAGCACTTATTAAGTTTGCTACATGCCAGGCTCTTCGCTAAGCAAGACAAAAACAACGTCCCAGGCCTCCTGGAGCTCCTGGAGCTCACATTCTAAAGGGAGAGGCAATATGTAAAGCACCAAGTACAAACAGGACAGGCATGTGACTTCTGCATAACATTTGGAGTGCTCCAAAAACAGCTGTCCATGTCCGTGAGAACAACTTTGGTTTCCCTTACGTTTTCAGAGAAATGTTGTTGTGATCAATCAAATGTTCTGCACACATAACATGTGGGCCAAAAGGAAGGGAAATGTTATTCTTCTGCTTTTCCTTTTCTATTGGTCAGAGGGATCTAACTGAACAGCTGATAACCAAAGAGGCAAGAAGTTAAACAGTAAAATAGTAAAAATGTTTTAAGATAAAAACAGTTTCTTTTCCATTAAACAAGAATTTAATTAACATTAGCTGTGTTCCTAAGTAAGAGGGGAGAAAGGAAGGGAAGAAAGCATTTTTGTAGCACCTATGTGACAGGCACTGTGCTAAGTGCTTTACAAATATTAACTCATTTGATTCTCACAACTCTTTTAAAGTGGATATTGTTATTATCCCCATTTATACAAATGAAAGTGAACAGAGATTAAGTCACTTGCCCCTAGAGGAGTCACAGTTAGTGATGGACTGGAGTTAGATGACTTAGCCATTGTGCATCTACTTGCTGGGTTCTGGGGAAAGAAAACAAAAAATAAAAACAATCAAAGAAAATCTCAAAACTCAGAAAACCAAAAGCAGTCCCTGCCCTGGGAAATATTTTACTTGGTAGAACAAACTGTGTGCAGATGAACAAATACAAAATATATAGAAAGGAAATACAAAGTAATTTTGGTAGGAGAGAATTAATCAGTGATCGAGTATTTATTAAACACTGACTGTGTGAAGTGATGATGATACAGAATGAAACAATCATACCCTCAAGAAATGATAACAAGATTTAGGAATGGCTTCATGTTGTAGGTTGGATTTGGGAGGATTATCTTGCTCAGGCATAAATACTGAAAATGTTATTTCCTTATACATTTGGAGAACAATATTATGATGCGTGGCAAGAATGAACTGAATGTTCCCTTCTCCCAAATCCATTACAACTCTACTGATCAAATCCTGAAGTCAAGTCATAATTTATGTATGGCATATAAATCATTGAATAGATCAGAACAATCTTCATCTGTCAAAGATTAAAAATAAAGTTCAGAATTAGACAAAGCACATAACTATTTGCACATACACAAACCCCATCACATCTTTATTTGCTTTTTGATCTAGTACAACTGATTTAGTACTGAAGCTGACCTCAGTGATGAGGAAACTGAAAATTGTGCTAAAGGTCACAATGGGCTTGAGTATCAGAGGAAGGTTTTTAGCCTTTGTCCTTTGAATTCAGAGTCTGTATTCTTACTGCTGAAGCTTGCTGTTTCCTTTTTTTGTAACTTGTGGGGTACACAGCAACAGTCAAATGAAAATAGTGGCTATTGTTCAGTCATTTCAGGTATCTGACTCTTTGTGACCTCCTTCAGGTTTTCTTGGCAAAGAGTGGTTTATCATTTCCTCCTCCAGTTCATTTTTTAGATGTGGAAACTGAGGGAAACGGGGTTAAGAGTCACATGACTAGTGTCAGAGGCTGGATTTGAACTCACTTCTTTCTTATTTCCCTTCTTCCAAATCCATTATACCTCTACTGATCAAATCTTGAAGTTGTCATAATTTATGTATGTCATATAAATCATTAAATGAATCAACAATCTTCAATTGTCAAAGCATAAAAGTACAATAAAGTTCAAACTTAGACAAAGCATCCTGTGCCTTCAGGTTCAGCACTCTATCCACTGAACCACCTAACGACCTTTCTAAAATAGTTTACAAATCACCTAATTCAACTCCTTCATTTTAACAGATGAATAAAAACTAAATTTGTCAATCTGAATCTGAATATGCAGTCCACAAAGATCTATCTACTAAATAGATCCCAGGAGCTGTCCAACATTCAAACAGAATAAATGACTTGACCAAGAGTGTATTTATATTGCATTTTAAGGTTTGGAAAGCATTTCATATAGAGTATCTTATTTGATATTCTCTTTAACTCTATGAGAAATTATTATCTCCATTTTACTAATGGGGAAATTAAGCACCAAAAATTTTTTGAATTGTTCAGAGATACATTACTAGTAAGTATCTAAGAATAGTTTTAACTCAAATCTTCCTGAATCCAAGACCAGTACTCTACTATACTAGAAAAATTTCTAATTTGAACTAATGTGAATTACATGAAATATTGTAAAAATAATAAATATAGAACTGATCCTTGTGTAGGAATGAAAGCATTGGAAGGCTACAAAATTCTTAAACCTCTTCCCTTGCCAACTGTATGAATATCTAGCACCACATATTCTAGATTTCCTTTATTCAGAGACATTAAATCTATATTTTTGTTTCTAGGTCTCATAATGGGATTGATTTTACGCTATGCTACAGCACCAACTGACATTGAAAGTGGAACTGTTTATGACTGTGGAAAGCTGGCTTCTACTCCATCAACTCTTCTAGTTAATATCACTGACCAAGTTTATGAATATAAATATAAAAGAGAGATCAGCAAACACAACATTAATGCTCACCAAGGCAATGCAATGCTTGAAAAGGTAAGGGCCCTCTCTGTTATAATGGTTGTATCTCATAATTTGCTTATGTAAATTGCTACATTGTAAATTGTAATAAATACAGATGCATTTATGTGACCCATAGGTGTATATAAGGATGACTGGACAAACTTTGCATGCATAGGTAACATAACTGTCCATAAATCTCATATTCATCTTTATTATGGAAAAATAAGTGAGTTCTACAAATAAAAAGACAGACCAAAATAAGATTGTTAATATAACTGCATTTAGTGTGATGAAAATAAAAGTTTGTCCCCAATTATCATCAGTTAATTGAAATTTTCATGTGAGGCTTATAAACATTGAGGATAATCATAAAGCACTGTTCAAAAGTTAGTCATTAGTATATAAGGAGACATAAGCTTTGTGAGGATAGGAATTGTATTTTCTGTAAACTTTGTATATTCCCTAATACTTAGCTGAATGGTATATAGAAGTGATCTCCAAACTTTTTATATCTTCCACCTATCAGTAAAAAATAAAATAAAAATATGTAGCTACAGCATATGTCTACTTTATAACAAACATATTTATATTTAATATTTAGTAACAAATAGCCAAAAAATGGTCCATGGAATCATGAAGAATCGGACATGACTGAGTAACTAAACAAGAACAGGAACAAAAATTAATATGATATATATGTTGTAAGATATAAAAGTAGAAATTTTAAAAGTATGAAATAAAAATTGAACACTATTTTTTTAAAAAGTACTTTATTTCTAGTACCTAAATTCTTTTTATTCACTAAAGGCATTTTTAATGATATTTATTAGTGAGATAAATGTAATTGAATGTGTTTCATGATTTTTTTAAAGATCTCATTTTGTAGGTCTGGTTCTCAGTTCAGCTTTACACTTTGTTTTAATAGCTGTCAGACTGGGAAAGGTTTTTCACAAAGAAATGTAAAGCCAGAAGGAAGAAGAGTATCGTTGGTTGAACATGCTAAATCATGATAGTCACTCTTCTATAAAGATGTTTATTGAAATTTCATCAGTGAATTTCCATCTTCCTTTATGTCAAATAATTGTTTTTTACAAACTAATCAGAATCTATTTTTTAAATTTTATTTCTAATTTATGGAATAAAGCAAGCATTTCCATAGTTCAGTATGATAAAAATGATAATCACACATGAAACAGCAAATCTATTATGCGTAACTTGTTATTTCATTCAAATATACAAAAATTGTCATGCAAATTTCTTTTCCCCTCTTTTTTAACCTCTCTCCCACTCTAAAAATGGCTATCATTATACACAGATATATACATATAGATATATAAAAGTATTCTATACATACTTCTCATTATCAATTCTTTCTCTGGATATAGTTAACATCTTTCTTCCTGTGTTCTTTATAGTTAATTTGGTTATTTATAATAGAATAGCTTATTTGCTCAAAGTTGTTCATAAAACAATATAGCTGTTACTATATACAATGTTCTCTTGGTTCTGCTCATTTTGCATTTTTAAAAAATATTTTTAGCAGATGGATTCAAACTTTGAACCATTGAAACTTTGTTTAAGAGGTCAGAAAGTTTTGCTTTCAAGTTTTTTTTAATTGAGAAGATATGAATATTTTTATGTGTTGTATACTTCATTTTGTTCAATAAATTCCATAATGATGGATAGGGAATGCGATAATCACTGAAACAGATTTCATTGATAGGAAGTTTTCTTAGAGAAGCAAACTTCATCTAGCCATATAGCTCAACTCCTTCTCTGCAATTTAAAGACTTCTACAAAACCACCTGTGAGCTACATGTTGCCCACAATATTTGAGTGTGGTTCAAATCAAATGACCAGATTAAAGGTTAGTTTTTATCAGACTTTTAAAATACATACATATATATATATATGTATGTATGTATGTGAGCATAGTTTTAATGTATATAATATTTTTGTATAATAGATCCAGCATATCATTTATTAATAAGTAGACTTACTGGAAGAACATATGGTTTATTTTATTTTTTATCAATAAGATTATTGTTATTGTTCAATCCATTTAGTCATGTTTAATTGTTGTGACTCCATTTGGACTTTTTTCTAGCAAAGATACTGTAGTGGTTTGCCATTTCTTTTTCCAGCTCATTTTACAGATAAGAAAACTAAGGCAAATAGGGTTAAGTGACTTACCCATAATCATATAGCTAAAAACAGTCTGAAGCCATATTTGAACTCAGAAAGATGAGTCTTCCTTTCTCCAGAGCTGATACTCTCTATCCATCTAACTACCCAACTGATTGGGTGAAGGAGCAAAAAAGTTTGGAGATCATTTCTATATGTTACTGTGCTAGCATAGGATCCTTATATATAGTTATTTACCCTAATTTCTATCATTCTTTGATACCACTGGCCAAGAATACTCAAGACACTAAGTTCATTGCTTAGGATCACATAATGATTTTATATCAGAAACCATAGAAGATTCCTGGTTTTCTGAGCTACAAGACCAGCTGTCTGTCAACTCTACCATCCTGTCTCTTGATGGAAATGAGGGGTATCAAAGGACACAGATAATAAAGGAAATATTTCCAAAGACCTATTTCTCAAATGCTTTTTCTAGCTCTTAGTATAGTGCCTGGCACATAGTAGGTACTTTATGAATGTTTATTGACTGATCAACTTAATAGTAATGTTTCTTTCAAACAGCAGTTATTTTCCAATTCATTGTTGAAACGTCTTCTTTTCCTTCAAGGGACAGCATTAAGTTTATTTTTTCAAAAACATTAGCAAACTATTGACAGCCATTTCTTTTCACAGAAAAGGCAGCAGATTTAAAACACTTTGATTTTAATAAAAACAAAAATATGCAATTCCTCTTTCAGTTTGACAGTCCTTTTAAACATTTATTTTGAGAAAGTCAAAGCAACTAACTCTATGGTACCATAGAAGGTTTTTATGGTCATGTGTCATCACCTGTCATTTTGATTTGGTCTTTAAGTGGCTGATGAAGAACTCATAGAAGGGAGAAAGAGAACTATCTACACTTTTCAGGTTCTATTGTGTCTTCATCAGTATTAGTATTATTATTATCTTTAATCTCTGCTTTCTTTGCAGGGGTCTTTCAAGTTACTTGTCTGTCTTGTGTCAATTATTTAAGTAAATACTAGATAACATAATATGGTAATTCACTTAGCTGGACACACATAAACTACGCAACTTTACAGTGTGTTAATAGGGAATGAAGGAATGGGGCTGCTACTGTCCTTGACTTCTCTGAGCTGTGGAATTCCTACTATCCCCCCAGGTTCCACAATATAGTAAATAATAGCAAGATTTAATTTCTTTGTAATTGTGTGTGTGTGGGTATAAAATACCACTTTGAAAAACATTGCTCTGCAAAGCAGGACACTAATCAATATTCATAGAATTAAATTATGGCCAGTAGACAAATCCCATTGTTGTTCAAATACTTGTAAAATTATGTGTGAAATATTAAATTAAAAAGTAGAGGCTTATAATTGTAATTCACATTTATATAATGCTTTATAGTTCATCCAGCAGTTTTTCGGCAATATCCCATGAGGGAGATGGTCTAAGTATCACACACATACACATTTTATAGATGGGGAAACTGAAATTCACATAGCTAAAGTGACTAGCACAGAGTCACAAAGCTAAAAAGTTATGTAGTCAAGACTTGAATTCAGGACTTGTGACTACAGTATGGTGCTACTTGCACAAATGAATTTGCCTCTACTTACAGATGTTGATACAGAATTATAGGACTGCATCTGCTGATATACAAAAAGCTGTCAATTGGTTGTTTATAAATAACATGGAGATGTTTTCCAGAGTATATGAAATTTTCAGTTAACACTCAATCTCAGCAAATCTCCACCCTATCATTTCAGATAAGCGATCTTCCCCAGAAAAAGAAAACACTTATTCAGTTGCTCATTCAGTAAGCACTTATGAGAGCCTACTACGTGATGGCACCATGCTTGGCGTTCAGTTTTAATGAGTAAAGTCTGTAGTCTTTTGGCAGCAAGCCCTCATTTTATTAAGGCAGATTGTAGCCTCTCTTTTGCTTAGTAGATGGCTTTTTAGGGGCAATGGCCAAAATAACTCCTCCCCTCATCACTAACTTCTTAGTGATGAAACTCTTTGAATTTAGCAAGACTAGTCCTGGAATGTAATCCATCACCAAAGCTATTGCATACAATCTCTTAAATTTAGGAGGATTTACTAAGCTTTTCCTCTGCCAGAATTAACAATAAGTTGTCCAGTTTCACTTCCATACAATGGTAAGGCAACAAAACGCCTCTCTTCCTTCCCACTTTTTAAAAATTTTTCATTGAGATTCTTGATTTTTCCTTGAATTCTTGATTTTCCAAGTAAAATTTGATATTTTTTTCAAGTTCTATAAAATAATCTTTTTGAGGTTTGATTGTCTTAACCCTAGATGACTAAATTAATTTAGATAGTATATCCAAGTGCTCCTTTCTTAAATGGGGCCTTTCTGATCCCTTCCCATCACCCCCCCACCCACCCAGCTCTTCATAATTTTTCTTCCAAGGTTATCTTGGAACTACTTTATATAGGAAGTCTCAAAAGTCTTAGTGCAATCTAAAGGTTTAATTGCTTAAAACTACACTAAGATTTTTGGTATGTTGTGTGTGTGTGTGTGTGTGTGTGTGTGTGTGTGTGTGTGTGCATAGGAATATATATATCCTCTCTGCATAGGAATATATATTCATATTAAATATATTTATGTTATATATATGTATGAGTATATGATATATATCTATTGTCTTCCCCATTCCCATGAGAATTTGAAGCCAATAATTGTTTTTGCATACATAACACAGTTCCTGTCAAATAAGTGCTTAATAAATGTTGATTGATTCATTCATGAGTACTCTGAAGCTCAGTCTGAGAACATATTCCATGCTCACAAGGTTCTGAATGGAATCACAGGATCATAGAATACAAGCTGAAAGGAACCTTTTATGGCATAGTCCAATTGCCTTATTTAGCAAATAAAGACACTGAGACTCAGAGAGATAAAATTGCTATCAAGATCATCCAGCTAGAAAGTGATAGGATTCAAATTTGGGTCCTGGGTCTCAAAAAACCCAGTTGACCCAAAGTTGGGTCCACTTTACCTTGAAATGTCGGCAATTGTCTGTGATCTCAGGCTTCTTCTGCCACCCCAAAATAGTGAGCTAGATTCTCCAGAAAATAGACAAAATACACACATGGAAAGAACTTATTAGAGAACTCATGGAGAGTCATACAAGTTGCTAAGAAGGATAAAAGGATACAAAACCCCAAACTACTGTGAGTTGAAGGTACATCTCTGAATCCTATTTGTTGTTGTTAAATTATTTCAATCATGTCTGATCCAACTTGAGGGCTTGGCAAAGATACTGGAGTGATTTTCCATTTCCTTCTTCAACTCATTTGACAATTGAGGAAACTGAGGCAGCCAGGATTGAATGATTTGCCCAGGGTCACACAGCTAGTAAATATTTGAGGCCGGATTTCAACTCAGGAAGATGAATTCAGACCCAACATCCTCTCCCTCACACCACCCAGCTACATGCTCATGGATCATATCCCGGACCACATCCCAAGCCATAATGATAGGCTATACTGTGTTGTGACTGAGACTGATCTCTAATGTTATCACTAGCAGACTGTCAGTATGAGGTTTTATTCATTGATTTAATTGTCATTATCACCGGTGCCCTCTCCACACTCTACTAGGTGGCTCTAGGCTGACATAGTCACTTCCCAATTTTTACATTGATTTTCCTGTTACTGATAATCCAGCCCAGAGTAGAGATATCTGGTTATTCTATGTCCACTGTTCTTTTGAGTCAGTGACAACAAACAAATATTATTATTATTATCATCTCATTCTTTTTTTTTCTATAGGATTCAAATAAAAACAGTACTGGGAAAAATCACTATCCTATTATCTTTGTATATTTGGTGTTCTACAGACTACTTTATTGATGGACAAAATAATCAGGATTCTTTTTAGCTAAACAGAAGTATTACAATTTATGCTTGTGCTGTATAGACTAAGTGAGAACATTTTGGGTATAATTCCTAGGACAGTGAGCCTAATATGTGACTTATTCTGTTCTCATTTGACTTTGATCTCTTCAGCCATCTCGTATTTTGAAAGCTTTTTCTTTCCACATAATGATGATGGTAGTGGTGGTGGTTACAGCTAGTATTTGTATTCTTTAAGGTTTGCAAAGTACTTTACATATATTTTCTCATGTAGCTAGGAGATTGAATATTCAAATTTATAACATTTATTACAAATGTTGATCTTAAGTTTATTGGTTGAGTTCTCCAGGATGCATTCTATTTACTAGATTATGTTTTGGTAGGTACTTCATAGGTGGTAAATTTTTAGAGCCACAGTAATGGATTGTAGAGTTTCAATTGTTTTTTTTTCATAATATGCATTGATCATAAAGTTTGGATTTGTTTCTGTAATTTGGGGTAGCAGTGCCCTGGTCCTGAATTGCCAATAAAAACTCCTCTATTTTCTCAAACAAATCCACATGGTTCAACTATTTATTTGATGTTTCTATGTCAGTGTATTATTGGTTCAGTTCATATCAATATTGTCCATGGAGGGACTTTTGATCGCACTAGGGGTTCCCAGTCATTTCATAGACTCTAGAGGTAAGCCACTTTCAATCTCAGTGATCAAGTCTAGTGTCTATTAATGATATTTTATCATTGCTCTGTGAATTTGGGATATGTGCATTAGGCATATAGTTTTTTTTAAAAACTATGCATAATTTTTTATTTAAATCTGAACACCATGTGCTCTAAGAATGTGTATCAACTCCTTCTTTCCTTTTTAATATGCAAGCCATAAACTTTCTATAGCTGCTTTAGAGAGATTAGTCCTGCATTTTGTACAAGTATTTGTTAGGATACTTTCCAAATATGGTGTAGTTCATTTTAAAGTTCCCATGGTGTCCATTAAGACTGATTTTTACCCAGGCCTTAATTGCTTCAAACATATTTTTTCCCATTCAGCTTTAATTCCAGGATGTCAGTAAGTCTCTTAATGTATTTGGCCTTCTTCTTGACATCTTTATGACTTTATGCATGATGGGTTTTTACCTGGAGGAGACCGAGGTATTTGTAGATATCTCCTTTGTCGAATAGTTCAATGTGACCTCCAGATTCATGCTTTAAGCTCTCTGCCTTTTCATGGCGTGTGTTAACAGTTTTACAATTATCAAGTCAAAATGACATTTTGATATAATTGCTTAAAGGTTCAGTGAGATAAAGGAGCTACTTAAGGTATTTTCCCAGTGGAATCCTGTAGTTTAATATCATCCATATATATCAAGAGATTAATAAAGTGTTTTTGTTTAACTACTTCTTTAATTTAAGAGCCATACTTTCTTTTATTTAGACTTAGATGATAATGGATTTAAGGCTAGGCAAAATCATAATGGGCTTAAAGTGTCATCCTGAAAATGTTATGTTTTATATGAATACTTCTTGATATTATTGTGTTGGTGATATGTCAATTCCAGTTAACAGGCATGAATTAAGCTCTCATTATGGGCCAAGTACTGAGAATACTGATAGAGGAAAATAGAAAAATAGTCCCTGTTCTTAATGAGATTATATTCTATTCAATGGGAGGAGGAGGAGAGGAAGATAATACACAGGAGGGACCTGATAAGCAAGGGGGAAATAAGGAGGCTGCATCCACAAGGAACAATGGAGAAAAAGTCTGAAGAATCAGGGATGGAGGTGGTTGAAAGATGAAGGAGTGAATATGAGGCCAGTCCTTGTTGTTGATGATATTGTTGTTCAGTTATTTTCAGTCCCATTTGACTGTTTATGACCCTATTTTGTTTTGTTTTGTTTTGCCAAAGATAGTGGAGTGGTTTGCCATTTCCTTCTCCAGCCCATTTTACAGATGAGAAAACTGAGGGAAACAGGACTAAGTGACTTACACAGCCTGTAAATGTCTAAGGTGAGATTTGAACATAGGATTTCAGGTCTGGCACTTTATCCACTTTGCCACCTAACTGCCCACAAGTTGATTTTTGAACTTCTTCAAAATGAAGGTTATCCATGAAATTTATCCATCAGAAGATGGATCCACAGGGGCTGACGTATCTTCTAGTGCTTGCTGGAACATGGAGGGGAACTCCAGAGAGTCAGAAATATTTTAATACAAAGAACACTTTTCCATATAGACATAAAAAGTCTAGCATTCTCAATGTACTTAAGTCAATTTTATGTTTTAGTAGTATGTGAATAGGCCATAAATTTGGAACTTATTCAAAGTGATAATGAACAAAGACGGTACATATGTTACAGAATTTTCAGGCAGCTT
The DNA here is from genome assembly GCF_016432865.1 of Antechinus flavipes. NCBI lineage: Eukaryota > Metazoa > Chordata > Mammalia > Dasyuromorphia > Dasyuridae > Antechinus > Antechinus flavipes. The sequence continues at coordinate 49,504,739 of NC_067400.1, forward strand.
GTTCAATATTTATCGAATCAATGTTGCTCTTTATCTCTCTGGGACTTCTGTGAGCATCTTTTTTGTTCCTTAGCCAACATGTTGTTTTCTTTTAAGTATTTATTGATTTTTCATGATACAGGCTTTGAATACTTTTTATGAGGTATGGTCTATATTTCATGACTATATATTTTGAGAAGTATATGTTCTATATTTTTGAGAGATGATAGTTTTGTCTTTTGGGAATAGATTTATGAAAACCTTCTGTTAAGAAAGGTGTTATTAAATGTATGTCTGAGAGGAAACTGGTAAATCCCCTTGCTAATAATTCATGCAACGCTGTGAAACATACCAATTATTGTGGATCTTATCCAACCTTGCAATTTTCCATTTTTGAGGAAAAGCTAAAATTTTCATCACTTTCTTTAATGTAATTATAATGGCATCCATTGTTTTAGTAGTTTGTTAACTTTCTGTTTCTTCTTCCTTCCTTTGTTGTTGTTGGACCTTTTGCAACCCTATAGAACAGAAACTGTCCACCGCCTCCTTCTTAAGGGAGTCTCTCCCACTTTTGCTTTCTTGTACTTCTCACTCTTCTACAATGGCACCATCATAGGTCATAGGAACTTAAAGCTAGAATTGAAAAGACCTTAGAATCTATCTAACACAACACCCTCATTTTACAGATGAGAAAACAATCCCTGGGAGTAACTTGTCCAAGATCATGCTGGTAATAAGTGGCAAAACTAAGATTTGAACTCAGGTCTCTTCAGAAATCTAGGATCTTTCCATTGTACCATCCTGCCTTCAATTTCTGGCTGTGACTCCTACAATTAAAGTATAGGAGGCAATCTATCTATCTGACTGCTCCAGGATAACAGCAGGATAGTTTTTATTTCTCAGTCATTTACAAAACAAGGATTTTTTTAATGCTAGGTGTTGGGAATTCAAAGATAAAATTAAACAAAATATTGTTTTTTATGTACAAAACATTATACATGGTACAAAGGATTGGAGATAGAAATAAAACAGTAAGACACTAGCTGTTGTCAAGGTGTTTACATTCTAATGCGGAAAGAAAAGATTTGCAGGAGATTTTAACCGCAGGAGAGAGAGAAAGGACCACTGGCATTTACATTGCAATGGCAAGCAGATGGTAATACATCTTCCTTAGTATAATTTCCAGCACCAAAATCACATCCATTTCTGAAATTGAACCAATTGACTATGCCAAGGACTTTGGAGGGGACAATTTTATTTTCTGTGTTTTAGTCTGAAAAAGGCTGTCATTAGGTCCATCTACACAGAGTGTTCTCCTGGATGATGGCTTTGAGCCAGGATGGTAGGGCCAATGGCTTGGAGATCTGGATGCTGTTCTTGCTAAAGCTCTTGGATCCTGGATCCTGGGCTGTTCTTGCTACAATCTTAAAACATGTGGTGGCTTTGGTTTGGGCCACCTGCTACATATAGATACATTCATACATTGACTAAGATACCTTGTGTCCCTGTTTATGATTGCCAGTAGGGATTAGTGGTTGATGGCAGAGATGGTAGAACCTCATCTCAATGGGTCTTCTTGTTCTGGATTGGAAGGAGAGCTGGTAGACTAGAGTACTCTCCTGCTGTCTGAACTCTTGGGCTAATCTATTCATTAGTGAGAGTTGGTCAATTGCAGTTTAATTTAAGCATGTTTTAGGACAGAAGACTGAAGCCTTTTGGCTCTCTCCTTTCCTTCAATCCTATAAAACAACCCATGATTCAGCCTAGCCAGCCCTTTACCACCCCCATGATTTCTCCTTCCCTCCCTTCTTTCCAGATAGGCTACCTTCTCTCTTGTTTTGCCTTTCCCCCTTTCCACCATGTCAATAACCAGTAATAACTTTTTTCCTCCCACAAGTTGTAGAAAGAGCATGGGATCTCAAATCCTGTGGGTTACAGTGAGTTCTACCTTAGAGATTCTTACCCTCCCTCACCTCAAGTTATTATAGAAATATTCTCCTTCCCACTCAACTGAATTTAATTACTTCTTGTATTATTTTCACATCATGAATTACATAGTTGATTTAAGGGTATATTTCACATTATTAGCCTTTATTTGGAGCTGCTTGCCTGGGGCATTGGATGTCAAAATTACTAGTTAAATATCTGAAGGGTTGTCATGTGGAAAAGGATTATACTTGTTCTATTTGTCCTAGAGGCTAAAGCCAGAAACAGTGGATTGAACTTGCAATCAAAAGGAGAAGGAGATTCCTTGAAGGGAAGCTGGAATATCATAGGTCCTGTCTATTATCATGGGGATTACTTTCAAGTATAAATTATACTATATGGTTCTAAGATTCCTTCTCCTCTGAAGTTCTAAATTTGAGTATATGATGTTGGATTAGAAATTGGAGGACTGGATTTTCCTACAAGTCAACCACTAATGATTGTTCTACAAGTGTCAAGTCACTTCCTTAATCATCTAGGTGTCAGTTTCTATCTTTTGTGGAATGTGATAGTAAAGTCCCTCCCCTTTTAAAAAAATTTTAATAGCCTTTTATTTACAAATTATATGTATGGGTAATTTTGCAGCATTGACAATTGCCAAACCTTTTGTTCCAATATTTCCCCTCCTTCCCCCCACCCCCTCCCCTAGATGGTAGGATGATTAATACATATTAAATATGTTAGAGTATAAATTAAATACAAAATAAGTATACATGTCCAAACTGTTATTTTGCTGTACAAAAAGAATCGGACTCTGAAATATTGTACAATTAGCCTGTGAAGGAAATAAAAAATGCAGGCAGGCAAATATATAGGGATTGGGTCCCCTTTCTAATATTGTGCACCATTATGATTGATCACAAAAAAACAGACTTATTTTCTTCATTTTCCAATGTTGCTTTTAATCTCATCTCTTTGTCTTTATGGGTAAAAGAACAGAGAAAGGTTTTGAGGAAATCTGAAGTGAATTTCTTAGCAATGGATCCTAGTTTATAATTTCTCTTCACTTGAGCCTCTTTTAATTTCCAAATGAGCTTTTTCCCTAAATGGGGAACCTCTCAATAGGCAAATGACAAGACTAGATATTTGACTTTCAGTTTTGAAAACTCTATAATATATTTGCACTAATGTGGATTCAAGTGCACTAAAGGATTGAGCTGTTTTCAATTTCCAAAATAGATTTATCTCTTAGAACAAAGTTATGGGTTTAAGAATCATCAGAAGGGAAGACATGTTCATTGATAAACAAACTTTTTTGATCACCTCCAATGGTCAGTCAGTCAATGTACATTTAACAAGCTCTTATTATGTTCCAGGGACTCTGCTAAGTGCTAGGGATAAGAAGAAAGGCAAAAAGGCAGTTCCTGATTTCAAGTAGCCCATGATGTTTTGGTAGAGACAACATATAAGCAGCTATTTGAACGGGATATATAAAATTTAATTTGAATTTAATCAACAGAGAGAAATCACTATCATTAAGGGGGATGGAGAAAGGATTCTTTTTTTAGTTGAAACTTGGTAGAAGCTAGGAATGGAGTACCTAACAGACATTTATTAATTTTTTATTGTGTGCCATAAACCATGTCAGGTCCTGAAGTTAAAAAGACACAAAGTAATTTCTGCCCTCAATGAGCTAGCATTGTGTTGGGGGAGATAATATGTGCATAAATAGGCCTATGCAAAATAAATACAAGGTACTTTTTTTGTAAGGGGGGGTGTGGTGAGCAGTTGTTGGGGGGCGGACAAGAAAAGTTTCATGTGAAAGGCATTATTTAGGCAGACTTTTTTTTTTTTTAAAGGAAACCAGGGCTTCTAAGAAATATTCTTATGTCAACTTAAGGAATTTTGCAGAAAAATGATTGATGTCTCTTCTTATCCTATATCTGGGCAACCATCACAGGGTTATAGATTGGGAAGAAGTTAAATTCTGGCTTACAATCTCTTGAAATAAGGAATTTGGGGAGGCAGAGTCGTCCCATTCCAGTCAATCCTCCATTCAGCTGTCAAACTGATCTCCCTAAAGCTCCAATCTGATCATGCCATTCTCTTACTCAATAAACTCTGGTCCCATATTTTTTTAGGATCAAATATAACATCCTAACTATTTAAAACTTCACAATTTGACCTCTTTCTACCTGTTCTTTTCCACTTTCCCACTTATTCTACATTCCAGTGATACTGATTTTTTTACTTCCTTGATCATACCTCAATTCTTCTCCTGAATCTATTCCTTTCCACTGACTATTCACCATTCCTAGAATGCTCTCCCCCTCCCATTTCCTCCTCTTTATGTCCCTGATTTCTTTCAAAACTCAGTACACATCTCACCTCCTACCGGAGGCCTTTCCTGATCTAATTATCTCCACACTTTCTATCACCCAAAACCTTTTCTCTAAGAATATCTTCCATCCACAGTTCTCTCTTATATTGTATTTTGTATGTACCTAGTTATTTATTTACATGTTGCCTTCCCCATTAGAAAGTGAGATTCTTGAGGGCAAAAGGTAATTTTTTTTCTTTTTAAACTCCTCTCCCATATCTAACACAGGCATGGCATATAGTAAGAATTTAATAACTGTTTCTTGGGTTCTCTTCTCCTAGCTTCTGTCAAGTCCCAGATGAAATGCCTTTTTACTTTTCTTTGTAACTTCAAAATTTGGTATAGCAAACAGATAATAAATGCTCATTAACTGACTGAGAAACGCAGTATCCAGAAGAGATCCTGGTAGGGCTGAGATATCTCTGAAATTCCTGTGATAACATTCATTAGGAATGTTCAGGTATCACCCTAGGCTTTGGAGGAAGTTAGTAAACATGGCTTCCATCAAAGCATAATTAATAGATATCAATGAAGCTCTTCTACCAAGACTTCAAATCTCTCACTTACCTTCAAGATGCTATATAATCTAATCCTACCATCTCTAAATATCAAGGATATCTTGATAGAATAGAAACTTCTTGAGGAATATAATATCTCATAAGGAAGGTTTTTTCCTCTTCTTATGTCAAGGACATTGCTACTAGCCTTCAGTGGTGACCTGCCACTATTCCAAAGAAGTCACTGCTGTTGAAGAAACCACTTTTCATTGCATGTCCTTAGAAGACAGTAATCATCAATCACCACTATAAATTCTTCTTTATTATCCCTTCAGTTTAATAAGTATTGATCAAGCATCTACTAGGTGCACTGATACCATGTCAGTCTCTGAAGGTACAATGACAAAGTAAAAATCTTAAAATCTCTTTGCTATTAAGAAGCTTCCAGGTGGGGATTGAGTGTGGATCACAATATGGTATTTTCACTCTTTTTGTTATTGTTTTCTTGCTTTTTGTTTTCTTTCTCTTTTTTTTTTTTGATCTGATTTTTCTTGTGCAGTATGATAATTGTGGAAATAGGTATAGAAGAATTGTATATGTTTAACATGTATTGAAGTACTTGCCCTCTAGAGAAGGGGGTGGGGGAAAGGGAAGGGAAAATTTGGAACACAAGGTTTTGCAAGGGTGAATGTTGAAAAGTATCCATGCACATGTTTTAAAAATAAAAAGTTTTAGTGATGATAATAATAATAATAAAAGAAGCTTATAGACTAGTCATAGGATGAAGCATGTATATAGATAATTAAATAAATGATGAATTGAGGAGGGAAAGAATTACAAGTAGTGGGGTAGAGAAAAGCTAACAATAGGAGGGGATAGCTGAGATGAGCTTTGAAGGAATCCAAAAGGGAAAGTGAAGAGAAAATGAATTTCTAGGCATGTGGTGCATTCTGTGCAAAGGCAAGACACATGAGAAATGAAAGTTCTAAGTTCTAAGAATGGCTAGAACATACAGTGAAGTAAGAGAAATAATATGTGATAAAGATTGGAATCACATTTTGAGAGTCTTAAGTAAAATCCCAAACACAAAAATTTGTATTTTCTCTGGTAAGCAATGGGGAACCAATGAAGCTAAGATAGAAAAGACCATTTGGCAGCTGTTTGATTTGGGAACACTTTTTAGGAGAGTATTCTAACAGTCCAGGGAAAAAGTGATGAGATCTTGAAGTGGATTGTCTGAATTGGTATGGGAGTTACTGTCCTTCATCTTCTTACCCACTTAGCCCAAGAACAAAGTTCCTAAAAATGGACTATCCCAACCCAAGTATTATCTCAGTAGTTGCTAGAGCAATGATAAATTGCTACAGAAACACATGAAAGGAGAAAATGCCTGCTCGTGTATTCTAAGAGGTAAATTAATTAATTGACAATGTTCTAGAACTTCAACCTTCTGCATGGAGGAGAAAGAAATTTTGATTTCCTGGACATTAGAATTCTAGAATCTAAATTTCAAGACAGAGAGTTTCAACAATGGTGGTTATTGTAATGACCGCGTATTTAAAATCAGCTTGAGTCAGGAATTCAGGTTAAGGGGAAAATCTTCAATCTTTATTGAAGTGAAGAGGTGAAAAAAGATTGCGATAGCAATATGGGCAAGTAGGATTGGGATAGCAATATGGGCAGCTGCGACAGGAAGCCAGCTAATAGAGGGAAATCTGAGCTGAACAGCAGTCGGGAATGGCAATGAGAGCAGCTGAGTCAAAACACCAGCCAGCAGTCTCTCCTTCCCCTTCCTTTTCCACGCCCCTGCCTCCACCCACCCAAATCATCATTTCCTGTACAACACATCTGGACTTGCACCAAGAGTGGGTGGGGGCCATTCTTTCTCCAAGCTTATATATTAATAGAGTATGGTCAAATTACTATTTAGCCTCACGTGCTTGGGACCTCAGTGCATCAACTTGAGCCTCAGCCCATTACAGGTTACCTCAAGAATGACTCCATGTTTAAAAGGCATGAGACTGAACCTTAAAGGAGAAGGAAGGACTTTCTCTGGAAAACCAAGAGAATTATCCAATCACCTGCTGTAGCCAAAAGAGTAATAAGAGGAAAAAGCATTAAATAGTGGTACAAGAAGAAATCTGATCTTGACACTATTTGTCTTGGCTCCCTGTTACCAATAGTGATACAGATTGTTTAGTTATGAATGGAAACCACCAGTCTAGTGGCTTCAAAGTGTGTTTACCTTCTGGGAGGAAGTCCAGACTGTAGGAATTTAAGAGGCCATGCTGGGGCAAACAGTGGGAGAGCTGGAGATTGACTGGAATACTAACGCATCGTATCAATGGCAGACCCAAATTAAGTTCCGAGGAGAAATTACTAAGAATGTTTATATATATATATATATATAGGCTTCTGTAAAATAGAAAGGAGGGAGAGAAGAGGAAATGGAGAGAAGAGAAAAAAATCAAAGGAAAAGAAAAAGGAGGGAGAGAAAAAGAGGAAAGGAAAGAAAGAAGAAGGAAGAAGGGAGAGAGGGAGGAGTATAGAGAAAGGGGTAACAGAGAGGTAGGGAGGGGGGGAAAGAGAGAGAAATTGAACCGACACAGAGACAAGACACACACACAGAGAACAAGAGAGATTAAGGATAGTCCTTATCTTTTAAAGATCCATTTAGCAGCAGAGCTACTGTACAGCAGAGCTGTCAGTAATGAGATTCTTCTTAATCCCCAATGAGCCTGAGCAGTTCTGTGCTGAGTCACACAAGTCTGGCAGACGTAGTTAGGGTCTTCAAAGTGGTCCAGGGCCAAGCTACCTGGCAGAACAGCTTTGAACTATACCCTGTTACAGATGATGAAATTAGAGCCCAAAACATTGTGAATGAGTTTGAATCTAAACCTTTCTGATTCTAGGTTCAATTCTGTATTGGCTGGGGGATATCCATTTATAGCTTGGAAGGGAGGGAAGAGGGAAAGCTTATGGAGTATTTATTAATTCAGATGAGCCTTAAATAATGGATTGGATTTTAGCAAGTGGCACGGGGGAAAAAGGGAAGAGCAGTTTTGATAGAAGAAACAATTTAGATAACAGCAAAAATCTGCATGGTATAGAGAGAAAAACATATACATCCAAACAACCATTATTTGTAGAGTCAGAGACCTGGGTTCAAATTCCATCATGACAATTACTAACTGTATAATCAAGGGCAAGTCATTTAATCTCTCTGAGCCTCAGTTTCCTTATCTGTAAAATAGGGATAAAAATCCATGTAGTTATGAAATAATATATGAAATGCCTAGTTATCCTTTAAATGCTATATAAATATAAGCTATTGTTAAATAAGCAGAAAACTACAGGGCATATTCAGGGAAAGGCAAATGGTTTGACAAGATCATTGAGTTTACTTAGTAGAGTTGGGGCAGAAAATTCTGGAAAAGTAATTTAGTATCAAACAATAGAGACCAAGCTCAAGGCGTGTGAACTTTATTCTGTAGGAAATGGGAAGCCATAGAAGATTTTTGAACAGAGGAGTAACATCAGACCTATACTTCAGAATACTCTGACAAGAGTATATAGATAGGATTGGAGAAAGTGAAAATTGAGAAATCAATTAGAAAATTCTAACAGTGGTCCAAGGAAGAGACAAAGAGGGTTTGAACAATATTGTGATGGGGAAAGTGAAAAGAAAGCAACAGATGTGAGAAATATGAAGATAAAATCTATAGAACTTGGTGAGTGGCTGAGATGGGATGAGAGAGAGGAAGCTATTTGTAGGAAATGCAATGTTTGCACTAAATTTGTAGAAAGGTCATTGGTTCAAGTGAGAAAATATATGAAAATTGTTTGTAAAACTTGACACGATATACAAATGTCAGGTTTTGTTATCTGGGTTTTTATGAGGCAAATAAAATGTGACCTCTGTAAAATGAACATAATATGCTATGTGTGTGCTATACAGTACCCACTATTCTTTGTGCATGCAATGAATATATAAAAGTCTCCCAGTACTTTGATGATGTGATTTTAAAAGCAGAAATATCCATTCCACAATGTCAAAACCATCTTTTCTGAAGCAGAGATTCATAGGATGAGTGGATGGATGGATAAAGCAATAGATTGAAAGATAGTCAGTCAATAAGTATCTATTAAATACCTACTATGTGCCAAGTAATGTGTTATGTACTAAATGATGAAGTTACACATAGAAAAGCAAGAATAGTTCCTGGTTTTGAGGAATTTACTTGGAGTAGAGGTGACAAACTGTGTAGGGGAGTAGTCACTAGGAAGAGGACACTTTGTTTGCAAAAACTACAAGGATGGTAAATGGGCTCATAGGGGATTAGACTGCATTATCGCTTTCAAAAACAATGGTAAAGCAACAGAAAAATGGGGAAAAGTTGCTGGAAAGAGTATATGTAGCAAAAGATATTAATGAGCTTCATCAAAAAAAAGAAAATGGCAAGATAATAGGGATTAAAATGTCCTAGTATGACCCAGAAGATGCACTCACAAATTATACTTGAGGAAAAAGTTTTTTGATTAAAGACTTACTTACCATGGACAGTAAGACTATAGAGAAGATGACCCAAGAATATAGAGATCTGAAGTCCCCTGGAAGGGACTTCAGAAGCCAGTTAGTCCTGTATCTTCATTTTATAGAATGAGAAGGAGGAGAAGGAGGAAGAGCAGGAAAAAGAGGAGAAGGAAGAGGAGGGAGTGATAGTAATAGTAATACTGATCTTAAAAACCAGAAATGTCCATTCAACAATGTCAGTATTTTCAAAGCCACATTTTCTTAATCATAGTTTCACAGGATGGATGGATGGATGGATGGGTGGATGGATGGGTAGACGGTAGATGAAAATGTGATATGTAGAGAGGTTAAATGATTTGTCCAAGATCAGCACCAAAACTGTGATTGGAACTCTGGCCTTCTTATTCTGCATTCTACTTTCACTCTGAACTACTCCCTTCAAAACAAACTAATAAATTTTTTTTACAATAAAATTTGTTTAGCATATCTTTTAGAAGAGACAAAATTGGAACAAAAGGGGGATATTTCCAATTAATGTCTCTTTTGGGAAAATGTCATCATTTATATAAATGCTTCTAAAATATTTTTAATTCTTTATGGCCCATCTTAATTTTTACACTGTGTTGTTATTGTTAAGTCATTTTAGTGACTTTTTGTGATTCCATTTGAGGTCACACAGCTCATAAGTATCTCTCAGATTTGAATTCAGGAAGACGAATTTTCCTGACTCCAGGCCTATCACTTTATCCACTACCCCACTTAGCTACCCATGACTACTATACTGCAATTTATTGCGTAAATTTATCAGTTAGAGATGGTAAAAAAAAATTGCAATTAGTATCTAAAAGGTTCTGAGGGTAAAAGTTTCATTTAAAGTATTTACAGGTTTAATTCTTCAGTTAATATGATGTTCAAGACAGTAGCTTCTTAAAGAATAGGTGATAACAATGATTTAACCCATCTCAGTTTGTCCCTATGTTCAATCATTCATCAAACAGGTAGTAAGCTTCCCTTTTACTATGTGCATAGTAGAATGAGGAATACAGACATCTAAGGTACAGTTACTACCCTCGAGAATAGGTTTGAATATCTAGAGTAACGAGCATCATTCTTGGCTCTCACATCCCTGAAATCCTTATAGCTGAAACTAGGCTTTGCCTGGAAATATAGGTCTGCTCTAAGCTTCTTAGGTTAAATTAATTCCATCTTGCCATAATTTAAAACCTCACATCAATGATAACTACAACATAGGAAAATATATATCCAAAGAATGGTGGCAATAATAATTAATAATAATGATCAGATTTACAAATGGTTTTACAATTTAGAAAGTGCTTTCTTTACAAACATTTTATGAGATTGTTATTGTTTGGTAAATATTTGACTATTGTGATCCTATTTGGGGTTTTCTTGGCAAAGATAACTAGAATGACTTGCCATTTTTTTGTTCAGTTCATTTTATAGATGAGGAAACTAAGGCAAACAGGATTAAGTATCTTGTTAAGAGCCTCATAATAAGTGTCTAAGAGCAGATTAGAACTCAGGAAGAGAAACTTTTCAGAAACTTTTCTGATTCCAGGATCAATACTTTATCCACTAAGCCACATATCAGCTCTTTCTCTATGAGACAGATGTAAGTAAAGTCTTATGATTATTCAGAGCAAGGAAGGATGATTTTCAGTTAAAGGTAGATAATCTTGGAAGACTTCATGGAGGAGGGAGGTATCATTTGAGTTGAGTTTTCAAGAATTAGAACATTAGACATTTTGTTAAGTGTGAAGATGAGAGATAGGGATGTCATGAGCAAAGGTAGAAAAAGGCCAATGTTTATTCAGTGAATGATAAATAGTCCAGTTTGGTTGGAGAATAAAGCTCATGAATAGGGATATTGAAAGGTGAAGTTGGAGATGCTGTATGCTGTATTGTAGCAGACCATGAATTCTAGGCTGAGGAAATTGGAAATTTATTCTGTAGATATTGAGGGTTTTGAGCAGATGAGTAATGCCATCAAAATGATGCTTTTTAATGATGCAATTGTATGAAGGATGGTTTGGAGTGGAAAAGACTGGGAGGAACAAGACCATTTTAAAGGTTATTTTAATAATTCAGAAATGATCATCTGGACTAATGTTGTATCAAGGACAATGGAACAGAATCCAGTCACCTCTGACCTCCTCCTCTTGATCTGTCTTTGTTTAAAGGCTAAGCTTAATTTCTTTTCTATCAGATTCCTCCAATAGAATATAAGCTCCTCAAAGACAGGGACTGCCACTGTATCCCTATTTTGTACTATATTCATTCCTTGCATGTATTAGGTGATTAATATTTGCTGACAAATTTAATCATATCCAAAGGAAGATAAAATGTAGGAAAATCTATAGAATTTGATGACGTATTTGGGGGAGGGTGGAAGAGGAGCAAATCGACTTCAGTTGTTCCCTTAGAAATGAGGAAGTTGGGGGGGATGAATTAATTTGGGTGTAGGGAAGGGAAGAGAATTCTTTTTAAACCTCTTTTAGGCTGTGTAGAATTTAAGGTGTGAACAGTCGATTCAGGTGGTGATGTCCAACTGGCTCATTCCATTCTCATAAAGCTGTCAGCCCAGCAAAAACTTATCACTTCCTATCACTTACAAACCAGTTGACAGTAGTTTAGTAAGTTAAAGAAAGCCACCCAGGGATAGTTGTGCTGAGCACACACTTCCTGTTTATCAGCTGAAGTTATCACTTGGTAGAGATAGGGGAATAATTCTGCAGTAAGCTTTTACTGCTATATAGCTAAATAATTCATCCACTACATTGTACCAATAAAAATAATATGCTTTCTATACACAATTCACTAGAGCTGTTATCAATTGGATTGATCACACTGTATATTTTTAAAAGATTTTTAGAAAGCTCCCATATAAAAAGCAATTATATAAGTTTATTATATTTTCTCTCTCCTTCACCTTTCTCTTTTTCTTTTTTCTTCCCTTCTTCTTCTTCCCCCTCTTTTCCTTCATTTTAATTTTTTTCACCTTTATTTCCTCCTTTCCCATCTGTTTCTCCTTCCTCTCCTTTTAACATCACTCCTATTAAAATATAAAAAAATGGTACTCCCACTTTTGTTCTGGTTGACCCCAAAGGCTTCTTATATTTAAATGTGTTTTATTTCTAATGTTTCTCTGAAGATGATTTCTTTTCTTTTCTTCCCAGTCTTTCCTTTTTGTTTGATAATTTGGGCTTTAGCAGCTAGAGAATGATGCTGTTGGAAATGGAGTCATTATCAACCAGGCAGTTCAAGGTCACATCTTTCCTCCTTGCAGTTTTTTACATCTCTTTTCATCAATTCTCCATAGTCATGTTGCCTTTGTGGATGTTCTTAGGAGAATGCTCAGAAATAGGGAGCGTGGCCAAAGTTGGTCTGTTTGGCTGCCAAGCCCTAAATGGACTGGCTGGATGGATTTATGATGGCATTTGCTGCCTGGCTCATTGCACCGTAGCCCAGACTTTGAGAAATTCTTCTTATAAACACGTTAGCTTTTATTGATGATCTAGAAAGTTATGGAAACCAGCAGTCTCCACAAATCTCTGGCACATTTCAGTCTGAGCTACTTTTGCCTCTAGCCCAGTGCTCAGTTCTGAATAGTCGGTTCTGCTAAAGTTGTATCCCAATGCTTCATTGCAAAATGGAGATGACCCTGAGTTCTCAAAGGATGGAATAGTATCCAGCTTCTTAAACGTGGGTAATGACCCCATATGGGGTCTTGAAACAATGTGAGAGTTGTGAAATTCTGAATTATTATCCGTAAATGTTGGATTTGTATTCCTATTTTATATTCCTACATACCTGAGGTCACATAAAAATTTCTCACCCAAAAAGGGGTCATAAGTGGGAAAAGTCTGAGAAGCCCAGGATTAGGATCATAAGTTCTGGTCTATCTTACCAAGTTAAAAAAGGTCTGTGTTATCCAATAATAATAGTAGCCAGCATTTATATAATGTTTCAAAGTTTACTAAATGTTTTATATACATGATCTTACTTTATTCTCAAATAACCTTGCAGAGAGGATGCTATTATTATCATCTCATTTTACAGATTAGGAAGCTAAAGTGGTTTGCCCAAGGTCACATAATTAGTAATTGTCTGAGGAAGAATTTTAATTCTAAACTTAAGAGAAGGAAATAACATTTCCCTCATACCTCTCCTCCCAGCAAGTATCCTTCTTGCAAAGATGATTGGGCCAAAAATTCATGAAAAGATTTAGCCATATTTGAATCCCATGGTAGAGGAGCTTTCCCATCATGCAATGCAGCAGTCAATCATCTGCCTATTGATTGTTCTCTAATTTACAGAAAAGTCCAGTATTTGACTCAGGCTCAATCCTTGATCTTGTTTTTATTATTTGATGATGATTCTATGAACTACAAAAGTCATTCGTAGATCTTGGCATTTATTAGTAACTCAGAGCCACAACTGGGGCTTGAAGCTAACTCGGGATTGTGGGTTTAATCCTCCTTCTTTTTGCCTAGAAAGATATTGAGCTGCTCTTGAACAAAATGGATTCTGAGACAAAGGATTTGAGTTTAAATTCTGACTCGGGTATTTACTAGTGTGTGACCTTGGGATTTACATCTCTCTTTATCTATAAAATTGTATGTAATTTTATATTTTATTTATGTTATATATAATATAATATAAAATATATAAATATCTATAAAATTCCAAGGTCCCTTCAACTCTACATCTCTGACTAAGGAGCCCCTTTAATGCCGGGATTCTTAATCATTTTTGTGTCATGGATACCTTTAAGAGTCAGGTGAATCCCATGGACCTTTTCTTGGAATGATGTTTTTGAATGCATAACATAAAATATATAGGATTGCAAAGGCAACAAACATACAGATAGATAATAGCTTTAATAGAGATATTCCCATCTAAATGGAAGTCCATTCATGGATCTTCCAATCCATGGAAGACCATGTGGTCTTCAGAACACAAGGTAAGTCACCTGTATATGTACCTATATGTGCCTTACAATTGCAAATCTTCTGCCAAAAAGAGAATATAAATGGTCTTGTTATATGCCTTTGAACTCCACAAATCATCATTAGTGATAGTTAAGTTCTGGTACATTTAATCTTTTCATGGTCCTTGACCCCTTAACATGACTTGTTACTTCCCTTTCATCTCAGACTTTTGTGTGTTTTAGTCTTTTGGCACCTTGGTCGCTGCTCCTGTTATTTTATTTTTTATTTTGTGGTTTTCTATGTCAGTATGCTACTTGCAAGGATCATTCTTTTTTTTAATATTTTATTTTATTTTATAATAACTTTATATTGACAGAATCCATGCCAGGGTAATTTTTTTTTTTTACAACATTATCCCTTGCACTCGCTTCTGTTCCGATTTTTCTCCTCCCTCCCTCCACCCCCTCCCCTAGATGGCAAGCAGTTCTATATATGTTAAATATGTTGCAGTATATCCTAGATACAATATATGTGTGCAGAACCGAGCAGTTCTCTTGTTGCACAGGGAGAATTGGATTCAGAAGGTAAAAAACAACTCGGAAAGAAAAATAAAAATGCAAATAGTTCACATTCATTTCCCAGTGTTCTTTCTTTGGGTGTAGCTGCTTCTGTCCATCATTTATCAATTGAAATTGAGTCTTTGTCAAAGAAATCCACTTCCATCAGAATACATCCTCATACAATATCATTGTCGAAGTGTATAATGATCTCCTGATTCTGCTCATTTCACTTAGCATCAGTTCATGTAAGTCTCTCCAAGCCTCTCTGTATTCATCCTGCTGGTCTTTTCTTACAGAAGAATAATATTCCATAACATTCATATACCACAATTTACCCAACCATTCTCCAATTGATGGGCATCCATTCAATTTCCAGTTTCTAGCCACTACAAACAGGGCTGCCACAAACATTTTAGCACATACAGGTCCCTTTCCCTTCTTTAGTATTTCTTTGGGATATAAGCCCAGAAGTAACACTGTTGGATCAAAGGGTATGCACAATTTGGTAACTTTTTGGGCATAATTCCAGATTGTTCTCCAGAATGGTTGGATTCATTCACAGTTCCACCAACAATGCATCAGTGTCCCAGTTTTCCCGCATCCCCTCCAACATTCATCATTATTTTTTCCTGTCATCTTAGCCAATCTGACAGGTGTGTAGTGATATCTCAGAGTTGTCTTAATTTGCATTTCTCTGATCAATAATGATTTGGAACACTCTTTCATATGAGTGGTAATAGTTTCAATTTCATCCTCTGAAAATTGTCTGTTCATATCCTTTGACCATTTATCAATTGGAGAAAGGCTTGATTTCTTATAAATTTGAATCAGTTCTCTATATATTTTGGAAATGAGGCCTTTATCAGAACCTTTAACTGTGAAGATGTTTTCCCAGTTTGTTGCTTCCCTTCTAATCTTGTTTGTATTAGTTTTGTTTGTACAAAGGCTTTTTAATTTGATATAATCAAAATTTTCTATTTTGTGATCGGTAATAGTCTCTAGTTCATCTTTGGTCACAAATTTCTTTCTTGCTCCTGTTATTTTTGACATTGCAATGATATTCTCCAATGTCCAGGATTGAAACATTGACATGGGCTCTGTTAGGGTTTGCTCTCCATCTGGATCACATTCATCATTGTTCTCCTTCTATATCCCACCCTCAACCTTCCCTCCACTGGTCTCGGCTATAACCCTGGCTTGGCCCATTCTGACTGACCACAAGATCATTTCCCACCTTTCATTTCTCACCTAATGGCAAGACTCTCAGCTACAGCTGAACAATGAAGTAATTAATGCATAGCTCATGTTTCTACTGTGCTTTCAGATTGACCACACTTTTCCCTCACATCCATCCTGTAAGGTGGGTAGCACAAGTAGTCCCATTCCCATTTGGTAGATGAGAATGGTAAATGGCTTAGAGTGACTAGTTCATGGTCATGAAGCTAGTAAATGACAGAGCCTAGAACAGAACCTAGGGTCTCTGATCCAAATCCAGACTGCATGATGGCAGTCTTCCAGAGGAAAAAAAGGCATAGAAAAGCATGTGAAACATCGTTGTTTCAGAGAGGCTTGTCATTTTATAGTCACATGTCCCTGCAAGGTTGTATACAGATACATTTCATTTATCCATCATTCCTGGGCAATGAGGGCCTTCACATAAGTGAGAGTATCAGATACCTTGATACTATTACTTTTTTAATCACTCATTCAACAATTTTTATTTTAATTGTTTTGAAGAGAATTACTAAAATATGGATTATCATTTTATACATTTAACCTATGCTGGAACTGTAGCATGTTAGATATAAGAAATAAGGTCATAAATAATAATAATAATGACAATAATAATGCATATGATGCTTTAAGATTGCAATGTACTTCATAAATATTATTTCGCTGGATCTTCCCCCAAATCCTCTAAAACAGGTGCTATAATTATCTCTGTATTTTAGATATGGAGAGTGGGAGAGGTTGTGACTTTCCAGCTGTCACATATCTATTAAATTTCACAGGGAGGGTCTGAATTCAGGTCTTTCTAAGTCCCAGTCCAACGCTCTCTCTCTTCTCAGGCACATCTTACAGAGAAAGAAAGGGAAGTCTACAGAGATTACTATTTGTACCATGCCATGCAATTAAGTAAGAGACAGAGCTGGTATCTGAACCAGATCCTCTGATGTCAACACATTTTCTTTGCACTGAGACCAATGACATGTCGCCTCTTCCAGATCATTAAGTGCACGCCTTCCTTCTCCCGCTTCTGGCTCTTATAGCTGAGGGCACTGAGACTCATTGGGTGGGAGTGACTTGCCTCAAGTCCCATAGCCCGTTAGTCACCCAGTGGAGACAGAAAACCCGGCTTCCTGCCTCCCACTTCAGTGTGCTCTCTACTCCATCAAAATGGCCTTGTGCAATAGAGTGGAGAGAATATAACTTATACTTCCCTTTATCTCTCAGCATCATCATTATGTACATCAGTTGTTCGACTTGACTGGAAGCTGGCAAGTCCTTTAGGGGCTAATGAGGTGTGGGGGGCTGTTTGTCTTCAAGTTAAATAGCTCCAGAGTGCTGAGTTTTTAGACCCAGTTTATCTACCTCCTCTTCTTGCTGTCAGTTATCATTTCTCACTGTTGTCACCGAATCTCGATGCTGTCGGTCCAGGATGTCGCAGGCTGCTTTCTTGCATCCTCAGTTTTCTGGCCGAGGGCCTAAGGCAGTTCTGTTCTTCCTACAGAATAAATAAAGAGCCAAGGTCAGGAAATAGGCATTTGCTAATCAGAAGCCTTTTCCTTTGACTTCTAGGCTTTAGAAATTTTTCTCAGAAGTTAGATCTCTGAATAAAAAGAAAGGAAAAGAGTGGAGAGAGGAGATTGTATTACTCCCAGTTATCTCCCTACAATCTATGAAGCTTGGCAGTGAAGAGAATTTCAAACGTGACCCTGATACTTTCCTTTTATCTTATTCCTTTTATTACTAATATTAACAACAATAACAACTGGCAGTTATACGGCATCTTGAAGTTTATAAAGAACTTAAAGTATATTGTCTTATTTGAGCTTTACAACAGCACTATGAGACAGGTACTAGAGGTGTCAGCATCCCTGCTTTAGAGATAAGAAAACTGAGACTCAGCGAGATTTAAAGGTTGTTTTTGGTCACTCAGGTGAAGAATTAAACTGACTCGAACGAAATCTAGCACTCTGTCCTCTATGGTTCTATGCTGTGTGGATTATTTTGATTTAGGCCACCGAAATGTGAAACCATAAATACTTATACAGTTGTCATTTCCTATGCTGTTTTGTCTGCTTTCTAGAGCCCCCAAGTTGGGGTGACAAAACGTACTGTGCTTTCTAGAACCTCCACTCTGGAGTGAAAAAACATGCTGTCTTAGTGGAGGAGTGATGTGGCGAGACTCCTGAGGATGGTGGAAATATGGAGTCCATTTATTCTAAATTCTCTCCCCCTCATATACCCTAATACCCTTATATAACCAAAGCAACACTGTATACACCCAGTATATATGGCACACGAGGGACCACATAAACAACTTGCTATTGTATGTAGTTTGTCAGCTCGTATCACTCTTCCACCTGCTATCACTGTGCTTCAATTACAAAACAAGTTGTCAAAGCCTCTTGACTTCTCAGGAATGCTGAGACTCCTTAGGGGGGATGGGGAGCCAAACCAGACATTGTCAGCAGGTTCCCTCTGGGCTGAAGGGTCTTCTAACTCACCCATAGTTCCCCCACTGTCTGTGGCTCTTTACACTATGCCTCTCTTTTGATATTAGTATTTTTATTCCATCAAATAATAAAATAGCTCCATACCAGAAATGTATTATACTTTATTAGTGTACTTAATTAATTACATAGGAATTATCTTTATCATCAGGAACTTATGTTTTTAGCTTATCCTTAATTCATTTTTGTTATTATGGCTGAGAGTCATTTCAGTTGTGTCCAACTCTTCCCAACCCCCTATTTGGGGTTTTCCTAGCAAAGATACCCTCTCCTCCCTTTCCTCCTCCTCCTCCTCTTCTCTCTTCTTCTCCTCTTCTTCCTCCTCCTCCTCTTACTTCTTTCTCTCTCTCTCTCTCTCTCTCTCTCTCTCTCTCTCTCTCTCTCTGTCCCTCTCTTAGACCATGAATATGCATAAGCTGAAGCTGTGGTCTGGTAACTTAATGAATGGTATAATTTAGGAATACTGGAAAAGCCCCAAGACTCCCAAGTAAACTCCCTCCAACCACTAAATCATGCCTAAAATCCCACTGTCAGAGCTAAATTCCTTTAGCTAAAGCTTTTGGTGCCTATTTAAATACAAATAGCCCTGGGAAAGGTAATACTTTTATCAGTTTTTTGCACGCAAGTGTGAATAAAGGCTCTGAGAATGTTTTTAAGAGAGAGGAAGGTAGGGGAAAGGAGGAAGAAAAGCTAAGGACACTGGGTGTCAGAAAGGGACAGGGTTCAAAGGCTCCCTACCAAAGGTGTATAAGGAGATAAAGAACAGAAAAGTGGTAAAATTTCTCAAGTTTTCTGAGGGTCAACCTGACTACCTCCATCTATAGGACACATTTTACCTTCTATTCAAATATTCTATGCCAGCCTATATCCCCTACTGAAGGAAAGAGTCAGCTAGACTGTCACACAGTAGAATTTTATAAAAATGGACCTTTCTGAGGAAAGATCATTTGAATTTTAAATCTGTTCTATTTGGCAGCTAGTTTCTGCTGATTCAATTTCTTCCCTCAAATCAGCATGAGATAGCTAGATGCTATTGCATATCCTTGCTTGCTCAGCTCTTGTCAGTCTGGCATTTCTACATTAATTACTCTCTAGTGAAATCTTGTGAGTGGGAACACACATGCAAACACACACAGAAACACGCACACTGCTCACAAAATATTATAAACTTTATGTCATGCTATGCCCTATAAAAAGAGTACAAGCCACTGGGGGAAAATATTTACAAAGAGACAGTGAAAATATATTATATCTTCAGTCAGCAAAAATCTCAGGGGACAGAACCCTTTTGTAAATGTGATAGCTGAACTAACTGCTTTGAATAAACTGAAAACCTTGGAAGGCTACCTAGAGGTATACCAACATCCAAAGATGGCCCTGGATGCAGTGGGAAACCTTGTCCCTTTTTGGGGGGGACATTATATATATTATATATAGACCTATATACCTTTTTCTTCTGTCAACTCATTTTGGAGGCTATAAAAGTTTGTAACTTTCTAAATATGGTCAAGTAATGTAAATTTCCTTGATAGATACCAACCACAGAGCTCAGGATCCCAAATTTAGGGCTTGATGGGATCTCAAAAGACATCAATCCACATCATTTTTGGATACAATAACATTGGACTTCTTGCTGTTCTTTATTTTAAACATACCATCTCTCAACTCTGGCATTTTCATTGAGATCCCATGCCTGAAATGCTCTCCCTTCTCCCTTCTCCCTTAGTTTCCTCAAGACCCAGCTAAAATCTAATCTACTACAAGCCTTCTCTCTAATGATTATCTCCAAATTATCACACACACACACACACACACACACACACACACACATCTTGTTTATATGTTGTCTTTCCTATTAGACTTTGAGTTCTTTGAGAATAAGGAACTTTTTTCCATCTTTTTTTTTTTTTTTTTTTTTTTTTTTTTTTTTTGGTATTCCCAGTTCTTAGAAGAATACCTGGCACTTAGTAGGTATATAATTAATATTTATTGACTGACTTATTTTTCTTCTATCAACTCATTTTGAAGGATATAAAAATTTGTAACTTTCTAAATATGGTCAAGTAATGTAAATTTCCTTGATAGATACCAACCACAGAACTCAGGATCCCAAATTTAGGGCTCTATAGGATCTCAAAGGACCTCAATCCACATCATTTTATTGATAAAGAAACTCAAGTTCTTGCACAATAATCTCCCCAGAGCCACACAGGTAATAGTAAATGGCAGAGCTGGAGTTTAAACCAAAGTTCTAGGATTCCAAACCCTGGGCTCTTTCTGCCCAACCTTGATACCTCTATAACTAATTCAGTGAGTCTCTGGTCATCAATATGATGTGAGCCCTAAAACATCAGCAGATAGGTTTGATAAGAGTGGTGAAGAACCATTTCATGAACAATGTCTTCCTTAGAGTGAACATGAAAGAAAGTTCCTTCTTTAGATGGTGATATTCTCCAAATACATTGCACATTGAGATCCAGAATGCTTCAGGGCTTCCATGAAAGTGATGAGTTTAGCTACCTGAACAAGAAAATAAGAACAACTGAGTGGATAAAAAATATATACAGCCCAGGTTATACCATGGCATTGCATGGAGAAACTATTGAGTTAGTCCATCAGGTTGTATATCATGGGTAGGCTTTACAGAAAGATAATGAACTGTGTTCATTATTGAATAGGAGGGAGAGAGGAAGGTATTTTTGAATGTAGGCAATTTGCAGTCTTTTCTGATGTTCCAACGTGCTCTCTGACATAAAAATCCATCTTTTCAATGTCATTATGTTCCTATTGAAAGCATATTACTGCAAATCATGGAACAAAAAGATTTCTCTATAATCAAAAATACAGGTTGTTCAAAGGGCAATAAAGGGACACATGTAGATGTAAACAGACAACAATCTATTATTGATATTATCATGAAGAAGTAGCCTAAAATATACTAACAGGAATGCTCTTTATCAGATAAGGAAGTAAACCAGTCATAAAGCAAGAGCAAAGATGTACTCTGGGAGCACTCCCCTGCCAGCCAGAATATTAGACTACCCAGAGAAAGATTTCTAGTATATTGGGTAAATCTTCCATTTAGGACAAGACAAAAAAGGCCAGGATAAGTTACTATCTAGACATATGGAGGGAGCAGCCCTATCAATCATATCACAATTATTTCTGAGAAGTAGAAAATATTCCCATGAAACTGTTTAGTTACAAGCTCTGTACAAATCATTAATAAATTTTGATCAAGTCTGTGTGAATACATGTCTTTAATCAAATGACCTTTTCTGAAGAACTGTGGAGATATATTCAGTAAGTCTGTCTCAACTGTCATTCCAAGCTTATGTCACTGTTGGTAGTTCCCAAGCTTGACTTCAACAGTTTTGAAAATGAAAATGTATATAGTAAATTCAGACTTTGTGCAAAGTTTGGTCAGGGGACCAGACATTTCAGAAACCAATATTTCATGTGTTGGAGACATTGAGTTATTAGAAGGAGTCCAGAAGAAATCACTAGAGATAAAAAAGGCTATAAAAAAGCAACTGGACCAGCATATTGAAAGTGAGGAAAAACATATAGACTTTGTGAATGTTCTATTAATGCATATAAAATATTAAAAGAGCTAGAAGTACTCTAGCATTTTGGGTAGAATGTGATTTGGATAAAGGCCATATAGAGTTCTGGGAATCACAGTTGACAATAATTATACAACATGAGAAAACATAGGTGGGTTTTTCAGTTTTCTACTGAAAGAGTTCCCCCATGGATGAAATCATACAGTTCTTTGAAGGATGAAAGAAGGTTCTATTGGGAAATTACTCTCTGTCTCTCTTTCTCTGTCTCTGTCTCTCTATCTCTCTGCCTCTCTGTCTCTCTTTGTATATGTGTATATGTTTGTGTATGTGTGTGTATCTAGCAATTAAACTAGGTCCTCTGGCTTAATCTGAATACCTCTGGGTTATTTTAATTGACAGGTAAAAGGAAATGTTTACAAGACTGGAAGGAACCTTTCCCTTTGGAATTCACTCTTAGTTTATCCTGCTCCTATGAATATTGTTGCAGTCTATTTTCTATTCTTGTTATTTGCTCTATACCTCACCTTAGCTAGTGGCACATTGGAGAGTAGGTTTGGAATCAGGAAGATTCATATTCATGAGTTCAAATCTGAACTTAGATATTTACTGGTTGTGTGATCCTGGGCAAGTCACTTAACCCAATTTATATCATTTTTTTTTTTCATCTATAAAATGAGCTGGAGAAAGAAATGGCAAACCACTTCAGTATCTTTGTGAAGAAAACCCCAAGTGGGCTCACAAAGAGTCAAATATGACTGTTGTGATCCAACAACAACAACAATTGATCCCTCGCACCTTTCATTATGTAACCCTCCTCACACATACATCCCATTTCTGCTTCAGAGATAACAAAGTGCCTTAATGTTTGCAAAAAACTTTGCAGATATTACTTCATTTTATGCATATGACAATCCTTGGAGATAAGTGCTATTTTTATCTCTATTGTACAGATAAGGAAACTGAGGTTAGAAGAGATTAAATGTTTTGCCATAGTCATACAGCATATGAGTGTCTTGAGACAGGATGTGAACTCAGATCTTTCTGACTCCTGATCCAGCACTCACTGAGAAAGAAGGAATGAATAAAGGAGTGAGTGAGTGAAAGACGAAGCATTGAATTGCTTACTGTGTGCCAGTACGAAGTGATTGGAACCCAAAGACCAAAGCAAGGACAGCTCTTGCTATCAAGAGATCCTTGTATTCTGATTCGAGAACAATGGTCTTGGGAGAGACACTTTTGTTTGGAAGGTTACAGGGATGATTAATGGGAATTACTTGACCCATGGACCAGAAGTGTCCTAGAGTCAGATCAACAGGCTCAACTTATTTTAAAATTTTCAACGTGAGCATTTTTACCTTAGAAATTATGAGGGTTTGATTTTTGTTGATTGTCTACCCTTAAGAAAATGATGGAGAAAATGGCAATAATGTGGGATAGACTTAAGTGTGCTCTACATCCATTATCTCCTTTTTTCTCTCAGAGCTGATTGTTAAACATTTACCAGTATACTCACAGCACTCATTCTTTCCAGGAGTAATGGCAGGGTTGATTTGATCACAATTTCAGAACTGGAAATCTGGGGGGCATGGGCAGGAATATCAGTTGACTGATGAAAAGAAGATCAAGAGATTGGGGAGTAAAAAGAAGCATGTTTGAGCCTTATTCTGAATGTCAGGCACTGTACTAGGCACCTATGTGGAATGATAAGTAGATATAGTCTAATTCTAGGGAGTTAATTGGCAGATGGTTTGCCCTCACTCTCAAGCTAGCAAGTTTCCAAGGCAGTATTTGAATTCAGTCCTTTCTGACTCCAAGCCAAATAGCGGGTGCTGTCTTACATTGCTAATTATAAGTGTTCCATAAACATTTGTTAAAAGAATGAATGAAGATGATTTAGCTCATACTAATCTCCTATCATTAGCAAAGTACATGTGGGAGGTAATCACTTTAAAATGCTGGTTTTTCTAGTTCTCACTCTGTAAAAACTGTAATCCAAATGACTGAAGAAAAATTCAGGTTTCATTGGAAAACCATGGGAGTCATTGGATCCACGGTCAATTCCCTACCGACCCTGTCATTCTGAGTGACATTGAACAAGTCACTGATTTCTGCTTTGCTATCTGGAAAATGGGAATAATTATGCTGTCCAGTTGTCTGTCAGAGAAGAAGTCAAGATTAATTCAGTGTTGTTTCTAAAGAGGCCTCTTGGAAGGAGTATACCCCATAAGGAACCAGTCTTCCCGTAGCTCTTATGACTTAGTGGTTTGGTAGATCGCTTGTTATTTTTTCCCAAATAACTCATATAGTGTCACCAGCTGTCTCCATGCTCTTGAGTCAAACAGGATTTTGTATACATTACTTTCTGATGCATTTGAAAATTAGATTTGGTTCATCTCCAGTCTCTTTTTGGAAGTTTGCATATTGCTTATCATCAGTGACCATATGTTTATGCAATTTCCAGCCAAATATTGTTGAATAACTGAGATAATATTTAAAACAGCCTACAGCAGTGTGAGCAGACTGAGACTTTTTTTGTTCCTTGTTATTTTCTGCTGTTTTAAAACCTCATCCCAATATTTTAAGTTGTTTCCTTTTTGGGATCACAGGGAATGCTTTCAGGCTTTCCTCAACCAGGTATTTTGCCCCAAGTAGTAATATCAAATAAAATATAAGAGACCATCTTAATATGAAATTGAGGGGAAAGATTTTAAACGAAATCAAAATGGTGTATAGTAGTTATTTCATAAAGGTCTAATTCCAAGTACTATAAAATATGATGATTTCCCTTCTTGACTTGGATTTGACTTTCCTTTTCAAAATGTGACAACATCTTAATTCCTTTGGACTCAAATATGTGACTTTCAGGGCTATAAAAAATCTAAACTTAATTTCTAGTCAAAGTTGATATGAAAGCGCCATCTGGAAGTTGATACAATGGCAAATCCAACCATTTCTGAGAAATTGTCAGGGTTTGGAGTCCCTCCCAGAATCCTGATTTAGTAGTCTCTAAGCTTTCACCAAGTCTGTAAAGAACACAAATCTGTTTTGTTTATACATAGCCTCATTACAATGTGCACCTTTCTCCATTTAGTTTTGCCAGTGTCATCTCACTGTACCAGAAAATCAAATTCCCAATGCCATAGTTAGCTAGTCTGACTATATAATGTGTTATTTGGATTAATTGAATTTTTTGGTTAGTTTATCAATCAATTTATGAGATGATACATTTCCTGAATAAAAGCCATAACTGGGAGAAGCCTTAGGATCATCTAGAATCCAAACTTTTATAGGTGAAGAAACTGAGACCTATAGAAACTAAGTTATCTTGCCAAGACAAACAGTTCAGCAATAGGCCTAGAAAGGTCCACAGTGTGCGTTATTTCACTCTTTATCTAGTATTCCTTTAAAATTTCATCTTTATCAGAATGACAAATAAAAAGAAACTGGATTAAATTTCATTCTGGCTTTTTAAAGTTTTCTCTCTGCCTGACTTTTTGCCAAACTGCTTATTGGACAAGAAAAAAACTAAAAAGGAGGAATTGTGGGTCTGGACAAGTAACAGACTTGATGTATAGAACTGGAATAAGAGTCAGTGACACTTAGCAACAAGAGACCAAGATGTCAAAACTAGTTCTAAGAATAATGGCAGCAGATGGCTCATTAATTCACCTAAAACCCCCAACATTCACCATACCGCTTAGTTTTCATGAACTTTTTAAGCTTCCTATTTTTATTTTTGTCATCCTGCTGCCACTCCCCAGCCTTCATCATGCTATGTCAAAATATGTACCCTTTCATCTCCTCCTGTTTTTGTGTCTGATTCTAGGAACAGTTACCAAATTGATGGTTTTATTGTGGGAAATAGATTGCCCACCAGTTACACTTCACTGAACTCACCATCCATCCCTGTAACTTTATCAATCAAAGCATCTCTTCCTTACTCCTGCTTCCCAATGTGTATTGTTTCCCCCCTATTGGACTGTATACTCCTTTGGACCAGACACTGTTGTGATTTTTGTATTTACATACTCAGCACTTACTACATTGACACTTAGTAAATTCTTAATTTTTTTTCATTTATTTTTTCATCATTTATATGGAATTTGGGAAAGGTTTCATTCTTTATCAAAACCATCTTTATTATTAATTGAAACCATCAAGGACGTGTTCAATTTTTAACTTATATTTTAAGTTTTATATTTTGGTGGGACTTCTTTCTAAGGGATTTAGCATTATGATTCATAAAACATTTTGGAAAATTTATAAATAAGACTTCCAGGACCTGGGACAAATTCAACTAGTGGATTGAGATAGTTTGGGGCATCCCCCAAAATACTATTAGTGTAGTTAGTTGACTATTATTGTTAGTCCTGAGCATCCCAGGATCTTCTGGCCAAAAATACTAGATGGTTTATCTACCTCAATAGGCCGCAGCCATCCTTGCATAGTAGGACAAAATGATGAAGGATTAGAGAGTTATGGAAGACTGGCAAAAGGAGAAGTTAGCATCCTGGAAGAAAACTCATATTTATCATGTGCTAATTATCATCATGGCTGCTAGATCGAACATCTGTTGTATTAATTTTAAAAAATACAGAAGTTCTATAACCAAGACTAGAGAGTTGAAACATCATGTACTGGATTATAAACACCAAGAAGGGAGTAGTTTTTATTTAATAAAAATTTTAATTCCTTCAAGCCCCTGGAAGAATTAGGGGGCGCATTGATACCACAAAAGATCTAGGCTAGTAGTACTCTCAATATTTGGTCTTGTGACATATCAAGGAACCTGCCAAAAAAAAATGCAAGGAACCTCTCTTTACTATAGTTTAGTCATCCAGAAATCCAAAAACAAATTCAAAAATCATCTAAAACATCTATATAGAGTTAATCAAATTAAGCATATGCTTTACAATATGCTTCCAGTGTCCCCTCACTTCTCTCCAACAATGTCACCTTTCTTACTCCTAGTAAGAAATAGTCAAAAGAAACCCCCAAAGGCAGAAAGATTCTGTGCCAGGCTTGTCTAGGAAGCAGTAATCTGGAATGGAGAAAAGGGACAAGGGGGCACCCAACTTCAGGACTGAGATACATCTGTGAGTCTTTGCCATCTTCACTACCATGACATTTCCTGGGGCCATGTCACCCTTAGAGATACATTTGCAGAGCAGGATAGAATGAGTTCACCAATGCCCCAAGATATAGGTCAGAAATGGTTTTTTGAGCAGAATGAGGAATTGAAAATACTGCCTGTTTTACAAATTGTGAAAATTCAGATCCATTAGTCTAGGGAGGAGATTAATTAGGAAATATTATAATTTGAAGTCATGAAAAACAGTATCATAAAAAGAATCATGCTATGTCATTAAGAACACTGGATTTAGTATCCAAAAGTTTGTGTTTGAAACTCTATTTTTCTGTTTAAGAACTGTTTTCTACAACGTTGACCTTCTCATTTTACAAGGCCCAGTGACAGATTAAGTGACTTGCCTAAGATCACACAGGTAGTAATTATGCACAGTGTGATTTGAGCCCAGCTCTTCTGATTATAATAATTTTAAGATTTATAAAGTTCTTTTCTAAAACAAACAGACACCTCTGTGATATGAGTGGTACAAGTACTATATTCCTTAATTAAAAAATGAGAAGACCAAGACCCAGTTGGAATGAGTTTTCCATCTAAATATTATGACAAATTGGCCCTTCCCACATTAATTATTATTCTATTATCCTATTTAAAAAAATAAGCAAACAAACAGAAGGGGAGGAAAATTAACAGTGGCCTAAAATCAATAATGTCATTTTTTCTTTTTACAAAATTGTCCTGGACCCATATAATAGAAATTTTCATTAATTTTCCTCCCCATGTTTTATTTATTTATTTTCAGTCACAGAAAAGGTAGAAATCAGTGAGAATATGTGGTTGATTTTTTTTTCTGTCACAATATTACTTGAGCAAATGGCATCTTTTTTTCTAGGCCTCATTTACTCATCTATAAAATGAAGGGGTTGGATTAGGTAACCTCTTAGGTAACTTCCATCTCTTAACCTGTGTTCAGAGTCCATCCTGGCACTCGACCTTATGATGACAAGCTCATGTGTTCACTCTATTGAAAGTGCTTGTTAAAGTCATCAGGATTAAGTAGATGGGAACAAAAATATAAATTTCAAACTACTTCTGAGTTATTTATTGATTTTCAGAGAGTCACAGATTATGAGCTGGAGGAAAACTCAGAGACCAGCTAGTCTAATCCCCTTATTGTACAGATGAAGATTTTATATTCCACACACATATATTTATGTGTGTGTATATAAATATATATAATATGCATATACATACATACAATATGTGTATATGTGTGTGTGAGTGTGCATGTAAAAAGAGAAACAGAGACAGAAAAAGAATGGAATCATTTTCTCCTGTTATCAA
This sequence comes from Antechinus flavipes, assembly GCF_016432865.1. Taxonomy (NCBI): domain Eukaryota; kingdom Metazoa; phylum Chordata; class Mammalia; order Dasyuromorphia; family Dasyuridae; genus Antechinus; species Antechinus flavipes. The sequence goes on from NC_067400.1 coordinate 49,533,300, forward strand.
AACAGCCAATTTCCCACCCCCACCCTCTCCAGACTGTAAGGAGAATTTCACAATCAAATGTCAGAACTGTGATACTTTGGGGCAGAAGCCAGAACTTTCAGGATATACATATATATAACAGGACAGAAGGGAGAAGAATGACTTCTCTGGAGAAGCACATAGCCCCATTGTGACCTTGCATTGCCCAGGGCTTGCAATCCCAAGCAAGTATATGTTTTTTGGGCAAAGGAAGAATGGGGTCTGGCAAGTAACTCTACTGGTGATTTTATAGACATCATCTCTAATCAACTGAAGCCTGTATTTAAGTGCTAAAAACTTGGGCAGGGCAGGGGAATAAAGTAGAAGAAGGAACAAAGAAATATCAAAACTAATTCATATCCTTAGTTTGCAAATAACAGAGCTAAGAAGATATATATATTTTTTTAAACTCAAGACATAGAGAATAATTAACAGCTAGCCTGTGTTATATAAACCCAATGTCTGGAATATAGAAAAAAGCAGTCATTTATTAAGTATTTGTAGTGTATCATCTACCGATTCAATCTATCTTTCAATCTGTCTCTCTGTATCTGTCTCTCTGTCTCTGTTTCTGTCTGTCTTTGTCTCTCTGTCTCTCTTCTGTGTCTCTCTGTCTCTGTGTCTCTGTCTCTGTATCTCTGTCTCTCTGTCTCTGTTTCTGTCTCTCTCTGTGTGTCTGTCTCTGTGTGTCTGTCTCTGTCTTTATTTCTATCTCTCTTACTGTCTCTTTGTCTCTCTGACACTCTCTTTTCTCTCTGTCTCTCTCCCTCCATCTATCTCTCTGTCTCTCGCTCTATCTCTATCTCCATCTCTCTATTTCTGTTTCTCTGTCTCTCACTGTCTTTCTGTCTCTGTCTCTATCTCCATCTCTGTATTAATTTCTGTCTCTCTCACTGTTTGTCTGTCTCTCTCCCCCCTTTGCTCCTTTTCTCTCTCTCTATCTCTGTCTGTTTGTCTGTCTCTTTCTTTCACACTCTGTCTCTGTCTATCTGTATCTCTCTGTCTCTTTCTGGCAGTGCAGAGCATAATAAAGTGCTAAACCTTGGCGTCAGGAAAAATAGCCTTGAATCCAGGCTCTGACATTCATAGCTGTGGGAATAAATCACTTAACCCCAAAGAGTCTCAGCTTCTTCACCTATAAAATTGAGATAATAATACTCTTAGGACTTGCTTTCTAGAATCTTTCTAAAGAAAAAGTATGGCAAACCTTAAAAAGCTACCTAAATGTAAAGAATAGTGATCCTTATAAATAAAATAGACATTCAAAAGGAAAGAGGAATTATTGTAAAGACTGGAGTAGTTAGAATATAGCTTCATACAAGAGATAGGCCTTGAAGGGATCAGGATTCACCTAAGAAGGAGAGGAGGAACCAAAAGAGAACAATTAAATATGAGAAACGGGAAAGTTTGGGAGGAAAGGGGGAAGCAAAGTATTAGGTTTAACAAAGGCATTGAAGTAGAAATGACAATGACATTTTCACAAGACTGTGAAAAGCCTCTTCTTAGAGGAAAAAAAACATAACATTTGAGTAGGAAATTATGGAAGCTTAGTGTCTCTAGAGAGGGTATCTGTGTAGCATTACTTTTCTTAGAGAATAGGGGCCTACTTTATAATTTTAGTCATTCCCCTTTGTGGGGCCTCATCATATTTATAATTTTGTGGGGGGTGTTGTTTGTTTGCTTTGTTTTATTTTGTTTGATATTAATCAGCTGCTCCCAGTAATTTTTTGACAACTCCCTCACTCTCCTATTACTTCACATACCTGTTTGCATTTCTTCCCAGTACCTTGTGGGGACCTTCTCCAGTTTTGTGGCCCACCCCAATAAGTCTGTCTAATCCCTGATCTGGGCCTTCCCCTATTGTCTGTCCTGTCTTAATATCGCCAAGTTCTATGACAGGCACAGATACTTAGGGAATCAGGTCACACAATTTTGGCTTTCTCATTATTTTAAAATAAATAACAATAACAATGGGAAAAAATCAAAGAACATAAATGACTCAAAAGTTAATTTTTATATTCGAATATGTTTTCCAATTCTTCCCAATGGGTTGATGGCACAGAAAGGTAAAGATACCCTGTAGTAACTGTCATTGTTAAAAATGAGTATGGGCAAGTTCATATGTCAATTTGATATTTTAATCTTTGGAATAGAATAAATAGCCAGTTATCTACTATAACAAAAAAGAAGACCGACAGCAAACTATAATACTCCAAAAGTGACATTTGAGGGATAGGGATCTTCACAGAGAATTCAAAGATGAGGAAATGTTTTCTATCAATGATATTTGTCTCTTGGTGTTCTGAGAGAATTGCCTTGAACACTTGAGGATTTAAGTGATGTACTCAGGATCAGACAGCCAATATATGTCAAAGCTGTAACTTGAACTTGACTTCCTGGTCCCTCGGCCACTTCTCTGTTCACTATGCCTTGATGTCTCTCTGATGTTGGGGGAATTTTTAAGAACAATCTTCTGACCAGAAAGTGCCTCGATGGAGTATCAAATTCCTTTGTCATGAAAAAAAAAAGAGAGAAAAAGAATAACTCAGAATAAAAAGGAAGGCGTCTTTTTGTTAGCCATGTACCCTGAGGTTTCTTTTTAGGTTTTAAAGATGATTGGATATCTTTCACATTTGAAATCTTGTCTTCAAACAAACCTTTGTTCTTACATATTTAAGTCTGAATTTCCTTTTCCATTTTTGGCTTTAGCTAATGATATAGTGCAATGAAATGAATATTCTCCAGTCCTTGAAAGCCCAAATGGCTATAAAACTTAACTCAGAGCATGAGTTCCATGGCCCAAAGCTGCATCTTTTTAACTTATCCTCTCTCTATCTTTCCTGGCAGATGACATTTGATCCTGAAATCTTCTTCAATGTTTTATTGCCCCCAATTATCTTTCATGCTGGATATAGTTTAAAGAAGGTAAGTTTGGGTGATATATCTCTTTCTACCTCCTTCCCCAGTAGAAAAATCCAATGACATGTTCTAATCAGACAATTCTACTTTAAATAAGAGGAGACTAAATGTAGAAACTTTTTTGCTCATAAATGTATTTATCTCATTTCTTTATGCAGGGGTTCTTAACCTGAACATTAAAAACATTTTTTGTTAACTATATTTCAATACATTTAATTTCCTTAGCAATACTATAAAATTTATTTTATGCATTTTAAAAACATCGTTCTACGGACATGGCTCTTTTCAACAATGAAGTGATTCAGGTAAATTCCAATAGATATTATTGGAGATAATCATCTGCATCTCAGAAATTAGACTATGGGGACTGAATGTGGATCACAACATAGTATTTTCACTTTTGTTGTTGTTTGCTTGCTTTTTTCTTTCTCTTTTTTTCCTTTTTGATCTTATTTTTCTTGTATAGCATGATAAATGTGGAAATATGTATAAAAGAATTGCATATATTTCTCATATATTGGATTACTTGTAGTCTGGAGGAAGAAGGAAGGGAGGGAAAAATTTGGAACACAAGATTTTTTTGAGGGTGAATGTTGAAACCTATCTTTGTACATATTTTGAAAATAAAAAGCTATTATTTAAAAATAAAATATAAATATTTAGTAATTATATATAATATAATATAATAAAAATTAAATATAAAAACTAAAAACTAAAAAAAAAAAACCATCATTCTGTGAAGGGTTCCATAGACTTTGCCCTACTCCATGGCATAGAAAGGTAAAGATGTCCCTGTATTAGATTATCATTGCCATAAACAATCATAGGATACCTCCAGTGAGCATAAATTCTGGCAAAGTGATCCAAGCTAGAAAGATGTTGCATATGGAACCAGCTTCTATATTTCTTATCCAACCACAAGACAGGCTAAGTTAGGAGAAGCTAATCACCAGATTGGCTTCAGGTTTGGCCATGGAAACTCTTCAAGAACATTAATTAAGTTGCAGTGAGTTTATGATCTGTATCAGAGGAGGAAAGTGTCCATCATAGGCCCTCAAGTGTTGAAGTAAGAAATGTCTTTGGTACAACCTTATATCCCAGATTTTTACTTTTCTTCAAGTAATAGCAGCTAGCATTCATATAGTGATTTAAAGTTTGCAAAGTACTTTTCACGTATTATGTCATTTATCCTTACAAGGATCCTATAAGATAGTTATTATAGGTTTTATTATTTCCAAGTTACAGAAGTGAACACTGAAATTCATAATTTTAATAACTTGTTCAAGACCATACAGCCAATAAATAGCCAAGGTGAAATTCAAACTCAGTACTTTCTCTTTACTTATTCTAAAACCAGTATTTTTTTCTATCATATCACATCACCTTGGAGATTATTGATACAATTTGAATGCCTAATTTCCTTTTACTTATTTTTCCAAATACATGCAAAGGTAGTTTTCAATATTCACTTATGAAAAGTTTTGCATTCTAAATTTCTTTCTCTCTCTTCCTGACACCAAAACAATAAGCAGTCCAATGTAGGTTAAACATATGCAGGTCTTGAATTCCTAATTTTAAGATCCAATAATTCTAATAGTGAAAGTTTTTAATAAATCACCAATGATTTGTTCATTTAAAAAAAACTTAATAGTAACAAGTACAAATGTCAATTATTATATAGATACAAATCTAGAGCCTTCTAGGTTGACATTTCTATATATCACAGTTTAATCATTCAAGCAAAATATTGGTTTTCTTAAAATCATTCAGTTCATTGTTATCCTATTTTCCCTCCTTCTCCCTGCTTCCTTTGCCCTCTTCTTAACTTATTCAGAAGTATTTAGCAGGAGGGAGAATGATAAAGGAAAAAAGTAGCTCTATTACAAAGTTTCTTAAACTGTAGGTTGCAACACCATGGTCTTATAACTAAATGTGGGAGTTGCAAAATTATAATTGATTATCAGTAAATGTTTGATTTGCATATCTACTTTACATACCTGTATATCTTAGGTCATGTAAAAATTTCTCAGGTGAAAAGAAGCCATGTAGAAAAAGTTTAAGAAACCATGCACAAGAATCAAAGCACTTGAATTCAAATTTCTCCTTTAACAGTTACTTGAAAGCTCTTTGGCAGGTCGTTTTCTCCCTCAGTAAGTTTCCTAATATGTAAACTGAAGATGGAGAACTAAATGGGCTCTGACATCCTTTTCGCCAAGAGTCATCACAGTACAAAAACAAATGTGTCTTGGTTTAAAATTTTGAAACTGTGATCAAATCCTTATGGGCTTTTTTTTTCTATGAAATTTCTCCTCACTCCAATCATTATTCACTATCTTTCTTATGCTATTTCTTTTCCAGAGGCATTTTTTCCAAAATTTGGGATCAATTATAACATATGCTTTTTTGGGAACTGCAATTTCCTGTATTGTTATTGGGTAAGTAAAGCCTCTAGCATAGAATGCTGGCTGATACTCATTGTTTAGTTTATACTGTGTTGAAAGATGTACTATTACAGTGACTGAAGGTATAGAAATCACCTGGATTTATTGAAATGGCTTGTCTTCAATATTGTAAACTTTGTAATCATTTTCAGCAATAGATATTCAGCCACAAAACAATAATTGGTTTTTAGATAGATATATGTAATCTCTGTTATTTACAAATTTTCTTTGTAAAACTTTGTGAGTTAACTTTAACAAAAGAGTAAAAATATTCTATTTATTTGCACATTCTCTTCTGAACTCTATTTTCCTGTAAATTCATTTGAATTTAATGCTATTGAGATAAATTATTTCTGTAATGATAATTGTGTATTTTTTTCTGATTTTGCTTTCTTCATTTTGTATGCTTGTTTAAGGGATTTTTAAGACATTTGCCATTTCTTACTATATGATAATGTTCCATTATGTTCATGTGTTACAATTTGTTCAGTTATTTCTTAGTCATGAGAAACATAGGCTATTTCAATTTTTTCTTTTTCTTTTATGAATAATGTTTCTCTTTTTCTACTACAAATAATGCTTCTTTATTTTTGTACAAATAGGTCTTCTTTTCCTACCTATAACTCTCTTAGGTTATTTGAGTACGTGGTCACTAAGTCAAAACACATGAAATTGTGTAGTTCTTATTCTAAAAGTGGCGTCTTGCCTTCCAAAAATATTACACTAAGCCATAGCTTAACTAAAAATTTAAATTGTTTTCCACAATCCCATAAGTCTATTCTACCATTTTAAAATTATCTTTGTTAGTTAACATATGAAAATAGTATTTCAGGATTGTTTAAACACATTTTTCTCAGATTATTAAAATTGGAACAGTTTTTTGAGGGTTAAATATTGATGAATCATGTTTCTAATTTGGATAACTCAGTTTTTTTCAATTTAGGCACTTATCTACTGGAAAATAGATTTTAATCTTATAAATTCATTTCCTTATAGATTTTGCATGTTAGATTTTTAATATAAATATTTATTTTTAGCATAAATGTTTATGGCAAAATTTTAATTTGTTTCTTATTCTGTATGCATTATTGTTATGTGAGACTTTTTACATTTATATTTTCAAATACTTTAGTTCTTTTCTTTTATTCTATTTGTAGAACAGATAAGAATTTTCTTCCTCTGAACAATTAGTATAACATATTCAATTTTCTTCTTTTTTTAATAACTAAAAATATTTAAATTCATGATCTATGTGGAATTTATTATGGTATACCATGCAAAATGTAGAAGTAACCTTTGTTTCCTAGGTTACTTCTATCTTTAAATCTATGATCTTATGATTTAATAAGATTTGTGTTTTTTTTTGACATGTTGCTCTAACATTTTGTCTACTTATGTTTTTTACTTTACTAAAAAAAATCATAGTGTTTTATGATGGCAGTTGAACAATAATGTCATAGATTTATCGAAAAGTGAACAAACATGTATTAAATTCTGGAGATACACACAAAACCACAAAGCCTGATTTGCCCTTAAGGCATTTACATTCCAATTGAAGAATATAATTCTGACTTAGATTAGGAAAGATCTTAGAACTAGACATACAATCTCTCATATGTCCTTAGTTGCAATACTTGCCTATCTAATGTATAACAATGACTTATTGTTCTTATTTAATCGAGGACCTGAAAACTTTGATAATATTTTCAATCAGCAAAATTTGAGATTGATTAGTAAAAGTTTCTCTTTTGTTTGATAAAATCCATTGACACTCTTGTCAATGTAGTCTTCCAAATAAATTTTAACAATTTTACTCTACCATCCCTTCCTGCCACCCTTTCAGAAATCTATTTAATATAACAAATACTGTTTTTGAAAAAAAATTAAAGAGAATAAAATAAGTAAAACTGATGAAAAAATCTGAAACTACGTGTCATATTTGTAGTTCTTTCCCTTCTGCAAAGGGATCAGTTGGCAGTGTCTTGTTTTCTTTTGAGCCAGATTTGTTCTTTATAATTTTGAAATTTTGATTATTGTGTATTTGTATGTGTGCTCTCTCATTTACATTGTTGTTGCCATTGTATATATAATTTTCTTGGTTCTGCTCACTTTATTCTTAATCAGTTTCCATATATTTTCCCTTGCTTCTATGTGTTTATCCCATTTATCATTTCTAATAACAGTAATATTTCACTACATTCACGTACTACAATTTGTTTACCCATTCCTTTTCATAGGTATTTGCTAAATTCTCAATTCTTTGCAATCACAAAAGTGGTGCTAGTAAGTATTTTGGTGTATAGTCTTATCAAATGCCTCCTTGGGGTATGAATTTCATAATGGAATCTGTGGTTCAAAGAATATGGACATTTTACCAACTTTTTGAATAATTCCAAAGCACTGTCTAAAAATGGTTGGATTGATTCATAATACCACCAATAATGTACTAGTGTTCATCTCTTTCCCACAACTCATTCAATAATTGATTATTCTTGTCATTTGTCATCACTGTGTAACTTCTATTCCTTGTCAGCTGAAAACTTTTAATAGAAAAATGAGTTGAAAAATTTTAGTATTGTGAAAATTTCTAGAATGACATGTTTTTTTGGTTTATGCATTAGAAATTTATGAGGTCATTTCTTGAACTGTTATATGACTGTTGTGTGAACAAGATAAGCAGCCATATAATTCTGGTAGCAAAATTTATAAAGGAAGAGAAAAGTAAGTAGATGCCTGCAGACAGATTTAGTATAGGCTAGTAAGGTATTAATCATTTATGGAGGCATTCTCTTAATCAGTCTTTAATCCTTTTTATGTTAGATATCTCTATAACAAAAAAATTAGAAACTTGCTACAAAGAAATCAGGATACTTGCCCATACCCATCCAGCAGAAGATTTTTAGAGATGGTAAAAGACTTCCCATGAGTTCATCTATAAAAGGAATTCCCAGATAAGGAAGCTCCCCCTCCCAGAGAGTTTTTATCCTCAGCATAGGTTGACACCTTTTCTGAAACTTACAGTCTTAAGGAATTTACAGAGCATAGTACAACTCCTGACACATACTGACCAATTATAGAGTTTTGAGGAGTTAGATCCAGGTCACATAGCCAGCATGTATCAGAGGAAGTACACAGAGTGTCTAAAACTTAGGTCTTTTTGGTTCGAAGGAAGCTATCTATTCCATGCTGACTCTTATACTTAGGATATATTATCATTTAGTGGTTTTTCAGTCATGTTCCACTCTTTGTGATCCCTTTTGGGGTTTTCTTGGTAAAGATACTGGAGTAGTTTGCCATTTCATCTTGAAGTGAATTGAGACAGAAGCTAAATGATTTGCCCATGATCACACAGGTAGTAAATGTTTGAAGCTGAATTTGAGCTCAGTTCTTTCTGATTCCAGGCCCAGCACTCTGTCCACTGAGCCATCTAGCTATCTTCAGTGAGTCCCAGCTATTTTTATTCAAATATTTCCTTTATATATTTCATACACATTTATTAAACTCCTGGTATGTGTCAGGTAATATGCTAAGCCTTAGGGACTTAACAAACTTATGTTCTATTCAGGTAATACATTTATATAGATAAGTAAGAACAAGATAATTTGAGAAGGGAGTCAGTGTTCACTTTTTAGGGGGATCAGGAAAGGGTAGGGGGCTGAAAACTGAACAGAGCCTGATAGGAACTTAAGGATTCTAAAAGATCAAAGAGGATCATCACTTCAATGAGGTGATAACTATGACATGCAAGTGAATTGGATTTAAGTGAGGGAGGGCGATACAAGGTCATCTGCCTCACCTTCTGCTCCAGAGCCATCTGGGTCCAGTGGTCAGATAGAGATCAGGATGACTGGAGGTGGCCCTGGATGGAATGTGAGACCTTGGTCTTTTTAAGCTAAGTCTTCAACAGTCTCAGTAATTAAGTCTAGGTAACAATTGAAACAATAAGACAAGGAGTAAGAAGTAGAAGGCTGAATTTGAGACACAGTTGCCACATGTTGGAGATAATTCTCCTTTTCTTAGACTAGAATGGGCTCTTTTACCTCTGAATCCATGATCCCATGAATCTAATGGTTGGCAGGCTGGATTTAGTCTGAAATAAATGCATGAATCATCCAATGATCTATGTATAGTAAGCTGGAAAGTTACCAAAAAATAAAAACCATAGTTCTCTTATCCTTAGGAATTCAGAATCTGGAGGAAGAAAAGACATATATCATAGCAATGCCATATGCAAAAAGTACTTATGCATTTTGGGGATGAAAGGGAGCTGTAAAGAAATTAAGTTATCCAAGGTTCCAGTAGCTTAAGGCAGATAGGATGATTCAAGAATGGATTCATCCAAGGACTGAACCTTGAACAGAAAATTAATGGAGAAGGACATCCTTCCTTCAGGACATTATATGCAGTATGTATGGCCTTTGCCCTGATTAGGAAACAGCAAGTAAATTTCTTGCCTAGAAAGCCACATTCATGGATGTTATGCAGAAAAGAGATGAATTTATTCTTCTTGGCTTGAGAGAGGAAACCTTATAGCAATGGGAGAAACTTGTAAAGAGGAAAACTTCTTTTTGTGTCAGGAAATACTTTCCAACAATTGTTGCTGTTATTGTTCAGCTGTTTCAATCATGTCCAACTCTTTATCTGATCCTATTTGAGGTTTTCTTGGCAAATTTTTACTGGAATGGTTTGCCATTTCCTTCTCCAGCTCATTATATGGGTGAGGAAATTAAGGCAAATGGGTTAAGTGATTTACTCAGGGTGACACAGCTAGTAAGTGTCTAAACAAGTCTTTCTGACTTCAAGTCTGTTGCTCTATCTACTGTATTCACTTGGCAATTAGAGCTGCCCTAAAGTGGGACAGAGTACCTCAAAAAGCAAGGTGTACCGCCTCACTTGAGCTCTGAAAGTGATGGCTGAATGATGACTTACCAGTTCTGTGGAGGGGGATATGGTTTGGACCATATGGTCTTTGAGGGCTTTGAAATTTTGTGCTTCATATAAAACAAGACAAGAACAGGTGGGAATGTTGACTATCATAAGACTTTAAAGCCTGGGATCAAAAGTTTTGATTTAGTGTGAGAAACAATTGCCAAGAATTGTAGAATTCAAAAAAGGGCTGTGATACAAAAGAAATTCAGTAATAAATTTGACTTAGTTTTAACTTTTATTATTTCCATCTCCTTGAATAAATGATGGATTTTTCTAAGCAAGAGCTATGGCTGGCCATGCAGCTGACCAGCCACAGATGCATACTAAGCAAAGGATGGATATGTCCATTTTTATGAATTGTCAGTGATGTTTGGATAATCTTACATTGTTTCAGTAACCAGATGTATCCAACTTTTTGATAATACAGCATGAACAAATTTAGCTGGAAAAGTTTATTTGACCACATTCTTTCAATAAAAACAAGAAAATCTTTAAAGAATCAGCTATTTCTGAAGTTATTTCTGATGATATTTGTTCCATTCTTGATTATCAAACATTTTTTCTTGCTAAAATGAAAATTCTCAAATATCCCTTTTGTATACTTGGAAACTATATTTCATCTTTTTGATCCTTTTGGAGTTTGCTTCATTTTTTATTAATAATTTTAATACTCTAAATCTCCAGCAACTGATGTAACATGGTTAGATAATAAGGGAAATTGGCATAATGCTGACTATCAGCATGTTTATCTTTTTTAAAGAAAAATAGCCGTGCAAGAAATGTTTCTTATTTCTTGGGCAATAAAAGCAGCATTCTTCCTGCCTTAATTCTAATGAGGAGTTACAAACAAATCCCAAATTTTAAAATTGGGAAAACATTTTGGAAGAATGAAAATAAGTTTAAGCATAAAAAACTTCATTAAGAAGCAGGTAATTTATACGCTACACATTTAATTTCCCATAGGACCTTGCAGCTAGTTAGTCTCTACAGTATATTTATGGAGCAAAACATGTCCTTCTTTGGAGTCTGTTTTTTTAGCTTCATCTAGCTAGGTAGAACAGTGGATAGAGCACCACCCTTAGAATCAGAAGGATCTGAATTCAGATCTGGCCTCAGAAACTTACTAACTGTGTGACCCTGGGCAAATCACTTAACCCTGTTTGTCTCAATTTCCTCATCTGTAAAAAAAAAGGAATCTTTTTTTGCCACATGTTGGAGATAATTCTCCAAAAAGTATCTTTGCCACAAAAATCCCAAATAGGGTCATGAAGATTTAGACCTGGAAAATGACTGAATAACAAATGGAGCAATATCAGAATTAGCAATTGCCCTCTCATCATGTCCTAACTTCTTGGAATGAGAGAGAGAAATAACTTATCCCTCACCCACCCAAGCTTTAAGTGGGTTTTTAAATGGGAGTAGAAATTAGAAGGGAGAGAATTCCATGTCTGGAGGATGGCCATTGCAAACTCTAAGGGCTACCAAATGGAAAGGAAAGAGAAAAGTATGGTCTGGTATTTACCTAAATCACCTCTGGAGTAATATCTTCAGTATCCTCTGATGAATTTCAAATTATTGAGAATGTCTTTGATGAACTTTAAATTTTGAACAAAAATTCTGGATTTATAAAATCTGAAAAAAGAAAGATGTTTGTATGTTTATTAATAGGTGGATAGATAGATAGATAGATAGATAGATAGATAGATAGATAGATAGATAGATATGAATACAAAATCCACCATATTATGGTTCTGGACAGTTTTCAGGGAGATTTCAGATGTAGGGGGAAACATGCAAGAAAGATGCCCTCTCAGAGGAGGATAGTCTTCATTAATGCCTCTTGAATGGAGAAACCTCTTGTTCAGTCTTCCAGAATCAGTCTGGCCTGCCATCAATGCCAGGAACCAGAGTTTGCTCTTCTGACTTTGCAATGTTTGGCAATTTTTCCAAATACCAGTTTACAGTTGGTTTTACAGGAAGGTACGTGCTTTGTCCTCTTGCTGGTTTGCAGATAAAACATAAAACTTACTAGCCACTTGAAGGTGGATAGCAGGCTAAATAACACAGAATTTCTGGGGAGAAGTAGTTTTTGTTTTCAACATAAGGCATAAAACTCAGACTGTGTTAGAATAGAATTCCACTGGGGAGTAGAAGGGAGACACAAAACAAGGGATACTGGCACAAGGCCACTGCTGGGGGGAAGAGCTCAACTTAACCTGCCACATGGGAAACTCCTAATTTTAGTTAATTCTTTTTGGTAACAAGGTACTAAGATTCTGTGTTGCTGAAGGACTGCAAGTCCCATTAAATTAAATTCTGAATCTTGGGGCAAAGCCTAGCATGACTTTAATGCCCCCAGTCCCATGTAAATTCCCCCATTTAAACATAAAATTGAAAACAGATATTGTTTCATTTTAATTCCCGAATTTAGCAGAGTGCCTGGCGTATAATTAGCATTTATTACCTACTTGCTGCTCATTCTCTGGGACTGTGTGCTTTATAGAGTATGTATATGGAAGCACGTATTTATATGAATTGTCACAGTTCATGTAATTTTATGTAGAGTTGCCAAGGAAAGATGAATTCACCAAATAAGACTTACTTCTATTATTTATATCAATTCCTTAGAAATGTAGGTGCTGCCATTGATTCTGAGTTTTTCCAATATATATAAGAGTATAGTAGGGTAGAGCCAGTCTTATCAGCATTTCTAAGTAAATTCTCATGAATTCTGAGATTCTTCATTTCACCCTTTTCTAATCTATCTTTTCCCTCTCCTTCATATAATTCTTCCCTCACATCTTCATAACTATAGCCTTAGTCAAACAAAAGGCATTTATTTAATCCTTGCTGTATCCCATGTATTGTGTTAAGTATTAAAAATACAAGCACAACATAAAGAAAAACTATTTCGCCCCTCAAGAAACCTACATTCTTAGTTGGGGAACGCAAGACACAAAAATAAGGGCATAGAGAAATGGGAAATAAAAGTATATGGAATTTGATCATGGTGGAGAAAGTCTACAGAAAAGAAAATATGACTAGTCTGGGTATCTTTCTTAAATGGAGGTTCGGAGAAGTGCCATCCAAATGGAGAAAGAGAATGCAGGGGTGGATAGTGTGGAATTCAAGAGTTGTAAAGAGCTTCCTGGGGAATTATAGCAAATGGACAGCCTAGAGAGGAATGGTCCAGGTCCATCCCGCTTTGGCAGACTAGAGACCCAGGTTATAATCGTGTAGAAGGCTCATGGAGTTCTAAGCATCACTGATGTATTCTGATTTGAGACAATAATAGATATCTCTGGTGTCAGAAAAAAAAAAAGAGTGATGATTTAAATAATTAGATGTATATGTATGTGTGTATATACATATATATGCATATGTCTAAATTTTAAAGTATAGTCTGAACTAGAGATCTGTGGAACTTTTTTATATACAGAGCTATGTGCCAGAATTCACCAGAGCCTATTTCCAGAAAAAAATAGAGAAGGAAATGAAGTTTATGGAGAACCAAAGCAAAAGGTGTGATGAATGGAAGTTCCAAGGGCCTCAGAGATGCTGTTTTGAGGGGGAAGAAGGAAACCATCAATACTGTAGCCATCTGGGCCAGACTCACACATCTATCGCTTCCACACTTGCCTGCTCATGCCTTAAGATGTCAGGATACAATGGATGAGAGAGATCCTGAAAGAAATGATAAAAAAGCAAGCACAGCAATAACTCTTATCCCCAAAGAGGAAATATAGCAGGTCATGTACAAAAAAAAAAAGATATTTCTTGTTTGAGGATTCTGGGGAAAGAAAAAAAATTCAATACGTGTTATAAGTAACATAAGTATTGCATCTAACATGATAAAAGAGCCTGTTAAAGCTGAATTTGTGCAAGAAGCTCTTATTCATATGGAATTTATGTTAAGCATTATAAGTGCATTATGAAATTTATCTTTCAGGTTTTGCTGATTTCTTTTGTTTTGACAACAGTTATATCTCAATATCACCCAATTTGTTTCTTTGAACTAAGAAAAAGCAATTAAGCAATACTAATGACACAAACATTGCCTTTGACCTTGTAGTTAACATTCTACAACCGTTGACTTTAACCACCCTCGTGAGAGGATCAAAGTATGTTTTATCATCCTTTCTCTGGGACCAAGATTAGCTATTATAATTAATCAGAGTTTGTTTCCTATTTAGTATTGTTTTTGTTTACAATCTTGTAATCACTGTGTATGTCTTTCTCCTGCTTCTACTTTGCTCTGTATCTATTGACGCAAATCTTTCTTTGTTTCTCTGAATTCCTTATTTCATTTCCCCAACACAAAGCCGTATTTCATTATATTCACTATTTTTCAAATTAATAAGTATTTTTTCTTTTTTTTTTTGATTAACAAATTTATTTGAAACTAGTAGTTCTTTTCCCCCTATACTCTGTAGTATTTTTATTTTTTCCTGTTATTTATTTATTTATTTTTATTATTATGGCTTTTTATTTATAAGATATATGCATGGGTAATTTTTCAGCATCGACAGTTGCAAATCCTTTTGTTCCAATTTTTTCCCTCCTTCTCCCAGATGACAGATTGACCAATACATATTAGTATTTTTTCCTTTCTACCTCTTCCTCCAATTGAGAGAAAAACTTATAAAAACAAATATGCATACTCAAGCAAGATACATTTTTGTTGACCATTTCAAAAAATGTGTATCTTAGTATAGTCAGTCCATTACCCTTTTGTTCAGGAGGTAGGTAACATTCTTCATCATTGGTCTTCTGGAATAATGGTGGATTATTGTATTGATCAGACTTCTTACATTCATATCACAACTGGATTAGCTTTAATTCCACTTTTAAAAATATTACTATTTGGTATTTATTTTAAAAGGAAACCCTAAAATCTCAAAATTATTTTGTTTCTTCTTGTGATCCCTGCATCCAAGTCACAATGTAGCTCATTATGAACCATTTGTTTAAGACTTTGACAGGAAATATGATAGGGGACCTGTGCCAGCTTATTTACAAAAGGCCATTCAATCACTATAAAAAACCCTCACAAGGGCATACAGATCATGCGATTAAAAGAAAAAGAAATAGGGATAGAAAATCCCAGAATGAAAGTTATCAGCTCCTGATATAGAGTGGCAGAAAGTCCTATTCTGAGCATAGAACCATTGGACTGAGGTAGCTATCCTGTCCCAGCAATAAGAGCACAGGCTTTGCTTCATGTTGTCACAGATTTAATCTCTAAAAGCTATCCCAACACAATTCCTCTGATTCACTCTCTCACAACACCAGATATAATGAGGTGGGGACTGATAAAACCAATTTAAAGACAAGACCCCATTGAGGCCATTGCTAGATTTACCAGAGCTCTAGATCAGAGTTTCTTAAACTTTTTCAACTCATGCTTTTTTTTTTTTTGCCCTAGGAATTTTTATGTGATCCTGGGTATATAAAACAGATACACAAATCAAATATTTACTAATAATAAACCATAATTTTGCATCCCCACATTCAATTACAAAACCCCATATGGTGTCATGACATACAGTTTAAGAAACTGAGTTCTAAAACATTGAGGGAATCAGTGCTTTTCTCAGCTACATAGCACATTCGAGGATCAATTGCTCCAGGTTCCTTGTTTGTCCTGCTAAGTTGAGCACTTTACTAGAGTAGATTCTTTTCTAGCATTTCGGATCAATTTTAAAATATGCTTTTTGGGGAAGTGCAATTTCCTGTGTTGTTGTTGGGGAGTACGATTCCTCATGGGGTGATGTACATCCAATTCAAAGGAAAAGCTAGGAAATCTTAAAACTAGACGTTCATACATTTAGAAGAGGAATAGATCTCAGAGTTTATCTGACTCCAGAGTCACAATTTGAATCCAGGTCCTTTGATTTCATACCTTTTTATTGTATCACTGGGGCCACCAGGTTTTTCTCTACTACTCAAATGAAATACATTCTTTTTTTTTTTATTATAGCTTTTTATTGACAAAACATATGCTTGAGTAATTTTTCAACATTGACCCTTGCAAAAACTTCTGTTCCAACTTTTCCCCTCCATCCCCTCCCTTAGATGGCAGGTAGTCCCATGCATGTTAAATATGTTAAAGTATATGTCATATACTATATATATATATATAGTATATGACATATACTTTAACATATTTAACATGCATATTATATGTCATATACTATATATATATATATATATATAATATGTAGCTGATTCTGTTCATTACCGATCAATTGGAACTGATTTGGATCCTCTCATTGTTGAGGAGAGCCACATCCATCAGAATAGACCCTTATATAGTATCGTTGTCGAAGTGTATAATGATCTCCTGGTTCTGCTCATTTCACTTAGCGTCAGTTCATGTAAGTCTCTCCAAGCCCCTCTATATTCATCCTGCTGGTCAATGAAATACATTCTTAAAAGTGCCAGCATCCAGAACACTATACAGCAAGAATAAGTAAATGTCAAAAAGTTTTTTTTTTTTTTTTAATAATAGCAGTCGCTGTGCTACCCACCTCCAAAGCTAAGATGACTAGTCTAGGAGTAAAGTCATGGGGTATGGCTGCTACAGAAAATCTTCCTTTGCTCTCTCCCCTGCTCTGGTTCTCCTTTGTCAATGTCAGCAAAGGGCCAGATATTCCTGATGAGCTGGTGATTTGGGAGAGTGGTGAAAACTGCAGGCTCATCATTCCCCTCCTCACTTCCCCTCATACAAATCAGTTAGTTACAGAAGCAGAGTAACACAACAGTTCAGTTTAATGCATGTTGAAGTGCCAAGTTTGTGCTAGGTATAATAGAAGAAATGCAGTCTAAATTAGATGTATTCTTTATCTACACAGCATTTAGAGTCTAGAAGGGAGATATGATTCCATGACTAAATATCTGTACTTGCAATCCTAATAGAATATAAGCACTTGAGGGTAAGAAAAGCTATTAGGTTTTTGTCTCGAGTACTTACCTCCTAGCAAAGTACTTGGCATATAGTGGACTTAATAAATGCTTGCTAAATAAATGAATGAATAATGCTATAAAATAGTATATAAGTACATAATAGATGCAAGAGTAATGTTATAATGACTAAAGTCCCACATTGTTCAATCCTAGAGCATCTTCTCCATCCTTATACTGCTTGAGTTCTTTGCCACAATGTACACTGCTTTCCACTTCCTCCTTCCTAACACAAGGAACATGTCTCTTTCATTGGCTTTTATGACACTATCATTTTCACATTTCTTTATTTCTTTGATCATTTAAAAAAAATTTTTGTTCTTGTTTTGGCTCCTCTTCCTCCTTTCTTATGCCCTCAGTAGCACGTTTCCCTCAAGGTTATATTGATTTCTGTCTTTTTCTCTTCAGTCTCTCTTGAAGATTTCATTTATAATCTTATTTGATCATCTCTAAGAGAATGATTTCCAAATACACAGTCAAGCTCCACACTTCCATTTCTTAATTCTCACTGGACAGCTCTACTTTGATGTCAAGAAAAGACTTATGAAAATGATACAGAAAAGTTCACTGACTTTGAAGTCAGAAAACTTGAAGGAAGGCAGGAGGTAGAGATGAGGAGGGAGAGACTTCTTGACATAAGGGACAACTGGTGAAAATGCCTCAGGTCAGAGTTGGAGTGTCTTGTGTGAGGAACAATAAGGAGGTCAATGTTAATGAGCTGCAGAATGTGTTGTGGAGAAAAGGGTACTAGAAGAGAAGGTGGTAAGGTGCTAGCTGATTAAAGTGTTGGGGGCGAGTTACCATAGATGTTCCTAGTGACTGACTAAATTACTTCCAATCCTATGCATTCTTGCCTGTTATTCCCCACAGACTTGAAGCACTGAAAGAGTATAATTACTCCTACTCCTGCTTGTTGGAATACATGGGAGCCATCTGACAGTGGCTGCTGGAGATCCAACCCAGAATGGATCTCCTCTTGTGAGAGGATGACACAAGGAGACTGAGAGGCCATTACATTGTCTGACCTCTCTCCTCTTCCCTCTGCCTCCAATTTATCTCATTCCCAGTCCGCAACACCTGTGTCAGCAAAGGCTGCCCTGCAACTCCTTCAGATATTATGATCCACAGCTGTGGAGACTCTTGGAGAATTGACCTTAACACCTGCTCCAGCCATTAAGAATTTATTAAGTATCTATTATGTGTCAGGCACTGTGCTAACTGCTAGGGGTATTAAAAAAAGGCAAATAGTCCCTTCTTTCAGGAAGTTTACACTCTAATGGAGGAGATAACATGCAAACAGTGGTGTTTAATAAAGCAATTAATAGGAAATAATCAACAGAGGAAGAGCCCTGGAATTAAGGAGAACTGGGAAAGGAGAACGAAATTAATATTTATATACAGCATATATATATATATGTGTGTGTGTGTGTGTGTGTGTATGCCATGTGCCATGTGCCAGACTGTGTAAAGTACTTTCTTTTTACAAATACCATCTCATTTCATTGAGAAAAACTTCCTTTCTTCACAAAGATATTCTCATATTTATCTTCCTTTTGATTCTTACTAGTACCAACCTAACTATGCCTCCTATCCTTTTATATTCACAATAATTTAATAGCTTCTTGATTAATGTCCTTGTCTTGAGAGAATAACTCTTTCACCATATCCTTCAAAGTATTGACCTTTAATTAAATCACTCTTGCTCAAAAACTTTCAATGACTTCCCATTACCAAACATATAAATTCTAAACTCTACCTAATATTGAAGATCCCTTATAGTCTTTTTCCAGTTTCCCTTCCAACCAATGCTCCCCTGTTATTGTTGTTGAGTCGTTTTTTAGTCATATTAAATTCTTCATGACTCTTTGGGTTTTGTTTTGTTTTATTTTAGCAAAGATATTGGAGAAGTTTGCCATCTCCTTCTCTATCTCATTTTACAGATGAGGAAAGTGAAGCAAATGATCTAATGACTGGCCCAGGGTCACCCAGCTACTAAGTGTCTGAGATTGGACTTGAACTCAGGTCTTCTTGACTTCAGGTCTGACACTCTATTCACTGCACCAAAGTTCTCTACTCCTATAATAAATCTCTGTCAGCTGCTCTGGACAACTTAACATTTCAAAGAAATCCACTGAGCTTTTATGCTTCCATGCATTTGCTTGACTATTCCCTTTGGAATCTCTGCTAATTCATACGCTACCCAATTTTTAAAGTCTGGCAATAATGGCATCTCTCAGAATCTAGAACCTATATGATACCTGTGCTGACTAGAACTCCCAGGAATAGTTTCCTTCTTTTTTACTCCCAGAATGATTCAACATATAGTATTTGTAATTATTTGTTATTTTTAATTGCCTTGTTTTGTATTAACTGTGTCCATGTCATCACTGCGAAGCCAGAAAATTGGTCTGTCTTACCTCCAAATTCCCCATCATATTTAACCCAATTTCTTACCCTGCAGGGGTTAATAGCTAGATGACACAGTGTATGTGACTCTTGACCTGCAGTGAGAAAGACCTGACGTTAAATATGACATCAGAACTTGCTAGTTGTTTGACCCTACACAAGTACTTAACCCTTGTCTGCTTTGTTAGTTCACCTGTAAAATGGAGATGATGAGTGTCTATTTCTCTAGATTGTTTGACAATCAAATGAAATAATAGTTTTAAGGTACTTAGCATAGTACTTGGCACATAGTGGACCCTTAATAAATGCTTATTCCTTTCCCCTGGTTGATGTTTAATCAATATCTGTTAAATAAATGAGAAGTCTGAGAAAAGAACTGGCTTTGCTGATCTGTTTCGGTGCCTTATTTAGGCTATAAAAAAACAGATTAAACTAGAAATAGATCTCATACAATATCTGTTGCTGATCTCCATCTATCAGAAATAATAGTTAAAATTTATTATAATCAATTACTTTTTGTAATTTACATATGTGAATCTGTTAAAAAAAAAAAAAAAAAACTGATAATCAGTTGCTATGCAAGCATCTGACTTAAACTTTTATCTGAAGTAAGATTTCTTATTGACTGGAAACAGTAAAAAAGAAAATCTGCCACCTGTTTTTGTTTTTCTATCTAAAGAGATTCTACCAGCCATTCTTTGATGTTTCTTGGTCATGTCATGATGAATGGAAGAAAGGGATAAAAGAAAGAAAGAGGAAGGGAAAATTAGCCAGTATGCTCATAAAGATAATTGCCATTTTATGCCAACATGATTTATAAGAATATCAAAAGAACAATTTTTAGAAAGATTTTGAATAAGATCTTCTGAATCAAGTTGTCATATAGCATGACATTTAGTGACTTCAATGAGAAAGTGAACACAAGGGAGAATGTCAAAGAACATTTTGGAAAATATGGCTCATGTTTGAGAAATAAAAGGGACAAACAGACTTCTCAGAAGCCTCATGCCTTAAGCTATGGGTACTTTCTTCAACAAGAGAAATGGGAGTCATAAGACATGGAAATGGAGGAAATATATAGGGAAATTACCTTGTAAAAATAGAAAACCAGTGAAAGTAAAAATATGTCCATAAAAAATCTTTGTGATCTTTGATCTTCCTTGGCCATTTTGTCTTACAGTGGAAGACAACTGAATCATTTCATCCCAGGAACATTCAGAGATAAAAATGTCACAGGAGAAGTGAGGAAATGTAAAATGCCATAGGCTTGCTCTCCCTGATAAAGGAACCACTTAACTTAGACTCCAACACTTTTGTCTCAGAGGTATTGCATTAGAAGGCAAAAATGTTACTTAAAAAGATGAATCCAGAGAGATCAGTTAGAACAAATCAAGTGTATACTGATTGCTTAGCGTAAGATAATTTTTACATCAAAAGATCAAATTTTGACCAAAGGATATTATTGTTGTTGAATTGTTAAACAATTTATTGTTCCTTTGAGATGATTTCACAAAAATTATTGCAGAAATACACTCAGTAATGCATAATATAGACTTATATTCCCTATTGTGGGAAACCACTTTGCTGCAGTTTACTAATAGTCTGTGTATTGCAGTCTGGTGATATTTCATTGGTTTGTTTTTGATTAATCATTTTACAAGATGTCCTGGGGAAGAGAATATGCCAAAAGAATAGGGGAGGGGAATTCAATGATGATACTCCTGACCCCGACAAACATTGCACTTTAAATTTACATTTTCATCTTTGCAAAATCTTTATGAAAATAATCCATGCAGAGATTGAGAATATCTTAGATAAAAATGTCTCGCAGAGAATTTTAAAAGCAAACCACATCATAATAGTGACACAACAGATGGAAAATATGCTCTCCTGCTGTCCTTCTTTTTAGTTGATAATAAAAAATGCATTTCACTTGATAGATCAGTCCTAAAGTTACTTCTCTAGCAAGGAGGGTCTTGTGCACTTATGAACTTATCAAGGTCATACAAGATTTTTTGATAAAAGTAATCACAGAGTTAACCTTGCTCAGTAACCCTGTGATGATTAATGTTAAGTGAAGCATAAAGGAGAGAGAGATCATTTCACAAAAAGCATTCACCATTGTCATAGGGTATGAATGCCTTTTGCAGGACACAAATAGAAGAGTATACTCATTGATGTTTCTATTTGAAGATGATATTCAACATGAAGATTGAGGTCCTTCAGATGCTTTGATTTGTGGATAATATCATCATTCTGTATCAAGTCTGAGGATGTTAGATGGCTTCCTCAATGAGATACATGATTATTCAAGAAATCAGCCGACCGATCTGTATAAGAAAATATAAATGGATATTTGCTGTCCAGGCTGTGGTATGGGGTATATGGTATGGACTGATTCTTGAATTAGTTTCTCAGTATCTGGAGTATATCTGGAATCGACACTGTATTTGGATGTGAGAACAGGATAGATTACATTTGCAAGTAATGCAACATTTCCCAGGATTTTAAGCTCCAAAATGGTACAAAATCCTATTTTTTTCATTCAAATATTCTTTTAGAAATACTAGATGGTTGCAAATTTTAAAACAACATGGTCTCTTAAGATCAACTTGATGTAAAGAGCAATGGAGAAGGTATATGGTAGGTATTGATAGATTGCAACAGACTTCATATCTTGACAGATTTGTGTTCCTAAAGCTATATAATTCCCCTGGTCATGAGGCTTCAGGGGTTCCCAATTGCCTTTAGGATGAAATGCAAACTCTTTTATTCAGTACTTAAAGACCTTCATATCTGGCTGCAGCCTTCTGTTTTAGCTTATTGCCCATCTCTTTCCCTCATGCACTCTGTTTCAGCCAAACTGGAGGACTTGCTTTTTGTGGTTTATGACATTCCATTTTAGTCTTCCATATCTTGGCCAATTTTGTTATCATATTTGGAATGCACTCTCTGTCCATATCTACCTCTCAGAATCCATATCTTCCTTTAATGCTTAGCTTAAGTGCCATCTCTTACAAGACCTTTCCTTATTTTTCCCAAGTTGTTAGTGCCCTCACCACCCATCACTCTTGTGTTATGTATGTGCTTTATCTTTACTTATCTGTATACAAGATGTCTTTCTCTGGTAGAATATGAGCTCTTTGAGAACTCAGAATATTTTGTTTTTGTCTTTGCTTGGCATGTAATAGTTGATCAATAAATGTTTATTGAATAAGTAATATATAGACAGATAATCTGTATATTAGGAATTTCACTGAGGAAATGTGATGAGAGAAAATTGGTTAATAATAGAGAGACAGTGAAGGATAATAGATGAACATTCCCCAAATGCTACATTGGTACCTATGAAAGTCTGAATGTATTGAAATATTTGGTAATGGGGGTGATGCTAATAATAATGAATTTATAGATTAATTGAAGTATATTATTATAGGGGGTCAATCTCCTTACCTAGGGGGCTGCATGGTATAGAGGATAAAGAATCATACTTAGAATCAGGAATATATATGTTTAAGTCCTATCTCTGACCCATAATGGCTGTGTGACCTCAGTTTATCTTAATATTTCCAGACAATTATCTAAGACTGAATTGCAGAGAAGGCTTTGAAATACATTTGTAAAAATGTAAATCCTCGAGTTTTTAGAAAGTGGATGTCAAATTCTTTAGTTATACACACACAAATGAAGAGGCTTTGTAATCATGAGCTCTGGCCAGGATTCAGAGAAACTAAGTGGGTAGGTCTTGCATCCTTTAGCAATAATATTTTTTGTCAGTAACTCAAATTGCTTAAATGAATGAGGGACATCTATAAGAGAGCATTCCTCTATATGGCACTCTCGCTCTTTTAAGGATTATATATTATGTTATTATATTATGTAATATAATAACATTATATTATATTATATTATAAACATTGAGGCTAAAATCCAGAGGGTACTAAGAATGGAAGGAAAGACAGGAAGAGGGACAATAAAGGTCAATTAATGTGTAATTGATTTAATAACTATCGTATATATACACCTAAGAATTATTAATTAGCCATAACTTTAGCTGTATTAGCTAAATTAGCTATAATTAGCTATAACATTTTAAAAATTATTTTGATTGATAGTGATTCAGTTGTTCTCATTTGAGGACCAGAGACATAAATTCTTCTGTAAGATTATACAATTAGTATCTAGGATATACTGCAACATTTTTAACATATATAGGACTGCTTGCCATCTTTGGGGGGGGTGGAGGGAGGGAGGGGAAAAAACGAAACATAAGCGAGTGCAAGGGATAATGTTGTAAAAAATTACCCTGGCATGGATTCTGTCAATACAAAGTTATTATTAAATAAAATAAAATTTAAATTAAAAAAAAAGATTATACAATTATTTTTTTTCTTACCATGTGGATATTCCTTTCTTTGAAAAGCTATAGAAACTAGACCATCTCTCATTTATCATCTTGTCCATTCCCTCCTACAAGTCCTCCATAAAGATCCTGTGCTGGAGACCTTCCTCTGGTTCTTTAGAATATGGACTCCACTAAAGCATGCAGGATCTCCTCTCTACTTGCTCTTGCCAAACTATATTAATGAACATTTATTAGGCACCTACTATGTGCTAGGAACTATGCTGAGACAAAAACCAGCCACAACCCTCAAAGAACCTACAATCTTATGGCAGAGAAAACTAACAAATATTTACAAAATAAGCAACATATAGGATAATAGGAAATAATTAATAGGGAGAAGATATTGGAATTCAGAGGGGTTGAGAAATGCTTATTGTGGAAAGTGGGGTTTTAGTTGGGATTTTTAAAAAGCCAGAGAGATCAGTATTAGGAGCCAAAGAGGGAAAACATTTCAGGCATTGGGGAGAAAAATACTTAGAGATAGAGTGTCTTGTTCATGGGATAGCCAGGAGGCCAGTGTTACTGGAGCAAAAAGTACATGGCCGTAAATGGGGCATAAAAAGACTGGAAAAGCAGGAGGGGACTAGGTTATGAAGGGCTTTGAATACCAAAAAGAGCATTTTGTATTTAATTCTGTGGCAATAGGAGGCCACTGGAGTTTATTGAGTAGGACTCCTGTTTGGGGGAGGGGGAAAATTGTGTAACACAATTGAACCTGTGCTTTAGAAAAATCACTTTAATGGCCAAATGGAGCATGGACTGGAGTTGGGAAAGACTTGAGACAAGCAGAACAACCAGCAGGCTATTGCAATAGTCCACATATGAGGCGATGAGGGTCTCTGCTAACGTTCCCTGTTTCAGAGAGGAGAAAGCAGCTTGTTTGAGGAATATTGCCAAAATGAAAGCAACAGGCCTTGAAAACAGCTTAGTGATGGGGAGTAAGAGATAGTGAGGAATCCAAGATGCCTCCTAGATGGTGAGCCTGAGGGAATGGGAGAATGTTTCCCTCTACAGTAATCAGGAAGGTAGAAGGGAGTGAGGGTTTGGGGGGAAAATGGTGAGTTCTGTTTTGGGACATATTAAGTTTAAGATGTCTATTGTTCATCCAGTTAAAGATAAGTGAAAAACAGTTGAAAATATGAGATTGAAGGTCAGCAGAGAGTTTGGGGCCATATAGGTGGATTTGAGAAGCATTAGCATAGAAATGGTCATTAAATCCATGGAACAGATAAGATCACCAAGTGAAAATGGTATAAAAGAAAAGAGAAAAGAAACCAGAACAGAACCTCCAGAAATACAAATTAGTAGGACAACCTGGAGAGAGTGATATCCCCAAAATATAAAGAGAAAGGATATTAAGGAAGAAGAGAATAATAAAAAATGTTAAAGGCTTCAGGGAGGACAAGGAGAATGAGGACTGAGAAAAGGTCATAGGATTTGGCAATGAAGAGAGCATTATTAACTGGAAAGAGAGAGTTGGGTGAAATAAGCAGGTTAGAAGTCAGATTGTAAGGATTTAAGAAGAGAGAAAGGGGAGGTACTTGCTGTAAATGGCCTTTCCAAGTTTAGGTACAAAGGACTGAAAACAAATCAGGTCAGGTGAAAGATTTTTCAGAATGGAGAAGACATGGATATGTTTGTAAGCTATAGGAAATGAGCCAGCCAGCAAACAGAGTTTGAAAATGAGTGAAAAATGGGGATGAGAAAGAAGGCATTTTATTGGAGGGGATGAATTGGAATGGAACTGTGTGAAGTATAATTTACAAGACTGGACAACGTTCATGTGGTCTCCGCTTGGACATGGAAGGTCTCCAGTGGGTAGTCTTGCCATTTGCCTGGCCAAACCTGCATTTCCAGATATATATATATATATTATATATATATATATATATATATATATATATATATATATATACATATATATCTGGTGACGTCCCTTGTGCTACATTCCTTGCAGAGGATTTCATTCTTGGTAATATGTTGTAGACTATTTATGCCAACCCTGCCCTTTGGGTGATCTCAATTTTAATTCTCCTACAACTGATGTATTCCATGACAGCAGCCATCCAGAATCACTGGAACAATATTGTTTAAAAGATGGCATTGTTGCAAGGAGAAGCTTGAGGTCATTAAAAATCCTGCATGATGTCTGACAGGCAAGCCAATCCCATCTCTTGGCGTTTGATTCTTGGTCCAGTTCATTGTTCGTGTTTTCATTAAATCTTTTTTAAAAAACGAATGAAAGGAAAAAAGATGTTGAATTTAGTTTGGTCTCCAGTACTCGAGATCCCACAGAAATCAATATAGTGATTACCTAGCAACTTATTCTACTCTGTTTCACAAAGCTAAGTACAATTACAATCCACATGTAGCAGAGACAAATTAAGAGGTTTAGTAAAACATACCTATTATTCTTGGTGATTGGAAAGTGAATAGAGTCAAGCAGAAGAGCCTAAGTGGCTCATTCTCGACAGCACTTGCTTCAGAGAAAAATCTTACCCAAAAAAAAAAGTGGCTCAGACAGAAACATATCCAGATGTCCAGAATAAATACTGCAAGTGCTGAGCAAATAGACGGGATAAAGATCCTCCTTATGGGAGGAGGGCCCTTCTTCATCAAGCAGAGTGGGATGGGAATGAGAAAGAGCTGCCTCTGAATCTGTCTCAGACTCTTGACTAGTTGTGTGACTCTGGCAGAGTCACTTAATTTCTTTGCGTCTCAATCTGCTCATCTGTAAAATGGGAATGCAATGTGTATGTGTATAGGATATGAATACCACTTTATAGTAGGTGCACAAACACGTAATTGCTCTATAATACACACATATATTTTATATTTTATTTATATATTATATATATGTATACATATATATATATATATATACATATATAAGGAGTCAGAGAAGTAAAGAAAGAGATGTGTATTATATGTATGTGTACACATATAATTGATGATCCTCAATATTTGAAGAAGTAAATTGCCTACTTGCTAAAATTTATTTATAACCCCAAAATCAATAGTTGCAGTGCTTTCTCAGCCATTTGCAAACATGAACGGCGCAGTGAAAAATTTGAGTTGCTGAGGTTGAACAAGGAAATACTTCGCCTTCTGGTTTCAGTTCTCATATGGTAAGCAAGGGTCCTTGTCTCGTTCTATTTAGTGCTACTTTTTTTTACATTTTTGTGGGGGGTTTGGGGGCTGATTTCATTGTTTGAAATGGTCCCCAAGCATAGAGTTGGAATGCTGTCTGGTGATGAACTTTATGGAGGAAATGTGGGCATTTAGATTTGAGTTATAGCGCTGTTGGTCATGAGTTCAACCTTAATGAATCAACAATAAGGTTGTTGTTTGTCCTTTGTTTTCAAAGAAGACCAATGACACGGTCCCTCTTGTGTTTGAATTGGATTGAAGGGAGGCAGAATTGCACAAAGTTGTCAGTCTCACTTTCTCTTCCAGAGTTATTGTGGTCCAGTGGCAAAACAGAGCTCAGGATGATAAACTACATCCAGCAGAAGGAAGAACCCATTTGCCAATGGGCATGTGAGCCCAGAAAGTGCTCAAGTAAATGCTGTGACCAGAGGTTCCCAGGAACCAGAACTCATGCTTCCCCCAGGAACAATAATCCAGTGTTCACTAATTCAGTCTTTGTGATGACTTCATAAAACACAACTGTGGCAGGTCACAACAATGAATTGTGTGTGTATCTCTACATGGACACATATGTAATTTTTCAAAGGCTGTCTATGTATATATGTATACTTCTGCATATTTATACTCAAATACATACATATATAGACATATACACATATACACACGCACACAGAAATATATAGCGTTATCCCTTCCTCATCAATATTTTCCTATTGTGATTTCAATAGATTGTGAATCAGCATAGAAAATTAAATGGAAATTATTGGGGAGTCTTGCAAAAGCCACAGATATCATGTGAAGGCCAGAAAATAATACAAAAAAAGAATTTTTCCTTATTATTGACCTACATAGAGCCTATGACCAAATATTTAATCTAAATTTTACAATAAGGTACTGTAAACACCTCATGAAAGAAAAAGAAAAAGAATTCACACTTTTTCTGTGGTTTGAAGGGAGTGACAAAAAATTTTATACAGATTTTCTAGCTCACTGGAGAACTGCTTCCTTAACCCCTCTGTTTTTGGGATATGTGTATGTGTATCCAGGTTTTTTCAATATTATTTTGTTTTTATAATTCAATCATTAAATGAAAAAGGATATAATAAGCACTTATAGTGTGCCAAATACTGTGTTGTATGATTCAAATGAGCTAGTAAATGAATGAATGAAAAAGCACTTTAGTGCTTACTAGGTGCTGAACACTGTGTTAAGCTTTGAGAAGACAAATAGAATGAGACAACAAGTTATTACTCTTGGGGTCCTCATACTAATTAAGGAAGATAGCATTTGTAGGTCAAGACATTTATAACCCTTAAAATACCCTTAAGTAATTTTTTTTAAAAAACCTTTAAAAATGTGAGATTATTCTCATTCAATATAAGTATTATAAACTGATTTATTATTCCAATGTGTTCTTATCAAAATGAATATTCCCTCCAACAATACAATTTGCATCTCCTCCATGACTGTCCATCCTATCCTGCATCATTCTTCCTAATGTTTTCCTCTGATAGCTCATTGTGGGGTGAAGGTGAGCCTGAGTCCTCAAAGGCTCTGCTGATAAAGTGTGTGCCTCTCCTGATGGACGGGCTGTGACTCTGGGCCCTTTCACAGAAGGGCCTTCCTAACTAAATGTGGAGAGACTCCTCTTCACCATACAGTCTCTATATAGGATGACACGTATAGTGGCTATAGGATGGCCATATAGAGATCATTCTTTGGCCATGGCAACTCAGAAAACAAATTTTAAAATCTAACTGGCCCTCAGTCCTCGATTCCTCCTCTGTTAAATAGAGAGTTGGAAAAGGGGGCTGAGAGCACTTGAATTATACAATTTTTAAATATTTGTAATAGCCTTAATTACTTGGGGGAATACTAAAGCCCTGCATGGTAACCAGGGGTCCTCAAACTACGGCCCACGGGCCAGATGCAGCAGCTGAGGACATTTACCCCCCTCACCCAGGGCTATGAAGTTTCTTTATTTAAAAGCCCACAAAACAAAGTTTTTGTTTTTACTATAGTCCGGCCCTCCAACAGTTTGAGGGACAGTGAACTGGCCCCTATTTAAAAAGTTTGAGGACCCCTGGTATTAAAGACTATTCTGAAAAGAAGTAAAAGCAAAACTTTTGAATTTATTTAGGGGAGAGGAATCAAGACTCCCCATCTATGTGTAAGTTGAGTATCTGCCCACAAGACTGAAGTTTTTAATGCTGAGACTAGGGAAATCTCAGGAGCAATGATTTTCAGCGGAAGGTTTGGGTATCCTTGGAGGTCTACAAGACCCTTTCAGTGGATCCATGAGAGCAAAGAAATTTTAATAATAATATTAAGATGATTTCTCAAATGGCAAATATCATATAGTCCACAGAAAACAAAAGTTCTTTGGGGGAGGGGTCCTCAATAATTTGTAAGTTTGATACCAACAGTTTGAGAATCACTGTTCTATGGAAAACCTTATACCCAAGAGATGTCACCTAGGCAGCAGGAGCTCCATGGACTTCGGCCAAAACCACACAGTTCAAGAAGGATGCCTTTAATCTTTGTAGGGAGGTTTAACTGATCTCTTACTCCCAGTGAAGAATAGCTTAGCTTGGCTGCTTCCAATGAATAACTTTCTATGGGGAAATTGCTTTTCCCACAGCCAAAGTTCACTGATGGCCCCAAAGATTTACTTTCCACTTTTCCTTTTGAATGTACTTAACTTTCTATATTTCTGAGCAGGAAGATAAAAGTGGGTTTTTCATTCTCCTCCTTTGTAGTGGTCATATTATTCCAAACGCTGCCTTTCTCCTCCTCCTCCAGCCCCAATCTTGTAATGTAAGAGGGATATTCAGTGGTATTGATATCCTGTCTGAGGAGTCTTGCTCTCTTTCCATTTCTTATTTAGCATTCAATCCACACTACAAAGATTTCTACATGCAATGCTGCCTACAGGTTGATTTTTTTAATGTGTCAGAAGACTCCAGAGATTTTATTCTGCCTTGAATTCTGCAGAGCTATTTAGATACCTTGCAAGGAATTTAATAGTATTATAAGGAAGAGGGGCTGCCTTATGATTTCTGAATGGAACAATATTCCTCTCTGACTTAAACTTTGCACCGTATGTAGAAACCCTTTTGAGTTTACTGTCTAACTTTTGTTGGCTCGAAGCAAAGCTTTGACTGCCTCTGGGCTACCCAATTTTTAAAAAGCTAGTTTCCTTTTCATGTACAGTAGAATTGGGTCCCAGCCATCCCATGGCATATGATCTGTGTGATGTGTTTCTGAATATTAAGATCTGTGTTTCTGAGGGGGAATGAAACCAGATTAAGGAGAACAGAAAGGCCTTAAGTAGGTCTATTCCCCCCCAAAAAATAACTCAACATAGTCCCTTTTCATACAATATTTATTGCCATAGACTTTTCTTTTTAGTACGTGGCAAGATTGTTTTAATATTTTGCTCACATTTGAGAGTTATCTTAAGAAGGTTTACAAACATCTCTTCCTCAAGGGGGGGAAGCTTACATCAGCAAAGTATCTTCCAAATAGACCATATGCTCCAAGAGGGACATATGGGGAACCATTTTTTCTTATTTGTAACATGTAGTTACAATCCTAGTTGCATGAGAAGTATATTCTGAATAAAGCGTACGAGGGTCCATTATGTATCAGATTACATTCTTTTTTATGGCATTAGAGAGTTCAGATGTAGAATCTTTCCCAATCAACCTTTCTTATATCTCTTCATTAAAATATCTTAGACTCCTGCCACTCTCATCATAAGATATAATAGTGTTTATGAATTTTCCTTACTATATTACAAATTTAAAAAACCCTTCTCCCATTAAATAGTCTATGAAATTCATGATTATGTTAGGGGATAAAGATATTTTATAACCATGGGAAGTAGCTTTTATTTGGAAAGGCTAATTTTTTTTTGCACTCATCCTGCCAAAGGGGAAGGAAATATTATAAGCTTCAGCCCCTACCTTGTAGAGTACCTTGTGGCTGATGTTTCTATAGCATCAGTTTCATCACCCCCTCACATATTGTTCCAACTACATCTTTCCTTGTGATGACACAATTCTTGTTTATGAGACTATTGCAATAATGTAGAAAGCAGCATAAAAATGGATCTGGCAAAGTTATGCATCATATAATATTAAGTTTCCATGCCTGGAAAAGGCAGCTAACAAACTTGGATTTGAACAGATGCTGGGAGAAAAAATAAACAAAGAAGGAAAAAAAAACTTCTGTCCTCTGCCCAGACATCGAGAATGTTAACAAGAACGAAATCTGTGCAGATTCTTGTCATCTGGCGGAGATGGAGATGATGCATGAGTTATGATCAGATGCAGTCTATTTAGACAACTTGCACAAGAAGCTTAATTGAAGATGAGTTTGGGGAAAAATAAGAAGAATGGTAAATCAGGATAAAATTCTAGCCTTTTTGTTTTATCAGAATTCTCAGGAGTCTAGATGATTGAAAGGGACCTTAGAGGTCTCCTTGCTTATTTTACATTTAAGGAAACTGAGACCCAAGAAGATTAGGTAACTTTGTCTAACATAACACAACAACTTGTCAGTAGTTAAATAGGGGATCTTCTGAGTTATAAATATGGGTATTTGTATGCCATTGTTGGCTTCAGGAAGACCTGAGTTCAAATTTGGTTTTAGACACTTCTAGCTATTTGATTCTGGTCAAGTCACTTAACCTTTGTCTGTCTTGATTTACTTCCTTTGTAAAATGAGCCTAATAGTACCTACTTCCCAGGGTTAATGTGAGGATAAAATGAGATAATACTTATTTGCAACACTTAAAACCCTCTATAAATCTTAATTATTATTTAAATATTTAGTGATTGAAATAGATTTAAGCTTAAAGATGTTCAGTTGCTTAGTTGTGTCTGACATTTTGTGATCCCGTGGACCATAGTCCATCAGGTCCTTTTATGCTCCATTATCTCTCAAAGTCTGTCCAAGTTCATGGTTATTGTTTACATGATACCAAATACCCATCTCATCCTGTTATCCCCTTTTCCTTTTGCCTTCAATCTTTCTCAACATTAGGATCTTCTCCAATTAATTCTGTATTCTCATTATGTGGCCAAAGTAAGCTTCAGCTTCAGTATTTGACTTTCCAATGAATAGTCTCAATTAATTTATTAAGCTATTGATGGGTTTGATCTCCTTGCTGTCCAAGGGACTCTCAAAAATCTTCTCCAGCCCCACAATCCAAAAGGGACAGTTCTGCAGCAATCAGCCTTCCTTATAATGCAGCTCTCACCACCATACTTTACTAATGGAAAAACCTGAAAGATGAGAACAAGCAAATTTCTCTAGCATTTCAAATACATGCAAAATTGTATTCAAGGCACAGCACAAAATTCAGCATTGATGGGCTCCAGATCACTGCTATCCCCACGAGGTTGGAACTAACTTTCAGCAGAGTTTAACTGCGTCATGGTTATTATAAGTTTGAATGCCGAAATGGTTTCAGGTTACATCCTCTCTGTGTATCGCAGGCAAAGTCATAACAGAAAAGAACAGTTTCCATAAGCAGATGTGAAAAGCCCTTTTGGTAAAATAATTTGCATATTTCATAGAGACTAATCCTAAACACGAGAAGAATGAAGTGCAGATTATATTAAAGTGGATATTAAATGGGGGAAGGGGGCCAGTACCACCTGGGAAGTGGAGAACCAATTCCCAAACCCACAGAATGAAATAATTGCACATTATAGGTGGGAAACCATCTGCAGCTCAGCAGTCATTGACTTCTTCATTGTGCCCTCTGGTGGAAAAATGTATAAATCAGAATTTCAGAATTGTGTAATAACGTTTATTTCTTTTTGCTTATTGTTGTTCTTTGTCCTTTGTTCTTGAAAAGGACCAGGACATCAGGGAGGTGATGCTGTTGACAGGCAAGTGAATTGGATTAAAGTGAGGGAGGACTGTGCAAGGTCACCTGCCTCACTTTCCCTTCCAGAGACACCTGGGTCCAGGGGCCAGATATAGATTAAGATGACTGGAGATGGTCCTGGATGCAGTGGGAACCCTTGATCTTTTTAAGCTAAAATCTTTAGCAGGTCTCACTTTGACTGAGGCAATGACCCATCAGTGATTAAGGCTAAGAATTGAGACAGAAAATGGTCTCTAACCTAATCAAAAAAAAAAAAAAAATCAGTCTCAGAGGGGAAGACCTTTAGGGTTTCTGGCCAAAACAGAAACAATTTCTATTTTTTTTTAGCATGAATCAAAGTTCCCCTTGGAGAAGAGTAGATTTGGGAGAGAGGACACTAGAGATGTCTATTCTTGCTTCCTGTGCTCCAGGTGAAGGACAGCCATGTTACATACAAGTGAGGAAATGGAGATCCAGATGCTTCAGTGATTCATGATGGTATTGCTATATAGCAGCTAAATGGGGCTAGAATTGTAATTCAAACTCAGGTCTTCTCATTCTTAGTTTAGTGTATTTTTATCAATCTGCGCTGCTTTTTCTATAAAACCATTTTTAGCTGAAAGGATCTTAGAGATTCGTTATTCCAGAAATCTCAAGGACAAATAGCATACTTGTTTTAAAGATATATAGTGCTCTTCTAGTTACTTTCTTCTGGTCTATAATATGGTTTTTGCCCACTTGTTTTAAGGACATACAGTGTTCTTCTATTTACACTCCTCTTATAGCACTCTTTTTACACACTTGTTTTAACCGTATATCAAGTTCTCTTCACACTCCTTTGATCTTTGTGATTTTTGCACTTGTTTTTAGGATTTACCTATTTACACTCATGTAGTGTATAACATAAATTTGTTAGTGCAATTACATTTTTGTTCAAAGAGACAAAAAAGTAAACAATACATGTTAAGGCTATTTCAAGGAGGAGCCTGGGGCTATTAAGGGTTGGAAATCCCTGATCCATTCCAACTGCTTCATTAAATAGAAAAGGAAATTGACCTTTTTGCAAGATACTTCCCTCCTTTGGGCTTTAGTTCCCTCATCTATAAAAGTGTTTAGATTAGGTGATCTTTGAAGTCTTTTCCAGTTCTAAATTTTCTGGTTCTATTCCCCTTTCCACTTACTATTAAGACACTGAGTAACCTGTGATTTTATTAACATGGAGACTATCCAGTGAGGAAACTCCCTCAACCAATGTAGATTATGCCTGCAACTAATCTTCATAGAGAATTGCTTAGAGTACTAAAAAGTTAAGCAATATGACCAGAATGATACAACAGGAGAAGTCAGAAGCACAATTTGGAGCCAAGACTTCTGTTTTCTAGATTTGACTCTCTTTTCTACCATACCACATCACCCCAACATATTAAATAATATTAAACATTTAAGGATCCCAGGTTCTCAGAGTTAAAAGGGACCCCAGATACCATCCAAGTCATTCTGTATCTGAATAAAGATCTCTGTTCTACCATTTTTTATAAATAGTTATCTAGCCTCTATTTAAAATTGATCTTTATATCAAGTTTAATTTTGCCACATGGTAATTTTCATCCATTGTTCCTGGTTCTGCCTTCTAGGACTACAAAGAACAAAACAAATCTTTTTCCCTCCATATGGCAATCCTCCAAAGACAGTTACCATTCTGTCTTGATATCTACTCTTCTCTCAACTAAGCATCTTTCATAATTCCTCAGATTACTGGAGAGATTTCCCTTATTTTTTAAGATGAGAAAACCGAGGGTCATATTCTGTTTTTTTTTTTTTTTTTTTTTTTTTTTTTTGTCAAAAGTCACACAAGAAATCAGCAGCCAAACTAGGATTTTAATGTATAGCCTTCGACTTTGTATTTTACATTTTATAAATAATCAATAATGTAGGACATTAGATAGCAGTTTCTTCACCTGGAATTTGTTTGTCTGGAGAGAGATTTTAAGGAAAAAATCTATCTTTAGTTTTGCTATGATTGATTTCCTCTGTCATTCTATACATTTTATTTTTTGCACTTAAAAGTATTATTCTGAGTTGGGGTTCACAGACTTTACCAGACTGCTAAAGAAGTCTATTGCACAAAAAAAGGTGAAGAAGTCTTGTTCTACAATAAAGTTACAGTCATTCTTATTTTTAAAATTGTTCATCTTCTGACCTATACAACCCACTACACAAAGAACCTGCAGCCTGAAATAGCAAAGCTACCTGGTTTTTGATATAGTCTACCTGTCTGACCTTCAAAATCATTGAACCAGCTTCTGTTTCCATTTCCACATTGATAAAATGAGGGGTTAGGCTCAATTGCCTCTGGGTTGTCCAACTCTGTCTGTGCTCTTTTAGTACTGAGGATAACATTTACAAGGTCTCTATGTCCTTGATGATCTTTTCTCCTATCTCAATCATTAAAGCAAATAAAACAACTGATGATGCATCTTCTTCTGAAGTCCCATAAGTTCCACATATTTCAGTTAACTCATCATTTCAGAATTGAAGTCTTCTTAGATGGCAAAGGATATTGAAATTGTACGTGCATATATACATATATAAACATTTTATTTTATATTATATACAAAAATACACATACATGTATATGTGTGTATATATATACATATATACATATATGTGTATATATATATATATATATCAGTCTCTCTCTATGTAGATATCTTTATGTATATATAAAGAGAAAGAGCTATAGATATATATCAGTTAGGTAGCATAGTGTATATAGTACCAGACCAGACCAGAATCAAGCACTAAGTTAAATCTGACTTGGGCAGGTTATTTAGCCCTGTTTGCTTCAGTTCTTCATCTGTAAAATTAACTGGAGAAAGAAATGTTAGGCTATTTCTAGTATCTTTACCAAAAGATCCCAAATGAGATCATGAAGAGTTGGACACACCTGGAAAAAAATGAAACAAATGACTGACATACATAAATACATATATACATACATATACAAATGGGAAATATAACTACATATAATCAAGAAATTTATATATAAAGAGAGAAAGAGCATACTTCTTAATGAGATTTTTCCCTTATTTCTCCCCTTTGTAGTCTCTCTCCCTGAAAATTACAGTGTGTTTGTTTATTTGTATTTTGTCTATATGCACACAGATATGTCATTTCTCCTGATAGAAAGTAAAGTCTTTGAGGGCAGAAATTTTCATTTTTGCCTTTGGAACCCCAATGGCTATCACAATACCTGATCCATAATAGGTGCTTCATAAATGTTTGATAAATTATTGATAAGTAGACACTCAGATAACATTTAGTTCCATTTATACATGACAGACTTGGGAAATATCTTCAACATTCTCAATTTCCTCAATCTTTCATCTTATAGCATTAACTCGAGTCCCTTCACCATCCTGGTTGCTTGCCTTTCTTTAAAGACCCTTCCTTTTCTCAATATCCTTCCTAGAATGTATTGCCCCCCCGCAGTCCTACTCTATTTGTGCTCTGACCAGAGCAGAGAATAGTAGTATTGTTGTGTACCGGCCTCTCAATGCCTCCTATGTTTGAAATGGCTTTATTGGTTGTCAAAGAGCTTAATTGACACGTACAGAATTTATATTTTTCAAAAGTTACAGATCTTTTTTTAGAGAAACTGATATCTATGCTTTCCCCATTATGTGCTGATGAAGATAATTTTTCCACTGGTTCCCATTAAATTTAATCATCTTCAATTAGACCCAAATATTCGAATATATCAATCTTAAGACTTTTGAATAGTAGTTCTTACATTCAGTGTGATAATTAATCATCTTGCCTAGCTTTGCATCATTTGCCAATTTGATAAATATGCTATTAGCAGCTTTACCCGAGTCATTGAGAAAATTGATCTCCTACACAGGATCCAGTAAAGATATTTAGGACAACAGGCTGGAGAACTCCTTCTCTACTGACAAAATTCCCCTCATGAACTTCATGTTCCAGACAAATGCCTTACCCTCTCTTTCTCAGAGATGTCCTTCACTCTTCTGCCTTCCTAACTTTGTAGAGGATGTCTCCTGTGTGTGTAATATATTCATCTGCTTCTATGAGAATCTTTAGCTTCCTTCAAGAGTCAGATCATTTATTTTATTCTGGCATCATATCCCTAGCTTTTATGTTTTTTTACCTCCTCAAATTACCTAATACCTGCTTATCTGTTTAGATAGAAAAAATAAATATACTAGTACAGTGGAGGAAAAAATTAGCTCTGGAGCCAGAGAATCTAGATTCAAATCTGGCCTCTGGTATTTACAATCTGGGTAACCTTCAATTAGGGCTTCTGTCAACTGTGAAAAGGGAGGTTTGGACTTCATGGTCTCCAAGGACCTTCTAGTTCTGGATCAAGGGCCCCAGGACTTGTATCATTTTTGCTTTTATATTAACAGTACTAAGCACAACTCTTTGACCATAGTAGGCTCTTCATAAATATGTGGAATTAAATTGAATTTACTAGCAACTAGCAACTAGCAAAATCAGTAAGAGGTATGTGTGTAGAATTAATACTTAGTAATACTTGCCTTGGGAGATGGTGTCCAGAATACCAGTAGAACCCCAGAACCCAAAGTCAGAGAAGGAGAAATAGCCATCTTGCAGAGCAGAAGAAGGGCAAGGACTTGAGGAGGTATGGACTTTGGAGTTAAGGATATATGTAGTTATTTTGGAGACAGGTTCCATGATTGAGGGTTGAATGGTATGGGAATTATTTTCCCACCCTCCTAAACAGTTGATCACATATCCCTTAGGATCATATCATAGCTGTCTTGGAGTCAGAATACGTCTCTCCAAGGGACCCCATACTCTATTTTGGTATTGCTGTCCAAAGCAACTCTTTCAGATTATAAATCACAGAAACACACTTGGTGTTCTTTACATATATAAAATCTCAGTTTTGTGTCTAAAAAAAGAAAGCAGATTTAATTGCCACTTCTTCCTTTTGTATTTTTCTAAACTTTTTTTTGTTTCCTCCCATTTTCCCACTTCTTTTCTTTTCTCTCTCCCCTTTTCTGTTTCCCTACAGGGGCCTTAGGTCCCTTTGGGGAACATGGTTATCCCCGACCATTCCTCTCCTTACTATATATAGTATTTTATCTGCTGCCTCAATTATAAATGTTCTAAGATGACATTGGCCTGGCTTAATATTGTATTTCATTTATATGCTGGTGTTGGCTTTTAAAATTTTTATTTTATGTAGAATTACATATTGGTACAAATGCCTGGAGATTTTTCGACATGGTGTTCATTTTGAAAACAGTAAAACAGTACATTTGTTTTCATTAAAAAGCAAAAGCTGTTTTGCGTGTCTTACTAATTTTACTTTTGCTTGGGAGAGAGAAAACAAGCCCCAAGCTCTAGAGGTAGAGAAGAATGAAACAGTAAATAGATTGGGCCAGGAAGAGAAACTAGATTCAATATGTGCTTCTTGCCAGAGTTTTATAGAGTACAAGTGACTGAAGAGGCACAAAGTGGCCCTCCTATTGCAAAAATCATCATTTTCATGGTATGCTTCTGGTGTCTTGGCTAAAGCAAATGGTTTAGTAGCCAGGACCAGATTAAAACTGAAGAAAACATTCTCTTTTTAATAGTAAATATGTTGAGAGAAAAAAAGAAAACCTATCTAACCTTTGGCTTTCTGGGAGTTGCTAGGCCTGGGAATTGGTATTAGCTTTATAGCCAATAGATCAACAGATATGGTCAAAAGAAAAACTTGAAAAAATGCTCCTAAATCACTTATAATAAGAGAAATGGAAATCAAAATAATACTGAGGTTTAACCTGGCCCCCCAAAATGTAAACAGTCATCAAAGGGATTATAGAAATATGAGCATACTGGTACATTGTTGCTGGAGCTGTAGGATGGTACAGAAACAAGTAGAGAGCAAGAAAAATATCTGCAAGATCCTTTCAAGATTTCCTGAAATTTTAGAATAAGATAAGGCTCAGATAGGGAAAAACTAACCTTAACCAGGCTTTTCCAGAGAGAGAGTTTAGATGAGAAATATAGCTCTGTGGCCGGGTGGATAGAGCACTGGGCCTGGAGTCACGAAACCTCAGTGCAAATTCAGACTAAGGTACTTAGACAAGCCACTTAACTTTTGTCTACCTTGGTTTCCCCACTTAAAATGAGGATAATAACAGCACTTGCTTCCAAGGATTACTGTAAGGATCAACATAAATACATAAATATGCATTTCCTACCATTCCCCTGTAACTAAGATAAATCATTTGGGGATCCCTGCCCTCAGTCATTGAAAGTGAAAAGACACGTTCCCTTAGCACATACAGACAGCTGGATTTTATACTTTTATAGTTCAGTGGAAGTTCTCTCCAGTGACAGAGATTGAAAACTTCCATATTTGCCCATTTTGTGTGACTTTGTCAGTGTCTCTTAAATCCGCCACAAAGAATCAAATATGCTTGGGGCTTTTGTCTAGTTCTCTTGACATAATACAGACACTATCCATCTAGCTATCTGTCTATTTGCTTGTCATATCTATGTAAGTAATATGCATACACAAAATATATGTATGTTTATAAAACTAGGTCTATAATTGCTTGTATTTATATTTAAATTGTTCAAGATTAACAATTAACTCTTCAACTTTCATATAATTATTTTTTCATTCCTTTCCCTAAGTCTTCCTTGGGATTCTTTATCAATTTACTAATATTCTATTTTCAATTTACTAATATTCCTACTTCCTTTTATATGGGTAAATGTGTACTGTTTTCTTCTGATCCATCCATCCTTTTTTCCTTCCTTCCTTCCTTCCTTCCTTCCTTTCTTCCTTCCTTCCTTCCTTCCTTCCTTCCTTTCCTTTCCTTCCTTCCTTCCTTTCCTTTCCTTTCCTTCCTTCCTTCCTTTTTTCCTTCCTTCCTTCCTTCCTTCCTTCCTTCCTTCCTTCCTTCCTTCCTTCCTTCCTTCCTTCCTTCCTTCCTTCCTTCCTTCCTTTCCTCCTTCCTTCCTTCCTTCCTTCCTTCCTTCCTACCAGAGGGAAATAAAAACTTGAAAAATCTATTCTAGGCTTATGGAAAATGCATATATATAAAATCAGCTCTCAATCATCTTTGGTAATTGATGTCAAACTATGCTAATTGAAATACATAAAGAGTAATTCAAAAAACCTAAAATACCCACTAGGAAAAGGGCCTGATTTGAATGTCCACCTTTCTTTCCTTCCCTTGTGAAAAATTGAACAGGCAGGAAAATGCCTCAAAGATGGATGGCAGGAAGGAGAAGAAGAACTAAGGGATCTAGATAATCATCCCCTGAGAACCAAATACAAATCTGGCTCTGCCCCCCAAACCCAAATGCTTTTAAAACCTGACATTACCTTGAGGATGCCACAAGATGGAGCGCATGAGCTACGTTCCATCTCTTGCGATGAGATGTCGCCAGCAGGAGAAAGCACTGTCATCATTTATCACTGCTTCCCCCTCCTCCTTAAGAAAAATTGCAGAGTGGAATTATTTATCTAGTGTCGTATTGAAGGAAATCTGGCATGTACAAACAAGCCCTTCAAAAGGTTTTAGTAACACCTATCACAAAGAGCCTGAATTGATACCAGAAACATGGAATGTGAAATCCATGGTGGCATTTCATTATAAAAGAAGCTGCCAGGATTTGTACTTTACTTTGAAACTACAGTGCAGGAGTCACACATCAATTATTTGAACTGATCTATTTGGAAAGTCATTTTCTTCAAATCCAATGAGTGATTCTTTCAGCCCTGAATTTATTGAATCTGGCAAGATGAAGCAAAGATCGGAGAGATTGAGGAGGAAAGGGGAAGAGATTAAGGAACAGGGGGGTTTAAATTTCCCAGGTCTCCAAAAGTGAACAAGCAGTTCCTTTAATGATTTAGATACTTGAAATTCATCATGAGCCAAAATGGCCACCGAAAATAAGTAAATCAGTTAAATAAACAAATAGATAAGTAAATGAATGAATGAATGAATATATATGTGTGTGTGTACATATACATGTATTTCCATGTCCCATTCTGTTTCCTGGAAATTCAGAACTGTTTCTATGAAATGCATTGGCATCTTAGCAAGAAATCGAGATACACATCCCTCTAGGAGGGATGAAACCTATGACCTCCTTCCTAGGAAAAAGGCATAAAATCTAAATTTTAATTGACTTTCCTTTACCAGGAGTTTAATTCCTAGGGCTAAGCTTCAGTCTATGTCAATTTTACTAACTAAATGTCAGTATTGCAAAGTATTGCTATACCCTCACAAGAGCAGTTGTCCAATTATCTCCATTTGATGGTGCTCACCATAGCTTGTTCCTTGGAAGGAAAGCTATGGCAAACCTGGATAGCATATTAAAAAGCAAAGACATTACCTTGCCAAGAAAGAAAAAAATCTGTTTTTATTTGTCTAGTGGCAACGTATGGCTATAGGAGTTAGACTATGAGGAAAACTGAATGTTGCAGAATGAACCTTTTGAATTATGGTGAGAAAAGTTTTGAAGAGTCTTGTGGACAGCAAAGAGATCAGATCACTCAATACTTAAATTACCTCAGGCTATTCGCTGGAAGATCAAATACTCAAGCTGAAGCTTAAAGACTTTAGTCAAGGCTCATTGTAAAAAAAAACACAAAAAACTGTAGTGTTGGGAAAGATTGAAGGCAAAAGGAAAAGAGGATGGTAGAGAAAGAGATGGAAACAATGAACATAAAGTTGGACAGACAGATAGAAAGACTTGATGTGTTATGGTCCAGTAGGGCATCAAGAATCAAGCATAACTGAACAACAATTCAGCAATGACAAATATAGAAGAAACTTGCCCAGAGATCACAGTCAAGTTGATTTTAATTCAGTTCGTTTCAACAGCATTTATTAAGCTATTGCAT
Source organism: Antechinus flavipes (assembly GCF_016432865.1). NCBI lineage: Eukaryota > Metazoa > Chordata > Mammalia > Dasyuromorphia > Dasyuridae > Antechinus > Antechinus flavipes. The sequence goes on from NC_067400.1 coordinate 49,575,314, forward strand.
CAAGCACTAGAAATACAAAAATTAAAAACAAAAATATAAAATGTTCCTTTCCTCAAGAAGAATAGATCATTTTACTGGGAACATATAAACTGATTATCCTTCAGGCTCAATTATTTAAATTCATCTCATTACAGTAATCTTTCCCTTATTACAGGTATTAGTGGTGCAGGACCCCCATGATCTGGAAAATCTTTGTAAAATCTTTTGACCTTCTCTTCATATCAGAGAAATCTGAATTATAATTTTAAAAGACAAACTATGTTGATACCATACCAAACTATACATATCTTTTATGCATTTCAGAGTTTCTAAACTTTCCCTGTATTGTCTGTGGCTTCCACAAAGCTCCCTCAAAATTCCCATTTAATTTCTTATGACAAGCAGTGATCTATTAAAAACCATGTTGGCAAAAGTCACAATGTAGAAGGGAAAACTGTAATTATACCAATCATTTAGGAAGCTATTTTCAAAATTCCATTTTTATCATCTTCTCAGGGTTTGTGTTTGTTGTGCTGTTTGTTAGTCTTTAAATTTGATTCCAGAAGCCAAACTTTTGATATGCCCAGTATTTACAAAGAATACCAAATAAAACAGGAGAGGAAGGTGTGGAAGAGATTGTTTTATAATTTTCAAAGCATTGGTAACTATTGAAGTTTCAGTTCAAACTCTGCTTGTCATTTGAGATCTCAAAGAAGTAGAATATCTCTCATAATATTGTAATGGTGATCCAGGCATAGAGCGTTCAGTTAAGGTTTTGATTCCTTTGTTTTTTGTAATTTATGCTTCCTATAGGAAATGGGAAATCTTTAGAGATAATGGCACAGACCTAAGGCTCATAGGAATGGAAACCCAGAAGTGGAAGGAACCTCAGAAAACAACTTAGCCAGTCTCCTCGTTTTATAAATAAGGAAACCAAGCCCTAGGTAGGGCAAGGGATTTGCCCAAGAGAGGCAATAAGAGACAGCAGCAAGGTTTGAAGATAGGTTCTGTCTCTGGAGACAGTGTTGTTCCTCCCATCCCACTCTGTCTCCACCATGAGTGGAGGTAAATCTGTAGCGTCTATTAAGATACAGCAAATAAGAAGTAGCAAGGTTATAATCACAGTGTAGCCACGTAAGAATTAGGAGATGGAGTCTAAATTTGATTTCAGATTCTAGCAGTCTGGGTCACTTTGGGCAAACCCCTTTCACCTTCAGAGTCCCATTTTTTCCACCAGAGAATGAAGAAGGGAATATGATTTGCAGCACTTAGACAGTGCTTGTAAGGGAAGCATTGTGTCAACATTATAACCAAGTACTGTAAGACTGTGATTAACATTACTATTATTATTAAAAAGGTAAAAAAAAAAAACCAAACAGATTCTGGGGTCTTGTTCACTTCGGAGGCAGCCAAAGTATCTGAAGTGAAAAATCCTAAATGCTAAAAGGGATTGAAAGTAGAGAAGTGTTCAGATCATTGGCTGGTAATCTTAAAAGGCATTTGGAGAGATCATTGGAAGAAATCCCAAAGGCCATATAATCCTGCACTCTCATTTTACAGATATGAAAACTGAGGACCCAAAATGAGTTCCCATGGGTCCTACGTGAAAGAGCCATGATTTGAATCCAGATCCTCCGATGAGTTTTAGATCTTAAAAATGTGTTTCTCATAACTTTTCTAATTTTGTCCCTTTGCTAGGAGCTAACACAGTATTACTACATTAAGGAAATCTGGGCAGCTAAATGGTATGGGTTAGAAGTCACTTAGTCCACAACCATTTATTAAGTGCTTACTGTATGACAGGGGCTGTGAATTCTACTTGAATTATTAAGAGAGACAGAAATAACACTTGATATCAAAAAATTCACATCCTCATGAAGGAGACAACATGTGTATGACTAGTAACAGATGGGGTATATAACAAAGATCTAGAAATTAATCTGAGAGGAGAAAGCATTAATAACTGGGGGGACCTGAAGAGGTCTCCAGCAGAAGATAGAATTTAAGATGATTCTTGAAGCAAGCCAGGAAAAAGAGTCTAGTCCTAGAGGAAACTCTGGGCAAAGAAATAAGAGATAGAGCCTTTCATTAACCCTGAAGATTGGAGTCACCTCCTCCAGTCATTATGGCTATCTATGGGCTACCTGAAACCTTCAGCTCTGTTGTTTCTAAGGCTTGGACTTTCTGCTAGTAGAACTGCTTATCTTAAAATAAGAGCATCCATTACAGGAGATGTTCTTTTGTCAGAGAGTGTTGTATTTGTCAGAGAGAGTTGGTGTGATTCCCAGTGGATCAGTGGGTGTCCAGACACAGCTTATGTGTTTCTAACTGCCTAAGGTCTTGTGCATAAAGAACATTGAAGGGTTTAGTGCTGATGATCCTGAGTTATCATACAGATGATATCTGCTTTCTTGCCAATACCTTCTGGGCCATTCCCTATTCTTTTGAGTATGGTTGTGTTAGATATTAAGGAATTTTGGTTGTCAACAGTCTTGTTACTATGATAATGCAGGATGATCTGTTCATCTATCTATTCTCTATGTCTCTACTTTGTTACTCCTCCATCCTATTGATACTCCATCTTTACCTTTCCTCATTCTCATTTTCAGTCATAGCATTTTATGAAAAACAGAGATCCTAAATATTTTTTTTCTGTGTATACTGCCAAGTGTATATTTGCCAAATGGCTGATGAGTTGAATTAAAATCTAATCCAAACTTATTTTTTGTCCTTATATAGTCATCTGTTATCCAAGTCCATTTCTTCGGATTAGCTAATCCTCTGAGATATTTCTTTAATCATATTGAGATGGAGCATGAGAACTGGAACTCCTTTATAAGCATCCACACATATGCCATCAACTTGTAAGCTCCCACAAAAGCCCTCTGTAAAAAAAAAAAAAAAAAAAAAAAAAAAAAAAGTTATATTTTTAAAAAATATATCAAATTCCTTAATATTGTAGTGTTCAGATATTCAAATGAAGCTACTATGAATAAATAGTACCAAGCCAAAAGGATAATTCAATACTTTAATGAATTCACAATCTCGTAAATAAAGTGCTCCTCCCATTGTAGATAACAATCTCTCCATACATTATCATCCCATTCAATTCTTGTCCATGTTCTCCAGTAAATCTTCCATTGAGTTTTACCCAATATGCTGGACCATTTTATAAAGATGATATTTTCATAAAATAGAATGACTGATAAATGGCCTGGGATTTGTGAGCACATCTGTTATGCATTATTTTTTTTCATTTAATCAGATTAAATATAGCCATAAAACTGTCAGTGTGGATAGTTGGTTATGGCATGGAAATAGCTTCATTATGTTGAGCTGGCCTTCATTAAAGTGTTATTTTAATGCCTAAAATGGGCATGAAAGTGACCATGGGTTCTTTGAGTTCTGGCCAACCTTATCCAATTGAAAGGGTTTATGCTTGGAGCCTGTCCTTTAAGGATTAACTTGGCCAATCAGTCAGCAAGCCTTTATTAGGAACATACCATGTATATGCTCAGTCCCGTGGAAAACACTGGAGATACAAATGAAAAGCCCCAAACAATCTCAGTGCTTGAAGAGCAAAGTTTAGAATGGCTCACTAACCTGAGGAGATTGGTTATGGGTTGATGATTGGGATAGAGGGAAGGGACACAGACTTCCAATTCAGATATTTTATAAAGCATGGTGGAGTTAGGATCTGCTTCCCTGGAAGTGTCTCTAAGGACATCTGAACTATTTTAAAAAATGAAATTGGACATTAACATATGCTATTAGTCAAAAGAGCATCTGACTGTATTTGAGAGTTGAACAGCCTAGTGTTATCTTTTTTCAAATTGAACATCCTGGGAAAAATTCCATAGTGATGGAATAGTTTGGAGCCGAGTAGCTGTAGGTCTTTAGGGTATAATCCTTTCCCCAGCCACTGCCTTCCTTATTTCCTAATCGCTGAATTCACTCTCAAGACATTACTGTCCCTTAACTCATCATTACTCTAATCATCAAGCTTCCCTGTTCAAGTCTTCAATCTTACATTTTTTTTCTCTGAAGTGAAATAAAGGGGAAAATGTTTCCATTGTTCTGACCTCATATCCCATAAATCAACTCCATTTACTTTTTTGCTTAGTGTTTTGAGTGGGGTGATTTATGCTGGCACATTGGTTTGGTGTATTTTTGTGTATTTGTGTTTGTTTCTTGGTGGAAATGTATTATACTCATGGAGTGTATTTGAGGGAAATATGATGGGAAATATGGAGATGTTAAAGAAGGAAAAGGTTGAGAACCACTAGGCTGCTGGGAAACCTACTGACTTTTAGCTTTAGGAGATGATTAATCTCTAGTAACTGAGAAGGAGCCTTAGGTCTCTTTGCCTTTTGAATCAGCACTCAGCCATCTGGGGGTTTGCTTAGTTAGACATGATAAGAATTGCTTTCTCAGGTTGGATCAGTGATCCGTTCAGCCCAGTATTCTATTACAGTGTTCCTAAAAGGTGTTTCTGCAAGAAAGCATTGTTTGCTTCCCAAATGCCAACCTCAAAGAGTATGGCTACAGTCAAACCTCGGTAGTAACTGGAGCCTAGGATTTGAAGTTAGAGAGAGTTCAGCTCTGTTCCTCTTCATTTAGTCATTCAAATAGGAAGAAGTTAGACTATATGATTTCTAAGACTAAATCTTTTGATTTCTCATTGTTGACTGTATAAGTTATAGACCCATCATGGATCAGATAATCTGATTCATGATAGATCTATAATTTATAGTTATAGGTGTATAGGTCTATAATTTATAAACCCATCATGGAGCATATAATCTGAAGTCATTTTGAACTTCTCTGTTTTAGTCTCTTCTATGCTCTGTGGTACAATGAAAAATGCTTTACTTGCTTCAAAATGTTTAAAGATGGATTTATCTCAGAGAACAAAACAAGGTCATAAATCCATTTTTAATATAAAGTTTTGTCATTGTAGTAGTAACTCAGTTTCTTCTCCTCTTACATTTCTAGAAATGAATTAATATAATTTTAGATGATTTAATCATCCTTCTCCCCAAAACTCACCCATTTTTTGAATTTTTCTATTACTGTCAAGGATACCACTATACCTTCCAGCCACCTCGATTCACAATCCCAGCATCATTCTCAGCTCCTCACTCTCATGAACCTCATACATCAAAATCAGTTGCCAAATTTTGTCACTTTTTTCCTCCTTCCTTCTCTCTCTCTCCATTTTAGATCAGACCCTTATAAAATTCCGTGGAGGTTAATTTGTCTCCCTTTTGCAAAATCTCTTTCTGTGCTTTTCCTAAAGCACAACAAGACTTCTCCTACCCAGTAAACTCCAGTAGCTTTTAACAAATAGATCAAATATAAACTCCTCTGTTTGATACTTAAAGCTCTCTCTAAACTGCTCCTATCTTTCCCATCTTTCCAGTTTTCTGCTATATAATACTTCAAGTACTATTTACATCAGCCTACATATTACTCTTCCTCACTCTCAAATATTATCATCTCTATTTCATGGAATCCATGGAATCCTTCAAGATTTAGTTCAAATTGGCACTTTCTACATAAATGCTTTTTCTGATCCCTCCAGATAATGGTTTCCCTCTTTAACTCATCTTCCATTTTCCCTGCATGAATCTGATAAATTTTCACATCATTGACATCCCGTAGAATGTAAGCTCCTTGAAGGCAGGCACTATTTTTGGCTTGGGATTTCTGTTTTGTCTTCTTTATCCCTGTTTCCACAAAACTTATTACATCCTCTGAAAGATGCTGGAGTAATTAAGTAATGTTTGTTGATTGATGGGGTTAGTAATGGACATCTTGGTGGTTTGGGGATGATGAGGTGCTCTGGTGCTACAATAATTAGGCACTTAGCTGAGTCCCAGACAGAGAAAGGGGGGACTAGCCTGCTCACTTCAGGATGTTGTCTAAGAATGCCAGTATATACCAACATCTGTTCACAAGTAAAAGTGGATATAAGAGGATGTTTCCTCTTTGCAAGTCTTTATTAATACTGTAAACTATTCAAGTTGGGTTCTTTTTTTTCCCTGAGGCAATTTGGGTTAAGTGACTTGTCCAAGGTCACACAGATAGGAAGTGTTAGAGGCCAGATTTGAACTCAGGTCCTCCTGATTTCAGGGCTGGTGCTCTATCCACTGCACCACCTAGCTGCCCCCAAGTTGAGTTCTTATAATTTATAAAATCATCACCTCTCATGGTTGATGCTTGTCTCTTGCCTAGATCCCATCAATTAAGCTACTATTTTGACTTCTCTATGATAAAAATCAGTGGGAAGTGGTAAAGTGGAGAGAGCAGGAATAGATATGAAAACCTAAAGTTCAACAGCCCAGGAACTATCCCATTTAAATGCACTGCTTCTTGTACACCTCTCAGCATAGCCAACCACCTGTTCTCATCCTATCCCTCATTTGCTCCCCATTTTTTTCCCTCCTTTGATGAGATAGCCTTCATTTAAATCATGAGCCAGCCATCCCTCGCTGGTCTTCTACTCAACTCCTGAAGCTTTTATTTTATCAGGCCTTTCTTCTCAGAAATCCTGGCCCAGTTTTTATGTGCCTTTGTTTTTTTTTTTTTTTTAATTCTCCTTGTTGGTTTCTCTGTATGTTCCTGATTCTGTCTGGCTCATCTTTTTCAACCGAGCTACCTTTTGAGAAGACTCACATAAAGGGCAAAAATCCATTTTGCACAGGGACCCAGTGAGGCTTCTGCATCAATAAAGTAAATTGATGGCAGTTTAACACATTTCCCAATTATTGTCTGCAAATGCTTTCCCAGCAAACAATCCCTGAAACCTTTCACACAGAAGAAACACTCCCCTGGGGAAAAAATGGGCTTGTTACCAGCCTCTGGAAGGAAAACTCTGTCAGGGGAAGAATGGGGAGTAGCCAATACAGGAGCTTCCCCTTCTCCAATCCCCTATCTGTTCAGAAGGGATAAGAGCAGGAAGGAATAAAAAAAGGGAAGCCTTCTCATCCCATCCTGGCATCCGTGATACCACAAGACTTGTCACTTTTGAGTCATTGCATTAAAAAGAGAATGGCTGCTAGCAAGCCTTTGTCCTATTTCTATCGTCTCAGCTCTTCTACTCTTCCATGCTTCCTATTTCATCTTGCTTCCCTTTATTAACAAAAAAAAGCAGTCTTTGTAAATCCAGGTAGGAGCAATCCAATCTGGTGTAACTGACTGGCCCTCTTCCAGGCTGGCCTTGGTCATTCTGCAGATCTGATTTTGGAGAGGCAGCAGGACCCCCATTCTCAAACAACTGCCGCTCTCCTGTGCTGTGTCCACAAGTGATCCTGAGCCCACTTTGCTGACCCCAGAATAGAGAACACAGGCCCAAATCTTGCACCCATTCTACTGACCACTAGAATAGGGACAACAAGTCCGAGTGATCCTGTGTCCACTATACTGACCCCAGAGCAGTAAGACAAGTCCAAGTGATACTGTGTCCATTCCACTGATCCCTAGAAGAGGGAAGACAGGCCCAAGTGATCCTGTATACATTCCACTGATCCCCAGAGCAGGGAATACAAGTTCAAGTGATCCTGAGTCCACTCTTCTGACCCTTAGAATAAGAGAGACAAGGGATTAGAATGGGCAGCATATTGGAGAAAGGAGAGTTACTGCACAGCTCTACATCCTGAGGACAATCAGTATTAATGAATATAAGGCGATATAGTGGATAAAGTCCTGTAAATTCTACTTCAGATACTTACTAGCTTTGTGATGTTTGGCAATGCACTTCATTTTTCTCATCTTTCTTTAGTTTCCTCAACTGTAAAATGGGGATAGTAATAGTATCTCCTTCATAGAATTCTTGTGAGGATTAAATGAGATGATATGCAGAGCTCTTTGCAAACTTAAAAACTATATAAATGCAAGCTAGTATTAACAATAATGACTCAGATGAGTTTAATTAACTTCTATGTATGGACCCGTTACCTCTAGGGGAAAGAAAAGTTCTGAGAAAAGAATCTTTTCAGTCCTATCATTAAATCTGTTCCAACCCTCATGGTGCCTCTTTAGTCTTCAAAAGAACCCAAATGAACTCTGGAAGATTTGGCAACCCACAGGCTAAAGAGATCTCAGAAGATCTCTCCTATTTCCAGGGTCTATAGATTGTAATTTCTTTTAGACTAAGTATTTTTCTTTTCTATTTTTTTATGTCCAAGGATCTAGCACAAAGTAATATGGTAAAAGGGAATAAATGATGAGTGGAAAACCAGAGAAATTGGTTTTGAATTTCACTTACTGATTTTTTGAGCCTCAGTTTCATCATCTGTAAAAATGAAAGGGATTGGACTCAGTGACCTTCTAGCTAAAACTTATGATTCTAGTCATCATTTAAAAAGTATGTATTGAATTAAATAAATTCAAGAGAAGACATTCACTGAGATTAGCTGGGACTACACACACACACACACACACACACACTCTCTCTCTCTCTCTCTCTCTCTCTCTCTCTCTCTCTCTCTCTCTCTCTATATATATATATATATATATATATATATATATATATGCACAACATTGTATTGACTTATCCAGCTAAATCCTTTAAATTTCTAAGGGTCAACCACTTAGATGAAAATTTATTCCCTGTTTTAGGTTCATCCTTAGATCTACTTGGAAGGGATTCATGGCCTTGGAGAACAAGTTAGCCCCACAGCAAGGAGTTCTCTCTGAAGACCTTGGTGTGGCCCAAATTGTTCTGAAACTGTAGGAAGAAGGAGAGAGAAAATGGGGAACAGGGGATAATTTTATTTTAGTTCAGAGAAGGTCAACTTTCTGATGATTTCACATGGAGATTCAACTTTAAAATCCTGTAGCTAGGTCACTATCTCCCTCCCACTTCCCATCCCTTGCATAAGAATAGTTATATAAGACCTTTCTATCCTAGTTCACATGGACCAAGTTCTTATTTCAAAAAGAGATCTAGGGAAACCAAAAAAGCTTTCAAATGACCAAAGACAAGAAGGTGAAGCTTCCTAGAGGCAGAACAAGAGCATTAAAAGCATGCAGTTAAAACTTCTCCCAGGTAACCTGCTTCTGGGGAGCAAGAGGAATGGCTTGGTCTTCAAAGAGATATAAATGCACCCTTACAAACTCTACAATGATTTGGGCTCTTAAGAACCCTTTGTGAAGGCAGCAGTTTTGTCTGCTCCTCAGACAAAGGCTTCCCAGAAGAATCTTTTTTTTTTCCCCCTTGGAAGATGAAGAGTTGAGGAAGGGACTCCTTGAACCAGAGAAGCTGGGGGATGCTATCCAGTCTAACAACACCAAAGAAACAGTGCTTTTTCTGCACAGCTTCAATTCTTATCCACCTTCCTCTGAAGCCAGCTGAGAGCCCACAACATATTTTGCATTTTTTATTGGGTTTCTACAGTGCTCTGCCTACTGCTAGTTTAAAATGAGCTCCTACACACAAAACAGCTTTTTTTCTATGCATCTAGCAGATATTAGCACAGCAGCAACAAAACCCAGTTTAAAGATTGCTTTTACTTGTCTCAATCCAAGTTCTGTCTCAAAGTAACTAGGCCCAAAAGCTTTAGAAGGGGAAAGGTAGTAGTAGTCATTGACCCTAATGTTTGATTCTCTTTTACCACAAATAGAGCAGAGTATCAAAATTTACATCATAGAATAATTGATTTAGAAAGGAGCTATTCTTATCCCTGCATTTTACAGATCAGGAAGGTGGGGACCAGAAGGTCTGATACTGATAATGATACCAATAAAATAAAATACCAATAATAGTAGTAATTATATTTTTTATTGGTCTTACTGTTCTTTCACCTTCAAAAAAACCTGTTATACTACAGAGAAGTTGAAAACAACCCCTCCATCTGTCAGATCCCTCTGAAGATCTTGCTTGGTTTTTAAGCATTAATTAGGCTATTTTACAATAATCGTTTGTCAGTTCTTGGTGGTGTGTTTTTTTGTTGTTTTCAGCCACACTTTCCTTTGCTCTTTGGTGTGAGTGATTCTCTTGTACTGTGGGCTTGAACCGTCCTGGAAGTACTTGACTTTTTCTCACCAATGGCCTCTGTAATATCTCTAATAGTCATTGAAAGTACTCTTTCAGAGGTACAGCTTTTGATTACATCTTTGAGTTGATATCCAGTTATAAAAATCCCAGATCTAAAATCATATACAGCTTACAAAATCAAACACTCAATTAACAGAAAAATAACTAAGGGTGAGGAAACTAGAATGATTTGGTTTAGGCAGCTTTGTACTAATGGAAGTATATACACAATCAATACTAAACAAAATTAACCATTTTCAAAACTATTTTTTATCCTAAGTAATTTTAACTCTGTTGTAGAAAGTGTACTTAATTAACCTTTGGAGAATATTTTAAACTCTACACATTTAACTATTTATTTAACTATACCCAGAATTTTAACTAATACACAGAATTTCAAAATCAAGGCAACGTACTCTTGATGTGGCGGATTGGCCATTTCCTCTGTGGGATCTTTTAGATAATCCATGGATGGTGAGGTAAAGTTGAGTTCAAGGATTCAATTTAACAAATCCAACAAAATGAAGTGCCCACTATATCAGGCACTGTGGGGAATACAAAGACAAAACTGCTTCCCTCAAGAAGCTTACATCCTATTGCAGAGAATACAAAATACTGAGACAGATCACAAGTCAGTAGCTATATTTTACTGGAAACACTATGAGTAATTTAACTCACATTTATGACAGTAAACATATGCATAACAGACACAGCATGGTATTTTCTGCTAGTGGGAAAATCTCTGGAGCTTCATTTACATCCTCCTACAGCCTACACAAGCACTAGTAATATGGTCTCTCTGCCTCTGGAGCAGAAGGAATTTCTGAGATTTCCATTTTTCTCCAAATTAATGAGTTAACACCTCATAGTAATAATTTACTTTGATATTCCTGATAAGTAGCTAATTTCTGATGGGTTTGAGGAAGGACTGAGTTCATATTACGTGGAATAATATTATTCCCCCCTGTCCCTTCTACATTCTGCTACTTGGTAATTACTGTAAAATTTGACTCTAAAAAGCCCACCCTCAGCCCTAATGTAGTGATTTTTTCATTATCTCTAAAAAGGAAATACAACTCCTTTGGCTAGCATTTAAAATCCTTCAAAATCTGATTGTAGCCAGCCTTTCCAGACTGATTAACCTCCCTCACATACTCCTGATTTGGGACACACTAGTCTATTTGGTTCTTTCCTCAAATCGTATTCCATCATTGGGCCTCCAACCAGTCTTGGAATGTATTTGTTCCTCGCCTCTCCCTCTGGAGACCCCCAACTCCCTCAAAGATTCTGTTCCATTGCCCCTTCCTAAACAAGACCTTTTCTGATGTCCAGCTGCATTCATCTTGTAGAATATAAATATTTTTAGGGAAGGGACTATTTTGTCTTTAATCTTTGTATTTAGAGCACCAAGCACAGTCTGGAGTATAGTAGGCAGGTGCTTAATTTATTGGAGTTAAGTTAAATGCAATGGAATTGGTTCGAACATTTTTGTTGTTGTTGTAATCTGGTGAAGTCTACGGATCCCTTCTCAGAATGGTGATCTTAAATATAGTTGAAAGAAATACTAAATTTTCTCCAGTAAAACTCCTGGAACCCTTGAAATTTGTGAACCCCAAGAAGAGATATCCCACCAACCCTGTCTTAGTTGATAAATGACTCATTATTCTCCCCTATCTTTGTCTCTCAGTACTTAGTTATACATTGGCTTGGAAAAGGAGCTTGAAATCTCCCTGTCCTCTGCAAATTCTGCCATAGTTTTTTGATCTTTTTAACATTAGAGAAACTAGCTCCTATTCCTGGAACAGAATTTTCTATCTCTATGACTGGAGACTGGTCTTGGAGGCAGAAGAAAGCCATTGCAGGACAGTTTTTGATCCATTTCTTCATCCTCTCTCCAGTTATTTTGTTTCTTTGTTTTCCACAGAATCATATTGTCTTTACATTAGATATCACATCATGATCTTAGTTTGATTTAGAAAGCAGAAGTGGGCTCTAAATAACACATCCTATAGGCAGATTGATTGGCCTAAAAGCTAATAGATAGAGAGAAGAAAAGAAAAGAAAGCTTACTCCAAGAAACCTGGTCTTAGCATGTAAAAATGCTCCAAGTAAATATTTTCTCTTGCCAGTTATTAACATAGATGATCTCACTTTTCACCTTATCTTTTCATCTAGTTGCAACTAAATAACCCACATCACTGAAATGCAAACTTTGTTATGAAATATTTCACAGTATTTCCTTAAAAGACAAGCTTATTTTTTTCTTGCCTTTGCTGTTTGAGGAAAAAACATATTTATAATCTGTATTTTTATTTTTCTCTGAGCCCCTTATTTGCAGTGTAGAAAGGACAATTACTGTTTCTTGATGCTTAACAGAAGAATTTTTAACTTTTTTCCTCCCAATGTGCCATATGTCAGGTTTTGTCTACATAAACTGAAATGAAGTAATCAACAGAATTATCCAATGAATTTGATCAATGGACACTGTAAGCTTCTTGAGGTCAGGGACTGTTTTACTTTTTGTTTGTATAATCTGGTTCCTAAGAGGGGTATAATAAATGAGTGATTATTAACTTAAATTTAATGGATTTATCAGAACAGAATCTAACATATTAATGAATGGAGGCAATTAGCACATTGATTAACTAGAGTCCTGTTCTATTCTGAAAGATAATCATTTGTGAACTTTGGTTAAGGTCCTATGCCTTGATGGTAGGTGTTAATATATATTAACTGAGGCTGAGTCTTTGCCAAGGAATAAAAAAAAAATTATTAAATTAAAAGTACTTATTATTCAAAGACATTATCATTTCCTGACAAATACTAATGGCTCTAATGAAAGAAAAAGATCATAGTTTAACATAAAAAATGACTAGAGTTGACAGAAGTAAATATAACCTATAATTAATGTTGTAATTATTCTGTACTTAGAAACTTTAGCCCTATTCTACTTTAGCTGCAATATAGGAAATAGAAATAGGGTCCAGACCTGTGATTTCATTGTCATAAAGAAATACTAGGTGAAGAAACCCCCTCTACCATTGTAGGTCAACACCTTCTCTGTAACTTATTATCTAAGACAGTTATCTAGAACATTGAGAGGTTAAGTGATTTGCCCAGAGTCACATAGCAAGTAGGTGTTAGAAATGAAACTTAACCCAGATCTTTCTGATTCTGAAACTGGCTCACTCTTAGCTATTCCAGACTGCTCTGTAATAAAGCAGGCCAAAATAAAGGAGGCTAAGATTTTCAAGTGTTTTTCCTTCTCTTCTTCTTTCTTTTCCTCTCTTCATTAGTGTAGTAAAATAAGATCTTTTAAAGGCCTTTTTCCATCTTGACCAGTTTTTTTTGGGGGGGGAGTGTTAGCTGATGATGTATCACTGAATACCTAAATTAATTTCACATTTATTTATAAGAACTTTTTTTCTGGCTTGTGTGTGTGTTTCCAGAGATTAGCAAAATGCTTGACATATTCAGCACTTAATAATCTCTATCTCTCTATTTCTCAATCTATCTGTCTGTCTGTCTGTCTATCTATCTATCTAGTGCCTACTATTTGCCAGTCATTGAATGAGAAGTTGAAGTTACAAAAATAAGTGAAATTTTCCCTGTCCTTGTCTCCCCTATGTCATGCTGACCCTTGATTTTCCCAATCCATCCCCCAAGTCTGCTTTTGAATGTTTTTTTTGTGGCAGTCCTTTTTGTAATGGCAAGAAACTAGAAACTGAGTGGATGCCCATCAGTTGGAGAATGGCTGAATAAATTATAATATATGAATGTTAGGAAATATTATTGTTCTATAAGAAATAATCAGCAGAATGATTTCAAAAAGGCCTGGAGAGACTTAACATGAACTGATGCTAAGTGAAGTGAGCGGAACCAGGACATCATTGTACACAGCTGATCAATTCTGATAGATGTGGCTCTTTCCAACAATGAGATGATTCAGTCCAGTTCCAATGGTCTTATGATAGAGAGAGAGCCATCTGCATCTAGAGAGTGGACTGTGGAAACTGAGTGTGGATCACAACACAGAATTTTCACTCTTTTTGTTGTTTGCTTGCATTTTGTTTTCTTTCTCATTTTTTCCTTTTTGATTTTTCTTGTGCAGCAAGATTATTATATAAATATGTATACATATATTGGATTTAACATATATTTTAACATATTTTGGATGATTTGCCATTTAGGGAAGGGTTGGTATGAAGGAGGGGAAAATTTGGAACATAAGGTTTTGTAAGGGTCAATGCTGAAAAAATTTTCCATGCATATGTTTTGAAAATAAGAAGCTCTAATATGCTTTAAAAAATATTTCCCAATTTTTTGAACAGTTATTAAAAATTTCATTTTCTCCTTTTGTCTCTGTCTCTAATTCTCTCTCTCTCTCTTTTTGTCTCTCTCTCTCTCTCTCTCTTTCTCTCTCTCTCTCTCTCTTTCTCCTTCCTACTCTCTTTCTGTTCTTCTCTTCCCCTCTCCATAAGGAGACAAGTAAGTTTATATCAATTATACATGTGAGGTCATACAAAATGTATTTCTATATTAGGCATGTTGCAGAAGAAAACATAGAGATAAAACAAAACAAGAAAAATTAATTTTAAAAAGTATGCTTCAATTTGCATTTAGAGTTCATAAGTTCTTTCTCTGAAAGGTGGATAGTAGTCTTTAGAAATATCTTGGATCATTGTCTTGATCAAAGTAGCTGTGTCTTTCACAGTTGATTGTCTTTAATATATTGTTCTTATGTGCACAATGTTCTGGTTCTGCTCACTTCACTCAGCATCTGTTCATATAAGTCTTCCTTGGTTTTTCTGAAACTATCCTGCTCGTCATTTGTTATAGAACAATAGTATTCCATTCTGTTCCTAAACCAAACTTGTTCAGTCATTCTCCAGTTGATGGTCATACCCTTTGATTTCCAAAATTACCCCACAAAGGATACTTTCCTTTTTATTTCTAATCTCTTTGGGATATACATATAGCAGTGGTCTTGCTGGATCAAAAGGTATGCACAATGTTATAACCCTTTGGGCATAGTTTCAAGAATGGTTGGATCAGTTTACAATTCCATCAACAGTGGATTAGTTTCCCAGTTTTCCTATAACCCCTCCAAAATTTATCATTTTCTTTTTCTGCCATATTAGTCAATCTGATAAATGTGAGTCAGTACTTCAGAGTTGTTTTAATTTACATTTCTCTAATCAATAGTGATTTAGAGCAATTTTTTCATATGAGTATAGATTTCTTTAATTTATTCATCTTGAGAACTGCCTGTTCATATCCTTTGGTCATTTGTCAATTGGGGAATGATTTGTATTCTTATAAATTTGATTCAGTTCTCTCAGAAATGAGACCTTTATCAGAAACACTGACTGCAAAAAATTGTTTCCTAGCTTTCTGCTTCTAATCTTGGTTGCATTGGTTTGGTCTGTGCAAAAGCTTTTCAATTTAATATAATCAAAATTATTCATTTTATATTTCATGATGTTGCTCCCTTCTCCCTTCTTCAAAGATTTGATTATTCCTTGCTTTCCTAATTTGCTTATAGCTTCAACCTTTATGCCTAAATCATGTACCCATTTTGATTTTATCTTGATAAAGTATATGAAAATGTTGGTTTATGCCTAGTTTATACCATATTATTTTCCAGTGTTCCCAGCAGTTTTTGTCAAATACTCAGTACCATTTTAGGAAGTAGTTCCAGGGTTTTTTTTTTTTTTTTTAAGTTTGTGGTGCTTTCAAAGTGGTGTGATCTGAGTTGATGTCTGGTCAATGCTTTCTTGGTCTACAATTCATCCGTATCCAGGAAGGGCCCTTGATCTCTTAGGATTGCAATCATCACTGCTCCTCAGTATAAGGAATAAGTGTATTATTAATAACTACCTTTTATTAAGGTGTTAAAATATTTTTTAAATGAGTCATACTTGGGAAGTGACTTGATAAGGACAAACTTGTCTATGAAGTTGAAAGTTCTAATGGGTATCAGAATATTGTCAGCCTTTTCTAGGAATAATTGAGTTGAATGACTGTGTCCACATATTTCAGAACCTAATAAGGAGGAAGATCTGAGTTAAAAGGATCCAAGAAATGAGAATACTCTTCAGATGAAGAACTTGAAAGACTTAGGAATAAGCCTTACTATTTCTTAGAAAGGAACTTAAAGTAACAATAGACATCATGTCAGCTTGCCTAAAGAAAAACCTGAACAGTAAATGGGAAAACCACAAAATGTGGAAATGAGATCAGCACACATCAAAGATATATAAAGAAATAGGAGTCTGTTTGTGGCTGTGACTATATAATGATAAAGCAGCCGTGAAATTCAGTCAATCTAGTCAAAGTGAAAAATAAATCAACCTCTTTCCTCACCCCCCCCCACACCTAACTCATTCTATTTTGTTTCTTTTTTAAATAAATCATATCTGTTGTTTAGCTTTGAAAAGACAAAACAATCCAATGATTGACTGAATTCTTGTCTTTGAACATTGTGGAGGCAGATGCAAGTGGTTACAAACAGTGTTCAATTATTCTATCCTTGATGGAAGATGACTAAAAAGACAAACATTTTAATGAGTTTTTTTTTTCTCCTTACCTGAGACTTTATGAAAAAATATCTACTGTGACTAATCAAGAGAAATTTCCATTTGTGTTGGGCAAAATAAAGAGAAAAAATAGATTAAATGGAAGAAAGAGTACTGTTCAAAAGGTACCTTTAAAAAGATGGATTATTCATATTAAGCCTAATGACCTGTATAGTAAAGAACTAGAAAAGACTTTTTTTTTTTTTTTGAGAACTCCAAGTAGTAGTCCTTGGACTCTGGAAAAGGACAAAAGTTTTATTTAAAGGAAGAACCAGAGATTTGTCATCTTAACCTTAACACCTGACAGGAATTGGCTAGTAACTCTTTGAGGCAATATCTGAGGTTCCCTTTATTTTTTTAAGGAAAATGTCTATGTTGGGATAAACAATCCCCCTAACTCACCTCAGAATTTGAGGACTGTTAGTCCCAAACTGGTTTAGCCCAAATATATGTTACAGCTTTTTGGAGCCACAAATGACAGATGGATACCAAAGGTGCCTGGGCAGCCCTGAAAAAGCCTGGAAAAGAAGCTCCTTCACCAGAGATGCTAGTCCTCCCTGAATACCCATAGATCCCAAAAAGCATAGACATTCTCCTTAAAAAATAAAGGGAAGCTCAGATATTGCCTCAAAGAGTTACTAGCTGTATCACCTTGGGAAAACAATTTAATCTATTTCTCCATTTATGAAATGAGAGGGTTGGACTTAGTCGACTTCCAAGGTCTAAGTATATGATCCTATGAATCAGCAACAGAAATTGGTTTATACCGTTCTATACCTTCAAATAGCATTGATTACTATTGCTAGGAAAGTCCATATTGTACCTGTAGTCAATTTCCATGTAAATGACTTAAGAGTTAACTGGATATTTTCATTTGGGGTATTTGTATTCATAAGCACTTAGTATAGTCCCCAACACATAGTATGCACTTAATTAATGACTGGTGATTACTTGATTGGTGAAATAGTTATTTTGTTTAATTTTTTTCCCTTTCAACAGATATTTGGCAACATGTCTACTCTGTTACACACTATATACTCCTTTCTGGACGTGATAGAAAGTCTAGATAAACCATAGTTCCTATTCTTATGGGTTCTTAAAATCAGTAGGGAGATAAGCTACAAAACCAGAATCAATCAGTAAGTTATTATGAAGTACCTACTATGTTCCAGACATTGTGCCAAGTGCTAGAAATACAAATAAAGGCAAAAGATAATCCCTGCCTCAGAAAACATGATTGAATATCACAGTCTTGTGGTATTCAAAAAAAAAGTTAGGGGAAAATTGCTATTCTTATCCAATGAATTAATGTTTATAAAGTATTTAACACAATACCTGGAATGTAGTACGTATTATTTAAATACTTATTCCTCTTCTCAAGCCCTGAGTTTAGAGAACTTTTTAACTATCCCCTAAACTCTAGTATTCTATGTAATCCACAATCCAATCAAATCATTCCCTCAGTGAGACCACCAGATAAATATCATCTAGTTAATTTCTCATTAAAATCTTCCCCTGGATGTTTGCATAGTAAATACTTGATCAGAAGAGCCGCCCCTAACCTCCCATCCCATTCCTTCTTCTCCACTACTTAATCAGACCTAATTGATATTCCTTTTCCTTATCCACAAAACATTTAAATCTATTTCCCACTTAATCTGTTTTGACTTAAAAAGGTACTGCTCTAGTCTAGATTTTTTTTTTAAAGCTTGTTAAAGTCATTAGAGCATTAAAATGTAAATTCAAATTGTTGTCTATTATACAAGATGAAAAGGAATCATGAACACTTTATAATGGTGATAGGGACCCACACAGGGCATGTGCAAGCTGGTGAGTTTGGAGAATGTCCTTCTGGGACCATTAGTCTATCTGTGTGTCTTGGCTCAATAGGAACAGTGTGTTAGAACACCTGTGTGGAAAATAATTCTATATACATTTGCCTGTCTTTATCAATTAATATGGAAGGAGCAAAACAATTCTATATACATTTGGCTGTCTTTATCAATTAACATGGAATGAGCAAAACAATTCTATATATATTTGCCTGTCTTTGTCAATTAATATGGAATGAGCCAAACAATTCTATATACATTTGGCTGTCTTTATCAATTAATATGGAATGAGCAAAACGATTCTATATACATTTGGCTGTCTTTATCAATTAATATGGAATGAGCTCTGAAGATGCTGTAGGATAACTCCCCTGCCATGTTTTCTGTTCAGTGCTAACCAAGATTAAGGGTTGCAGGCTAGGGACACCATCTGACAGGGCTTGGCATTGGTATGAAGCAGCCATATGCCTCTGATGCATAATGAAAGCAAATTCTTTAGACATCACTTAGTGGGTGTTTGAGAAGAGCTGCATCCCCTGTAGTGAGCTGACATTGATTACACAGCCAGAAAATAATACAAATCGCTGAGATTTATATATGATTTTAAGATTTACAACATATTTTATATGCAAATGCTTCCAAATAACTCTGTGAGTTAGATACTACAGGTTTTATTCCCCCTCCCCGCTAGAGATGAAGAAACTCAAATAGATTAAATAGTTTACTAGGATCATTTCTTCAGGAAATTTGCGAGATGAGATTTGAAACTAGGGTGTCCGGATTTCAGGCCTTACATTTTTATAAAATTTTATATCCCTCATACTCTTTACTATTTTCCTCTGTAGTAGGATATAGTTAAGCCAGAAAACTCTTATTGGTGATTTCTAATAACATATACCTTCTTTTACACTTGTAATCCTTCCTCTTGCTAAGAGGAGGGAAGCATACTTCATGTTAAACCCTCTGACATCAGGACTAATAACTATTTTGAAAGCTTTCAATATTGTTTTTTTCCTTTATGTTGCTGTAAATTGATTTACTGATTCCATTTACTACACTTTGTATCAGTTCATATATGCCTTCTCTGATGTTTTTGAATTTATTCTTTTCATGATATACTAATATATATTAAAATATAAAGATTAGGACAGGCTCTATGGTTTCTTTTATATGGAGAACTCCCTGATGAGGAAATCCCCTTCACCAATATAGCCTGGTACCTTCTCTGAATCTTAAAAGATTATATCTAGAGTTCTGAGAAGTAACTTGCTCAGGTTCGAATAACCAGTACGTATCAGGATTAAGACATAAACTCAGCTTTTCCTAGCTCTAAGACTTGTTCTTTCCTTGTTAAGCCATGCTTTCCCCATATTTACTCCAATCTGTTCAGGTCTTTCCCAAATAGTGAACACTCATTTTGTTCCCAGTGTTTGTTTTTGCCACTACAAAAAGTGTTGCTATAAGCATTTCCCCATGGAAGAAAGGGAAGAACCTTCCCTAGCTGTTCTTGATGTTCATGGAATAGATGTCCAATTCTGGTTTGGTTGGGCAAAAGATGTATACAGTTTGTTTATTTTTCTAGCCTACTTCCAAAAGTTCTAGCTTTCTGGAACAGTTGGACTAAGTAACTTTCTATAACAAATTATCCTGGGGATGTACTTCCCATGGCTAAGCCCATAATATATGGTAATGGGGGACTGGTTGGTACTGGCAAGGAGGGCACTCATCCTAACTCTTTCTCATTTATCCTTCATGATAAAGTGTGAGACTAGGAAATCAAGGGCCAATTGGAAAGATGTTTTTTGAGAACGTTTAGTTATATTTTAGATTTTTATCAAGTTTAATGTTAAAAATTATGGGGGATATCGTTCTTTATTTCTGTTTTTGTTTTTTCATGACTGGATAGAACTGTTCTTATAATTTCATTGGCATTGGGAACTTCCACGTGAGATAAACAGAACAATACCTTTTTATAATTTAAAATTATCAAAGAGTTACTTATAACTCTGAGAAGTTATGACTTGTCCAGGTTCACCAAGATGTTTCAGAAGAAGGATTTGAAATCAGGTCCTTTTTGCTTCAAGGCAAGCTTTCTATCTACTACAAATCTGTCTCTCCCTTTTATGATTAAATGTTCTTTTGTTTAAGGTCATAATATTTTTATTTTATTTTTTTTATTAAAGCTTTTTATCTTTCAAAACTTATGCATGGATAATTCTTCAACATTAACTCTTACAAAACCTGTGTTGCATTTTTCCCTCTCTTCCCCCACCCCCTCCACTAGATGGTAAGTAGTCCAATATATGTTAAATATTGTAGAAATATATTAAATCCAATATATGCATACATATTTATACAATTACATGATTGAATATTTAATAAGTGTTCACCAGACACTGTTACTACAGTGTCTGGAACATAATAGATATCATATAAATTTTTATTCTTTTCACTGCCCTTTTTCCCTTTCTCCCAGAAATCTAGACTTTCTTTCTTCCTAAATTCTTATAAATTCTGCCTTTCATACAGGCATTAGTGTGGAATAATCATTTACCTTTAATAAAGAGAGTTTTATGCAAACAGACTTGAGTATATATAAAATGAACTCGCTAGTTTTTTAGGAAGAAGGGAGCTAACCATAGCTGCATTAAGCATGCGCTAAGAAGCCAAAATGTGTACTTTCTTCATGAGTTTGCAATAAATTGTCCTGATTCCAACACATTAGAGAAAACTCCCATTGGGTGATGAAGATGTTTGTTCCACTAGTTTAATTTAGAAAGGACTCCTTAGGAAGACAATGGAAATGGGAGACCCTCGTAAAGAGTCAGTAAAATCTTGCCCAAGATCCTGACCATTTACAGGTGTTTTTAAGCTGTTATGAAGAAAGCACTGACTTTTGCTACAGAGTAAATTCTGTATTGAGGCTTTTTTTTTTCATTTCTCCAATTCGACATTAATTATTCTACCTGACCCTTTCCAAAAGGAAAGAAAAGAAAAAGCTTCCAATTTCTGTATATGTTCATTTAAAACAATCTAAAAACAATGACAAAAAGACTTCAGCCCGATGGCATAATTATTATAATTCCCATTATTAAATGACTAACAGGATGCACATTAAGTGTCTCTGGAATAAAAACAGTAAGTGGATAATGAAAAGAGCTGTGTTTTCAGTGGAGCAGAAGAGACAGTTCCAGGTGAAGAAGTGATTAAAATATTGGTGCACAGACATCAAACAGTGTTTTCTTAATGATAAAATTCTGCAATGGGCTGGGGAATAATGAGACTTCTTTAATATCCTTTAAAGCACTAGGCGTTGTACTGACGTCTGTTGCGTGACTCTGGAGCCTATTGGGGTTTTTTATGATGGCGATAAATCAGCAATTATATAAAATATAATAACTTGGTGTTTTTTAATCAAAGACTATTATTAGAATGGTATGGTATCTGGAGTTCCTCCATAGTTAGTGTATTAAAAATATTCTTTATTAAGTACATCCATAAAGATTGTCAGAGTAAGTGGAAAATAACCTATTTGCAGGTCAAGCAACTGCATTTTTAATGTTCTGTAGCTGCTGAATCACGGCTGATTAATACTTTCTCAACCAGATGTGATTAACTAGGAGTCCGGCTTGGAAGAGCCTTCTCATTAGTTGTCCCATTATTGCCTTAGTCTCTTACTTATAGATTGATTAGCACACCAATTAGCCACCCTTCCTTTTTCACTCAGAGCTAAGAAGTATATGGCTTAACTATGTATAGGTGGCAATTCTAGTACTGGTTCCTTCTGGGTTCCATGACAGTGGAACAGCAAGGAGAATCAAAGGAAAATGCTCTGGACTGAGTAAAAGGACTTGGGCCAAACTTGACTTTGAGATTTAATCTCTATGTTTGGAAGTATTCCTCTGCACAATGAAGATACTGAACTAGATGACTTTTAAAGTCATTTACAAACTCTCAATTCTTTACAAACCTTTACAAACCTTCTCAAACCTTTACAAACTCTCAGTTCTAGGATATGAATGGGGAGAGTCCTTTGAAATCTTCTCTATCACTCAGTATGACTAGTTGTTTGTCTTTGGAGAAGAATTGTTCCACACATCCCCAACTATACCCATTCCATCAGTTCTGCCTCATGTATTTACCAAAATTCAAAGATCATTTTCCATAATCACTCACTTTTTATAGTACCTTCCCATACATTACCTCATTTATTTCAATGAAATGTTAAAACTAGAAGAGATTTCAGAAATGATCTAGTCTAGCTTCCTTATCTGGCAGATAAAGGTCTAGAGAACTCTAGTAGCAATTTCTTCCAAGTCATACAGTAACCAACTCTAAGGGGAGGACCTGAATCCAAGTCCAGTCCTTTTGCTCCAGGCCCCTGATCTTCCAGTTATAAAAAGCTGGAGTTCACATGAGAGCCCCCTAACAAGTATCAACTCTTACAAACTCAGATAATCAAGGAAACCTAGAAGTATAGAGATAGTATAATAATAGGTCACCTACCTTCATAATACTCTCCAAATTTTTTTTAGTTATTCATTCTAAATATTTTACCACTCTACTTCGTTCCCCCCCCAAAAAAAAATGTTTTTCTGTTCTTTGGAAAACCACATTTGGATTACTTGGCCTGACATTCAAATTCCTTCCTAATTTAGCACAATTTTACTTTCCAGGATTATCACTCCCTTCATATTTTCCCTTCAAGTCAAATTGAGCCACTCTGATTCTCAAACAATCTCTTATGTTCCTCTTTCCATGCTTTGGCTAATGATGTTTTCTGTCCTGGGAATAACTTTCCACTCTTTAACTGCTGAATTTGATTTTGAAGACATTTTAGATCCCACCTTGTCCACAAAGCCTTTGAGTCTTTTCTACCCCTGCTCCAACTTCTTTTCTACTTTAGATTTAAAGTAGTACTTAATTTTGTATCTTTATAATATACTTATCATATAATATTAATTTATGTGTTCTATTTACTCTACTAGAAAACTTAAAGAGGCAAAGATGATTTCTTATCTAGATTGCAAGAGTATATATATGCTCTACCCACCTTAATAATATATATTCAGTCAGTATTCAGATAGTTTTCAGTTTAAAGAGGAAGAAAGATTATCACATCCTGATTTGATCCTCTGGAGTCTTGAATCTGGTTACTCAGTCTTTGGGGTATGGACCATTTTTGTAATTTTCCTTAGGAACCATGAAGCTTTTAGAAAAACAGACTCACCTCAAATTCCCCTTGCATTCATTTGCAAATCATAACATCAGTGTATGAATTTACAATTGTATATATATTTATCTGTTATCCATCAAGAATATCTTCCTTTAGCTAATATGTCCAAGAAACAACATGAGGTATCTGAAAAGCTCTTTCCTGATTATAAATTCAGATAAAGGGATTTCAAGGAGATATGCCATCCATATCATACTGTATTCCAAATTATAAGATCTTTGATTTAGAACTGGGGAAAGACCATAGCAGTCATCTGATCCAATCACACTCATTTAAATAAGATTAAATGATTTACCCAAAGTCAAACTCTGGGAGAGACAACTCTTCTTATTTCATATTCTACATAGGTTTTAATGACCCATGCTATCTCTCAATAATTCTTTCCCAAAACTTTTTAGTGGTGCTGGTCAATTTAGATCAGAGTATTTTCTTCCACTGGCCATTGGTGGATAATGATAATGATAATGATAAATCTTATTTTCTCTTCTCCTCTTTTTCCTTTCACCCTCCCTCCCTCTCTCCTTATCTTCTTTCCTTCCTACTTTCTCTTCTGATTACAATCTTCTGCCCCTTTGAACATTTATATCCACATACACAAAAGAAAAAAAAATCCCGATTTTAAAAAATCTAATAAATGTAGTTATAGTTAGCATCTTCCCTCCCATAACTATCTTGAAGTCATTTTGTACATAGTATTCATATGCTTAATGTATATTTCCTCACCCATTAGAATGGAAGCTCCATGAAATCAAAGACTATTTCAATTTTGAATTTATAAATCCAATACTTAGCACAGTGCTTGGCACATATTAAGTACTTAATAGATTCTGAGTTCCATTTCTTTTCTATCTTGATTAAGCCAACTCTTCCTAATGTTACCCAGATTTTGTGTTTCATTGATGGTATTCCAAGAAGCCTAGTATAGTGAACTACAGAAGGGGTTTAGCAAAGTCTAGCTTGCTGGACTGCTTCAGCTGTATGTCCTCATTTCCCCTGCCAGAATGGGGCCAGAATGGTCCTGGAGAGATGCTAGGATAAGGAAATTTTAAAAATTAACATTTCAGTTTTGCTTTTGCCTCTAAAATCCCATAGCCAACTCCTCCAGTTATTTACCATATTTGCACACATCTGTGTGGGGGTGTGTGTGTGTGTATTGTTAGAGTGAAGACTACACACTGATAATATGGCACTCATGTCTGACTTAGAGACTTCTTGAGTTCCATTGGCTTTTTTTTTCTTGACATCTTTCATGTCCAGAGCCATCTGGGTCCAGTGGCCAGAGAGATAGATCAGGATGACTGGAGATAGCCCTGGATGCAGTGAGAGACTTTGACCTTTTTAAGCTAAAGTCTTCAACAGGACTGAGTTTGACTGAAGTTGTACCTATTCAGTGATTAAAATTAAGTAGCAATTGAGACAAAGAAGGGCACCTTTCTAGTTTTCACTCAACAGCATTCTATCTTGGCAGTCATATATATAGGCTATTCTTTCATGTACACACAGTTAACCTAGGGTAGGGAAAAATAGCATCCCAAAGAAATGAAATAATACAAAGGAGGGGATCAGTAAGAGATAAGCTGAATTTCAAATTGATGAAACTGAAGAAGAGGTCAGTTGTTAATTTTAATTGTTTTCTTATATTCAATCAACACACATTTAATCATATATTCCATATGGAAAAAAAAAAACTATACTAGATACTAGAAATACAAAAATCAAAATGAAAGTAGTCCTGCCCTCAAGGAGCTTACTTCTCTTTTGAAGTCTGTTTTTAACAAACTGAAAAGGTCTCCTGGTTGTTACTGCCTTCGTTGTTACCCATGTGCCAATTAAACACAAGTTAGTATTATTTGAGAAACTGATCTTCCCACAGTGAAATTCATTCCATATCTTACCAATTTGTTTTTCTTTAATCCAAGTTTCCTCTCTGAGGTTCACGAAGTGGCCACAATTATTGCCTGTTTGTATTAAAAGCTCATTTAAGAGAGGGCATTCAACTAGGCAGTGAAAACCCCAAGGGCAGGATTGGGGAGGGGGGTTAATGAAGTATTTAGATGGACTCTATTGAAGTATCGATTTCCCCATTTAAAAATTGGACATTAAACATTTAAGTGACTGCTTTGTTAATGAGAAGTTAAAGTCGAAGAGGTCAGAGGCTGTCCTCAAATCCCCATCTGTAACTCCCATGGGCTTTACTGAGAGTTTCACACATAGAACTAATGGTAATGTTGTTTTAAGCTTTCTTTGATGTTAACGTCAGAGTCATGTTCTTTCATTTTGAGGGCTCAACTCCTAGATAATCATTAACACTTGTTTTTAACATCTCTTCCATTTGAGAAACTCTGAAGACATGCTCTGCTTTATTTCATAGGTGCCTTTTCAGTGGATTGCTTTCTGTCTTTCTCCTGCCATCATCCACAGGTCAAGGAGTAAAAATACAGTACAGAAATTAGCCACTGACCAGGGCCTGGACATGAAGCATTCTTGGTACAATCTGCCCCTAAGCTTTGAATGAGGATGAATGTCTAGGGAGTTGGAAGAAGAGAAAGGAAAATGGGTCTGAGTGTTCTCACCTTAAGATGTGATATCTGGAGCCACTGCTGATGTCAAATCCAACTACTGAATGACCGTCACCCGTCCTAATAAACATCCCGTGACAGCTTACACTCAACAGCGGGGCATTCTTGGGAACTGTCCAATTCTCAGGAACGAGGAGCCATTTAAACAAGCTCTGTTGGGCAGGTCATGTGCTCAGAATGAACCAGACTAAGATATCAAAGCAATTTCTGGACATATTGTTGGAGTGGAACAGATGGAAGGCAGACGAAATGCTTCAAGGCTGCATTAGAGTACAGTTTTAAGCAGCATATTGTGTCAATTGACAGATAGGAAATGACAGCCATGTACAGATCACGTGGAGGTGATACAGTTCAGAAAGGGATGGTTTGCTCCATAGGAGCATCCTTGCTTTGGTCCAGAGAGGAAAAGGTCTCCAGAAAGACCAGCCCAAGTCCTCTGCTAGTAAGTTAGTGCCGTACACTTTGGGGAGGATGAAATAAAAGGAAAGCTGGTGAATGGTACCCCTTCTTCTGTCCTAGGGGCACACATACACACACCCACTCCCTTTTGCTCTTCTTGAACATTAACTATGAATGGAGTTTGACTAATGTAAAATTGTATTGGATGAGCATAGCACTGGAGAATACAAGATTTACAGTTGGAAGAGACCTAAAGATTGATTAGTTCAATTCTCTCATTGATTCGGGAGGCAAAACAATAGTGGGGCAGATGCATCGACCCTTGAGGTTCCTAGGTGGAGGAGCATATAAAAATAGGAAAAGATTACAAAGGATAAGGAAGGGCAAACCATTCCAGTGTCTTTATTAACAAAACTCCACAAAAAGTCATGAAACAACACAATAGCCACAAAAAGGAAAAAAGGATAAAATCAATCAAGGAAGGAGAAGAGAGTAACAAATAAAGAAAGTGACTTATGCCAGATGCTTAGGGGAAAGGAACTAATTCAAAATGTGGTGCAGTGGGAATGCAACTATCTGTGCAATATTGGGCAAATCACAAAACCCATTTGGCCTGAAATTTCCACATTTGTAAAATTAGTTGTGGGACCACATGACTTCTGAAAAGTCCTTCTAGCTCTAAATAGACCTATGACTTTAATCTAATTCCATGGGGGTTTTTTTATATTCAATTTAGAATTATTAGAACTCTAGAATATTAGAATACATTCAATTTAAAATATATTAGAATATTACAATATTAACTCGAGCTCTTCTTTCAAAGCACAGTTTTAACTCTACTTTTCACAAGGAATTTTTCCTTATTCCTGAAAATGCTAGCGTCCTACTCCTCCAAATTATCTTATATTTAACTACCTGATGTTTAGTTGTATTTATTCTCTTTATGTTTTTTGTGTTTGCTTAAATATATACTTGTTGTCTTCCCCCATTAGAATATAAGCCCTTTGGAAGTAAGGCTTGCTTCATTCTTTGCATTTTTATTCTGTGCTTAGAAGATAGATTTGACAAATGAAAGATGCATTGGATTGAATTCAGACTGAACGTGCGTTATTTCATTTTCCACTTTTTTTTAACCTGGTAGCATTCCAGAAAGGCTTTATTTATTCAGGGGCAAAAGAGGCTCAGAAAACCTATCTGGGCTATCTGGAACCAGTATATTTAGATGCACTATCATGTATGTGTGTGGGGAAGGATGGATGAGTTTGAGAGAGCTGTAGAGAAGGAGAAAGAGAGAAAAGGAGAGAGATAGAGACAGCGAGATAAAAGTGACAGATACAGAGAGACAGAAACAGTGATACAAAGAGACAGAAAGACAGAAAGTGATCATCATAGACAAAGAGAGATACACAGAGACAGACATAGAGTGACAGAAACAAAGATACACACAGACACAGAGATAGACAGAGACAGAGACAGAGAGATGGAGAAAGAGAGTCACAGAGAGATAGAGAAGGAAAAGTAGGGAGCTTGCAAGCATAAATTCTGGGACCACCATTCCAAACTCTCACTGGCATTGAGAATTTAGTTCTTAGGAGAACAGCTTCCATGCCCCCCAGCATTCTAGGGAGTAGCCCCATGGATTTTTTTTTCCTAGTGCTGTCGTTCACAGGTTATATTCTGTTTCTCCCAATTTCAATTAGCCAGCCAGTTTTAATTAGCTCTTAGAAACAGGTATTTCCAAAGTGCTGTAGTGAGAACAATTGGTACAAATCTCCCCCAAACCTGGAGCACACTCTCCCGCAAGTACATACAGAGTCCAGAGAAAAGTAGATTACAGATCTGTTTGTGAGAAAGCACAACTCCTAGAAATTCTTTTCTCTCCTTGGTGGGGCCCTTTCAGAATTTCCTTCAGGCTTTGGTATAGATTTTTGCTCAGCTTCTTGTGAAGTCCCAAAGCTTCCCTTCCTCAATGTCTAGTTTTGTTCTTGGCTCCTCCTTCAGAAACTGAACATCAATAACCAATCAATAGCCATTTATTAAGTGTCGTCTTTGTGGCAGGTATTGTGCTAAGCTGTTATAGGGACATTGCTAGAATGACCATACTTTTCAAACTCCTCCTTTAGTTAGGGATTGGGGGGAGGGATGGAGAGAGACTCTTCTCCTCCTCTACAAAGTGACTCATTCTCAAGAGCTTCTCTGCAACTGTGGTTTTGACATTTGACTTTTGGGATCTGAATTGATTTGCATTTTTATTCAAAACCCACAGAAGATAATTGAGAACTTTTAACCAATCTCAATACACTTCCCTGTGTACTGTCATTTCATCTCCTCCAATGACTAGAAGCCTTCTATTCTTTCCGAACTTGATTAATTAGGTCGATCCCATTTTATTTAGTGCCATTGATTAGTTGATTGATTCATAGAGGTGTTCTCACTGATTAAAGTTATCACAGCAAGAGATTTTTTTGTTATTTACTTTGTGGAACGAGATGTTGCTTCAATCACACATATTCCCTCATACATACATACATAACATGTTTCTATGTATATATTGTGTATACACACATGTTAATTTGGGGACTGAGATTTTATCTAATGAAAGAGGGAAGTCTTCAGAGTGACTGGACAGAACAGCAGGTATGGCTCTCTCCATGGAATTTCTTTTAACACCCTGATTAATACTTTCTTCTCCCTTTGTATGGCTGCCTGTCTATAAAATATAGATAGATAGATAGATAGATAGATAGATAGATAGATAGATAGATAGATGATAGATAGCTAGACAGATAGATAGATACACAGCTGTTTTTATATGTGGGTGACAGACATACACACATATAAAAATAGCTGTGTATCTGCCCCATAAAGGAAACTCCATAACTGGAGAACAAGGAATAAAGAAGGAAGTCTTTTTACTTTATTAGATACAACTCTGTTTAAAGTGAGAGTATATTTGATAAGGAATATAAGTAAAACAGCCAGACCCAAGTTCATCAAAGACCACATGGCTAAGGAGGATCATGAGGTCATAAAGGTAGAGCTGGAAGAGACCACCAGTTCTATTTAGCCCAATCTCCCATTTCATGAAGGAGGAAGCTAAGATCCATATACTCATCTAAGGTAGCAAGTAGCAGATTTCTAGGTCCTTTGACTGCATATCTTCTGCCTCCAGAGTCAATGTTCTTTTGAACCTCACTTAGAAATGGGTCTATGCCCATGAAATTTAGATACTCAGTTCTTGTTTGTCATTTAGGCAAATGAATCTGACTTATTTATATTCCTTCCCGCTTCCACTTAGTCCAGGATATATATGTGCATGGTGCATTTCCAATTTGGGAAATGGGGGGGAAGAGAAAATGTTGTCTGAGCAGGGCGAGTCAGTTCATTTCTTCTTTTGATTGGTACCCTTGCAATTAGTTAATCTGTCCCTAACAGTAATATCCCTAAGGAAAGCAACTGCTTCTAATCACTAATATTTACCCAAGTACTCTATGGTTCGGTGAGCTCTGCAGGCAGGCAATAAATGCTTATTAGCTCACTGACTGACTGATTGACTGGCTGAATATTAATAGCATTAGCTTAATAGTTTTACAAGGTCCTTTATAGAGCAAAATAATCCAACATAACTGATTTTACAAGAAACAGTAACTAACAAATGGCCTAAATCATTTTATTGATATATTTTACATCATTTTTCCTTCTTAACATTTCTTTCCTTGCCCACATGGAATCCTCCCTAGTAACCAAAAAATATCCTTAAGTAAAACAGACCAACATGATGGTCCTGTCTGACAGTGTATGTACCATTCCACCCTTGTGGTCCCCTGCTTCTCTACTAAAAGGAGGGACTTTCTGCTGTCTATTCTCTGGAGTTGAGATTGATCATTCCATGGATAAGTTTTTTGATGCCATTCATGATTGTGGTCACTGGATAATTTGTTCCTTAGATTCATCTACTTATATCACTGCATTATTTTATGCATATCTGAATTCTTCCCATTTGCCATTTCTTAAGAGTATAATAATGTTATTTATATTCATAAACCATAATTTGTTCAGCCTTTCCCAACTTTAGATTCCTGCTTACTTTTTCATTACCAAAGAGATTATTGCCATAGATATATTTGTACATATTTAACCAGTCATTTCCATTTTTGAGAGTCTATTGAGTGGAATGGCTCAACAATGTGCTAAACTATAGCCTGAAAATGTGATTTTACTACTTTCCTGCCATATTCCCTTGTCCCTTATTCCCAAATAACTACAAGACCAAAGGGTCTGTACACTGCATTTTCTAGGATTTAGTAGTTTAAAGGATAGATTATAGTATCCAGAAGTGTATAGTCATTTTGACACTTGGGACAAGCAGCACTAGAATATTTTTTAAGTCAACTGTGCAAAGGACATAAATCTATAGAAGAAGTTCTAGGGATATTACAAGACTTTCCCCAAAGAATCTACTAATGCAGAAGTACCAGGGAACAATTTAGAAGACTCATCCTCTTAACTCTAAGAGGCCTCTGTGCAAGTGGTCCTTTCCAGGAATCCCTGGAGATGGAAATGAATTATTGAAGAGTTTTAACAGAAGAAAGCTCTCCTCCAGCTACCTCAGAATCTACAAATAATTGAGAGTTCAGGTTGTTCCATCCCAGTAATAGAACTGACAGCATGCTTCTCATCTCTAAAAAGAAGCACTCTCTAATATTATTTTGCTTTATCTCATCTCTTTTGTCTCTTCCCTACCTATACATGGAGCCAAGGCTTATTTTGCTAAAGGAAGATTAGCTTCTGTAAGTAGACAAACCCTGTGTGAGGTCAGAAGTAGAAACCTTGTCCCCAGAGAGTCAGTATTCCTTGGTTAACTGAAAAGAGATTGAACAACAGTAAAAAGAAAATGGAGAAGTCTAATGAGTGACCAGGGGAAATGATCTGGTGTTTACAGGCTAATGCAGAAGTGGATAAGGGCAAGTTTTACTGGGGATTATACTGTTTATGATTCAGAAGCAATATCACATCTTTAGGTTTTTGGAGAGGCATTTTAGGTAGACTTATCAAAACAGATGTCCCAAACTAGCATCCATTCAAGAGAGATTTAAAAGAAAAAGTGATTGTCTATTGTTCTCCAAGAATATATATATATGAAGAATGGTGTTGGCAAATGTGATTTTAGGCTTGAATTGTTAGAAAATGAAATTGATAGCAGTTTTCAGATTTTTTAAAAATTCATTTTCCATAGTTTATGTATAGGAAATTTAAAAAAATAATAATAAATTACCATTTGTGTTAATCCCATTGTTTTAGGACACTAAGAATTTATATTAGCAAATCCTATAATTAAGACTATAAACTTTTTCTTACTACTCCTGACTTTCAATTACTCAGTGGTAGGAGAAGGGAAGTTTTATTTTGTAGGAACTCTTCAATGATTCATCTCAACCTCCAGGGATTCTGGGAAAGGGCCACTTGCGGGAGGCCTCTCAGAGGCAAGAAGATGAGTCTCTTAAATTGTGCCCTGGGGGCTCTTCCAATAGTGGATTCCTTAGGGAAGACTTCTGAATCATATTCACCCTAAAGAGAGTCAAGGAAAGTGAATTTAGACTTAGTGATTAGATTTTTAGTTGCTCTTGTCCTCCTAGGGTATACTCCCTTAGGCATTCTAGAAAATAAAGTGGGATAGACTTTTTCCACCTCTGAGAGCTTATTGAGGGGAATGGGTCAACAATGTGCTAAACTATGGCCTGAAAATGGGACTTTACTACTCTCTTGCCATATTCCCTTGTTCCTTATTCCCAAATAAATGTATATATATATATATATATAATATATGTATATGTACCTTTTTCCCTTAAGTAATTTACCCATAGGAAAGATTGATTGACAATGCCATGATTTAGTGACAAGATCCAGACTCTCCTTCTCTTCCATCAATATGCTAATCGAGTATTTACAGACTGCCCATTTAATTAACCTTCAGGCTACCTTAGTGTAATGGATAGAGAGCCAGCTTTGAAACCAGAAAAACCCAAGTTCAAGGTTTACCTCTGATAAATAAGGACTGTCTCATCCTCTTGATGCCCTTGACTCTTTTTTAAAAGTAACCTTGAAAGTAGAGATCTGAATTGGTAGAGGGAATTTTCCCCACTCCTGCCATTTACCTAACACTATAGGGAATAAAAAAGATACATCTTGTAGACAGATACTTGTTTACAGATACTTAGAAGTTTTATGTTAACATATGTGAAACTGAGAGAAAGGTAGTAAAAACTGAAAGACTGATTGTAGGATAAATATTGGCAATAAATGCAGTAATTCAGTCCAAGAGAACAGCATTGTTAAGTTAACAAGCATTTATTAAACATTTTCGATGTGCCTGGTGCTGTGCTAATTCAAGAAATACAAATTAAAGGCAAAAAAAAAAAAAAAAACAATTCCTGCCCTCAAGGAGTACACATTTTAATGGAGAGCACACACCAAAAAAAGGAGCTGAGAAGGGGAAGAAAGGAGGAGGACAGAGCATGAGGACAAAATTTGGAGAGTCAAGTGGAGAGAGGATTCTGGAGATGACTGGCTTGGATGCTTCTTCAACCTGAGGAGGAATCACTAAGGGAGGAGAGGCAGGAAGAATCAGAGCTGTCTTTCAGAGTAAGACATCATGGAGGTGGAGTGATCTTCCAGGGTGAGAGAGGATCATGGATAGAAAGAGAGAGAACCTCAGGATTAGAGAGTTCTTCCATGATGAGAAGTGTGGTTACAAAGTCAAGAGGAGGAATGAAGAATCAGGAGTGGGGATTTTTATACTAATTAGTTAGTTTTTGACTCTGGATTACTCATCAAACTCAGCTTCCTATTCTAAAAGGTGAAGGCACTGAGCCAGGTGATCTCTAATCTGCCCTCTGCTACCATGGACCCTGTGGAATGAGGGTCTTACCTCCTGGGTCCAGCCTTATCTCCAGTGGAATTCTTCCTCACACGTGAGATGGAACAAAAAAAGCCAAGCCACCTAGAAAGTAGGTTGACTATATGGAAAATAACTTCTCATAACGAGTCAAGCTTTCTTATTAGTGAAAACCTTAGTCATTGTTCCACCTCCACTTCTTTCCTGCCTGGCCTGGAAAATTAGATTTTCCTTATTAGAGGAGATCATTAAAATTTTATTTCATTGCTTTTTAGGTATCTCGAAACACTTTTAAATAGCTATTTTTCTTGTATTTTGGGGGAGGGAAGTGGTTGATGTTCTACTTGTAGGATAATAGATACAGTATAATAATCCTGCAATGATTATTGTTTGCCAGCTTCAGGCAGGGATACTTTTCTTCCTCTT
Organism: Antechinus flavipes; assembly: GCF_016432865.1. Lineage (NCBI taxonomy): Eukaryota > Metazoa > Chordata > Mammalia > Dasyuromorphia > Dasyuridae > Antechinus > Antechinus flavipes. The sequence continues at coordinate 49,609,277 of NC_067400.1, forward strand.
TTCTCCTCTCCCCCCCTTTTCTCTTCTCTCCTCTTCTTTCCTCTTCTCTCCCTTCCTCTCTTTCCTTTCTCTCTCTGTTTCACTCTTTTTTTCTCCCTGATTCTGTATCTCTGTGTCTCTGTCTCTCTCTGTGTCTCTCTGTCTTTCTCTTTGTCTTTCTTTTTCTTTCTGACTCTCTGTCTCTGTCTCTCTCTGTTTCTCTCTGTCTCTGTCTCTGTCTCTCTTTTCCACCTTCTCTTCATCTCTCCCTCCCTTCCTCCCCCCATGCCAGGGGGGAAAGAAAGCTTAAATGCAGCAGTCAATAAAGTAAAATCCACTTTCTCTGTCAATTGCAATGCTTCCAATGCCATGAATCCATCCAACTTCTACAAGAATCCCATCCTCCCCATTTTAGTATTGGACATAATGTGGTAGCCTTATTGGCTTTATTCCTAGTGCGACTCAGAGCTGAATTCAAGCAAACCCTTAACCTCAGCCTTTCCAGTAGCAGAGACTGTATGTATGTACTCTCATGCTTCAGGAACACTTTTCCTGGAAGAAATGCTTTCTCCAAATACTGCAGAATGATTACAAGGAACAAGGAGGGGATAGCAGTGGGGTGGGGAGTGATAAAAGGGAAGCCAATCCTTTTTTAAAAATTTTTCAATTAACATTGATTTTTTTTTCTTTCTTCCATCTCCCTTAAATTAATAACGGGGCTGAAACATGACAGTACCAAAAATTGAAATCAGTCACCATGAGCAGAATGCAATATTAGCTGATTAATTGGCAAATTTGATAGCTGAGAACAAACCTGGATAAAAAGAGTAAGGGGTCCTTGAACTTTTTTTTTGTATTTTGATAACTGTATTTCAATTTAATTGGATTCCTTGTAATCTTATGCATTTTGTACATTTAAAAACTATTCTCAGGAGTATATAGTCTTCACCAGACTGCCAAATAGGGGTCTGTGACACAAAGAAAGTGAAGAACTCTTAAATTAAATCAAATTGATTGTTTCCACAATAGCGGAATTGGGGAATAGGGCTTATTTTATTTGGGTAATAATTCAACTTTCCTTTGTCTTCCCTATTAACCAAAAAAATAAAGAACTTAGAAAAGCAAATTTAAAATCTCTTGAATATATACATGAAATATGCAGATTCTGGAATAGAGGATTATGGTTTGTAACCCACTTAATTCTTACTGTTTGAATGCCAACAGTTTCTCACTTTTAAAAACAACCTCTGAAGAACTTTTCAACTTTAAATCTCTGTATCTGATACCATATGTGAATTAAATACTTCTAACAACAGAAGACTTAATAATGGGCCATCCCGCCTGAGAACCAAAGAGTTTGAAGATGGTGACATTGTTCTAGGTCTGCAATCCACAAATAATCCATCCAGCAAACTCAAGCAGGCAAATTACCTCTTTCATTATCAATGTATAAAATACAGAAAATAGTAAATGGGTAAATCCACTGGCAAACTACAGCTAGAACTGAGGAATCACTCTACTTAAAGATGAGTGTTTTTGGCCCTGGATCTCAGCCACACTTGGGAAGCTGATCACTCAGCTTTTTCAGACACGTTTTGTTCTACTTGCTCACTTGATTGTTGTTTTTAGAGCAATCTTAGCCTTTTAGTCACACACCCAGGAAGACATAGTATTTTTTATCACCTGAAGAAGAGAGAAACTGAAACACATGGCAGATTAATGCCATGGTGGATTTATTTGTCTATACTAGAACTGAATCATGCCTTTTGACTTCACTGGTAAGAAGAAGGAGAAGAGAGTAATCAGCAACAGGATGAGGATGGAGAGAAGGGATCAGTTTGAAGAAAGAAAAAAAAAGACAAAGCAGGAAATGCTTAATTTGGAACCACTGGGAAAATGAAGGCAGTGGCCCTTCCTCATGCTTCTAATAATCAGTGAATTGACTCCTTGGAGAGTAAAGAATTATCAGGCTGGATTGGGGTAGGGGGGAGTTGAAAGACAGGAGAATATGAGATCATTCTGCCATAGTAAAATTTAGGAGTTTAAGGATATGGATGGAGAGGAGATCCTGTCAGTCATCTGGAAAATTAGCATTTATTGTTTGCTAAACTTTTTCCTTTTTAAAAACTTATTTAATTCTGAACTTAAGAAATAAAGCAAGCATTTCCATAGCATAGTAGAATAGAAGGGGGAAAAAAAGATGATTATACATGAAATTGCAAATCTATTATGTATTGTTTGCTATATCAACGAGACTGTGCTAAGTCCTGAGTATGGTCATCCCCATCCATCATCTCCAGCTTATTGATCTCTAGAAACTTGTGGGAGGAGCTACACATTTCTGTAGAAAATAAATTTAAAATTAATTGACTGAATTTTAAGACCAAACCAGTGGAGTTATTGGTAATGAGACAGTAGCAAATACTTTCACCTTTCTAGGCTTCATTCTATATCTATAAAACAGAATATTAATTTACAGAGGTGTTGTAAGGATCATATGACAAAGTATTTTGCAAATCTGGAAGGACACACATACAGAGTAGTGATCATCTTGTTGCATGCATGGTAAATACATGTGTGTTTATATGTGTGTGATGTGACTATATATATATGTGTATATATATATATACACACACATGTGTACGTATATATACCTATACTTAATGAGAAGACAGAATTCACTGGAAAAGAACATAATGTTGGGAAAGATTGAAGGCAGAAAGAAAAAGGGGATGGCTGAAGATGAGATGGATAGATAGTATCATGGAAACAATGAACATGAACTTGGAAAGACTTCCAAGAGAGATTGGAAACATGGGAGGACCTGGTATTCTATGGTCCATGAGGTCACCAAGAGCTAGAAAGCACTAAATGACTGAACAACAACAAAGTGTGTTCGTGTATATTTGTATGTGTGTTTGAGTATACATATTTATATGTGTGTATGAAATATTAAAATCACAATTATTAAAAATAATTGAACAGAATAGGGAGATGGTTAAATGAAAGGAACATGACATTGCAAACATATTTTTTGTAAATGTAGCAGAGAGACAAATTATTGGTCACCGAAAACAAAACTGACTTAAAATGAAAAGATCAGTGGGGAGTGAAGACAAAAACTCACCATATTCAAGGATGAGAAAACAGCAGAGAAAATAAATAGAACCACAGGATTGTTGACAAGAGGAGAGGGTGAGAAGTCGATCTCAATGTATGCTCAATGTAAAGTGGCTTCTTTGGGGGCTAGGAACTTTATGCCAAGACAATGCAGTCATGGGGGCTCCATTAATCTTTATTGATGATGATAAATCATTAATTCAAGAGAAATCAAATCAAGAGAATTCATGGGTTCAGCAGTGGACAGAACATTTCCAAGCTCAGCTTTAGCCAAATTACATCTCTGAGATACTTGTTTGGTATATCTTTTCACCAATAATCCTTTAACACTTAATAAGACATTATTACCTTCTTTATAATTCAATTTTAAATGTAATTTTGAGGCGGTAGCATAGAGTGAATAGGGAGCCTCAAATTAGGAAAACTTGAGTTGAAGTGCAGCCTTTGTTGTACCCTGACTATGTGATTCCAAGCTTCTCTGTAACATGGGCAACATTCTAAGACCATAAGTAGCAGAAGAGTTAGTTAATATCCTATGGTGAAGGCTTTTTCCTTACTAGGACCTCCCTTTATTTAAAAAAAAAAATCACAGATCTTGGGGGAACACAAAGTTTTATTTTAAAAAATATTCCCATTAAGAAATTTACTTCTTAAATAGTACTTAAAAAAAAAAAGCCTTTGTTACAATGAATTATATTGTCCTGAATATATACAGGGGAAAATCCAAATAATTAACATTTTTCTTTTAAGTATTCATTGCTTTTTTCAGCAATTTGTAACTTATGGTTGCCCAAAATGCTTATATTTCTTACATATAGGGAACGTTCCTTATTGCTGGACAGATATAGATAATATTTTACTTCCTTTTTTCAAAGCTGCTGCTACTTTGAGATTCTGAATGTAGTTTGGAGGATAGAGCTTGGTTTTAGGAAGGCCTGGGTTTGAATGCTGCCTTAGCCAATTATTGGCTATATTAATAAGTCCTTTTATTTCTGGGGGTTACACTAAGCTCCTTGAGAGTAGTTCACCTTTGGCTTCTTTTTGTAGTTCCAGTGCTTAGCACAGTTTTTGGAACATTTGTGGTTTGTTGTTATTCAATTATTTCCATTTGACTTTTACATGAGGCCATTTGGAGTTTTCTTGATAAAGATACTGGCGTGGTTTGCCATTCTGTTTTCCAGCTCATTTCACTCTCTACTGATCTTTTCATTTTAAGTCAATTTTGTCTTCAATAATTGGTCTCTCCGCTACATTTGCAAACAGGGTTAAGTGATTTGCTCAGGGTCACACAGCTAATAAGTGTCTGAGGTTGGATTTGAACTCATAAAGATGGGGTTTCCTGATTTCAAGCCTAGTGCTCTATCCATTGGATCAACTTCCTGCCCTAACCTAACATAGTAAATGCTTAATAAATGTTTATTGATTCATTGAAAATTGATTCATTTGGCTCTAGGGGTCCCATATAGATCAAAATCTGATTGTATGATTCTGCCCTTCCTTCAACATCATATCTTGTTTTATTTTGTCCCCTTCCCCAAAAAAGCAGACTCCCAAAGCAATACAGAACCAAACTTGATCCTACTTTTCTCCTTTATCCCAAAGTTAGTCCAGGTTTGTGGTATCAGGACCCCAAGGGCAAGGAATAATGGGACAGAGAATAATTATTGACTATGACCATTCCTTCTGCTTCCCCTTCATTCTTTCTTAGGCACAGTAGTAAGTTCAGAGACAGGCTCCCTCCAGTCTATGGCCCATGTTGCATTCAACTCCTGTGGGCAGTGAAATGCGCAATCTGAGAATTTTTAACTCTATCCAGACTCATTACTGTCACTTGTGTATTCCTTCATATTTTTAATTACTCACAGCCTCAAAAAACAAACCTGAAAAAGAAAACCTTCTGATTCTCTGTTCTTTATTGTCATTATTGATTATCAGAACAAATCATAGCATACTGATTATCAGAACAAATCATACCAACAGCAGCAATAACTGAATTCCAAAGCTTTTCAGCTTAGGTACTTTGTATATTTTATTTCATTTGCATCTCATCACACTGTGTAATAGGTTCTATAACTATTCTCAATTTATAAGAAACAGATATGGAGAAGTTACATTACTACCCAGTCACAGCTGATTGGTCCATTGTTGTCCTTTCTTCTCAAAGAGGACCAAAATGGCATTATGATGTTGGGGTCAAGGTGTGTCCAAGTGGCTAATCAGAACCATACAAACCCAAAAGGCTCTATCACAGGCTGGACACAAATCATCCACATGAACATTCAGAGTGGAGAGGACTCTAAATGTATATATCAGGCGCTAGATATCAAGTCTGTTTTTCTTTAAGTAAAGAATTTAAAATTAATGCACTTTTATCTTAAGTTGAAGAATAAGGAGATAGGTATAGATCTATGTCCTTCTACAAGGCAAAATGTGATCAAACTCCCGGGAATGGCTCTAAAGCAAAGCTTCTTAAATTGTGGGGCAGTACCATATGAAATCACATAATTGGATGTGGGAGGGTCACAAAAATTTTGGCAACAGTAAAAGGTTTCTGAATGCAATGAACAAAAATTAATTCAAAATCAAACACATAATGAATCTGAAATGTTTCTGGCAGTGCTTGCCCATACTACATCCTATGACTTCACTGCAGCCGTGGTTTTAGACACATAGCATGCACATTTTGCATTGTGTCTGTACAAATGATACCAGAAACACCTGGATTCAATTTTGAGACAGAGTCACATAAAAATTTCTCAGGTGAAAAGGAATGAGTAGAAAAAGTTTAAGAAGCCTGGTCTAAAACACAGGTTCTTAACACCTTATTTATTCCTTGCATCATGGACCCCTTTGGCACTCTGGTAAAGTAGGAATTCCTTTTAAGAAGAATACTTTTAAATGAATTCAATAAAAGGAAATAGGGCAGCTAGTTGACACAGTACTGAGCCTGGAATCTGGAATACTCATCTTCCTGAATCCAAATCTGGCTTTAGACACTTACTAGCTATGTAATTTCAGGGCAAATCACTTAACCCTGTTTTCCTTATTTTCTTGATGTGTAAAATGAAATGGAGAAGAATATGGAAACTACTCTCATATCATTGCCAAAAAACCCCCCAATGGGGTCATGGAGAGTAGAACATGACTGATACGATTGAATGTCAACAAGAAAGAAAACCAATCACTGTGAAAACAAATATCTAGTTTTGTTTGTGCAAAACCTTTTCAATTTAGTGTAATCAAAGTTGTCCATTTTGTATTTCATGATGTTCTCTACTTCTTCTTTGACCATAAATCCCTCCTTTTTCAAAGATCCCATAGGTAAACTATCCCTTGCTCTCCTAATTTGCTTATAGTATCCAAAGATCTATTTTCCTTCTAATCCACTTTCACAGATAGACCCAAATCTATGAATTTAAGGTTCGCAACTTATGGTTTAAAGAAGTTTCAAGGCTTTAAATATCTTTCCCAGGAACCGGATATACTAATCTAAAAAAAAAACAGTTAGTCACTGCTTAGGGTTAGATTGAGACCTCCAAGAAAAAGTCAAAAGTGAACATATGTGCTAAGGGTAGCCTGAGGACAGGGGGAAGCATCCAAAAGAGGAAGGAGAGCACTGAATGAGGGGATTATGGATGGGAACTGAGAAGTAGGAATTTACTTACTTTAAAATGTGACCAAGTGACAGATCTAGTGGAAAAATGAGAGACAGTTAGGAAGAGGGATATATGGAGTCCTGATCAACTTAACCTTAAGAATGATTAATAGCTGCTGCTTTTTTAAGTTAACCATTAGATTGCCTAAACAAAGAAGAAATCATAGGCTCACCACTTTTTCAAGACTCTGACTGCATTTGATTATTTTTTTTCCCAGAAAAACATCAACAAAATAATTAGGCAAGAACTTATTTCTTATTTTCTTCTTGAAATTTGTTTAGAGGGTATCGCTTAACTTTTCTAAGTCTCAGCTACTTCATCTGGAAAATAAGGGAACTGCTTTTAGGTGAATTTAATCCCATTCTCTCATATATTTCTGTGTATATATACATGTGTATAAACATACACCTATAAATCCTCAATCTTTATGATATATGCACACGTCTCTCTATAGACATGTATGAGCACATATACATGCATGGGCACATACACAAATATAAGTATAGAGTATTCCAAATGTCTTAATGAAGGTTTAAGCTATTATTACACTAATACTTTTGGGGGACAGCTTTTGTTTAGATGTATATACGTATTTGTATATTTAAATAAGCACACATGTGTATACACATGCATATAGGTTTGCATAAATGTATGAACATATGCATGCATTCATATCTTATACATATCTTAAATATATATTTAAATACTACACATATATAACATATAGATTTCTTCTTATAATGTTAGAAAATTTTCTGGGGGCACCGAAGTGTATGACTTGCTCAAGATCAGAGACTGGGGGAGAAAAGGCGACATTCAAATCAATGTAATATTTGACTACTTTAGTTACATCTGAAGATTAGAAGGACTCAGAGAGTCTGAGTTTCGAAGGTCCTTGAATCAAAAGCTCTTGAATATGTAGTTTCTCAGTGTGGGCTGATTAATTTCTATATATCAAAAGTTTTATGCAGCATTTTTTCCTGTATAGAAATCACTAGATCTGCTTCAGTCCCACCTTTCTACATGTTCAGTTCAGCAAATATGTATTAAATGTATACAATGTGTAAGACCTGGTGCTAGTTTTTAGAGATGCAGAAACAAACCCCTGCCAAGGGGCTTACATTATACTGGAAGGTACAACATGAACTTAAATAAGGTCAATATAAGGGAGAAAAGGAGGAGCTCTATGAGAACAAAGCAGAAGCTGTAGGAAATTTTGGCCCTTGATAAATGGCCTTTGTGGAAAGTTGTGATTGTTTTTGTCTTTTATTCTCAAAGACAACCATGACATGCTAGTGAATTGCATTTAAGTGAGGGAGAGCTTTCTAAGGTTATCCCTCTCACCTTGTCTGCAGAACCCTCTGGGTCCGTTGGCCAGAGAGAGATCAGGTCTTAGTTTGATTTAGTTTGAAGCACCTGCCCATTCAGTGATCAAGGATGGGCAAGAAAGAAATAAAGTAAAGGAATGGGCTTTTTCACCAAGTCAAAAATAAAGAAACAAAAAAACAAACCAATCTGTGAGAGGAACATTCTCTATGGTTAGTTGTTTCTAAGCTGAGCCTTGAAAAAAATTAGATTGGTTCTGAAATGTAGCTAGGAAGGAGAAAATCACCTGGGTACGTCAGCTGCTACAAAACCAGGAGCTATGTTTAATTAATGTACTTGAAGAGAGCTTAACCTGAATGTAAAATTTTGTAGCTATGGGCTTAATCTTCTTATGCAACAATGACTATAACCAGTCACGCTTTCCTACACTGGATTTTTACCACCCAGATCACATTAGTCATTCTCAGTGACGTAAATCTCCAAATAGAAAAACAGTGCTTACCTCTGAGAGAGATTTCCAGGGCAGTAAAATAACTTTTGTAAATGAGGTGCTCTTTTTCCCAAGTGACAGAGAAAGGTAAATGCATGGGTGACAGCAAGAGTCCTCTTGTGGTGGGAGAAACCATGTTAATCATGGAAATGCTCTTCATTAGGTCAGACTTGAGTTTGAATCTGGCTCAGGTATTTGTAATGAGCAAGATCTTGGGCAAATCATGGCACTTTTCTAAGACTCGTCAGTTTCTTTATTTTTAAAACGAGAGAACAGAACTAAATGACCTAAGACTCCTTCCAGATCTAAATTTATAATCCTCCACTCTCCTGAAAACAGCTGACTTATGAGTGAGTTATGCTTCGCTTTGGGTCTAAGAAAATAGATCTTTATCCCCATCATTCTAAGACAAGAATTGACAACCTAGACATGAATTCTTTTTCTTTCCTTTTCTTTCTTTTTCTTCCTTCCTTTCTTTCCTTTTCCTTCCTCCATCCCTCCCTTTCTTCCTCCTTTCCTTCCTTCTTTCTTCCCTCTCTTCCTTCCTCCCTCCCTCCTTCCCTCCCTCCCTTTCTTCCTCCTTTCCTTCCTTCCTTCTTCCTTCCCTACCTTTCTTCCTTTCTTCTTCCTTCTCTTCCTTCCTTCCTTCCTTCTTCCTTCCTTCCTTCTTTCCTTCCTTCCTTCCTTCTTCCTTCCTTCCTTCCTCCGTCCCTCCCTCCTTTCTTCTTCTCTTTCTTCCTTCCTTCTTCCCTCTCTTCCTTCCTTCCTTCCTTCTTCCCTCCCTTCCTTTCTCCTTCCCTCCCTCCCTTCCATTCTCCCTTCCTTCCTTCCCAGCACTAACATCCTGAGACAGATATTTACTAACCATGCAAATTTGGGTAAATCACTTAGCCACTCGACCTTAATTTCCACATTAAAAAAATATATATCTATTTTTAACATTCATTTAAATTTTTTGAGTTCCAAATTCTCCCCCACCCATTGAAAAGGCAAGCAATATGATATCAATTATACATGTGAAGTCATGCAAAACATATTTCCTTCTTAGTCACGTTGCAAAAACAGAAAGCCAGAAACAGGGAAAAATTTGAGAAAAGTGTGTTTTATTCTGCCTGCAGATTCTATCAGTTCTTTCCTTGGAAGTGGAGAACACTTTTTCATTATAGATCTATATGTAGCTAGCTTCTCTATGCAACTTTATTTGATCCCCCTAGGAACACATGGTTCCTCTCCTTAATATCTCTTCAACTTATTTGATTTTTTTATACCCTTCCTTCCTTCCTTCCTTCCTTCTTTCCTTCCTTCCTTCCTTCCTTCCTTCCTTCCTTCCTTCCTTCCTTCCTTCCTTCCTTCCTTCCTTCCTTCCTTCCTTCCTTCCTTCCTTCCTTCCTTCCTTCCTTCTTTCCTTCCTACCTTCCTTATTTTATATGATATATGCTTCCTCTCTTCTACTACTTTGTTAGCTACTTAAGGCAATTGTTTCATGAATCATTATATTTTCTCTAGTATCTAGGATGTAATTAACAAATATATGTTGACTAATGAATCTTTAAATATCTTCAGTGAAGTGAGCCAGGTATTTCTGAGAACAGTTATACCAGTTTATTCTTTAGAAAGTCATTCCTTCTATTAAAATGATATATGGACTTTCTTTATAACTCCTTCCTATTGATCTTAGTATAAACTTTCCGAACAAAACAAAGCAACTTGATATAAACTTGAAATAATTTTATATAAATATACATATATAAACATATATATATATACACACACAAATATAAACATGATATATCCCATTTTATTGTTCAATCATGTTCAACTTTTGATAATCCAGTTAAAAGATTTCTTGGAAAAATATTGAAGTTTGCTCTTTCTTTCCCTCAGTTCATTTTATAAATGACACAGTGAGGTAAATGGAAACAAGTGAGTTATTGAGGATCAAATATCTGAGGCTAGATTTGAATTCATGAAGGTAATTCTTCCTAATTCCAGGTTTCTGTCCATTCCACTGCACCACCTGCCTGCCCTATATTATCGTATACATGTTTGACTTCTTGGTCATTTTCTCATTAACTGTTAATTTGCTAGAGAACAGCATCTCTTCCTATATTTATAACATAAAGATGAAATGGGAGTTGATAGCCAAACTATCTCACCAAAGGCCAGAACTGAACAACTCAAAGAATTATGCTCTAAGTGTATGTGTGTAATATATATCACCTATATCTACAGACTGTATGTACATGTAACACAAATATTATAAATGTAACATGCATATTTGTATATATAAAATAATATTCTATATTATTACATAATCAATAACACATATGCATTATAGATGCTTAAGAAAGATGTGTCTCTTTCCCTTCGGCTTGGAAGGATGCCTTTGGTAGAATGCCTCAAGAGCTATCTGTGCTTGACATTTTATCGATAAGTTGGATAAAAATACAGACTATAACATTGGTCCAAATCAAATAAAGTGAAGGCTAATACTCATGAGAATAGTTAATAGTATATAGAAAAAATATAGTTAATAGTTAATAATGTGTGAATAGTTACTAGGCTGTGAAGATCAAATGAGAAAATAGGTATAAAGTACTTAGCACAGCACCTAGCATATAGTAAGAGATACAGGAATAGTAGCAATTATCATTAATGGAAAGGTAACTAATTTTTACACGTAGTTTAAAAATTCAATCTTGTATATATGTGTGTGTGTGTGGTGTGTGTGTGTATACATGGAATTTATATGAATAGGTTATACTTAGGCTGCAGAAGAGATTTGAAGAATAGGCAGGGATAGAAATATGTGACCTACTTTCACTTACTTGGAAGACTGATATAAAAGAGGGAGTAGAAGTATTATACTTGTCAAAGGAGCATAAATACAAATAATAGATGAAGTTGCAAAAAAGACAAATTTAACTAAATGTCAGGAGACGATTCCTAATGGTTAGAGTTACGCAAACCAGGAATGGATACCTTAGGAGATGATTGGTACTTCTCTATCACAGGTCTTTAAGCAAGAAATATATCATCAAATGTCAATTATGTTGTTGAGGGAATATTGTAGACTAGATGAGTGTTGGGGTTCCCTATAATGATACTCTCCTGTGATTCTGTCCCTCTTAAAAATGTCACACCTGCAGCGTACACTATATTTTAGGTGTGGTCTAAGCAGAAAGTATAATGAAATTACCAGTCAGTGTCATTTGGATACTCTAATTCTATAAGTGAAAATTATTTTTCTTTTGAGCCATATCTTTTTTAAAAGTTATTCATTTAAAAATTTTAAGTGTATTTATTTAAAACTTAAATACAAAATAAAAAAACAGAAAAAGAAAAAAATTATGTGCAAAGCAGATGGAAAGATTCAAATTATGAAATAATAAATTTTCATTTCAAGAAAGCCTATATAATAAATATCACACATTGTGTTCAGAGCTGTCCATCTCTGCTTCCTTGTAGGTTTTATTTTATTCTCTGCTACATATTTTATTTATTCTTTTTCCCCTTTTGTCCCCTCCAATTTCCCCTGCTGAATAATTTCTTAACCCTACCTTTTTGGGCCCTTGTCCACACTCTTATCATTCTTGTCATTTTCCTTTGCTTCTTCTCTGGAACTGAAGGAAGTTCTAAAAAAATTTTACAGTCTGAAAATTTTTCTGTCAGAATGATTAAAGCAATCAAGCTCTATATGTTTACCAACAAGCTCTACTTCTGCACCCTATGCCTTGACAGTTGGCAGCTTCCTTCCAGATGAACATGAGGTTAGGCTATGGGCACAGAGATGGGAGCCTTTGTTTTGCTTTACATTTATATCCATGAGCTCAAGACATTAAACATCTAAAATGAAAGTAAACGACTCTCAATGAAGCTCTGGCAATTTTCCATGATTAAATTAGCCTTAAACATATGTTCTTATAATTCAAACAATGTTTAAAGATTTTATTTGACAGATCCTTGGGATTGATTCTTTCTCAATTCCTTGATTCTCTGGTGAAATAATTTTTCAAGCTAAAGGCTTCCCTGTAGTCTATTATAAGTAACAGGACTAGATGGCCACTGATGTTCCTTTCTAATGTGTGGTGGTGGTGATGATGATGATGATGATGATGATGATGATAATGATGGTGATGTGGATAGTTAACATCTGTTGAATTTCATATTTCTCATCTGTAAAATGAAAGGATATTACTACCTCAAAATCTTTGATCCTATATTATTTTGGTAGTTGAATTCAGAGGCTCTCATTTGTTTCCCTTTTCCTGGTACTGGTACTTCAATACAATATCTTGTTTGCGGAATAGATCAGAAAGATGACATTTGTGGAAGGAGAACTGATCAAATTAATTTGACAAGGAACATGGTCCTCTCAGATAAAAATACTAAAAGAGAAAAACAGACTGTTCTGAGGACTAGAGAGAGAACTTCCCTTTGAATGGATGTACTTAAAGGTCTTGTTTAAAAGCAGCCCAAAGTACTGATAAAAGAGTATGGAGGACTTAACAGTTGTAAATCAGCTCATTTACATATAACTATTGTTTGGGTCCTGAAGAACATAAGTAGGAAACTATAAATCACAGAACTGCCTGGGGAATGGGGGCTCACTGTATATTATTTATGTTACACATGAGATGATATTTGTAAAGTGCTTAGCATAATGTGGAAACCCATAGTAGATGCTATATAAATGCTGGCCATTATTATCATTATGATGATGATAGAATTATGAAGTATGGGATTTTCAGTCTGAAACAGAATTTAGTCACTACTTAAAAGAACATTTTGATTTGAAGCATTCAAAAGCAGACATAAGCAGATGAAGCTAGAGAATGGGAAGCAAGAGATGAGAGGAATGGTAGATATAACTGACATCTGTAAAGAGAAGTTTCTGGAGAAAATTATGTCCTATTTTTAATGGAGCAGAGTAGAGGAGAATAATAATAGCAACAATTACATAGCTCTTATTATGTGTCTGGTACTTCATAATTATTATCTCATTTTGAGCCTTACAATAACCCACAGATAGAGGTGCCATTATTATCCCCACTTTACATAGGAATCTTAGAAAAGAAACAGAAGATACATGGTTTAAAGTCCATAGACCTTCAGACCTATATTCCAGAATTCTGTGTTGCTCAAATGGATTCCTACTCATGGGAAACTCTCCCCAGTGGACTCAAGAGTGATGGAAGATGTGACTAAGGTTTATGGGTGGACTTTTATTATTATTGTTTTTTTCTTCTATTGAATAAATACTATATTTTGCTTATTCATATTATTCACTTTTTGTTTAGTACATATGTAATGTAAAAGAGTCAGTAGTGTCATTGTGACTCATTTCGTATAACTGAGAAGCAAGCCAGTGAGGGCTTAGGAACTATAATTCTAAGTAGGAGTATGTTGTCCAACACTAGGGTTACACCCGATCCCTGAGAGTAATAGCCACGTGAAAATGTCTTTAGGGTGATCATACCACCCTACTGTTCCTATGACAGTGTAGGACTTGGGGAAAAATGAAAGCTGACCCTTCCCAAGGATAGAGGCTGAAGAAAGTTGGGGGTCAGTGTAAAATCTAAGCTTTAATTCCTATTTTTGTAAAAGAAAAAATTCTAATAACAGTAATTGCTTTTCTCCTATCATGTGTTTGTTAAGGGGGGGAAGAAATTACTAATTTATCTTTCCTGCAGATGTTTCATGTTTTCTAAGACAAAAGAACAATTATTCCAAACCAAAAATCAGAATATGGTCCTAAGGAGTTTTTCAAAATCTTGTTAAAAATACATCTTCTTCTTTTGAAACTGAAACGAGATCAGAAAATGTGGGGTAATTATAGAAATAATCATTACTGGCATTTCTGTAGCATTTTGAAGTTTAGAAAGTACTTTCCATGCAGAGATGCAGTTGGAGTAACTGCAGATCATATGTTGCACTTGAGCAGAATACCTATGCAACTTTTCATTACAGATTATCAAGCAGAATTGGATGACCCTCTTTGGCTATGTGATCATTTTTTTTGGATATGGATTGAACTAGATGAATACTGAGCTCATGTGTACCTCTCAAATCAAATTCTTCTGTGATTGAATTCTATCATCTCATGCTTTTAGTACTTCTACAAAGACTCTACTTGGATACTTTGATAGAAGGAACTCCAATCTCCTCAAAGTGACTTTTTCATCAAAATATAAAGATATCAATCCATCCATTCCTGCCTCTCCCATGTAAATATTATCCACATCCTCTTACAAATCTGCAACAAGAGACTCACTCAAACTTCTGGGCAATTTTTCCTGGAATTTTCTTTATTTCCTGTGGATATTAATGGAGTTACTCTTGTTTTGTGATTGTCCTATTTTTTCCCAACCACATATCTGTGCAACAATATATTTCATGCTTCGTGGAACTTTTTCTGTAGCAATTTATCATAGCCTGTTCACGCCAATCATGCTATATACCTCTTACACTGTGCCAAAAGTGCTGGTTCATGCAGCCTCCTGACCGAGCTGCTCCAGGAGCTGCTATTTGTTGATTCAATGGAGTCTGCCTTAAGGTGTCTGGATTTCCTAAGCCCCAGGAAGTCCTTGTCTTTTCTGAGGGCCTCTCAATTTGTCTCAGAAAGACAATCACATTGCTCCTTTGTTTTTGCTGCTCTACATTCATTTCAAGGCAATTTTCTGTCTGTGGAGAAAATCTGGAGACCCTGGAAATTTCTGAACTATTCCACCATTTTCCTAGTCAATATCTTTGAAAAAGATCAATTCTATAGACTGGCGTTTGTCTTGTAGGCCAGATGACCATAAGCCTTGACCAAAATGTTCCCTTTTAAAATGACTGCATTAGTCATTGAAAAACAACCTTTCATGTCAGGTTGGTTTGTAATATGCTTTGAGAGACTTGGGAATAGGAGGTTTTAGAGAATCAAATTTGCTTCCTCTTTATCAGATATTTATACAGCCGTGGGGTCTCTAGGCTCTGAATTTATAAGGGAATAATTCAAAGTAAATGTTTTATTGTTTGACTGTTCTCTAAAGTGTTTTGGAGGGCTCTTCTATATTTGATTACTTAGTAAACTCCAGTATTGGAAGGGAGGCCCATGAGAACACTGTGTCTGGTCTGAAAAGTGATGAGAAATATGAGAAAAGAAACATGTTTCAAAACGACAGAGGAGTTTCAAGTAACATGTTGTTTTACATATCCTATCCAAAGCAGGTCATTTGAAACTATCTACTCTGCATCAGAAAAGGTTCAAGACTCCATGATTAAGGTTGAAATAGGGGGATCAGGATAAAGAAGTGAATCTTTGATTTTCATCTGCTTATAATGGCACGATGAATTTTTAATTCTACTAAGTTGCTTAGAAATAATATTGTATTTTTAAAAGACATCAATCAAACAGCTAATAATATTATGCCTTAATTGAGCTAAGCAAGTTTTTAAAATATATACATTATTTATGAGTTTTCTGTTTACTTTGAAATGAAGCTGATTGTAGAAAATCCAGAGAGATGCATTTTTTTTCTGATTTTTCTTCAATAGATGCCATCAGTTGGCTTGGGTTCCAAAAGGTCCTGTTTAAGTGTAAAAATATTCTGGAGGGAATAAGAAAATAAATGGAAAATCCTCTGAAAATAAGAAAATAGATTTGGTGAATAAAATTCAGATGGCAAATTTTATTCCTCCTGCTAAAATGACAGGCCTATCTGGAAAAGCTGAATAAGCCTCCCCATGCAATACCAATTGAGTCTGTCAATGAAATACATTAAAAGAGCCTCAGGTTTACCTGGTCATACAGCAGTTTCTTTTATTGATAAAGTTGGTTTTAACAAAAGAGGCAAACATAAATAAGCAAACACAGGTACAAAAATCAAAGGATACTTCCTGAAAATCAGCAAATAAAATAGCACAGAAGAGGTAATAGGAGAGATTGGGTTCAACTATAGTGTTTAAAATGTTTTTAAAGAAATGAAAGCTGTGTGATTTAACTATCCAGGTAGTTTCCAAGGTCTTATTTTATGTTGGATTGTAGTCTTTGGCCATTTTATAAGGTCTGCATTTACAGAATAGTAAACATTGGATATATTCTTTTTCGTCAGCTCTCTGCAGTTTGTATAAGTCTTCACAATTTTTTTTTTGAATTTATGTTCATTATTCCTTATGACCAATAATATTATGCTACATTTAATAATAATATATCACATTTATAAACAATAGTTTATTTCAGTCACAGTGTGCCTAAATCACTGGGCACGTGATTTATTTCTGACTTTATCTTATTATACTTAATCATCATCATTATAAGTAGCATTTATATAATACTTTAAGAAAGTTTGCAAAATACTCCACAAACTCCCAACAACCCTAGGAAATAGATACTTTTGTCCTCCTTTTTTATAAATGAAAAATCTGAAGAGTTAAATGTCTTGCCCAAGGAAAAGAATATGAAATAAAAAAATCTAATGCCATATTTCTAGATATCATGAGAAACTTTCTCCATAGTCTTGAGAACAAAGGACAAATTTACAGAATTCATGGTTTTCTCAAAGTTTTTTTGTTGCGTCATTTCAGTCATATCCAACTCTTTATGAACCCATTTAGGGTTTTCTTAGCAAAGATACTGAAGTGATTTTCTATATCTATCTCCAGCTCACCTTTTACATATAAGGAACTGAGACAAACAGGGTTAAGTGATTTGACTAGAGTCACACAACTTATAAGTGTTTGAGGCTGAGTCTTCTTGACGCCAGATCCAACAAACACTATACTCACTATATCATCATGATAGTGCTGCTATTTCTCTGTAATTTCTCTTTCTATTTCTCTTTTTTGTTCCTAATAATAACCTCCAGAGGGTATTAGAATTAAACTTATACGAGATTGCTGGGATAATTTTTGCTGTACGATTTCATATGGCTTTCCACAAACAGTTAAATTCACATGTTTACTAGTAATGTGTTTATGTTCCTGTCAATGAATGAATCTTTTTATCTTTCCCAATTTTTCACTATTTTGGCATTGCAATGATTCTTTTTACTGCCCTTTCTCAAAAAGACATCTTAGGAAATTGCAACTGGTGTTTTTTTTAATTTGTGATTTGTTTTTTCCTGGTTTTTATAACATCCTTTCTTCTTCATAAATCTTTAAGAGTTTGATTACCACAATTGTGAATGAATTAAATTTGGAGATTCTCTGATGACAATCCCTGGGCCTAGAGTTAGAAAGACTCATCTTAGTGAGTTCAAATCCAGATTTTTAATTATTTTTTCTTTGGGATTAATAATTTTCAGATTGTCTCACCAAGTTCTGTCTAATAGTTTTATTATCTTCATTTGAGGAATCTCTAGTCTCCCTGTTAGAGTTTTCTTTGATTTCTGTTACTTATTTTTCTATATTTTTTTCCCTGTGTTAGGCCATTCTATTTTTCAGAGAATACTGATTCATTCAGATTTTCTACTATTGTTTGTCCCAAACTATTGAATCTCATTTTCATCTACTTTTTGATTTTTTTTCACTGATTTGATTTTTACTTATTTTATTTATCCATCTTTACCAATTCATCCTTATTTTTCATATGGAATTTATAGGTCAATTTGAAAGTTTTTAAAGCACTCCCATTTTCATTCCTGGAGATCTTGTTGTTAATTGTATTATTCTTTCCCTCTGGATTTGTCTTCATATTTTTCTCATACCCTAGCACTTATTCATTGTATTAATCCCATCCCTTCCACAAATTTCATTTCCCCCTTTCGGTTGTGGTTTTATTTAATTTGACATGTCGCTTTTTGTCTTAAAATAATTAAATAGCACAAGGCTCAGTGACCACTATATATTCAACCTTTTTATTAACGTCCTTAAACATTACTTGAAGGTTCCAACATCAGATATGTTTTCATTGGCTCTTGATGGTAGATTAAAAAGAAATGCCTCAAACAGACTTTACCAAGTAAACCTGGACTATCTCCTTCAATGACTAAAAAGATCCAGGCTAGAGAAGACAAAAATATGTGTCATCTACCACATTAGCAGTAATAAAGAACACAGATGACAAGATTTATTATAAGTTCTCAGACAAATGGCAAACTTTTCTACTTCTTTTGTGAAGTGGAAAGATTAATTCCCAGATTACTTGTCTCGTAGGCAGTTATGAATATAGAATGACATAATAATTGCAAATTTGTTTTTTTTTTAAAGATAAAGCTACAGCATACATATAAGTTCTGAGTTTGTAGAGCTTCCTATAATGACTGAAGTTATTCACTATTATCCCTTATGTGGAACTTATCTGTTTTCCTCTTTTAGGGAGATATTAAACTTCACAGGGCCTGTGTTTTACAATCCAATGGACAGTTCTAGATCAAAAGCAGGAAGGAGCTAGATCTTTTAATTAATTATTTTTAGAAATATTTTATTTGGTTCTCTCCCAAATTCTTTCTCTGATCTTTTCCCCAAGAAACTCATAATTGGAAGCTAGAACTATAAGAGTACTTTGAATGTTCATATGATAAGCATTCTCTCCCACCTGTTTATCTGGTAGAATGACTTATCAGGAGATGTCTATTTAGTGCCTTGCCACAAGGCTTTATACCTACTAAGCAAAAAACTATGTTAACTCTTTTAGCCCCTTAACAGATTTATAATCTAAGGGAAAAAAACTAGCAAATTTTGGTCAGTTCCATGTGTATTCATTTAGGTGCCCAAGAATTAAATAAATAACATTTATATCAAAGGTATAAACTTAAAAGATTTTTCCATAAGAAAAAGTGGGGATACAGACACAAGAATGGAGAATAATAGAGCTTCATTTTACAAATGAGAAAAAGTAGACTCAGATTGGTAGGGGGGGACATGATTTGTATGGTCATAACAGATAAGAAGTGGCCAAATTGAATGTTTTATGGATATCAGGAGATTTCTGGTTCTGTCAGTCATGGAAAGTCTCAAAAAATGGGTGAAGGTGAGTCTTCAGGAAAAGCTTGAATGAAAGAGGAAAGTAATTTTCTAGCTTAGTCAGACAAGAAACATAAAGGAGGATACAAATTAATGAAAACCCTGTCGCAGAGTGATGGAGAGATTTGATCATAATGGCAGCTGAGTAGGTTTTCTTGAGAAGAGGAAGGGAGTAGACTGGGGGAATAGGAGAAGGCAAGGTGTGGCAGTTTCAGAGAGGTGAATCCTAGATCCTACCTGGATTGGCAAGCTCACTGGATGACAATGTAATTTTTTTCCTTTTTTTTTTCTTTTTGAGAATGTAATTTTTATTGAATTGTCTTCTTAGTGATCCTGGGTGAGTAGAATGTGGTCAGCTCCTTTTTTTCCTCAGTAGAGTTTCTTAAGTGTATGGCTGGCACACACCCAAAGAAATCAGAAACAAGACCGAGCCACCCTTGGCACAGGCATTGGAATTGTAATTCAGGGCATTGTCTTTTCATATCTGCATGAACAAACACCAACGCAGGGAGATTGGGTGTGAATAGATATACAATAAGAACACTTGGAGGATTTATGTACCTGGTACATGATTCATCTTTTAATATATCTCGAGCTCTTACTATATGTCAGCACTGAGATTTATTTTCTGTCTGTATTAAAACCTTGAATTTCTATATTTCATCCAAGGAGGTTAAAGCACTTAATAAGAGCAATAACTGACATTTACATGGTGACTGAAGATTTTTAAAGTACTTTACATTCATTACCTCTCTAAATCCTCCCCACAAGAGTGGGGGAGGAGGAGTGGGGAAAACGGAGTAAGCATTATAACCATTATTATTCCCATTTTGAGGAGGAAGAAACTGAGGCTGAGAGGAATTAAGTGACTTTCTCAGGGTCACACAGTCAGACGATCTGTGTCTTTTTGACTCCATTGCCCAGTTCTTTAGCTCTTTCAACACCTATTTTCTCCCTGGTCATAAGGGCGGACTTTGTTTTAGGGAAGCATAAAAAGGGGGAGAAATAAGAACAATGACTTTAACCTCCCTAGGACGTGCTGAGCTGGACAGATGTTATAATTATATACATGCTATAGTCAAGGTATAGAAAAATACCTCTTTTTCCTGGAAAGAGATTCACTATCCTGTTCTGGTGAGTGTTAGTCCTAAGTAACTGAGGAAACTTCATTAGGGTTTGGTATTTTTCTGTTTTCTTGTATCTCCACTACATGGCACAAAGTAGGTACTCGGACTACTCCCTACCCCACTATTATCTTTATATTCTCTATAACTTGTTGGCTACCTCTTGAATTATTTCAAATCAAGTATAAAACTACCTTGAAGAGAAAACTATGGGAGATAAATATTAAGCCCCATCTATACAACAAGGTTAAGTGGGTAGTTAGCTCTCAGTGGATCTCCAATTCCATCCCATTTTGATATTGATTTTAGCAGAATTCTTTCAGAAAAGTCACAGTTGTCCTATCTGGGGAGCAGCTAAGTGAAGAGTGAATAGAGTGCTGAATCTGGAATCAGGAAGAGTTCAAATCTGGCCCCGGACACCAGATATATGAACCTGAGAAAGTGACTTAGCCCTGTTTGCCTCAGTTTCCTCATCTGAAAAATGATTTGGAGAAGAAAATAGCAAATCACTCCAGTATCTTTACCAAGAAAAACCCAAATAGGGTCATAAAGGGTCAGACATGGTTAAATGACTGAACAATTCCCTATTTTAGAGATTTGGAAACCAAGATCCAGAAAGGCTAACAAATTCAAGATATGAAATAGAAAAGTTGGAATTTTCTAGTTGTCATTTGGCACCTATCTCTTTATTCAAGTCATAGGAATATAAGATCCATAAACTGAGTATTAGAAGGTCAATCTAGTCTAAAGCTTCTTAAACTATGGGTTATAATTCCATATGGGATCAAATAACTGAATGTGGGGACCTGGAAATTATGATTTATTATCAGTAAATATAAGATTTATATACCTTTTTTCTATACCTGTATATCCAACATCACGTAAAAATTTCTCTGGTGAAAAGGGGTTGTGAGTGAGAAGAATTCAAAAAGCCCTGCTCTAGCCTAGTCTATTTCCTGCATTAAATAAATGAAGAAACTGAGGGCTTGAATGATTTGCTCAAAGTTACAGAAATAGCAAAAAGTAGCAGAGCCAGGATTTTATCTCAAGTCTTAGTTCGTAGGTACCAAAGATGAATCCAAGTACTGGGTAAGCACCTGAATTGGCTCCAAAGATGGATTCTAATCAAGAGAATGCATATCTTCCCCTTTGGTTTTCCTCAGGACTAAAGAAAAAATGGAGAATCAATCCCATATTACCATGATGAAGAATGGATATACCTCTTCAGTTAGATTTCTTTTAAAAACCATTTCCTGGGGAACCCTAGGGAGCAATTGAGAAGTTAGAGAAAGTCCTATTGTTACATAGAGAGTTTATGGTTAAGTAATCATCAATTCTCCTTTGTTGTGTTTTCCTATATTCATTGATTCAGGTTAGACAGTACAGCATCACCATATGCTTAACTATCTGCATTTTAGATTCTATGATTTATTATTAATTTCAAATGTCAAATATAGCCAAGTGACTTAAAATTCTTTTAACTCTTGTTACAGACAAGATTCTAGAATATGGAGAGAAACTGGATTAATAAGCTTTAGAGTTATTTCCAACTTAGAAATTCTATCTCTTTGGTTTCTGAAGAGAATCCATATATTCATTTTATAATATCCATATATTCATCTTATAATATACATTTTATAATGCATATACATATAAATAACATATGCCTCTCAATATGAGAGAATTGGCCTTTGAATTAGGAAGACCCAGATTCAAGTGTTATTATCTCATATATACTGGTTATGTAATGCTGGAAATTAGCCTCTCAGTGAACCAGAATATTTTCTAAAATAGAGGTCCCTAACTTTGTGCTATGGACCCTTTGGGCAGTTTGAGGAAACTTATGAACCACTTCCCAAAATAAAATTTTTAAGGGCAAAAAATTGAAATATTCCAATGGATATGTGTTATATGGAAATACTATTATTAAAATATTTTAAAATTGTGATATAGTATGATGAATACTTTCTTATAAACACAAATAACAAAATAATGCATTTAAAATACAGATAAAGTTACATTTTATTTTTAAAGGCATATCCATATGAAGGCTATTATGAATGTCTAGCTGTGCCAAATCTTGTTATACTTTTAAGAAATAATTATTGAAACAATTTGGTATTGGTTCAAAAATAGATTAATTAGGGGAACAGACTTGGCACACAATGTATAAAAGCAAATGTATCTAATAACCTAGAATTCAATAACCACAATGACTCCAGCTGCTGTGATAAGGACTCTATTTGATTTAAAAAAAAAAAAAAAACCCACATTGCTGAGAAAATTGGACAGCAGTATGGAAGAAATTAGATTTAGGCCAACACCTCTATCTTATACAAAGATAAACTTCAAATGGTACTAAACCTGATATAAAGGTCATATCATAAACAAATTAGAGAAATATGGAAAAATACTTATCAAATTTATGAACAGAAGGAAATTTCATGATCAAATAAGAAATGGAAAGGATCACAAAAGCTAAAGTGGGTAATTTTGATTACATGAAATTGTAAAAGTTTCTTTACATATAAATCTAATAAAACTCAGATTAAAGTATAAACAATTAATTGGGAAATTATCTTTGCAGCAGAATTCTCTGATAAGATTCTCATTTCCAAGACATATAAGAAACTGATCCAAATTTATAAGAAAAAAGGACCATCGCCTATTTGATACATGGTCTAAGTATATAAGACCAGATAATTCTCAAAGGAAAAAAAAGCCAAGTTTATATAATATGAATATTATAAAAATGAACAATTTTAAAATCTTTTATAAACTGATGAATAAAATGAGCAGAACAAGGAGGACAATTTATATGATGAAAGCAATGTTGTCAAAATAAAAGATTTTGAAAGCTATGAGATCTATGATCAATATAAAAAATATTCATGGTTTCAGAGGGTAGATAATGAAACATGCTACTCTTTAGAGAGAGGTGATGGATTTAGGGTGTAGAATACATACACACACACACACACACACACACACACACACACATACCCCCCTATTGATGTGCCTTGAATGCTCATATTCTTTTGTTTACATATGGGTGTGCCTGTATCCAACAATTATTTTGTTTGATTATGCTTATTTATTATAGAAAATTTGTTTTTTTTTTCTTTTTTAACAATGGACTGGGACATGAAAGGAAAAGAAAATATGTTTCTGTTAATTTTTTTAGGAGTTGTAGGGATGATACAGATGTGGAATATTGCTTACAAAGTGGGAATAATCTGTAAATGTTTGCAATGTAAAAACAAAACACATCAATAGAACATTTTTTGATGTTTTTTTTTTTTTAAGGAGTGCTAAATTTTAACTAGAAGTTAGTAAAATAAAGGTCAGCTTTTTCCCATCCAAGTTCAGAAGCCTGAAATTTATCTTTGGATCCCTGGGATGGGGAAGGGGTGGTGTGGTATAGTTCCAAGCTTATTTGCAGTGGTAGGAAAATTTCTTCATTGTGATTTCCATGAAGTCACAACTCTAGTTGTACATACATACATATGTATATATGTGTGTGTCTCTATATATGTATGTATATATGTATGTATTTTTATATATACCTATGGTGCTATATCAATCAACTCATTTTAGGGCTTTAATTACAAAGGCAAATCTTGATTCAGACACTGTGTGATTATGACCTCATAACACATCCATAAAAATATATGTAAATATTGAATAGATTGGTTCAGTTGTGTCAATTCTCTGTGACCTCACTTAGTATTTTCTTGACAGAGATACTGCTTTGCTATTTCTTTCTCCAGCTCATTTTACAGATGAGGAAATTAAAATAAACAGGATTAAGTGACCTGCCCAGGGTCCCACAGCTAGTGTCTGAAGCCATAGGGATTCATAAAAATGAGTCTTTCTGATTCCAAACTTAGTGCCTGTACCTCTACTATCCCATAGATAGAATATCTGCCACCATTATATAAAAATAGGATGGTGCTGAAAGGGCTTTAGATTTGTAGTCAGAAGTCCTGAATTCACATTCTGACCTTAGGTTCAAATGATCCTAAGGTCACATTATAGTAAAAGATTTCCAGTGAGTTATTAATTCATTAAGTACAATATCACTTCTTTTATATGGAAATCTTTCAAAATGAACTTTCAAAATACCACTTACTCTGTGTGAACCCAGTCAAAATACTGAAACTCTGGTCCTCACTTTCCTCATCTGTAAAATGAAGGGTCAAACTAGAAATCCTCTAAGCACCCAATTTGATTTAGTGATAGTATATAGTCACTTATAGCCTGCATAATCAAATAATCATGTAATACATTTTTCTTATATTAGGAAGTAATATGAAAGCAAAAAATCTCATAGAAAGTCTTCTCTTTATATTGGTGAGTGTATTTCTGTCCTTCCCGCCCCCCCAAAAAGAAATGAGGCTTACAGTTTGTGTCCAATATGTCTCTGCTCTACATTTCTTGACTGCATAGTAAACTCCATAAAAGAACCAGTTTCACATCCTGTCACAGTGAGGACGTGACTCTTTTGAAGGCTCACTGGACTGGCTCCAGTAGTTTGTATTCTCAGTTGAAACTATTCCTCAGAATGTCACTGGCAATTCAGAAAATTGACAGGTGCCACTTACTGCAGGCTTATTTATATCCTGACTTGGCTATTTTGAAAGGTATTATTTTAAAAAGACATTGAAATTGAGATTAAATGCTTTAAAATGATTCAGTCATTTAAACATTTACATTTTTTCTCCATCTTAAACCATTATCCCTAAGATATTTCACATAGCTCTACCAAATAATAAAATGCATCTGGAGGAACAAAATATCTAGAATCTCAAGGGAAATAATGGTGGGAAGGAAGAAAAGATGTAGACTGAAGGGTATAATAGCATTCCAAAACTCCAATTTTGATATAAAGCAGAAATCATGAAAACTGTTTGTTATTACCTAGAAAATACACAGTTAAACTCATGGAACAGACTTGATAAGGATGAATGAGATACTATTATGTTCAGTACCCACCAGAGTTTTATAAACCTGAGATCATAAGTTACTTGGAAAATACCTATATTTAAAAAGAATCAATGAGAAAACTAGAAAATAATTTGGCAGGAATTAGGTTTAGACCAGTGTCTTAAGCCATATACCATAATAAACACAAAATGGATACTTGACTTGAATATTGTCATGAATTTTGTTTTAATTAGGAAAGATCACATGTCCATGAAAATGGTTATAACAGCATTTTTTTCTTGTACTAACCAGAAACTGGAAATAAAGTAGATGTTTATCAGTTGGAGAATAGCTAAACAGAATGTGGTATATGAATGCAAAGTAATATTACATGTTATAAAAATTGATGAATATAAAGAAACAAGGAAAGATTTAAAAGACTTGAAACAAAGTGAAATAAACAGAGCTATGAAAACAATATACATAATGATTATAATAACATATGTGGAAAGAACAACAAAAACAAAATAATTTAACCTGAATACTATGAAATTATTATAACCTAGTTTGGCTCCAAAGAATTGATATGGGGATAAAAATCTTTATCTTTTTTACAAGAGATAATGGATATGGGATAGTAGATTCATTATTGGATTTGATTGATATGTTGGTGGGTTTAACTGAATTTTTCTCCCTTTTTAAAAAATTCTTTGTTATAAAGGATGACTTTCTGAGAGTCAGAGTGGGGATATGTTATATGAAGGTAACAAAAAAAAAAAAACAAAACAAAAATATACCAATAAATTTGTTTTAAAATCTCAGCTTGTCCATATCCCTGGAATATGAGCATATTGTGATTCAACTATACTCATCATACATTAATTGTGAAAAAACCCACCAACAACATATTAATGCCATGTAAATATCAATTGGACAAAGAACTGGGCACTTTCATTTCCTGATTCATTCAACACTTATTAGCTGCTTACAAGGTACTCTAAATATACTGTTTTTCAAGGCTTGTCTTACAGAGAGTAGGTAGAATTGTCTTGATTGCACATCATATTTTTCATTGTCCACTGACTTTGCCTGTGCTACCTTGCTCCCATATTATATATCATAAGATTCCAAAACTTTCCTCATATCTTACTCTATCCATGAGTATTTTTTATAATAACTTTTTATTGACAGAATCCATGCCAGGGTAATTTTTTTACATTATCCCTTGCACTTGCTTCTGTTCCGATTTTTCCCCTCCCTCCCTCCACCCCTCTCCTAGATGGCAAGCAGTCCTTTATATGTTGGATATGTTGCAGTATATCCTAGACACAATATATGTTTGCAGACCCGAACAGTTCTCTTATTGCACAGTGAGAATTGGATTCAGAAGGTAAAAATAACCCGGGAAGAAAAACAAAAATGCAAATAGTTCACATTCGTTTCCCAGTGTTCTTTCTTTGGATGTTGCTGCTTCTGTCCATCATTTATCAATTGAAACTGAGTGAGGTCTCTTTGTCAATGAATTCCACTTCCATCAAAATATGTCCTCATACAATATCGTTGTCGAAGTGTATAATGATCTCCTGGTTCTGCTCATTTCACTTAGCATCAGTTCATGTAAGTCTCTCCAAACCTCTCTGTATTCATCCTGCTGGTCATTTCTTACAGAACAATAATATTCCATAACATTCATATACCACAATTTACCCAGCCATTCTCCAATTGATGGGCATCCATTCATTTTCCAGTTTCTAGCCACTACAAACAGGGCTGCCACAAACATTTTGGCACATACAGGTCCCTTTCTCTTCTTTAGTATCTCTTTGGGATATAAGCCCAGAAGTAACACTGCTGGATCAAAGTTTGATAACTTTTTGGGCATAATTCCAGATTGCTATCCATGAGTATTTTTGCTAAATGTTCTTTAGTATAACAATTTATAAATTCCTTCTGGGTTAATTTTCCACTCTCATGAGCAACTTATTTGAATAAGTCTTCTCACGGTCATTTCAGAAACTACAAGAGGGTAAAATAATATTTTGAAGCAAAAGATTCCTCATTTTTTCTTGATACATTGATCAAAATATTTAAAGTATCTTAGTTTTTTTTAATCTAATACTCTCTTTTTTCTATATTGTTCCTACAACGAATGATAGACTGTTAGAATTTTAACTAATTCATCTTCCTCATTTTACAGCTAAAGTTATTATGGTCCAGGGAATTAAATGAACTCCTCAAGATTGTCCACATAGTTAATAGTGAACTGGCACTTGAGGCTAGGACTTGTGATCCCTTTCTGATCTTTTTTTCTACTGCACTTGTTCCCTAAAAAGAAAAAAAAAAAACTAAACTGGAATCTTTTGTGAGTTGATTAGTCTCAATGGCCTTTTTATAATATTTACACTATTAGATTTATAATTACTAACAGTTATCTGCATATCTGTGCCTTCTGTCTATGTTCATGTTCAAAGACATCTGTCTTTTCATCATTTGTTTCATTTCTTAGAATCCAAAAAAGGATTTGAGGCAATTTATAATGTTAAAACCGTATAAAACAGCCAAATGGGTGAGGGGCATACACAGAACAACAAACAAGAATAAAAGTGATTAAAAAGAAAAGAGAAGTAGATGTTATCAGATACCTAAAATGAATTAATTCCTAAGAATAAATCTAATTCTGAGAGAAGGCAAAAGAAGAAACATATTGAGTTATAAAGTTGTTCTTTTCTGAGCAAAAGGAAATATATGTTTCTCTTCAGATGCAAACTTTTCCTAGTATTTCACTCTAAAAGGAATTAATCAGGTGAATACTGTTATAAGGAACATTGGATAATATAATGGACAGTTTCTTCAACTACTTTTGCAAAAGACAGAGAAACACTGTTCACCTAGACATTTCTTATATCAACTTTTGGTTTAAAGTGTAGGTCGGTTAACATTATATCATAATTCAGGGAAGGCATTTCTGCAAAGAGTTGCTTATGAGAAGGTTCAGATCTGTTGTGATTATTTCTTTTACTGTCAAAACACAGATGAGAAAAACTAGAAAAGTGACTAGTGAACACATCCATGGGTCAGTCTTTCAAATGGAAGAGATGTGGCTTTAGGGTACTGACTCTAGACTTCCATTTCCTCATCTATAAAACAAGACTTTAAGGTGACATGGGAATATAGATCTCTAGCTAACAAGAAGCTCAGACTCTAGCTCTAACCTCATTTTACAGATGACAAAAATTAGCCCCAAGGAGTTTAAATAACTTTATACCAAGATTAAACAGGTAATCATCAGAGACAAGAATTGAATTGTTTTTTTCTGACGTTAAGAGAATATCCTTTCTTGTTAAAATCAAAATATAAAATTTGCTATTCAAAATTCACAAAACTAAGTAAGTGTAAAAGACACATAAATAATGAAACTTCCAAGTGTTCTTTTGGTAAGTTTATAGCTTTTATATTGCTAAAGTTATTAATGTTTAAAGATACATTAAGACTTTGGGGACATGCTGCATATAGTTCAATTTGTATAAAGTTGCTCTTTCTGTTAATGCAATAATATAGTTTTCTAGAAATTTACACAGATATAGAGGAGAGACAGTGGGTTGTAGTTAATAGAAAGATGGTCTTAGATTCCAGAAGACCTGAGTTCAAGCCTTACCTTTACATTTTAATGATTCTGTGGTCATGAACAAGTCACTTAACTTCTAAGCAGTTCTCTAAGAAAGACAACAAATTACAGATAGATTATTTAATTGCATCTGGAATTGTGAGTGAGTTCCCCATAGCAACGACATCACAGTTCTAGGCAAAATCAAAACATCCATGAATAAGTAAATATCCTACTTATAACTCTATATTCTATTGCTACAGTGTGGAAATGAACCTAAAATCCTTAGTACTAAGTGAGAAGCATGTCAGCTCTCTCAGCTGCTTCTATTCTTTTTTTTAAAACGAGTTTCATCCTAATAAGAGCTTTTGTCTGCTTTTAAAGTCTAGACCACTTGACAACAAATTCTTTGGCCATGGAAACTTAGGAAATAAGCAAAAATGGAGGACTCTAAGTGGAACCATTGATTCTTAAAGATATTTAAACTCAGTTTAACAACCTCTTGAATTTTTCTTCTACTAGTTAAAACTTAGAAAAGAAAGTGGAGTGGTAGACTCTATCTTGGGAATTTTTTCAAAAGATAATTGAATTATGGCTTCTTACAAACTATCAGTAAGAATGGAATTTTATTATGAGCAGATTTTTTAAAGTGACTAGTTGACTGATTTTCCTATGATTATCTAATTTTCTTCCAGTGATAATGACAGAATGTAATTTGAACACTTCTCTTAATCTTTTAAGATGTAAAACAAAGAAAGGAGAAAAGCAATCAATTGATTGAAAGATATATGATAAGGTCAAGGTCAATATGGCTGCTGATACCAGAGTATTTGTGAGAATAAATTTGTAGGAGTTCTCACCCAGCTGATTATTTTTCACAATCCCTGCTTCCTTTATCTTCTTATATATTATTTTCATGTTTTAAAAATAATGTCTCTAAATGTCTTGCCACCTGTCATCAAGTGGCCAGATTAATGGTGTTTGATTGGTAGCCTGAAGGTCCCAATTCCATGTATCAGCAGCTGAGAGAGAAGTGGATTGCTACTATTGGCAAGTTGGGCTGGACGTACATTGAGAATCTTTATACTAGATGGTGACCAGCCAATTATGACAAAGCAACTATAGTGAAGTTTGACATCTGAAGATTTTATTTCTTCCTTGACAGGCTAATAATGTATGGCTTCGTGAAGGCGATGGTACATGTGGGCCAGCTAAGAAATGGAGACTTTCACTTCACTGACTGTTTATTTTTCGGTTCATTGATGTCTGCTACAGATCCAGGTAACTATCCAGAACATGCTTTTTTTAAAGTACTGAGTACTTATTTTGATGATATTTCCTAATTGATGATTTAATGTTGCCATGATGATTTTCCATATCTATCATTTCCCAGAGGACATAGGTGAGGGTGTAAAAACACATCCATGTTAAAATGATGCTCAAACTTAGGAGTTGTAATTTTCATTCAGTGGAAAGACAGGAATCATTTTCTTTGCCATTGGTTTCTCTGTATTGTATGTTTCTTAAAGTTTTTAATTTTAAAAAATCTCTCTTATGTACTTTTTTATCTCTTTAATTATTTGGAGAAAAAATTTTGGAAGTTATTGAGAAAATGATATTTTCCTCTACTATTCATGAATTAACCCATTTCAGGGAAATTTCTGGAGAAATGGATTTTTATTTTATTGCCAACACATGTTAAGCCAGATTCTCCCAGTGTATAATAAGCAATTTCATGAGGACAGAATAGATATTTTGGGAGCTGCATAATCTTTCAGGCAACTGGAAAATTATTGAGCAAAATCTCATTTTAGTACATCGAAGGGTGCTTTAATGGAGTGAAAGAATGAGTGGTACTTCTAAAAGGGCTAGTCTTACATTAAGGCCATACTATAGGGACTAAACTTAATTATACAGGGTATCCCAAAAGACTTAGTGTGGTTTTAGCTATTAAAGATTAAAACTTTACGAAGACTTTTGGGCTACCCTATATCTGTATCTCCCTAGCATCCAATTTAGTGCTCTGTATAAGTGCTTAAAAGTTATAATGAATAAATGAATGATTTAAATGGTATCATTACATTGGAAAAGTCGGTCTCCTAATCTTTTCAGTAATTTGCTTTCTAGTCATAGCTACTGATTTTAAATAAAGGGAAAGAAATTGAGTTGTGTATGGAAGTCTGATTTCTTACAAGGCATAAGTAATAGGAACAGCTCTGTTTTTGTTCATTCATTCATTCAATGTACACTTATAAAGGACCTAATTTATGCAAAATGCTCTTCTGTGCAATGGTGGAGGGGAAAAAAAGTTTAGGTTAGACAACATCCCTGCTGTCTTTGGTACTTACATTCTTGAAGTATATTAAGGCACAAATACAAAGAATTCCATGTTAAACAATATATCACCATAGTTACATTAAAGTATTGTAAAGCAAGAAACCATGTAAAGTCATAGGGAGTTTATTACAAAGTCTTTGAATACTCTCCATCTTTAAAATGAGAAAAAAACATCTTATAGCTGCTCTTCTTGGAATTTAAAGCTGCTGACAACCATTTTCTAGTTAACCTTCCAGACATACTATGTTATGCTTACCAATGGGTCCAATTGTTGTTCCCCAATTCTTTCTCTTGATTCTGTGTCTTTGTACAGGCTGTTCCTCATGCCAGAAATGCACATACTTCTTGGCTTCCAATGAGACTCAGGTGACATCTTCTATAGGAAATCTTTCCTGATTCCCCAGAATTGTCAATGCAGGCTCCTTCAAATACTATTCCTTTATTGGTTTAAGGGTTCGATTCTATGAAACAATGTGAGCTCATTGAGGGCAGGAATTGCTCTTGTCTTTGCTTAATTTTTAATTTTACACGTAAGGAAACTGAGGTTCAAAGAATTTAAGTAACTTGCCCTGTGGCAGAGTTAGAACTCATGATGTGTCTTCAAAGTCAGTATGCTTTCCACTGTTGTCATGATCCCTTAATGGGATTATGGAAGACAAAGGGAGGGGAGGGTCAAACTGCTTAGTAAAAATTGAAGTAATCTAAGGGGACTTGTTTTTTAATAAGAACCTCTTATAAAGAGAAAAGTATTACCACCATCACCATCACCACCCTACTTCCTCCCTCATGGTTTATAATTCTTGCATTACTCCTTTTTTTATTAAAGCTTTTTAATTTTCAAAACATATGCATGCATAATTCTTCAACATTACTTGCAAAACCTTGTGTTCCAATTTCCTTCACCCTTTCTCCCCAGATAGCAAGTAGTCCAATATATGTTAAATGTGGTAGAAATATATGTTAAATCCAATAAATGCATACATTTATTGCTGCACAAGAAAAATCAAATCAAAAAAGAAAAAAATGAGAAAGAAAATAAAATTCAACCAAACAACAACATATTTTGTGAACCACATTCAGTTCCTACAGACTTCTCTCTGGCTGTATATGGCTTTCACCATAAGATAATATCATATAAATCTTAGCTGTCGTCATCATCATAATTATTTTCTTCATCATGATGATGATGATCATTACTTTATGTTTGCCTCTCCCACAAGGAGATTTTTGTATCTTAGTTGGGCTTGCAACTCACCTCACAGCAGATGTCAGCCTACTTGAAGGGTGAGTCTATTAGAACACAGTCATTCAAATTTGGCCTAGAAGACATGTCTAATAAATCATGTCACAACTCCACTGGATTCTCCTATGATATGTGTTGGAGAAAGCCCAGATGTGACAATTGAGGGAATTGGATTAAACGATGACTCCAGGTTCAACTCAGTTCTAAAATTCTGTAATTCAATAATTCTAACCTTGACCCAGTGAGTAGGAGGTGACAGTCCCTGATGTTTTAAGAACAAACATGAGGAACGTTTTTTTTTCCCTTTTCCTGGAAGTCTAGTCATAATATTACAACGTGCCTAATTCACTCTCTGCTCAATTAATAAAACTTAGAATCTTCAATCCCCCTAAATCCCTTAGTTAATCTCATTCCATAATTATTCATTTACTTCTTCAATTATTTTGTGACTCAGTAATTGATAAAAGAGAACCATGTTTTATGGACGTCTTACATTTTTCTCGTTCTTCTCTAATTCTCTCCCACTTAGCTAAGCTAAGGTGTTATCATCAATTAATATTTATCATTTAGAAAGCCACAGTTAGATCTAAATCTAACTCCTTCTACGTGATTCAGAGTTCCTCTCAACCAATTTTTGGTGAACTCAGCAGAGAGCTTGAATGATTAACTCTCATTTGATATACTTTGCTCATCATGAAAAACTCATCAATAGTACTTCAGAAAAATAGAATGAAAGGATGTCTCCAAGGTAAATGAGTGAGCAGAGAATTGAAAATGTGTCTTATAACGTATCTTATCACTCTTGTTTTGAAGCCAGTATTTCTTCCCTTTTGCCTTGACTAATAATAGTTCTATCTGTCATCTAAATTTTATTTTGTCTGGAAGGAAGAATCCCAGGAAAAGTTAGGAGGTTATGGGACATGGTGGCAGGGATTCCCACAATCCCTGCTTGTAGGGATGATGAAGCTGCTAGATCTCTTAAGCTCTGGAGTTCTGAGATGCAATAGGCTAAAACTGAATACTTATTTTTACCAACTCTGGTGCCAGTATGATGAACCCCTGGGGAACAGGGAGTGGAACCAGACCAGAGGCCAGAAATAGAGCATCTTAAAGCTTCTGTACTATTGGTACTGGGATTAAAACTCATTGAGTAGCTGCTATACTTCTAGTCTGGACAAAATAGGGAGATTTTGTTGTTCGTTTATTTTTCAGTCATGTCCAATTCTTTATGACCCTATTTGGGATTTTCTTGGCAAAGGTACTGGAGTGGTTTGCCATTTTCTTCTCCAGATCATTTTACAGATGAGAAATGTGAGATAAATAGGGTTAAGTGATTTGGCCAGGGTCATAACAGCTAGTAAATGTCTGAAGCCAGATTTGAACTCAATAAGATGAACCTTCCCAGTTCCAGGCTTGTTGTAGACCTTCTAGTGCTATATTATCAAATTGCCCATAACATGAGGACACAGGCTCAAACAAAGACAAAATATGGGAATCATCTCTTTTACATATAAAAATCATTCCAGAGGGAAAGAAAATTGATGTACTAGACGGGTGAACTAAATTTCATCTTCTCTCCATACTTATCACTTATAGTTACTTATATTATAACTGGATGTATCTTGAGATTTAAAAGGAAAGGGTTAAAAGATTGGTAGGGGGATATTGTAGGAAAAAGAAGAAAAGGAAATAAAGCAAATGGAAGTAGTTTCTGTGGCTTTCTCATTTATACTGGTGAGCACTTTGGTGTAGTAAAAAGAGACAACCTGCATTTGGAATCCAAATACCGGAATCCAAGTTCCAACTATAATACTTGCTGTGTGACATTGAACCAGTCATTTGAATTCACCTTAGCTCTTTGGTCTGTACAAGGCAAAATTGACCTCATCCACTATGAGGAGCTCACTTTTTGAGTGTGAAGCTACAACATAAATGTGAATTGTCTTATAATTTGTATTATAAGTATGTGTATTGGTCTTATTTTCTCTACTAGATTGTGAGCTATTTCATTTTCATTTTCTAAGTACCTGGCACAGTGGATTGCTCATGATGGACACTTAATTATTTTTAGAAGTGAACTGAAATAGGTATTTTGGTCAATATTCAGTATTACTAATGCTGAAAATCCACCCCCCCCCCATCTCCTTCAACTTCTACTTGTCACCACATTACCCTACTGACTTGCCTGTCATTAACCCTAATTCCATTTGGGAAGACATAATTAAAATGATTATTGATAGAGGCTCTGAATCTCATTTTTGTGTAAAAATGTGTTAGGAAGTCTTACTCATCCATATGTGTAAGTTCAATTAGAGACAGAATGTGTTGGAAGGAAAAAGAATTGTTTCTTCCTATGTATAATATGAAAAAACTAATGGGTGTCCCAGAACACTCCCATATGTGATGGTAGCATAAAGCCTTAAAATGGGTATGGTCAGGGTGTAAATGGATCTCTTAGGATACAGTAATGCTCTATCCATCTGTTTGCTATTCTTTGTACATTTCCATTCCATTATGGGAAAAAGATGTTCTCAATGGAAGTCAAAATTATTGTTTTCCTCTTGTCTGGTATACCTGCAGTCTATTTCAACCAATGCTTGCCTAATTGGAGCTCTACTATTCCTCCAGATGTTATTTTGCTTTGAAAGAAGGATGAATCCCAGAAATGACTACAGGAGTCTCTTTTCCTTATGTATATTAGAACGTAATTCCTCCATACCTTGTCTGTATACAAAGTCAAAATTTAATTTAAAATGTGTGATCCAGAGAAAGGAACATTAACTCTGAAGACAAAAAAACTTGAGTTCAAAATCTCCCTCTGAAGTAACTGTGTGAACTTGAACAACTCATCCAATCTCTCGATCTTTAGTTTTCTTATCTGTAATATAAGGAGGTTGTACTGAATCAGGTATTTTTTTACCTAGGACTTTGAACATCTTTGGAAGTCTTTCTAAGAATATTATTTTTTAAGTATAAAAAAGGCACATACAATTTCAAAGGAAACCAAAGATTAGTGAAAATAAAGGTATAATTTTTTCACCATCCACTTTCACAAACAATCTGACATTTATCCACATTAAGAACCTTTGCCCAGATCATCTTTGTGTTTCATCCTGGGTATGATATCTGATTAGATGATTCCATAAGTATCCTATTATATGTAAGATTAATTGTTCAGTTCAATCAAGTCCAACTCTTCATGATCTCATTTGGAATTTTCTGGGCAAAGATATTAGAGAGGTTTGCCGTTTCCTTCTCCAGCTCATTTTACAGATGAGAAACAAAGGCAAACAATCTTAGTTAACTTGTCCAGGATCACATAGCAAGTAAATACCTTAGCTTGCATTTGAATTCAGATCTTCCTAACTCCAGACCCAGCACACTATCCTCTGAGCTACTTAGGTGCCCCTAAACTTAATTAAGCACCTAGGAAATGCTTGAGAACCAAAGTGATATTTGTGATATTAACAGAAATACTGTTATCTTTCATGGTTATGGAAATGCATTCATTCAACCACATGTAGACTATTTTTTCTTCTTCCAGATGTGTAATTTTATTTGTGTGAGTAATTCCTCCACCAACACAAATGATAACTCCCCCCCACTAGGAAATTACTAAGTCTGAAAGCTAAGATTTGCTAAAGCATAAGGGGAGGAAAAAAGATCACTTGCTGATCAACCATCTGGTTAATGAACCCCTAACTAAGGATAAACTTGTCCTTGGGTGACATAAACTTTTGGTTGTAAAAATTTTTTTCCCAGCTTTGTACTTCCCTTTTAATTTTGTTTATGTTGGTTTTGTTTGGGCAAAACCTTTTTAGTTTACTATAATCAAAGTTGTCCATTTTGCATTTCATAATGTTCTCTAGTCCTTCTTCAGTCAGAAATTCCTCCTTTCTCCAAAGCTCTGACAGGCAAATTATCCTTCCTCTCCTAATTTACTTATAGTATCACCCTTTACACCCAAATCACGTACCCATTTTGATCTTATTTTGTTATGAGGTGTGAGATATAGGTCTACGCTGAGTGTTCGACATATTATTTCCCAGTTTTCCCAGCAATTTTTGTGAAACAGTGAGTTCTTGTTCCAGAAGCTGGAGTTTAAGGGTTTATCAAACAGTAAATTACTGTAATCATTGATTACACTAATCCACCACTCTATTTCTTAGCCAGTACCAAATGGTTTTGATGACCGCTGCTTTACATTCGAGTTTTAGGTAGGTGATATAAATTTTGACACTCCATCCCTGGGCATAAGCTTCCCCACCTTGGTAAACAGGCCCTGCCTGCCCAAGCTTGTGTTCAACAAGCTGAGTCTCTGATGATCCAGGTTCACCCTCATGCCATGATGAGGCAGCTCTACTTTAGTGAAGAGGAGTATATTCTCATTTTATGAGTTTCCTGTTTCCTGCTTAGATCCAAAATGCTTTCAATTTATATGATGCAGCTGTGGGAGAGTCAACTACAGCTGCAGGATTCTGATTTCCAGAAGTATTTGCTCAATGTTCAAATC
Organism: Antechinus flavipes; assembly: GCF_016432865.1. Taxonomy (NCBI): domain Eukaryota; kingdom Metazoa; phylum Chordata; class Mammalia; order Dasyuromorphia; family Dasyuridae; genus Antechinus; species Antechinus flavipes. The sequence goes on from NC_067400.1 coordinate 49,646,545, forward strand.
ACTCTTACTTCAAAGACTTGGCCAGCTTCCCTCCAAAGGAATTAACCCCGTGAGTGCTGACTTAAGCGATCTTAGTAATGGGAAGATATACAACCAGGCAGGATTATCATAGAACCATTCTGAGCCATGAATATGTACAGGAGTAACATTTTTTAAAATTGAAACTTATGGATTTACTGGTAAAGGAAATTGAGTTTATGTCACATGTATGCCATTTGCTGGCTGGGTTACTTTGGATAAGTCACATGTCTCTAGACCTACAAGTCATATAATATCTCAAGCCTATTTCCTCATCTATTACTAGGGTGTTAGATTATATAAAACTAGGGTGTTAGATGACTTTTGAAACTCTTTCTATGAATCACAATCTCAGAGAAAAGATATTATTCCTATGTCCACAAAATAGCATATATGAAATGCAGCGTTTGAATAAAATCAGTCCATTTCTTTCTGATATGAAGGATTGAATCAGTCTGAGATTTTCTTTCTGAGGCTGCCATTACCATCATTGCTTTCTTTCACCAAAACTCAAATGACACATAAACTCATAGCTTTGGTTCATAAGCAAAGGAAATTGGAAAACTAAGTGGATACCTGGATCATTTAATGAGATTATATTTTCCATCAAAGGTTGCCATGGCCACTCGTTTTGGGCTCAAAATAATGTCACTGCTATTTTACCCTGTACCATCTTATCTCACACCTAAGATTACTTGAGTCATTGTCCATTGGAGTGATTTCTTTGGTTGATGCTACAAAAAGATAGCTTTTTAAAAGATCTTTTGATTGTTAATATCAAGTTTAGTCTAAATAAATAGGGCATTTTAAAAGTGCTTACTATGTACAAAGCACTAAGCTGAGCACTGTGGATATAAACAGAAAAATAGGACAGTCCTTTCTTTCAAAGAACCCCCTTTCTAGAGGTAAAGACAAGAAACATGTAAGCTTTCATTTGCAAATCAGACAGAAAGGTCTCACAGTGCATAGGGTGGAGTAATAAAGCTCATTGGAGCCTCTTCTTTAAGATCATTTTCACAGATAAAATATCATTTTCTGATGTTGGATCATTTGACAGTGCCAAATACTTTGGTGACAGGAACTGTCTTTTCTGGGTCTTCAGTAACTGAGGCTGTGGTATCTAGAGTAGCAGGAGCCAGGAATTCCTTTACAGGAGTCATTTCCCAAGGTGATCCCAAGGCTCTTGGGGTCTCTTAAAAGGGTCCTGGACTGGCTCTGCTAGGTCTAAAGAAACATAGAGGTCAAGGCGGCAGTAATGGTTTGATCTGCCTGGCCATCTTGCCTCCCACCTTCCTTCTAGGTGCCTTGTTGCTTCAGTTATCTGGGTTGAGTTGTCTCTGGAATCATAATCATTCCTTCCTAAGCCCTCTTTCCAAGCTGAGAATTTCCCCCTTGTCAAGCAAAAGTCACTAATAGCAATGCCATAAAACCCCTAACTATGAACTTAATATTTGTTTTTAAAAGTAGATGGATTGCTCAGGGAGGGAAAGTAAAGAGTGATAGATAAAAAGAATGGTATCTTGAACAATCAGCAGACTAGAAAGCTCATTGGTTCAGAATGCAACCTTTTCTCACCTTCTTATCCCTCAATTCAATTATTCATAAATCTTTTACTAAATAGCTTCACACAGATCTTTGACAGGAATTCTCCTGATTGGATAAGGACCTTCCTCTAGCCTTATTATCTTGTGTCCATACTAATGGAGCATGTAGGTGGTAAAACCATTATTCTTAGTTCTTGTTACATAATTGTTGCTTTCTCTTTTTCTTTCACCCTGGGGAAACATGTCTAGGATAATATCTTTTACATGACTTCTCATGTACAATTCACTACAGCCTACTTACGTCTACTATGAAACTTCCCAAGATCCTTTGGGTGATCCATGATTTTATCTTTCAGAGACTATTTGATCCTATAATTCACTGCCATATAGTTTTCCTGAAAGGATATTGGTGTTTTATTTTCTTTTAAGATGAGTTTTTCTTTCAGGGAGAAGCTTAATAATATTGATAGTTCTGAGCAATTTCCCAAAGCTATTCATCATATTTTCTTCTATTTAATTATGGCTTTAACTTATTGTCCATTCCTACCATTTCTGAAAATTATGTATCCTGATGGACTAGCTCTTTGAACTATACATGGCAGCTATTTATCATAATCTACATAATATTTTTCATCCATCTGATTTTTCCCATGTAGGTTTTTAGGTCAATCAATTTTGAATAATCATGTATCTTATTCAAGTTCTATAGTGTTGAAGGACTTAACATAATTAGTATAATGCCATTCACAAAGAGGAGCAACTATGGAACCTCAGCCTATATGGGTATGGAGAGAGAGAGAGAGAGAGAGAGAGAGAGAGAGAGAGAAGAGGGGAGAGAAGGGGAGGGGAGGGGAGAGAGGAGAGAGGAGAGAAGAGAGAGGAGAGAGGAGAGAGGAGAGAGAAGAGAGGAGAGAGGAGAGAGGAGAGAGAGAGAGGGAGGAAAGGGAAAATGGCTGGTATATGGAACAGTCAGAACACTCACATTTATTGTTTAATTTTGCTCTCTTAGATGGGCACTATTCATGGTGTCCCCAAACAATTACAATAGTAGCTTTACAATACTTATAACCAAAAAAAAAAATGAAATATTGTGAAAGTTATCAACAGAAACACAATGTGAACACATGTAGTTGGAAAAATAGTACCAATAGACTTGCTTAACAAGCTTGCCACACACCTTCAATTTGTAAAAAAAAAAAAAAAAAAAAATTAAAATATATAACATATTATAGGTAATATGTAACATAAAAACAATAAAATCTGTAACATTTTATATCATATCACTATTAATCAATATAAATACATTGTACATGACATGGTATATATTGCTATTTTCTATATTAAATATGCTTTATATACAAAATATAATGTAATATGATATAATGATATCATGCTGCATTAATATTTTTGAGATACTTTATAACTATAAAGTATAAGTATAGATAGATATGGAAACTACAGGTGGAACTTTATAATGTTGATTGATTTTGTTAAACTACTTCCTCCCGTTTGTATTCTGTAATATAAAGGATGGCTCCTTAAGTAGAAAAGGGACAAGTGATTCATTGTGTATTCTGCTTTAGAAAACTGTCCACAAACCTTTGCTGTTTCATTAGCCTTTTCATCAACCATATCTTTGATATGATCACAGACCACTCTCCTGAAAGTTTTATAGATTTAGAATGATGGCTCAGGAATGACCCAACAGCCCAGTGGCAACTCTTAGAACACCTACCATGAGGCAATGGAAAGAATCTTAATTTTGAAGTCAGAGAACACGAATTTAAATCTTAGCTCAGTTTTTTATTGACTGTGTGGCTTCATCCAAGTCATTTAACACGTCTATGCCTGAGTTTCTTCATCTACAAAATAAGGTGTTTGATCATCTTTGAGGTCCCTTGTCATTGGGGTAAATCCGCTATGGATGATTTATGGAAGGATACAGGAAAGAATTACTCCAGATACTAAGGTGTGATTGAGTCATCATCTTCACCAGCAGCAGGAGAAACCACACTACAGATACCACAGATCCATCAAAGCATTTTTTCCATATGTGAAAATATGTCCATCTGCAAAAAAGTATTCCAACCCAAATTAAGCCTGACACAAATGAGCACTCCTAAACTTCAGAGAACACTTATTTAGCACAAGATTCTTCAAACTGTGCTCCATGTCGACATTCTCATATATGCTAAATAAGGCTTTCTGTGGAAATTTTTATCTGATATTTTCTCTTCTAAACAGTTAAATATGAATTGGTAACATAAAATTATCATTTATTCAAATTCAATGTGAAAATATTATTTAACTCTTTTTGTTTACATTGAACAATTTCCCTGACCCTCTTTTATCCTATTCTTTGTATATTTCCTATCTTCTACCAATTCAAATACTCAATTCCAAATCCAAAATCAGTTTGGGGAAAACTGGGTTAAGAATATTAAAAAAAAAATCATTCCAAATTTTATATTTAAGTAGAACTAAAGAGAATAACAACCCAAGTAGTGCATTCAACAAACACTTCCTAAGTCTCCCAATTTTGTATGATGCAGAGTGTCACGGTGAACAAAGAGCTGCCCTTCGAACCAGGAAGGCCTGACTTCAAGTTTTTTCTTTAATACAAACTGTATTTAAACTCACAGTGGTCTACCTAATCATCAGTTAAAAACTAAATAAACATAAAATAAAAGTTTCAGGACACTTGACTCTTAGTACCTAGGAAAAGCAGACAATCCACACCTGAGAATTCCTTATAACAACAAAATCACAAACCAGTTGCTGTTCTCAAACTTATCCCTATCCTTAGCTTTTAGGTCTAGGGATGGGAAGATAATTAAGAACAATGATTTTGCCTATCTCATTCTTCCAAAGGATCAAATCAAAGTTCTTGAAGCCTTAACTCCTTAGAAATATCTGCTGCTGATTGTTATTATGTTGTTCAGTTCGGCTTATCCCCCACTGTTAGTTAGCATTTGTATTCAGAATAGCATTTTCAGATTCTACCTACCATTGTTTTTTTGTTTGTTTTTTAATAACTTTTTATTGACAGAACCCATGCCAGGGTAATTTTTTACAACATTATCCCTTGCACTCACTTCTGTTCCAATTTTTCCCCTCCTTCCCTCCACCCCCTCCCCGATGGCAAGCAATCCTTTACATGTTGAATAGGTTACAGTATATCCTAGATACAATATATGTGTGCAGAACCGAACAGTTCTCTTGTTGCACAGGGAGAATTGGATTCAGAAGGTATAAATAACCCGGGAAGAAAAACAAAAATGCAAGCAGTTTATATTCATTTCCCAGTGTTCTTTCTTTGGGTTCTACCATTGTTTTTAAAAAGCATTAAGTTGCATAGAACCTTTCTGTGGTTACTTATATCCAAAGTTGTTTTGCTGTTGTTATTCATCCTTCTTATATTTTTATTTTATTCATTCATTCATTCATTTATTTTTGGTGAGACAGTTGGAGTTAAGTGATCACACAGCTAGGAAGTGTTAAGTGGCTGAGAATGAATTTGAACTTATATCTTCCTGACTCCAGGACTGGTGCTCTGTCCACTGCACCATCTAGCTGCTCCTTTATCCTTCTTTATTGAAGAGGACCAATGTCATCACAAGGGTGTTGCCTGAACTTGTTTGTAAATTATCAATGAGTTAGAGTTGCAAAAAGTTACATGTCTAAGAAGGCACGTATGGATCATAACAATTCAATTCAAAATTTGATTTGAACCTTGGTCTTCCTGATTTCAGATCCAGAACTATCTCTGCCATACCAGGCTTCCTCTCATGGATGGAAGGCTGTGCACTAGAAACAGCTACATTGGGCTATTTGGAATCATCCAATCCAAAAATGTCTTTTCCACCAAGAAAAAGGTTTCATAATCTAAATCATATAGGTTCATGTAGGAATCAGAGAAGAAATCTAGCCATTTGTCTTAATCCTCTATTCAATTCAATTCAACAAGTATTTATTAAGTATTAAACATTTTAGGGATTGGGGACAGAAATGCCCAAAACAAACAAACAAATATACCTTATACCTGAAGGAGCCAACATTCTATTTCACACACAGGGTAGGATTTCAGTCTTGGAAAGAATAGTGGTATGGTGATGGTTGATGGGCAGGGATGTATAGGGAGTTTCTGATATAGGGAACATCACTAAAGAGGCAATGAGGGCAGGAAAATGAGACCAAGAGAAAATATTAGTCTCCTTCCTGAATGAGGAACTAATAAGTCCTAGAAATTGTTAAACTCCTAGTAAACCAGGCACATCCTGGTTTATATAGATATCTGGTATTGGTATTGTCTGGAGCCATCACTACCCCCAGACTTCTTTACTGTAAGACGCTTAACAAAGAATTCACCTATACTTCCAATGAAGAAAATAATAGGTATTTATGAGTTTCTGAGACCTCCTCAGCTTATGTAAGTCATAAGTATTATTCTCTAAACAATGGATTTTTTTCTTCTGCATCTGCTTGGAGAGTTAGGAAAAAATAATTGCTTCTGATTCAGTGGGTTATAGATTTTTGAGACTGCCTATTCTTCAGTTGGGATGCCCACAAAACTCTTATTGATTTTTAAGTTCATTTAGGAATTGATTGATGAATAGGACCCTTTCATCTTTAAGATTAATTTGAAAGCAGCTATCCACAGGGATCAGAGTTTTAATGTCATGCCCCACAGTAAGGGTTCCAAGCCCAGAGCATGAAATTTTCTTGTGTAATCAATGTGTCAATACTGTAGTGGATCTGTGAGCTCACTGATGCTAAAGCAGATTGTGACCTATCCATGGCTTCTGATTCTATGTATATCATCTTTTTCATAGATTACTCTAAACTCTCCATAGGGTATTTATGCAATTGCTTGGGGGTCTTTCATTTAAATTTCTTTATATACCAAGCAGTACTAAAGTTTTTAATGATTCTCAATCTGTAACTAGATTTTTTTTTTTTTTGATTCTGCATAGAAACATAGACTCAGAGCAAGGAAAGATCCTTGAAGGCATATGGGGAAAGAGTCCCAGAGAAATAAAGATTTACTCAAAGTTACACCGGTAATAAGAGGCAGTAGTGGAATTTGAGGTCGTTCAAATCCAAATTCAATGTTTTTTACACTGTATTATATTGTCCTTGATGCTGCAGTTTTTGCTATTTCCAATTCACAAGTTATCCCTGGTAAATATGTGACAGTCTACTTACATGTACCAGGCATCTTTTCATTGCTTTTGGGGACATAGTGAAAAATGTCAAGAGAGAACCAGATAGGAAGAAGGGTAAAGAGTTCTAATAAACTGAATTTTTTTTTAGAGGGATAAAGTTATCTTGAGGTGACCAAATTAAATGTCTGTTAGAAATGAAAGGAAGTCCAGAAAAATAAATTCATTTGAAAATTCTCAATCTCTGGAGGTCTCAAAAAAGTAATAAGGTGGGGATGTAATGTGTGATACAGTCAGGGAAGAATCCAAGAATCAAAGATTACTTCCAGATCACCAAATGTATCACTTGGGCTCTGTCAAGATCTCAGGAAAGAAATAGGAAAGAAAGCAGGGTAGGTCAGAAGGAAGAGGCAACTGGAGTTTTCTGGGAGTGTGAGAAATTGAACTGTGTCATTTGGAGTTTAGTCTTTCTTTCATAATGGGCCACTGGGGTTTAAGGTCCTTTTCTAGTAACAGAGATCATTTTGGATTGTGTTCTACTAAGGAAAGAAGATAAGAGACTAAGGTTGTAAGTTTCCCAAACATGGTCTTAAGTCTTCTAGCCATATTAGAATTGAATGTTGGTTTCTTCCAGGCCTTCATTTCTGCCTTATTAATGATTATATAGTTACTAACTAAATTATAAGTGAGGTACCCTACACCTTGCACACAATCTGACTATATTGAGACTCTTGTTTAGAAAAAGACATAGTTTCCCAGGGATTCGGAATGCTTCATGTGGCACTCTAAATTCCCTGACTTACAAAAGGGAATTTCCCATGATCTGATCAGAAAATGGTACTGTTCTTAGAGAGGCTATAGAAGCCCCAATGAAGCCAAGAAGACCCGAGATTGAATCCTGCCTTAGGTGTTTGCTAACAGTGATATCACCACAATATCACCTTCCTCCTTGACAAGCTGAAAATTGCTTATCAGGTCTCAATTCTCTTCTCTGTTGAAAAAAAGGAAGGAAGGAAGGAAGGAAGGAAGGAAGGAAAGAAGGAAGGAAGGAAGGAAGGGAGCAGAGAGGGAGGGAGAGAAGGAAGGAAGGGAAGAAGAAGGGAGAGAATGAAGGAGGGAAAGAGAAAGGAAGGAAGGAAGGAAGGAAGGAAGGAAGGAAGGAAGGAAGGAAGGAAGGAAGAAGGAAGAAAGAAAGAAAGAAAGAAAGAAAGAAAGAAAGAAAGAAAGAAAGAAAGAAAGAAAGAAAGAAAGAAAGAAAGAAAGAAGGAAGGAAGAAGGAAGGAAGGAAGGAAGGAAGGAAGGAAGGAAGGAAGGAAGGAAGGAAGGAGGAAGGAAGAAGGAAGAAGGAAGAAGGAAGGAGGAAGAAAGAGAGAAAAAGGAAGGAAGAAAGAGAGAAAAAGGAAGGAAGAAGGAAGGAAGGAAGGAAGAAGGAAGGAAGGAAGGAAGAAGGAAGGAAGGAAGGAAAGAAGGAAGGAAGGAAAGAAGGAAGGAAGGAAGGAAGGAAGGAAGAGAGAAAATAAAAATGATAGCACCCACTTCACAAAATGTTATGAAGATCATCTGAAATAATTTATTTTTTAAGTATTTGCATACCTTAAATCCCTGTAAAACTGAATTGGTTATAAAGTGAGAATTTGATCTTAATTTCTAGTAAAATAAAGTCAGATGTGGCTCAGTAGTTCTTTGGACACCAGTTCTACACATTTCTAGTGGGCTTGGATGCTAAGAGAAAATTTTCTCCCTCCAGATGTCTCAAGTACAACTTGACTCATTTAAAGAGGTCAGCCCTTCTGCGCAAACAAGACAAGGAAAACTGCTGGCTTCAGGGCTGAGCTGCTTTCAGAATACAAGTTTTATAAGCATTGTGTCAGAAAATGTGTCAATCTGCTTTTAAAGGCCCCATGGTCTCAGTCCTATGCAAAGTAACATATGTTTAAAAGTATTGTACATATATAACCTCTATATCAGATTTCTTGCTGTCTTGGGGAAAGGAAAGGAAGGGAAAGAAGAGTTGGAGAAAAAATTTAAAACTCAAAATCTCCCAAAAATGAATATTGAGGGGCAGCTAGTTGGTGTAGTGGATAGAGCCCTGAGTTCAAATCTAGCCTTAGACATTTACTACTTCCTGGCTATGTGACCCTGGACAAATCACTAAACCCCAACTGTCTCAGAAAAAAAAAATGAATGCTGAAAATTATTTTTTGTTGTTGTTAACAACAACATGTTTTTGAGAGGCAATTGGGTTTAAGTGACTTACCCAGGATCACACAGCTAGTAAGTGTTAAGTGTCTGAGAATGGATTTGAACTCCCATCCTCCTGACTCCAGGACCAATGCTCTGTCCACTGGGCCATCGAGCTGCCCCTTGAAAACTAGCTTTATATGTAATTCGAAAAATAAAATACTATTGAGAAAAAAATAAAATAAAGCTGCAAAGTCTAAAATAACATGATCTAGTTTTAGTAAATTTAGTAAAATAATCATTCCTCTATGATTTTAGACATAATAACTTAAAGTATATTCGATGCTTTAATAGACTTCAAAGTTTGCAAAACATCTTCAATGCATTGTCTAATTTGAGCCTTACAACAATTCTATGTGGAGATAGTTACATATACCTGTATACGGTCATTTTACAAATGAGGAAACTGAGATAGGAAGATGTTAAGTGACTGGTCTACAGTCACCTAGCTCAGAATTTTCAGAAGCAGTATTTGAATTTAAGTCTTTCTAATTTGAGATCCAGGACTCTGACTATCAGAGTAGCTTTCTGTGATTCTGTAAAAAATACAAGATTAAATTCTTGCATTTCCCATTAATGGACTTCACACTTATTATGAGTCAACAATATGATATAACAGCCAAAAGGTAAAATGATCTCCAACACTTATCAAGTGAGGAGTGATATCCCTTCTGAATTATCTTTCTGCTTACTGGCTTCTTTTCAGCAGCCATTCAAATGTGCTAAGTGGACAGGAAGCATACAGAATACCTGCATATCTATGAAGTGGAGGAAGGGGGTCCTCAATTCCATATCATCATGAATTTTCAAATGCACACTCACCACTTCTACCTGAGGGCACAGCATTAGGCAGAGTAAATCACATATACTTTTAAGGACTGCACTTTTTTTATATTAAGTGATGAAGAAGAAGGGTGAGGAGGAAGAGGAGGAGGAGGAAGAAAATGAGGAGAAGGAGAAGGAAAAGAAAAGGAAGATAGGGAAGAAGAAGAAGAAAGGGAAGAAGAAAGCTAAAAAGAAACAGAAGAGCAGGGGGAGGAGGAAGAGGAAGAGAAAGAAGATGAAGGAAGAGGAAGAGAAAGAAGATGAAGGAGGAGAAGAAGAGGAGAAGAAGAGGAGGAGCAGGAGGAAGAGAAGGAGGAAAAGGAGAAGGAAAAGAAGAAGGGGAAGAAGGAGGAGAAAAAGAAGAGTAAGAAGAAAGCAAAGAAGAAGAGCAGGAGGAGGAAGAGGAGAAAGAAGATGAAGGAGGAAAGGAAGAGGAGAGGAGGAGGAAAAGGAGGAGAAGGAAAAGACAACAATGATGACAATGATAAACATAATGATAATGTGTTTAGGGCTTTATATTCTGGAAAGCATTTTCAGTCTGTTTTCTAAAATTCAAATTTGAAATCAGATCATAATTTTTGATTTTAGGATTAAGAAGGCTTAATAAAATTCTAGTCTGAACAAAAGACAAAACTCAAATCTAATGAATAGTAAATGTAGGTTTCCAAGCAGATGCATTTGAGTGACACTTCAAGGAATATTTTTTTTTCCTTTTCTTTTTGGTCCCAATGTGTGATTTCATCTGTCAGGTGAACCTTTACTAGGGAAATTTCTCCATCAACATAGCTCAACAACGTAATTATTTTTTAACTTAAGATGAATGTGATTAAATCATTATACAGAATGTCATACTTTAGGATTTTAATGTATAGTCCAAAAAACACCCTTAGAAATACTATCATCTAAGTCTCTAGGGTCACACAGACTTCTCTTAAATGAGCTTGGGAATACGTCATTCCAAATTTCTTTGGCTGTGATAATAGCTTTTTTAAAAAAAGTACATTGTGGAAGAATGATCTAGCAAGGAAGCAAACAGGAGAATGAAATGGTGAAAATCACAAAAGCCCAAAGAACTAAGACTGGAAATACACTTGATTTGTCATAGCCATGGGGGGTAGGTTTGTGTTATAGATCTAGATATAAGTGAGATTGAAAGACAAACCAGTAACTCAAGAAAATCATGACTCCTATTAGAAACTCTAAATAAGGCATGATTTTACCCAATGCAGAATTTTCATCTATGAACAAAAGAATAGTTTATAGTATATAGAAAATTGTCAAGTTTTTTGCAAAAATCACTGCAAACACCCCAGCACCATAGTGTATTTTAAAACTGGCGTGATATCCTTTGATCCAGCAGTGTTTCTACTGGGTCTATATCCCAAAGAGATCATAGAGGAGGGAAAGGGACCCCACATGTGCAAAAATGTTTGTGGCAACCTTTTTTGTACTGTCAAGGAACTGGAAACTGAGTGGCTGCCCATCAGCTGGAGAGTGGCTGAACAAGTTATAGTATGTGAATGTTATGAAATATTATTGTTGTGTAAGAAACGATCAGCAGGATTATTTCAGAAAAGCCTGGAGAGACTTATAGGAACTGATATTAAGTGAAATGAGCAGAACCAGGAGGTCATTATACACGACAACAAGAAGATTATATGATGATCAATTCTGATGGACAGGGCTTTTTTCAACAATGGGGTGATGATTCAGGCCGGTTTCAGTGGTCTTGTGATGGAGAGAGTTAACTGCACCCAGAGAGAGAATTGTAGGGATTGAGTGTAGATCACAACATAGCATTTTCTCTTTTTTAGTCATTGTTTGCTTGCTTTTTTTCTTTCTCATTTTCTTCCTTTTTGATCTGATTTTTTGTGTGTGCAGCATGATAATTGTGGAAATATGTTTAGAAGAATCATACATGTTTAACATATATTGGATTACTTGCCATCTAGGGGAAGGGAGGGAGAAAAAATTTGGAACACAAGGTTTCACAAGGGTGAATGTTGAAAACTATGCATATGTTTTGAAAATAAACTATTTGTAAAAACAAAAACAAAGAAAAGAGATGTAATTTTATTGATTTAGAAAACTCAATGATGAAATTCCTTCTGTCAATATATATTAGATTCTGCTCTACATTTAAGCTGTAGAGAATGCTGGAGGCAGAGAATTAAATAATCTATCCAGGATCACACAGCCAATATATGTGGCAAGGAGGTATATATATGGCATTGAGGTGGGCAGTTTTGAGGTTGAAGCTTTGATCTTTGGGGTTTCAGTCCCTACCAGCCCATCCTGGCATACAGTGCCTCAGGCTAGGCAGTCTCCCTGACCACCTGCTCACTTCAGACTACTCAAACTTTTCTCTAGGGCTGCCTTACCCTGGAACTTCCTCTCTCTCCCCTCACTTTGCAGCCTTCATCCTTTGTCATTCTTCTCCAGACTTTGCCACAATACCTCAGCTACCTTCTCCTCCACTAAGGTTTTTTTTTTTTTACTTACAACATCCCGTTGCCTTTAAGATTCTCTTTTTCCATTGGTGAGTTTCACCCAGATCCTCCATTTTCGGGAAAGATCCAGACCAGCTAACCTCCTTCCTCTTCCCAAATGCCTTCCCTCTCCCCAACCCCTTTTATATGTAGTTTCCTCATCATCAGAACGTGAGCTTCTTTAGAGGAGCAGTCTTTCTTTTTGTCTCATAGCACCACATGTTGTTATTTAGGCACCAGATGACCCATCACCAAGATTTAGCACAGTCCCTGGCACTTAATAATCACTTACCAACTTGGCTATATGGTTGGTATATAGAAAAGCCTGGAGAGACTTACAGGAACTGATATTAAGTGAAATGAGCAGAACCAGGAGATCATTATACATGACAACAAGAAAATTATATGATGATCAATTCTGATGGACAGGGCTTTTTTCAACAATGAGGTGATGATTCAGCCAGTTTCAGTGGTCTTGTGATGGAGAGAGTTAACTGCACCCAGAGATACTCTCTGTATCTACTCTCTCTCTCTCTCTCTCTCTCTCTCTCTCTCTCTCTCTCTCTCTCTCTCTCTCTCTCTCTTTCTCTCTCTCTCTTTCTCTCTATCATCAAAACAAAAACAACAACCTAATATATCTTTTCATAAAATTCTTTAGTTACAGGTTTCATATAATCCTTGTATACTCATATGCCCATGTTCTTTCCCCTATTAAAATGTAAATCCCTTGAGGACAAATACTGTTTCCTTTCTGCCTTTGTAGCACCCATGTTTAGCATTCTGCCTTTTAAAAACGCTCATTAATTGATTGATATTGTCTAAGACAGGAATTTTTTCATTTTTGATTTTTTATATCTGATGTCTTGTCTGACACATAGTAGGCATGAAATAGGGCTTCTAGTGGACTTTGAAGTTCAATGAAACAAGCGCTCCATTTTAAATTGTTTTCTTGATTGTAGAAGTAGATATTTCTAGTAGTGCTAGATATAGTTCACAGATATTTCCTAATCTCATCCTACATGTGGCTCTGTGATTTAACTGATCATGACTGGGTATATATACATATATATATATACATATATATATATATATAACAAATATATATAACACATATATATACATATATACACATATACACACACACTCTCTCTCTTTCTGTATATATATATAATATATACTTATATATATATATATATATATATATAAGTATATATATATATACACACACATACAGAGAGAAACAGACAGAGAGAGAGAGAAAGAGAGAGAGAGAGAGAGAGAGAGAGAGAGAGAGAGAGAGAGAGATAAAGCTTTATTCTGCATAGATCTATGTACAAAGATTAGTTTACATTTCATTCATGAATGAAGTTAAAAATTTTAGAAACATGGAATCTAAGTTGGAAGGGCTCCAAAGGTTGGTTCAACTCTAGGAACCTATTTTCACTCTCTTGTTTTACAAATACAGAGTGTGAGGTATAAATAATCTGAGTGATTTGTCCACATTCACATAGTCATTCCCCAAACCCAGGACCAGAGCACTTTTGAAATTTAATATAAATGGGGGGAAAAAAAAACAGCCCATCCTTCATTAATCCTATTTATTGTCAAATCACTATGAAAGTGAATAAGAAGGTCTAAGAAGGTCAATATTTAATTAATCTCACAATGATGTTATTGTAGTTAAAGACAAATAATGGTTTTAGTCATTACATGTAGGTCACACTTCTCTACTTTCTCTGGCAAATGAAGTATGCACAATAATACTGAGTGTTTGATGAGGGTACAGTATGCTAGAAGTTGACTTTCTAAAAGAGACTTTTAGCACATGTTAATTAAATTTAGAAAGTTCATTTGGCATTATCCTGTCTAGATTCTTAATTAAATGCATGAATGATAATTCATTTTACTGGGTTAGAAGCTAAATGGTTATTCACACAGACACACACAAAGTTAAAGACTTCTTGTTGCCTCTCAAAAGTTGATGAGCAACTCAACAAGTATCTTCATTGCAAAGATTAGTGTCATATTAGATAGTAGATATTAGATTTAAAAAAAGAGAAAAAGAATACTAGAATGGAAGTCAAAAATGTGGTTTGTAACTTTAGATAAATCATTTAGCCCTTCCTTCACACCTCAGTTTTCCTATCTACAAAGTTGCCATTGGACTATTGGTTCCAAGATTCTTTTTAGTTCTTAAAAATTTTGTGATTCAGTGGTGATTTTATGAACTGATAGATAAAATGTACCTTATCTGTAATAGGTGGGAAAGGAGAGTGAGCTAAATGGCCTCTAATAGCTCTTTCAGCTCTAAATCTATGATTGGTTTCCACTTGATGGTATTATGTATGTCAATAGGAAAGAAGGGCTCAGACCTCTTCTGAAAGATTTCTTAGGTATCATCACTCTACCTCATCACCTGCCTCATTTTTTGGTGGGCAATTCAATCTTGAATGGATTGGAAAACTATGTCGTTGATCTTTCATTTTTATATGTTCATAAAAATGATGTATCATAAATTATCAGATAAAATTATGACTAGGAGACTAAATTCATTTTTATACATCATTGAAAAATTCAGGTTCAAAGAAAAGTTTGGGCTGGTTATGAAGAGGAGTCAATTAGAGAACTATAAGCTTGTCTCAAAAAACTTTACTTCAGAAACATGAACAAAAAAGATTCCAGCTCTATAATGTGAAAACGGGCATCCCACAAATTTGAATATAATGACAATGTATGTAGTATTGCATATATTTTAGATAAATCATGTTGAAAACTGAAAATTCATTTAAGCTTTTGGGTTTTTCTCCTATTTATTGGAGTTGGTACCTCCTCATCATTAAAATGGCTTTCCCCTGACTATTATCACACTTCTATGAAACCATCACCACTTTCCATTTTTCTTATCCTTTCTATTCCATTAATGGGTGGAGATAATTATTCTTTAATATAGCAAAGGGCAATGAGATATAGATTCTTAATTCCAAATGGTGGAGGAAGGTGAAAAATGGAATTAAGGACAAAACAGTTTTGGCAAGTGAGGAAGCCCATCTTATTATTTCTATGGCCTAACAAACATGGAAGAATTGTGAAAATGTAGCCTAAGTTGTAGCTCCCTCAGCTCTAATTGGCACTTGGGGAAATAGGAGACTTCCAAATTAATGATATTTTGCATATAGTAGTTGTAAATCACTGTTTTGCTCCATGATTTCAATATCAAAAAGCATCTTTTACCTCACAAAGTTTGCTAAAGCAGAAATCCTCTCAAAGTACATGAACCCTCTTACCTTTGGTCATGTTGATAAGCAGAAGGCTCTTTTCTATTGGGGGTTCCTATGGTTACCATAGCACGGATGATGTGTGAGCTGCACTGCTGTTTTTTGATAAAAATAGATATTAACTACCAGTCACAGTTATTTCTCATTTCACGGCACTTCTTGTTAAAGCACAATGAATTTAAAAAGAACCTTTCCAAAGACCTCGATGGTGCATGATTGGTCATGTGTTTAAAAATATTTTTAATTAAATTCTTTTTCAATTAAGCAGGACATTTTGCTGAATCTCTTCCCCCACACACACACCTTTTTTTTTCTTTTTTGCATTGAGCCTGGCCTTGAGGAGGGTGGCTGATTAACAGACCCAGGAACCTATAATTAAAACCAGAACTGTTATTTTTAGAGAAAAGCCTCTTCACTAGGGGTGGGTTAATTGGGATGTTGTTCATCTTTTTTTTTTCAGTTGTCATTGAAATACACCCCCATTCCTCATCCATCCAACCCAGTGGTTGGGGGTCTTTGTCTTTTGGATGAGACAATTTATTATTAAAATCATTATAATCAAAAGAAAGCTTTTTGGTTATTCTTTCTTGTAGTTGTTGTTTTAAAAATCCTTCAGTCTATTGGATCTTCATTCTCTATTGCTTCATAATATATTATACTATTACATACTCTATAGTATCATATTCTACTATTGCCTTATAATATATCATTCCTGACAGTCTGCTTCTTTTCATTTTGATTGTATTTATAAAATATGTACAGGTCCTTTCCAAAATCCTAAGCATTTTTATTCTACATTCTCTGGCCCAACTTAGTGTCTCATTTATTTTAGAAAGTCTTTTACAAATTAGGAATAAAATGGATAGCTTCCAGGTGACACATAAAAAAATCAATTATTATTTATAAACTCTATCATTCAGCTGCTTCGATGCTTTTTAATAGGGAAAATCATGTCTATTTGGCATTTGCTATAAAATTAAAACTGCATCTAATATTGGAAGGAGAGATTCAGTTTGTTCTCTCATTCCTGACAATTGAATCCCCTTCACCTGTACATAATGTAAATCCCTACTTTTTTTTGCCCAGTCATTCTGTAGAGGTTACCAAACTTTTAAAATATTTTTAAAATCTTATTTTTATGGATAAGCTTTTATATAACTTTATTTCTGAGAGGGCAGCAACTGTTCCCAACTTCCAGCCTTTTGTATCTCCTATACAAAGCATATGTCCTCTCATATAGTAATTGCTTAATAAATCTGTTGATATGTCCTCTATATATAAAGATTATTTTATATACATATATATTATAACAATGATGAAAAAAGAAAGAAGAAAAAAGAATTCAGTAAAAACAGTGATTCTGTCATGTTTATCTATATAAACAATATTCCATATCCATAGCTTTCACCTTTGGAAAAAAAAGGAATAGTTATTCTTAAGTCATCTCAGGGTGTTTCTCAGGGTAGTTCTCAGGTACTTCTCAGGGTATTTGACTAGCTGTGAGAATTGTGCATTAAAAGGAATGAAAATTAATGAGTGTTTTTGAGCATAATTCCAAATTGCTTTCTAGAATGGTAAGATAAATTCACAAAAGTACCAACAGTGTATTTATATGTGTCTATCTTTCCAATTGCTGGGCTTCTGGTGTTCACTATTTTCATTTAACATCATTTTTTTTGCCAGTTTCCAAAGTATAAGGTAAAATCTTAAAGAGATGTTCTGCTTTGCTTTTAGCTAGTTTGTAGGATTATGCGTAGTTTTGATTCTTCTCAGATCAGTTTGCCCATAGTCTTTGATCATTTAAGTTTGGGGAATGACTCTTGGTCTTATAAAATTGCGTGAATTCACTATATAATTTGGATATGAGACACTTAATGCATTTTCCCTCCAAACAGTTTTTTTTTTCCTGTCCCAACCTTGTTATTTTAAATATTTAATGTATTCTTGGAGGAGAGGATTATTTTAAAATTTTATTTATTTTTAAAATTTATGTAGTATTATTTTATTTTCCCCCAGTTACATGTAAAAGCAATTTTTAACATTTGTTTTTAAAACTTTGAATTTTTAATTCTCTTCCTTTCTCCCTCCCCATCCCAAAGAGAAGACGAGCAATTCACTATAGGGTATGTGTAGTCATTCAGAACATTTCCATAAAAGTCATGCTATAAAAGAAAATAGATTTAAAAAAAGCCCTCAAGAAAAATAAAGTTTAAACAAGTATGCTTTGATCTGTATTGAGACACCATCAGTTCTTTCTCTGGAGATAAACAGCATTTTTCATCATAAGTCCTTCAGAATTGTCTCAGATTATTGTATTGCTAAGAATAGTGATGCATTCACAGCTAGATCATGTTATAATATTACTGTTACTTTGTACACAATACATTTCACTTTGGAACAGCTCCTGGAAGTCTTTCCAGGTTTTTCTGAGAGCATTTTGATCATCGATTTTTTTGGCACAATAGTATTCCATCATAACCACATACCACAATTTGTTTAGACATCCCCCAATTGATGGGGACCCCTTCAATTTCCAGTTTTTGTCCCAGAAAAGAGTTAATATAAATATTTTATATAGAGAGATCCTTTTCTTTTTTTGTTTTTTATCTCTTTGGGGATATATATCTAGTAGTAATATTGCAGGTTAAATGATGTGTTGTGGGCATAGTTACAAAACAGAGTTTTTAAAAGCTCTAGAAAATGGTTGAATCAGTTCACAACTCCACGAACAGCACATTAATGTCTTATTATCCCCTACATCCTTATCAACACTAGTCATTTTCCTTTTCTGTCCTATTAGTCAATCTAATAAGTATCAGGTAGTACCTTGGAATTTTTAAATTTTCATTTCTCCAATCAACAGTAAGTTATTTTTTCATAGAGGTATGGATAACTTTGATTACTTTATCCAAAAACTTCATTTTTTTCGATCATTTAACAATTAGGGAATGGCTCATATTTTTATAAATTTGATTTAGTTATCTAAATGTTTGAGAAAGGAAGCCTTTATCAGAAAAAAAATCTGCAAAAAAATTTTCAGTTACTTTTGCTGTTAGTTCTCTCTATCCTGTTCCCCACTCTCTGTTCATTCTATTCTCTTTCCTTTTATGTGTCTCTTCTCAAAAGTGTTTTGCTTCTGATTACCCTCTCCCTGAATCTGCTCTTTCTATTACTACCATCCCTTCTATTATCCCATTCCTCTCCTACTTTCCTGGAAGATTAGATAAATTTCTATATCCATATTGAGTATATATGTTATTCCTTCTTTGGGCCAGTTCTGATGAGAGTAAGGTTCACTTACTCACTCTTACCTCCCCTTTCTTCTCCAAGTAAAAGCTTTTTCTTGCATTTTTATGTGAGATAATTTAACTCATTCTACCTCTTCCTTTCCCTTTCTCTTAATATATTCCTCTCTCTCCCCTTAATTTTATTTTTTACATATCCTTTCATATTTAGCTCACATCTGTGCCCTCTATGTATATTCCTTCTAACTATGCTAATAATGATAAAATTCTTATGTCTAACAAGTCTCACCTTCCCATGTAGGAATGTAAACAGTTAATCTTATTCATGCCTTATATTTTCCTTTTCCTACTTGCTTTTTCATGCTTCTCTTGAATTTTGTATTTAAAAGCCTAAATTTCTATTCAACTCTGATCTGTTCATCAAGAATGCTTGAAAATCCTTTGTTTCATTGAACATCCATTTTTTCCCCTGCAGGATTATACTGTTTTATTGGATAGATGATTCTTGGTTGTGATCTTAGCTCTTGCCCACCAGAATATCAAATTCCAGAATCAGTTAAATCTAATGCTAACCTGCTTGGCTCCACAAAATTTGAATTCTTTCTTTCTGGCTGCTTGCAACATTTTCTTCTTGACCAGGGAGCTCTAGAATTTGGTTATAATATCCATGGAAGTTTTCATTTTGGGTTTTCTTTCAGAGAGAATCAGTAAATTCTTTTAACTTCTATTTTATTTTCTGGTTCTAGAATATCAAGACAGTTTTCCTGGATAATTTCCCTTTCTTCCATTTAGGTCAATTCTGCTTTTTAAGGCATTCTTCTCCTCATTGGGTTTTTGTACTTCCTTTACCATTTGTTTTTTAAAGTTATTATTTTCTTTGGTATTTTTTGACTTCATTAAAAAACTGTTGACTCTTTTTTTTATGGTTT
This sequence comes from Antechinus flavipes, assembly GCF_016432865.1. Lineage (NCBI taxonomy): Eukaryota > Metazoa > Chordata > Mammalia > Dasyuromorphia > Dasyuridae > Antechinus > Antechinus flavipes. The sequence continues at coordinate 49,666,273 of NC_067400.1, forward strand.
TTTTTCATTACTTTTACTTCTCTTCCCAATTTTCCCTCTTCCTCTCTTACTTGATTTTCAAAAATTATTAAAGCTCTTCCATGGCCAAAGGCCAATTAATTTTTTTCAGAAGATTTTGAATGCAGTAGCCTTGACTTTGTTATCTTCTTCTGAATATATGTTTTGATCTTCTTTAACATCATAATAACTTTTTATGATCAGAATTTTTTCTTTTGTTTGCTAATTTCTCCAGCCTAATCTTAATATTTAACTTTTTATTAAAGTGGGCTTCTGTTTCCAAGATAGAGGACACACTATCCCAAGCTTCAGGGATTTTGCACAGCTATTTTCAGAGATACTTGTAAGTTTTCAGTTCTTTTAAGGTGATATGATCTAAGGAAAGGTGTTTACTCTCAGTTTGAGCTGCTTTTGCAGCCGATTCAGTGGCTCCCAAGACCTGCTCTTGTTTTGCTAGGGTTGCGCATGTGCTGGCAACCTGTAATGTTCTGTGCCCCACATTCATCCTAATTCAATAGATCTTTCCTGCCAGATTTCTAAGTTGTCTTGGATTATAAATTTTTTTATTCTGATTTTTTGGATTCTGTCACTCTAGAATAGTGGTTCTCAAAACTTTGTTCTCAGTATCTTCATGTTAAAAAAACTATCGAAGATCTGTTCAAAGAGTTTTTGTTCACATGGGTTATATTTATAGCTATTTACTATAATAGAAATAAAAAATAATTTTGAATTTGTAGATCCTCTGAAAGGGTTTCAGAGACCCCAACAATTCTTTGGACTATACTTTGAGGACCACTGCTCTAGAATTTGTTTAAAGTCTTCATTTAAAAGTATTTGGAGGGGTTTGAAAGAGAACTCAGGAAAATCCCTACCCTTGCTCCACCATCTTAGCTCCTATTTAACATGTTCTTTAAAATAGCTTTTGTTGTAAAAGAAAAGAAGTCAAGATATTTTCCCTTTGCTTTCACTGATTTCCAGGAATGAGATTACACTTCTGAGGAAGTTAGAAAGAAATTTGCTCAATGTATTTCCAAACGGAAACAGCAGGTGCTCAGAGACCTGCCGTTAGTTTCCACATTTCACTATGCAATCTTCTATTCAGGATGTTGTACAGGGTCATTTAGCAGCAATCATGGCTTTGCCAGGGTCTATCAGATTCCTTGTTAAGCACACTATGATACCTTCCGTTTAAAAGCCACCATATAAACCCAGATCTATAAAAGTCCCACTATATAAATCCATATTCACTTCTTGAACAAATTTACTCAGCAATAAAAACAATAACTTGGATTTATATTGTTCCTCACTCAGGAAACTCAAAGAACTTTAAAATACAATATTTCATTTATCTTCCTATTTCTTTGTTGGGTCATGGAGGGAAAGTAACATTATCCCAATTTTATTACAGAAGATATTACATTAAAAGGAAGTTAGTAGACTTAGCCAAGGTCACACAGAAAATCAATGAAAAAAGTAATATTACATAGCAGGTCATTTATTTATATGTTAGGTTGTCCCTTAGAAATATTAAGCGACTCTTTAAAATGTTTTCCTCTTTACTATGATTTTAATCATTAAGAAACATAAATATTTCAGTATACAAAGAATGAAAAAGATAATTGAATCTGAAATTCTAGACTTGTTATGTTTTATTAAGCAAATATATTTCAGAATGAATGGTCTAATTCATAGCTCTAACAGTGCTTCATTGTGCCTCTTTTCCTAAAACAAGCACTGTAGCTAGGTGGAAGAAGAGAGAAATAAGGTTTGGAGTCAAGAATACCTGGGTTCAAAACCAGCCTCAGACACTATGTGACCCTGGTTAATAAGATAAACGCCTTAATACACTGGAGAAGAAAAAAGCCAACCAATCCAGCATCTTTGCCAAGAAAACCCATGGACAGTATTATCCATGGGGTCACAAAGACTAAGACATGACTGAGTGACTAAACAGCAGCAATCTCTCAAAGCTCCTCCATTTTCCTCTTTGCTCATCTTTGCCAATCTGATAATTGTAAGGTAGACCTTCAGAGTTTATTTAATTACATTCTTGTTATTAATAATTTGGAGTATTTTTCATTTAAAATTATTTTATTACAAAATTAACCAAAAACATTCTATAAACAAAGATCAAAAAAGAGGATTTTATGTGAAACTCTGCTTTATGGTTAGGTACAGCTTATTTACCACTATTATCTCAAAACTGTCCTGTTTGTCAGTGTCCCATACTGACCTTCCTTCTCTTCTCTTCTATATATACTTTTAATACTTTATTGATGATATTTTCTTTGTTTTTTACTTCACTGTGTTTATGTATCTATTTCTCCATCTCTTCCCCTCTCACTCCCAAACTATAATGAACTAATAAACATATAGTCAAGCAAAATAGACCAGCATATTAGTCATGTCTGTCAAATGTGTATCTTTTCCCCACCTCTGATCCATCTACATTCTGCCAAGCTTTAGGAGACAAGCTTTAACAACAATTTTCTGAAGTTATGTTTTGCCTTTTGATTGAGCTCTGAAGACTTTCTTTTCCATCATTTTGATCATCTTGTTCTTCATTCTTTTGACTCTACTGATTTTGATTTCAATCTGCATCAGTTCTTACTCACATACCCAAGTTTCTTCAATTTTGTCATGTGAGTAGTTTCTTATATCACAATAATCTTCCATACATTCATAAATCATATTCAGCCATTCCAGAAATTATAGCAATCCACAACCCCCACCTCTACCATTTTAGGTTCCTTGTTCTTTATTACAATGACCAAAACTACTTTTGCATGTATAAGACCTTTCTCTCTATCCTTGACCTCTCTGGAATATATGCCTAGCAAAAGTGTCATTGTGTCAAATGGAGATAGTGTAATGACTTTGGGAGTATAATTCCAAATTGATTTCAAAAATGGTTGAATTAATTCATAGCTCCATAAATGGTGCTTTCATATGTCTGTCTTCTACAGTCATTCTAATAATGACCATTATCCTTTTTTATCGGTGGTAAGCTGATAGGTAGAACTTTGGAATTGCTTTAGTTTCTCTTATTATTAATGATTTGGAGCAAGGTTTCATATATCTGCTGACAGCTTTCATTTTTTTCTTTTGAAAAGAGTATGTTCATATGGTTTCCCCAATTATCTACTGGAGGGTAGCTCTTTTTCTTATCCATTTGTGCCAGTTTTCTATATACTTTGGATATCAAAACTACTAATTTGTCATTATGATTTCTCAGGTAAGTATTTCCCTTCTAATTCTGACTGCACTGATTTTACTTATGCAAAAGTTTTTCAATTTTATATAATCACACATGTCTGTTCTCTCTTCTGTGATCATCTCTATTCCTTGTTTGGTCAAGAATTGTACCCTGATCAGAGATCTATAAGATACTGTAGTATAGAAGATAGAACATCAGGCTTGAAAAATTGGGATAATTTGGATTCAAATCCTGCCCCACATACTTATTGTGGGACCCTGTACAAGTCATTTATGGGCCTCAGCTAACCCACCTGTAAAATTATGGGATTGGATTTAATGATTCTATAATTGTTCTTTATTTTTAAAAATAATAATACATAACCTTTTATATGTAGGTTAAGTATCCACTTAGAGATTATTGTGATTCATGATCTATTTGATAATTCTTGCAGAAACCTTAAAAAATTATGGAAACACACACAGTCTCAGACATAAATATCTCAACTAAGTAGTCACCACCTTCATTTCATTGAAGACCTCCAATAAAAAGAAACTCCCAACTCCCAGAGCAGCTCATCTCACTTTTGAAAAACTGATTGTTAGGAAGGCTTTTTTAAAATATTAAATTACATGTAAATTTTTCTCTCTCAAACTTAAAAATCATCCATCCAAATTCTTCCAACTTGAGTCAAGGAAATCAAACTTGTTCTTTCTTCTGGGAGAGAAAATACCAAATACTTGAAAACAGCCAAGGGGGCTTTAGTGTATTGAGTTTCAGGCTTGGAATCAGGAAGACCCATCTTCCTACAATCAAATCTGACTTCAGATACATTTTAGTTGTATGACCATGGGCAAGTCATTTAACCCTATTTGCCTCAGTTTCCTCATCTGTAAAATGAGTTGGACAAAGAAACAGTAAACCACTCCATTGTCTTTACCAAGAATATTCCAAATAGGGTCATGAAGAGTTAGAGACAACTAGTTGACTAACAGCAATGACAAAAAATTTGTTCTGGACTTCTGGATGTTTCTACTAGTGCTTTTGCCTCTAAGTTACTTTGCATCTTTTTATATATTTTGAATATACCTACATATGTGCAGATAAGCACATATCTCTTATGTAAAAAGATAAATCTCTGGAGGCAGGGACTGTTTTGCTGTTGTCTTTGTATCCTCAGTGTCTGACCTAGTGCCTGGAATGGATCAAGATGTTCTAGGATTGCCCTCTCCACTTAGTCTATTCTAGGCTACCTTCAATAGATCCTTTATCATCCTGGCTATCTTCCTCTGGATATTCATTAGCTTATCAATATTTTTCCTATTATACTGTATAATGAACACAATACTCTAAAAGTGATCATATGAAAATAGAATATATTTCTCTAGTTCTGGAAACTGTGCTTCTGTTAATGCAACCTAATATCAAATTTGCCTTTCTTTCTTTCTTTTTTTTTGCTTTCTGGTCACTAATATTCAATATACAATCCACCAAGATTCCCTCTCCCACTCTCCAATCTTCAAAGGAATTGATGCCTTGACCAGGCCATCTAACTTGTAAAGTTCATTTTAAAAAATCAGATATAGGACTTTACATGCAACCTGTGGTGAAGAGCCAAAGCTCTGAATTTCCAAAAATCAGATTCCATTTTGGGATATTATCACTAAAGTCTCTATAAAAGATAAAGGATCCCCAACTCTTATTTATTACTTTAGGTGGGATACCTCTAAATGGGAAAGAACTTGTGATTCATATGCCCAGGGATTTATACATTGTTTTCAAATTATTATAATTAAACTATGCATTATCTCAATAAAAAGGGAGATCACTGAAGGGTTGCTATCAGCCAGTGGAGCTAGAATCAGGAAAACCTGAATTCAAATGCAAACTCAGACATTTACAGTTGTGTGATTTTCACTTAATTTTTGCCTCAGTTCCTTCAATTTTAAATATAATACTTATCCTGAAGGACTGTTGTGAAGATTCAAATGAGATAATATTTATAACATTGCTTAGCACAGTGTCTAGAACTTATATAAAAATGTATTCTCTACTTTTTAATCCTCTTTTTTCCCCTACCTCACATTACCATTCTTTGTTAGCCTTTTTCAGTTTCATATTCAAATACTCTTAGAAAGATTTAGCTTTGCTGGCTTCTATGCCTAGTTATATACAAATTTGTTTTCTCAACTGTTTCTCCCATTTTTGTGTATATGAATAGCTATAAATTTTATCATCATTTACCATAGAATTTTTCAAAAGCTCCTAGAGACTAAACTAATGATTGTCCTATATGTTGATTTAGCAAGATCAAGCATTGTCTGACTACTATGATTTGAGAGATCTTTCATCATGCTTAATTCGTTGTCATCATTCTTCTCTCCCAGAAAGATTAGACCAATTCACAACTCTACTAAAAGTACATTAGCTTGCCTATATTTGTACAGTTCCTCCAATATTTACCATTTTTTTGTTTTTTATCATATTATTCAATTTAGGTGTAGGACAAAACTCCAAAATTATTTATTTTGCATTTCTCTTATAATTTGTATTTGATACATTCTTTCATACAATATTTCATAGCTTACATTTTTTCTTTTTTTGCCAATTACCTACTGGAGAATGACTTATTCCTTCAATAGTTGTTGTATCCCTATAGGTATTTTGGATATCAGACCTTTATCAAAGCATTTACTATTTAGTTTGTTTAAAGAGATTGGGTGGATCTAGGGGAGGGGGTGGAAGGTAGGAGGGGAAAAGTTGAAACAGAAGTTTTTGCAAGGGTCAATGTTGAAAAATTACCCATGCATATGTTTTGTATATAAAAAGCTATTTAAAAAAAACAGGTTGGAGTTGGATGGAAGCCTATGTATTTGCACTCACTGTCTTCTTATTTTTCCTCCTTTTTATCTAATTTGTTATTGATTTTGATCATTTCTCTAACCTGTAATGTGATCCGACAACACAGAAAGAAATATGATTCTGAAGTGATTCTTGCAGTAATTTGCAAGATTGCAACCAATCATTTAATGTCAGTTAAGATAGAATTAATCATTTTCCTGTTTACACTAGTGTTTAAACCATATAGTGTTTTCTGACTCTTCAAAAAAATAATTCAGTATATGTAGACATGAAGTTGATGAATCTACAAGTTTATCTTCATTTCTTGATGTCAAATCATAATTTTTTCTGACTTAGCTTTTACTATTTTTCATTATCTATCTTTATATTGAAATCACTTCTTATCAAGATATAATAATTAAGAGAGGTATAATAACTGAGAATGGACGATCCAGTTAAGTTCTTTGTATAGATTGTCTCAGTTTACTCATCTGCAAAAAAGCACAACATAATTATGCATAATAGCATTTATATATGCACAATAAAATTATTGTTCCATGGAATGATTTTTGTTGCTCCTATTAATCAACCAATGATTATTTATTAAGTGCCTACCACAGTCAAGGTATTTTGCTAGGCTCTGAATGAAATAATATCAATAAGGATAGAATACATTCTAATGGGAGAGACACAAAGTCATATTAAGGGGGACTATACAGGGGGAAAAAATCCATGTAAAGGGTAAATAGGTGATGTATCCATAAATTTCCAGTTCTCCATTGATGAGCTTCTCCATGTTCTGCTAGGCTGGCCCTCAGCAGACGCAGTCGGTTACTGGACCCCAACTTCAAGCTGTTTTGACTTAGAAGAACTTGCTAGTCACAGGGGAAGTCTTTGAAAACCCAGGATCATGATGACTAGATCACAATTGAGCACTGTGTGTGATGGTGAGGATCACTGTGCATCATGGTGAGGAGCACTGTGCATCATGATGAGGAGCACTACTGGGCTTGGAGTCAGGACCTGAATTCAAATCTAGGCAAGATTCTTGGTCTCTACAATCTGCTTTCAGCACCTCTCTAAGGCAGCATGGCATAGTAGGGAAGGGAGCAGCATTGGATTTGGATTCAAGAACTGGGTTCAAATCCTGCTCCAGACACTTACTATTTGCATGATCTAGACATGTCTCTATTCACCTATTTGTCTTCATTAGAACCTAAGCTTCTAGAAACGCTTCTATTTTTGTCTTTGAATGGATTTGTAATTTCATAAGGCAGAGCTCTTGATGGGGACGTTCTTCTAACAATGTTGATCAGCACTCCCTTCTCAACTTAAGAACCTTAGGATATAAGCAGGGCACTGATAATTTAAATGACTTTTCTGAGGTTACAAAGCCAGTATATGTCAAAGGAAGTATTTGAGGTCAGATCTTCCTGATTCTGAGGTCAGCTCTCAATCTACTACATTCCCTAGAGAGTGATTGTTTTTAATCAAATTTCATTTATAAATATATATGTATAATACACACACACATGTTTGTCATATTCTCCTACTAAGTCCCATGAGGGCAGAGGCTAATATATTATTTAACGTTATTTTCCATTCAGTGCCTAGAATAATGTTCTGTATATACAAGGTGCCTAGCAAATGTTTGTTCAGTTGAATTGAAGACCTTGCACTGGGCCAACAACATGCTGTATTCATGCTAATTACCAAGTATCGATTTTAACATTCCTCTTTAATATACTGGCTCTTTATAGGTATCCCTTTAAGTTATTCTTGCATTGCCAAGTAGTGCCCTGGGTGACTATGCAGAATTAATTAGTAAAATATACAATATCTCACCTTGCAGGAATTGCTATAGATAAATGACAGTCTAAAGTAGCATAAATTAAGGTGACTTTACTCTATAGGCTAATTAATGTAGAGTTAAATTGCCTTACTCTAAGATACTATCTTACTCCTTTCAGATTGGTTAATATACAGAAAAAGAAAATGACAAATGTTGGAAGGGTTATGGGAAAATGGGGATACTAAAGCAGTATTGGTGGGGTTATAATCTGATCCAACCATTCTGGGCAATAATTTGAGATTATGCACAAAAGGACTATAAAACAGTGACTACCCTTTGACCCAGAAATACTCCTGTTAGATCTGTATTTCAAAAAGACTCTTAAAAGAAGAAAGAAAAAAGAAAAAAGACCAATATATAAAAAAAATTTATAAGTACTCTTTTTGTAGTAGCAAAAAATTGAAAATTGAGGGGATACTCATCAGTGGGGGAATGGCTGAACAAATTTTGGCTTATGATTGTGATGGAATACCACTGTGTTATAAGAACTAATAAGCAGGATGATTTCAGAAAAACCTGGGATGCAAAGTGACATAAACAATACCAGAAAAAGAATACACACAGTAACAACAAAACTGTATGATGATCAACTGTGAATGACTTAGTTATTCTGATCAATACAATGATCTAAAGCAATTCTGAAAATGCTATCTACTTCCAGAAAAAGAGAAAGAAGTGATAGAGATTTCTTTCTTCCCTCCCTCCCTCCTTCCCTTCCTTCCTTCTTCCCTTTCTCCCTCCCTCCTTCTCTTCCTCCCTCCCTCCCTCTCTTCCCTCTTTCCTTCCTTTCTTCCTTCCTCCTTTCCTCCCTCCCTTCCCTCCTTCCTTCCCTTCCTTCCTTCCTTCCTTCCTCCCTCCCTTTTTTCCTTCCTTCCTTCCTTCCTTCTTCCTTCCTTCCTTCTTCCTTCCTTCCTTCCTCCCTCCCTTCCTTCCTTCTTTCCTTCCTTCTTTCCTTCCTTCCTTTCCTCCTTCCCTCCTTTCCTCCTTTCTTCCTTCCTTCACTCCTTCCCTCCTTCCCTCCTTTCTTCCTTTTCTTTCTTTCTTTCTTTGGGTCTATGTTATCTTTTGCAATATGTATGAAATTGAAGTATGCATTTATGCATTTATGAAATAAATGAAAATATATTGGGTGAAAATAAAGAATGAAAATATCTTCCTCTTAAGATAAAATAAGAAATATTTCTTTTAAAAATGAAAGAAAATAAACTTGAAGGGGAAGGGAAGGGAAGGGAAGGGAAGAGGAAGAAAAGGAGAAGGAAAGAAAAGAGAAGGGAGAAGTTTGGGGTATTACATTTTACAAAGGATATTTGAACAATAAAATATGCCAAGAAAGTCCCAAGGTTAGGATGGTGGATAATCTTAAGATTAAGAGAAAGGAAGGGAAGGGAGAGGGGAAAAAAAGGAAAGGAAAAGGAAGGGAATAGAATAAGCATTTATATAACACTTCCTATGTGCCAGACATTGTGCTAGGCACTTTATAAACATTATCTCATTTTATCCTCACATCAATCTGAGGGGTGGAAGCTATTATCATTCTCATTTTATATTTCAGGAACCAGAGATTAAGCAATTTTTCCAAGATCATACAGCTAATGAGTGTCTGAGGGTTGAACTTAGATCTTCCTCACCCCTGGCTCAGCGCTCTACTCAATGCACCACCATTTGTCTCATACTATTATGTTATAATATTTTGTATTGTATTACATTTTTCCATCTAGTACTCAAATTTGAGGTATAAAAGAGACAAACAGATGGAAGAAGACATTGTTATCCAAATCCTATCGTGGAATGAGAGCTAGCCCTGTTTGTGCATCCCTATTTAATTAGGGACCAATTCCACTAAGACTACTGTTGGCCATTCAAAACACCAAATTGCATAGGAAAGCTGTGGATAGAAAGATCCTGCCTCAAAAATTGAAGTTTTCAGTTATGGAAAGTGAGCTCAATTTAATAGAGCCTGAGAGAAGAATGGATAACTACCAATGACATAGAATATTTGTGGTAAATTGACAGTGGGCAAAGGATTGCTCAAGGTGGTCAGAAAAGAGGATGCTTGAAATCATTTTTGAGGAATCTCTCCAGGCAGCTGAGAAACAGCTGTGGCCAGTACCCAGCTGGCATCCTCATTTGGGAAAAGAATGTTTCTTATCTCAAATCCTATGCTATCAGGAAAGGCTGGAAGTGAGACCCAGAAGCAACAGGGGAATCTCCAATGAAATTTTTAAAAATCAGTGCCCTACTTACCCACTTGATTTACATATTAAATTCCTTTATCTTTAATTCAAGATTATGAAAGGTGACTGTGCAAAGCACTAGAGATACAAAACTTAAATCAATAAATAGCACTAAAAAAGCTTATATTCTTTTGGGGAGCTGTAGCATTATTCAGATATGCAAGTATGATATAATTTGAGAATATTGAAAGCAATCATACCTAGGGAACTGGAAAAGATTTCCCATAGGAAGATGAATCTTAAAGGAAAGTAAATTTTCTAAAAGATGGAGATTAGAAATAAAATGAGTTCCAATTGTGTGGGACAGCTTGCTCAAAGTAATGGAGGTTGGAGATGAAGTCTCAAGTGCAATAATAATGATTCAGTTAATTTGAGACCAAGAGTGTAGGAAGGACAGGAATGTAGAATAAAGATGTCCAAACAGGCTAAAATCTAAGAAGAACTTTGATCCCAAAGTGATGAATTTGTATTTGATTTTAGAAACAATAAAGAGCCACAGAAAATTCTTGGGAAGGAAATGAACATATTCAGATTTGTGTTTTGTAAAGGTGATTTTGGTAGCTACGTCCAAGCAAGTAGCAACTAGAAATGGGAAGATCAATGTGCAAGCTATTATGATAGTCTAGTCAAGAGGTGATGAAGATCTGAACTAGAATGATGGGTCTATGAAAAGGAGAGATAGGAGAAATGCTTTGAAAGAAGAATGGACAAGATTTGGCAATTGATTGGACTGGCTATGATATTTTATGTTAGTTAAGATTTCATTTAGATTCAATAGGATTTTATATTCTGATTATGCATGCTGTTTTGTTTTGTTTTGTTTTTATAAATTTATAATAGCATCTATTTAAAAAGGTGAACATGGAGGCTTATTTTTATATCCATCTTAAAGCAGAAGCTTTAACACCTATAAACAAATTTATAAAATAATAGACTTCTTTTCCATTAAGTGTTTTAATATCTAAAAAAAACAGTAAGATTTATTGTGGTTGTTTCAATTATTGTAAACTCTAAGAAAAAAGCCTCAAAATTTTGGTACCTTGAGTCTCCCAAAGAATATTATTTTGGGTATCATGGATATACTTAGTGATCATCACTATTCCTTGTTTTTTTTTTTTTTTTTCTTAGATGGAAGGGAGAAAGGGAATATGTATTTTTAAAACACTTACTATGTTCCTAGCATTTAGGAAGAAGGACAGGTACAATGTAAGGGAGGGGGAAGTTTATTGGTCTACTCTCACCCCACTTAAGTAGGGATGAAGATGCTCTATCTTCATGAGGGGAGAGTAACTAGTGTCAATGAATCACAGACTTTAGAGGATCTTTAAGGAAAAAGGAAGATTAGGCAGGTGGATAATGGTGTATGTCTAAATATTGAAAGAGACTGGCTATATCTTTTTCTTGTTTTCTTTCAAATTCCATCATTTTCAAGGCATACCCAACATTAGCTCTCCTTAGGACCCTCCTTTAAGATGGCCCAAGACAGCTTTGCTATTCTGGATGGAGAAAGCAAAACAATAAGAACTATTTGTCTTCCACATTCTCTTGTAACCATTTCTGTGATATCCCTTAGGGTTTCAATTCATGTTTTGAGAAATGTTACTACAAACCATCTGCTGATTTCATGCCTTTTGTGGAGAGAGATTTGTCTGTGAAGGTCTCATCTCTTATCCGTAACCTTTCTTGACAAACAGGATTGTCTTTCTGATTTATTTCTTTCTTTAGCACCTGTTAAAAATCCCAGAACTTGTAGTGACTTTCTCCTCCTCAAACACTAATTTCTTGCTGACCCTCAAAGGTTGGCTTGTTGTACTGCTGGGTAGCACTTTGTTTTTCTATCTGTTTGTTTCATGACTCATACTGCTGAACTCTTGGTCTATCACCTTCCCTTTCAAAATGGTGAAAAGCTTTAAAAAAAAATAATCCAGTGGATTCTACTGGTCCTGCTGAGTAAAACATTCTCACTCTTCTGAAGTCAGGCTCACTGTGAAGATTTCTTGTTAAGCCACATCATGGCTCATTAAGCCCCATTGGTGAGAAAATTGGGCTTTTGTTAAATGTTTATGTTCTTTGCAAATGTTAAATTTAGAATCCTCCTGTTGTGGGTACCTTTGGGAAAAACCTTTTCAGCACTATCCTGAGTGCCAGCAGATTCCTGCCCTTCATTTGCCAGACCCAAGACCTAGAAAATAGCTATTAACATAGAGAAACTGGCTGGCTTTTGGTTCATACCTTTTAGAATAAAGAGAGATAATTCTCACTTCTAAAATATAACCTCCACAAAATCCTGGATTCCAATTTGCATTAACAACGATGATAATAACTAACAATTACATGGTGCTTCCTACATGTTAAGCACTATGCTAAGTGTTTCACTGTTATCTCAAATACTCATCACAACAACCCCGAAGGATAGATGTTATTATTATCTCCATTTTGCAAGTTAAGAGACTGAAGCAAATAGAGGTCAAACTTGCCCATGTCATACAGCCAGTACATGTCTGTGTATTGTCTTATAAAGGAAATCCCATTGGACTTCATAATAGAAGGATTAAATTTGGGTCTGGACTCTGAAATCTGCTAACTGTGTAACCAGTCACGTCTTCTAAGTCTTGGCCTTCTCAACTGTAAAATAAAAACTTTGGTCTTAGTAACCTCTGATGTTTCTTCAAACTCAGATTGTTTCTTCTAAATCTAAGGCCTTAATAGAGCTTAACTGATTTGGCCCAAGGGAGAAATTTAACTCAGATCTCCTTGATTCCCCCAGGCCATCTCTTTAGCCGCAAGACTATTTTCTGTTGTGAGGAAAGTGCTTTGTAAACCTTTAAAAAAAAAAAAAAAACTACTTAAATAGACATTATTATTAGAAACTTCTCTATCAGTATCCCACTTCACCACTTCCCAAACTCCCTCTCCGGTGGTATTTCCAAGTCTCCAGAGGGAAGGTAGCTATTGCTCCCATGTAGAATTCTACAAGTATCCCTTAGGTGCTGATATTTCTAGTGTTGTGGCTCAATAACCCCACTCTTATTTCTCATTGATTATCAACCATATCGAATTAGCATTTAGAAAGGGTATTTACTAAGAAGATAGAAATAATCATTGTTACAAAAATAATCTCCTCATAAGGAACAGACTCTTCATTTGCAGATAGAAGGTCCTTTTTAATAGGGAGCTCAAACTTACAGTAAAAATGGTTGGCTCAAACATGTAGAAAATACATGAAATGAAGGGTACCTCATGGACGCTACTTTCTAGAAATCTCCTTTTGTAGGGTCTTCATGAAGTTTCCCTTAGGGATATTTCTTAATTGCATTCTGAGGGTCAGTGTCCTTGTAGAAGCAATAGCAGATGCTTTCCTCTGTCCTCCTCCCCCCAGGGAATGGGATTTCCATTCCCTGAAAGTTCCAATACCATGTATTTTTTCAGTTTCCACTGAAGATGCCACTAGCAGCCAGTGTTGCTCTGTGGAAACTATAGAGATGAATGGAACTCTAGATCTTCTGACCTTTAGGGTTCTCAAGGTCATAATAACCTGGTCAGTAAAGTCTAAAGAAAAGAAAGAGAAATCCTCTTCTTCCCACCTAAAGGCAATTTCCTCTCAGGAATTCTTCTTGATTAGATTTGACCATCATTTAACTGACTCAAAACCAGCTTGCTACTTTTATATATAAACCCATGGGAAATAATCAATTCTCTTCAATTCATCATAACAAGTTTCCTATTCAGCATTATCTGATCCCATCCAATGACCTATAGCCTTCATGAACCTTTGTAATTGGATTACAAGCATTCACACCCAATTATGTTTTGATTAATGGCCTCAATCAAGATGTCCAAAACTTCTCTGATTAATTAGGAGTAGAGGGTGACCCACCCTACTCTTATGCTAGTATCATGTCTGTTAGTGAGAATATTCCCTCATGAAAGATAACTAAGAAGCTACTATGAAGAAATTCAATTCCTCACATTTTCTTCTTTCAACAAATATTATACTGGGAATATGAAGATTAATAAGCAAAATCTTCAAAGAACTTAAATTCTGCTCAAGAACCTCAAAAATCTTTCCACCCTTCATTGAACCTTCTCAAGAGCACTTCCCCAAAAGGACCTATATGTACAAAAATATTTATAGCAGCTCTCTTCTCAAGGAAGAGAATTGGAAATTGAGGGGATGGCCCTCAATGGGCAATGGCTGAATAAACTGTGGTATGTGATTATGATGGATTATTGTTCAAAGGAAAATGCTGAGAAGAGTGCTCTCAGTAAAACCTGGAAAGTCCTCAGGGAATTCAAGCAAAGTAAAAGGTACTGTGTATAAAGGAATAGCAATATTGTGGGATGATCAGCTGTGAATGACTTTGCTATTATCAGCAATACAATGATCTACAACTACTCTGAACGAATTGTGATGAAAAATACTATTCATCCCAGAGAAAGAACTGATTATGTCTGAATAGAATGAAGTATATTCTTTTTTAAATTTTATTTTTCTTGAAGGTTTTTTGCGGGGAGAAGGATCTATTGTTTTCTTTTGCAACATGACTCTTACAGAAATGTTTTGCATAACTTCACATGTGCTTTCTTAATTGGGGATGGAGGTGGGGAGGAAAGGAGAAAATAAAACTCAAAAGGTTTTTTTTTAATGTAAAAAAGTGTTTTACATGTAACTGGGGAAAATAAAAATATTAAATTTATTTTTTTTTAAAAAGAGCATTTCCCATCATGCTATCCAGAGTATTTCTGAGTTTATCATACAAACATGAACAGATAATCCAACTCAGTTGGGTTCAAGAAACATTAATCTATAACATAGTAGATAGTTATGTAGTTTAATGGATAGAGCATTGGATCTAGAATCAGGGAGCCCCAAAGTTCAAATACAGCCTCAGACACTTATACTTCCCACCTTATAATGGGAATAATGATCGCACCTACCCCCAAGGGTTGTTGGGAGAGATTCTTCATAAACATTAAATCATTATATAAATGACAGCTATCATTATTATTACTATATTATGAAAAGCACTGAACTTTGTGCTAAATTAGCTAATAATATAAATGCAAAAATCACAGTAACTGTCCATAGTATCTTATTTTCTTGTGGACAATATAGTCCTCACCTACAATAGGTCATATTCTACTAGACATCATCTGTGTTAAAAAGTGCATTAGGGAAACTTGAAGCTCTGTGTTCTTTAATAACATTGACTCTCCCCTCCTCCCCCCGATCTCCCTCAGCTGCTATATATGACTCCTTTCATTATCATCACTGATATTTAACAAGTATTGTCCATTCTGGGCTCAAGGAGCTGGCTTGGTCACCAAACAATAGAGAAGACTGGCTCCAATAAAAATACTGATGACAGAAACAGTTACTCAGCACTGAAGAGTCAGTCATTTACACAATTATTTCTCAGAAAAGCACCAGTGAAGCAAATAGAGAATAATTTTCCAAGTGTACAAGTCATTAGAAATCCTATATGTTTATGCCAAAAAGAACCAGCTGGTCGCTGCATTGGAAGGAATATTAAACTCTAGAGTATAGTTAGAGTCTGCTGCTGCTTAGCATTTTCTCCTCTAATCTCTGTACTAAATAATAAATCATTTTGGTGTGAGGGTTAGACCCAACATTTTCAGCAAAATCTCTGACTAAAATATCCTTGGAAATTTTCAACTGTAAATCAGCTAAATCATTCAGCTGTTGTTATTTGTCAATGCCATTGTATGTTTCTGCTTGTTTAGAAATGTATCTCTAAAAATCCCTTTTATTAGGTGAGATGACAGTTTTTCCAAGAGAAGTTTTTCTGGTCTGGCTTTGTGTCGGTATCCAAGGTCATAAAAGTTTACATTCTTGAGCAAGGTTTGAGAGTTTTTGATTGGTAGAGACAGTATCATACAATCAATGTGTGCTGTTAAAATATCCTTGGTATAAAGGCTGGCTCTCAAATTGCCTTGTCCAAAACTCAACTATCACAATTTTTTTTTGGGGGGGGGCAGAAATCCTAAAAAATATTGTATAGAGTGAGATTTTTATTTTTCCTCAATTCAATTTAACAAATATCTATTTTGTACCTGTTGGGTATCAGATACCATATTATTATCCTTCGTAATTGAAGAGGACTAAAATGACATCACTATGTTGAAGTTAAGTTATGAGATGTCCAATTGTGGCTGATTAGTCCAATATAAGATCAGAAAGTTATACCACAGATCAGGCACAAATAGTCATTATAAACTTTTGGGAAGGATGGACATTCTAAGGATACAATAAACAAAATGTCCTTGCCCTCAGGGAACTTCCATTCCTTTGGGGGGGAAAAATATAAAGTATTTTATATATATATAATATACCATACCATAAAATACCATTTTCTTCTCTCTCCCTTCTATCTTTCTTCTCTCCCGCCTTCTCTTTTTTCTCTTTCCTCTCTATTTTCTTTCCCTCTTCCTCATAATTATTCATCAACAGTATAATCTTAGAGAGTTGTATAGTTCATTAAGGAGTTAAGTGACTTTCTTAAGGTCACACAGCCAGTGTATGTCAAAGAAGGTACTTTAATCCAGATTATCTAGTGTTTGCTTCTCCATGACCAACTTAAACTGAACCTTGGAAGGAAACAAGAATTTCCTCTTTAAGACTCTACACAATTAGTCATTCATAAAAGGGGGAAAGAAATTGAATGAGGATTTCTTCTTTCTTCTTCTCTGGAGGAAAAAACACTTAGCCTATTTCCATGGTACTGGGATGTCTAAACCAGAAAAACATAGCCTCATTAATTGAGACAACCAAGCTTTTCCAGGGCCAGGTCTGACACCCACTCCACAGCAGAATTTTTGATCCTCCTTTTTTCAGGGACAAGTGTCGTCCCTATTGATTTGCACAGAAAATACAAAACCTCTCCCTAAAGAAAGCCAGCATTTTTAGGAGGCTGAATGAAGACCTAGAGTGACAGGAGTGAAAGCCATTAAAAGCCATTATGTGTTGATGTCCATCCACCCAGGCAGTTCTTGCTCTAGGTTGCTGAGAGCTGCCACATTAAAATATTATTTGAAATTTAAATTCCTTAGAAGCCATCAAGGAAAAGGGGATCTGAGATGGCTGTTAATGGAGAATCTGGAAAAGGGTCTATGTCACTAATCACCCTGAAAACCTTGACATTAGTGAGAGGATAGTCATTTAAGTGATCAGTTAGACTGATGGTGGCTTGGATGTATTTTTGCAAATGGATGCACCATGAAATATTACTCCTTCTCAGCTGATGAATGCTTTGGTGAGACAAGACAGCCATTATCAGTATTCCTAGGTGTTATACCATAATGTATAGTTACCGCATTCATGTGGTGACAAGGACAGGTGTGATACTGGTGGATGGAATCAAAGAGACACTAAGCATTGAAGAAATTAATCAAGATGTCTTTATCCCAAATCTTCAGCATTTGGGTGTTCTTTTGATGAGTGTACATTCAAACAATGCCTTGGCAATTAAGTTCTGTAAAGAGTGGGTACGGGAATTGGCAGCTGCAGCCTACTATGGTGAAAAGTGGACTGAATCTCAAATGAGAAGACCCGCATTTGAATTCCAGATTGTTTTTTTTTTTTTTCAATGTGACCTTTTGCAAACCACTTTATTTTTGTAGACTTCAGTTTGCTTAATAGGGAGATAATAATGTAAAGCACTTAGCACAGTGCTTGGCACATAGTATGCACTGTAGAAATATCATAATGATTTTTATTATTACATAAAAGAAGTGGTGAACAGATTGTGCTAAGGTCCTTTCTAGCTCTAAATTCTATATTGTGAATTCACGGCTATCATCCTTTGAAAATGTTTTCACAAGTATATTAGACCAGTGTGAACCTTGGAACTCCAGCTCAGCTCTGTAAATTTCTTCTTTCCTTAGTATTTGTCAGGCAGCTCTAGTATGATTACTTTTTATGAACATGGGATTTTCCTTCTCCTAAATTTCATAGGATTTCCTGGATTAGATTGAGGTGACTATTGTCCTGAATTATCCAACACTATATGTATTTTCTCAATAAGCTGAAGTTTCAGAATTCATGAAGATAGATAAGACTGACTATAAGAAGTCAATAGTTGGGATATTTCCCAAAATTAGTATTTTGGGGGAAAGGTGAACTCTTATTTTTTTGTATTAGTCTTTTATTTTCTAACTTATTATTTACTTATTTTAACATTCTTTTCTTCTTCAATTTTGAATTCCAAATTCTCTCCCTCTCATCCCTCCTTAATCCACTGAGAAGGTAAGCAAAATGATACTAATTATACATGTGAAATCATACAAAACATTTATATGTTAGTCATATTGCCAAAAAAGAAGCAAAAACTTATACTTTAACATATACCCAGAGTTTATCAGTTCTCTTTCTGGAAGTGGTTAGCATTTATATGATGAGACCTTTGGAATTGTCTTGGGTCATTGTATGATATGAGTATACACCTGATCATCATTACAACATTGCTCTTAATGTCACAATGATCTCCTAGTTATTCTCATCATTGTTGCCATTTTTTTTTCTTTTTTCTAAAACCTCTCCCCTCATAATTTCTTACTGCATAGATCTAGTCTGTATTCTTTGAGTGAGAGGGTATGCACAGTTTTATAGCCCTTTAAGCATAGTTCTAAATTGTTCTTCAGAATAGTGAGCAGTTCACAAGTCCACCAACAATTTATTAGTGTATTTGTTTTTTCTCATCCTCTCCAGTATTTATCACTTATGACAGATGCAAAGTGATACTTCAGAATCTTTTTGATTTTAATTTCTCTAATCAATAGTGATTTAGAACATTTTTTATATAACTACAAATACTTTTGATTTTTGCTTCTGAAAACTGCTTGTTCATATCCTTTGATTGTCAATTGGAGAATGGCTCTTCTTTGCATAAATTTGATTCGGTTGCCTATATATTTGAGAAATGAGGTCTTTTTTTATCTTGACTTTAAGGTATTATCTCTAATGTAAATTATCTCTCCTTGAACTATTTTCCAGGATAGTTGTTTTTTTTTGATGAGATAGTTTTCATTTCCATCACTTTTTTTTATTCTTTTGACTTTATTTTATTTTTTCTTGATGTCTCATAAAGACATTAGCTTTCACTTCCCCATTTCCTCATTTACCAACCTGTTATCTTTTCATAATTAGCTTGTTTCACTCTCATTTCTTTTTCCAATTTTTACTCTACCAAATACCTCTTTCTTTACCTTTTTCAGGAATACTTGTTGGGCTTGGGTCAGTTAATATTTTTCTTTGACGCTCTGGTTGTTACTGTTTTCACATTGTTTTCTTCTATGTTTATTGTCTTGGTCTTCCTTGCTACTATATTAGCTTTTATGGTGAAGTTCTCTTTTGTTGTTCTTGTGTTCTCATTTTTTCAGTGAACTTCTTGACTTTAAACTTTTTGTTAAAGTTGAGCTTTGCTGCTTCAAGTTTTAGGATGTTTCATGCTGCTGTTTTTAGAGCTAATTCTGGAAGTCTGAAAATTTTGGGTGTTTGCAAGGTTGTGTGATCCTAAAAGGAGTTTGGTCATTTCTGTCTTCAACTGCGCTCTAGTCTTTACCCAGAAATGATCCTACCTTCCTTAGCAAGTGCTAACATTCCTCTTGGCCCAAAAACAGTGACCAGGACTTCTACTCTTCTGCAGTCACAAGTTCGTGTCCTTCTCTGCTTTGAAACTGCACCTATGGCCCTGATCCCCTTTGGATGACCACAAGTGCTCCTGTTTTCCTAGAACTGTGACCCAGAACCTGTTATAAGCAGTCGCCAATCAGTGCCAGCTGCACCCAGTACCAGCAAAGCATCCTTTGAAATCTCTTTCTGACCAGTTTTCTAATCTCTGCTGTTCTATCTTCCTGCTGTCTCAGCTGCTTCCAATGTCCACAGTTCCTATTGCTGCTTTGCTCTGGGCCAACCCCTACCCCAGTATCACTGACCTGCTTTGCCAATCCCTCAAGATGCGTTAGTTTGGGAAAATGTCTCATTCTGACCTTTGTTGTCTCTGTCATTCCAAATTTTGATTTAAGACATTATTTTAAGCTTATTTGGAAGGGAACATTGGGAGAATTCAGTTGAGTGTTGACTATATTCTATCATTGGCTGTACCCCAGCTTTTTTTAATCTAGCTATAACCTCCACTTCTCAGTGACATCCAGTTTTCTTGTACCCATTGCTCTGATATCAATTCAAGTTTACATATCCCAAACTCCTATCAAATGATTCTTTATTATCAATTCAAAGCAAAAAGCATTTAATTTATGAGAAGAAGAAGGTAATAAGAAGGAGAGAATCAATAGGAAGCATTCCCAGTGCCCTTACTCCAATGTTACTAACTCCCATACCTTCAAGAAAAAGGATGAATCAACACCAAATTTTATTCCCTGACACATTGATAGAAAAATGCAGTCTGCTTAAACACATGACATGGAGAGATGTTGATAGAGAAATATCTTGGCAAACAATCTCATTTGTTCACTTTCTTCTCAATC
Organism: Antechinus flavipes; assembly: GCF_016432865.1. Taxonomy (NCBI): domain Eukaryota; kingdom Metazoa; phylum Chordata; class Mammalia; order Dasyuromorphia; family Dasyuridae; genus Antechinus; species Antechinus flavipes. Next base: position 49,686,899 of record NC_067400.1, read on the forward strand.
AGGACAACAAGTTACCAAGATTATTTTCAAAAATAAATGCGACTTTAAGTAGACCCCACTGTTTTTCTTCCCTGATCACACTAATTTGACTCCTATCCACTCTCAACACAATTTAGCTGTAACTGCCATATCCTGAGTATTTCTTTCTGATTTGTGGACTATACTTATACTTATTGGCTATGTCACCTCTGTAACTTGCCACCCAGTGAGATTGTCATTTCCTCCTTAGATGGGACACACTGAAAGCAAGCCTGCTCCATCAAAGTCTGCATTGGATTGAGTTTTCAGGCTGTGGATTCATGAACTGCTAGAAACTGTTGAATAAACATAAACACTAATTCTCTGAGTCTAGTAGTGAGCTACCCTTAAGAGGTACCTCATGAAGAATCTATGAAATGAAAAAAGTCTTTCCAATAAGAAGGCGTATCCCTTTATATATACACATGTGTGCCCCTCTAATTTTGATTTTGAGCTCATTCTCCCTGGAGACACATATGGGTGTGTGTGTGTATATACATGCTGCATGAAAATGGAAAATATAACCCTAATTTAGCAAGTATGCTTGTGTATATATATATATATATATATATAATTGTCCATTAGCCCATTTACTAAGTGGGATATATTTATATTTGTCCATTAGCCCACTTAGTAAATACCCTTTGAAAAAAAAAGAAAAGAAAAAAAGAAACTACCTAAAGTTTCTACCTGATAATATAAAGCTGATCTCCGTGTTTGTTGTTCTTGCTATTAGCAATAATATTAGAACCCTATTCTTTTGAGAGTACCAATAGACCTCTGAATTTGAGTGACAACTGCTCCTGGGAGATGAGCCCACCAACACAAATAGGAGTATTGCAAGAAGGCTTTCAGAATGATCCACATGTTTTTATGAAGTAGATAAGAAGACTAAGTGTCTGGAGAGTATGGACTTTTGGATTTTGGTTTTTGTTTCTTTTAATTTGAGCATAAAATAATAAAAATAATTGACATTTTATGTAGCATCTTAATGTTTGCAAAGCACTTTGATGCTGGTAACAGCCCTGTGAGTTAGATGCCATTGTTCTTTTCATTTTAGAAAAGAAAAAGTGAAGTTTCTGAGATGAGTCAAGTGCTAGTTTTGTAGCTAGTACCTATTTGAGGCAGGATTACAGCCCGTGTCTTTCTGATTTCTTTCTGACAGCAACATTATGTCCCCTAAATCAGATTATGTAAATACCTTGATCTTTGCTTCCAGTACCCAGATGACATAGTGAGGAAGGAACTTCCAAATAACTATAAAATCACCTCAGGGAAGCAGATCTAAGAGCAACAGGAAAGGTCTCATTGGGGTAGGAGGTGAGTGAGATGCAAGAACTGCAGCCAGACTCACGGAAGAGGGACTGGGGCAATCCACTAGCAAGGCCCCACTTTCCTGCAAACCAGCAGCTTGCCGGCCCAAGTGAACAGTCTGTGCCGTACAGCAAGCCCCCACCCCAGGGACCCCACTCTTTAGTACAAGCCACTAGCCAGAACTTGACCAACCATTGCTGCCTAGGGCTGGCCAACAGCAAGACCTCTGTCCCTGGGGCTTACCAGCAGAGAGTCAATGTTTCCATAGTAACCTAGCAGCAAGACCCCATCCCTGGGGCTGACCACCAACATGATTTGGGAACCAGCTACCAGAAAGACTCTGTTATCCAGAAGCAAAGCCAGTAAAGGCAGGACAGCTCCAGGGAGGCTCACCCCCCAATAAAAGCCAGAAAGGAGGTCTACTCTCCATGAAAGCAAGCAGCTAAGCCCTGAAGGTCGGTGAAAGCCAGCAGTAAATCCCAGAGCCCCAGCATAAAAAACTTGGGGTGTTACAGGAACAGACTCTAAGTCTTACATAAAAATACCAAGTCACAAAAAAGACAGAAAAAGTAAGCAAAAAAAGAGCTTGACTACAGAAAGTTGTTATGGTGACAGGGAGGTTCAAGGTAAAACTTAGAAGAGGAAATAGTGTTTTGAGACTTAACAGTCTTAATAGTGTTAAGTCTCAATGTGAAGTCTCAAAGAAAAATGTAATTTGGTCTTAGATTCAAAAAGAATTCCTGGAAAAGCTTTAAAAGGATTTTTGAAAGCAAATTGGAAAAATATAACAAAAATTGGGAAAAGAAATAGGAGTCATGATAGAGAATTATGGGGAGAAGGGGAAAGTCAGTAGCATAGGAAAAGATTTTTTAAATTACCAAGGAAAATAACTTCCTGAAAAATAGAATTGGCCAAATGACAGAAGAAGTACAAAAACACACTGAAGGAAATAATTCCTTAAAAGTTAGATTTGAGCAAGTGAAAGATATGACTCTATGAGACATCAAGATAGAATAAAACAAAAACCAAAAAGTAAAAAAGAAGAAAAAATATTAAATTTCTGATGAGAAGAGCAACTGACTTAGAAAATAGATGTAGGAGAGACAATATAAAAATTATTGAACTACCTGAAAGTCATAAGCAAATAAAAAGCCTGGAAAACATCTTTCATGAAATTATAAAAGAAAACTGTCCTGATATATTAGAACCAGAGGGCAATATAGAAATTGAAAGAATTCACCATTGCTACCTTAAAGAGATCCGCAAATGAAAACTCTCTGGAACACCATAGCCAAAATCCAGAGCTCACAGATCAAGCAGAAAGCCAAAAGGAAACAATTCAAATATCATAGAGCTAGGATTACACAGCATTTGGCAGTTTCCACATTAAAGAACCACAAAGTTTGCAGTTAGGATTAGAACCAAAAATCACTTACTAAGCAAAAGTGAACATAATCTTTTGGGGGGAAATAGATATTTAATGAAACAGAGAACTTTCAAGTGTTCCTAATTCAAAGACAAGAGCTGAATAAAAAATTCAACCTCTAAAACTCAAGTGAAACATAAAAAGGTAAAAAATAAAGAGGAAAAAATAAGAAATTCATTATAATTTAACTGTTTATATTTCTATATGGTAAGATAATATTTGAAACTTAAGAACTTTAATTTTTTATTTTTTTATTTTTATTATTGCAGATGAAATCAGGAATATGTGAACAGAGGGTGTGGATATAAAGTGACTTCAGTGAGATGATACTCCTCTCCCCCCCAAAAAAAATAATAAAGTAGTGAAAGCAAAATTTCATGGCAGATGGAGAGAGGACATTGAATGGGGTAAAACATCCCTCTTAAAAGAGGCATGAAAGAGCTATTGAAGAGGAAGATTGGGGACAGGGTGGCAGTCAGTGCTTAAATTTACTCTCATCAAAATTGTTTCAAAGAGGGAATACCACATACACTCAATTAGATTAGAAATCTATCTTACTCTATGAGGAAATAAAAAGAAATGGGGATATTAGAAGGGAGAGGACGAATTGATAAAAAGAGGGTATATTAGCAAAGTTGTTTATCAGAAGTAAAATACTTGTGAGAAGATAAGGATAGGGGGGTTAATAAAGAGGGTGGGATAAAGAAGCAGGAGATAGAATGGAGGGAAACATATAGTTATCATTGCTATAAATAAATGTAAATGGGATGAAATCAGCCACAAAACAGAAGCAGATAGCAAAATGGATTAAAAAAACCACAATTCTACAATTTGTTGTTTATGAAAAAGACATTGAAGCAGAAAGATACACAGAGACTAAAGGCCTGGAGCAGAATCTATTATGCTTCAGCTGAAGCAAAGAAAGCAGGGTTAGCAATCGTGATGATAGACAAAGCAAGAGCAAAAATAGATCTAATTAAATAGACCTAATTAAATATATCTTGCTGAAAAGTCATAGACAATGAATACTAATCAATACTAAATCCTATCAGTATTTAACATATGTGCGCCAAATGGTATAGAATCTAAATTTTTGAAGCAAAAGTTGAATGAGTTATAGGAAGAAAAAGATAATAAAAACTATTCTGGTGGGAGACTTCAATTTTCTCCTCTCAAAATTAGATAAACCTAAACAAAAAAGAAGTTGAGGTGAATGAAATTCAGGAAAAGTTAATTATAATAGATTGCTGGAAAAAAACTGAAAGGGAATAGAAAGGAATATACCTTTTTAGCAGCAGTAGATGATACCTACACAAAAATTGACAATGTATTAAGACATAACCACCTTACAACTAAATGTAGAAAAGCATAAATAATAAATACAGCCTTTTTGTATCATGATGCAAAAAAATTACATTCAATGGACAATGGGAAGAGATTAAATTGGAAATCAAATAATCTTATTCTAAAAAAATAAGTGGATCAAAGAACAAATCATAGATACAATTGATAACTTTATGTTAAGAAATAACAACAATGAGACAACATACCAGAATTTATGGAATGCAACCAAAGTAGTACTTAGAAGAAAATTTCTGTCTCTAATTCCTTATATTAGTAAAATTGAGAGGGAAAAAACAGAAAAAAAGTGAATTTGGCATGTAACTGAAAAAAAAAAATAAAAAAGAACAAACTGAAAATCCCCAATTAAACACCAAATCAAAGGATAAATTGATAAAATGGAAAGAAATCCTAGAACAAATCAATAAAACAGAAAGTGATTTTTTTAAAAAAAAAAACCATTAAAATAGATAAATCATTTGTTAATTTGATTTTTAAAATGAAAGAAGAAAACCAAATTAGTAGTATAAAAATGAAAGGAATAAATTCATAACTAATGAAAAGAAAATTAAGACAATTGTTAGGAGCTATTTTGCCCAATTATATGTTTATAGATTTGACAATCTAAATGAGATGGATTAATATCTACAAAATTAAATTGTACAGGTTAACATTAGAGGAAATAAAATAATAACCCAATCTCAGAAAAACAAATTAAATGATCCATTAAATGAAATATTTCTAACAAAAATCCCCAGGTCCATATGGATTCACAAGCAAATTTTATCAGATATTTAAAGAATAATTCATCCTAATACTATATAAATTATTTTAAAAAATACATGAACAAGTTCTATCAAATTCTTTTTATAACACAAATATGGGACTGATATCTAAACCAAGAAGAGCTAAAACAGAGAAAGAAAATTATAGACCAATTTCCCTAATGAATATTGATTCGAACATTTTAAATAAAATAGCAACAAGGAGATTACAGCAATATATCACAAGGATCATGACCAGGTAGAATTTATACCAGCAATGTAGAACTGATTCAATATTAGGAAACTTACTAGCATAATTGACCATATTGAACAAAACCAGCAGAAATTATATAATTATCGTAATAGATGTAGAAATTTTTTTTGACAAAATACCACACTCATTCCTATTAAAGACATCAGAGTCTGTGAATAAATGGAACTTATCTTAATTTATAGCAATATTTATCTAAATTTAACAATATCTAAAAGCATCAGCAAGCCTTATCTGTAATTGCAATTCAGTGCAATCAGGGATGAAGCAAAGCTGGCTATTATCACCTCTATTATTTAATGTTATACTTTAAATGTTAGCTATAACAATAGGAGAAGAAAAAAGAAATTAAAGGAATTAGAATAGGCAATGAAGAAACAAAACTATCATTCTTTGCAAATGATATAATGGCATATTTATTCTAGAAAATCAACTGAAAAACTACTCGAAATTTTTAACAACTTTAGCAAAGCTTCAGGATATAAAATACACACAAAAAATCAGTATTTCCATATATTACCAACAAAATCAAGCATCAAGAGATAGAAAGAGAAATTCTATATAAAATAAATGTAGACACCATAAAATATTTGGGAGTCTACTTTCTAGGATAAACATGGGTACTATGAACACAACTTTAAAACATTTTTCATACAAAAGAAATCAGATCTAAACAAATGGAAAAATGTTAATTATTCCTGGGTAGACCAAGGCAATATAATATAATATGACAATGCTACCTAAACTAATTTAGTTGCTAAAACAATCAAATTATCAAGAATTATTTCATAGAGCTGGAAAAATAATAAAATTCATCGGGAAGAACAAAAACTCAAGCATGTCAACATAATTAATCAATGACAAAATATGAAAGAAGGTAATCTAGCCATACCAGATCTTAAACTATATTATAAAACAAAGTGATACTGTTTAAGAAATAAAGTGATAGATCAGTGGACTATATTGGATACAAATTACTTCATTATAAATGGCCATAGGAATCTAGTATATGACGAACCCAAAGATTCAAGTTTTGGATACAAAAATTCATTATGTAATAAAAATTACTGAGGAAACTGGAAAACAGTATGGATGAAACTATGTATAAAACAACATTTCATACTATATATGATAAGGTAAAATTGGTACATGATTTACACATAAAGTGTGATAATATAAGCAATTTAAGAAAGCATGGAATGGTTTATCTGTTAGATTTATGGAAAAGAAAAGAATTTAGGGCCCAAGAAGATAAAGAGAGCATGATAAAATGTAAAATAGATAATTTTGATTATGTAAAATTAGACCATTTTTATACAAACAAACCCAGTGCAACCAAAATTATAAGGAAAGCAGAAAAAGGGAGTGGAGGGAGAAATTGTGGCAACAAATATCTCTGATAAAGGCCTCAAACATATAGAGAACTGAGACCAATTTACAAAAATACAAATATTCCCCAATTGATAAATGGTCAAAGGATATGCAGTTTTCAGACAAAAAAACTAAAACTATTTATAGTCATGTGAAAAAATATTCTAAATCTTATTCATCAGAGAAATGTAAATTAAAACAACTCAGAGGTACCATCTCACACCTCTCAGATTGGCTGACATGACCAAAAAAATGAATAAGTTGGATATTGGAGAGGATTGGGAAAACTGGGACACCAGTGCACTATTGGTAGAATTATGAAGTGATCCAATCATTCTGCAAAGCAATTTGGAACTATGCCCAAAGGGCATATCTTTTGATCCAGCAATACCCCTGCTAGGTCTACATCCCAAAAACATGCCAAAAAAGAGGAAAAGATCTATATGTGCAAAACTACTTATAGCAGCTCTTTTTTGGGGGTGGTTATGGAAATCAAAGGAATGAACATCAATTGAGAAATAGCTAAACAAGATGTAATATATGATTGTAATTGAATATCATTGTGCTATAAGAACTGACAACAGGGTAATTTCAGGGGGAAAAAAAAGAAAACCTGGAAACACTTAACATGAACTGATGCGTAGTGAAGTGAACAGAAGTAGGAGAACATTGTGAATTGTGAATGATTTAACTATTCTCAGCAGTACAATAATCCAAGAAAATTGCAAAGGACTAGTGATGAAATATAATATCTACCCCTAGAAAAAGAATGGATATATTTGATTATGAACTAAAGCATGCTATTTTTCACTTTCTCTTTTTAAATTAGATTCTTGTTGTACTAAATGACTAATATGGAATTGTTTTACATGATTTCACATGTATAAACTATATCTGATTGCTTATTGTTGCAGGAAGGGAGGGGAGGAAGGAAAGAAGAAGAAAAGAATAGAAACTGGAACTCAAAATGTTTAAATTTTTTTAAATTACCCTGATGTTACTCTCAGTTATAAATGTAAGTTTCTTCACACTGGTTAGCAACACAAAAAGAAAACCGACCTTTCTTTGGTAAAAAAAGATGCAAGTTTATAAAATGTTATGTTTTTTTTCAAAGAAAAAATTGTTTTTAATTTTAACATGCAGAAAAAAATAGAACATAATTCACGATAATCTTCTTTCTGAATAAATAATCCTCAAGTATGAAGTAATTTAAAAAAACACAAAAAACAAAATAAAATTGAAGTGACATGATCCCATATTTTAATGGGGACAGCAGCTTAGCCAAGGAAAATCAAACTCAAACCTAACTCTAAGGACTGAGTATAGACATTTGATTGATTTTTTTTTAGCAGTAATACTAGAAATACAAAGTTCCATTCTTAATATTCGCATCTCTGAATATGTTTCTCAAAAATATTGAAACAACTGTGAGATTTGAAGTCAGAAGTTCTGAATTCAAATCTTACTTTTGCTACTAGCTGTATAACCTCTTTTTTTTGATGGTTGAGAGCATATTACTGATTTTGAATCACTTGGATTTTTTTTTTAATTAAAGCTTTGTTTAAATTGATTTATTTTTGCTGAGGCAATTAGGGTTAAGTGACTTGCCCAGGGTCACACAGCTAGGTAGTGTTAAGTGTCTGAGTCCAGATTTGAACTCAGGTCCTTCTGACTTCAGGGAAGGTGCTCTATCCACTGTACCACCTAGCTGCCCCAAAGCTTTCTATTTTCAAAACATATGCATAGATAATTTTCAGCATTCACCCTTGCAAAACTTTGTGTTCCCAAATTTTCCTTCCTCCCATCTCCTCCCCTAGATGGCAGGTAATCCAATGTGTTAAACATGACAAATTCTTCTCTACATATTTCCACAATTATCATAGCTGCAGGATCTTGATCAAATAACTTTACCTCTGTGCCTCAGTTTCTTCCTCTGTAAAAAGAAACGGTTGGTTGAGGCAGTCTCAAAGATGCCTTAAGCTCTACAGCTGAAGAATTGAAATAATACTAAGGCAGTAAGCGGTACTGTGACTGTGTTTGCTATAACAACAAAATAAATCTTTGAAACTCAGATGGATTTCTGGCTGTTGCTCCCTGACTAATATCCACAGAGGAGCATTTCTTTATGCAGTCTCAAGAAAAGCAACCCCAAACGAGCCACACCTTGTATCCCAGGCAAGATTCTATGCTACTGCTGCTATTAATTCAAGATGACTCAACATGAAATGATGTGACCAGGTGCCCAGTGGCTTCATCAGCCTCCTCATGGGTTCTTTGCTCCAGAAATTCATGAAAATTACGTGTGAGCATGACCCCTATCAGAGAACTATTCACGGTACTAATTTCAAAGCCCTGAGCATAGAGGCTAAGTGGGTGGCTGTATAATTTTCTCAACCACCTAGTTGACTGTGCTCAGATCCCAGCAAAATTCTTCCTTGTGGGACACAGTAGTTATCTTTATCTCAGCCTTGTCCCATTTCTTGCCAGAGTAGATGGGAATGTGCAGGGTAATCACTTTCTCCATTGTGTGGGATATAGTCAATGAAATGGAGTTCAGTTCTCTGTACTGAAGGAATGGCTGGTGCAGCAGAGTGCTTTTTAAAAGCTCTTTCTATTGACTTAAACGTCTTTCATCCTGATGTTTCAAAGGAAATCAGTGGGAAGATGCAATGGACCTGTACAATCCAGTCCAATGGGTGGGACCTGCTGCTTTTGCATAGCAAGTCAAAAACAAATAGAGCTAAGAACAGAAACCAGGTGTTTTCATCCCAATTTAGAGGCTCATTAAATCTTTTGGGGGGTAGATCTAAGCACTAGATTGAGTGTCGGGGTGGAAATGAAATCAGTAGCTGTGTTTTCAGTACCTTTGACTAGAGCAAGGATTCCTAACTTAAAATCTATGAACTTTTTTTTTTATTATTTTGTTTTCTTTGGTTTTTAGTATGTTGATAACCATATTTCAATATTATTGGTCTCCTTTGTAACCTCTGCATTTCATATTAGGCAATTAAAAACATTATTTTGAGAAGAGTTCCATAGACTTCCTTAGACTCATAAATTCTCTCTCTCTCTCTCTCTCTCTCTCTCTCTCTCTCTCTCTCTCTCTCTCTCTCTCTCTCTCTCTCTCTCTCTCTCTCTCTTTCCTCTCTTATTCCTCTCTCTCTCCTCTCTCTTTCTTTTTTTTCTCTCTCTCTCCTCTCTCATTCTCTCTCTCCCTCTTCCTCTCTCTCCCTCTCCCTCTTCCTCTCTCTCCCTCTTTCTCTCTCACTTGCTCCCTTGCTCTCTTCTTCTCTCCCTCCTCTCTCTTCCTTCCTATCTCTCTCTGTCTCTATTCCTTTCTTCCTCTTTGTCTTTGTCTCTGTTTCTTTCTCTCTCTGGCTTTCCTTTCCCATCCCTCATCCCCCTCTCTATTCACCCCTTCCTTTTTTTTCCTTCTCCCCCCCATCTCTCTCTCTATGACATAAATATATGCACACACACACACACACACATTGAGAACCTCTGGAACTAGAATAAGGTGTAATATTACACTTAGTATCAAGAGACTTGCATTGGAATCCTCCCTTCAACACTTATAAACTATGTGACCATGATTAAGCTCTTTAGCATCTCTGAGCTTCAGTTTCCTTCTGTGTCAAATGGGTGTGATAATTCTACTTCCTACCTCATTAGACTATTATGAAGAAAGAGTTATGTTAATCTTGTGCTGCTCTGCAAATGTAAAATAGCATGACAACTGCATGATTTTATGCCAAAATGTTCTTCTTTTAATGCATTTCATTTTCATTTCATATAGTCCCAGTATGAGAAAAACATCATTAATTAAGCCTTAGTGGAGTACTTTACTCTGCTTTCTAAACTAAAATATTTAAAGACAGAATCTAGTCTCTAGGAAAGAAAGTGGAATGTATGTTGCTTTGAATTCTAACTTCCTGAAATCTCCAAAAAAAGAATTAATGACTGGCTCTGAAAGGCTACAACTTTGGAGGGATGCTGATGTTAGCCCACTTGTGATACAAGACTAGCCCAGTTAGAATATTGGCCCTCTTCCCATTCCAGGTGAAATGAAGTATATAGACTCTTGTGTCAAGAAAGGAATAGGGAGTGTATTCATGAAGTTTACTTCTGTTTACTCTTCCATCCCCAAGGATATAATTATTTAAGGCCTGATTACATAAACTTAGTCAATGAAAATGCATTTATATTTCACCAGCTTGTCTGAATTCCACAGGACTTTAATTTCACATTGGAGTAAATATACTTGTACATGGTCACCATTTAGATCAAAGCAAAAATCCCTTAGTTAAAGCATTAAACAATGAGCCTTAGTAATAAAAAAAAATCATGATTCATTAGTCATTTGAATTTTCTATTTATGCTTCCCTTACATTAAGTGTTTTGTCTTTATAGGAGTCAGATGTGTCTCTATATTCTCCCTTCCCCAGGCAAATGGAAGTTTCTTCAGGGCAATTGTCTTTGTAATCTAAGTATTTCCCACAGTCCCTTGCAGTAATAGACAGTATAAGTGGCTGTTTATACTGAATCAGAGTAAATTTGATGTAAAAGAATTTTATAAGTGACTATCATGTTTTGTACCTGTGTGACTTTCTACAAATCATTGAACCTCTCTTGGACCTTAGTTTTCTCATCTGGAAAACAAAGGAATTAGGCTGGAGGATCTCTGATGTTCTGTAACTCTCTGGTATGAATCCTTGAGCAACTGTGACTGTACAGCAAGGGTTGTGTGTGTTAGGGAAATGGGCCTTAATTTTATTCGATTTTTGTGTGAATTATACACCCTAAAGTGTATTAGATTAAATCGAAAGGAAAAGTTGAGAATGGGGGAAGGGACAATTAGTTGATTCGTTAATTATAGTAGTAGTGGCAACAGTAATAGTTGTAGCAGAAATAATAGTAGCCATTGTGTAATAATAGTAGTACTAATAATAATAGTCACATAGAAAGAATAGTAGTATGTTTACATGTAGAAGTAGTCAAAAAAGTCGAAGTAATTGTGTTAGGAGTAAGTAATTATAGTGATAGTAGTAATTGTAATAATAAAAGTAATTGTAATAGAAATAATAATAATAGTAATTGAAGTAGTAGTAATAGTAGCAATAGTAATAACTGTTGCAGTAGTAATAGTAATTATACTGATAGTAGTTGTAATAGTAGTAATAACTAATAATTACATAAATAGTAGTAGTAACAATAATAGTCATTCTAATAGTAAAAGTAGTAGTAATAGAAACAATAATACTGTTGCAGTAGTAATAGCAATTATACTAAGAGTAGTAGTAGAAGTAGTAATAATAGTAATATTAGTGATTGTACTAATAGAAGTAGTAGTAATAGTAGCAATTGTAGTAGTAATTACTATTACTAGTAGTAGTAGTAGCAGCAGTAGAAATATAGTAATAGTAGAAATAGAAATTGCAGTAATAATAGTAGTAATTAACATAGTGCTTTTAGGTTTGTAGACTTTTATATGAATGATCTCATTTAAACCTAACAACCTCTATGAAGTAGGTGCTATTATTATCCCCACTTCACAGATGAGGAAATTGAGGTGGAGAAAAGTTAATTATTAAGGATTCAACAGTTCAGCAGCCATAGATAAAGTATTTTACTAAATACACTGTGTTGTTCTGGGGACTGAGATACAAAGTTCAAATCACCTATAGTCCTTTCTGGTTCTAAATCTATGATCCTTTCAATTAGCCTTTCACAAGATAATTTGAAAACTTGAGGAGATCTGCATCTATTCTAGACAATCAAGGAGAGAAAGATGAAGGATGGATATAGATGATATCATAGAGCACAAGACTTGGAATCAAGAAAACCCAAGATCAAATTCTGTCTTAGATAATCTCTAATTATGAGACTCCAGGCAAGTCATTTAATTTCTCTCCCATCTATAAAATTTGGATAATGCACCTTCCTCATTGGTTTGTTGAGTCAAATTTAAAATTCTTTTCAAAACTTAAAAAGTACTTCAGGCAGCTAGTTGGTGTAGTATAGAACACCAGCCCTGAAGTTAGAAGGACTTGAGTTCAAATGTGGCCTCAGACACTTAACACTTTCTGGTTGTGTGACTCTGGGAAAGTCACTGGGAAAATCACTTAACCTCCATTGCCTCAGCAAAAAAGAAAAAAAAAACTTAAAATAATCTATAAATACTAGTTATTGAATGCTAGATCTTAATGTCTGTCTTACTACTATTCAGTCTCCTTTACTGGATTTTTCTCCAGGTCAGGCTCTATTCTGAGCTTCCTTCTCTGTATTATTCAGTTTAGTAATCTCATCAACTCCCATAAGTTCAATGATCTTTCTATGCATATGATTCCCATTTATCCAGTCTTATTGTCCCTTGTGATCTCATCTCCTGTTACCAACTGCCTATTAAATGTATTGAAGTGCATATCCATAAATGTCTCAAACCCAACATGTCCAAAACAAAACTCATTATCTTTCCTCCAACCCTCCACTCTTATGAGTTCCCTTTTGAATTTTAAAGGTATAAAACATCTTTCCCCATTGCCAAGGCTTACAACTCCAGTATCATCCTCACTTGTACTTATTCTGCATTTACAATCTGTTGTCAAGTCTTATCATTTTTGCCTTCACAACATCTCCCCTTCCCTCTATACACACGACTACAATTGTGGTGCAAGCTCCCATCACCCTACACCTGGACTATTGAAATAGTATTCTCATTGGTCACCTTGTCTTAACTTGCTCCACATGTCAGACCTTTGTCCCCTCAGCCAATAAGATGATTTTCATGAAGGGCAGATCTGAACATGTCACCGTTTCTTCTTCATTCAACAAACTCCAATAGCTTCCTATTACTTTCACATTCAAATATAAAAATTCTCTGGTCTTTAAAATCTTTTACAACTGTGCCCTCCTGCCTTTCCCAGGTTCATACACTCTATTCCTCTCCATACAATCTTCCATGCAGCAGTACTGACCTTCTTGCCAATTTTTATATACAACATTCCATCTCCTGGTCTCAACCATGTTTACCAACTGTTGCTCATACTCAGAATGCTCTTACTCCTCACCTCTACCACCTGGTTTCCTAGGCTTCCTATTAGACTTGGCTCAAATTTCAGCAGCAAATAATCCTACCACAAACCCCCAATCTCAGTGCCTTCCCTTATAGTCCTATTTATACTATATAGATATAGATATATAGCTATACATATACATATACATATTTGTCAATTGTTTACATGAAGACTAGTGTTCTGTAAAGTTAATTGGTTTAATTCAAGAAAGATTTGTAAGGAAAATTTTGGATGGCAATGGATTACTAATTATTATTACTGTTATTACCATCAATAATTATAGTATTGTTTACCTTATTAGAATGTGAACTTCTTGAAACCAGAGACCATATTTTTGCCTTTCTTTCTTTTTCCAACATTAAGCACAGTGCCTGACACATAAAGTGCTTAAAATGCTTGTTGGCTAAAGACTTTTATGACTGAGAGGTAGTATTATCCATTCTGCAGATGAAGGGATTGGTTTAAATCATCAGAATCAAACTCAAATTAAAAGAGAAGCTGCTACTGATTTCAGAGAAACCTGGAAAAACTTACATGAGCTGATGCTGAGTGAAGTGAGCAGAACCAGGAAATCAGTGTACACAGCAACAAGATAATGTGATAATCAACTGCCATGGACTTGCCTCTTTTCAACAATGTGGTGATTTAAGGCAATTCTGATAGACTTCGTATGGAAAACGCTAATAGCATACAGGGAGAGAACTGTGGAGGCTGGATGCAGATTGAAGCATAATATTTTCATTCTTTTGTTTGTTTGTTTTCTTATGATTTTTTCCCCTTTTGATATAATTTTTCTTGTACAACATGATAAATATGGAAATATGTTCAAAAGGATTGCACATATTTAATCTATGTCAGATTGCATGCTGTCTTAAAGATAGGGGGAGGTAAAGGGAGAGAAAATTTAAAACATAAAGTTTTACAAAAATGAATGTCAAAAACTGTCTTTATATGTATTTGGAGAAATAGAATACTATTGAAAAAGAGAAGTCACCAGACTGTCCCTGAAGGCCCCTTATTGACTTAGAAAATCACAGATCAACATTTTCTATGTTCTATTATATTTTTATTTATTTTGTTAAATATTTACCAGTTACATTTCAATCTGGTTCTGATTGTGAGCAGCATATTTAACATGTCTAGTTTTGATGACCTCAAAAAGATTCATTTCAGTTTTAGGCCTAGGATCCCATGAGTTAAGGAAAGATACTACTATTTACTGTATCAATGGACAAATGGAGTCAAAGTATAATTGATTACTGAAGTCTTACTGCTTTAGTTGTCTTCAAAGCTCAAGACCTGGTTTCAGGGATTCATAGAAAATTGGTACTTCAGAAGATAAGCTTTGGTATTTGCAGCATAACAAGAAGGGAGAAAAAAATATATACACAAACATACTCCATGTACCAAATGACAATACGACAGAAAGAGGGTCAACCTCAAAAGAAACTTACCTAGTTTGAGAACTGCCAAAGATCTCAGACACATATCTCCTCAGAGAAGGGGTCAGAATAGGGAATTTTTATATCCCCAAAAATGGGCTGGCTTGAGAACAAGTAATCAATACCAAATGTGGGAAGGGGATTCCTAAAAAGATCCAGATGTGTAAGGGAGATTCCCAGGGTCACCTATCAATACCAATTAGTCTGGTAGGAGAGTTTCCTTATCAAGACTAGAAATTGGATGAGTCTAAGTTGTATATGTGAAACAGCTGGAAAAGAGTAAGTCGTAAGTTACCACAATTGGTCTGAGTCTTATCCAGTCAAAAATTCTGATCATTAATTGCTTGACATGAAGTTAGAATGAGTCAGAGCAGAAGAAAAATACAACCTGTCATTGTTTATATATTTTATGAGCATTAGGACCACTTAGTCCAAGTGATTCTATATTGAAGTCCTAGTATGATAATATCAAACAGCACACTTAAAAAATCTCAGTTATCACACTGACATTAGGATATTTGAGCTAAATCTGAGACTCCACATTGAAATCCTAGTATAATAACAATATCAAACAATACATTTGAAAAGTCACATTGACATTAGGATACAAGAGAAATCCAGGACTTCTGAAATCCATCTTTGTACCTTGACCTCAACATAGTGTGAGGACATTTGGTCCTTTTCAAGCCAAAGGGCAACAGCCAACCTTACTTCCTTCTCATAAATAAAGTTATTTGAATCTCCTTTATCTGTTCCCTTCCACAAAATACTATAATATAGCAGCGTGATTATTTAATTAATCAAACAACAAACATTTATTAAATACCTTCTGTGTCCCAGACACTACACTACATACTAAGAATGCAAAGTCAAAGGGGAAAAAATGGGCTCAAGGGAGAGGAAATGAAATTCTCTTGGGAGAAATACCATGATCATAAATAATTTTATATAAAATATGGGGGTGGGAAGTGAAAAAGCAGCTGGGAGACAGAAGCACAAAGATTTTCATATCTTTACTAAAAAATTGGGGTTGGGCTGTGGGATTCTCACAGCTCAGTTTTGAAGGAAACCAGAAAAACTAAAAGGTGGAAATGAGGGGCAGAGCATTTTAGAGATGCACAGTAGCCAGTTCAAAGGCATGAAAATGGAAAATAAATGCTTGGGGATGGTGGCAGCAGATAATGAAAAATTATGGAAATGGTGCCCTACTCTCTGTTACTTACTTGTGTGTGTATGTGTTTGTTCTTTCCTAGTGACGGTGTTAGCTATTTTCCATGAACTACATGTTGATACTGATCTGTACACACTCCTTTTTGGGGAAAGTGTGTTGAATGATGCCGTGGCCATAGTTCTCACATAGTAAGTACAAACACCTGGATTCCTTTGATCAAAAATGAAAAAAGTTAATCCATTGAAAAACAATCCTCTATTGCCTTTTGAATATATTGTTGATATTTTTGGTATCAATAGTGTAAAACCATGATTTTTATTTGTGCTAAGATGATGAATCGGGAAAAAAAAAACTCCCAGGGTAGGAATACTTCACAGTTTTATTGATACATTTGTAATTTATAGTTTTTGAGCCTCTCCTGGTAGCATTGAGAAATGCCCATGGTAAAAAAAAAAAAAAAAGTTAGTATGCATCAGAAGCAAAACTTGAACCTGGATCTTCTTGACCATAAAACTGGCCCTCTATCCACTATGTTATATTGCTTTTCTATTTCTTATTTGTCACAAAAATACAATTTTTAAGGTGGTATTTAAGGGACATGGTCGGTTAAATTTTTAATTTCTAGGCTATTATATTATATTTATGAGGTTTGTGTCTGACTCCAACATTTTTTTGAGAGGATAACATCTCAGAAGTTGTGTTTTCCTGACTTTTCTGTCTATTTTCTAACTAATAATTTTCTATTATCTTACTAACTTAGGTTGGTAGAACCTTTTTATATGAGGTAAGTTTGGCAAAACTGAACCTGTATTTAAAAATCAGGAGAGTTTCAAAAAAAAATTTTTTTTACTATATTCTTACATGTAGAGTATTGTGGGAAAGCTTGTGTAAATCCATTCCATTGTAGGTAACATTGACTGGGGATCTTCTAATTCCTAATATAATTTTCCCCTCAACTGCAGACTCAATTTTATTTTTCTTGAAAACTTTTAAAAGCCAATTAGTGTGCTATTCTTCCAGCTTTTCCTCCTCTAATTTAGATATTTAGCACTTATATTTAACAAATGGCAATTTGGTGACCTTTCCCCAAATCAAAGGTCTTTTCTTTGGCTTTAAATGAACACCAACATTTCAGTCAGCTGTCAAATATCCCAAGGGAAAGTAACCATCTGATAATTAAATGTGGCCATACTACTATATTTGGGATGTTAATTACTTTCAATCTATTTGAGATATGTTGTGATATACCAAAGGGTATTTAAAAGTCAGTGCTCACCAGTGAAAGACAGTATGATTATAACATACAATCTTCTTCCTGCCCAATGAATTCTAAATAGAGATGTAGTCTCGATATGAACATTTTCCAAATCTATTTTATCAAATCTCATGATACTTGATCATCAGCCATGAGAGTTCTTTTATTCTTTGCAGCAGAAGTAAATTTCAGTGATAACAAAATAATAAAATAGATTCTAAATCACAGAAGCACAAGTATTAAATATTTTCAGCACAAAATTCAAGAAAAAATAATTAGAATATCAGAATCAACTGTCCAAGAATGACTTCTAATCATATGGTTATGGGAATAAAAATATGCAGTTTCTCATTTTCACTCTCTGAACTGGCAAGTTATACATTCTTCTTTAAAGGTCAAGTGAAACTTCAATATAACTTTCAGAAAATGTAGGAAGGCATCAAATCCGTAAGTGATTAGCATTTCTCTTTTATCATGCACACCAATCACTATGGTTTGCCATCATAAAGATGGAAATCTAAGAGAAAATATGGGTACCAACAAGCAAAAACTTCGGTATAATTTTTAAAGCTTGCTCATTACTTTCCCCTTAGCTAACCACAATGTAGCCTTGCTCTCTCTCCCTCTTCCTCTTCTCTGCACATATTTTTAATCATAAAATTAGAATGTAGGAAAAATGCCTCATTTCCTGACATGGCAAATTTGCTGAAGTACTTGAAAAGAATGTTTTCCTTGAGTGTTGATACTCACCTCTGGTTCAGAAGCTATTGTTGAAGCAACCCTAGCCCAGATGAGAATTTAGAATATAGACATTTCCTGAATTGTGACCACTTGAGCTTCACATCTTCAGATTTGCAAATGGACCTTTATCTGTCTCTCTCCTCATTCATCCTCAAGCAACTCCTCTCAATCAACTTCTCATCCTGGACCACAAAGCTGTTCTAGCCCAGTGAGATCATCTGCTGATGGGAACAGAGAATTCTTCAGACTCTCTCACCACTTCATTTCTTCTCCATCAAAAGTCACAATATCATAGGAGTGCAAATTTAGTACTAGGAAGGTGATTAGAAATTATTGAACCCCATCCTTACATTTTATTGATAAGAAAATAAGGGTACATGATCTGCCCAGGTCACAGAGTTAGTAAGCACCTGAAGCAAGATTTGCTCTCAGTTATGTCAGACTAAATTTATTTGTCTGATACTAGACTGCTTATGATGAAAATTCATCCCTTTCATTTTTCATAATTCATAGATACCACAGATAATCAGACATGTAAAGAGAAGTCCCCTTTTGATCCCTTCGAGCCTGAATAACCTTTTTACCAAACATCTTTCCTGATCTTGGCTCTAAAATGATTCTAAGGAAAATCATATATAGGAGACAGTTTGGAACAGGAAAAGAAGGCTGGATTTGGAGTCAGAGAACCTGGGTTCCAATCCTGAGGCTGATGCATAGTTCCTATGTGACCTCAGCAAGTAACATCACTGTTCTAGCCTCATGGATAAAATGAGGGACTGAATTAAGATAATGTCTAAAGTCCTTTCCAAATTGTAATATAGGTTACTAGATTTTGAGATGTAATCAAATATTTTACAACTATACCATCAATCTCTAAAGCCCTTGAAAGTGATCCATAAATACCATTCAGAATCTTTTCAAAAGTTTCCTTCATATAATTAATCCTGTTTTTCTTTTTCATGATTTTCAAGAAAAAGAAACCAATTTGTTTACTGAATTGTATCTTTTTTAAAAATTAAAATAATCTTTTTCCCTGCTATTTTTCTCTGCAAATCATAGTAGTCCAGTTCTATTATATAATAAATAGGTATTTGCAGCCTGGCCTGTAAGTTCATATTTTATTTAAGCATTGTTTCTTAGGAAAAAAAATAATGTGTTCCAGGTTTCAAACATCTGATTTTAATGAATGTTAACACAACCCATTTGTAAACAGGAGGCTTCCTTTACTTTAAAATTCCCATGGAATCTTTCCTGTCTGGGGCTAAGCAAAGATAACTTGATAACATCTTTTGATCTGTGTGCTCAGCTTGGCTTGTTGAATAATTCTATTTAAGCTTGCTTAGGCATGGACCATACATTATACACGCTTATTCTTTTTGATTTCAAGGATTTAGGGAGTGCCATACCAGAAGTATGTATTTTTCTATGTTAAGTTGGTATATTTGGGTAAAAAAAAAAAATGTAACCATTAAATGCATAGTTAATTCACATTGCAAAGGTTTTTTATTTGGTCAGGTTAAAAGATCTGTTTGAGCAATAAGATCTGTAGAACCATGTATTTGTAATCCAGAGCAAATAAATGAATACAGAAATCTAAGCTAGCATTGTATTTCATCTACCCAGATTTTTATTGATTTTTATAAATCTATAAAGATAGAATTTGTTCTCATATCAATTGTCTTTACCAACAGATTATGTTGGATACACTCAACATTTACTGAGCCTTTGTTGAAATTTGACTTAAATAGTCCAGAGACGGATGGCTTTGTATAGACCACCCTCTATGGAAAAGAATCCACCCCAACAATGAATGTTTTCGAATGAATTCCCCAAATTACATACCTGAAAATAGATAAAAATAAAGTACTAAGCCTTCCTTCTAGTTAATTAATAGATTGCAACAAAGCTCTTATGGAAGATTGTCTCTTATATTGCTGTGAGATTTACTTCCCTACTTTTAAATAATTATCCTTTATTCCAACTTGCTTTCTTGTTCAGCAAGAATATGATGGATTCTTTGCTACTTTATCTAAAAATGTTGTTGTATACAATGCTGAAACAAATCTCCCTTTATCAAGAGAAGGAAGAATTTCACAGTACTGTATGTAAATGCCTCCAGATTTCTATAGGACAAAAGAGGGCTCTCATTAAACAGATGACTCTTGAATAACAATAAACGTACAGTAGATGTACTTATTTCCTGTTAGGGAAGGACTTAAAAGGAAAGTCAGCATAAATCATTTTCTTTTGGGAAAAAGGCAAATAGATCTTCAGTTTTATCTCTTTAGATAAAAAATATTGTACATCAGCCTAGAAGTTATTACTAAAAAATATCCTTTAAAGTGCAGTATTGATAACTGCTTGATTCTCAGAGAAAATAACTTCTTGAAAGCAAATATTTCTAAGGATCTATGTGCCTTAAGGAAAATTCAGTACAGGAGGCAAATAAGGCAGACCATAGAATCATAAGGTTAAAAAGAATCTTGAGAGATCATTTAATCTCTATGTAGTCAATGAAGTCAAGCAGAAAACAAAGTAATGTAACTATAAAAGGGGGAAAAAAAAATCTTTTTGGCAGTATAACTCTAAACTCTCCCCTAGATTTTTAGTTTCCTGAGGGCAGAAAGGATATGTTATACTTCTTTAAATCTCTTAATGCCTTTAAATTATATAAACAATATGTGTTAGATGAGTAAATGAGAAAACAAATGAATAAATAAATGTTACTGAAAGTAGGGTCTTGCTAGTAGAAGCACTACATTGGGAGTCAAAAAAACTGATTTTGAATTCTGACTCTTAACTATTATTAGTGAGATCTTGACTAGGTCTTTAAATTCCATGAACCTCTTTCTCGACATTTACAAAACGAGAATAATAACACTGGGTGCCTTACCTCAAAGGGTTGTTGTGCAAAGCAAATTCAATAATATATGTTCATTATGCAGATGTAGGCTATTGCCTCTAACATATCACTGTTATTAATTTCATTTCCTTTGATGGAGTTTGGACAGAAATGATGTTGGGAGAAGTTGATATCTTGTTGTGATTGTTTTATATTTTATATTTTTACTGTTTTGCATTTAGTATTCTGTTGATTATTGAAGAAGTAGATAAAATAATCGCTCTTTGTAGTTGAATAAAAATTAAGAAATAAAAAATATTAAGTTTTATCCTCTGTGAGTTCACTGAATGCATCTTCAGGAAAACTCCTTTGCATACAGAACAACAGGGATACTATATACTTCATCTGTCTCTTAAATGATTTTGATCTTTGAACATTTGACAGAACAACAGATTCTAAAAGTTATTCTTATCTTTTTTCTTTTTTCTTTTGGAGGGAGGATACTTGTTAAATATAGATAAATTTTTCCAAGTTTAGGGTATTTTATGTATTGAATTCTTAGTTGAGTTCCATATTACTAATGTAGGGACTTATCATTGCTTATTCCATAGACATCATATAACTTCTGATTTATATTTAGCCACCTGTTTCTACATATTTGGCAGGTGGACAAATTTTTCCAGGTTACAGTAACATCAGGCAAAATGTTTTCCATTTTTTGGCATACTCTTCATTGATCAACAAGCCAATTCAAGATAATCTTTTTGTAATTTGTTGGTAATGGCCTGGTCTTCAACTCTTCCATTTTGCTAAATAAATTTACATGACTTTTTTTTTCCACTATTTTTTTTTTTGACATATTGTTAACTGAATTCCTATGGAGGTCTGTCAGGCATGCTTTTTTGTTTTTGTTTTTGTTTTTTTTTGATTCAACTCTTGGATTTTAGCCATTTTATAGTCTTCTTCTGACGATAACTGCTTTTGATTACTTTGAATAAAACCACTGATGTAGATATAACTCTTTGTGGTCCTTACTATTGTTTCATGAAGTAATGTCTGCCTGTTCAAAGTATTTCTGTAAGTTTTCTGGTTTTCTTATAAAGTACTCTAAAAATAGACATTATCTCCCTTTTTTGGCAAGTAAATATTGGTCTTACTCTGGCTGTTTTAAGGTAGTTCCTTAAGGTATTCCTATGTTGTTGTTGTTTTCTGACATTCTTTTTTCTGTAAAGATACGTTCTAAATCTATTTTGGTCTACTTTAGAGTTCTTGATAGTGTTCCTTAAGTTTGGCATTTAATAGGTGTCCATTGTTTTCAACATATTGAACATGTTCTCATTCCATTATTTCAAATGCCAATAAGTCTCTTAATATACTGAAACCACAGCTTTCTCCTTAACAATTTTATGCTTTACATCTTCATTATTAATAATAACAATAAAAACAATAACCTAAAATGGAATCTTTCATTGAATCAGTCAATCAATATTTATTAAACCTACTATATGTTAGACACCGTGCTAAAATACTGGAGATATAAAAAAAAGGGGAAAAGATAGTCCCTGCCTTCAAGGATCTTATAATCTAATGGAGGAGTTCATAATCTACAAAAGATAAGCTTACATCCAAATACTTTTATTCAGTTACAAAAAACAGTTATTTCATCTTTCTAAAGAGTCATAAATAGCTAAATATAAAATAGTCATTAGACTAGTGATTTGTCCCAAATCCATTTCTATTTGAACTCTCTCAAAAAAGAAGAGATTTTTTTTAATTAAAAAACAACAACAAAGGAGTACATAATTACAAATCTGAATCAGCTGTCACCTTGAATCCGTTAATTGTTTATCCAAATGAGTTAATTGTCTGAATTTATAAAAGGGTTATCATTAAATGACTCAGACTTGATGATCAATTCAGGCTATATAAAAAAGTGTCAGAAACTATATAATATAATTCTTCGGGTTGCAAAACTTTATTATCTACCAAATACTAAAAAAGATACAATTGAATAGTTGAAATTATATATCAAAAGCTTGCTGTTCTTCCTAAATTAAGAAATGATAAATATTCTTACTACAAATGTAGAACTTAAAATATTCTTTAAAAGTCAACAATAACAACAACCAAATCTGGATAAGAACTAGAGCACTAACACAGAAATATTGATGCTCACAAGCAATTCAGAATAATATCAACCCATAAAAAAAATTTAAGAATAATGTTTTTAAGTGTTGCCAAAAACAACACTATAATGTCCAGACTTAATGGAACAAAAAAATTTTTATAAATATAAAGACTAATAGAATCAAAATCGTAGGCAAACCAAATAAGGTACAAATCATCCCTATTTTGCAATATTGAAGATGTTCTTAAGGTGCTTTCAGTGAGCTTATAAAAGATAAATATATTCCAATACAGTTATTCAATTACAACAAAAAAAAGTTGTTTCATAAGCTGATATAATTGTCCAAGAATAAAACATATGAAATAATAATGGGAGGATAACAATTTCTTGTAGGAAATTTTTTATCTGAAAGCCATTAATAAAGATTAGAAAAACAGTTGAACTTTTTGTCAATATCATGGCAGGAGGGTAGAAAAGTAAGATGTTCCAGTCAGGATGATGTGAAAAGGATATTCTATGTTCCTTGAAATTATTGGGGTTGATGTAAAGATCTGAACAAATTCTTTAAATGCTTGCAATTGAGTTCTGGGCAAGCAATTAATTTGGTTAGTGACCTGACTAGCTTGTTAGTTAATCTATTAAAGAGAGTGTTAATCTATTAAAGAGAGTAGCATATGATGGTCATACTACGAACCATTTTAACCATTACGTTAGGAGGGATATGTATGTGTGTGTATGTGTGTCTAAATTTCTCAATCATGTCCAACTCTTCATGATCCCAGTTGAGATTTTCTTGGCATAGGAACTGGAGTGATCCTCCATTTCTTTCTTTCTTCAGCTCATTTTAAAGATGGAAACTGAGTCCAATAGGGTTAAGTTACTTATCCAAGGTTACACAGCTAGTAAGTTTCTACAGTCAGACAATGAGTCTTTTTGACTGAAGAGCTGATTCTGCTCTCTTCTCTACATTTCCTAGCCAATACCTTGATGTGAAGGAAATATTTCAAGGCAGATTTCACTGACTGCTTAAGCAAACTATGAGAGCCCACAAAATTCAAGGAAGACATGAATTCTTTCATTGAGGTTCCAGTATTTGTCATTAAAAAATTAGAAACATAGCACACCCACTATAAGCCAAGACTTAATAATGCTTTTTGTTGATGATGCAGTCAGCTCCAATTCACAAAACAATGTAATGCAAGCCAAATCAAAGTAATTATATACAATAAAAGAAAAAACTTTTATACTAAATGACTTTATTTATTCATACTATAGTAGTATAAATATTATACTAAGTAATAAATAGTTTATTATACTAAACTAGAGAGAGAAAATAAAAATGAAGTTAAGAATCTATTAAAATCTGAATAGGTTAAAAAATTGATATTTTCTATAACCATCATAAATTAATATCTTTCATCATAATATGTGACAAATGTATACAAATGGATTGCAGGAAAGGTAGAACTCACAAGATTTACTCCAAAGGTCAGGTACCAGACACCTAATGGTCAAAATGAATGTGATGGAGCAATTGATCGATGGGAAGGTATCAAAAATTATATTAATATAGAACTGATATATAATATAGAAAACTCGAATGTTATCTTGTATCATTAGAGGCAATAAAAAAGAAGCATATGGAAAGAAATCCAGAAAACTAAAGCATGTCATTAATTTTAGATTCCCTTAATCAATGATTGAAAGCAAGAATCAAAAGATTAAGGGGATTCATGGAGTCAAAGCAGCTCAAAAAACAATATAAGCAATTCAACATCAAAAGAATTTACTAAAAGTGAAGGGGGGAAAATAGGATATGAAAATTGCTGGTCATTTATATGGTAGCAATCAGTCCAACATGATGAAAAAAGAGTGGATTAAATGAGAAATAAAAAGCTTGCACACTATTCCTATGATCAATGACAGAATAGTTATGTCAAGGGAGGTCCTTTAAACTCTAATTAGAGATCTCTTAAATGCTTATTACTCTGCAAAACTAGCAACTGTCAGGGCTGGATAAGATCCATAATTATTGGTTCAAATACTTCACAGCAGTATGTGGATTATGCAGAGGACTTTACCAGCTTTCTCTTGGACATAAGCCTACTTCTCCCTTCCTCTCCTTAACAAAAAGCATTATATATTTATTGCCAAAAGAAAATAACACCAGTAACTCCTCTAAATTAGACCAATTTTGTGTTTATATACTTTATAAAAACAAATAATAACTTGAATAACTAAGAAAAAAGTTCCCAGTTATAACAAAACAATATATTAGTTGAAGAGCAAAAAGAATAGACCAAAAATTCTAAGGTAAAAAGACAAACTCAGTATCAATTTGTTAATTATTGAACAAACTGTCAAAAAGCACCAAAACATTTATACTTCCTTGGCTGATTTTGCAAAGACTTTAAATCTGTTATACATTTCTGGCATATTCATATACTATAAGTGCACAAAATTAAATTCAAATGTAGTGAGAATGGCAGAGTATTTGCTGTCTTCATGGAAAATTGTTCTCTTTTTAAAACATCACCAACACTATGTCAAGAATAATTGATATACAATTATTAGAATATGCAGGCCAATTTTGATTTTGCCCATTGTCGAATCTGTCATCTCTTCTAAATACAAAAGAGTAGGGCTTCAAAATTAAAGACAGCATGGAATGGAAAATTATTTATTAATTATTTAATGTATATACATGACCTCAAGCAATAGGGCTCTAAAATATATTATATATATATATATATATATATATATATATATATATATATATATATATTAAACTATTCATTTAGCTCTTGAATTCTTTTTCTGCTGATATAAAAATACTGCTTAGACACATAAAATTCTTACATGTATTAAGGAAAGAAACAGATTGAAAGCTTTGAACATGAATCTGGAAGTCATATTGAATCAATCAGTCAACCAATCAACAATTCAATTATTTTCTATTTCTCCTGTATATAGCTTGTTATGTATGTATTTGTTTACATGTTGTCTCCCCCATTAGATTGTAAGCTTCTTGATGGAAAGGATTGTCTCTTACCTCTTTTATTAAACTCCCAGCACTTAGCACAGTGTCTGACACATAGGAGGTATTTAATAAATATTTATTTATTGATTGATTCTGTATCTATGTGTTGAGCCCTATGGTAGGTGCTGGGAGATATAAGTATAAAGAATAAAACAATGCTAAGTAGCAAATAGTTATCATTCTAATGAGGCAGATGACAAGTACATTCAGCTTTATCCATACCATTATACCACATCATAAATACAAAGTTTATATAGATATATATGTATGTATATATATTATCTGTCTATCTATCTCTGTCTATTTTTA
Organism: Antechinus flavipes; assembly: GCF_016432865.1. Lineage (NCBI taxonomy): Eukaryota > Metazoa > Chordata > Mammalia > Dasyuromorphia > Dasyuridae > Antechinus > Antechinus flavipes. The sequence continues at coordinate 49,713,405 of NC_067400.1, forward strand.
CAATCTACACATACACACACACACACACATTAAACAAAAATTTGTTTGTGGATTTGTTTAAAGAAAACAGAAATTGTTGCCTCCATAAATTGTACACAGTTTATCCAAATGGATTTAGTGATCAATGTAGATTGTAAGTTGAAGTGATAGAAACTGCAATAAAAAATTACAGTAAACTGAAAAAATTCTAATGCCAACCGAATACCTAGCAAGAATTAACCTGTTATCTAGAATTATACATTAAAAAAATCCTTTTCTATAATGAACCGAGAGAGGATAACAGATACCCCTACCTCAAGTGCAAATATCAAAATATCTTTGAGAATTCAACAAATACATTAAAATATATTTGCAACATTATCAAAGACCAAATGCCCATAATCACTCAGACATTAATCTTGATTCATAAAAATCTTAACAGCATTTTAAGATGTGTCATACCATATACTTAAATTCTCCAAGTTACTTGGAATGAAAAGCTTTTAAAATATACTTAGCAAAGGATTTCCAAATTGTGTAGGAACAGGATAAGGTACACAGCAACTCTATTTCCTCCCTGTTCCTAAAGTGTATTGATTATGTTTATAATGAATATATAGCTATAGAAAGCAATTATTTAATTCATCTAATACTCCATATTAGATTAAATGTAAAAAGTTTTTTTTTTAAATGACAGGATAATTATTTTTTCAAAGATTATTCCTATCTGAAACTCACTGAAAATGATAAAACTCAGTATCATTATCATCATTTAAATTTGTATAATTTTAATTATTTTGTTATTTTATTAGAACCAAAGGGCATGTTTTTATTGTTAATTGTATAATATATATGTGTGACATACATAGTTACATATATACGTATAACACATTTTTATAAATATATATATGTAAATTTACACACCTGCATATATTTTTAGGATCATTATTAATTGTCCCCTGAGGAAATCATTAGTTTATCTCCTGTTTCTAATCAATTGTAAGTGCAAAATGTGATTCTTGAAACTGATCACCTATATAGAATTTCCAGTACTTTGTCTAAACTTTATAAAGTTATTTCTTCTTGAATCTGACTCACTTATAGTACCTGTCAACCAAGAAACTCAGTTAATATGAGTGGGTGTCTAGATGCTAGTCATTTATGATTTGGTGGTATTTTGTTGCTGATTCTCCTTCAAATGGATTAAGCTATGAAGTTTTTATTCTAGAAATCAATTCTTTACCCATTAATTTGATTTTATTCACCCCCAACTTCTTCAATATTGTTTTTTTTTAACTCAATTTTTAACATTTTCTTATTTTGAACCCTTTACAATTTAGAGACCTAGATGAGTTATCTCAGTAAGCAAAAATGGGGACCATGAAATGAAAAAAGGTAGAGAAAAGACAAATTATTTAGAAAGGATAGCTGACTTCTTTAAACAAATTCATAGTTTAGCAAGGATTCTTTATCTGCCTGTTTCTTAGCCCACAGCCCTTTTCAATCTAGTTCAGAGAGACATATTCAGTTCACGCCTTCTACAAATTCTCTGCAGTCTCTGCCAATTTAAAAATGTTGCAGAAAGTCTTGATTTACAAGTCCAAGCATGTTTTTGGAAGTCATTTTCCCTTAGCTAGGATTTCGTTATCTGTTAGTCTTTTTATGTCTTTAGTGACTCAATATTTCTGTTACTAAAGATAAGGTCAAGATTTGTTGGTTAGTATCTAGAATCTTCCTATTTTCTTTGTTTTATAATTTTCTTCACATAATGGCACTTCAAGTGGCATTTCTGTCCCATTGGCCAATTCTCTCCGTTGCCTTACGAAAGTCCAACCAGGGAACACTCATCATCTCATTAGTTAAGAGTTTGCTAAGATGCAAGGAAATGCATGAAACAATTCTTTATATACAGAGATGGCCTCATTAACCCACTAGCATAAAGACAAAATTCACTTTGAGCTTTTTTCCCTCTTCTTCTCTTTTTGTGATAGATTTTAACCGATTTGTCCATCTCCTCTCACCTAGAATTCTTTGTGTTGCATACAATTCATTTGCAAGATAGCAGGCTCAGGTTACAATCCAATATCATGTTCAACCAAAGTAGAGATTGAGAACCCGATATTGACCTGGGATAAAACTCCTGATAACAATATACCATGCTAATAGATAGAAAAAATCAGCTTTGGAGTCTGAAAAACCTTGGTCACTGATCCTACAGCACCTAGGTTACTCCCTTACACTGTAAGTTATTGGTGAGTTTTGCCAATTTCCATTGGTAGAGGGAGTTTCCCATATGGAATCCCTTCACCAATTTAATCACAGGTCTAAGTACAAAAAATAAGAAGAGAACCATATCATCCCAATCCTCTTCTCTGAAGGTCTATTCCTTCTGTAATGCCATGAAAACCTGACTCTTTTTCCAAATGATGGTGAATGAAGAACCATCACATATCCTCCAGGGATGTCTTTAATTTCAACTTACCCCCATGTTCCCCACCTTCTCCATCCTTCTTTCCTGAGAACAATGGATTAAGCTGATGTGCAATCATAATTCTAATTTAAATTAAAAGCTGTCTCTTGGCTTGCAGCAATGAAATCTCTTCATTTTCTTTGGGTCATCTAATGAATTTGCATGGCATGCTTGCAGAGAAATATAAGTGAGTTCTGCTATGGAACAGGGCATAGGGCTGAAGAAATCTGATTAAAAGCTCTGAGAAAGAGCAGCTGTTCAGCTACAGTAGGTGAAGTCAAAGCCCATTTTTCAGGGCCTGACTGCAAGGCCTGACACCATGGCTAGCCATCGGATGATAAATGAACTGTCCTTGAATCCCCAGCTCCTGTTAATAGCTTTAAAATTCCTGTTGTTTATGGGCAAGAAGTTGGGGCCCCTTATCCATTTTGTTGTTCCAGAAGCTATTAGGTACATACATCATGAGATGCATTCATCATTTCCTCATTGCCAGTGTGGTTGCCAAATACCAAGGGGGAAAGGATGAAAAACATAAACATGATTGTGTCATCTTCACTGAGAAAAGGTGGAAAAGTCTCTGATTTCAACTGAGTTATGGACCAGTGTGTCTTAACTGGGAAAAGACTCGTATGAAATTCTAGTTGTAGTTCTAGTCCAATCACCAACATACCCCAGTGTGATATAAACTTTATGGGCAGGTGCATCTGATTCTCCTGTATATGACTGTTTAAGCTTGGGCTTCTAAAATTCTGAAACCAGTGCCGTTTGCTTGCTTTGCAAAATGATTGACTTGTACAATGCCCAGTAATCTAAATTCACTTCCAAAACCTGATGCCCACCTGGGGAAATTTTTCCTGACTTTCTAAATATTCATACATAAAAGAGTAACTTTGGGACTTTGTTATGGATTGTGATGGAACCAAGTTGTGGATATCCAGACTTGTTGCCTTGCTGTTGATCTCTTTTTGGTGGTTTCTTTGATATTAAGGGACAAAATAAACTGAGGGACAAGGGGAAAATGAAAAAAAAAAAAAAAAAGAGGAGTTATCCTTATATAGGCCCTTGTAAAAATCCTTTTGTTCTTAACAACTGATAAAAAGTTTAGCAGTCAAAAAACATTTATTAATTATCAAGGTGCTTTTATTAAGGTATTAGGTACAGTATTAAGTAATGGGGAAACAAAGAAAGGCAAAAAGATAATCCAAGGAGCTTATTGTCTAAGAGGCAACAAACAAATGCATACAAACTATACAGGAAAATAATCAACAAAAGGGATTTGCTAGTATTAAGAGGGATTAAGAAAGACTTCTTGAAGATTTTAATTTTAGCTGAGAATTCCAGGAGGCCAGGAAAGTCAGAGTCTAGAGATGAGGAGGGAGAAAATTCCATAGATAGGAAATAACCAGTAAAATATCCATGTTTGGGATTGGGAGCAACTTGTACAAAGAACAGCAAGGATCTGAATCTGGATCACAGAATGTATATTTGAATAGAGATGGAATAAGGTATAAGAAAACTGGTAATAGTAACAGAGCAGAAAGTTATGAAGGTCTTTGAATACCAAGTAGAAAAGTTTATATTTAATTCTGGAATTAATTATTCTATAAGATTTATTCTACAAGACAATGGTATAGACCTGTACTTTAGAATGATTAATTCAACATCTGAGTGGTGGAACTGGAGTAGGGAAGAATTTGAGGCAAGGAAACCAGTCATCAAGCTATTAAAATAATTTGGACATTAGGTAATAAGGTCCTACATCAGGGTGGTGATAACATCAGTAGAGATGAGAATAATTATGATAGATGCTATGAAGCTAAAAGTGGCAAGATGGGCAACAGAATGGATATGGGAGGGGAGGGTAAGAGTGAAGAACAAATGTTGACACCTATGTATCCATCTGGGTGACTGACAGTATTGCCCTTGAAAATAATAGGTAAGTTCAGAAGATAGGAGGGTTGGTTGAAGAGAAAGAGGAAAGATAATGGGTTTGGTTTTGTACATGTTGAACTTAAGATATTTATGGAACATCCAGTTCAAAATTCTAATGGACAGTTGGAGAAGGAAGACTGGGTAAACAGAGAGCTTAGACTGGACAAGAAGGTATAAGCATCATCATCATCACAGAAAAGGCAAGAGAATCTATAGGAACTGATGAAATCACCAAGTAAGATAGTATAGAAATATATAAAAAAAAGTCCAAAAAAGTCATTGGTTATACCAGTGGTTAATAGTTGTGACCCAGATGAAAATCCAATAGAGACAGGAAAGATTGGTCATCCAGCTAGGAGGAGACCTAAGCTATAGTAATATTATGAAAATCTATAGAGAAGAGAGTATCAAAGAGGAGAATGCAGTTGATAATGTCAGGGGCTGTAGAGTAAAAAATGGGTACAGATTGAAACAAGTCTATTCAATTTTTCAATTAAGAGATTATTGGTAATTTTAGAAGGATCAATTTCAGTTGAATAAAGAGGCCAAAATTCAGACTAAAAACAGTTAAGTGAAGTTTATGTGATAGTTGGATATTGTGTATTTTGTTTTGTTTTAGTTCATCCACATTATATTTGGCTCGTTGCATTAAAGAGACAATGCAGTCCAGAGGAAAGATTACTAGACCAAAGTTAAAGTGTTTAAAATATAGTTGCAATTTTGTACATACTAGATTGGGCAATCTATTGTCTTCATCCCCTTTCTGCCAGAACTTAGATTTTGTTCTGGAACTTTAGGCTCCAATAGGACCCCAGTCTCTGACTTTTCACCTTACTGTGGCTGGAACTAAATGACTATATCATTTTGTGGCCATTTTCCAACATGCTATGACCATCCTCTTCCCATTATAATGTAAACTCCTTTCTGGCTTGTATTGGTATCCCCCCCTATTTTAGGCACTTACTAAATTTTTTTCATTTGTTTATTCAATCTCTCGTTTCTTTGAATCTAATAATAATGATAGTAACTGATTTTTATTGTGTTTTGAGATTTGCAAACTACTTTGGAAATATATCATTTATCCCAAACAATGACCCTGTGAGATAAATACTAATTTCATTTTCATTTTGCAGGTGAGTAAACTGAGGCTGAGAGTTAAATGATTTGAAAGTCACATGTTTTGTGTGCAGAAAGACACATACTAGGACATTTTTCTGTCCCTTAGAAGAAATATTTTTGAGAGAGAGAAAGAGAGGGGGAGAGAGAGAGAGAGAGAAGAGAAAGAAAAAGAGAAATTCTTTCCTAGCTACAGAAAATGGGCGGTTATAAGGATCAAATGAAATAATGTATGGGAAAATGCTTTGTAAGCTGCAAAGTGCTATATAAATGTCACTGAGAGCTGACTTTGAGCTATGCCAAACAATAATGCAATTCTACAGGCTGTGCTATATGGTTTCAGAAGAACTGATTGAAAAGTGAAAAATTTAGCCAGCCAGCCAAGACTTTCCCCATATTTTTTTCCAGTGACTTGATCAGTTATTTTGGCTTTGTATGGAAGGCACAGTTACAATCATGCATGATATGCTTCACCCAGACCCAGCTCCAAGCTTCTGAAATATTGGCATTCCTTTGCCAAACTATGGAAACATCACAGCATGTCATGTGGGAACTTGGAAGAAATATGACCCAATTTATATGTTTATTTGGTAAATACAAATAAAATTTTTTCATACATTCTAAGTGAGCCCAATACTTTCCATCAAAATTTTCATTGACTTTCAGGATTTTTCATAACAAAATTCAAGAAGCTTCAGATTCATGTAACGAGAAATTGACAAAAATGAATCACATAGTTGTATTGAGGTGAAATTGATGAACATGTGTATACACATGCATTTACTTGAATATGAGATATGTTTTATTTTGATAGAATATAAGTCTTGGGGAATGACACTAATTCTTGGCATAGTGTCTAGTACACTATGTCAATGGAAAAATCCAATATTCCAACAAGAGCATTTCCACAAACTGATCAGCCTAGTAGTAGTCAAGAAAACTGCCTCAAAGTTAAAGGTTTGAATTCTTTCCACTCCCCACCCAACCCTGCCCTTATAAATTTTAAGGGATTGGAAGATTTGGACTTTGACTCCACATAAATAGCAGGAAGAACGTTCTCTGGGGTTTGGGAAATTGTTTCATACCAACTGTTTTTGTTCTACCATCTTAGTAAATATCCTCTTCTTTTTTGTGTTTGTTTTTCTTTTTTATTATTTAATTTGTTACTAATTTTTAATGTTCTCTTCCTCCCCCCACTCTTCACCCACTGTGAAGACAAAATTATATCAATTATACATGTGAGATCATGCAAAACATTTATATATTAGCTATATCAGGAAGGAAGGAGGAAGGCAGGCAGAATGGAAGGAAGGAAGGAAGGAAGGAAGGAAGGAAGGAAGAGAAAAAGGAAGGAAGGGAGGGGAGGGAGGGAGGAAAGGAATGGGGGAGGAAAGGAAGGGGGGAGGGAAGGAAAAGATGGGAGGAGGGAAGAGAAGGATGAAAAATTATATTTCAGTTTGTACACAGAATTCATCAGTTTTCTATCTGGGAAGTGGACAGCGTTTTTTAGTAATGAAGTCTTTAAAATTATCTTGGATCATTATGTTTATCAGAGTAGCCAAAGCTTCCATAGTTGATCATCATTAAAACATTGTTATTACTATGTACAATGATTTTCTGGTTCTTTTCACTTTGCTTCACATCAGTTTTTGCCATATTTTTTCTCTGAAACTACCACCAACATCATTTTTGTTGTGCAATAGTATTCTATCATAATCATGTGTCAAAACTTGTTCAGCCATTCCCAAATTGATTTCAAATTTTTTTCCACCAAAAAAGAAGTGGTATAGATCATTTTCCTTTTTCTTTGATCTTTTTGAGGTTCAGATGTAGTGATAGTATTCCTGGGTCAAAGAGTAAGCATAGTTTTATAGTCTTTGGGACATAGTTGCAAAATGTTTTCCAGAATGATTGGAACAGTTCAAAATTCCAACAGTTTCTTAGTATACCTATTTTCCCTTATCCCTTCTAAGATTTGAAATTTCTGATGGGTGAAAACAAGTACCTTAAACCTGCTTTAATTTATATTTCTCTAATAAATAGTCATTTAGAATCTTTTTTTCATGAATACAGATAGCTTTGATTTCTTCTGCAAACTGACTGCTCATGTCCTTTGATTGTTAATCAATTGAAGAATGACTTATTTTATGACTTTGACTCTGTTGCCTATATATATGCAAAATGAGGCCTATATTAGACAAATGTGTTATAATGTTTTATATTTATTCATTGTCTATGAGATCAAAATATAAAAAAGTACAAAATATCATTTCCCCAATTACCTCTTTTAATTAGGTCCATTTTTTTTTTTACTTTTGTCTGATTGCTATTCATGTCCTCTTTATTTCAGCCAAAATATGATATAATACATTCTACTCCAGCCCTTTATTTTAATTTTGTGTGTGTGTGTTTCTGTTTTGGGTGAGAATTTTATATACAATATATAGTTAGATTCTAATTTCTGATCCATTCCATTGATTACTTTTATTTAATGGGTGAGTCATCATTCACTTCCACAGTTAATGATTATCATGTATTTTCTTTCATCCTGTTTTCCTCTATTTGTCCTTTTCTCTTTTTTTCTAGTCATCCTATCTCTTATCATACCTCCATCCCATCTCTTATCACCTTCCCCTCCTATTTCTATCTTGGTTAAAATAAGTTTCTATATCCAATCAAATGTGTGTGTATATGTGTGTATTCTTCTTCATTGAACCATTTCCAATGAGAATGAGGTTCAAGTATTGCTTGACATTCCCTCCTACCCATTTCCTCCCTCCAATATAAAAGCTCTTCCTTGAATACCTTTATGTGAAGAAATTTTGCCCCTTCTATCTCCCCCTTTCCCTTTCTTTTAATAATTTTTCTTCATCCTTTATTTTTGGGGGGAGAGATCATTCCAAGAAAATCTACTCATATGCCCTCTGTTTATGTAGACTTCTTCTAATTATCCAAATAGTGACAAAGTTCTTAGAAATTACATGTATCATTTTCCTACATAGAAATGTAAACAATTTAACTTTATTGATTCCCTAATGTTTGAATGTCAAATTTTGTATCTAGCTCTGATCTTCTCATCAGGAGTTTCTAGAAGTCCTCTGTTTCATTAAATATCCATTTCCCCTCCTCCAAGGATTATATATTATAGATAGATATAGATAGATGTTTTGGCATTTCTTTTAAAAGGTAGTTGGTAGTTTCTTTTATTTCTATTTCACCCTCTGGATCTAACATATCAGGGCAGTTTTCTTTGATATTTTCTTCAAGATGTATAAGGTTTGTTTTTTTTTATCATGGCTTTCAGGTAATCCAATAATTATTATAAAATAGGTGTAAGATGTGTTGAGGGAAGATTGGTACTTCTGGTATGAGAGCTGTTAAGCCCTTTTCAATGCTATTTTCTACTTTTGGTGTCCACTAGATCCACATAAATCTCACCTGTGACTCTGTTCACAAACTTTGACTATTTCAGTAAATGGTCTAAACCAAATTGAGGATACTTGAAGGGTCTCAAACCCATTGATTATAGGGGAGTGTTTACATCAAGCATGTGAAGACTTTCCCTGGTGCAATGAGTGGATGGAAACAATTTGTTCCAAAGGCCATGAAGCAGTTGAAGCAGTGCTGTGATATAACTTAGTTAGACATTGAAGACGCCAAGGTCATCCACTGCATCTTGAGCCATCACCAATTAGTTGTCTTTACTCTGTCCTATCCCTGAGCAGTAATGACTCTGGAAGAGAGAATGAGGTTAACAATTCCATGCAACTCTGCCTCACTTAAATTTAATTTATACATGAATCAAAAGATGTCGCCCATACCATTTTACCATTTCTACCTATCTCAAAGTTCTGTGGTGATAGAGAAGTGACAAAAAACAAAACAAAACAAAACAACAACAACAACAACAAAAAAAACAGATGCAGATACACTGGGAGCTGTAGTCACAACCCTACACACTGGTGGCCCAGGCCATAGGCTCACTTCTTAGAAGCAACAGTGGGATGTTTGACCAGCTTATGTGTTTGACTAGCTTTTTAAGGACTGCACTGCTAATCTCCTAATGTGAAGAAGGGGCTAGAAAAGGTGCCTTAAAATTTTTCTGCTTACCCACTCATGTCTTGATTACAATGGCAGGCAGGGATCCCATCCTGCAATCAAAACACAAAAACAATATACAAAAATTTTTGCAAAGATGATGTCAGTCACCATCAGTAGTATATGGAATAGGGTGCCAACACAAAATCCAGTAGACCTGAAAGACAAACACTGACCTTTTGTTGATTTGCTTCTTCAAAAATTGATTTTAATATTTTAAAAGTTATTTGGATAGAAATATTGTAAGAGTTCAGCTGTGTTGCTGACTATACTTTACCATCTTAGCTCCACCCTTCTAAATATTCATTTCTAAAAGTTAATTAACTATGGGTGACTGGTTCATAATTAATGAGGAACACACCAGAGGCTTGTAGACAATAGTTCCAGAAAACCAGCTCCCTGAGAGTTCTAAGGGCAAACCTAAAATATGAAAAATATTACAACCTTGCAGAATGTAAACTCCTTGAGGTAGTCTCCAAAGCTGGGCATACTGTTAAGCATATAGATGAAGAATTAGAAAGTGGAAAAAGGGAAACCCACACAGAAGCAGGGCAGAAAATGGTAGAGTAAAAAAAATAATAATAATAATAGATTGCCTGGTTTCTTAGAATATGGATTCCTTTTTTATTTTGTTGAAATAAGTTGCATATTACAAATTCTAGATTACTATGAATAAAAAATCCTACAAAAGAGTCACATTATGTGAATTTGCACTATATATTTCCATTTGAGTAGAACAATTACTATGTTTTACATAAATATGGTGTCAGTATTATGAATTAAAATATTTGCCACCACTTTTAATGGCATCACTATTTACACTGATTGTGATATCAGTGTTTCTCTAATAATAGGTCCCACCCCAAGCTTGCTTTTTCTTTAGGTTTTGATGGCTCAGAGTGAGCATAAATACTAATTGGTTTTTTTTTTTTTTGAAACAAAAAGACTTGAGAATCTTCCTCTCCCAGATTGATTCTTTTGAGTAGACAAATAAGCTATCTTTTGCCTCAGCTTTTGCCTAGCCTTAGATCATTGAATGGGTGTTGCCTTTGGCAAACTGAGTTTGGGGAAAGACCTCAGCTTAAAAAGGCTAAGGCCTCCGACTTATCTGGGGTCATCTCCTGTCATCCTGACCTATGTCTTGCCACTGGAGTCAGATGACTCTGAATAACTCTGTAGGAGAGAGTGAGGCTGATAATTTTGTACTGCCCTCTTTCACTTAAATCCAGTTTCATTTTCAAGTTAAGACATCACCTTCTTGGATGTCATTGGACCTCTTGGAGAACAAATAATGTAAACAACCATTTACACAGATTGGAATCTTGTTATATTTTAGGAATTTGCATGTAATAATGTGTTTTTTCTTAAATTTTAATACCTTAAATTCAATCCAAGTTCTAAAAGCTGTTCTTTTATTCTTAATTTCCTTTCCTTATGCATTATTAGAGTAGTATTTGTTTATATATTCAAGTAACTATAACTTACATGAAAATCTCTTAGATAATACCCATGTTTTGACAAACAGTCAGAAGGGTGATAGAAGAAGGGTCATAGGATCATAGATAATAGAGTTGAAAGGGAACTGATTGAACATGTGGACATTTTTCAACCACAGAAACTGCAGTCTACAGAGATTAGGCTACTTGCCAGATGTAATTAGTGATTTCAATCCAAGTCCTTAGACACCAGAGCCAGCATGCTTCCCCCATTGTACCATATAAGTTATGTAACAAATGAGAAATTATAAAGAAAAACTGAAATGAATGATTAATTAAAGGAATGGATATTTTTTTTAAGTGGGGGGGTAGTCATTTTGTGAGGACAAGGAATGGATGACCAATGGATGGTTCAAGCACTTCACTGTAGCTTCTTAATGTCAAGAAAAAGCGATGAAGGTGCCTAATATGCTGAACATACCAACTATGGCAAATTTCTAAGAGATATAGAGACGCTCCACAAAAATAAGGCAGGCATGAGTAGCTAGATAGCCATCTTCATCATCCATATCAATGGGATCAAAAAGCTCTTTGAATATCAAAGAATAGAAACTCCTTCAATCTATTTAAAGAAGATTGAGTATAGATCTGATTTAATTTGTTTTTGAGGTAACCATATAGTAGACAACCCGTTCATATGATTTCAGTATTTTTCCATATTATTTTCCATTTTCAGGGCAAATGGGAGCTCTAGTTTACTAGAAAAATGCAGTTAACCATGAAGGGTGTCAATTTCCTATTAGCTTCACCAAGGGGACGTACTCATAGATTCTTTATTGTACCTTTCTAAATGTCACCAACCTTGATTAGCCTGTTGCTGTTACTTAGTGCTTTGGAGATGAAGAGAGTCTGGGCATTCAATACTTGTGGATTGGCTAAGAGATCAATGGATGAGGGAAAAGGGCACTTTTGCAGCCATTGTCCCAGGTTTTTACTTCCCAGACTAGTTCATCTTTAAGCACATTTTCAGTCATCATTATTAACAACGCTACCCAACAATACTTATCTTTTGTGCAGCTGCTTCAGGGAAGAACAAAATGACGCTCACCGAATTACCAAAAAGGAGAATGCAATTAGTTTTTTTTTTTTTTTAATTGATAGTGCAGCTCTTCGGCTGATGGTTTTTGTCCCTTTGCTTTTATTATTGCAGATTTCTCAGCTGTGTTGCATATTAATTTTTCCCTTTTGAAGATGTTTTGAGGAGGTACTTATTAACTGTTTACCAAATTAAATTTCATTGAATTTTAGTTCAGTAACCTTGGAGAAAGTGGAATTATTTATTCTATAAATGAGCCCTCCTTGAAACTACAATTTCATGTTACACACAAAATAATATATTTTAGAAAAACACTTTCACATAGAACAAAATTCTGTTCAGACAATAGAACCAAAAATGTTAATGACATATTAGTTAAGTCATAACATAACAGACATTTATTAACTGATTTGGTGATACAGATAATTGTCCTAGACAGTATAAGAAATACCAACACATGAGACACGGTGCTCTATCCTTAAGTTGCTCATAATCTATTAGAGAAGATTAGAAATACTCATATATAATTTATAGAAGAGAAAAATAATGAATTTAACAATGAAAGGAGAAATTAATAAGGGACTAGGAGAATTTATGGGGAGAGAGATGATATTTGTCTGGGTCAAGAGAAAAGTAGTGTAGACTACTAATGTGAAGTTAATGACTTGAGTTCAAATCCTTCTCTCAATTACTATTTGCTTGATCTTTAGAAAGTCTATTACTGCTCTGGGACTCAGTATGCTTATCTGAAGAAAGAGGGGTTTCATTTGCCTTTTAGCTTTAAGTCTTTGACCCTACAATTCTATGAAGAAGTTGGCATGTAAGCAGCAGTAGCTGAGATTTTGACAGATAAAATGAGTGGGACATGAGTCAAGATAGAATCAAGAAATGCAATATGTATGCCTTTGCACTGGCTGTTTCCTCAAACTAGAAAGCTCTGACTCCTAGAATCCCTCACTTTCTTCAGGACTTTCTCAATAGCTATCTTGTACAGGACACCTTTCCCTCTAAATTTGCCTTGTATCTATTTTGTGGATAATATGTATATACTTATGTAAATTTTGTATCCCTTATTAGAATGTAAAGTTTTTGTGAGAAGAAACTGAAGTTTTGTCTTTGTACTATTTGCATTTAGTATAGTTCTGGGCAAATGAGGGTGCTTAATATGTCTTGATTAGCTAATTGATACAATCTGGACTCATAAATACTCCAGTTTGAATAAAACATTGTGTTCATAAAGAGGATGATTTTGTGGAGAGGAGTGTGGAATATATTATTCCTCTCTCCCAAACACATGTACACCTTACATACTATACACACACACATTAATATAGATATTCCCCAAGATTTGTCCTGGTCTGGTCATCTCCTCTTCAACTTTGAGGGGAAGAGAAGGGAAAGGAAAAGCAAAAGAACAGGTTAAGGGAAGAGAAAGGCTAAAGGAGAAGGCAAAGGAAGACAATGGATGGCAAGGCATGGTGCAGGATGATGATTAACTCCCTAATCCTCTGCATAGGGATCCTGGATTTATCTGTCCAGGTTTAATGGCTGTGTATATTGTATTTATTCTATGCATAGTTATGGACATTGCTTCCTTTTGTTGGAATGAAAGCTCCTTGAGGTGGAAATGGTTTTGTTATCTTTTGTTTGCCTTCATATCTTCCTATCCTAAATAATAGGCATTTGTTAAAACTTAATCAGTTGATTGATATTCTACTTTGAATTTTGCAAAAATGCTTTATAGTTATTTTATGTGGATGTCTAACAATCCTGGAAGAGTAAGTTATATGAGCATTATTATCCCATTTTTACAAATGACAAAACTCAGACTCAGAGTGAGTAATGGCCTTTGCCTAGACTGCACAGCCAATAACTGCTAAATGTAGTATTTGAACTGGTAGTTTCTTGTTTCCAAATGCAGTGCTCCATTTGGGATATAAAGTCAGGAAGACCAAAAGTCAAATTGTGTCTCATATACTTTCTAGCTGCCTCAGCCCAGGTGACTCACAATTTCTCTTAATCTGAATGTCCTTATCTATAAAATGGTAATACCTATCCAGGGTTGTTTTGAAGATCAAATATCTCTAAATTCCTTTCCTAAATTTAAATTGCTATATAAATTGCTGCTACTGCTGCTGCTGCTGCTGCTGCTGCTGCTGCTACTACTACTACTACTACTACTACTACTACTACTACTACTACATCATCATCATCATCAATCACATTCCCTCTATCTAGTATATTTTCCTAGAGCAGAGAATAGAATGAAAGTCATATGAGAGAGGGAAATAATACTGAAAGAAACTCTATAAAGAGCCTGTAGCCTTTTGTATGGCCACTAATCATATTGACATTAGGAGTTTCTGGATATATAAAACGGATTTGCCTTGAGAATAATTGGACCTTCAGAATCTAAGTAAGGTGTGACTTGGTCAAAACTGGATACATTTTTTCTACCAGTGGTAACTGAAGCTCTTTGACTCTTTGGATGTAGGATCTAGATCTAGAACTAGAAAGACGCTTAGAAGCCATTTAGTCCAGCCCTTTTCCTTAACAGTTGAGGAAATTGAAGTTCAGGATGTTAGATGACTATTCAAGGGCAATAAACATGAGACTGGATCTGAACACAGACTCAGAGATCTTTCCCCTGCATGATACTGGGAGTAGGCATGCCCTATAAACTCTTATCCATCAGCCTATTTCTTAAACCTTAGTCTTATGGGTATTTTTATTGAATACTTCCAAAAGTAAGCATGGAGTGAAAAATCAACAAAAGACATTTAAGACAAGAATTTTTGTACTTCTCCTTAGTACTGAGAGCTAAGACATGAATAACTGAGATGCATTTTTATCTGAAGCAATGAAAAACTGTGCACACACATTAAATTAAGTAAAATGTGCTGTAAAGATAGGAATATTTGGAGGCTGTGTATGGGAAATGTGTGTGCATTATGTATAAAATGTAAATTTGTGTAAATTTGAAAATTTGGTTTTCATCACGCAAGTATAATGGTTCTGGTTTCCTTCCAATAACTTGTCTTTCTAAATATTAGTTATATTTTGGAAATGGTGGGGGGGTTGTTTTTTTTTTCCCCCTGTTACAAACAAAATGATTCTGCACATAGTATTTATCACGCATCTTTTCAAATAGGAGGAACCATCTGGGATTTTGCTTTGAAGAACTGTGTGATGTTTGCAGTGAGAGAATTCTTTATTTCAAAAAAAATTCCTGCATTTTCCTTCTGTTTGCTAGTTACTTCTTGTAGTCATTATTGCCTTCTACAACATTAATAAAATACAGATCTTTTAGAAATTGCCCCAGCAGCTATTCTGAACAAACTAGCTAGAGTTTGGGGGATTAGTGGGGAAAATTTCATTCTCTTTTCATCAGATTCTTTCCAACATCACTGATAAACTTGATTGGAGAGGCCATCGCAATTTTCAAAATGGCTAGGTTGCAAGATTTTATGGTTCTTTTGATGTAAAACTCCATGGAAACTGCCAGTCTCTTTTATTTTAGAGGAATGTCTTGAACACCTCATGTCCCTTTCAAGAATGAAAGACAAAAATGCCCATGGAAAAATATCTGCTTGATTTGTTTCCTGAATGAGTGTAACTGATGGGGGAAAGGGGGAGAGTTAACTCCCAAGGCAGAGGTTAAAGTTCCTATTTCACGTTTTACGTTGACACAATTTATGAACAGACCAGTGTTGGAATATATGCTTAGACTCTGCCTTTCCGCAAGACAACTAAAGATAGACATATTGAAGGATAGTTGAGTAGTGGTCAGCAATGGTTTTGGGAGATCGCCTTCCTTTTTTTCTATAAACTATATAGCATCCTTGATGATGGAGCCAGTGTCAAATGGGGTAAGAGGGAGCAGGGATAGTAAAAGCAGTCTTCTAATTCCTGTTTTTACTTCAAATGTCTGCCAACACAGATTTGCTGTTGAACCTATCTTTTGATATATATTATATAATAATCTTTCTATTTAAAAAATATAGGACAATTATAAAACACTGCCTTTGACAATATGACCTATGGTCTAGACTTTTCTGTCCATGAATTTAAGGTTTACACATATGAGGTTGGTTCCTGTTAATTAAATGATTAAAAATCATCTAATTTCACTTTATTATACATTATACATATTCTATAATCCTTGATTTTATTCTGGGAAAATATCCAAATATGGTTTAGGGGTAGCTCATATTTAAATTTCCTCAAGCATAGTTAACAAGATTCTCAGCACTTGTACAAATTGCTCAAGGTAGCAAATGCATATCAAGTGGAGTATAGCCTTTATTTTCCCCCTATAGAGAATGTAGAAGGCATAGGAGTTCATAAATGGTACAGAAAACACAAAGCATACAACATAGCCCATTTAGCAACCAGTACAATTCTAAGTTTTGCTTTCCCACCAGATTCTTGCAGTCTTTTAGACTTTGATATAGAAAGGAAACTGAACTTGAATTGGAAAGAGGGCAATTTTGATATTCCATTGTATTTTTAGCTCTCCCACAGGTCCTATAGGGTTCTTTCCTGTTTTGTACTGCCATCCTATGACTTCTTCGCTTCTCAATGGAAGGCAAACATAGCTCTAGATTGCTGGATGAGAAAGTCCCTTCCATTCATATCCAAAGTAACTAAAAATCTCATAGTTAAGATGCAGGAATAAAGCTCTTCAGTTTCTCCATGTTGTAACTTTAGTTTTTTTATTGAGCTTCAGTTCCTGGGATAACATTGAAGATCTTGGGAGCCCTCCCCGGTGAGGAAACCTAAGTTCTTTTATTTTCTTTTAAAAACCTTTCTCTCACTCTCGCTCTTACTCTAACTCTCACTTTCTCTCTTACTCTCCCAAGCATTTATTATATTTCCAATCATACAATAAAAATAAAACCCTCATAATAAATATTCATAGTCTAGCAAAATACATACCTATGTTGGTGATGTCTAAAAATGTATATCTCACTATTCATTTTAAATCTCTCACATCACTGGCAGAAAGTAAGTAGTGGGACCACTCTTGAAAGAAGAATATATATATAAAAGAAGATGAAAAGTATACAATAGTGATGGAAGACAAAAACATATTGGGGGCTGAGCCATGTTAGAAATGAACATAACTGACATGTGTATCTCCTCAAATGGGGGTTCTCGAGAGGAAGTTAAAAACAATATATGTTTACATATTTGTCTTGCTGCACAAGAAAAATTGGATCAAGAAAATAAAATCTGAGAAGGAAAACAAAATGTAAGCAAAAACCAACAGAAAGCATGAAAATGCTATGTTGTGGTCCACACTCAGTTCCCCCAGGCCTCTCTCTAGATGTAAATGGCTTTCTTCATCACTGAACAGTTAGAACTGGTCTGAATCATCTCATTGTTGAAGAGAGCCATGTCCATAAGAATTGATCATCATATATTCTTGTTGTGTATAATGATCTCTTGGTTTTGTTCATTTCATTCAGCATGAGTTCATGTAAGTCTCTCCAGGCCTCTCTGTTTTCAACCTGCTGATCATTTCTTACAGAACAATAATCCATAACATTCATATACTTTAACTTATTCAGCCATTCTTCAACTGATGAGCATCCACTCAGTCTCCAGTTTCTAGCCACCTCAAAAAGAGCTGCCACAAACATTTTTGCCCTTATGGGTCCTTTTCCTTGTTTTATAATCTTTTTGGGATACAGACTGAAAAGAGACATTGCTGGATCAAAGAGTGTGCACAGTTTGATAGTCCTTTAGGCACAGTTCCATATTGCTTTCCAAAATGGTTGAATCAGTTCACAACTCACAACTAATACAATAATGTATTAACGTCCCAGTTTTTCCACATCCCTCCAACATTTGTCATTATCTTTTCCTATCATCTTAGCCAATTTGAGAGGTATATAGTGGTACCTCAAAGTTGTTTTCATTTGCATTTCTCTGATCAATAGTTATTTGGAGCATCTTTTCATATGACTAGAAATAGTTTCGATTTCTTCATCTGAAAATTGTCTGTTCGTATCCTTCAACCATTTATCAATTAGAGAATGGCTTAAATTCTTATAAATTTGAGTTAATTTTCTATATTTAGAATGAGGCCTTTATCAAAACCTTTGAATGTAAAAATGTTTTCCCAGTTTATTGCTTCCCTTCTAATCTTGTCTGCATTAGTTTTGTTTGTACGAAAACTTTTTAATTTAATATAATCAAAATTATCTATTTTATAATAATGATTTATACTCTGTGAGGAAACCTAAATTCTTTTTGGTCACAAATTCTTTATTCCTCCACAGATCTGAGAAGTAAACTATCCTATGTTCTTCTAATTTGTTTATAATATCATTCTTTATGTCTAGATCATGAACCCATTTTGACCTTATCTTGGTATATGATGTTAGGTATGGGTCAATGCCTAATTTCTGCCATACTAGTTTCCAATTTTCCCAGCAGTTTTTGTCAAATAGTGAGTTCTTATCCCAAAAGTAGAGTCTTTGGGTATGTCAAACACTAGATTGCTACAGTCATTGACTATTTTGTCCTGTGAACCCAACCTATTCCACTGATTGACTACTCTGTTTCTTAGCCAGTACTAAATGGTTTTGATGAATGCTGCTTTATAATATAATTTTAGATCTGGTACAGCTAGGCCACCTTAATTTGCTTTTTTTTCCATTAATTTTCTTGAAATTCTTAACCTTTTGTTCTTCCAGATGAATTTTGTTGTTATTTTTTCTAGGTTAGTAAAATAGTTTCTTGAGAGTTTGATTGGTATAGCACTAAATAAATAGATTACTTTAGGTAGTATTGTCATCTTTATTATATTCACTCTACCTATCTAAGAGCACTTGATGTTTTCCCAATTGCTTAGATATGATTTTATTTGTGTGGAAAGTGTTTTGTAGTTTTGCTCATCTAGTTCCTGACTTTCCCTTGGCAGATAGATTCCCAAATATTTTATACTATCAAAGATTATTTTAAATGGAATTTCTCTTTGTATTTCTTGCTGTTGGATGTTGTTAATGAGATATAAAAATGCTGATGATTTATGTGGATTTACTTTTTTTACTGCAACTTTGTTGTGGATTATTTTTAATAGTTTTTTAGTTATTTCTCTAGGGGGAATATTATTGTTCTATAAGAAACAATGAGCAGAATGATATCAGAAAGGCCTGGAGAGACTTACATGAACTGATGCTGAGTGAAGTGAGTAGAACCAGGAGACCATTCTACATGGCAACAGCAAGATTATACTATGAGCAATTCTGATGAATGTGGCTCTTTTCAATATCGAGGTGATTCAGGCCAGTTCCAATGGACTTGTGATCTAGAGAGCTATCTGCCCCCAAAGAGAGGACTTTGGGGACTGAGTGTGGATCACAACATAGTATTTTCACTTTCTTTGTTGTTGTTTGCTTGCATTTTGTTTTCTTTCTCATTTTTTTCCTTTTTTTAATCTGATTTTTCTTGTGCAGCATAATAATGTTCCTCTAATTTATAATCTCATTCTTTTTACCTAAATCATGGACCCATTTTGATCTTATCTTGGTATACAGTGTTAAGTGTGGGTCCATAAGGCCTGTCACTTTAAAAAGGGGTTGAATTTACTGTTAACTTTTTTGTCTTTGTATCTTTAGTACTTAGTAGAGTAACTTGTCCCCAATGGATGCTTCTTGAAAGAATGAATAAAAGAAGGAATAAATGCTTGCTTTCAGAAGAAAGTACATGGAGTAATGGATCGAAGCTACTAAAAAGCAAATTTAGCCTTGACATAGGGAAGCATTTTCTAATAATTACAGCTACCTCAGATGAGACTGGAGTTTGTTTTCTCAATTGCAATCCTAAATAAATACATGATGCTGATATACGAGAAGTTCTCTGAGATTCTTTCCAACTGGGACATTTTTCTACAAAGGTTGTTTACTTGACCTTTAGAAGACTGCCAACAACTCATATTTCCTGTAAAACTGAGTGAACCTAGGACTTTGCAATTGAG
Source organism: Antechinus flavipes (assembly GCF_016432865.1). Lineage (NCBI taxonomy): Eukaryota > Metazoa > Chordata > Mammalia > Dasyuromorphia > Dasyuridae > Antechinus > Antechinus flavipes. Next base: position 49,733,519 of record NC_067400.1, read on the forward strand.
ACCTTGACTTTGCTTGTTTTAATATCTTTTAATTGGAGGGAGACACTAGTCTTGGGAAAATATGCACCAAAAAAAAAAAAAAAAGTGAAGAAAGCTTCCCTTTCTAGCCAAACTCCTAGAAGGAGTAGTTTGTGTTTACTGATTCAGCTTATCCCTCTTTTTTCCCATATAATCTAGCTTCTCTCCTTTTTAAACTTTTTTTTTGTTTATTGTTTTTTTTTTTCTCCTGGTTATACATGTATATTAACTTTTTAAATGCACATTTCTTTATAAACCATGTTGGGAGAGAAAAATCAGACCAAAACATAAGACCAAAACCCTGAGAAAGAAAAAAAAACACAGGAAAAAAGACGTGAACATGGCATATGTTGATTTACATGCAATTCTCCATAAAGATATTTTCTTTCCAAAATTTATTGGAATTGCCTCGAATCACTGAACCACTTGGAAGAACCAAGTCTTTCATAGTTGATCATTATGCAATCTTGCTGTTACTGTTACTGTTACATTGTATTCCTGATTCTGCTTGTTTCTCTCAACATCAGTTCATATAAATCTTCCCAGGCCTTTTTAAAATAAGCTTATTCATCATTTTTTATAAAACAATAATGTTCTATTACCTTCATGTACCACACTTATTTAACCAGTCCCCAACTGATGAACATCTACTCATTTTCCAGTTCTTTTCTAGCTTTTCTCCTTAATTCTCTTCTGAAATGACTCCAGAATCATAACTGATATCCTAATTGACAAATTCATTGACTTATTTACAAAGCTTCTCCTTGCTGATCTCCCTGCAGCATTTAGCACAATAATCCTGTGTCCTTATTTATTTTCTAGTCTTGGCTACAAGACTTTTTCCCCCCTAGTTCTCTTCCTAGTTACCTTGCTTGGTTTATTTATTTGTTTATTTTTCCTGTTTTTGTTTTGATTTTTTGCCTTTTGATCTAATTTTTCTTCCTGTTTATGTCATCAAATGCATTAACATTTTCTTCATCACTTTCTTAAATCTATGCAATCAACAAAACATAAAAGCATGGCCCAATTCTGGCTGTTGTTAATGTTAAATCATTTTTCAGTTGAGTAAGGCTCTTCTTCACTCCATTTGGAGTTTTCTTGGCAAAGGCACTTGAGTAGTTTGCCATTTTCTTCTCCAGTTAATTTTATAAATGAGGAAATGGAGGCAAATGGAATTATATGACTCATCCAACAGCTAGTAAGAATTTGAAGCTAGATTTGTAATTTTTTATTAAAACTTTTTATTTTCAAAATATATACATAGGTAATTTTCAACATTCACTCTTGTAAAATCTTGTGTTCTAATTTTTTTCCTTCCCTTCCCCTTACCGTCTCCCTTAGATTGGATTAGCAAGTGATCCAATATATGTTTAAAAATGTGCAATTCTTCTAAACATTTCTATAAATATCATGCCATACAAGAAAAAAACAGGTCCAAAAGGAAAAACAATAAGAAAGAACACAAAATTCAAGTAAATAATGAAAAAAAAGAAAATACTGCATTGTGAACACACCCAGTTCCCACAGTCCTCTCTCTGGGTTTAGAGGGCTGTCTTCATCATAAGATCTTTGGAACTTGAGGCCAGATTTGAACTGAGGAAGATGAGTCTTTCTAACTCCAGACCTGATATTCTATCTACTTCTGAGTTAAAAATGCTAATACTGAACATTTATTAACTTGCTGATTCTAGGTGGTGCCTGTGCATCCCTATCCATACCTCAACATCTTTCCACTCCCTCTGCCTTGAATCCTAGTTCAAGCTTTTCACCAAGACTAATTTTTTCCTACCTCCAGTCTCAAAAATGTCAAATTTATTTTTCTTGTCAGTGCCACAGTGATTTTCCTAGTGCACAGATTAGTCCACATTATTCTACTACTCAGAGACTGTCACACTAAATAAAAATTCCTAAACCTGGCATTCAGCACCTTTCTTAACCTATCTCCAAAATTATTTTACACTAATTCCCAAATCTTATTTGAAATTTCAGACACATCACATTTACTTACTATTCCATGTTTTCATCCCAGTTTTTCTCACTTCAGTTTATCCATATTCTCACCCATAGTGTTTCTCATTTCTGTCTCTGTCTGTTGGAGCCATTCTTTTCTTTCACACAAAGATAGGTATAAATTCTTTCATAGAGACTTTTGAAATTCCTTCTCTCATTCACAATTTAGGATCAAGTTAGCAATAAACAAGCATTTATTTAAAATGCACTATGAGACTGGTACTATGCTAACTACAAGGGTTACATGTTCAAAAACAAAATGGTTCCAGGTTTTGAGGAAGCTGAAGGTAGCTATTATAGAAAAAAAAATACCTATATAAAATTATATTGAATATATATACATATAAAGACAAGGTGATTTTAGGAGAGAACAGGCTATCTCCTTTGAACCCTTCTACCATGAAAATGGGTTGGTATAGTGGAAAGAATATTGGACCTGAATTCAGGAAAGACCTGAATTCAAAATCCTGCCTCAGAAATTTACAAACTATGTGATCACGAACAGTCTCTCTGAGCCTCAATTTCCTTATTGTCAAATGAGGAAAATAATATTTACACTTTCTATCTCACATAGCTTTTGTGAAAAGCAAATAAGATGATGTGTGCAAAGAACTAATGAACCTTAAAGTACTATTATGAACACCATTAATTATTATATCTTAATTTGTATGATAATAATTTGTCTTATTTCTCTCACTTGACTATAAGATCCTTGAGGACAGGAACTATTGTATCCTTCTCATTTGTACACTTAGTACAATGGCTTAAGATCATAAGGTCCTGATCTAGAGGCAAAAAATTACCTCAGAGATCATTTAATCTAATCCCCTCATTTTATATTTAATGTGAATTGAATGGAATTGCCTATTTTGATCTGGAGAAGATCTTGTATCTAAAATATTTTGCCCAGAAGAAGATATAATACTGATGATCATTTGCCTTGTATATTTGGTATTATTAGGATTATTCAAATGAAATCATTTTCCAGATAATTGAACCTCACACTTTCAAGTACCAAAACTTTTAAAACACTATTTTGAATACAAATATTACCAAAGTATTATGCATAGAAGTATATGCATTTAAATTTTTTCCCTATCTTTTTCTTTTATGACTCCATCATTTCCTAATGTGTTCCTCCTCCCCACCTCAAATAGAGTCAATAATATTTTATTTTATGCATATACTACAATTGTTGATCCATTCCCCAGTTGATGGCCATCTACTCTATTTTAAGTTCTTTGGTATTACAAAAAGAGTTACTATATATTTTTTTCATACATCTATTTTTGACTTCTTTGGAACATATGACCAACAATGGAATCTTTGGGTTTCAGGGTATGGATGATATAGTCACTTTCTGAATAGAAATCCAAATTGCTTTCCAGAATAGTTAGAAAAAACCTTTTTGTCATCTCAATAGTATTTTATTTTTCCAAATACATGAAAGATAATTTTCAACATTCATTTTTGTAAGACTTTGTGTTCCAAATTTTTCTGTCTCCATCCCTTTCCTCCTCCCTCCCCAAGACAGTAAATAATCTGATACAAATTAAATATGTGCAATCCTTTTAAACATATTTTTATATTTGTCATGTTGTGCAAGAAAAATCAGAACAAAAGGGAGAAAGAAAACAAATAAGCAAACCAAAAGGTGAAATTACTGTGCTTTGATCCACATGCAATCTCCATCTCTTTCTCTGAAAGTGGATGGCATTTTCCATCCCAAGTCTAATGGAATTGCCTTGAATCACTGCATAATTGAAAAGAGCCAAGTCCCGCACAGTTGATCATCACACGATCTTGTTGTTACTGTGTATAATGTTCTCTTTGTTCTGCTCATTTCACTTAAAATCTAGAACAACTTTACACATAGTTATTTATAATGTACAATTCCTCTTTTAAGGATTACTTATTCAAATCCTTTCTCTACTTCTCTATTGGGGAATAATTCTTGATTTTACATATTTGTGTTTTCATCAAATTCTTATCAGATATATCTGAAGCAAAACTTTTTCCTTCAATTTTTCTTCTTGTCCGATATTGTTCCTTGCTTTTTAAGGTAGTGGATTCTAAATATAATGTTATTCTTTTGTAATGATTCAGATAATCACTCTGAAGATTCATTATTAGACAGAGATTCCATCATTGATTATTGAGCTGTGTTCATCCATGTTCTAAATTATTCCAAACTATCATTTTTTTTTTTGCATTTCATGTCTACTTTTTAGAGTAATTCTTTCTCTTTTTTCCAAACCTTCCACATCTTAAGCTATCATACATCAGTTCTCCTTTGCTCTCAGTTTGCTAGCTTCTAGAAGCATCCCAATTCTTATCTAACTAGCCATTTGTAAGTTGTTGTGACTAAGACAGGTAACCACACTTCTTAAAATCATGTCTAAAATATGCATGAATTATTAAGACTAAAAATTGAGAGTTTTCAAGGTCTCCGAAGAGTAATGTACATGTGCTTGAGTGACATCTATTTTACAGATTCGTGGAGTGTTTTAGATAGCTGAGTTTGCCAAATAACCAACCTCAACAAGTGAGGTATTTCTGTAGCATTGTAGTATATCACTGCAGTGGAAATCTCTGCTGTGCTGGATGTAGTTTATATCCTTCCCATACTAATAAAAAGACAAAAATCCTTAAATCGTTCTGGAACACTCCTGAATGCCATGTGAGCAAAGACATGACCCAATTACAGCACATTCAGAGAGCAATTTCTCCTCTTTTTATTAGGCAATCAGTAAGATGTACTGTATTGTCTGTTAGAGGGCTGTGAATTAAACTGCCTGGTAACTGGAGAGCTGCCTCACACAGTCTATTTTCCTCCAAGTTCAGGCATCTTTGAATGCTGGCTATAAGCATGGTCTACTTTGTGACTCATTAGAGAAGAGCAACAGAAATGACAGACTAGAAGGATTGATTTGTAAAAGAAATAAGTATAAAAACTTGGTCTGATGATGAATGGGAAAGGAAGCTGGAGAAAAGAAGGAACAGGAAGCAAGTATACTCAAAGTAAGGGGGGAAGGATTGCTTAAGGTATTTAACCAAAAGCAATAAGATGAAATTAAGTCCAGGAAATATTAGATTTACATGTCATGGATGACATCCTCCTGGGTCATAAAACCCAATGTTTTTTTTTAACACATTTCCAAAAACAATAGAAGGACAATTGTTTGGGTAAATTTCTGATCCTTTTGTGCTTTGTGGCAGGTAATTGACTAATTAATAACAGAAAATCCATTTGCACATACAAAGAACAAGCTAGTATAATCCCAGAAGTCTACTCCATGTTTCTTTTTATTCTGATTCTGTCAAAATGTGTCTGATTTGTGCTACAACATCAATCACCCCAGATCTATGATGCACTAAAATAGGAAGTCCAAGCAATTTCTTTAACTTTTTTTTTTGTTATCTCAGCATTGGTGAGAAATAATCACATCTCCAGATTTACTGTTGCTGCATTAGAATTTTGACTGACAGGAGTAATGCATGGGTGGGGGGGCAGCAATGATAGGATCTTTATTCTCAGATTTTTCTCAGTTTTAATCATATTGGGGTGGGAAAGAAATCTCTTCTTCTGTTGTTGAGTCATTTATGAAACAGGTCAACAGTTTGAAGAGAAAATGATCTTACACTACACTTCTCTCCCTTTAGATTCCATTACAGCAGGAAAAAAAACAAACTTGGAGTAGGATTCAATTCAATCCCACAAGCATTTATTGAGCATCGGCTACATATTACTTCAAACTCTTTTATATCAGATTTGAACTCCTACAGTATAATCTAATCCAATGCAAAAGTTGTTGGCATATATCTGTGTAAATGCATTAGGTACAAAGATAAAAATGAAAGAGTACCTGCTTCTAAAGAGCTTATATTCTACTCTAAAAGCCATACTAACCTAGTACCAAAAGCCATAGTAATCTGGTATTTGCAAAGTATTTGCAAATGTTTTATTAATTTTGAGGAGCATAGAAACATACTGCTCTTTTGAGACAGTAGAAATAATATTGGATTTGAAATCAAAATACTCTATCCCTCAGTTTCCCCATCAATCTAAAGCATTTACCAAATGCTAATTATGACAGATAATGGGAATAAAAATGCAGAAAATGAAACCATTCCTAACCTCAAGGAGCTTCCATTATCCATTGATGAAATTTGTAGATTGAACTAGTAAAGCCTCTTTAGTCTCTTCTATCACTGATATTATAGCATTCCTTGGTTCATTGTTAGTCCAACAACATTTTAAAAATGTTAATCCATGAGGGAGTTATATTTAGCTGTTTCAATAGCTTCAATAAAAAATTAAATTAAATTTAAAAATAATAAATAAATAAATAAAAATTTCCAAAGAAAAATCATTTGGAACATTAAAATATCCATTTGAATACTTGGAATTTCTTTACAATGTTGTTGTTGTTGTTTTCAATTTCTAGCTCTTTATGAAAAGAGCAGAGCCAAGAGCTTACTCAGTTACACGCTGATAATATATTTCTAAGCATGGCTCAGCATGCTCAGGAAAGGTAATTGATTGTAGTGAAGCAACTCACCATTGGAAAACGGTTTCATTATTTGTGATACTTCCTAGAGTTGAGGCCCCAAACTGAGAAGGAATATGAGCAACATATTATTGGGTGACAATTGCAGTCAGTTTACATGCTTATCACACATTTCGGTACCACTCTCTTTTGGGGTGGGGAGAGGAAAGAAAAACCCAACCTGAGATCAAACCGATTAGCTTCCTGAAAATACATCAGCCCAAGGTTGCTCTTTAGATAAGCTGTAGTTGTAGCTTTTGCTTTTTATTCAAAATATTTTAATAGAAGGTTCCCCATATACAATACATTCACTCTGGCAAACTGGAATAGATTTCAGTGAGTGGTGCCTTAGAGTTTGCCCTCCGGGATGTTTGAAAATGTAACTTGGTCCAAATCGCCTAGGAACGCCTGTGCTTGTCATTTTAAATTAAATCAGATTTAATGCAGGGATTTCTGTCCATTTTGCCATAAACAAAGTGAGCCTGTGTAGCGAAGGACTGGTATGACAAGCAAAGCCATTGGGGGACATCGGCAACTGCCTCAAAGGAGAAGCAATCACTGAACTCTCTCTGAAATCAGTGCATCTAATTTTGGCAACCAAGTTTCCTAAATCCCACAATTTCTAAAGAGGCTTATGCTAGACACAAGTGTATAGACCAATGAATTCTCTGTGAAGTTACAATTGCTAAGCCCTTCAGTATCTAACTTATCTCTGAAAACCTTATCTGCCAGGCAAGAGAAATTTTCAGAGTATGAAAATAACTGTAAGAACAATGCTAAATACTTAGGAGACACCTGTGGATGTGGGACAGAGTTAGGAAGAATTTGATTTAAATCCCTACCTCAGACATAAAAATCACTGGATGACCCCAGGTGAAACATTTAGTCTTTTTCAATCTTTATTCCTCCTTTATAAAACGAGAATGATGAAAATGATAATCCTTTAGTACATGGGATTATTATGAAAACCAAATGAAATAGTGTATGTGAAGGACTTTGCAAACCTTGAAGCTTTTTCTAAATGTCTGCTATTGTTTTGTTTTGTTGTTATGAGTCAATATAGTATGGTAGATAGAAAGCTTTATTTTAGTGGTAAGATGTTAAAGCAGTTGGTTACAGTATAGTTGTGTACCTGTACTAATACAGGGAGTTTCCCTCTGCAACAATAATTTTACTATTTCATTATTATTAATAGTGTCATTATTATACCTTATAAACAATATTCCAAGTGAATTCGGCTAGAGTCATTAATATGAAGCTAAGGTTAGAAAGATATTTAGTCAGGTGTGGCTGACAACAAGCAGAAAGAAAACCAATTATTGCTGACAGTCTCTTCCCTCTAGATATACTTCTCCTTTGAATTCTGTGACATCCCTTCTACTTTTCTTGTTCCTCTTTCTATTCCTCCTAGAACAGGGAAATCACCCAAGGCTCTGACCTTAACCTTCTCTATACAATTTCTCCCTTGGTGATTCCTTCCACTCTCAAGGTTTCAATTATAATCGTCACAACTCTGTAGATAACTACTAACTCTATACCTTCAGTTGTGACCTTTTGCTTGATCTCCAATACTCATTTCTTAATTACTTGTTGGAAATCTCCACTTGGTTGATCTGTCATTATGTCAAACCAAACATGTACAAAATTGAACTTACTATCTTCCCTTCCAAATCTTTCCTTTTCCTCCTATAGTATCTTGTCCTCCCCTTTTCCTGATCTCATAGGTTGGAAATTCAGTCATTTTTTATTCTTTCCTTTTCCTCACCACCAGCAGTCAATCAATTGTTAAGTTCTGTTGTTTCTACCTTGAAACTCTCTGGCATACAAGTCTTCCTTTCTACTCTTTCTGTTACCATCTTAGTCCAATTGCTCACTATCTCTCTTAGACTGTTGTTTTCTTCTTATGTTGTATTACATTCACTCATTGTACAGAATAATCCAACTGACTTCATTGCTATTTCTCACTTACATCACAGTATTACTTTTCTTCCTGACTTGTTTCCCTAAGCCTGAGAAACATACCTTTCTTGCCTCTATTTCTTAGAATCTTTTGTTTCTTTAAAAATTCAGCTCAAATCAGGACCAAGATAACATTGTACATGGTAACAACAAAATTGTGAACAGTGATGGATTGACTCATCAAAAATGAAATGATTCAAGGCAATTCCAATAGACTTGTAAAGTGCCGTCTACATCCAGAAAGTGAGTTATGGTCATTGAATATGGATTACATTGTGATATTTTCATGTTTGTTGTTGTTTGTTTGTTTGTTTCCTTTCTTGTGGTTTTTCCTTTTTGATCTGATTTTTTTGTGCAGCTTAAATATGGATATATGTTTAGAAGAATTACATGTTTTATCCATTAGATTACTTGCTGTCTTGGAGAGGTAGAGGGAGGAAGGAGGAGAAAACTTTGGAACACAAGGTTTTACAAAGGTGAATGTTGAAAACTATCTTTGTATGTATTTGGAAAGCACATGAAGCCTTTCTTAGTCATCTCACCTCCTAGTCATTTCCCCTCCCCTAATCCTGACAAAAAAAATCACATTGCATCCATTTTGTATCTATGGACATATCTATATATGTCCATGTTTCTTTCTCCCAGTAGAATGTAAACTTGAAGGCAGTTCCTTGCACTCTCAACCTCTTTTACAGTAGATGATTGATAAAGTCTTTACTTTTGTGTTGTTTATTTTGTGTTGTTGTGTTTATAAGAATATACGTTTTTAAAGGGTAGGAATTGTCTTTGTTTCTGCTGGTATTTGTTTTTCTCAGCATAGCTCAATATTTTTTTATTAGGCCATGTTCCTGCTCAAAAATCTTAATAGCTCTTCACTTCTTAATGAATAAAATGAAAACACTTTATTTGATATTCAAGTGGTTTCACATTCTACTTCAAATCTTTATGTTATATACAACATTTTAAATTCTAAAAAAACTAAATTACTTACCATTTCTTAATCTCATCTAGCTCACCTCCCTCTATATATTTGCACTCATTATGCCCAGAATTCATTTCTACTCCATATTTGCTTATTTTTTAAAAAATTATTTTCCTTTAATGTCCAACTCACAAGTTGAATATAGTTAACCTATATAAATGTTGACTTTGTTAAAATGGGAATGGCAAATGTTAACATGTTGACCCTGATCAGTATTATTTCTTTTTTTGTATTATTTCTAAAAAATGCTTAATACAGAGAATTCATTATAGTGAGGGAGGTCAAAATATTCCATGAATCATCTTGGCCAGAAGTACTAGATGACTATACCTTCCAGATAACTCCTTTCCAAAAGGAGATATGGTTGATAGACACTGCTTTAGAGCAAAGCTTCTTAAACTGTGGGTCATGACTCCATATGGGGTTATATCATTGAAAGGGGGATTGCAAAATTATAATTTATATTCAGTAAAAATCTGATTTACATAGCTATATACCTGGGGGTTACATAAAAATTTCTCAAGCAAAAAGGGATCGTGTGTGGGAAAATTTTTAGAAGTCCTGCTTTAGAGTAGAAGTTTTATTTGCAAAATATATAAAAAAGAAGAAATAAGTGAACAATAATGCTGATTCACAAAATAAGTTTTAAAATTGAGGGGAAAATCCTGCATCAATCTTGTGGTAAATATGATATAAGCCAGACAATCCTGAGAACATTTGAAAATGATCCCAGAATGGAAAAAAAATGAAATAGAACAGATCTTACAGAGTTTTTCAGTTTTCTCTTATCAATTACAGTGAAGCCACCAGATTGAAATTCTCCTATCTCGGTACTCAATGTAGTATGAAAGGAAGTGTCAGTGGCACTTATGAAGATGAAATTAAATGGTAAGTTGTAGCCAGACTGTGACAAGTTTAAAATATTGGGCAGAGGAATTGATATTTAATTCTAAACTAAATAGGAGCCTGTGAAGGTTGTTGAGCAGGGATGTAACATATTTGTGATTTAGGAAGATTATTGTGCTACTTCATGGAAGATGAATTACAGAGGGCAGATACCGGAAACCAAACATCTATTTGGGAATATATCTTCTCTGTGAGAAATGATAAGATCCTAAATTAAGGTGGTAGCCAGGCAATAGGAATGAAGGGGACAGAGGTCAGAGATCTATCCACTGTGGTAAATGTTATTGTAGAGCTACTTTCAGTGGTCTTTAGGTCAAGGAGGATTAGAGGGGTATCTTGGGATTGTAGAAGGGCAGTTCTGATCCCTCTCCATTCTTCTCCAAAAAGGGTGGTAGAATAAAGAATGTAGTCTGCAAAGTGTGTGAATTTTGGTTACTGGAAAAATTTTATAACACATTATTAAGGAACTGGTGAATGAAGTTCTAGAAAGGGAAGCCATGATCAGAAAGAGCCATCATGACTTCATCAAGACTAGCTTGTGAATTTGAAAGCATCACCAATGCTATTCTTGTAGAAAAGATGGTGTAATAAATAGAAAAATTGATTCAGGCCTGGTTGAATGCCTAGACCCCAAGTGTTAAAAGTATCACTTTGGAAGAAGGACTTCAAGATAGTATCTGGGGAGAAGTGCATAGCCTTATCTTGACTACCATTTTAATGAATGAAATAGAAAAAAGGCATGGACAATTTATTTATTAGCTTTGCGGATAACCCAAAGCTTGGGGTAGAGGGAGAACTAATACATTGAATTAGGATTCAGAAAGATCTGAGGCATTAGTAAACTGAAGGCTCAATATGAGGTAAAAGTATTCTATGGTAGACAATCAAGACAGATATTTAGATAGATAGATAGATAGATAGATAGATAGATAGATAGATAGATAGATAAATGGAGTAGATGGATGGATAGCTATATTTAAATATTTGGTTTCCTTTGTAATCATATCTCTTTCATTTTATACATTTAAAACCATTATTCGGGAAAGCAATCTATAGGCTTTGCCAGACTGTCAAATGGGTCAGTGACAGCAACAAAAATTTAAGAATTCCTGGTATAAAGGGAGGAGAGAAGAGGCCCCCAGACAGAGCTTTGGGGGATATTCAGAGTCTTTTTCTGTGTTAATGAGTTTTCAAGGTCAAAGAATTTATCATCTCTTGGCCAACTTGCTGATGTTTTGCCTCTTCATCCTTAGAAAATGGGATATGTTCTGTTTCTGGGACCAAACAGCCATTCTAATATTGAAGAATCTGCCTGAGTGTGTTACTCACTGGGATAGCCTCAGAGAATATAAGATTTCTTCCATCCCCAGGATGAAGCATTGGAGAAGGATTTTTCTGTATGAGATTTGAATAATACAAGATCTCTTTTGGAACCTTGCTCACTCCATTAGTGATTAGACAAGTCTGGTAGGCTGTTAAATGTTTGTTTGAATCTGACAGTGTGCTAAATGTTTTGGCAGCCTGGGCTCTGTCTGTCTCTCTTTTCACATGTCAGTAAGGTTGTTAGATTGATACCATCTCTCTTAAGGGTTCCAAAAACTGGTGTATTTTATGTAACTTATCTGGTTTCCTATACAGAACAATTCATTATCATAAGATAATGTTTCTTAAGAATGAGGACCATATTTTAACTTCTGAGTTTCTATGCTAGTTCCTACCTCAGTGCTTAGCACATATTAGGTCTTCGATACTTGTCATCTAAGTATTTCATATTATTTTTCAGGATTTAGTTGCTCCTGTAGATTTTATTTCATTTCTTCCTAATGGGTCTCTAGCATTTCTTTTAGTTTTAAATCCTATGAAACTGATACCATTACTATAAAAATGAAACTAATGACTTACTATGTACCACTGAGGAAAAGAGTAAGAGTTAGCCAAATAAAAAAAAAGAAAAGATTTATTCTTTTTTTTTTATTGTTTGGTTTGTAACTTCTTTGGAATTGAAGTATCCAGGAATATAACTTTTGTTTCAGTCAGTGATATCCTGAGTTGGAAATTGACAGCCTCAGTAAGTAATGAATAATACTTGAAAATGTTTCTAGTTCTGTAATTTTCCTTCTTTCCAGAATTTCCTTTTTAACAGATCAATAATGTTACACAGATGACCGAATAAGCCGATACTAAATAGCTTTACTATTCCTACCAGTTTTAATATTTAATTTCATCAGCACTAACCTAAAAAGAAATGAACAATATTTTATCATATGCAGTTTTTTCTATACCAAATGTATCCCTGTATTCTTCAGAGCAGCAAATAATTGAATTGCAATGCTAATTTTTATAAGAGATAGAAAGGGAAAGAAATGAAATCTACAGAAATAATCAATACTGAAAAGTGGTGTCAGAAAGGAAAAGGTGGAAGGATGTTTTACACAGCAGGATAGGCAGAAGAAGGGAATCACTCTAAGAATAGCAGGAGGGTGAGGCAGGACCAAGGGCTTCATATCAAGTGGATAGTAATTAAAGAGGTGAGGCTAGGGAGAAAAGCCTTCAGCTACTGATAATGTGCAGTGAAAGTTCTATGGACACTTAAATCAAGAGATTTAGAAAGGAATCGGGGCAATTTAGAATTTGAAATTTTTACAGAGTGGGGAAAGTAAAAGGGACTTGCTCCCCTGGGTTAAGGACTTCAGAATCTCTCCTGCATCTATCCAATCAGTTCTTTGAAAAGGGTTTATCACTCCCAATAAGATAATGTTTCTTAAGAACAGGGACCATATTTTAACTTCTGAGTTTCTACCCTAGTTCCTAGCTCAGTGCTTAGCACATATTAAGTCTTCCATACTTGTCATCTAAGTATTTCATATTATTTTTCAGGATTTAGTTGCTCCTGTAGATTTTATTTCATTTCTTCCTAATCTCTGTCACTTACACTTTAATTTTTGCTTTGTAACACTGTGATTAAACTGAATAATTTAATGATAGAAATGATGTCATTTATGCTTCTGGATCCCTTACTGAGCGAACTATCTTTCAATGGATTATTTAAAATGAGCTTAACTTGGTCAAAATTGATTTAACTGAACTCTGTAGTGCTGTAATTGGACTCTGAAGTGGGAATAAATAGATGTTTTGAGAGATGTTTTACACTCCATTAGGGAACCATGACCTTACCAGGTAAATTTTAAAATCTGTTCTAAAAGATAGGCTCTTCTCAGATATGAATCTTAATGGAAACAATTTCTGAACTGTAACTAAGCAATTTAGTTAATCAAGGAATTTTTATTTAAGACCCATTCTTTGCAAAGAATGGTGGTGGGTGAGATGCAAAAACTTAGAGAAAACAGAGTCCCAGGTAAGAAGATGGTGTCTGGATATGGAATCTGGGTTTCTAGACCACAACTTTAAAATATAGGAATGACAGGTTCTTGTCCAGGGATGGAGAGTGTCTAATTAGGACTCATAAAAATGCTTGTGCTAGAATCTTGCTAACATAATACAATAAGAAGAGGGAAGGAAGAAAATGACTGCCTTTGTCCACCAAGCTAGATACCTTAAGTGTAGGGGGAAAAAAAACTGCTATGAGGAAAAAAAAAAAAAGATTGGAGCTGTTGTGTTTGGTCTCTGAAAATGGAGATAAAAGCAATAGGTAGAAATTTCAAAGAGATAAATTTACATTTGATATATGGAAAAACTTTCTAAAACTTAGAGTGATCCCAAAATGGAATAGTCCTTCTTGGGAGATAGATGGTTACCTCTCACAGGAAGTGTAAATACAGAGGCTAATAACCACTTGCTGAGTATATTATAGAGAAATTTCTTCTTTAGTTACTGCCTGATCTTTGAGGTCTCTTAGGTTGTCAGATTCTGCTTAGCCCCAGAGGGTAAAACTAGCAGTGGACAGGAGGCACAAAGAAGCAGATTCCAAAAAATAAGAACTATTCTGTAGTGGAGTGATAGATTCTTCTTCACTTGAGGTCTTTTAGCAATATCTGGATGGCCCCTTCCTGAGTTCTTGCTCAGGTATAAATTAGACCAGTCAGTATCTGAGTCAGTCAGACAAAAAGCATCACAACATATATTTTCACTTTTATTTTTTTTTCCTTATTTTTTCCCTTTTTGATCTTATTTTTCTTGTGTAGTATAATAAATGTGGAAATATGTTTAGAAGAAGTACATATATTTAACCTAAAAAAAAGAGAATTGTATCAGATTCCTCTACTTATATTTCAAAGAAGTTAAAACAAGATTGCTTGCTTACACAAACACACACACACACACACACACATATACATACATACACACACAACATTTCCATTAATGGCTCCACTCCATTCACCATTAATTTATGCTCAGTTAAAAGAAATCAGAGTAGGGACAACAAGCACTGCCAGAAATAAGACCCAGAGCCTAATAGACCTGGATATTCAGCCCTAGGCACATTGGAAAGGAGGCTGTAAGTGGTTGAAAGCCTTTGTAAGAGAATCTTTCAGCCTTGTGGGCCACTTAACAATATATATCTTCTTTATTACAATATCTTCATTCCTCTGGAGTAATACTAAATAAATTTCTAAGGCAGTCTTCAACTATGATTGCTGACCTACTTGGACATCTTCATATGGACAAGCATCTATCTTGGCATTATGTGCTGAGTTTTCTGAGGATAGACTCATTTCAGTCTGGGTAAAAAAAAAATCACAACTCTGCCATTTCATTACTATTTATAGGATTTAGAGCCACAAGGGACCTTAAAGCCCAGCTAGTCCAAACTTTATGTTTTACAGGTGAGAATATTGAAGCCTAGAGAGAGGAAGGGACCTGCCTATGACCACACAGATAATAAATGAGCTAGAAACAATAATATTGTGTGATGGAAAAGTAATAGATATCAGTTCAAATGCCGACTTTAATACCTACTAGCTATAGGCCAAGTAATTTAAACTTTAGTTTCATTTAGACCTTACTTTCCTCATCTGTAAAAGTGACAAAATCAGATTAGATTTATAATTTCACAACATATTTCATACTTTTTTGGGTAATATACTCTTCCTTTTTTTTTTAAGCAATCTGAGTTAAATGGCCTGCTAAGAGTCACACAGCTAATAAGAGTCTGAAGCCAAATTTAAATTCAAGTCTTCTAAGGCTTCTCTATACTCTATATTTCTGACTGGCTTGCCTGCTTCCATTGTTTCCATAGTCCCAGTCATCCTCCACTCAGCTGACAAAGTGATTAGAAGGTAATTTTTCTAAAGTGTAGTTTTCACCATTTCATCCTCCACTCACCTCCTCAGTGACATCCTTTCATCTTCACAATCAAATAAAATTCCTCCGTTTGACATTTAAAGCCCTTTATAACCTGGCCCTTCTCACCTTTCCAATCTTCTTATATCATTATTCCCTTTCTCCCTCATAGACTCAAGCTACACTGGCCTATTTGCAGTTCTCTAAACATAATATATAATCTTCCATTTCCATGTCTTTTCCCCAGCTGTCCCTTATGCCTGGAAGATTGTTCTTCCTTGTCTTTGAGTCTCTCAGGCTTCTTTCAAGACTTACCTCAAATCTCATCTTCTACAGGAGGTCATTTTGCATTTCCATTCACTCTTCTTCTCCCTACCCTCCTCAAGCAGCTAATATCCTTTCTTTAGAGTATCTTCATCTAAACTGTCCCCCACCCCATACTCTTTGTGCACCCTCTCCATATTCTGCCCATACCCACTACTATGGGTACCTTCCCTGAGTACTCCTGCTGTATTCTCTCTCTACTCTATCTACTCTGTGTATCCTTTATGAACTCTATGTGTATCCTCAATGTACTTTGTATCTTCTGCATATACCATGTATATCTTATATGTAGTCTATGTGTATCACAAACAAATATGATAAAACACTCAGCACAATTCCTGGAAAGTAGTACATGCTTAATAAGTATTATTCCCTTCCCTTTCCAAGATGTTTGCCCTCAGTAGAATGTATCTCCTTGAGGGCAGGTACTATTTTCTGCTTTTTTTCCCTGTTGTTTCCCTAACACTTAGCACAGTGTCTGAAATACAGGAAACACTTAATAAGTATTTGTGGACTGTCTAAAAGATCTCTCAGCTTTCTTGAAGTTTCAAATCTATAATTCTTTGGTTACAAGCAGCAGTCAGATGTGAATCCAAGTCTACTGACTCTAAATACAATGTTTAATGGTTTTTTTAAAAAAATTCCATTATTCTATTCCTACTTATAAAATTATAATCCATCCACCAAGAAGTTCTTTGTTATTGTTTGGTGTATATCAGTTGAGCTTAGCCTATGGATAGGTCACAAGATTACAAATTAAGAATCATTAATGGTTAATTATATAATCTTGGAAATATCAGTGCTGCATTTCCTTTCATTTCTGGACATATAAAATAAAGATAGCAATGTTTGGACCAGAGGGATGATGAAAAGGTAAATGATCTCAGTTTCTTCATTTGTAAAACAAGAGTGTTGGACTAAAATCTCTAAGGACCTTCCCAGCTTGAAGAGTCTATTAAACATTTTAGGCAGAAGTTCCTTCTCTGAAGGTTTTGTTTATTCATTTTACATGACATTTTAATATTTCAGAGCATCCCAAATATGTTTATTCTTCATAGCAACTCCATGACCAGTGTATGTAGGAGCAGTATTATGTAGTCACCAAACAGATTGAGTTTGGCTTTTATGGGGTTAAATAAGGCGTCAGGATCAGAAGCTCAATTTCAGAACCACAAATCTGAGCTTTGGCTTTGATATTCAGGCTACATGATCATCCCAGATACCCTGTGCTGATCACATTTACAAGTTTACTTTATTCAAAGTTAAATGTCAGGGAGAACCTTCAATGGTGTGACTGATCTGAGATCCCACTGATTGTGAGCCTCTCCTTGAGCAATGAGGATCATATGTAGACTCCATTAGGAATCCGTTTGATGGGAAAAGAAGGTACCCAAGAACACGATGAGAATCTGAGATAACTTAAAAAATCCCTATCTGCTCTGTTGGTATCCATGCAGTGTCAATAGAAAACAGGGAAGCCCTAGATAATAATGAGTAAAGATTTACAAGATAACATGGACAAGAGCCACATAAGAGGGGAGCACTTAAATGAGTTGATATCTACACTGTTAGAACTCTTTTGTGAGTGTGTGACAAAAAAGAGATGCTTTGCAAAATCAAAGGAATTTTTCTACTTTTGGATACAAAATATTGATAGATCTAACTCAGGCTTTAATTATTCCTGTAGATTTTAGTTCTCTATCTCTCAGAGAATCCAAAAGCTATCTAGATCACTCCCTCATTTTATTTGACCTTTAAACTAAATTTTATTTTTGCTTCCATATTTTCTTCTTCCCTCCCCTAAAGTGAGAAAGCAAGTCAAAAAAAAAAAAAACCCACCTATGATCAAACAAAACAAAATCTCCATCAGCCATGTCTATAATGAAAGTGTGATACAATAATTTTTTTTAAAAAAGTAATAACTTTATTTTATAGACAAAGAAACTGAACCCCAGGAAGAGTCTTGTCCAAAGTTACATATAGAGGAAATTGTTGAGCTGGAATTAAAACCAAACTCTAAATTCAAACTTAGTATTCTTTTCATTGAAATCATAGGTCTTAACTCTGTTTCCCCCTAGGCAAAAATGAGGGTGAGTAGGAAAATCCACATCCTTGGAGATCCTAAACCTCAGCTACAGTTTTGAATTCAGCACCAACCTGTCTGGCACCACCTTTATAATCCGATAGGTTAACATACCATTATTTATACCATCTCCAATGCAACAACATGTCATAAGAGATCTCATTTAAAAGTATTAGGAAAAAATGAAAGGGTATTAAGGAAATCATGATAAAGGGAGGTAGAGAGAGAATTAAAGGAGTGCTCACTCTTTGGAAATATTCTTCGATGGAATATTTAGTGTAGTTTTATTTCCAAGTTCTCTGTCTTCATACCATATGCTACATGATTCCCCAATGTCTTTCACCAGGGCATCATCTTTGGGGAGAGAACTTTTTATGACATTAAAATAATAGACCTGAAAGACCCATTATCTCCTTCAGTTTGTTTACTCATAAGGGCCAGAGAATGTTTTCTAAACATCTGAATTGGTATGCAGGTAAGGCATCTTTTTGTCTGGAATGGCTTTAATGTCACTGGATGCTGGAGTCTCTGATGGGAAAATGACATGACTTTTTCCTCTTTCTTTATTTTTTTCCACTGTATTGAAAAGAGTAGAAACAAAACTATTTTTCCTTTTCAGCAAAGAATTATAGCAGCATGATAAAATAGCCCCACCCTTAAATAGAAAATAGAATCTGATTTTAAGCCTCTTCAAATCCCTTCTTGCACAGCATCCTAGTGTGGTGTGATTAGGAGACTTTGTGGGACATCAGATAAACAAGTAATTCAAGCCATTCGGGAAAGAATACTGCTTGTGGACACTGAAGCTTTTAGAGAGCATTCTCCTTTTCTTTTAAAGGGAGCAAAATAAAGAAAGTTCTACTATTTGTAGCTCTAACGCAATAGTTAGTGTTTGCCTAGGCAAACCAAAATGTGCTCATTACAAATCTAACCCCACCCTTCCCCCAATCTTTAATTCCTTCTCTATTAATTCATTGGACTTGAAATTTTGATGACTCACATACACACACACACACAAACACACATATACACACATGTACATGCACATGCACAAGAGTTTCCGAGTCTCTATTTTTTTTAGTTTTTTTGCTCTGTCCACCTGCCAAGACTTTCATTAACACCCCTCATCCCAGCAAAAAAATAAAAGGGCCCAATTGCATCTGGCTTGATTTTGTGATGGCTCACGGTAACAGCTGCGTTTCATGTCTTTGTGGGGATACATTTTTTAAAATGAAAATCTCCATGGCAACAGCAGCAGCCATTCATTACGGGTTGCTGAGGAAGGGATGCTGATATTGGTGAGGGGAGCTGGGCCTTCAGAATAACGTGTCATTCACAGAGGCTTGTGTTTCTTCTCCTAACATTTCCATTTTCCAAAAAAGAAAAAAAAAAGAAAAAGGAAAAAAGATGAAAATATATTCAAAAAAATATGTACTGAGCGAACTGGAGAGCTGAGCTCAGGGAATTGATGAGAGAGAATAGAGCCTTTTATCTCTGTTAAAATCCAGTTTTTGGTAAAGGCTAGTTGTCATTGAAACCTTTTCAGCCTCAGTGCTCAAGAGTTAGAGCTGTGTCTTCTGCATGCTTTGTTATGGCAGAAAGGGCCAAGAGTGACTAGGTATACAGTGGCAGCTTAATAAGCCATCATCACAGTTGACATGGATGCTAATTAAAATAACGAGAACATAAACTCAAGTGAGCAGAGTGGTACATCTTATAATTTTTCTCTTTCTGCATGCACTCAGTGACACAGTGAAATTCAGATTCGCTCTGGGGGCCTTGGCAATAATGAATAGTTTACTCCTTCATTGCCTCCCTAAGCCTCCTGTATATCTGTAACTTATAGTCTTAGAGTTGCCTGGGGCACTGAGAATAAGGCATGATTGGTGAGCTCCAAGGCCAGACTTCGAGCCATGATATCACTACTGCCTCGCTTTTAATAAGCTTAACCTACCTGCTTGTTTAAGTAGAGCCCTAACTAGGAATTTCTGTGCCTGAGGCAACTCAATTTACCACAACCCAAGCCAGCAGCAAGTGACACAAAACATACTGCAGTTGGGGATGGGGGTGTAGGATATTGCCTGTTGGGGACACCTTGCTACACCAGCTCAAAGACTATTCTGACTCAAAGACCTCACTCTGAAATCTGGTAGCCTCTTATTTTAACTATCCTTGCTAGCCTGGTCCCTCTTCAAGAGAGTTCTTTCAGTTCTAAGATCTTATATCTAAAGATGGAGGGATCATAGACACCCTCTAGATCAACCTTTCCCACCCCTACCATTTTACAGATGAGGAATCAAGGGCCTTTCACCTTCAAATTCAAGTCCTTTAGTTCTCAAATTGAACTTATTGAGCCCACTATAAAGACAGGCAAAGCATCAGTCGCCAAACCACTGGCTAAGGCTTTGCTCACTTTTGGCTATTCACTTCTGAATTAAGTAGTTCTATACTTTTGGAGATGCTGCCCTTTAAGGGAGGGGAGAGGATCATTCATTTGCTACCTGTTTGACCCCAGTCCTGCTAGACCTATTCTGTGGAAAATCAGACTTTGGAAACAGTGGTCTTTAGGCTTGGGGGCAGATGGGGAGAGAGGGAAGAGAAAAAGCTTCAAATGGAACATAGTATCTTCAATAATTGAAGAAACTATAACATCCAGAGGGTAGCTTTGTCATGGGGTGGAGGAAGAGGGAGGAAATGGGAAGGGTAGAGAGAGGAGGTTGGGAGAAGCAGGAGCAGAAATAGGAAGGATTGGAGAGAGGAAGAGAGAAAAAGGGAGAAGGTGTAGACATGAAGACAAAAGGAGGGAGGGCCAGGGGGCAGAAATGAAGGGAGGGAGACAGAAAAGAGAGGAAAGAGAGGAATGAGACTTAATGATAAATGAAGCTAATTCCTGGAAAGGAGACTTAAAGAGAAGAGTTTAAATAACAGAAACTCTTCTCCCTACCCTTCTCACTTTTTATTAAAGCTTTTTTCACACTAATTCATTTCTCTGCCAAGATCATGGTTGAATATAAACTCAGTTAAACTGTTTTATGGTTTGATCTGTTTTGATCTGTTTTTCTCCAGTGCTCAGTAGAAACAGTGGAAACTGGAGAAGGAGTTCTGCTCTGGGCTATGTAAAATCTATTGCAGAAAGAGGATGCTGTCACTTTTTATGGCACACCTACATGACCTTCTAGCCACTAGAGTATTTTATTTTGTCATGTATTAGGGTTAAAAAAAACACCATTGCAAATTAAAATATATTGTAACATCTCCTTCCCATCTGCTGTTCAGTCATAGGATTGTTGATTCCCATTCAGACCAAGCAGGAATTGGGGAAGAGAAAGGTATCTATATACCTGAGACATATATAACTGGGAGTGGTTGCTCCTGACTCTGTAGATCATAGTCTGATTTTAGTTGTTGTCATGTTGTTGTGCCAGGAGGATATAGGTCATCCCTCAGAGAGAAGACTGCAAGCTAAGTGTTGGGAACACTGATCACAAGAGGGAAGAAGCATAAGTGTCCACTCATGCCCCTATTCTATTGAGACAAAGTCACAATGTCAACTACAGCTCCATGCTTTTTGAACAAAGCCTTTGGTTTTGTTGTTAAACTATTATATTACCAGCCTCCACATATTACTAAGCATGTGACACTCACCCAATGAATTGGGATTTCTGATCTGCTGACTAGTCACTGGATTGACCAAATGTTTTGGAATCATGTAAGCCTAAATTGAATAAAACCACAAAAAATACAGTGAATCAGTCTTCCAGTTTTCTCTTGCAGAGAGACAGACAGATAAAGACACACAGGGAGATTAGAGATAAATTCAGAATTTGGGTCTGTATGTCCAGGTGACTAGATCCTTTGATTTTGTTAATGATCTCTCTCTCTCTCTTTCTCTCTCTCTCTCTCTCTTTCTCTCTCTCTCTCTTTCTCTTTCTCTCTCTCTCTCCCTCTCTCTCTTTCTCTCTCTCTCTTTCTCTCTCTCTTTTTCCCCTCTCTTTCTCTCTCTCTCTCCCTCTCCCTTCCTCTCTCTCTCTCTCCTCTCTCTCTCTCTCTCTCTCTCTCTCTCTCTCTCTCCTTCTCTCTCTCTCTCTCTTCTCTCTCTCTCTCTCTCTCTCTCTCTCTCTCTCTCTCCTTCTCTCTCTCTCTCTCTCTCTCTCTCTTCTCTCTCTCTCTCTCTCTCTCTCTCTCTCTCTCTCTCTCTCTCTCCTTTTGTACCTTTCATGTTCCCAATCCCACAATCCCATTTCATTGTTCAATGATATTTTTAAAAATTTCACTAAGAAATAATCTAAAAGAATGTTCATCTCACCTGGCAACAAAATTGGCATTAGCATAAAGTACATAAAGAAATGGCACCTCTAGAAAGCTAATTTGGAAGATCATTATTAGAAGCTGCTTGCCACTCCTCCCTCCCTTGCCTTCATTCCCACTTCCCACTTTATATCCCTTGGCACTGAGCTACCAATGACCATCAAATCCCTTTTCTAAATCCCTTCCCACTGGGGAGGGTGGTCCCCTAACCCCCTCAGAATCATCTGTCCTAGAGAACCAAACCTCATTACCATAAACCCAATCAATGAAGAAGCAACTGGGAAAATCATCAGAGATGGCAGCTACTACATGGCTTCCCCAACATCCACTTCCATCCCACTTATCATCCTCCTAGTAAATTCATCCCTCTTCCTTCTCCAATCATTATTGTCCTCTGTCCTCTCCTGGTAATGTATCATTTAGAAAATTTCTATTATGGTATAATGGAGGGACAGTGTCAGATTTAGAATAAAATCTTGTCAATTATCTCTGCAACCTTGAGTGAGTAAATTCACTCCCTTCAGATTCCATTTCTTCATCTGTAAAATAAAGGAATTGGATCAGAAGATCTCCAGTATCTAAATCTATGACTGTATGATCTTAGATAAATGCTAGCTATTATTACTAAGATCATAAGTCCTTAACCTAGGGTATGTGACATTTTTTTTAATGTTGTAGTAGCTATTTCAATGTAATTGATTTTCTTTTTAATTCCATTTATTTAATTTAAAGCATTTTTCTGAGGAGTCTGAGTCAATTGTTGTGATAGATTAGATTAGAGAGTACATTTATTAAGCACTTATTATGTGAACTGAACTAGTATAGTAATCACCTTTGGCCTGGGTGGGGTTAGTGGATAAAGACTGGACATTTTGAAGCCAAAGACCATTGGGTAGCAAGAACCAATTCCATTTTATTATCATTGCCTATGCTCTAGTTTTGTGTTCTGTATTTACTGCCACAAAAACAAATATTGAAAAACAAATATTTTAAAACCTTTGCAAATAGAAATAAAAATTTGGGTGGCAAACATGTCCATTAGGAATACAGGACATCTTATTATTTAAACATTTGTCCACAGGGAGGGTACCGCCAATGTTGGATATTTACATGTGAAATGAGGGAAGTACGAAGTTTGACCAAACAGTCTCTGGAACCTTTCATCGAGACCCTTAGGTACCAGTCAGGCTCTCTCTAAGCCAGAACTGAATATGAAATTAAAACAGGAAACAAAGGGTATCGGATAATGAGCTAGCAAGCCTTGCCTCTTTTTCCTTTAGCAATATATTATTGTTTGATTGTAAAAGGGAAGACTTAAACAGTTCTCTTCTAATCAGCCATTGGACTTAATGATTATAACCCACTTCGGAAACTGCTCATAATCTAAAAGTGTTCAATTATCATTCTCCGGGTAAGAGATTTAATTGAGTAAATAACAACTTCCATTCCTACTGCCACTAGTTCTGATTGGTTGTCCTTGGTGCCAGAGGTCTATCATTAAATTCTGGTCCATTCAATGACAGGCCCCTTATTCTCTCTTCTTATCATTTCCATTTCATTACAGCAACAAAGCTCTTGGTATTCTGTATTGGAGGGGGTTGGGGGGATTATTGTACTTTGGTGGCTTAAGACACCCAATTCTTTACCACCAAGCTTCAGAGGGCACTCAAGGTGCTATAATCTTGAAGACATGCAGCTGTCTCTCCCGTAATATTGGTTAATTAGTATTCAGTGATAAAATAGGTTTATTGGAAATCAAAAACAAGAGCTTTGTTGTTTCCTTGTATGAAGCCTCTTTTTTTTTTTTTTAATTTCTTTGGAAGGCAGACAGATCCACATCCCAACAGTCCTGAAGAGGCTTGTTTGGCTGAGATTTTCATTTAAATATGATATTTTTTCATCCTGTCCTATCAGTCTTTTGCCTCAGTTTCAATTTGGATGCTTTATAAGCAGAGATCATATAAAATTATACAACATTTCTTCTAAAAAGACCAGTAACAGGTTACAAATGCTTTTGATTCAAAAGTTTCCTTGTGAAATCCCTACTGTGCAAGGTAACTGAAAATAAAAAGACAAAAACTGAGCAACCCCTCACTTCAAGGAGTTTATAGTCTATTCTTTTTCTCTAGCATTAGGTACTTCCTAGATGTGTGATACTGGCCAAATCACTTTAAATTCTCAATTCTAAAAAGGGGGTCATGATAGTATCAATCTCACAGAGTTGTTTTAAGGATCAAATGAGATATTTGTTTAAAAAAAACCTCTTCTCACACTAACACATAGTAGGCACTTAATAAATGCATTACCATTATCTTAATAAATCCTTTCCTTCTCTTCTTCTTTTCTCTACTGCAATTCAGTATGTATGCAGATGAGAAAATACAAGGTAATTTGAGGTAGGAGAGCTCAGTAATGATTGGGGGGATCAAAGAAAGATTTGAAGAAAACTGGGACTTCTAAGCAGCAAGAGGAAGTGAGATACCAAGGCAACAGCTGACATATATAGTTAGAAATTAGAACCTGGATGTAAAGATCTGCTGAATATATTGTCCACATCTTCCATCTAGAAGGGGGATTTTTTTTTGTTTTGGTTTCTCTTAGATACTCATTTTCCAGGACATCATGTATAATTAAATCATTTAATTGCACTCTCTGAAAACTTGCAAATATATTGTAGGCTTTTTTTTTCACTTCAAGGACTCTTGAATTAAGATATATATAAATCAATATTAATATATACAGATTAATATTAATGATTAATTAGTTTAATTAATATATTAATTTTCTCAGCCCCATTTGAAAAGGAAAAATGACATGTGACAAGGTGAGCCCATGCCTGAAAGATAAAGCACAGATTATTGAGTGTAGTTTGGTGGAAAGAGGAGCTAGGTTCAAATTCCATCTCTGTAGATTTTTACCTCTGAGAATTTGAGTAGTCATTTACATTTCTGGATGCCAATTTCCATAGAAGAAAAAGTGAGGGAGGGAGTCTCTATGGCATCTCAGGCCCCTTCTCACTCTAAATCTATGATTGCCTTTTCATGATTCAGTAGTACCTGAGATGAATACTCACACTTGTGTACATTTGATGATACAAAATATACCCCTTACAATGGGTCTATGAGAGAAAACTAAGAGAAGGATTAATATCTATCCCCATATTACAGATGAGAAACCAAGGTTGGAAAAAAAACAATTTAAGGCTTCAAGGGCAATATATTTTGTCCTTGGGATTTGTGCCCAGATTCTCTGATGATAAACACATAATCATTGACCCTGGATTAATCTTGCTGCTCTCATCTTTCAGGTGTTCTTTTCATCTTCCAATCTTTTTTTAAATCTCCTATAGATGTCCCACTCCCAAGGATAAAAGTCCTTACACTTTTTTTTATTATTATAGCTTTTTATTTACAAGATATATACATGGGTAATTTTTCAGCATTGACAATTGCCAAACCTTTTGTTCCAAGTTTTCCCCTCCTTCTCCCCACTCCTTCCCCCAGATGGCAGGTTGGACAATACATGTTAAATATATTAAAGTATAAGTTAAATACAAGATATGTATACATGTCCAAACAGTTAATTTGCTGTACAAAAAGAATCGGACTTTGAAATAGTGTACAATTAGCCTGTGAAAGAAATAAAAAATGCAGGCTGACAAAAATAGAGGGATTGGGAATTCTATGTAATGGTTCATAGTCATCTCCCAGAGTTCTTTCGCTGGGTGTAGCTGGTTCAGTTCATTACTGCTCCATTGGAACTGATTTGCTTCATCTCATTGTTGAAGATGGCCAGGTCCATCAGAATTGGTCATCATATAGTGTTGTTGTTGAAGTATATAATGATCTCCTGGCCCTGCTCATTTCACTCAGCATCAGTTCATGTAAGTCTCTCCAGGTCTTTCTGAAATCATTCTGCTGGTCATTTCTTACTGAACAATAATATTCCATAATATTCATATACCACAATTTATTCAGTCATTCTCCAATTGATGGGCATCCACTCAGTTTCCAGTTTCTGGCCACTACAAACAGGGCTGCCACAAACATTCATGCACATACAGGTCCCTTTCCCTTCTTTAGTATCTCTTTGGGATATAAGCCCAATAGAAACACTGCTAGATCAAAGGGTATGCACAGTTTGATAGCTTTTTGAGCATAGTTCCAAATCACTCTCCAGAATGGCTAGATATATTCACAATTCCACCAACGATGTATCAGTGTCCCTGTTTTCCCACATCCCCTCCAACATTCTGCATTATCTTTTTCTGTCTTTCTAGCCAATCTGACAGGTGTATAGTGGTATCTTAGAGTTGTCTTAATTTGCATTTCTCTGATTAATAATGACTTGGAGCATCTTTTCATATGGCTAGAAATAGTTTCAATTTCTTCATCTGAAAATTGTCTGTTCATATCCTTTGACCATTTATCAATTGGAGAATGGCTTGATTTCTTATAAATTAAAGTCAATTCTCCATATATTTTTGAAATGAGGCCTTTATCAGAACCTTTGAAAGTCCTTAGACTTTTAATTGTTTCCTCTTCCTCTGATATCCTGTACTTTTTGTTCCCCCTTGCTTTTTCATTACTCCATGGGGGTTTTTTGGACTTTACTTTTCTTGAATATTGCCTTTTGTGCTTGCCAATGTTGACTTGATTCATATTTTTTCTCTGGCCTCTGGTGACTATCCTAATCTTTCTGCCTCTGCCCAATGATTTAGATTCTTTACAGTGATCCAATAACACTATATATATGAAACATTTTACAACTCATAAAATACAGCATTTCCCCATCTTGCCAGCTTTGTTCCTACATTCCCAATACAAGTTCCTTTCTGTATAGTTACATCCTGCAGCCATCTCTCCTAGAGTAAATGAATAAATTCATCAAAGAGCATTTAGTAAGAGGATGCTATATTCCCAGCATTATGCTGAGCCCTAGGGATGCAAATACTAGACAGTCCCTTCCTTCAAGATGTTTACATTCTAATTAATAGGGAGAAAACACCATAGATAACTCAGAAAGAATTGCTTTTGTTTGACAATCACAGGAGTAATGAATGGAACCATTGGAGAGTGAACCCATGGAACCTTCTTTCCAGTAGTAATGATAGTAGAAATGTGATTAAGTTTCATGAGCTAGAAAGTGAAGGTAAGAATATAGCATAGCAGTCCACCAGATTTTGAGGTGGTTAGGGTAGAATATGAAGCATGATATAGTGAGTCATATGATATATTCTCTGGTGACTACAGATGGATGATAGGCTCAATAAAAAAGCAACTTTTTACAGAAATAGCAAGTGGTCTCGTGGTATGAAACATTACATATATTATCAGATTTTTTCAGTCTATTGATCAATTTTGATGATTTTTCTCTCATTTTTGTTTTTTGCTCTTGAATTTCTTTAATATAAGGAATTATCTCAGAAAAATTGGTAGAGAGGTGTTAAGATAATTTGAGTGGTATAAAAACAAAAGACATCAAACATTTGTTTTTAAAAATAAGACACAAATATATCTTAAGCCATTCACTCACTGTTTTAAGTTTCTTTGGTTGAGGTACTAGAAGTTGATTGAAGAGGCTCATTAACAACATGAGTAGAAAATTTTCAATTCTTATAAACCATGTTGAGTTAAACCCAAACATACCTTGGAAGCCAGATCCCTTTGCTGGAAGAAATAGCATCATAAGGAACTAGTAAGGATGATGTTTCTGTCTTCCAACTCTAACATTCTTGAATCTGCACTGCCAGACAAATTATGCAATTTAAAAATGTTATGTGGAAATAGAACACTGGGGAGATTTGTTGATCTGCAAACTCTGTGCTTTAAACTCCCAAATGGAAACACACTAGCAAGCTGACTACCTTCAAATAATGTATTGCTTTAAAGAGATAACCTCCTGCTAGGATCCTAAATATAACCTTGAACTGTGGCGAAATAGATTCTCCCTTTCTAACAAGATAGATGTTGTATTCTTAATTAAAGTGAGCTCAGATTTAAAGCCCAGATGTTCCCTTCACTGTTTTTGAATTAAAGTGGATGTTAGAAATCAACTGATGGGGGAAATTTTTTCAGGTTGTCTGTTTACAACCTAGACATGTTGCCAATACACCAGACCAAATACATTTTTTTTCTGTTGTGGATTTCTTCTCCTCTTCCTGTTCCTCCTCTCTTCCTTTTCTTCTTTTCCTTTATCTCCCCCTTCTCCTCTTCTCCTCCTTCCTTCTTCTCCTTCCCTCCTTCTGCTTTTTTCCCCTTTTCTTCCTTTTCTTTCTCTGTCCCTTTTCCTTTTCCCTTTTCTTCTTTTCCCCTCCTTCTCCCTTTCCTTTTCCTTCGCTCCTTCCTTTCCTCTTTTTCCTTCTCTTCTTTTTTATTCCTCATATTCTCTCTTTTTCTCTTTTCATTATCCTCCTCTTTCTTATTATTTACTTTCTTTTCCTTATCATTAACATTACTATTGTTTCTACCGGACCTATGATTCAATGATCAATTAAATATTTATTCAGGTTTTATTCTATTTAAGACATTATTTTAGCTCCTGGAAGATATTTGTTGTTGTTGTTGTTGTGTTGTTATTTTAAAATTAAAATTCCATTAGTATAAAACTTTTGATAGTGGTTACTCCTCTACCAAAGCATGTCGGTACTTGTAATTTAAAAATTATAAAAGAATTCCCTTAGAAATTAGTTAAGGTGGAGTCCAGGCCTATTTCCTCCTCCCAAGCTGGCTCTCCATCTATTTTGTCACCCTGCCTTTATCACATCACCCTAGAAAGTCAAGAAAGGTTAGTTAACAAAGGAAAAATGCCCGTGTCTAAGGAAAAGTCAATGGAAGCAAGCATAACATTTACAAAATCATAATTCTTTTCCCAACCCCATCCTTCCCATAAACTTTTTTTTGCAAAAAAAGTCTTGCTTATTCATCTTGTGTTTCCTACACTATACTATAAATTACTGAAATCCATACAATAGTTCATAAATTTGACTTTTACATCCCTAATACGTAGTACAATTCCTAACAAATGGTAAGTCCTTAATAAATGTGTATTGTATTTTAAATTTCACTCCGGGTCAACAATTCCATGCAACATGAACAGATATCCCTCCCTTTTGCCTAAGACCTGATATTTCAGGTAGTTTGATGGTTGTTTGTCCTTCACTCTCCAAGAGCACCAAGACATCCAGGAGGTGATGTTATGACATGAAGTAAATTGAATTTGAGGGAGGGAGGTCTTGCTTTCCCCTCCAGAACCATCTGGATCTAGTGATCAGATAAAGTATTTATAGCTAGAAGAGATTTACATAGAAGAAGCTCTGGATGGACCAATAATGAAACTGAGATCTCTCTAGAGGAGGCAAATTTTTAGCCTAAGGCTAAAGCCAAATTTTGATCCCCAATTCCCTGAACTGTCCCCTATTGCTGCTGTTATTTGAAGATCACCTGTCTCACTTTCCCCTCCAGAACCTTTTGGGTCCAGTGGCCAGATTAGGATTTACAGCTAGAAGAGATTTACATAGAGGCAGCTCTGGATGGACCAATAATGAAACTGAGATCTCTCTAGGGGAAGTAAGTGAATTTTTAGCCCAAGGCCAGGGGCTGCCTATTAAACACCAGAGCCCAGGTTCCCTGTACTGTTCCCTGTTGTGGCTGTTGCTTGAAGATGACTGTGACACTTTTTGAGTGACGCTAGGACATACAGGTGAATTGGATTGAAGTGAGGGAGGACTGTGCTGTGACCAGTCTCGCTTTCCCCTCCAGAGCCAGATCAGGAAGATGAAAGATGGCCCTGTTCTGATACCTGTACCACACTAATGTAGTCTGGTGCCTCCATTGCCCTCCAGAACGCTACTGAAAGTTCCTCTTTGCTTGATTTGTGGACAAGTCAGGGGTCCTTTTGTTGCGCCATTATTTGTAAGGGATAAACATCTCTACAGAGTCTCTGCAGCCTCCGTCCCTCTTCAGGTCTCATAAAGAAAAAGAAGGATTCAACACTTCATCTCCCTCACCTCTGAGCCGGCATGTGTTTTTCCCCCTGCAGAACCCTGTAACATTCTGACAAATTAATTGCAATTCCTAAATGGCTCGGCACTCTTACAAGGAAACAGCGTTTTCATTTTTGTCCTTTGGAGCATACAGTGGAAGCGATGATGGGAATCTCTCCACAAAGGGGCTGCGCTAAATTTGGAAATAACATTTGAGTTTGGTTGACATTTCCACCCTCATTCTTCATGGCTGCTGTAGTGTCTCGGAGGGAGAGTTTTGACAGTGGCAGCCATGGGCGAAAGCCCAGGATGACTAAGAACAATGGCAGATCCAGGTTGGTAGACCCTCTGGGTGTTGTTTCTTCAGCAAAGCCCGGCTCAGTGGAGGATTCTATATTAAGAAAACTTGACCTGTGAATTTTCAGCGGGGTTCACAAATGGCTTCATGCTTCTAAATGAAGTGGGTCCTGGAGCTTTCTTACAAGCTAGCCAGAGGGTTTCCAAAGTCTTGAGAAACCTTCCCATTCTCTGCCTAAACAACAAAATCCTTCATCTGGGTATTCTCCTGGGAGTTAAACTCAGATAGGGATCAATCTCTGTTATAGCTTTGTCCCTTTCCAACCCTGCAAGGTTATAGTCTACTTTCCCAGTACCAAGACTATAGCTGCCTTATACTTAGAAATTAAGTTTTAGTTTTATTTTACTCATTTAAATGATCTCAGATTTCATCAATATGAGCATAGGCTCCACCACAATGACAGCAATTCCCTAGAAGTGGTTGATTCATCCTTCCTTGGGCAGTTTGATGGCCCCCCTCTCCTGGTGGCTCACCATCTTAGGACCAGAAGGAGTGCTGAAGGCTTTGTGGCTTAAAACACATTGCAGTTCAGAACTGCTGAGCCTCTCAGGTAGCAGTGATTACAGAGAAGGGCACCATTATACTCAATAATATTTCTATCTCTCTGTCTTGCTCGTAACGTTCACTACCCCCATCACCAATTTTGAACTAGTTAAAGTCCAGCTCCAATATTGTCTCTTCTATTTACTGTTGCTACATGCTACCTAGGTAATAGGCAAATCACTTCATCCTGTACACCAATTTTCTCATTTATATAATGAAGGAAATGGAACAATCAATAAATCAGCGAGTACTTAATAAGAACCAGCCATGTTTCAAGACCAGTGTTAAAAGCTAGGGATACAAGACAAAAACAAAATATTCCTTACTACATTTTATTGATCAAGTGATCTCTAAGGTACTTTTCAACTCTAGATTTTTGTGATCTTTTATGTACCCTTATCCTGATTCCCAAAGCTGACCTTTAGACATACTTCAGTGGTGCTTATGTCTCATTTAGTAATAACTAATAATAGAAATTATAATTTATATAGGTTTATAAAATATTTTACATCTCTTATTTCATTTGATCTTTGTTACCTTGCAAGGAAGGTCCTATCATTATCCCAATTTTGCAAATGAGAAAGTTGAGGCCCAGAAAGATTAAGTAAATGTCCAGAGTTTTAGTGTCATAACATTTCAGAGTCAGAGTCAGATTCCTAACTTTTCACATCTACATTGCTTTTTAACACATTCTGCTTTGTTTTATATCTGTGTTTGATCTTATTTATTCTATCAAATTAAAAGTTTTTTGAGGTCAAAAATCATATTTGTTCTTCTTTGAATCACTCACAACATTTACAACACAGATGAAATGAACAAAAAAAAATGTTGTTTATACCATTGGTTGAAATGTTGAATTGAACCAAAAGAAATGCAAGAGAGCAGAGCCAGCATTTTCATGAGCACCATGACAATTTTTTTTCAAATGTACAAACTTGTAATTATGATATTTAAAACCCAGTCTTTTTATCAGTATTTTAAATAAACAAAAATCTCCAAATGAACACACAAGTTGCTTCCTT
Source organism: Antechinus flavipes (assembly GCF_016432865.1). NCBI lineage: Eukaryota > Metazoa > Chordata > Mammalia > Dasyuromorphia > Dasyuridae > Antechinus > Antechinus flavipes. The sequence continues at coordinate 49,765,807 of NC_067400.1, forward strand.
CTTTGGGATCATAAAAAATTCATATGTTCATAAATATAGAGCTTGAAGGAACCTCAGAAATCATTTCATGTATTCCCCTCATTTTCCACTTAAAGAAACTGAGGCTGAGGGAAATGACTTGACCAAGATCACTTAGAGTTTGAACACAGAAACTTGAACTCCATTTCCATCAATATCTCCACTTCACTAATGCTGCTCTGGATTTTATAAAAAAGAAAAGCAGTGAAAGGCAGAGAACCTTTGGGAGAGAAAGGATTTTTCCATCCAAACTACAAGGTCACTTCAGATCTCCCTTACAAAAAAGTGCTCATTTCCTCCTAGAGCCCCCATTTAATAAGTTCCAAACTTAGAGACTCCTTTTTCACTTAAAAGCAAAGACTTCATGTTCCAGAGCTACTTAGGAACTTGTCAAAGGCACGGTCAAAACTAAAATTTGCGACCCTTCTTGATGTCCTCATCCACCTCCCCACAGTCTAAATCATGGCGAGCATTCATTGACCCTCTCTGCACTTGGGTTGATATATTATCCCTTCCTTTTTGAGTGCTTACCCACTTTGGAAAGTGCTTACCCATGATTTGGAGTTGAACACTCAAGTCAAACATCCCCAATGCTGCTCAACAATAGAGAAAAGGAGAGAAAAAATAATCTTCTGACATCAAGAAGGAAGAATTGTCTGCTATGTCCAACTCGCTTTTTGGTCTTTAATTCAGGTGCCCATAAGAACTGAAAGACTTAATTAATGTGCCTTCCTAAGCACCCAGCTCACCACAGGAAAGTATATTTGGCCTTTGAAAAGAGGGAAGCTCAGTAGGTTCTAATTTGAATTCAAGAAATTCCTGTCCAGAATTTCTCCTTTTTCCCTTCCAATATACCTGGAGACATCCTGAAATTCCCAGAGTCATATATACTTCAAAGTAAATGCTCTTCTCCATCAGTTCTTGGCAGAATGTAAGCCTATTTAAGAGGCAGACAGTTGCCAGGGTGAATTCCATTGGGTATATACAATTATTAGTCCCATAAAAATCAATTTTTATTTATAATTAAGTAACATGACTGAAAAAGGCTTGGTTGGTCCAGTTATTAAATGATAAATAATATATAAGTATTTGCCTACTTTCTTTAAGGGACAAAGACTTTTAATGGAAAAATACTTTAGGTTTCTAATAATTTTTACTCTTTAGAAGCCTCGGCTGAATTAAACAACTTTTACAACTTCTTGTTCTCTATTGTGTCAGGTGCTATTCTGTCATTTGTCCTTATGAGTAAGGTCAGAAGGAAAACTAAGGAAGGATTTCCACTCCAGAAAAATCTGACACATTTTAAAGTAGTTTAAAGGGATTAAGGACTTTCCCAATAAAATGAAAGTTCTCTGTCAATTTTTTCCTACTATATACACTTCTTTGTTTAAAAAAAAATTAACTGTCACAGGCAGTAACAGGGCAAAGTGGAGAGAGAAAGGTCTTGGAATCCAAAAGTCCTGGATTCAAGTCTATGACACATAGTGACTGAGTTATAAGGGGCAAGTCAATTAAGCTAAAGGGGTCCTAAACAATTCTCCAAGATTATCATGAGAGCTAAATTGATGGCCAATATCGGTAAAGAAAATTTGCTCACTAGGAGGTATCCACAGTGGGGAAGTTATAAATTTTCAACAACAACAGATGCCTCCAAAAATTAAAGTCATCTAAATATTGGAGACTGGCCAGGACAAATGGAAAGGGTACAGAGTTAGAAGGGACCAGAACAGACTTGTAGTTCAAGTCATCTATGAAAAAAGCATCCTTTCTCCAACATATGTACCAAGTGGTCATCCAACCAATGGGTCAGAATCTCCAGGGAGAGGAACACAGAACCTCTTTATGTCGAGTTTAAATTTGCCTTTCTGAGACAGCAACTCATGATTTCTTGATATTCTGCAGCCAAATGGTATCAATTTAATCTTTTCAGATATTTGTTGTCCCTCCCAGTTGACTATTTTCTTCCTCCTCACTTCCGTCAAGCTAAATATTCCTGGTCCCTTTAAGGATAATATCTGACATTTATATAAGGCTAATTTAACATCTACAAAATGTGTACAGTGGATAGAGTGCTAGGCTTGGAGTTTGGAACTCTGAGTTCAAATCTGATCTCAGACACTTCCTAGCAATGTGACCCTGAGCAAGTCACTTAACCCTGTTGGGCTCAGTTTCCTGATCTATAAAATGAAGTGGAAAAGGAAATGGCAAGAACTCCAGTCTCTTTGCCAAGAAAACCCCAAATGGGGTCAAGAAGAGTTGGAAAGAACTGAAAAATGACTGAATAACAAAATCCTTAGAACAATATTATGAGGAAGATGCTATTATCTCCATTTTATAGATGAGAAAACAGAGATTGGAAAAGTTTAAATAATGAGCTTAAGGTCACATAACCAGTAAGTATCTCAGGCTGAATTTGAACTCAGGTCTTCCTAACTTCAAATTCAATAAACAATTCACTGTACCACTGAGCTACCTAAACATTGTATAGTATGGACTTTTGAGCTTCTTCTTGATGTTCTGTAGCTTATCAATTTCCTTACCAATCATGGAATCCCCTACTGATCTCTGGATGAGGTCTGACCCCCCCCATCACTAAATATTAGTTTCAATTAAACAATGGCAAGAACTTAAGCACTTACTATCTGTTAAGGCACTATGTTAAGCCCTGAAAACACAAATATAAGCAAAAAATAATAATCTCTCTCCTCAAAAAACTTATATTTTAGTATAACTTAATTTAATAATAATTTAATTTAAAATAATTTAGTTAAACAAATAAAAGAGAATTGAAAAGTAAGAGATGGAAGAAGCTGAATTAGCAAAGTCTACAAAGTGAGAAGCATAGTCATGAGGTGAATGAAGTATAACTGGCCCCAACCCATCCCCAAAATAGAAGTCCCTGGAAAGAGTTCAAGGAGAGAAGGGGGCTAGCATGATGGAGACATATTTCAACGTGAAATGAGTCTAAATACGTAAGTCAGAAGTCCCAAGGATAGGAAGATGGCTTAATTGTGGTCCCAAAGTCCTTAAAGTCAGAAGCACAGTCAAGGTGGTAGAAGAATAGGAATGGAGAGTAAAGAAAGATAAAAGCAAAACAGAACTCAAGACTGAAGGCATATCTTTAATTGCTATCCAGGAATTTACTTATATAAACTAGGGAGGATCTAAAAGATGCATGGTGACAAGAGTTCAGACCCTGAGAGAGCAATTTAGAGAGGATAAGGTTGTCCAGTGGTACTAGGGAGAGTTCCAGAGATGGCAGGAGTATGAAAGATTGATAGTTTCCCCAAATATCTGTTCTATCCCAGTATATTTATGACCTGGGACTAGAAAAGAGATTGTAGTAACAGCAATTTACTTATATACATGGAATGCTTTCACATCCACCAATTCACTTGTCCTTACAAAAGCAGTTTTGATATGAGATATGATGAGAGAAAAGGGAAGATTCAAATTATCAAGATGTGCCCTCTCCAAAAAAAATCTACTCTCTCTCTTTTACCAGTTCATATTTGAATAGGGAAGACAACCTATAAATAATTATGTTTATAGAAGATGCATACAGACTAGATTCAGGAGTAACTTGGCAATAAAATGACATCGAGATCTTTTTCTTGGTTCAGTAATTTAGGTAAAAGAAAATGAGCTCTTTTCTGAGAGTCAACTGGACATGAATGATTGAGTGTGGGACTTGGAATGAGGAACCTCTGATTTGAAACCCCACTGCAGATCCTTACCAGTTGTATGACTTGGGGCAAGTGGCTGAGTTTCTCTGAGACTCAATTGCTTCATCTGTAAAATGGGGCAATAATAGCAACTATTTCTCAGGGTTGTTGTAAGGATTAAATTAAATTAAATCAAAGGGAACTGCTTTGCACACCTTAAAGCATCTGTGGTCAGGTGCTGTTCCATTATTGCGTTTGGTTTTAGTTGGTGATGGGACATCTGTCATCGAAGGAATAGCTTTCATAGATTGTTTTCTGGAACTAAACTAGTTTAGGGCCATACAAAGTATGCAATCCATTGTAAAGTGTGCAAAATAGGTGTAAAATTGAAGACAGAAAAGAACTATAAGGCACCAAAGGCTATACAACTGTACATATTCTTTTTTTTTTAGCAATGTCACTACTGCATCTCTATCATAAAAGAGGGAAAAAAGAGCCACATGTGCAAAAAATGTTTGTAGCAGCTCTTTTTGGGGTGGCAAAGAATTGGAAACTGAATAGATTCCCATTATTGGGAAATGGCTAAATAAGTTATGGTATATGAATGTAATAGAATCTTTTTGTTTTATAAGAAGTGATGAACAGGCTAATTTCAGAAAAGCCTGGAAAGGTTTACATGGACTGATGCTAAGTGAAGTGAGCAGAACTAGGAAAACATTGTACACAATAACAAAATTATGTGATGATTAACTGTGATGGACTTGGTTCTTCCTACTAATGCAGATATTCCAGTAGACTTGGGATGGAAAATGTCATCTGCATCTGGAGAGAGAATTCACCATCCTCCATGATACAAAACACTAAAAATCTAGAGAGATTATGGAGAAGAGATGTAGGTCAAAGCATAGTATTTTCACCTTTTGTTTGCTCGCTTTATTGCTTTCCCTTTTGGTTTGATTTTTTTTTTTTGCACAATATGACAACTATGAAAATATATTTAAAAGGATTGTATATATTTAACCTATATCAAATCATTTGCTATCTTGGGGAAAGGGAAGGTAAGGAAGGGAGAAAATTTTGAAACACAAAAACTTACAAAAATTAATATTGAAAACTACCTTACATGCATTTGGAAAAATAAAATAATTGAGGGAAAAAGGAACCATAAGACATATTTTTTCCTTTGAGCTCCTATTCTAGTTGAGGATAGGAATCCTACTTTCCCCCATCACCAACTAGAATAGGATGTCAAAGAAAGAAATTGGGTCTTATGGGTCTTTACTGTCTCTAAATTTGCACCCAACATGATCTAGGCACATGGGGAGAGCTCAATACTTACTTCTTGATTGAATGACTCACCTGGAAGCTATCTGCTCCTACTCTGTGTCCCATTCCCACTCATATTGCCACAAGCCAAAATGGATAGCAGTCGCAGAAAGAAATAGCTGGTAGCTGAAGCAAACTACATTTTCGAGATGAAATAGCAGAGGAAGCATCTATGTCCGGGTCAAGTGAGATGAGGCTTTGCTTTTCAGCAAAGCTATCTACACTGTGGGAGTAGCTAAAGGTCACCTCTCTTTAGCACTATCAGAGACCTAGTGCCTTCCAGGGCTCTGTAGCCTAGCAACCAGTTTCTGCAGCACATCTCCTAAAGGGGGGGGGGGAATGGTGTTTGAGATGATGAATGAATGAATAGGTTAAGGAATTGGGCAGGGCTGGAAAGACCAGATGCATCTCTGGGCAGCCTCTCTGATATTGGATACATATCTTGTGCTTACTGTCAAGCTATCTATCGGAGTATCTGCTTTTCTCTGCCCCTTCCAGACTTCCATGTCCAGCTAACTCTCCTACTTTTTGAAATTCAAACCATCTTTCATTCGCATCCTCTCAAGATTCTGGTCCCAGCTTTTTACCAGCCCCATCTAATCATTTGTCCTCCACGATTTCAAGGGATTCGATACCTGGCTAGCCAACATTCTTCCCTGCTTTCATGCTTAGGTGTTTGATGTCCCTTCTAATCCCCTGGTCTTTCTTTACATTAGCCTGCTTAACTTTCATGATCTTTGCCTTTTCTCCATAAAAGCAACACATCAGTATGTTTATATCCTGGATCTCACCGTCTTCCATGAGACACAACCCTGAAGTTCCTCAGTCACCCTATATCCTCTTCTCCCTCCATCTCTCCCTCTGCTTCAATCCTCTGAAATTCATCAATCACTTCACTCTTCCTTCTTCTTCTTCTTGTTTGTCCTTCTTTCTGGAAGAGGACCACAGCATCCAGGAGGGGATACCATGATATGCCAGTGAATTGAGGAAGGGAGGGCTGAACAAGAGCACTGGCTTCAGTTTCCCCTCCAGAGCCATCTGGATCCAGTGGCCAGATATAGATCAAGGCTACTGGAGATGGCAAGGGAGACATTGGGCTTTTTAAGCTAAATTCATTAACAGGTCTCAGTTTGACTGAAGCCATACTCATTCAGGGATGAAGGCTAGGTATCAATTAAGGCAAAGAATCTCCCCTTTCACCTAATCCAAGAAAAAAAAAACCTAAATAAATAAGTAAATGAATGAATGAATGAATGAATCTGGGAGGGGTCCACCCCAAAGACCATTCAGCCTCTGCTCACTTTTTTCTCTTTGAAATCTTGATTCTGTAGCTAATCTGCTCAAATATCTAATATTCTCTACTCTTGAATTTCTTGCATTCATTTGCTCTTAATGTCCTTCTACATTCCTGGCTCTAGATTCTTAATTGTCCAAATTCTCTATGTTTTCTTGCAGACTTCTCTAGGAGAAAGTTACACAATTATGCTGACTGAATCTACGACATTTTCATCACCTCATATCACTTGAGCCCCTATTGTTGCCTACCAGTTTTGTGGAGGGTTTTGCTCTCTGTTGAATTTCCTACAATATCTGTTTCTAATCTTCTTTTCTCTCCTCTAGAGATAAGAAAATAATCTCACAAAAATCTCTTGATTATTTCCTCCAATGGCCTTTTCTAAATCTTCATCCTTCTTGACATCTCTACAAGCTTTAGTACTATTGATGTTCTATTGTAAGCCAGACCCATGGTAGACCAGTCTAGCAATTCAGGTTCAAGGTTTAAAACACAATAAGGTGCTATATGTGGATCATGAAATTCAATTTTACTAATGGGAAATTTTACTAATGGGAAATTAAAAGAACAAAGCCTCCACAGTTAAAAGAGATATAGAAAGGTTACTTGCCAAGTTCTGCAGTTACCATGGCAACTGGCCAAGTTAAATCCAGAAGGCAATCCCCTCAGGCAATTGTCATTTTAATGAAATCTTTGAACCCATTCTCCCTTCATGAGATGTCCTCATAGTTCTTGCAGTAAAAACCATATGGCTTCCCCTATTCTTTTTAAAATACCAGCCCAACCTATAGGCTACTTTGTAGGAGTGCCAAAAGACTAAGCAGAAAGGGGGAGCAAGGGGGAAGGAGAGAAACAGAGACAGAGACAGAGAGACAGAAAGTCAGAGACACCGAGACAGAGAAAGAGTGAGACAGACTCACACAAGAGAGAAACAGAGACAGAGACAAAGACAAAGACACACAGAAACACACACACAAAGAGATAGAGACAGAGACAGAGAAACACAGAGACACAGAAAGAGAAAAGAGAAAGACAGAGACAGAGAAAGACAGAGAGAAAGAGAGAGAAAGAGAGAGAGAGAGAGAGAGAGAGAGAGAGTACATAAAGGAAAGGAAAATAGGAAGATGAGAAGATCCAGTTATAACCACTGTCCTCTGCAATCCTCAGTCCCAGCTTTCTATCATTATCCCTTCATTTCACACATAAGGAAACAGAGGTCCAGGAAAATTGAATGCTTTGTTCCAGGGCACATAGATAATGGGTCCTTAATTCTGACTGACTTGATTTTGGAGCTAGTGAATGACCTTCTCTGTTTGAATTGAGTTGAATGAACCCCTTCGTCCTGAATTCTCTCTTCCCCCAGATTTTTCTTTTTTTTTTTTTTTTTTTTTTTTTTAATTTTTTATTTAATAATTACATTATATTGACACTCATTTCTGTTCCGATTTTTTTCCCCTCCCTCCCTCCACCCCCTCCCCTAGATGGCAAGCAGTCCTTTATATGTTGGATATGTTGCAGTATATCCTAGATACAATATATGTTTGCAGAACCGAACAGTTCTCTTGTTGCGTAGGGAGAATTGGATTCAGAAGGTATAAATAATCCGGGAAGAAAAACAAAAATGCAGATAGTTCACATTCGTTTCCCAGTGTTCTTTCTTTGGGTGTAGCTGCTTTTGTCCGTCATTTATCAATTGAAACTCAGGTCTCTTTGTCAAAGAAATCCACTTCCATCAAAATATGTCCTCATACAATATCGTTGTCGAAGTGTATAATGATCTCCTGGTTCTGCTCATTTCACTTAGCATCAGTTCATGAAGGTCTCTCCAAGCCTCTCTGTATTCATCCTGCTGGTCATTTCTTACAGAACAATAATATTCCATAACATTCATATACCACAATTTACCCAGCCATTCTCCAATTGATGGGCATCCATTCATTTTCCAGTTTCTAGCCACTACAAACAGGGCTGCTACAAACATTTTGGCACATACAGGTCCCTTTCCCTTCTTTAGTATTTCTTTGGGATATAAGCCCAATAGAAACACTGCTGGATCAAAGGATATGCACATTTTGATAATTTTTGGGGCATAATTCCAGATTGCTCTCCAGAATGGTTGGATTCGTTCACAACTCCACCAACAATGCATTAGTGTCCCAGTTTTCCCGCATCCCCTCCAACATTCATCATTATTTTTTCCTGTCATCTTAGCCAATCTGACAGGTGTGTAGTGGTATCTCAGAGTTGTCTTAATTTGCATTTCTCTGATCAATAATGATTTGGAACACTCTTTCATATGAGTGGTAATAGTTTCAATCTCATCCTCTGAAAATTGTCTGTTCATATCCTTTGACCATTTATCAATTGGAGAATGGCTTGATTTCTTATAAATTTGAGTCAGTTCTCTATATATTTTGGAAATGAGGCCTTTATCAGAACCTTTAACTGTGAAAATGTTTTCCCAGTTTGTTGCTTCCCTTCTAATCTTGTTTGCATTAGTTTTATTTGTACAAAGGCTTTTTAATTTGATGTAATCGAAATTTTCTATTCTGTGATCAGTAATGGTCTCTAGTTCATCTTTGGTCACAAATTTCTTTCTCCTCCACAAGTCTGAGAGATAAACTATTCTATGTTCCTCTAATTTATTTATAGTCTCGTTCTTTATGCCTAGGTCATAGACCCATTTTGATCTTATCTTGGTATATGGTGTTAAGTGTGGGTCCATGCCTAATTTCTGCCATACTAATTTCCAATTATCCCAGCAGTTTTTATCAAATATTGAATTCTTTTCCCAGAAGTTAGGGGCTTTGGGTTTGTCAAACACTAGATTGCTATAATTGACTATTCTGTCTTGTGAGCCTAGCCTTTTCCACTGATCCACTAATCTATTTCTTAGCCAATACCAAATGGTTTTGGTGACTGCTGCTTTATAATATAATTTTAGATCAGGTACAGCTAGGCCACCTTCATTTGATTTTTTTTTCATTAGTTCCCTTGAGATTCTCGACTTTTTATTGTTCCATATGAATTTTGTTGTTATTTTTTCTAGATCAATAAAATATTTTCTTGGAAGTCTGATTGGTATAGCACTAAATAAATAGATTAGTTTAGGGAGTATTGTCATCTTTATTATGTTCGCTCGGCCAATCCAAGAGCACTTAATATTTTTCCAATTATTTAAGTCTGACTTTATTTGTGTGGAGACCCCCAGATTTTTCTGACATTGCTCTTTCCTGGTTGTCTTCCTAATTGATATGACTTTTCTTTCTCAGTCTCCTTTGCTGATTATCTTACACTCAAGACTTTGTCCTAGCCCCCCTTCCCTTCTCTCTTTACATTTATATTTTCTCTAATGGTGATTTCATCAGCTCCCATGGGCTCGACTATCAACAACTCTAGGCCAACAACTCTCCAATCCCCATATCTAGCTCCCATCTTTCTTCTGAGCTCCGGTGCCACATCACTAAGTGTTTGCTGGACTAAAACCACCTGGATAGCCCAAAGGCATCTCAAGATCAATATGTCAAAAACAGAATTCATTATCTTCCTCTCTAAATCCATCCCTGTTGCTTACTTTCCTATTTATATCAAGGGCACCACCACTAACCTTCCAGTCTCTCAGGCTCACAACCTTGACATAAACCTCACTCCTCCCTCTGCCTTATCTTTCATATCTAATTAGCTTGTCAATTTGACCTCCCTGCAATGACTCATGTCCATGCCCTTTTTTAAAATCATAAAATCTTAAATTAAAATCATAAAATCTACTATGTGACCTCATCATCCCTTACCTGGACTATTAAAAAGGTCTCCTAGATGGTGTTTCTACAATCTGTCCATGATCCCTTTCATCCATCCTCAGTATAAGCCAAATAGAAACACTGCTGGATCAAAGGATATGCACATTTTGATAATTTTTGGGGCATAATTCCAGATTGCTCTCCAGAATGGTTGGATTCGTTCACAACTCCACCAACAATGCATTAGTGTCCCAGTTTTCCCGCATCCCCTCCAACATTCATCATTATTTTTTCCTGTCATCTTAGCCAATCTGACAGGTGTGTAGTGGTATCTCAGAGTTGTCTTAATTTGCATTTCTCTGATCAATAATGATTTTGGAACACTCTTTCATATGAGTGGTAATAGTTTCAATCTCATCCTCTGAAAATTGTCTGTTCATATCCTTTGACCATTTATCAATTGGAGAATGGCTTGATTTCTTATAAATTTGAGTCAGTTCTCTATATATTTTGGAAATGAGGCCTTTATCAGAACCTTTAACTGTGAAAATGTTTTCCCAGTTTGTTGCTTCCCTTCTAATCTTGTTTGCATTAGTTTTATTTGTACAAAGGCTTTTTAATTTGATGTAATCGAAATTTTCTATTCTGTGATCAGTAATGGTCTCTAGTTCATCTTTGGTCACAAATTTCTTTCTCCTCCACAAGTCTGAGAGATAAACTATTCTATGTTCCTCTAATTTATTTATAGTCTCGTTCTTTATGCCTAGGTCATAGACCCATTTTGATCTTATCTTGGTATATGGTGTTAAGTGTGGGTCCATGCCTAATTTCTGCCATACTAATTTCCAATTATCCCAGCAGTTTTTATCAAATATTGAATTCTTTTCCCAGAAGTTAGGGGCTTTGGGTTTGTCAAACACTAGATTGCTATAATTGACTATTCTGTCTTGTGAGCCTAGCCTTTTCCACTGATCCACTAATCTATTTCTTAGCCAATACCAAATGGTTTTGGTGACTGCTGCTTTATAATATAATTTTAGATCAGGTACAGCTAGGCCACCTTCATTTGATTTTTTTTTCATTAGTTCCCTTGAGATTCTCGACTTTTTATTGTTCCATATGAATTTTGTTGTTATTTTTTCTAGATCAATAAAATATTTTCTTGGAAGTCTGATTGGTATAGCACTAAATAAATAGATTAGTTTAGGGAGTATTGTCATCTTTATTATGTTCGCTCGGCCAATCCAAGAGCACTTAATATTTTTCCAATTATTTAAGTCTGACTTTATTTGTGTGGAGACCCCCAGATTTTTCTGACATTGCTCTTTCCTGGTTGTCTTCCTAATTGATATGACTTTTCTTTCTCAGTCTCCTTTGCTGATTATCTTACACTCAAGACTTTGTCCTAGCCCCCCTTCCCTTCTCTCTTTACATTTATATTTTCTCTAATGGTGATTTCATCAGCTCCCATGGGCTCGACTATCAACAACTCTAGGCCAACAACTCTCCAATCCCCATATCTAGCTCCCATCTTTCTTCTGAGCTCCGGTGCCACATCACTAAGTGTTTGCTGGACTAAAACCACCTGGATAGCCCAAAGGCATCTCAAGATCAATATGTCAAAAACAGAATTCATTATCTTCCTCTCTAAATCCATCCCTGTTGCTTACTTTCCTATTTATATCAAGGGCACCACCACTAACCTTCCAGTCTCTCAGGCTCACAACCTTGACATAAACCTCACTCCTCCCTCTGCCTTATCTTTCATATCTAATTAGCTTGTCAATTTGACCTCCCTGCAATGACTCATGTCCATGCCCTTTTTTAAAATCATAAAATCTTAAATTAAAATCATAAAATCTACTATGTGACCTCATCATCCCTTACCTGGACTATTAAAAAGGTCTCCTAGATGGTGTTTCTACAATCTGTCCATGATCCCTTTCATCCATCCTCAGTATAAGCCAAATTAATCTCTTAAAGCATACTCATGGACCATTGCCTTTCTCTTCTAAAGAGCCTCCAGTGGATTCCTATTGCCTGTAGCATGAAATTCAGACATTCAGGACCTTCAGTCTGGTTCCACTGATTATATGTTATATATGTTATTTATATGTTAAATATATGTTATTTACCTAATACATAGCATATCATTTCTCAACTCCATGGGTTGTCTCCTATGTCAAGTATACCCCATCTTTTAACTTTTGCCTCTGGGAGTCTATAAGTCCCTTCAAGATTCAATTCAGCCCCTCCTGAATAAGGTCTTTCCTGATTCACCCAATTATTTATACTTTCCCAAACTCACAGATACCAATATGAAGGAGAAAAAAAATCCACCCTTCTTATTTATTTTGTGTTTACTTATCACTAAACATGTTGTAATACCCCCAACTCATCCAGTAGGATATATATTTTATAATGGGATAGTTCCTTTAAAAAAAAATCTAGCATTTAACATAGTATCTTATATATAGTAAACACTTAATAAATTGAATTGATGAACATAGGATTTGGGCACCATAGAACAAAAGCTAAAAGCGGCTCTCTATCTGGTCCAGTCTCACATTTTGCACATGACAAAATAGTGATACAGAAAAACTGAATGCTTTGTCCAAGAGCACATATACAGAGGTATCTGAATTCTGACTGACTTCAGAGCCAGTGAATGCTTTTTCCTGTTTGAATTGAGTTGAATGCAAATTCTGTGCGTCAAAAGGCATCTATGCCAACCTAATGATTTTGGAAAATTATTTGCAAAGCTGTGTTAATATGTGAAAAGCCTCCCTGGAGGGCAGAATGCAAACAGAATGTTTTATCATTATATTTATCATTATCACATTGGAATGGAGAAGTTTGCTAATCTCAGTCAAAGCCAGTATCTCAAACCTATAAATAAGCTTTGAGCACTGGGTGATGAGGCTTTATGGTATCCCTTGTTACCAGCACACACAATAAGCCTAAACCTGGTTTTCTGCAAAGCATAATACTTTATAAAAATGGGGGGGATGGGCATATCAAAGGCAGTACTTTTTTCTCACAGATTTCAAGGGTTACACTCAATATCCACATTCTTCTTCATTATCCAATTATAAGATCAAAGAGAAAAGTGTTTGACCTAGTTCTGGGGCTTAAAGTCATGAGATAAAAACTAAGCATATTTCAAACAAACTCTGTTATGCATTGGGTTTCCTAGCAGACAATTAGATTCTGCTTTCTAGTGCTTCCTTTAACTAGTCTCCAGATCAAAGATATCAGGTTAGAAAACAAATCATCAGAGCCGAAAATATTTCACCTGCCTCCTTGTAAAGTCCAAGTTTAGATTTGTGTCAGAGATACCTTTCACTTTAGCCTAGGACAAACTGCCCTTTAAATTTTTATCTCAAAATCTTTTGATTTGAATTCTAATGAGTTTAAAAGATCTTATATTCCAAGAAAGAAAGTCACCAACATCAGGAGTTTAACTTAATGAGTTTTTGGGAAGTATCTAATCTTGGCAACTCCACTAATTTTAACATGGTGATGCTGAAAGTTTCCTACCATAGGAAATGGCTTCTCCTTGATATGAACGTGCTAAGTTTGGTGGTAACTGGTAGAAAATGGTAAACATGGAAAACTGTGGAAGAATATAGCACTCCCACTGGTGGAATGATTTCCTTAGTGGAAATAAATCTGATGGCATCTGCCAGAACTAGGACATAAAAGATAACCTTTAGCAGCTGCAGCAGTTTTTTTCTGTGGGAAAATGTGGGCTTTTTTCTCCCTAGAGGTTAATATTATGCTACAGTTGACATTGCTGGAGTTCTATTTCTGAGGGTTACACTGGCGAAGAAGAGAAATGCCTTGTGGTTTACGACAAGATCACAGCTGAAGATTCTGTACACACCATGATTTGTATAGGCCATTTGTGCATAAACCATAAAAGTGCACGTTTTTAAACCAGGAACATTTGTGAATATATAACAGCACCAAAGACATATGGCCAATAAATAATTCACCGTTATCCATCTTCTCTGCAGATTCCTTATACACCTACCATGTTTTAATGTCTAGTTTGCTCAGAAACGATATTCTTTACGATGCTTCTGATATAAAAATGTTTACTGACTGGCAGCAGAATGGGGAAACTCTGAGATCAGGCTGCTAAAAAGGCCAGCTTTGCTCAGATCTCTATCTTTATCAGGCAGTTTTTCTAAACCACCTCGCTGGAAGAAAGTATTCACTCTTCCAATACGGGGTCACAAAAGGCTGATCTGGGCTTTGTGCTTCTATGACTGCACTAACTCATTCTCCTTCTTTTTTGTCTTTTCAGTTCTATATCTATTTACAGTCCCAAGGACAACCCAAACACTTTTGATGCTGCTGCCTTCTTCCAATCCGTTGGAAACTTCCTGGGAATCTTTGCTGGATCGTTCGCCATGGGATCTGCCTATGCTGTTGTCACGGCTCTGATATCCTTTGTTGTTGGCTATTTGGGGTTCTTTTTATTTTGTTTTAACTTATTTTTTTTAAAGAACTCTATAGGCTGGAAGCCTTTTGAGATAAAAGAGCAAAATCCCAATTTGTTGTATGTCAACAAAGATAGACAATGAGTCATGATCATGTGCTCCAAAAACCAAATGCAAAACTGTAAAGTCAGTTGTGGATTCAGTGATAATAACTGGCATTTGTAGAGAGATTTGAAATATTATCTCACTTGATTTATGCAATAAGAAAGTTGGTGCTAATAATATTCTTATTTTACCAAGGGAGGAAACTGAGACAAACTGGGTTTAAATGGTTTGCCCAGCCCAAAGTCACACAGCTTGTGGATGTCTGAGGCTGGAAATGAGTTTGGGTTTTCCTGATCCTCTATCTAATCCCCCATCCAATGTACCAACAAGCATTTTTCGGTACAGATAAAACCAAATATTTTTGCAACAATGTGACCCCAACAAGTTCCCTGGATGACCTGAAACAATGTCTCTGAGGATAATAAGATCATACACTGATAGAGAAGATCTTAGAAGTTAATAAGTCCAATACTCATATTTTATAAATGAGGAAACTAGTACAGTATAGTTGAAATTGTGCTAAAATTCAATTTGTAGGACATAAATCAAATCCTGGTTTTACTACCCAGTTACTTAATATCTCTGTGTCTCAGTTTCCTTACCTGAAAAATATGAATTTTGAACTAGATAACCTTTAAGATCCTTCTAGTTCTATATCTTTGATTATATGACTAAGGTCATAGAGGGGAATAAGCTTTATAGTCAGGATTGAATCTAGATTTCTCTGATTCCAGGGGTAGCAATAATGCATTATTAGAGTCAAAAATGCTCATCTTCGTGAGTTCAATCTAACCTCAGATGCTTACTAGCTGAGTAACCCTGGGCAAATTATTTAATCTTGTTTGCCTCTGTTTCCTCATCTATAAAAGGAGCTGGAGAAAGAAATGTCAAAACAACTCCAGTATCTTCAACAAGAAAATCCCAAATGAGGTCATGAAGAGTTGGAAATGACTAAACAACAAAAACAAACAATTTCTGACTCCAGGCCCAATTCTTTTTCTCAGTACCATGTTGTCTCTGTAGAAGGAACCAAGAATGACATTTTTGTCACCAGTTTCAATAACAGGTTGGGTACCAGAAATCAAAAAGTTCAAAAGTTTATTAAGAGACAGGCATAAATCAGGAAACAAACAATACTCTACTAACTTTTGATAATTATTGAGCTCCTCAAAATTGTGTAAACTGGTTACTGGATTTCAGGGTAATTTCAAATCAGAAGACCCCTATTTATACTTGCCAATGTCTCTAACTGATCCATAGAATATGGGATCAAGTCTAGTGCAGGCAATATATATTGAAGTAAATTCGATTGAATTAAGCATTTATCAAAAATATGATCTTATTAGCACTTTATTACATTTGAAATAATTATAAGTAGTATCTGCCCTCAAGAGGAGTGAACTCTTGAAAAATTAGAGAAAAAATCCAAAATTAATTGGCAAATCATGAGGGATGATAAATGATTAAGTAATAAGTGTTATGCAAAATAAATGTTAAGAGGACTGGAAAAAAGAAAAAATAGTAGAATTATCAGGTAAATTTTCCCAGATGAGATGGGCTTTTAGCTGCCTCCTGAAGAATAGAGAAAATTTTGAAACCAAGAATTCAGGGGAGAAAGATAGAGAGAGAGACAGAAGCAAAGAGAAATGAAAGCAAAATGAGCTCTGCACATTCTGATGATGGTGAAGGGACTGCCCTGATTGGAGTGGAGGATTGGCAAGTGGAAAGAGATAAGGTTAAAAAGTTAAAATGAGCTCAGGTGGCACGGGCCTCTGAATGCCAGACAGAGACTTCTCACTTTTATTCAATAGGCAATGAAGAGTCATTTGAGCTTTTGATCTGGGGAATGGGTAATAAGAACAAGCTTTTAATAAAATTGGTTTCATAATAAGATGGATTAGGAAAAGAATTGTTAACCTGGGACCCAGGGATAACAGGGTTAGAATTTTTAATATTTTGATAACTCTAGTATAATTGTTACCCTTTGCAACCATATATGTTGTATTTTATGCATTTAAAATCTTATTCTGAGGAAACCATAGGCTTTACCACACTGCTAAGGGGTTCCATGACACACAAAAAATTTAAGACTCCCTGGACCACAGGAAAGCAAGGGTAGAGGCAGAGATATGTTTGGTTATTACAGTAATCCAGGATCAATAGAATAAAAGCCTGGCTTATGGTGGTGACAGAATGAATGAAAAAAGACAGAATGGAAAAGAGTGCTATTCTGAAGAAAATCACTAGGCTTTGAGAGTGGGCGGTAGGTAAATGAAGGAAAGATAAAAATCAAAAAAAAAGGAAGTGTTTTGAGCCAAAGCAGAAAAAAGAATGAATTGTGGCTAACGTGAATAGAAACAGAAAAAAAAAAGGGAAAAACAGGCTTAGAGAAAAAGGTTATAAATTCAATAGCCTATTGATCTTGCTACAGAAAATAAATTTGGAAAGGAACAGAGAGGGAAAGTAGAAAGAGATGATTGTTGGAACTCAGAGCTCAGCTCTAGAGGATGAAATTTTAGGAATTCATTCACATAGAGATGCAAAGTAAAGATGAAAGAATGGGTCACTTCATCAAAGGAGAGTGGGATAAAACTTAAAGAAAGTATATAATATTTAATTGGATAATAACATTCCTGTTATTTCATTGGGAAAGGTTATTCCCTGTGTGGAAACCCCTTCTCTCAAGGCAGATGGCATTTACTGTGCAATTTGCGGTTTTAGAGAGTTTCTTGAGAGTACTGAGGTGCAGGGATGTATGTATCAAATGGGGAACCTTCATCCTGGTCTTCTCTGAGCTTGCCTGAAAGGAGAGCTCTCTATCCATATATGCTCTATATCTATATGCCCTTTAGTTTATCTTCATCTCTTTCAAAATATTTAAATTTCTCTAGGTCTAGTTTCTTCATCTATAAAACTAGGTGACATTTAAGGTCCCTTATACTTCCAAATTTATAATCCTGTAATTCCCATAAAAAATCCTTTTCTTGAGTTTATTGATTAGGAAATAAAGGCTCAGACAGATTCACTGCTACAACTACTACAAATACTATTCCTACTGTCACCACCACCACTACCTACACTATATTGCAGTAGCCAGTACCATTGATATTTACTTTTCAAAGCACTTTACAGATATTATAGTATCTGATGCTCATAACTCTCAGCATAGATGCTATTATCACCCCATTTTTCATAAGAAGAAACTGAGACAAAGATTAAGATTATTCAGGATCCTATAGCTGAGGTCTGACTTGAATTCAGTCCTCCCTCATTTCATATCCAATTATTTGTTTCTAGTCATACAACTTGAAAGCAACAGAACTGCTTCTCATTCCCAGTTCCATATTCTTTCTGCCATTCCACATTCAGGTATCCTCACAACTGAGCATTTTGAAATATTCCCAGGGAAGATATTGTTTGTTTAGCAGTTTCTTTGTGTCCTCATTTGGGGTTTAATTTTATAGATGAAGAAACTGAGGGAAACTTGATTAAGTGAATTGGCCAAGATCACACAATAAGTATTGATCTCAGGAAGATAAGACTACCTGACTCCAGGGCTGGCTCTCTATCCACTGTGTTACCTCGCTGCCCAGAGAAAAAATAGAAAAGGAAATGGAACTAGCCAGGAAGCTAGGGAAAACCAGGTTATTGTAATTTCTTGGAAGCCAATGGAAAAGAGGGTTTCCTGAAGGAGAGGAAAGATTGAGACCATCAAATATCATTGAGTTGGAGGAGAATTGTGGACAGAAAAGAACAATTAGATTTAATATGGTGATCAATGATTTTCAAATCCCACAAATATTTATGGAGCAACTATTCAATATAAGGATCTCTTCTAAATCCCAGAGAGGCTGTCAATCTGGGAGAATCAAAAAAAAAAAAAATCTCTGGATTTGGAGTTGGGATGTCAAGGTCAAAACCTTAGACAAATCACTTAAGGTTGAGCTGGGTAAACTTCTAAAACCCCTGCCAGCTCCAATGCTCCTAAGGGCAAGAAGCAGAGGCAAGGAGCAGAGCTCTTTTCAGTTGCACCATGGCTTTGACCCAAGCCTTGAGTCTGGGCCAAAACGGAACCATCCTCTGGAGAAGGTCAAAGTGGCAGCTTGCCCCTCCGCCTTGTGTGTGTCTGCTGATATTCTAAGCAGGGTGAGTTCATGCCAGCCAGAATTCTTCTTTTGTAGCATACAAGACTGTCTGCCAAGCTCATTCGGGAGGCCCAAAGAACTGTAAAAGCCAGCTTAAATGCTTGTCTTTTTATCAGAACAAATGTTGCCACACACATGCACACGCACAAAATGCTTGCTTAAAAAGGAGTAAAGATGGCTAATTCATAGTCAGGATAATTTCTGAATTTTGTCTTAGCAAAAACCTGAAGATAACCCAAATCTTTTCTTATCCACAAAGAGTTTCTCCCCCAACTCCCATCCCCTAATTTTCAGCTTTCAGTAAAAGTGTTTTATAAAACTGTTGTGAAGAAACCCACTCCTATGTTTTCCTCATTGCAATGGAGAGAGTACTGAGCCTGGAGCCTTTACTAGCTGTTATTCTGGTCAAGTCACTTTATCCCATCTGCCTTGGTTTCTTCATTTGTAAAAATGAGCTTTAGAAGGAAATAGCCAACAGCAAAAAAACAAACAAACAAACAAAAGTGGGGTCATGAAATGTTGAACATGAATAAAAATAATTAACAGCAATGAAATTTTTAAAAATCATGATCATAGTTTACCTATAGAGATGAGATCATAGACCCATTAAAAAACTATACTTCACATTTATATTGCATTTTACAGGCAGCAAAGTGTTTTCTTATAATGCTCTATGAAGCTGGTAATAAAAATGGTATTCCATTTTAGAGTTAAGGGATATGTGGCTCAGAGAAACTTAGTGATTGCCCAGAATCACAGACAGAACTCGAAACCAGACAGTATAAGAATAGTGGAAAAGACTTAGAATCACAGAAAAAGACTGATCTCCAATATTCATCATCTTTATGACTTTGGACAAGTCACTGAGGTCACTTAGTCATTCTCAGCTTGAGTTTCCTCATCTATAAAAGAAAGGCTAGAAGATGCCTAAGGCCCCAGTGTATCAATCACATGCATTTATTAAGCACCTACTTCTTAAGGCTCCTAGTATCATTCACATGCATTCATTAAGCACCTACTTCCTAAGGTACTTAATAGTAGGTGCTTAATAAATGTATGTGATTGATATACCAGGATCTATTTCCTAAGGCTCCTATCAGTCACATACATTTATTAAGCATTTACAGTACCTACTTCCTAAGGCCCCTGTGTATCAATCACAAGCATTTATTAAGCACTTACTTCCTAAGGCTCCCATCAGTCCCATATATTTATTAAGCACTTACTTCCAATTTGCCAGGCATTTTGCTAGAGACAGAAATGCAAAAATACATGATCCCCAGCCTCAAAGAGCTTGTGGTCTACCTGGAGCATATGACATATTTCTAGAGAAGTAAATACAAATCATGAGCCCCACTCCACAAAATGTAGAGTGACTAAATAATAGAAGGATTGAACTAACAAGTCAGGAAGGGATACTTGAATGAAAGGACACTAGAAGCAAATCTTAAAGAGATTCCATGACACAAGGAGATACAACCCAGATATCTGGGTAACTACATTCCAAAAGAATTGCTTTCCTTTGAAATCCTATGTATTTTTTTTTTCATTTAAAAATATTATTTTAACTGGAGTTGTCCTTAAAATGATCAGTTATATGTATTTAAAACCATCAGTAAGTATCATACGTAATGGGAATAAACTAGAACCATTCTCATTAAGATAAGGGATGAAACAAGGTTGCCTACTATCACCATTATTATTCAATATTGTATTAGAAATGTTAGCTTTGGCAATAAGAGAAGAAAAACAAATGAAAGGAATTAGAGTAAGTAATGAGGAAACCAAATTATCACCCTCTGCAGGTAATATGATAGTATACTTAGAGAATCAACTAAAAAGCTACTGGAAACAATTCACAACTTTAGTAAATGTGCAGGATACAAAATAAATCCCCATAAATTGTCAGCATTTCTATATGTTACCAACAAAGTCCCGCAGCAAGAGATGGAAAGGGAAATTCTATTTAAAATAACCATAGGTAATATAAAATATTTGGGAGCTTACCTGTCAAGACAAAGTCAGGAACTATATAAATGCAATTGTAAAACATTTTCCATACAAATAAAATCAGATATAATCAATTTGAAGAATATTGAGTGTTTATCAGTAGACTAAGCTTACATAATAAAAATGACAATTCTACCAAAACTAATCTATTTATTCAGTGCCATTCCAATCAAACTCCCAAGGAATTATTTTATAGAGCTAGAAAAAAAATAAAACAAAATTCACCTGGAAGAACAAAAGGTCAAGAATTTCAAGGGAATTAATGAAAAAATCGCAAATGAAGGTGGCCTTGCGGTACCAGACCTAAAACTATATTATAAAGCAGCAGTCATCAAAACCATTTGGTAGTGGCTAAGAAGTAGAGTAGGCAATCAGTGGAATAAATTAGGGTCACAAAACACATTAGTCAAGGATTATGATAATCTAATGTTTAACAAATCTAAAGATTCCACTTCTAAGATAAGAACTCACTATATGACAAAAATTGCTGGGAAAATTTGAAATTAGTATTGCAGAAATTAGCCATTGAATGGGTTCGTGATTTAGACATAAAGAATGATATTGTAGTTAGAAGAACAAAGCAGTCTGTCTCTCAAATCTGTGGCCAAAGAAGAACTAGAGTACATTATGGAATGCAAAATGGATAATTTTGATTATATTAAGTTAAAAAGTTTTTGTACAAGCAAAATCAATGCAGACAAGATTAGAAGGGAAACAATAAGGTAGGAAAAAAAATTTAATCCAATAGTTCTGATAAAGACCTTATTTCTAAAATATAAAATATGACAGGAAAAGATAATGATGAATGTTGGAGGGCACGTGGGAAAAACTTGGATGCTAATACATTGTTGGTGGAGTTGTGAACTGATTTAAAGAACAATATGGGACTATGCCCAAAGGGCTGTCAAATAGTGCATGACCTTTAATCCAACAGTGTCTTTGCTGTGTGTCCTGTGTCCCAAAGAAACCATAAAAAAGGAGAAAGACCCACATGTGCAAAAATGTTTGTAAGTAGCTCTTTTTTGAGGTAGCAAAGAATTGTAAAGTTAGTAGATGCCCATCAATTGGGAAATGGCTGATTAAGTTATGGGATATTATTGTTCTATAAGAAATCATCAACAAGATGATTTCAGAAAGACCTGGCAAGACCTACATGAACTAATGCTAAGTGAAATGAGTGGAGCCAGAAGAACATTGTGCACAGAACAACAATCAGTTCTGATGAGCGTGGCTCTTTTCCATGACAAGGTGATTTAGGCCAGTTCCAATAGCATTGTGATGGAGAGAGCCATTTGCACGCAGTGAGAGGACTATGGGGACTGAGTGTGGATCACAATATAGAATTTTCACCTTTTTTGTTGTTGTTTGCTTGCATTTTGTTTTCTTTCAATTTATTTCCCTTTTTGATCTGATTTTTCTTGTGCAGCATGATATTTGTGGAAATATGTATAGAAAAATTGCATTTTTAACATATATTGAATTGCTTGCTGTCTAGGGGAGGAGGTGAGAAGTAGAGAGGGAGAAAAAAATTGGAACACAGGGTTGTGCAGGGTGAATGTTGGAAACTATCGATGCATGTGTTTTAAAAATAAAAAGCTTTAAAAATAAATAAAAAATATTATTCTGAGGGTTTACCAAACTACCCAAGGAATCCAGTACACACAAAAATATTGAGAATCCCTACCTTAATGTAAAGTCTTTCTTACTCTTAATCTAGTCTTCTTTTTCAATATTAATAATCATGATGAAAAATAATTAACATTTATATAATGTTTCAAGCTTTATAAAATGATTTATATTTATATAAAATCTTTTTTGATCTTCCCAATAACTCTATAAGAGGTGCTATTATTAGCTCCATTTTACAGAGAAGGAAACTGAGGTAAGAGAGATTTAAAGGACTTGCTCAGAGTTATATGACTAGAAGAGTTTTTATTTAAGTCTCATTGACTTCAACTCTCTGACATGTAAACAATTGTAACAGGTGACCTCCCCATTGCATAACTATCTGACTATGGAACAGCTATTCTGTAAGCCTTCAGAGATATATAAATTCCCATTTATTGGCAGGCTCTGGTCATATATTCTCTATCTCATTGTCAATCTGAAGAGTAGAAATTAAATTTTACTCTGGAAAAATAAGAGAAAAAAAAAAGCAGTGACTTCCATACATAAGATAACTTGTCTAAATCGGAGGAAAACAACAAAACATCTTTCCCATCCTAGTTATTCCAAAAAGGTATTGAGAGCTTCTCTATTATTGAGTATTATAATCCCGTTTAGGAGTATTATAATCTCCTAAGGAAAACAAAATGTGTTAAATGATCTAAATCTCAGCTACATTATACCCTCTAGAGTGATCTCAAACATTGTTGGAGGAGTAATCTAACCATCCTCTTTTGCCCCTCCTGAATTCTAGTCTCCCCTGGCCATTTCTCCTAATGAAAGTTAACTCACAGAAAATTTTCAATTTGGGATTATATTCTTGCCCATGGCTAAATCATTCTTCCCCACTTTTGTAAGAGATTTCCCCTCAAAAAAAATTATCTACTTCTATTCTCTCAAAGGATTTGATTTTTGCAGTTCTTAAAGATTCCCAAGTGAGTTATAGCATATATGAGAAACTCCAAAGTAGTTCTGGATCAATTTCCTTTAACAAACATATATTAAAATATATAATATGTTCCCTAGCAATATGCTAGGCATTGATGATTTTAAAAAAACCAATAATTAAACAGTCACTACATTTGAGGAACATACATTCCACAGATATATAGATTAGTAATAGCCTATTATAATTAAACTTGATTTTAGCCTGGGAGCAACATAATGGCCCTTATGGTCCATTTCTGCTTTAGGAAATTTATTTTAGGCTAAAAGTTATGAGCTCAGTCACAACTGGTCTGGGCTTCCAGTTAGGAAAATTCTTAATGTCTAGACAGAGTTTGGATTCTCTGCATAACTTAATATTTATATTTCTTTCTAGTTAACCCAGATTGGTCTTTTTGTGGTTGGAGCAAAATTCAATTTACTAGAAACTTTTGAATGTCAAATAGCAGCATATATTATGGTAGCTGTGAATAGAAAGGTAGCAGAAGAAAGAGCCAAACATTCTTAGAGACTTCCCTCACCCAGTTCTTCTGCTCCAAGATGCCTCTAGAGCCAATGACCCTCTCTGATATCTCTGTTCTCTTACACAAGACTAAAATGCCATGTTACAACTTTTTAAATGAATGTGATTTTTAACTAGTTTGATCAATTATGGACAAGTCCTGAGGGTCGACCAAATTTTCTTGATTATTCAAACATAATTGTTATAATTTCACTACAGTTAGAAGGAAATTTTGACTTATAGTTTAAGGTCTACAGATTGATTAACTGGACATCATCTCACTTAGCCTTAGGATTGAGGAAATCATGACACCTTTATGATAATGGAGGGAAGGAGGTAACTAATAGTTGAGGGGCCCAGAGAAGCCTCATGTAGAAAATAGTGTTTGAACTGAGATTGGAAGGGAAGTAGGGATTCTAAGTAACAGAAGTCAGGAAAGAAGGTATTCCAGGCATCAGGGATACCCTGAGCAAAGTCACAGAGTTTGGAGATGTATCATATGTGAGAAACAAAAAGAAAGCCAGCTTGGGTAGATTGAAGCATATGTGAGAGTAGTGTATAATACAGTTAAGTTTAATTAATAATGAATTTTGTGAAGTAGGTACATGTATTCAAATTCAAAATTATTTGAAATTATGATTATATAAAATATCATAATTCAAGATGGTGGAAATATGCAGTACAAATTCAAATAATGCAACCATTTCATGACTTATTAATCCTAATAATTGGGACTTAGTTTTATGACTAGAAAGGAAGGTTGTAGTCAAGTTATAAAAGACTTTAATTGACAGAAATGTTTATATTTGATTTAATAAAGAATCACTAGAATGAACTTAGACTTCATACTGGAAAAGATATTAATATAATGACTGAGAAAGACTTTGCTTTCTCTCTTGTTCCAATCTGTTACTAAGCATTAAAAATTGATTTTAAGCCAAAAGAGACCTTAAGTATAATGCAATCCAATTGTTTTATTTAATAGAGAAACTGAGACCAACCAAAGAGAAGTGACATATCCTGACAAAGCAAATAAGAGATCTAAGCATCCAACTCAGGTGTTCTGTTTGTATTTCTGAAGCTCCCACTCTAACACAATGTCTCTCTGTAGTACTGGGTCAAATGTGCCTGAAGATCAATTAGTTGTTATTTTCCTTAACAAATCTTTATCACTTGACCAAATTCACGAAGCTATGTGAGTTCCCCATGCTGGAAACGGGTCTGTTTTTCCTCCTGTCTTGGAGTGCTTTCTTGTCTGCAGAAGCTGCGGGTCTGACAGGTTAGTACTTCATTTGGCAGAGCCAGTGGATGTGGGGACATAAATTTGTGTGTATCTTTCCATGATGGAGTTGAAGATGAAATGGAGTTTTCCTTAAAGGAATCTCATTTGGACTAGACCTCTACTGTATGCCCTGGAAAACAAACAAAGAAACAAAAAAAGATCATAATTCATCTGTTCTCTATAAGACAGCTTAAAGGAAAGTCTCCAGAATGCTATTTCTCCTACTTTCATTACTGGTCAGTGAGATGTTGAAATCTAAAAGTGATCAATTTATAGAGGTGACAGATGACTTTATAAATGAAAGTCTCTATTTAGAGTTTTCGTGATAAACAGTTTTTCTTCTTCCATCAGCTTGGTTGAAAAGGACACTGGCTTTCCTTTAACTGTCAAAAAGCAATGACTAATGTCATCATAATTTTTTTAATTATAATTTTTGAAGTGGCAACCAAGCAGCCTGGGCCAATTTACCTCAATTATAATTCTACTAATTTTTATTAAATGTCTATTGTGTGCAATGCATTGTACTAGATACTATGTTGTTAACCACATTCAATTATACAAATATCTGACATGCAGTAGCTAAGAAAGAGGCAGTTAAATGGCTCAGTGGGTAAAGTATTGCTCCTGCAGTCAGAAAGTAGTTCAAATCCAGCCTCAGCATTTATCCGAATTAGTAACTTAACCTTCACTTGCCTTAATTTCCCAGAGAAGGAAATGGCAAACCACTCTAGCATCTTTGTCAAAAAAAAAAAAAAAAAAAAAAAACCTCCATGGGGATAGGATCCATGGGGTTACAAATAGATGAATACAACTGAACAACAACAATAATTAAGAATGACTTAAGACATTTGCATAGTTACATTACACATCCACAAACTTCCTCAAACATATTTTTAATCCATCATTTTTGATGTTTTTCACCAATAAAGAATGAATTGTTAGCTACATGCTTGACTGATAGCTCCTTGAAGGCAGGGACACTGTCATATTTATCTTTGTACTACCCTCAGCACCAAACACAGCACATTATAAATAACTGTTGTTTATTAAATATTTGTTGAATGAATTCCTCTGAAAATCAGCCACTTTGATTAAATGGTTTGGGAAGCCAGACTATCTTTGATACTGATAATGTGTACATAAATACATTCAATGATTGAATGCTTTTCCATGCTAGAGTTCAATGTGACCTGAGGCAAAATGCTAACCTTGAAGAAATTTCTTTTGGAAATTTTTCACCTCCCTTTCAACAATCCTTCACTTCTGTCTGCTCCCCTTCTTCCCCTTGGCATTTATCTTGGATTTTATTTATCTTGTAGTATCTTGCTTTCAGTTAGTAGGAAAGAATTTTGCACTAATAGTATCCCAGTATCCCTAAATCTCTGAGTTGGAAGGAAACTCAACAGTTGTTATCAACCTGAATTTGAATAAGAATTCTTGTGGGATATATAAAAATGTATGTATCTGATTTCCTGGAAGATCCTATAAAGTATATCTTCAAAGTCTTAATTCAGTTGTAAACTTTAATTGCTTACAACTGCACTAAGAATTTTGGGATACCCTGAATTTTATAATTGTATTATACAGACGCCATTACAACTGATGTTTCAAAATTAACTCTCATTTTTTTTTATTTTGGTTTGTTTGGGTTTTTACCATTAAGGTGATGGATCACAATCTCTGCCAGTTTACCTCTACTTTTGTTATCCCCATATGAACATTGTCATCATCTGTCTTTTGGAAGGAGATAGGAATGACTATGTTATCAAGATCACAGTGTTCATTTTAAATCTAAGCTAAACCAATGATGGACTTGGACCTGTGATCCCATTCATTTTCTCTTATTATGTGTCACCATGAAAAAAATTATTTTTGAAAAACTAAAAACTGATTTTCTTTTTGACACACAATATCTATTAGGCTGAGCCTTTTTGAGAGTAGTGTTCCCTTATATAAACTACCTGCTCAGGAAAGTTTTGAGTGCTCACTATCAATCCTAACTCTACCTCTCAACAATCTCCTCAGCACTAGTGAAAGTATCTTGATCTCTTGTCCTCAGAAAAGGGGATTTTCCGCAGTGCTAAAATAATTCTTAAAATCAATGAAAAAAAGTTTCATGAGAAAAACCTCAGTATTTTTCCATGTTCTGAAAAATAAAAAATTCACTTACAAACTGATTATACTTCTTTTTGTGAATATTGTTAAGAGATAAAGTAGGTTCTATTGGCCTACTTGTTTAAAGTTAAAAAAAGACAGGCAGTTAGCTAATTCATATGGACTGTTCCAATGGTCAGAATCTTAGTAGTCAGCATTTAGTGGGGTGGAAAGAGGAATGAATATTTGATGTGACATGAATTAAGAAATAGAGAAATAAGTATAGTCCAAGTGCAGGGTTCTTAATCTTTTGTTGTAGATCAGGGACCTTTTTGGCAATCTGAGGAAGCTTATAGACCTTTTCCCAGAACCAAGTTTTTAAATGTATGAAATAAAACATATAGTTTTATAAGAGAAACCAGTTGTATTAAAATTTAGTTAAATATTTTATCAAAACATTTTTAAAACAAACAAGTTTACTGACTCCAAGATAGGAACATATAATTGTAAAGAAAGAAAGAATTACAACTAGAGAGAACCCCTAGATTTTTATTCAGGCTTTTGTAAAGAAGGCATCTTTAATTACCGTACCATTTAAATATTCAATTTTACTGTAAAAGACTGTGTTACAAATTAGGTTATCAAAAAAGAGAAAGAGAGAAAAAATGCCTATCCCAAGTTTGTCAGACAATAGTAATGGCTGTTGTCCTACATTCTCGAGGAGTGCCAAAATTTCATGACTATGTTAGAGTCTAGTTACAGTGTGTCCCACTGTAGCTGATCCGAATAATATGTACTCAGAATGCTCTGCTACAGCTTGGATACAAATAGTCCATATGAATATTTGGGTGGACTCTCTAACTTTGCACATCTCATAAATACCTTAGCAAAATCGCAGGGATTTAAGGTTTGCAAAGTGCTTTCATTTGGTCCTCACAACAATCTTGGAAAATAGATGCTATGATTATCTCCATTTTATAGCTGAGAAAACTGAAGGAGAGTGAGGTTAAGACATACAGTTAGTAAGTGTCTGAGTTTGCACTCGAACCTGGGACTTCTTGACTCCAAGTCAGACATTCTATTGTTGTCCTACTGAGGTTCTACTGCCAATGGAAATGAGACTGTACTTAGGTACTCTAGGGATCACTAATAGGATACTCTTATTTTACAATGGTCCTCTGCTAGTCAATATACCTAATATTTTTATAGCACTGATCATAGAAAGGGCTGAAAGAGAGCTGTGATAAAAATCCAAGGCTGAGTCATGTAACTAAGAAGTGGCTATAAAAATACTTCAGTCATCACGATAGGATTAGAAAACCAGAGACATGTTGTACAGGATAAGATAACATTATTTTTAACATTTGAGAGCTGAGACCACCAAAACTGGTGAGATTAAAATTTTTCACATCTCCACAATCCTGGTTGCTAATATGACATAATTGTAGCAATGCATTTCTATACATCTCTCCCTGCAAAGGAGTATATATTCAAGAACTTGTTAGCTAGAAAATCCCTGGTTAACTTGGAGGTAAAGGGGAAGAGAGAATTTTTGTAGTGGGTTTCTTCCAGAAAGCTCTCAATTCTAAGTTCTAATAAATCAAACTTTCTAAAAATAAGAGCTATTCTCAATTCATAAATGGTCGAAGAAATGGACAGGCAGTTTTCAAAAGAAGAAAACCAAGCAATCAACAAACATGAAAAAAATTCTCTGAATCATTAATACTTTAAGAAAGAAAAATGAAAACCATTCACACCCATCAGATTGGCAAAGATACTTTTTTAAAAGACAAGTGTTTAAATGTGTGCACAGTAATACTCTACTGGTGAATTTATCCCACCATCCTGAGAAGCAATTTGGCACTATAATCAAAAAATCAATAAACTATGAATACTTTGACCCAGAAATACTACTTCTAGACTTCTTTATCCAAAATAATCAAAGAAATAGAAAAATGGATCCATATTTACAAAAATATTTATAGCAGCCCTTTTCACTGAAACAAAGAACTGGGGAATGACTGAATAAATCATGGTATACAAATATGATAGAATATTATTATACTATAAAATGACTAAAGAAATGGATTTAAAGAAATCTGGGAAGACTTGTATATACTTGGACACATTGATGCAAAGTAAAATGGATAGAAAACGGTTAACAATTTATATAATAACAATGGCAGGGTAATGATTTATACAATAACAATGGCATTATAAAGATTTATTTTAAAAGACTTTAAAATTCTGATCAGTGCAATGATCAACTATAATTCCAAAACACCAGGTATGACAAAGTATACTATCTACTTCCTAATAGAGAGTAATTCGTCGCAAATACTAATACATTTTTAGACAATACCAATGTAGTTTTTTCTTTTTTCTTTTTTTTTTATTGACTATAGATATTTTAAAATGTATTTTTCCAGTTGTATGTGAGGAAGAGAGAAAGCAAATACTCATTAATTGAAATTATTTTGGGGGGAAATGGTGAATTTCCCCCTTTTTGAAAGAGTTATAAAACTATCAGGAGAATCTGTATCAAAATTTTGTTACCCCCTACTGTCAGACAAAGAACACATAAGAACATATGCTACAGGGTCTCTTGTTCATCACCCTGAGCTAGCTTTGGCTTTTTTGAATGTGTTATAGGCTGATTCAATGGGGCAGAGAGATTTGTATTCTCATCGTTATTGGAAAGAGCTGTTCTCTTCTTGCTCTGCAAATACATTGTTCTATCTTCCTAATTATAAAAATAGTCTGAGTTAATGGGTGCTACTATAACTTGGTAAATTCTACCATCTTATTATCTGGCATCAAAATTCTCAAGTCTCAGTCCTACTTTAAGCCCCCATGATCACAACTTTATGTGAAAAAGCATTTGTCCCAAACTTCTGTCTCTCTACAACACTGATATCAAACTCAAAAAGAAATGGAGGCCACTAATCTATACATATGGATCCCTGCAACTGTATATTGATTTTGAAAATATTAACATTATCTTTTATCATATGTTTATTTATTTTGTTAAATATTAAAAATTAAATTTGTATTAAAATTGTATATAAAAATTAAAATTGTATTTTAATCTGGTTCAAGTCATAGTCAGGAATTTTGTGCCCTACATGTGGCTCTGTTTGACACCTTTGCTCTAAAATAGTAGATCTGAGAGTCAAATCTGCTTTTAAAAAAAGTAATTATAGAACCTACTCTAGCTATATGGAGGTCATTCAAAATTTCTATGGAAAGATGTTGGTCTACTTATTTTTCACCACCCTTTTATCTATTATTTTTCCCCATGAGAATGTAAGAAAGTAGGAACTGTCTTATTTTGTGTTTTGGTTTTTGTTTTGTTTTATATCTAACTCAACACAATTTCTGGCACATAATCATTTTATAAATGACTAGTCTATTTTCCTTCCTTCCTTCCTTCCTTCCTTCCTTCCTTCCTTACTTCCTTCCTTCCTTCCTCTGCTTTCTTTCCTTTTACTTTCTTTTCTCTTTCTCTCCTTCTTTTTTCCTATTTCTTCTATTTTTCTATTTCTTCTTTAAGACAGTCACATTTAAATGCACTCTTGATGATTATCAGTTTCTCTAAACTATTAGCTGTTTTACTTCAAATGATTCCTCGGAAAAAAAGGCATAGGGAGCAAAATAAAATAAATAATCAGTGTTTCAATGTGGTCACAGTCTCAATAGTCATATGAGAATCATTTGATTTTCCTGCAAAAGGATATTGAGGATATTGAAACCACAATCCCAATAGTCATATGCGAATCATTTGATTTTCCTACAAAAGGATATTGAGGATCCTGAAAAAGGAGAATGGTTTAGAAGAGAATGGTACCTTTTGAGATCCTAAAATATTTTCTTATATGTATTTCCTCACTGGAAGTACTTGGGGGTTTTCAGAAGATTTAGAAATATTAATCAAGAGGCAGAAATGCTTGGTAGATTCCAACAATCTATAGGTCCTTTGTTACCAGAAGAACCATCCACATCAGAAAGGATTTCACTAATTCTATCAATACCACTAATTGGTCTGTGATGCATATACCAAGACCTCCTTCCTAACTAATCTGATCTTTCACTTTTGCTTGACAACCACAAAATTATCCTGGAATGGTTTGAATCAAGTTCACTGTGTTTTGCATGGTTCACAAAGAAGATAAGAATGTTATTAATATATATGTATAGTTCTCTGTTCAACAGTTCAAGAGAGATGGTATCTGTTAAGTAATAGAAAGGGAAAGGTACATTACAGATTCCAAATTCATTCCAAGATATTCATACTGTCCAAACTATATCCCAAATGGAACTTCCATTTGTTCCCTTGGCAAATTTATTGTATGTCTGTTTTAGGTCATTTTTTCATGATCCTTAATGATCTAAAAATGTCTAGAATCAATGGCAGGGGAAGTCCAATCACAGATGGAGTGCAAAATAGTCAAGAGACTCATGTTTTTGAATTGTCCCTTTCCACAGATTTCCAGAATGATTATTAAGAGTTCTGTAGCTTTGATACATTTTGAACTTAGACGACACTTCTTTCCCCTCACTAAAAACCCACTAGCCTCCATAGATGGTATATATTATAATGTAACATATTGATATGCTTTCATGCTTTGTATTTATATCCCACCACTTAGCACAATGTCTGGCACATAGCAGAGGCTTTAAACAGTTCCTTGATTGATATCATTCAAGCCTCAAAAAATAACATGGTAACAAAGATATTATACCCACTTTGAAAAAGAAGAAATAGAAGCAAAAAGAGAATAAGTGACTTGCTTATAGTGGGAATTGAACTTAGCTTTTCTTCATTTCAGGTTTACTACTTGATCCTCAATATTACATTAGCTTTCTTAAAACAAGCAAATCTCTTGTAGAGCAGGGCTTCTCAAACTTTTTCCATTCATGATTCCTTTTTGCCTGAGAAATTTTCATATGTCCCTGTGTGTGTGTGTGTGTGTGTGTGTGTGTGTGTGTGTGTGTGTGTGTATATATATATATATATATATATATATATATAACATTTACTGACAAGAAATCATATCTTCATAACTCCCACATTCAGCTACAAGACCCCATCTAGGGTTATGATCCACAGCTTAAGAAGCTGAACACTAAAAATCTATGGCCAAGAATTCTTTAAGGACCTGGCTTCTGGACCTATTGGTCATAATCAAGTTAAGATGAAACTGAAATTTGCAATACCAACTTTTCTCTTTCTAAAGAAAGGACCTCTATGTCATTTAGAGTTTTGCCATAGAATTTATTGGTATGCTCTGAGACCTCCTAGGGCTTTTACCAACCTGTCTACTTCACCCTTAAGACTTCTGGACATTTTCTTAGAAGAACTCTCTTTTATATGTTATTTTTGCTAATTTAAGCTATGAGCATCTTGAGAGAAGGGACTGTCTCACTTATTCTCTCTATTTTTTTCTCTTTTTTTGGAGTTAAGTGCCCAAGATCACACAGCTAGTAAGTGTCTGAGGACAGATTTGAACTCAAGTCCTCCTGATCAGATGCTTTATCTACTGTCACCTCACTGCCCCTCCAGCTGCTATTCTCAATGCTTAGCACAATACTTGACACATATTGAGGATTTAATAAATGTATTTCATTCATACATTCATCCAAGTTTTTAAAAAAAATGCTATCCCAAACTTCCCACCCTGTGTTCCAGTGCCAATATGACTAGACAGACAGGGAGCTTGAATTCCATTGGCATGAATAAATATTCAGGCACTACAAGCCTAAGTGGGGAGAAGAGAAATAAACCATATCTATTAAAATGTTTATAAATTTTTATGATGGTGTTATTTCTGAGTAAATTGGGGCCACAGTTTATCTGTGATAATGGACTGGTTCCAATATAGTATATCTGTAGAATTCTTAAAGGTAGTATAAAGTCTATATTGTTAGTTTATGAGCTTTAGACTTAAGAGTCAGGGAGTTTTGAGTTCATTTACTTGAACCTTGGACATTTATTAGTTGGATGATCTTGGTCAAGTCACAAAAGTACTTTCAGCCTCAATTTCCTCATCAGTAAGATAGCAATGATAATAAAACTTAGCAAACATGATCACAGTATATAACACATATAACATTTTGAAAATTTTAATGTACTACATAAATATTAGCTCTTAGCAATGACAGTAGCCTCTAGTAAGTATTTCTGTCTATCTTTGTCCTAAGAGAGGAGGGAAAAGAAGGGAATAAGCATTTGGTACCTTCTTTGACATTTACTATGTATCAGGAATTGTGCTAAATGTTTTGTTTTGTTGTGGTGTTGTGGGTATTTTTTTACACTTATCATCTTGTTTGATCTTCCCAAGAGCCCTAGGAAGGGAGGTGTTTTAATTATCCTCATTTTACATCTGAGGAAACTGAGGCACACGGAGGTTAAGGGACTTGGCCAGAATCACAAAGCTAGTATTAGAGGTCAGATTTAAATTCAGGTCTCCCTGACCCCACCAGATCCAGTGCTTTATTCACTGTGCCGCCTAGCCACCCCTAGGTAATAAACAAATACCCTAGAATACATTAGGTAAGCAAGATTCTTTTTTATATCTTTTTATAAGGTTATGTTTTGTTATGATGCAACATATCATCCCCCCAAACAACAATCAGTACTTTCCTTCCAGGAGCATTCTCCAGCAGCAGCTAAATAATATCCCCTAACAGTATGACTGTGGCTGATGGTACACTGGGGGAAAAGGTGGAAGATTTTCACTTTCACAGCATCTTAACCAACACAGTCTTATATTGTAGTGACCTGTGCTTTGTTACCTTTTCATGACGTCTTTAGCCTTCCTGTTGTAATCAGTGGGTATAGTTTGCATGTGTTAGTCATTGGGTATAGTATGTAGATAGATAGATAGATAGATAGATAGATAGATAGATAGATGGATGGATGGATGATACACACATATACATGGAAAGATATAGAGATGGATGGATGGATGGATGGATGGATGATACACACAGATATATAGATAGATAGATAGATAGATAGATAGATAGATAGATAGATAGATATAAAGATGGATGGGTGGATGAATAGATGATAAACAGATGGTTAGATAAATGGATAGATGGATGGATGGATAGATGATAGACACAGATAGATATGGAAATATAGATAGATGGATGGATAAATAGGTATGGATAGATGATAGATACAAACAGATAGTGAGATAAAATTTCTAACATGGTGTTTACTATGTGCCAGGCGCTGTTCTATGTGTTTTATAATTATTATCTCATTTGATCCTTACTACAACTCAGTGTATATCTAAGGCAAGATTTGAACTCAGGTCTTCTTGATGATGAGACTATTCCTTTCTCTA
The DNA here is from genome assembly GCF_016432865.1 of Antechinus flavipes. NCBI lineage: Eukaryota > Metazoa > Chordata > Mammalia > Dasyuromorphia > Dasyuridae > Antechinus > Antechinus flavipes. The sequence goes on from NC_067400.1 coordinate 49,800,401, forward strand.
AGACATTATTTTGTCTCAGCACTAACAACCTATATGGAGTTTTATCATTTTTTCCTGAATTTGTTTTCAAATAGCATCTGATTTTTACTGTTTATACCGTTACATTGTGATTTTTTTGGTTGTTGTCATCCATTTGTTTTTTGTTTTTGTGAGACTATTGAGGTTAAGTGACTTGCCCAGAGTCCCACAGCTAAAAGTGTTGGATTTGAACTCATGTCTTTTTTTGACTACAGGGTTGGCACTCTATCCACTGCACTAACTGCCCTTGTTTATATCATTATAGCACAGATAAATGGTGTCAAGAGGCCTGATTCCATATCTGATAAAGCCTTGAATAACCCATCACTTATGAAGTCATTGTTTAGGCAGATGATCCTATATTTGGTCAGTTGATGTGTCATAGATCTCTTACCCAGACACGGTAAACTGCCTTCTCCTACCTTTGCCCAAGTTCCCCTGTCTCAGCTTCCCTCTAGTGACTCCCACCAGGAGAAGGAGATATGGAAACCTTTACATCCCCATTCCTGTGGAAGGCAAGCCAGAGTACCCACTCTCCTCCAACCTTTTGGCCCACACTCTCATCAGATGGTCAAGAGGATCTGGTCTTCCTTACTAGAATAACATGGCTACTCACATCACTGGGATGATTAAGGGGTTACCAGTCACAGTCCTTCCTGTAAGGTGGAGAATTAAGAGGTCTTACCACCCCCTACTAGCATCAGTATCTTTCCCATCAGTGCACCCTAAGAATTCCCACTTACTCTGAAAACCCTTTGGGTCTTTCCATTCACTCTTAGACTGATCCCTCAACACACAAAGTCATTTCCAGTTAGAGCATGAACTACTTAAGGGAAGGTACAATCCTATTTTCTTGTTTGCATCCCCATCCCTAAATACAGTAAATGTTTTCTTTCCTTCCCTCCCTCCCGCCTTTCCTCTCTTCCTCCCTCCTTCTCTTCCTTTTTTCCTCCCTCCCTCCTTTCCTCCCTCCCTCTTTTCCTTCCTTCCTTCCTTCCTCCCACCCTCTCTCCTTCCCTTCCCTTCCCTTCCCTTCCCTTTCTTCCTTCCTATCTTCCTTCTCTCCTTCCTTTCCTTTCTTTCTTCCTTCCTTTCTTTCTTCCCTTTTTCCTTCTTTCCTTTTTTCTTCTTCCTTCTTTCCTTCCTTTTTCTTCACTTCCTTCCTTCCTTTCCTCCTTCCTATCTTTCTTTCTATTTTTTACTCTAACATAACCAAACATCTCAACTACTTTCCTTTTATTTCTATTATGTAGTTCCTATTATTATTTCTATTACACAAACTTAAATGTTCTGTCATAATACTTTCCTGTATAAAGTAACTTCATGTTGAAAGGTGAAGTGTCCTTAGCATTGTCGGACACCCATTAAGCTATAGCATTAAAATTAGAAGCTAGTTCAGTTTTGTATTCTCTTCAGGTAGTAAATAACATCTCGGGTCACCACAGCCTCACAGCCAACAGTAGTTTCTGTAACTAACACATCTGCATAAAAGAAGTTCATGGGTGACTAGGAATTTCAGACGTTCAATTGTTTCTGCTTGGCGGTGCTGATGTCTCCAAGGCTTCTTTGGATGAGCTTGTCCTGAATAGCTTTATCCACTTGTGAATGTTGTTGCTTCTTGCCCGGTTTATCCCTCCCCAAATACATTGTAATACTTTTATTTCCGATGAGCAAAACTTTTCAAATGCCTTCATATATTTTCCATGCTGTTTTCCAGTTTTCAGACTATTGATCAATAAAAAGAGTTTCTCGGGAAATATTGTGCTTTAGAAAGAGAACTCCAAGTTCTATCACCTAGGGAAAATGCTGTTAAATGTTTAATAACTGGCTTTCCAAATATCTATATCTCTATCATCTATCTGTTGAGGTGGAAGACACCCCAACAATGTAAGGGTCCTCAGGTCAGTGTCTCAGGTATGGAGATAGAATTCACACACTCAGTTTGTCTCCAAGTTTAGGGGCAAAGATTTATTGCACTACTAATAGCAGACTAAATTACAAAAGAAGTAAAAAAAAAAAAAAAAAAAGAACCAGGGGCAAGATGATAAATTTATGGGGAAAAGTTAAAGAAACCAAGTGCTTCATTTACTGATTTTACTAGTTATTTATTTTACTACTTTATTTATTACTGATGCTAATTTTATGGCTTAGAAGTGGAATTGAGAAATAGTCTAGTTCTGATTTTGTGCGCAGGTGCAAAATCCATAATTTTTTGGCCAGAGCTCATAGGTAGGAGAAGAGGGGAAGGAGGGAACTTTCCAAAGATTGTTTTTAGGCCTGAAATGTCACTATATCAAGTGGCAGACACCCAATTTTGTTCTACGCCTGCATCAACTTTAACTACCTCATTATTGTTGCTCATTAGTCTTATTACTGACCAACAGGCTGTTATCTGACAGCCAGCAATATTTGTAGCCATAGCATCCTGGTCATATAGAGTAAACTGGGATGGGATAACCTATGGGAAGAAATTTATCATTTCCAACCACATCACTCCAAAGTCAAGTGGTTTCAGAGCCACTGCTACATCTCCCCTAGTTGTACCACATCATATCTATCTATTTTCATGTGTGTGTGTGTGTGTATACACACACACACACAAATTATGGATATATATATATATAGTTTACATACCTATATCCATACAATATGCTTTAGAATTTATTTGTATAATAAGCACTTTCACCATTACATTATTACATCTAAACAATCAACAAAACAATAAATCAAGTCCTGATTTGTAGTTTGCCGATTCTGAAGTGTGAATGCTCATGCTGGAAAATTAATAATTGGTTCTCCAATGGTCCAAAGAGACTTCAGCACACTTCTACAGCCACCTAAGAATAAAAGTCCTCTAAGCTTGTAACATCTTGGGACTTCAGTTTCTTCAAGCACCCTATCTCACCCCACCTTCATTTGAAACAGAACAATTGGGAAGGTGGTCTGCAAGGTCTATTAGAGCCAGAAATGAAGATCCTATAATATGCCTTTAATCAATCAGTCAGTTAACAAGCATGCTTACTATGTGCTGGGGATAAAGGTGGGGAAGGATTGAAGAATCCTTGACTGTGCTCAAGGAGTTTATATAATATCAATAAAGTATTTCCAATTAAAGTGGTATCCAATCACAGCTATTGAGAGAAAGCTGTCTCTGTCCTCCTGATGGAGAGATGAGGGAGACACTGAGGGTCCAGAATGAGATATATTTTTGTTGTGGCCAATGTAGGAATTTGTTTTGCTCCAACACACAAGTTTGCTACAGGGGTTTTGTTTTTATTTTTCCTTTCATTCTGAAAGAGAAAATAAATGCTTGCTATTTGGGAGAAAACGTTCAAGACAAAAATAAAAAAAGTATTCAGCAAGTTTTAACAGAAAATCATTTCAAAGGATACACAGGTGCCCATCATACTAATTATTCTTGGATATTGCTTTTGCGCTCTGACCTTAGATTTACAGAATTTGGTGCAATGCAGTATTTTGTCACAAAGGTCTTAAGGTAGAATCCATGTTGCAAAATACTTTACAAAGATTATCTCATTATATCCTGACAATAGGCCTAAAAGGTTGGTGCTATTATTTATTGTTCCAATTTGATGGATGGGGACATTAAGATTAAAGTGACATGTACAAGATCAATAGGTAGTAAGTTTCTGAGCTTAAATTTGGGCATAGTTCTCTCCTTGTCTCCAGGTTCACCATTCTATCCACTGCAACACCTAGCTGCCTATATGTAACAAAAAATCAGGTCAAATTACAGTTGGGAGACGTGTTTTCACACCTCTGATCCTATGCCTGCTCTCTATCTGGTTGAGACAAATACTGACACTTCTTTGAGCCTTTACTTTATCTATAAAAATAAAGGATTTACGCTAAGTAAACCCTGACTAGGCAATAATGGTTTTCTTAGAGTAGTATTAATAACCAATTAAAATCGTTGCTTCCAAAATCTTCGAAAAACAAAGGACTTAAATTCTGTGAAAATTCATCACACCGTAACAGATTGGGTTGTACAATACTCAACCATCACATCCCATAAAGGTCATCTATTTCATCTATTATTTAAGTATGGTACAAAAAAAAAAAGTACTGAGTCTGGAACAAGAGAACTGGGGTTGAAATCTCCTTTTGCTATTTACTACAGGTGTAATGTTGGGCAGTCACTTTACCACAGTTTCTCCCTTTATAGGATGAGAGATCTTACGTGACCTTTAGGGTCCTTTCCAATTCTAAAACTATGGTTCTGTGAATCTTCTCCGTCAGAAACTGTTTACAAGACTGCAACACCCAAGTTTGTAAAAGATTAGGATTATTTTCACTCAGAGATCTTTCCTGGCATTGGCCAATTGAATAAGTGGTGGGCTGAATCCCAAAGTATGAGCAGGGCACAATCACTGCCCTCACTCTGGATTCTATAGTTCCACTCATTAAAATGCACAATAGTAATTTGGACATTGCATTACTTCTTCTTCTTCTTCTTCTTCTTCTTCTTCTTCTTCTTCTTCTTCTTCTTCTTCTTCTTCTTTTTCTTCTTCTTCTTCTTCTTCTTCTTCTTCTCCTCCTCCTCCTCCTCCTCCTCCTCTTCTTCCTCCTCCTCCTCCTCCTTCTCCTTCTCCTCCTCCTCCTCCTCCTCCTCCTCCTCCTTCTCATTCTCCTCTTCTTCCTGCTCTTCCTCCTTCTCTTGTTTTTCTTCCTCCTCCTCCTGTTTTTCTTCCTCCTCCTCCTCTTCCTCCTTCTCTTCCTCTTTCTCCTCCTCCTCTTCCTCCTTCTCTTCTTTTTCCTTTTCCTCCTTCTCCTCCTCCTCCTCCTCTTCTTCCATCTCCTCCTCCTCCTTCTTCTCCTTCCCTTTCTCTTTCACTAAAAGATCAACAAAAATCAAGTCTTGATTTATAGCTTTTTTCAATTTCTGAGGTATGAATGCTCACATTAAAAATTTAACAACTAGCTCTCTCTTCAATTTGAGCTGTCTCCAGAACATCTCTTCTGTAGTGATTGCAATGATAAATCAATACTCTAGAAATTTCTTCTAGAATTTTAGTAGAAAAGGAGATATTGGGAAAAGAACACTGATTCTAAGAGCCAGAGGACCTTGATTTAATTGCTTCCAAAGCTTATCTAGGCTTATTTGGGCAAGTCACAAACATCCCTGGGAACCAGTTTCTTCATATATAAATTGAATAGTGTAGATGGCCCTTGACATCTTGGTATATAATGAGATTTTTGTCCATATCCTCCCATAATTTTGCCACATATGGTCCATCCTTGTGCTAAGTACCTTCCTCTTTTTTCTTGCATTATTGTGAAGATACCAATAGATCATATGGGTTGTCTCTTTTTCATGTCCTTTTAAAATCCAAGTTGCTGATTAATTAAAAATGAAATTACTTGAGAACTTCTTATATAGACACATCAATCTCTTTAGCTTACTCCTTTGATTCCTCATCAGATGAAATGATGAATAATAAAAGTAATATATTCTACTCTTCTGATTTGTATTTTCACATATAGATAAGCATGATAAAAATGGGGAAAATACATTATGCTATTAGGTCATTTATAACTGTAAGGCTTCATGGAGTATGTGGGTTTTGTTCTAAGCCTTGGAGGGTGATTAGAATATTAATAAACAGAGATGAGAAAAGGAGAGTACTCCAATCTCAAGGAACAACTTGAACAAATGGAAGGAAGCAGGAGAATGAAGTGTGTATGAGAGAACCACAAATAGTCCATCTGACTCAGCAAGAGCTTTGTGTGTATAACGAAGGGGGAGGAAAGAATACAACATAAGATTAGAGATGTAGATCAGAAAAATCCTCACCAAGTTATTTCCATTGACTTCAGATTTCTCCAGTGATGATACATAAGGCTTTTCTGTGGTAATTAGGGAAATTAAAGACCAAAATACGGATTTTGATGAACCAGGCTATGAAAATACTTTATGCCTGTCTATAACTCCAAGAAGCTGTATCTCACAGTATTTCATTCTGTATTAGCTACTGTGTAGTCAAGAGTGGAACTAGAGAACTCTAATATCTCCATACAAATTGCGCCCACAGAATAAGGACAGTGTCTTGTCTCTGCTCAGTACTACACTTAACGTGTTGTGAATTAATAGAACTAACAATTGTAATTCTAATAGATACTTGACCTTCTAAAAAGAAAGTTAAAAAAGGAATATAAAAACTTATATGAATTTTTTAGGTTACAGTTGTATGCTTTTATGGCAGAAACTGCTCAAGAGTTATTCATTTTGTGAATATTATCTTTCTAATGCTTGCTCATATCTGTAAGTCCTTGTTTTATTAACCATATAAACCAGGGTTTTAAATGTTATGATCTCTGAGAGCAACTTGAATTGCGAGTTTAGTCCACATCCTCTTATTTTCCTTCCTTTCCTGCTCCATATCTTATAATGGTATATCACCCAGATGTTCTGTGACATGCTAGAAATTTAGGAAACAATGAATGTCAGTATGGCCCTTCAAAGCAGAAAAACTAGCTTCTTCTTCAACATCAGTCTATGACTTCATCACAAGAAATAAGATTCATGCCAGAATAGAGTGCTTGTCTCTGGGAAATTTGTGCTATCTCTTATCAACATTAGCTCCTTCCTGCTCTCCTAGCCAGGGTCCCAGGAAATACTAAGTAACTTGAATGTCTCATGACAATCCCTGCCTTTATAGATTTACAGTGGAATTAAGGAGGACAAACCCTTTGAGAACAATTGAATATTAGGGTAGCAACCAGGAACACAAAAGTCCAAATAAGGGAGGAATTAGTGTGGAATGAAGGACCTGGGGGAAAGAGGAAAGATTCAGCTCAGCTTTAAATGATGGGGATTGGGACAAATTCAAGATAAGACAATAGAATAACCAATGGCAAAGAGGTGAGAATGAACATGATTATCTAAAGCAGACCTCAGAATCATGCGATTAATTGACTGATAGATGTAGAAAATATAAAATTCCAAGTATTTATTGTTTGTTGATAAGATTATTGATTCTTTGAAGTCAGTGGTAGTCAAAAGGTATTTAAGAGAGATTAATGATAAAAAAAAGTGAATTCTAGAGGACATTTCATAAATTATCCATAGAATGGAAGAATCTATCTGCACATGGGGAGTCAGGAGTGCCTGTCTCTCATTGATAGATAGTATTCTGTAATAAATAGAAAACTGGCCCAGAAACAAGTTCAAGCCTTGCCTCTGACATATGCTAATGATAACCCAGGTTTTAAATTAAGAGTGGAGTAATTTTGCAGTTCTGCACCACTCTGGATTGGTGATGGGAATGCTGAGTATCATTGATGCAAAGAGAACATTTGCGTATCAGAGTACATTTGATATCTATCCCAGACACATGGAGAGAGAGAGACAGACAGACAGACAGACAGACAGACTTTGGAAGACATAAGAATATTGAGAAAGGAACTTCCTGTTCATATCTGCAGCTTCCAAAGTCTTTCTCTCTCTCTCTCTCTCTCTCTCTCTCTCTCTCTCTACATTTCAGAGGTCAGTCCCAAAAAGAATCAGATATGTTTTCTCTTAAAGAAGATATTTTCTCTTCTTTTCAAATCTCATACTTGAACTCTCCCCCATGTAAAACTGCTCTAGACTTCATTGGAAACTGGAATTACAGTTCTGTGATCCTAAGCATATTATTTTTCTATAAAGTTTTTTAAATTTTTGAGTCCTACTAACCACTCCTTCCCTCAATATGCCCTATTCCCCTTCTGTTTTCCTGCAGGGTTAGATAGATTTGAGTGTATTATTTACTCCTCAGTGCTCTAGATTCTAGAATATAGACAGCTTTCCAAGATTCTAAGTTGCAAAGAAGGTATTGATCTGAATTGGAATAGGAAAGTTCCTCATTTAGAGTTTCCTAAATCAATGAAACCATATATACAATTCTATCTCTATCCTAGTCTATCATTTCCTGGATTAGCTATTAACTATTTTTTAATTTAAAATTCAATTTTATTTTATTTTCAGATTCAATTTCTCTCCTTTCCCAACTATCCCCACTCCCCACCCCTCTACTGAGAAAGCAAGAAAAATAAAACCTGTTACAAATGTATGCAGTCAAGCAAAACAGATTCCCACATTGGCTGTGTTCCAAAAAAAAATAATAATAATAATCAGGAAAATAAATAGATGCACACACACACACATTTGTGTTTATAACAGAGAGAGAGAGAAAGAGAGATACAGAGACAGAGACAGAGATGGATAGATGGATGGATGGATGGATGTTGTTCATCCTTCATTTTCAAAGAGATCAGTGACATCATAGTTGATGTCTAGATTTACATGTAAATTTCATTTAAGTGAGGCAAAGTTAAACATCCTCAATCTCTCTTTCTGAGTCATTAAAGTCCAGTGGCAGGACAACAGAACAACTGATGATGTCCTTGGATGCAATGGATGACCTTGACATCTTTGACGTCTGATCAGTCTCAAAGCATTTCACAATGAGGCTTTAGCACACCTTCATGACCATTGGACCAAATTGTTCTCCTCTGTCCATTTCACTAAAGGGCATCTTTGCATGCTTGGGTAGACATGTCCCTAATTCACTGATGTATGAAGTTTGTTAATTATGCCCTCAAACTGGTTTAATCAATTTGTTTTACCAGGGTGTGGCTCCTGGACATACTAGAGCTTCTTAGAGCCACAGGTGATGGTTGGGTGAAAGATAGACATCAAAAGTGGATGAGCAGCCCTAAAAAGGACTCAGAGACTCCTCACATTAGAGGTCCTGGTCTTCTCTGAACATCCTAGATATGAGAGAGAGAGAGAGAAAGAGAGAGAAAGTTTCTTAATCTGAACTATTCAAAGGTTTATAATATGTTTCATGAGTCCCCTGAAATTGTGATTAGTTTTAGTATTGATCTTAAGCCTTTCAACTTGTTTGTCTTTACACTGTTATTGTTAATATACAAAGTTTTCTCCTAGTTCAGATTACTTCATTTTGCATGAGTTTATACAAGTCTTCCCTCCTTTCTCTAAAACTACCTCCTTCCCCATTTCTTACAAAACAATAACACGCCATCTAAATACCATAATTGGTTCAAAAAATCCCCAATCTTTCTTATTTCTAATTCTTGGCCATCACAAAAAAAGAGCCGTCATGAACATTTTTGTGCATATGGGTCCTTTTCCTCTTTCTTTGGTCTTTTGGAGATATAGATCTAATAGTTGGATCCAAGAGTATGGAAATTTTAATAGCTTTGGGGGCATAGATCCAAAGTGTTGTCCAGAATGGCTAGACTAGTTCATAACTCTACCAACATTGCCTTAATGTATCTATTTTTCCACAGCTTCTCTAGCACCTGCCATTTCCCATTTTTGTCAGCTTTATAAATCTGATGAGTATGAGGTGGTACCGCAGATTTAATTTCCATTTTCCTAATTATTAGAGTTTTGGACATTTTGTTTGATTCTCAATAGCTTGGATTTCTTCTTCTGAAAACTGCCTATTCATATCCCTTAACCATTGATCAATTGGAAAAAAAATCAAGAATAATGAAAGAATCTTTTTATGATACTCCTCCATTTTCCTATTTGTTAAGGTAAAAAAATAATGATACTAATGTGAAATTGTGAAGACTTAGGCTATATCATGACACTGTAAGTGGAGAAGAAAGGAAAATAGGATGATACTTTATCGCAGATTGGACATGAGGCAGTTGAAGGGAAGAGAAGCAACAGAGACGAATCTCAGGCCTTGGGAAACTTGTGCCCATCTTGTTCCAGGTGCATGTTGATATCCTGATGAAAAGAATCACGCTTTACAAGATAGTTTGCACAGTCTTAGTTTATCCCTTTCAAAGAGTTTCTTAGATAGATTCATTATAGACACTTCAGTGTGTGGGGCTTGCTAATTATTGTATCTTCTACTTTTGCTTCCAGTTGTTGCTAATTTGATGATGATCATTTGATTTATTTTGATCGTCTTTTACTTCAAGGACCAAATTTGCAGCCAGTTTCATCCCAGCCTCTTAGAAGTTGCACCTGCAAAAATGTTTAGTAGTCACATGCAAAAACCCAGGGTAGTGAAAACAAGTAGCTTTTGAGCATGTAAATGAAGGCTGATATTTCCACTATCCAGAAAGCATAGTTTTTGCTGACAAAAATTTTCCATGTGTTCTAAGGAAACCTTTCCAGGGTACCTGGCCAGAAAATTGGTTCTCTTTTTAAATCTGAAGGGTACCTTATAACCCACAAAGTCCAACCAAGCCTTTCTCAGATTTTTTTTTAACATGTGAAGAAACTGAGGCGTTAAGTGATTTGCCTAAAATCCCATAAGTGGTAAATAGCCCAGGATTTGAAACCACATTCTTTGGTTTCAAGTTCAGGATTCTTTCTTCTATATCACATATTTACTTGTAATAATCCTTTCCCATTCCATCTATATTTTAAATAATAAAATCAGCCCCACATCCCTCTGTTCTCTACTGACTTCTGTATGGAATGAGTTTTAAGGCTTACTTAATGCAGAAATATTTCTATAAAGTGAGAGGCACACAACACACACATACACACACAGACACATACACACTCACACACTCACAAGGATGTGTAGAGTAGCTATCCCAGCAAAAACTAACCCCTCTCTATGACCTTGAAAAGCTACTGGAAGTTTTTATAAGGTGCCTCAATTTTCTCAGTCAGGTAAAATATTTTTATTTTCCAATAGAAGGACATAACTTAAAAGGATCTATGATTATTGTTAATTGGTCTCGACTTCAAACAGTAGTTCTCAAACTTTCTGACCACAAGTACCTCTTACACTCTTAAAAATTATTGGAAGTCCCAAAGAACTTTTCTTTAAATGAGTTATATCTATTAATATTTTACCATATTAGAAATTAATCTGGTATTCATTCATTCTGCTGTGATAATTTTACGTAATTAATATGTATGCAGTCTGCTTTGATAGATTGTTTGGGTTGAACTATTTGAAGAAAATCTTGCCTTACATAGATATGTAATTGAAAAAAGAGGAAAGTGTCTTAATAGGTAAATAATATTTTAGAATTATTATGAAATCATTTTAACCTCATGGATGTCCTTAAAGGGGCTGAGGTACTGGGGTACCACTGCCTTAGGAAATAAGTTATAAATATTGCTTGAAAATAAAAAAGTTAATGTGTCACTCAGCTAGAAAAAATGGTAGTAGTGGTGGTGGTATGCATGTTTATGTGTGGTGGGTATTGGATAAATTTTCTCCTACCACATTGCCTTTCTTGGAAAGTCATAAGTACCAAATATTACTTGAGGGAGAGGGGGAATAAGAATACAAGACAACCTATGGCATGATACCTACTATATATTTCTGTCTAAGTCCTTTGGATAGGTAGGGCTTTATTAAGGCTCACAGCCCTATTTTCCAAAAAGACACTGGGTTACTGAGCCATTCTTCAAAAGTCAGAATCAAGAACAATTCAGCTTGATTATTTATAGCATTTTCCCCTGTGAAATTTGATTCTGTTCCTGCTTTTCAGTTTGCAAAAATAACCCCAAAGGAAGACTAGATAGGTTGTTTGAAAATTCATTTTTATAATCTGTTTCTCAGCTGATATTTTAGGAAGGGATTGGAGTGGGAGGGGTCACATTTTTCCTTTTTACTTTTTTGCTAGAAGCAAATTTTTAGGGTTGTCATTAACTACCCAGGAGAATTCTAAAGGCAATCCTGACACCTCCTCTAATAATTCCTGAGCTCCTAAGCTCTGCTGTAGTCAAGGTAAGCTCCATTTTTAGATTCTTGGAGTACATTTCATGTCCAACCAGGGAGGAAAGAAACCTTTGACAGATGTCATCTTTCCCCAGCACAAATAAAGGGAAATAGTGCATCATTTTGAGATGGCTTAGAATATTTGTCAGCCATATAAAACACACGCAGAGACCATTTAAAGTGAGATTATAATTCTAATTACTCTGAAATGCAGGTGGGTGATGGAGTTCAGTGGTAAGTGTGGGCAGCTATATCAGTGCTAAAAAAAAAAAAATGAAACAAAAATAAAAAGCCCACACAGACAAAATTGAATTGAGAAAAGCAATTTTCAATTGGAAAACAAAACGTAGAAAGGTAGGAAAAAAATGTCACACTGACCTAGACACTGGGAAACTGACCAGTGACTGTTAAAAGGAAGCAACTCTATGTCAGGCACATTGCAGACCCAACTTAGCTCCCTTTTTGTAGCCCCCATCTCAGCTAGAGGTTTGTTTTATTTGTACTCCAGGGGCAGAAGCTTAATTACATTGTCATGATAATAGAAAGCTGACAGCTGCAAGCTTGCATCCAGTTTATTTGCCAGGTTTAGCCTTTATCATTTGCAATAGTTGTAGGGCTCTTTCTTTATAGGCAGATAGGAAAAGGAAACAGGGAAAGTTTAAAAAAAACTCTATACAAAGTTTTCTAGATGAATTAAGCATTAATAACATGTTGTAGGTTGCGTAAACTCTAAATTTAATTTTTTTTTTCCAAATTGTTCTCCACTTAAACCTCAAAAGGAAATTTTTAAACTGGGATGAGTTCCTTACAGGCCACTAGTGCAGTGACAAAAGCACTTGCTTTAATCATTAATAACTCAATAAACATTTATTAAGCTTCTTCTATGTGCTAGACACTGCGCAAAGCATTGTGGATACAAAAAGAGACAAAAAGCCCCTCCCTCAAGAAGTTTACAATCTAATGGGGAAGACCACATGCAAACAAATATATACAAAACATGCTAAATGAAAGATAAATAGGAAATCATTAATAGGGGAAGATTCTGGAATTAAGAAAGACTGGGGAAGACTTTCTGTAGAAGGTAAAATTTCAGCTGGACTTAATGGAAAAAAGGAGGTCAGAAGTCAGAGCAGGGGAGTGAGAGCATTCTAGCCATAGAGGGCAGCCAGAGCAAAAAATGCTCAGAGCTGGGAGAAGAGGTGTCTTGATCATGGAGAAGACAGGACGCCAGTGCCATTGGCTAGAACAGTGTATGTAGGATAGTAAAATATAAGAATATATAAATCCTGCCTTTGCCATTGACTACATGTCATCTGGACCAGTTATTCTCTAAACCTCACTTTTCTGAATCTGTAAAATGAAAATCTAAATTAGACTGACTCTTCAGGAATCTTTCAGTTCTAGAGATGATATCTTGAGTCCCTTTCGCCTAGAAAATTATGACATTTTGATTGTCTTGATCATGATGCTGATGTTCATGACCATGGGTGGATGGGTTAGGCAATGAGTTTTTGTATCCCAGTAAATCAGGACATTCTCTAGAAAGAGGTTTTATTTATTTGTTTGTTTGTTTGTTTGTTTGTTTATTTATTTATTTTTATAATAAGTTTTTATTGACAGAACCCATGCCAGGGTAATTTTTTACAACATTATCCCTTGCACTCACTTCTGTTCCGATTTTTCCAAAGGGATTTTATTTAAATATCTCTTTTGATTTGTAAGCATATCTATTAACAGTTCATCTGGTGGATACTCTCTTTTTCAACAGCAGATTGCACTTTCAAGCCTGTCCATGTTCTTCCATGAATATTCCAAGAGTGGGGGAATCTACCTAGCAATATAGTATGTAGAACAGTAGAGCACAAAGATTATTCCACACTTTAAAAATATATATATACACCTTTGGTGATATCTGGAATGTTTCTTCTACTCAATTCTTCCTTTATAATGTGTTTCAACTTTCCCTTCCCTCCCCCTAACATTTCCCCATTGCCATTTGGGTGATTCTCAATTTTAATTCATCAGAGGATCCCTATTCCCCAATTCAGAGTCATATAACCTCATTGGAGATACATGGATATTAAAAAGATGTGTTTTTTTGTTTGTTTTAGGGAGAAGCTTGAGTTGATTAAAAGCTCTGGGCAGTTTCCCAAAGGCAGTTTGACATATTCTTTTGTCCCCATTCAATTCTGGCACTGACTTATCTATCATGGTCATTGATGGAGAAAGGGCACTGATTCTGACCTTTGGGCCAGATTCCACCTCTGTCCATCAATACCTGTATGACCACAAGCAAGTTAGTTTATCTCTTTGGGTCTCAGGAAGCTCCCTTCCAACTTTCAATCTATAATCTTTTTTTAAATACCTACAGAATATATATGATGGACTGAGAAAATAGCTAAAGATTTCCTGCCCAATTGAATATTACTGTCTGTTCAGCTGGAAAGTCTTTCTTTTTTTAATTCTTAGTTTAATAAATAAAAAAAATGAGCATCTCCAACCATAGAAGATTATTATATATGAAATAATGAATCTCAGTTATATACATTTTGTTTTTCTTTTAAAATATGTAATAAGTTTAATCCTTTAATTTTTCTTTTACCTTTTTTTTTTTTTTTTGAGACTGGGTCACTACATTTTGCCCAGAATGAGAGTAAAGAAGCAAATCACTGCCATACCTAACTTCTGATCAGTATCAGGATCTTTGATCTACTTTATTCTAATGTGAGCCAGTTTACCATCCCTTAAGCATTTTGGTGGCCAACCCTCCCAAGGTCTCCTATGGCATTGGACTTGGTATGAATTACTGATAGATTTTATCCTTTCTGCAGCAGAACTCCTCATCTCAAGAGATCCATGAGCCCCAGCATAAAACTTTCAGTTTTCTTATCTATCTGGACTTCTGTTTTCTTCTTTGCATTTAAAAAGATCATTTCTTTGGGGGCTGAGAGGTTGGGAGATAAAGAGAACCTCTCCTCCTTAACTTTTCTCTCTCTCCTATTTTCTCTCCAGCTGAAAAGAAAAGAAAAGAAACTCATAACAAATTACATGATCAAGGCAAAACAAATCTCTTCCTTTGCCATGTCCCAAAATAATGGGCATTTTTCATAATTGTGTATAATATTTGGCTCATAGTAGACATTATATAAATGTTTATTATTATTATTAATCATCCACTTTGTTTTTCCTCTGTAGAAAGTTGAGCCAGACTTTTCTGAGTAGTTATGGATATCATTTCGGTGATTCTTCAATGCTCAGGGTTTTGAAGTAATTAACATCATATCATCTGAAAATCAGAGCAGCTGACAAAGCCTACCAGCCCATACCATAATGATACAATTATTGATAATTATATAGTAGTTTAAAGTTTGCAAAATTCCTTTTTCGAAGTGTTAAAATCCTAAAGAAACTATCATCCTTCAACAACTCTAAACCCAAATGTAATTTCATTATAAGATTGATAGGACCAAGCAAACCCATAGTACTTGGTCTCCCAGCAAAATACTGAAAGAACAGGTGCATTGGATGCCAGACATAAAGTAAGCCTATTGGCTTCGAATGCTCAAACTTTCAGGTTTTCCATAATATGTATCCCAGCTCCTCAAGGGAATTTGCTAACTGACTTATTGAACTGAGGCAAATAGGAAAGGTTTCCACTTCTGTAAACACAGGTGCAAACTGTACAACTGATTACATAATAATCCATTCGAGCTCACCTGCACTTTCTTGAACTGAATAACTCATCATTGCAACATTCAAATATAACTTTGCACTCATGGCTGGAATATCGGAAAGATTTGCTTCCATTTATTTAATTATAACCTCTCGCCATTCTGCCTTGATCTTCATCAGGACAAGGAAGCATGACCATAGTTTCTGGAAGCCTATCCCAGCAAAGCAGTTCAAACTTTGGCAAGTCTTCGCAAGGTGAAGATGTTTTCCACGTGGGCTGAGAGATAGACTGTGTCATCTCACAGACATGTTCCATCATAGGGCCAGTCTAAATAAGTATAGAGGGACCAATCACCAGCAGAATGGCCATAAAGTAATGAATAATTTTACTGTAAAAATTCATTTCATCCCCTCTCTATATAGGAAAGAACAAAGGATTGGGATTTAGGAGAATCCGAGTTTGAATCCAATATCAGATACTGACTCATCAATATTGACTAAATATTGATAGATATTGACTAAATAAACTGTGTGATTATTGCCAAGGCTCAACCTCAGAGTTGCTGCATATATCACATTTTATATATACATATATTTGATTTACATACATACATATATATATATATATATATATATATATATAGTGTGTGTATCTATGCACAGTGCAATGTATATATGTATACATGTGTACATACACACAAATATGTGCATTATACATGCATGCATGCACTGTGCATACATATATATATACATGCATCTCAATATAAGTGATAAATGTTATCTTTCAAGATATGAAAGGATCAAAATTTGTGTCAATGAAGGAGCCTCCAGTAATAAAATCACATATATTTTAGAATTGATCAAAATTTTTTTATATTTATAGCATATCTTGTTAGTATTTATTTTTCCAATTACATGTAAAAACAATTTTTATCATTCATTTTTTTATTTTGAGTTCCAATTTTTTTCTCCTTTCATTCTTACCTTCCCCCTTCCCTGAAAAAGCAAGCTATTTGATGTAGCTTATATATGTATAGTTTTATGCAAAATATATTTCCATATTCATCATGTTCTGAAAAAAGACAAGGAAAAATTAAAGTTTTTTTGAGTATGCTTTGAGATGCATTCAGACTCTAAATTCTTTCTCTGTATGTGGATGGAATTTTTCATCATAAATTCTTTGGAATTAGATTATTGTATTGCTAAGAATAGTTGTATTTCACAGTGGATCACGATACAACATTGCTTTTACTGTGTATTTGATTCTCCTTGTTCCACTTAGCTCACTTTACATTGGTTCGATTAAATCTTTCCAGATTTTCCTGTAAGAATCCTGCTCATCACTTGTAAGGGACAATAGTTTTTGTTTTTTGTTTTTTTTGTTTGTTTGGTTGGTTGGTTTTTTTGGCACAATCATATGCCACAACTTGTTCAATCTTTCCCCAATTGATTATCATCCCCTAAATTTCCAATTCTTTGCTGCAACAAGAACAGCCATTACAGAATTTTTGTATGCACAAATCCTTTTCCTTTTTTTTAAAAAAAACTCTTTGGAATACAGACCTAGGAATGGTATTGCTGGGTCAAAGGATATTCACAGTTTGATAGACCTTTGAACATAGTTCCAAATTGCTCTCCAGAATTGTTAGATTGGTTCAAAACTCCACCAACAGTGCTTTTAGTGACCTAGTTTTTCTACATTCCCCTCCAATATCTGTCATTTTCTTTTTCTATTATATTAGCCAATTTGATAGGCATGAGAAGGTGGTATCTCAGGATTGTTTTAATTTGCATTTCTCTAATCAATAGTACTTTAGAGCTTTTTCCATGAGATAGGTAGCTTTGATTTCCTCACCTGAAAGCTTCTTGTTCATATCATTTCACCATTTATAAACTGAGGAATAACTTTTATTCTTATAAATTTCACTCAGTTTTTTCTATATATGAGAGAAATGAGATTTTTAATCAGAGAAACTTGTTGTAAATATTTTTTTCACAACTATAATTACTAATTGTGTATTTCCTTCTGTCCTGTTTTCCTCTGTTTGTCCTTTTCTCCTTTCACCCTGGACATTCACAAAAGTATTTTGCTTCTGCCCACTGCCTCTTTTAATCCATGCCCAACTGAGCATGTATATTGTTCCCTCTTTGAGCTAATTCTGATAAGATTAAAGTTCAGGCATTGTCTGCCATCCTTACTCCTTCATTTTCCTCTGCACTGTGAAAGTTATTTCCTGCCTCTTTTATGTGAGATACAGTTTTTACCTCTCCCATCTCCTTTCTCCCATTGCATTCTTCTTTCTCATCTGTTACTTTTATTTTTTAGGCATCATCCTATCATGTTCAATTTACACCTGTGTCCTCTGTCTATGTATAATCCTAACTCCCTTAATAATGAGAAAGTTCTTTGGAGTTACAAGTATTATCTTCCCATCTAGGATTTTAAGTAACCTTCTCTTATCTTGTTTTGAAAGTCAAATTTTCTATTCAGCTCTGTTCTTTTCATCAGGAATGCTTAAAAATCTTCTGTTTCATTAAGTATCCATTTTCCCTCATAGATTATATTTAGTTTTGCTGGATAGGTAGGACTCCCAGGTACTTTGTCTTCCAGAATATCATATCTTAATCCCTCAGATACTTTAATGTATTATCCTGACTGCTCCATGACATTTATTTGAATTGTTTTTTTTTTTGCAATATTTTTTCCTTGACCTGAGAGCTCTGAAATTTGGCTATAATATTCCTAGGAATTTTAATTTTAGTATATGGTTAATAGAGTTTTGCCATTTCCATTTTACCCCATGGACCTAAGATAATGGGACAATTTTCCTTAATAATTTCTTGAAATGTGATGCCTAGGTTTTTTTCTGATTCTAGCCTTCAGATAGTCCAATAATTCTTAAATTATTTCTCCTCAATCTATTTTCCAAGTCAGTTGTTTTTCTGTTGAAATATTTCACTTTTTCTTCCTTTTCTTCCTTTTTTTTTAAAATTATTTCTTGATGTCTCATGGAGTCATTAGCTTCCACTTCCCCAATTCTAATTTTAAGGAATTATTTTCTTTGGTGAGATTTTCAACCTCCTTTCCCATTTCACCAATGCTACTTTCTAAAGGAGTTTTTCTCTTCAGTAAATTTTTGTAGTTTTTTTTTTTTTTTTTTAACCATTTGGTCAATTTTGATTTTTAAGGGGTTATTTTCTTCAGTATTGTGCTGCCACCTTTATCACTCATTTCTCTTCTTAATTTTACCTCTGCCTCTCTTGTTTGATTTTCAAAAGCTTTTTTGAGCTATTCCAGGCATCTTTTTTTTTAATTCTTTTTTGGCCTATGACCAATTCATATTCTTTTATTTTTGGCTTTGGATATAGTTGTTGTGACTTTGTTCTCTTCTGGGTTTGTGTTTTAATCTTCTTTGTCGCTGTAGTAACTTTCTGGTTCTTTTTTGTTATTTTTTGCTTACTTTCTCAACCTATTTCTTGACTTTAAACTTTATGTTAAAGTGGTGTCCTGCTTCTGGGAGGCAGTTTTTTTATGCTACTTTTTTCAAAGCTAGTTCTGGGGTAAGGGTCAGGAGTGATCTCTATAAGTTTTTAATTCTTCACACATGGTATAAAATAAAGAAAGGTGTGGTCATTGTTCTCCAAACCTGTATTGTGATCTATGAGAGACCACAGGCACTTTTCTGCAGTTTTGAATTGTGAGCATGATCCCCACTCCTCTGTGACCACAAGTTCTAATGTGCTAGTGCTCCTCCTTACCCTAGGACTGTGACCCAGAACTCCAATAAGGGCAATACAACAGAGTTCTGCACCCACTGTCAGCAAGAAGCCCTGTAATCTCCTTCTGACCAGTTGTCCAGTCCCCTTGCTATTGGTGCTGAGAGCTCCAGAAGTCACCTTTGTAGATTCAAACCCAAAACTTGCTGCTAATATGCTGGGACGTATCTTGTCCTCCACTCTTACTTCAGTGAGCCAGAATATATATGGGAGAGCTCAAGCAAATTCTTGCCTTTACTCTGTCATTTTGGCTCTTATTCAAATGTTTTAAATCTTACTTTTTCTGATGCAACAAAGATGCAGAACTTTGCAAAAACATTTTCCACATTTCATTTCTTTAAACTGTATTAAAAGTTCCTTAAGCAAGGGACCAGATAATATATGTCCCTTGATAATAATAACCACAACTTACATTGATACAGCATGTCCCAAAAGTCTTAGTGTGTCTTTAAGCTATCAAACTAAGACTTTTTAGGACACCCTAGACAGTGCTTTAAAGTTTACAAAGAGTATTATAGATAGTACCTGATATGAGCCTCTCAATGACCTTGAAAGGAAGCTACTGAAAATAGTATTATTTACAAGTGGAAAAAAAATTATGCCCCTTTCTCAGAGCCCCTAATTGAAAATGGATCAGAAGTCAAATTTAAGGTCGAACTCGTCTTCCTAACTAAGAGTCCAGAATTCTACCCACTGTATCCTTTATCCTTAAATTTGTTGAATTGCAAACTTGTAAATTTGTTGAATTGTTGTAGCTATTCATTATGTAAATGTAGCAAATTTTATGTTATAGAATCATGGAAATTTTGACTTGATAGAGAACTTGAAAAATCAATCAACTAAATATCAAGCATGGGGCTATTTTTTTTAAAAGGAAGAAAAAACTATACTCTGTCTTTGAGGAGTTCACAATCTCATGAAGAAATCATCTCTGGAGGAAAATGAAATTCCAAGGAAGTGACTTTTGTGATCATATCATTAGCTGATGAAAGATCTGGGAATATATCTCTTGACTCACAGTTTTATATATAGATATGCCTACACATAGAGATGCATATATACATGTAAATGTAAACATATATACATACATATGTGTATACATGTACAGAAATATACACACATGCAGATAGATGAATGGATGGATAGATAGATGTGTGTGCCTTTTCCCTATGAAGATTTATTTATTCATGTCTGTCAAACCCAGTGATTTCTGGTCCTCTGAATTCCCTTTCCTTACCCCTTTTGTACACATAACTCTGTAATTACACACAGAGATTTTTCTAAGGCTTTGCCTAATCAGATGGCTGTTCCCATGGCAATAGTGACATCTGCTAATAGTATTCCTGCCAATCAGAGTTCCAAATTTCAAAATGTGCTAAAAAGGCACTGCCATCTTTGTTATTTTCTAGTCAGCTGAGGGCACCTTGTATACTGAGGAAAGGAAGCATTTTGCCTGTTGGTAACATGATTACACTAAGGGGATTTTCTTCAAATAAAATAGAATGAATAAAAGAAGAAGAAGAAGAAAGCAGACGGAAACCTATGAGCTGCTATGGGCTATATCAGCCAAAATTGGGGATATAATTTATTTTTGAAAAGCTGTCAGAACTACCATGTATCTGACAATCTCATCCCTAAAGATTAGCTTTCTAGCCTAGCAGAACTTATCTAGAATTTTAATCAATATTTTCCCAAAGATCTCAAAGTAATTTTAAAAATTGTATTGATGTCTTTCATTTTTGTTCTCATTTCTCAATATAGTGCTAGCAAATTGATATTTTCCCAAAACAAAGAAAAAATAATTAAGCAAATCCTAAACAATACAATAGCGTACACAACATTGTGTGCCTGTTGTCCTCCACTCTCTACTGTGAAGAGAGAGAGGTATATTTCATCATCTGATCCCCAGGACTGAGATTGGTTGTTACAATTAATCAAAGTTTGGCTGCCTTTCAGAGTTATTTTAATTTCATTAATGCAATCATGGTGCATATCATTCCAATCTCCTTGCTTGTTTATCAACATACAGCTGTTCAGTCTACATAAGGGTTCTATATTTCTCTCTTCTCGTATTCATTGTTCCTTATAGTATTGCATTAAATTCTTATATTAGTGCAGCCTTTACCTCTCTGAAGAGCATCTATTTATTCTTGGTTAATTTTTTTTTTGCTATAATAAAAAGTGCTGCTGTGGGTATTTTGATTTATGTGAAGACTTTCTGACTTTCTCAAAGCAATTTACATAAATTCTCACAGTCTCTTTGGGAACTAAGTTGATGGAAGATTGTTACATTTTAGCCATGACACTCAGAAAGGAAATAGCTTCTACCTTTATGATTATAAAGTGTATTCGAGGAGCTAGAAATGGTTAAGTATTCGTTTCCATTTTAATCGTGATAAATTTGCTAACTCCAAATTTGCCTAATCTGGAAAACCAAAGAGTAATCTGAATTATTATTCAGAATGTTACATTTTGAAATATTCCTATATTGGTTTTCAACTTGCTTGAACCTTTTGTCTTCGAGTTCCAGGTTTATTTTCAATGATGGTGTGTAAAGAATCAAACAGATATGTATCATTTTCCCCCAATTAATATTAATAAATCTTCAAGATAGAAAAATAATCCAATCAAGTCTGAAGTTCCTTGGAGTATAATGTGAGAACAACTTACCAGGGAGACCCAACTATTTTTTTTTCTTTCGATGTCTGTCTCTCTATTTCTCTGCTCTGATGATCTAATCAATATTTTCTGCCCCAGAATTCAATATTCTTCAGCTTCACAAACCCCCTAAAGTCTGCATTTAATTTCAAAGAAAATCATGCTCCATGTGACAGGCATTTACTTTTCAGCATCTGTATCAGAAGGTTTCATCAACTTTTAATGAGAACTGCTGAATAATTTTTATCAGTAGCACAGACCATGGTTGCTAGGAGTTTGTCATATCAAACTGGAATGACGTGAAAAGAACATAGACATGGCCTATAATAAATCTAGATAAGCAGATTTATTTATGTGTGTGAATCAATGAATGCTTAATCTACATGATGCTATAAATCTGCTCCATCCTTTGAGAGAGGTAAATGTCCTTAAAGAAAAGTGTTGAGGAAATCTTGTCCAGAGGTGATCAACAGGAGACCCTCAGGTCATAGTCAAGCTTCTAAGAGTCACATAAAGGCAAAATAGTTGGCTTTGGAGCCAAAGAATCTTAGACCGACTATCCAGATCTCCTTGGACAAGCCACATTTAATTTCTCTGACACTAAGCTTTGTTAGTATATACTTCAGCAAGTCATTTAAATTCTTTGGGTCTCAACATGTGATCTCTAAGGTATTTTTTTTGGTACTTGATACTAGCATATGTGACCTTTGAAGTTAGCATTAAGAAAAAATATGGCATTAAAAATTATACTGATACTGGTATTGAAAGTGATAATATGTCCTTTGAAAGGTCTGAGATGATTATAGAATGTGGAGATGTATGAATAATGTAAACATGTGTCTTTTTTTGTCTAACATAACAAGACAACCTTAAATTTTGGGTGGGAAAAAGAACAAAGATTGTGACTCTTTGTTGATGACATTAGTGTATTCTGGCTCCTGTCCTTGACCAAATTAACCAACTTTAATCTATTCTCTCTCTTTAAGTAAAACAGCATCTGTACCAGCGCTGAGGGAAAATCTATTGTCTTATTCCTACTCAATATTTAAAAATAACAGTTGTTTGAATAAACATGGGAAGGGAAAATTAACAAAATCTCAAATTGTCCTTGACTTTTTTATGGGGAAGAACACTAAGAATTCTCTTTTCTTCCATAACCATACCTTGCCAATAAAACATCCCTTTTCTTTCCCCCTTTTTGTCATGCTCCATTTTCCCAAACTCAAAGAGAAGACAATTATAACCTTCATATCCATCTTCAGTTAGAAGAGGGAATTTTTCCCCTTGGGCAAGCAGAGGAATAGAGACCAACTATATGTACTAAGTATTTACACTATGCCCAATAAAATACACACAAGAAAGAGATGATGGGGCAACCAGATAGCCCAATGGATAGAACACTGGTCCTAGAGTCAGGAGGACTTGAGGTCAAATATAACCTCAGATGCTTGCCAACTTTGTGACTCACCTGGGCAAGCTATTAATTTTGAATGCCTCCCCAAAAAAATAAAGAAAAAGAAAGATTTTTGTCTTAGAATCAGCAAAGACCTGAGTTTAAATTTTGCTTTTAATACTTACTAGCTGCATGACCTTAGATGCGTCACTTAATCTGGGTCTCAGCTTCCTCACCATTCCTTAGATTCAACACCTTTTTCACATACTCAACAATCCAGCTATACAGTCCCATTTGGGACACTTTCTTTCACAGGACACTTGTCCTCCTTCAATCCTGGAATTCTCTCCCTCTCTACTTCACTTCTTCCAAAACCTCCCTTCCTACAAGACTCAGCTCCAATTATCTCCTTCTTCAGAAATATTTACTAGTATACCCCCATCTGTAGCACCTTTAAAGTATAAAATACTCCATTACAAAGGGAAATGAGAAGGGAAGGATGAAGACAAAAAGATGGACTTAGGAATAAATAGATGAGTAATAGAAAAGGATTTTTAGCACTGATTAAAAGGCATAGAAAATACATGAACATTTGTATTTGTTTTTAAATACTTAGAAATACAACAATAAGCTTCAACTCTTTCAACAACCTATAATCATATTAAAACAAAATGAAAACAGAAAACAAAGTTTTTTCTTTATCTAATCATTTTATTTTTGGTGGAAAAATGGAAACTGGCTAACCATCTAAACCTTTATAATAACTCATATTTTTTTAAAGATCCTTCTAGTGTTACTTTTTTCTCAGTTAACTAATACCAGTTTCCTTAATCTCTCCTTATAACTCCATTGAGCAACTCTCCTCTGAACCCTCTCCAAGTTTTTTGCATCCTTTTCAAGTCATTGAGCTGTGAATTAGGCAAAATATCTTATAAGTAACTGACCAAAACTGAATATTGCCATCTGTTTATTTTATTACACCAGTGAATAAAAAGATATTTCCATCAGGAAAAATTCTTCTATTTGGAGAAGAATTAATTCTTTTGCTTCAACCTAGAATATGGATAGTCCAATCCAGTCAAGTCAAACCAACAATTTATTATCCTCCAAAAAAGTAATCCCTACTCTCAAGGACCTCACTGTTTAATGGGGTGGATGACTTGAAATTGACTTTGTGCAAACAAGTTATACACAGGACTAATTGTCTTATGTAGATATATACAGGATTAATTGTCTCATTTACAGATATATACAGGATCAATGGTCTCAGAGGGAAGGCACTAAGATTAAGGAGGACTAGGAAAGGTTTCCTTTGGAAGGTTACTTGAGTCTTGAAGAAAGCCAGAAGGCAGAGATGAGGAGGCAGAGTGTTCTAGATTAAGGGACAGCCAGTTAAAAATCATCAAAATTGAAATATGGACTATCTTGAGAGAAAATTCAGGGAGGTCAGGGTAATTAGATTACAAAGTACATGGAGGGAAATGAGGTATTAAAAACATATATATATACACACACACTCACAAAACAGAACAAAACAAAAACTGGAAGGGTAGGGAAGGCTTACTAATGTGGAGAGATTTAAAAGACAAACAGGATTTTGTATTTGATTCTGGAGGCAAAAGGGAACAGTTGTAGTTTATTGAATGGGAGGTGCTTGGTCAGTTCTGTGTTTTAGGACAGATTTAGGAAGATTGATTTGACATCTGAGAAGAGAATAGAGTGGATTGGGCAAGAGTTGAGCTAGGAACACCAACCAGCAAATTTTAGTCATGGCCTAGGTGATGAGGACTTGTACCAGGATTAGGCACCAGGATGGTGATTATGTTAGAAAAGAGAAAAGGATTATTCAAGAGATATTTTGATGGTAGTAGCAATAATAGCCCTTGGCAACTGAATGGATATAGTGTGTGACAGTGAGTAGTAAAAAAATGACAACTAGTAATGAGCCTTTGTCAGCTAGATAGAACACTGGCTAGACTCAGGAAGATTCATCTTCAAGAGTTCAAGTCTAGTTTCAGATAATTGCCAGTTGTGTGAGCCTGGGCTAGTCACTCATCCCCAGTTGCCTCAGTTTCCCCATCTGTAAAATGAACTGGAGAAAGAAATGGCAAGACATGACATTATCTTTGCCAATAAAACCCCAAATGGAATCATAGAGTGTTAGACATATTTGAAAAAAACTGAACAATTTTGGGTTTAGAAATATATTTATTAATAATAATACTTTGGTCATATCAGTTAATTTATCTAAGCCTTCTGTAAAATGAAGGGTTTGCCCTAAATGACCTCTAAAACTCTATGATCTGATTCTTATTTGAACTAATAGTGTCACCTCCTCTTTATTTGCATATAGCATAGAAAATACGTTATCAGTTTTTCTCAGGGTCTCATTCAGGTTGACATGTGGTCCTGGCTTAACAGCTAGGTCATGTTTTTCTTGAAACTAGCTACTTATTGTCTCCTTTCATTATAGATCAATGAACCCATGCTGGGCAGCAACACCCAATGATCATGCAAAGATATAGTAACTATGACACTCTAGTCCTTCAAGTCACCAAGACATCATCGTTCACCATAGTAATAGCACCCTGTTAACTCCAGAGAGTTACTTCTATTCTTGACTTTCTTAAAGCTTGCCCCCTAGAAAATTTTTATTTATCAAAAGAAAAAAATTTAATAAGGATGGACTTCATCTTGTTCTTTCCAAAATTTATTTGCTTGACAATTATTTTGGACTTAACAATGAATCTTTTTGTGGCCAGACTTGGGAGTTCAAATCTGGCCTCAAACACTCACTAATTGTATGACTCTGAGCAAGTCACTTAACCCTGTTTGCCTCAGTTTCCTCATCTGTAAGGTGAGCCGAGAAAGAAATGGCCAACCGCACTATCATCTTTGTTGAGAAACCCCAAGTCACAGATGTGACTGAAATTACTGGATGCTGATGAAGACAAAAGATGAAGAGAAACTGATGAAAGAAGTTCAGGCTTTTAAAAATGAAGAGATGATCCTAAAAGAAACTGAATGATAACCAGAGCTCCTGTGTCTAATACTGCACATAGATCCCCTAGTTATATTCTTACAATGGGTTCACCATAGACAGTAAGTTCACAAAAGCAGTGGCTATAGCATTAATCATTTAGGCAAATGCAAACAAAACTCATAGACAACAGATTTTGAAGTCAATTGGAAGAGTTGTTTTGAGAAACCACAAAAAGATTCATTGTTAAGTCCAAAATAATTGTCAAGCAAATAAATTTTGGAAAGAACAAGATGAAGTCCATCCTTATTAAATTTTTTTTCTTTTGATAAATAAAAACAAGTAGGATAGGGGAGTTATGATATATCTTAGGGGATAGATGAAATAGGTAATGGTCTAAACTAAATGAAAGAGTCACAATCCAGAATCCATTTGAGAGGATAGTGCAAGGCAGAGAGATTAGTGAAGATGAGAAAATGAGAATAAGTTAAAGATGTTATGAGTATCTGGGGTAGAATGACTTTTTCTGTTTTCTTCAGCTGGTCTTCAACTGGTACCTGTGACCCCCAAGGCATTGTAGTATAGTGAATAGAGAGCTTGCTACAAAGTTTGTTTTCAAATTTCTCCTCTGTCACATACTGTATGTATAATCCTGAACGAATCATTTATCCCTTCAATGTTGGAAATATCTCTATTAAGACCAAAACTTGTGGAGAAGTTATCAATCCTCATTTCTTAATCTGGGAATCTCATCTCTCTACCAATCAAATTACAGATTTATTTCCTATCTTCTGTAAAGTCTGTTTCAAGGAACATGGATCTTGGAGTAACAACATGGAGATAAATGATATGCCAATGAGAGAATGAGTGGAAATAGGCTGGTATATCAATGATACAGCCTCAAACTCAAGATATAAATCCCAGCTCATCTAGCCCTATTAATTCTTCTGAATGTCAGCCATTTGTTGCCACCTCTCATCTCTACCTGGATATCTTAGCAGATATCAAATGGAATTTGCAATCCCTCGCCCACCTTCAACATTAAACAAACCAGACCTTCGTCAAAATTTCCCCATTTTGTGGGGTAGGGAAGATTTCACCAATCCTTCCAAACACTTCACCTCAGCTCAGAATGAGCCCTGAGTCTTCACTCTCCATTGTAAATTATTACTTCCACAATTTTGCTTTTACTCCATCTCTCCCTACTCACAAATTGGCCACCCTCATACATGCCCTCATCACCCCTTTCCCTGTGCTACTTTGATGGCCTCTTCAATGGTTTCCCTGTTTCAGTTCTATCCTTTCTCTAATTCTATCCTTTCTCTAATCCATCTTCATCTTTGCTGCCAAAATCACCTTCCTAAAGCACAGGATTGATCATATAACTTTCCTGGTCAAAAAACTTCAAGGGGTCTCTACCGCTCCTAGGATCTAACATTTCTCAATCTAACATTTCAATTCCCCACAATTGGCTTTCTTCCCCTTCATATGCCAGACTTAATTCATGTTACCCCCTTCACAGACTGTATGTTCCAGCCAACATAAAGTTCATCGCCAATTCCCTTGAAATAGGTATTTCATTTTCTCTTCGTGTCTCTTTGTATAGGCTTTTTTCTATGCCTGAAATGAGCTCTTTCTTCATCAATTCCCTTCAGAATCCTGATCTTCCTTGAAGGCCCTCTCTGACCTCCCTTCAGTTCTTTGTGACCTCTCCCTCTTCAAATTATCTTTGATTTATTTCACTATGTACATGCTATGTCTCCTGCCCTCTATGCTCCTTGAGGGCAAGAAATATTTTTTATCCTAGTTTTATCTGCCACAGTAAACCAGTCTTTAGTATGAGATGTGATTTGTGTTCTCATCATTGTGGATGTTCCCCTCAATTATGGAAGTCATGAAGCATTGATATCTCTTCCTCCCAGGTAATTCTTGGCTACATCCTCCCATCAGCTATCATTTTGTGAGCATGCCCTCAGACCCTTGTATAGCATTTTATAATTGCTGAGACTCGTTCTGGTGCTTCTATTGGTACTAGGTGGTGCAGTGGATAGAGCCCTCAACCTAATTAGGAAGACCAGAGTTTAAATCCTGCCTCACACACTTACTAGCTATATGACCATGGGCAAGACATTTAACCTTAGTGTGCTTCAGAGTTGTTAACTATAAAATGGGGATAATAATAGCCCCTTTCCCAAAAGAAATATTGTAAGGATCAAATGAGATAATATTTGTAAGGGGCTTAGCACATAATAGGTGCTTAATAAATACGTATTCCCTCTTCCTTTCCCTGTACCAGAAATATACCTCTCAGAATGGGATACAAAATTAGAGAGGACTCAGAGAATTCGGGGATCCTCCTTACTGAGTCTTTGTGGGAGGTCTGACAGCTGGGAAATTGGACCCAATGCTTCCGTCTTTAAAATGTGTATTTGATAGGGATTAAGTTATATATGTGGCAGAGAAAACTGTCACTATCAGTGTTGTTTTTAGATCCCAGAGAGCTAAGAGAGAAGAGAAACTATGAACTCAAGTTGAACGTAGTAAAAACATTATTACTATGCCAAAGTAATACTAATTATAATCACTCTTGTGAAATGCTTATGATGCAATTTGATTCAACACATCTTTCTTTAGCAGCTGTTATAGGAAAGACACTGGACTGGGCATGAAGGGACATACAAAATTAAGAAACACATTTTCATTGCTGTAGAGAGTTAAGAACTACAAGGATAAAATAGAGACACAAATAATTCCAAAGAAAATTGGAAGATTAATAGAAGAGAGAATGCTGGGTTTAGAGTCAGATAACTTAGATTTCTCCTGTTTGACCTTGGGTTATAAGACATTTGCCATATCTGGTCCTTATTTACTTCATTTGCATAATTAAGAGATGATATTGGATCAGGGTTCCTTAATGTGTGATCCATGGACCTTTGGATAGATTTCAGAGGAATCCATGATAATATGGGGAAAATGACATTTACTTTCACTAACCTTTAACTGAAATTTATCATTTCCTCCAATTATTTAAAAACAACGTACATATGGGATTTACCAAAGTACCAAAGGGGTCCATGACACAATAAAAAATTAAAAACCCTGGAAGAAGAGATTTCTCAGGAGTTTTTCTTTTCAGTTCAGTTTAATTTCTGAAATGTTACCTACAACAATCTGAAAAGTACCTCTAAGACCCTAGCAAAGTGCTACGTGAGGTAAGGAGAAAAGTTAAATTCTGACCAACTGGATCAGAGTGCCATTTTATGAACATAAGGACAGGGAGGGCTTTAGGAAGAGGACATTCTGGATGCAGACAAAGTGTGCAAAGTCTCAGAGGAGGTAAAGCACAGCAATTTGAACAGGTGTGAGTGAATTTGATCAGTTTGGCTAGAACAAAAAGTGCCTGCAGCAAGACTGGGGCAAGGTTATGCTGGAAGGGCATGGTGGTACCAAATTTTAAAGGGCCTTGAAATCCATACTTGTAAGCTTGGGTTTTACCTGGTAAGCAGTAGTAAGAGTATGGATTATCACTTCCCCCTCTCCATCAACTCACCTTATAGCCCATCCAAGGCTTAGTGAACCATTTTGATGTAGATTTGATGCAGATGTAATTCTAGCTTCTCTCTGTTTATTATTTTCAATTGAGCCTGATATAGAGTGTATATAGATATTTGCATTTTGTCTCCCTCATTAGAAAGAATAGATCAACTCCATGAGACCTTTGGCATTAATATTCTATGATTTCCAGCCATGGAATAATTTTGGGCAGATGTCCATGATGAAATATCTGCATTAAACTACTCTCATATGGATCAGAACAGATATTATCCTGGAGTGAGAAGAAAAAGCAGAGAGACCTTGGCAATTGTCTAGACAAGATATCCTAAGTCTTGTACAAGGCTGGTAACGAGGGAAGTGAAAAAGAGAAAACAGATATGAGACCTTATGAAGTCAGAACACACAGGATTTGGTAATATTTAGATCAGTAAATGAGAGAGAAAGACAGTCAAATTCAAAGTCAGGTTTTAAATATCCATGTAAATGGACAAAGGAAGAAAAAAATTTTTCTTGAATTATATTGATTTTGAAGTCCCAAGTATGACATCCAAGTGAAAGATCCTGGAGTTTGTTGATACTGAAAATTTGAAATATAAGAGAAAGGTCAGTGTTGAAGATTTTAGAGGCATCTGCACAGAGTCTATTTACTGTTGAATCTATGGGAAAGGATGATATTATCAGGAGAAATGAAATAGAAAAGAAGAGGCTGGGAAAGAGCTTTGAGAAACAATATTTATTTTTAATTCTATCCAACACAATAACTTTTATATACATCATTAAATATGTTCAATCAATAGCATTTTAAGTTTTATTTAGTTAAAAACACTAAAAGGTTTGCATATACTTTATAATTTATTGCTCATTAAGTCAGGTCCCAACCTTAAAACATTAAGAACAATAGTGTGTGTCATCCATTTACATATTTGTTGGGAATTGAATGTCTTTGGATGCTATGAAGAGAAATACTCTCATTGCCTCAGAGTACTTATTTGTTAGCATTATGCTTTTGTTTGCTTTCCTGGGATATTGTAAGAATTAAACATTTAACATTTCTTACTACCTATTCCATCTATCCAATTTTACTTTCAGGTTTTAAGTAGCTATCTAAGGTTCATAGTGCTTTTCTAAAACCATAGCTCACAAGCTCCGACCTATGTATTTATTTTTAATAGTCAGCCAGAAGACATAATTATTTCAGCACAAAGATGTATACTGAGGTAGTAATCTATGAACAATAAAAACAAAACATATACATAAATATACTCGAAGAGAGATATGAATGTGGGTAACTAATGCTACTGCTACTGCAGAGTCCGAATGTCCTTGTCCCTTATCATGATGTCCTCATGCTCCCTGGCCAATCCATACACTAAAAACCAAGCTTTAGAGCAGTACAAATAATCTGAGAGAAATGGGTGGATGTCAGAAGATACAGTATATTTGCTATCTCTTAGTTTTTTTTTTCCCCCCTTAGGCCATATTGGCTTGTTTTCAGGAAATTATGCTATCTTTTCAGTGACTCATACCTTACTTCATGGCTCAATAGAATGATAGAATAGGATAAAAATTGTCATAAAGGTGATAGGGGTTTATTGGTAAGTTATTCTGTTTAACGTAGAAACTATAATAGGCCACAAAATACACAAACACAAAAGAAAATTATATTTTTAAATGTCAAGACACATTTACTGAACAAGCAGTAGCCATGGTGAGCATCCTAATACCCTCAGACCTGAAAGTAATTTAATACTTTAAAAGTTTCCTCAGAAAAGGTGATTTTTATAGACATTTTATGGAGTAAAATATAATTTTATAAGTATTTTTGCTTTTTTTTTTCTTTTATGTTTGACATTCCTTAAAAAAGAGCCAAAAAAGAGAAGAATTTACAGAATAAAACTCTTTGAAAAGTAGCTGAATATATATTTCTGGCAAACCTTCATCGTGTGTAGTCTTCTAACTTTAAAAAAAGTTGAGCTGTCATTTTGAATTATATATAATTCCATTTTTGAGTAGATCAATTTTTTTCTCATGGTAGGTAGCTCTTTTAGATCACGACTTTTGTGGCTTAAAACTTTGTCAGTCTATGGCCAATCTGGTGACAAATATCTTCCCCATTTTTAAAATGTATTTCCCTCATCCCCTCTGCCTCTTAAAATTCAGATTTCTAAAAAGATTTGGCTCAAACACCATCCCCTAGATGAGTTCTTTCCACACACACAAACACACACACACACACACACACACACACACACACACACACACCACACACACATTTTGCATATATTTTGATTTCTTCTTTTTTTGAGTATGATATTTTTCTTGAATTAACTGGAAATATTTGGCCCAAGAGAAGGTTAGGGGAAAGGGATGGTGACTATAGCTGTCTTCAAGTGTTAGAAGGATCATCATGTGGAAGAATTTGAAGGGGAAATTTTTAAATTTCTTGGGGTGGAGTAAAATTCTATTGTGATAATTAAGACTATCCAAACACAAAATATAAGCAATGAGTTTCCCTTCACTTGAAGTCATTAAATAAAAGCTGGATAAGCACTCAGCAGAGATATTATGGATATGTTTCTCGGTCATATGTAGAATAAACTAACTGGTCTCCGAAGTGACACAACTCTAAAATCCTGGCAATCTGTGATAACTCTACTATCTACATATGAGAGTATAAAATTCAGTTTCTTTAAATTCTTAATGACAAAGTAGTCCAATTTGAAGAATTGAGGGCATATCTTGAGATTCTGAAGAATTATCAAAAAATTGATCTATTAGATTTATTTTGGTTCAAGGGATTATTCTCTTTAGACTTGACTTCTCTCATCTTCTATATTCTTCCCTGATGCCTAATCTTATCTTTTTAAGCCTATTTAACCTATGACATACTCCCCTGTATAACCTCCACTGTGGAGAGCATGACAAAAATTGATATTCTTTGAAGGAGGGTACTGTCTTTTCTAAAATTTGTTTCTGTCCAAGCATCTAACACAAGTACACTATATGTAATCAATGAATTTTTGTTACAGGTAAATTTGGATATAAATCTATGAAGTGAAGTATTAAGAAGTGCTTCCTTTGTTTATTTTTGTTTATTTGTTTCCACCTCACTTCCTTGGAGAGGAAAAAGAAGGCACTTGAAAACTGAATGTATATTTATTAGCATCCCAGCCTATGTATGATAGTTTAAATGAACCCATTAATTATTTGAAGTTTCATTTATAGACAAAGACTGACCATTTATAGAACCCTAATCTTTGAAATATCATTTAACAGAGACTGCCATAGAGAACAGAAGACTGGATTCAGAAAAGAAAACCAAGTTCAAATTCTATCTCCAACATTTCTTAGCTGTATGACGTTGGATAAGTCTCTTAAAATCTCTAAACCTCATCTATAAAGTAGAGACAATAGCATTTGCTTCCCAGGATTTTTATAAGAATAAATAGAGATTTTATATATCAAGTGATTTGCAAATTTTAAGATAGCATTGTTCATATAAACCATCCAAATAACAATTGACTGGCCCACCCCAAACTATTCCCTGGATATTCTTGATACTGATAATCTATAGTAGCTAAAAGATGATGTATCCTATTAAGTTGAAGGGAAAGAAGAGCAAATATCAAAACCAATCAACAATTATTAAATGCTTTCTATATGCAAGCCATTCTAGGCTTTGGAGTTATAAAGACCAAAAATGAAATATCTGCTCAAAAAGAACTATTTTCCTAAAGTCATAGTTTTAGACTAGAAAAGACCAGAAAATAAAAGCTCATCTATCCTGACCTCTCTATTTTTAATAGATGAGGGAACAGAAGCCACAAGAGATTAAGTGACTAACCAACAGCAAATGACAAGATCAGGCTTTCAAACCAGGTCCCCTGACTCTAATCCATTCCTCTCTCCATGACACTGAGATGCCTCCCAAAATTATTGCAATTTTTAGCATTAGCATTATGGAAATTTTAACACCCTCCAATGGCTTATCAAGCAGATTACGGGGACTCAGGCTGGGTGAAACAAGAAAATCGGAGCTAATTCTTGTGTCTTTGAATTTCAGGAATAGTGGCTGTCCTTTTTTGTGGAGTCACACAAGCCCATTATACCTACAACAATCTGTCGTCAGATTCCAAAATGAGAACAAAACAGGTAAAGGAAAAGATTATGACTGTTTTTGCCTCTTTTCTTAATGTGAGGATTGTATAGTGATTCTGTCAGTAGACCTTGAAGGAATTTCATTAGAGAGAAGAAAGCTTAAGCCTTCATTATGGGCAGAATATTTATAGAGATTGTTCCTATCCCTTCCCATCCTCCCTTCCCCAGACACCCCTGGCCAGGAAAACCATTAGCAATTCTCTTGGTTAAAAAAAATAGTTATAATAGTCTCTCCCTCCTGAGAGACCTCAAATGTAGAATGTCAGTCTTAAAGATGAAAGACACAGAGTTGCTAATAATTCAGAGTCACTTACATCTAAAAGCACATAAAGCTTATGAGATTGGATATTTCTAAGAAAGAAAAAGAAGAGAATTGGGGAGGCTGTTGGGCTTTTAAGGGTGTGTTTTATGCTTTAACCTCATTGAACATGCAAGTCTGTACAACGCTACTGACCTGTCAATGGTCACAAAAGACAGGATGTAGTTTTTGCATACAGCCAACCCTATCTATTAGGTTTTTCTTCCTTCTGTGATATAGAGTTCCTTGACAGCAGACAGGATATCATATCAAAACTTGCAATCTAAAGAATATCTCCTGAACTATGGAACAGGATTCACCACTGGACTGGGAAGGTTCACTTGTGACATTGGATATGAGATTAAAAGTACTAGAGTCAAATTCTTTATTAGCTAGTGTGACTTCTTGCAAATCACTTAGCCTCTTCATGCCTCAGTTTCCCCATCTTTAAAATTAGAGGGTTGGACTAAGTGACCTTTAAAGATCATTGCAGTTCTAAGTCTATGATGCTGTAAAATGTCCAAGCTCGCTACAGAGAGAGTAAGTCAGATGACACTGTGGTACCTTCCCAATTTTATATTACCTGACTTTCCTCTCAGACCACTCTGGGCATATAATGTCTTCAATCAAATGAAAAATAGCCCCTCCCTCTTCAAGGTCCAAGGACTGTAGCATATACCTTCTGGCTTCAGGCTTCATATACTCCACAGGGGAGACAATATGTACTGACTGAGAACAAAAATCTGTAATAAGGTCCTTGTACTCTCGGGAGCCAGTAATAAGATTACAGTACTTGTGTTAATTTTCCTAAGACTTTGAAAAGCAAATGTCCTTTTTCTGACATTGTTGGATTCTTTGAGATTTTGCATTCTGGAAAGTTCGGACCCTGTTTAGGGACTTGTACTTCTAAGTCTTGCTATGTAGACTATTATACCGAACTTCAAAGGCATCTTGTCTCAGGGCTAGACAGCAGTCCTGCACCTTGGGGAGGCACAGCTGATATCAGTGCCCCCCAACCTTCTGTTCTCTCTCTCTCCCTCTGAATAGTTTGACAAAAGATATTTGCCCAGCTGCCAGCTTTCACTTTTAAAGAACTCTCCTTTAAGAGATAATTTTCCAAATTCATTTTCTAATATCATTTACACCTCCTGTTTCCTTTTTCACTTCCTTCTTTCCTCCCTTCCTCCCTTCATTTCTATCTTCCTTCCTTCTTTCCTTTCTTATTTCCACTTTTTCTTTCTTACTTCCTCCCTCTCCTTCTTTCCCACCTTCCTATTCTTTCTCTCTCCATCCCTTACTCTTTCCTTCCTTGTACTTCTTCTTTTCTTTGTCTTTCCTGCACTTTCTTTCTTTCCTTCTTTCCTTCCTCCTTTCCTCCTAATCATCCTTTTTCCTTTCTTCCTCCTTGTTTTCCTTTTTCTCTTCCTCCTTTCCTTGTATTTTTCTCTGTTTCAGTTATAGGACTCTCCTTTCTGTTTTCTTTATCTTTAGCATACATAATTATGTTATATAAATTGATAGTATAATATCTAGCATCTAGCCTTTGAAGTAATTCGTTTTAATTTAGTTTTGTTTTAAGTGCCCCTAAAATGATGCTAGATAGAGCATTGGTCTGGAATCAGGCAGACCAGTTCAAATCTGATCTCAGATCCTTACTAGCTGTGTGACACTGGGCACTTTACCCAATTTGCCTCAATTTCCTCATCTGTAAAATGAGTTGGAAACAGAACAGGCAAAGATACTGGTTTAATTTAAATGGGGTTACAAAGAGTCAGACACAACTAAGAACAACAAAACAACAGAACATGATGCTACAGAAGAGACAAAGATAAATATGACACAATCCTTCCTCTCAAAGATTTTTGTGCTCTCTTTATAAAATTTACAAGTCTATTGCTGTTCATTTACAAATTCTGGGGAGTCTAACATTTGGTTTTATTTTACATGAGAGTGGATGATGTTCTTTAAAATTCTAATATGAAAAATATATCATAAAATGATATACACTAATAATGATAGTTTCATTGCATTCTGGCACATTATATTAATTTCCACTTGATGAATGTTATGCATAAGACATATGCCTAATGTAATTCTTAAATAGTGGTATAAATATCCAGAATAGCCGAGTTTCTTGCATCATCTTTCCTGGTGTAAGTATGTTCACCTTGCTGATTTGCACAGCACTTTTTGTATTACAGCTTTCAGCATTACTCTTTAATTCTTAATAAAAAAAGGCATGTAATATCTCAGGCATCAGTTCTGATGTTATAGTCTAATCTAGCCAACAATAGCCAGTTTCCCTGACTTCCAAGAAATGAGATCAAAGATACCTCTTTAAAAAGTTAGAATTGGCTTGTTTTCCCCTAATTATACTTCATTTGCCAAGATTTCTCTCACTTTTCTGCTTCCTTTGATTCAAAGTACCTTTAAAAATATGGTATTAAAATGCCTGAATTTGTGAATGATTGCAAAGTGTTTAAATTTCTTCTTAGCTAAGCTGGAGATTTTTTTTTCCAGTGAAACTCATTAAATTGTATAAAGGACATTTAGTAGTTCAGCTAATAAGTGTTCTCTTTTAAATGCTAATGGGACTAGCACTCACACATCAAGGCAAGAACACATTGTACTCTGTCCTCAGCAAGAATTATTATCTCTCCCACCTTTCATCAAGAATTCTTCTTCCATAGCCAACTTGTGTCATGGTGGGGACCGTGGTTGACCATTACTTTTCTCTGGAAATTTTTTTCCTGTATTCATAGTTAAAATGTGCTTTCTCAAATAAGTTTATGTTACAATTTAATTGCACATCTGTAACATTTTGCCATCATAATACATAATTATCCTAATAGTCTTTGCTAAGTGAGTCACCTAAATGTGGACTGGAAATTGCTGTTTAGTCATTTTTGAGTCATGTTCAACTTCTTTATGACCCCATTTGGGGTTTTCTTGGCAAAGATACTGTACTAGTTTGCCATTCCTTTCTCTAGATCATTTCACAGATGAGGAAACTGAGGCAAACATGATTAAGTGACTTGCCCAGGATCACACAGCTAGTAAGTGTCTGAGGCTAGATTTGAATTAGGAAGATGAGTCCAGCTGACTCCAGTCCCAGCTCTATCCACTGTGCCACCTAGCTGCCCTATTTCCATATAGAAATTTCTGATAAAAAAATATATCAAGTTCAGTTTGTTAAGTAATTCTTATATGCAGGACATCATACTGAGGAAAAGATATGATTTAGGAGTGATTGTGTCTCTCCCCTCCCCCAAACTTCATTGAATCCTTATTATCATTAGGTTAAATGCCTGATATTTAAATCTTCATACTCTGGATCCAGCCATACTTATTTCCCATTACTTCTATTTGTGCACCCTTGTGAGGCAATCAAACTAGCCTTTTGGCTATTCCATTCATTGAACAACCCCATCCCATCTCTCATTTCTCTGCCTTTGTAAAAGCTGTCCACTATACCTCGAATGCATTCCCTACTACCCTATTACTATCTCATAATCACTTCTTACTATCATTGACTCACTTCAAAAAAATGCAAAAAAAAAAAAAAGAATAATAAATTTGGAATTGGAGAACTTGGATTCAAATTACATCTATAGTGCTTACTGCCTGAATAACTTTGACCAAGTAAGTTAACTTCCCTGGGACTCAGTTTCCTCATTAATATAATGAAAGAGTTGAACTAGCTGGTTGCTCATTTCCCTTCTAGGTCAGACTCTATGATCCACTGATCCACGCCCTCTCCAGTTATATGACAGTCCTCAAAATGCCATGTATTTACTTATCATTTTTTAATATTTCAGTAAAACTTAAGCTACTTGACATTTTTATCTTGTCTTTGTAAAGACATGTCCCAAAAGTTAACAAGAAATATGAACAATGGGTGAAGCAGTTTTATTTAGATGAATTGGAATGATGCATGAAACTAGATTGAGGTATATAGCCAGATGGTGCAATGGATAAAATGCTGGGCATGGAGTCAAGACCTGAATTCAAATTTGTCCTCAGACACTTAATAGCTATGTGACCTTGGGCAAATACTTAATCTTTATTTGCCTCAATTTCTTCAACTATGAAATGAAGATATTAATAACACCTATGTTCCATGTTTATCATGAGCATCAAATAAGAATTTTTAAAAGGAAAATAGAGTAGTGGTCACATATTAGACAATACATAATTGGTAGCTAACATTATTGTTTTCCATGAGTATTTATTCTTCCTGCTGCTTCAATTATGTTATCTCTTCCTTGCAAATCCTGTTGTCCTTTTTAAGATTCAACTATTTACCATTCTTCTAGTGATATATTATTTAATTGGCAAAATAAAGTGAGAGAAATGAGATGTTTCCCATATGTAAAGTTTTCAGATAACTGAAGATTATTTACTTAAATACCAAAACTTTAAACTGTTTTTGTTGCAATTATTCTATCATAATATTTTTTTAGGAAATGGAAGCAAATTTTCCATCCCACCATTTTGAGGTTGAGATCATAGAATGATATAGATCAAGGACTAGAAAGGACCTTAGAGATAATTAAATCCAAACCTCTGATTTTACAGATGAGGAAACGGAGGCCCTTATAATGTGAGGATTCTTTCTCAATATGCTGCAAATAGGAATTTGCAGAACCAAGAATGAAATTTGATATGACTTTCAGTGCTCTTTCCACTATACCACAATGGCTCTAAGAAATCCAGATAATTTTTTCTTTTCTTTCCAACTCCAAAACCACCATAATTTATTGATGTCCGTGTATCATCATGTAAATACATACTTATCTTTATGGATATTTACCTGCCTCATAAACAGCATGGGACTTTGAGAGAGCATCTCACTAGCCTCAACTTTATGACAACCAGGAGAGATGGTGGCCTTTATGGTCTTAAGGATTCCTAAGGAAAAAGCCTTCATAGGCTCATGTAATAACTCTTTGCTATCTATTATTACCCTATTTGATGAGCTCAGGTACCTGAGTCTTCATTTCTATAAAGGCTTTGCTTCATGGTAAATACAAATTATCTAGTGGAGTATGTTAGACAGAATTCTGAGTTTGGACTTCAGATCCTGCCTCTGGCTCTTGTTAGCTGTGTGATCATGGGTAACTCATTCCTTATGAACCTCATTTTCTTAATAAAATGGGGGTGATAATATCTATGATTCCTTTTTCACAGGACTAATGTAAAGATCAAATGAGATAATGTCTCTAGAGTACTTTACCAATTTTAAAGCCCTATATAAATGCATATATTGTTATGGTTGTAATTTTTCCATTCTGTTCAATTAAATAGTATTGAAAGAGCTTAAACCATAAATGTCTGTGTGTGTGTGTGTGTGTGTTTGTGTGTGTTAAAAGAAGGGGCCAAGCTGAGCAAAACAAGCAGAACTAGGAACACATTATAAACAATAACAACAAGAATGTGTGATGATCAACTATGAAAGATTTGGTCCTTCTCGGTGCTTTAGTGATCCAAGGCTATCCCAATAAACTTTGAACTGAAAATGCCATCTGCAACCAAAAAAAGAAGTAAGGAAACTGGATGTAAATCAACATATGCTATATTCATTTTTTTCTGTTGTTTTAATCTCTCTGATGGTTTTTTCTTTTGCTCTTATTTTTCTCTCCCAATATGATTAATAAAGCAATATGTATTAAAAATAATAATTTTTTTTAAAAAGAAGGAGCCAAAATGAAGCAAAATGAATGAGAATCTCAAAAAATATAGCAAATAGCCCAGTAAAATGTGGGCTTGTAATGCTATTCCTCTGGAAAAGGATGAAGTTGCTTCTAGAAATATTACATACAAAAGAAAAAGTGGCATGAAATAGAATAGTAACTTAGACCAGAATTCCTGGCAGAGTAATCCAATAAATGAAAGTAACAGTTCAGTTTTAAGAAAGTGACTTTAATGCAATTGCCCAGATTGCATTATGAAATAATAATAATTTTTTTAAAAAAGCTTCTGATTAGAGTCAGCATGACTGATCTATTTTTGTGCATGAGGAGAATATCCATCATACTGTAACTGTAGTCGCCCTGAGCAACCAGGTAACAAAGCGATTTCTGAGACATTTCTTTTGTGAGTGCAAGCTGTGATAAAATAAAGCTATTCTTTAAAAAGTTTGGAGTTCTTTTATTATGAAAAAAATAATAGATTTCCCCCCTAGTTGCAGAGAGCTTTGGCTAAATTCAGGTGAAACTGTAAAGGTTAGACTAGCGTAGCATTAATATCTGATCCAAACTAAAAGAATTCTTCATCTCCCTGGAAAGGATATCTGATCCTCCTTACCCTTTGTCAGGGACTGAATTGGATTAGCTGTCTAGTACACTAGGGATCTGCTACTTGGGGTCCAAGTCAAAGGACTGTATTATAAGTGAGACTATATCATAATGAGTTCCCATCATGCCCCAAGATCTGTCACGCCCTGGCTGACTTTTATTGTTACCACTAAATCAAGAGGGTAAAGCATGGAAATAACCATTTGCTGCAATATGTTCTTGATTTGCTAGCAGTTTGGAAAGACCTTGGAGTGAAGAGAGAGAGAAAGCAGCAGATTGGTGGATGCGCTAGGAGGTCCCTAAATGAAATCTCATTGTTCCCATTTCCATGGAGTAAATGACCTCTTAGGTCTCTTCCAATTTTAGCATTCAAGGATTCTATAACTGACCATGATATAATGATTCTGAAATTTAGCAGCTCCTTGGGCTCTCTTCCTAGAACTGCCACAGTACAAAAGAAAGCTAATTGAATATTCTCACCTATGAATTTTTTTAAAGCTTAAAAATGAAATTCACATTCAAATTTTGCCTTTGACATTTAGCTTAAGGATATCAAACTGGCAAGGCAACTAATCTCTTGAAGTCTCAGTTTCCTTACCTGTACAATGAGAAGACTAATCTGCATAGCCTCTATGGTCTCTTCCAACTTTGAATCTATGATCATGCAAGAGAGATGAGTACAGAATAAGATTTGAGAGTCTTCTGCAGAGAGGTAGATTCTTGAATATATGGCTGCTGATGTGATACAATCTAAAGGAAGTTGAACTGGGACTGCTGAAATTATCACTTCAATTTTGAGTTCATGATGTATTGAACAAAGAAATTCAGTTACAGTCTGACAGATGCCTTATATTTTAGGAGCTAAATTTCACAGAATTTCCAGAAAAATAAGCTAAAATCTTCTAGATTGGAGTCCTATACAGGCAATCAGCCCAAAATGAACTAGAAGGTCTCAAGTGCTAATGATTAAGGGAAAAGGAATCTGTCTGAAGAGACATCAATGGGCATGCATAGGGAAATCATAAACCAATGTAGCCTTTTTTAAAAGATATTAGCAGAAAATAGAAGGCAAGGACAGGCAACTAAAGATGAATGGAATGGAGTCTCAGGATACTATAAGAAAAGTCTGAAAGAGCCAAGTCTGGAAATGGATGTTAGGCTCTTACAATGGGTGTTTTGTAGATATTCTAAAGAAATGAAAGATCAAAGGAAAAAACTCAGGGTAAATAAGATGTGGATAATAGGGAGAGGAATTTTTTTTGAAGAACAGCTTTCCTTTTATTTCTGATTTCTTTATCAGGAAAAATGATCTTTAATCTGGGAAGGCTAAAAGAAAAATGATAAGCAAAGAATAGAAATCCACAATAAACAAGGAAGTGGTCAGAAAATACTTAGTTGCCTTTTTGGAGTTCAAGTCAAGAGATCAGGATGAACTAAGTCTCAGAGTGCTGAATGAGCAGACAAGGTATTATGGCTGATTTAATGTCAATCATCTCTAAAAAAAAAATAGTAAAGGATAAAAGAAGTGTCACTGATTGTTCAAGATAAGGAAGAGGGTAAAGATTTCAAACTATAGCAATGATCTTAACTTCAATACCTGTCCAAATTTGAGAATATATTATTGACAGGATAGTTTGTAACACTCTAGAAAAAGAAACTGTAAACACTCTGAGCCAATCTCTCTTTCAAAAAAATTCATACTACACTCAAACAAAATTCTTTTTTTATACAGTAATTAGACAAGTAGCTCAGAGGACCATTGTGTACCAGATAGATACCTGAATTTAAGCAAAACATTTCTGAACAATTTTCTCATATTATCTATGAATTAAGATGTTCTAAATTACATTACAATTAGGTAGACTCAGAACAAGCTGAATGATTATACATGAAGAACAGCCATTCATTAATTTATGTCTATCTGGAAGATCTCCAGGGTCCAGCTCATCTCAATGTTCTGTCCTTGGCCCCATGTTATTTCTATCAGTGACATGAATAAAGTCATAGATAATATACTTATCCAGTTTTCACATGTCACAAACATCTAACATGTTGGATAGCAGACTAAAGATTTTTAAAAAAGCATTCAATAGGCAATAGCAATTGATCTGTATCTAAGATAATTTTTTTAGAAGTAAATGGAAAATTTTTCACTTGGACATAAAATCATCAACTCTCTAATTACAGAATGATAGTAGACAATTGAAAAAAAATCTAGATATTTGGGGCAGCTAGGTGGTGCAGTAGATAGAACACCAACCCTGAAGTCAAGAGGATCTGAGTTCAAATCTGGCCTCAGACACTCAACACTTCCTAACTGTGGGATCCTGGTCACATTACTTATCCCCAATTGCCTCAGGAAAAAAAAAAATCTAGAGATATGAGTGTATGCCAATCAGTCCAATCTCATAGAGATGGCAGGGTGATAAGGGAGCCAAACAAATCAATGTTGTCTATGAATTAATAATGGTGCTATACCTAAAGTTTTCATATTGTCAAATTTTGGTTCCTCATGAAAGTATGAAAATGACCTTTCATTCCTGAAGTCTATACCAGCAGAATTCAAGTTCTAATAGTGTTCAACCAAATTGGAATGTGTGATTTTTACCCTGTTGATAATCTACTGTATCTGCTCACGGTATGGACTTAGTAACTGACTGGCTAATCTTCAAAATGGGAGATTCTTCTCCAAGGAGTCCATATGCTATTGGAAGTATGGAATTACATTCATACTGACAGCTTTACTCTACATGAAACCCAAAGAAAAAATTTAAAAACTGTAGCTAAATGGAAGGATGGACCAATGGTTCTTCCCTGGAAGGTGAATAAAGGATTTGGTTTCATCTTGCACCCATAGGTAGCCAGAAACATTATTTAATGGGACCCTGGGTGATATCTCTTGGAGTGGTCATGATGAGCTACAGTTAATGCAATAATTTTTGTCACAGAGGATGATGTAAAAGAATTCAATTACAAGTCTGAGGAACTTCATACTAAAAGACAAGGATGATGATGATGATGTGGATGATGGTGATGATGATGATGATGATGATGATGATGATGATAGCAGGCAAATCTATAGGATTTTAAGATTTGCAAAACACCTTGTGCTCATTACCTTTTTTGATCTATGTATCATTTAAAATTATAAGCATATGCCTTTGCACTTTGGTGATTTCACTGTAAAACCTGAGTATGCAGAAAAATGGAAAACAATATTTTAGAATTTTGTAATTTAGGATTTAAATATGAATGAAAAGCAAAGAGTTGGAAGTTACTTGGAAGCATAATGCTCACATATTAGGAATACTTTCTTCAAGGAAAGAATTAAAAAGTGCTGGTCATACCAAACAGCAACACAAAAATATGAAATTGAACTATGATTATTGAATCAAGTAATTACTGAATCATGGTTCAAAGGTCAAAATTAACATTAATTGGAAAAAAGGGATAAAGAAGAGACACTTTATAAAAATGAAACAGTTCTAACATGATCTATTTAGTCTCAGTGTTGACTTTGAAAAAATAGTAATATCATCATCATTTATTTGAGCATTGTGAAATATTTGCTGCAGGAAGACATCAGATTATATCAGCCTACAAAAATCCTCTCCTTGACAAGCAGAAAGATATAAAATGTTAAGGGGATTAGCTTAATATTGCACATAAGAAAAACCCCAAGTGGATTAGAAATGCAGATCATCCAGTCTATGACATGTAGTTGGACAGGTTATATCCTTTACATATTGTTAGCATATGTTAATACCATTAGCATATGCTTCTTGGACAATGACTGCAGATAATACAG
This sequence comes from Antechinus flavipes, assembly GCF_016432865.1. Lineage (NCBI taxonomy): Eukaryota > Metazoa > Chordata > Mammalia > Dasyuromorphia > Dasyuridae > Antechinus > Antechinus flavipes. The sequence goes on from NC_067400.1 coordinate 49,844,746, forward strand.
TTGCGCCCAAAATGGAAGAAAACAGGGTGGATTACACTTGGGAAAGTAGAGTACTTTCAACAATCTGGAACTCTTCCCTAATGTTAAAGAACACATTTTAACATAAATGTTTTCCTGGTTATGCTATATGGGTAGGGATAATGGAAAACCATAAGTTAGTTGCAGATAACCCATAGGAAGATATTGAGATGTTCAGTGTATAAGTAAGGTTTTGCATTTTGCACATAGTCCTGCATTTAAGAAGTATTATAAACTATACTATTAATAAAGTGACTGGAAAATAATATTGTAGTGAAAGTAAAAGATGATTTTCAGCTCTGTCCTCTAATCCTATAAACCTCTATGGGCTCCTTAAAGTCCAGTATGCTTGCCAGTGGGTGGTGGTTATATGTAAAGATTTCAGTCAATCAGTAAATACATTGTCTTTCTAGAATATATATCCAAGATTTGACGGAAAGTCTACTAAGACTTATTAAACTTGCCAAGAATTTCTTATTTCTGATGACTCACACAGGGACAAATGATCCTACTAGAAGAAATCGTAAAATATCTCTAGGGACTTTGAATTTCTGCACAGAAAATGGAAGGATCTGAGAACACATTTTTTTCCTTTTCTTTTTCTTTTTCTACTTAAAGTGAGAAAGTATGGAAGTGAAAAAAAAAGAATTTGGAAAGTAAAAAGAAATGTAAATGTGAAAATAAGATTTATTCTTTTGAATCGTGGTTTACAGGCTTAAGATGATGGGCTTCTAGTGAGTAAAAGAGTAAGTCTCATTAGAACTTAGTTTATTTTCTGAGTTCAAATATTCTGTCAGCTCCTGACCGTTAAACATTTCAAACTAAGTATCTCAAACATTTGTTCAAAACAACCTATCTTTTGTCCCAAACCCAGCTCTCTTCCAAACTCCACATTTCTTTTGAAAGCACTACCATTCTTCCAAACATCCAAATTTCTATCCTTGATATTAACTAATCAAATCTTTGCTCTCGCCTCACTTATTGAATCAGTTGCCACATCTTGTTATTTCTACTTCCACATCTCTATCATCTACCCTATTCTCTCCACTCATCCAGACAATACACTAAATCAGACCCTCATCTACTCTTGTTTCAATTATTTCACTGGCTTCATCATTTATATCTGTGTCTCAAATGTTTACCCTACTCAATAAACTCCAGTGACATCCCCTTTCTTCAAGGACCAAATATAAAATTCTGTCACAACACTATCTAGTTCCTAAATTTCTAGTTTTACTACATTACTCTCCTTTATTTACATTATGATCCAAGCAAACTGGTCTTTCTTTCCCCTTTCAGAACACTACATGTCCCATCCTCATGCCTTTCCACTGTCTATCCATCAAACCTAGAATGCCCTCTCCCCTTTCCTCTGACTAAGAACTCTTGGCTTCCTTCAAGATTCATAACAAAAGCAAAGAAAGCTAAAGTTAACAAAATGAACTTGTTTAGGTCTTCTAAGTTATCTTAGAGAAAGGAAGAGGAGCCCTGTACATGGAACAAAGTAACATGCTTAGAAAGAGAGGTAGATTTGAAGTCACAGAATTTCATACTACCTACCTTTGGATCTTGGATAAACCAAATTGATTCAGAGATGGAGCTATTTAGTGGACTCACTGATCCTTGCCAGTTCTGAATCTATGATTGTATGAACTTTAGGCAGAGAGAAATGAAAGACTCAATTCTATTTTGCCATTATTTTCTGTGTCAAAGACCAAAAAGGTTGGTCTACAACCAAAAAATGAAAAGAGGATTGATGAGCATTCAACAATACTCAAGTTATACTCAAGGAGGGACATGAAAAGAAAGTACTTAAGTATTCCTGATATCACCTAGCCCATATAAAATGAAAAAAGGGTCAGATGCAACAACTGAACCATCATTAGTGATCTTTGCAAGATCATGAGAATTGGGTGAGGTATTAGAGAATTGGGAAAGGAAAGACATTTTCCAAATCAGAAAAATATTGGAGTCTGTAAAATAGAAACCAGTAAGATTGGCTATAATTTTTGGCAAAAACTTAGATTATATTATTAAAGAAATGGCAAATAGATTTTTAATCAAAGAACTAGCCTGGCTTCATTAAGTACCAATCTTGCTAGACTAACCTCATTTTCTTTTAGGGCATGGTTACTACACACACAGAGAAATGCATACAGATACACACATATATGTAATATATTATATGATTATATATTAATAAATATATTAATATACATAATATGTAATGTTGTATTTACAGGGTAGTTACTTAAATTCTAACAAAGCATTAGACGAAACCTCTCATCCTATTTGTTTGCCTTTTCCAATCTACACTACACCCATCTGCCAAAGTGATTTTTCCTAAAGCATAGGTCTAACTGTGTCATTGCTGAACTCCTGTTACCAGTAAAGTCAAATAAAAATTATTGATTGGCACTTGAAGTTTTTCTCTTTCCAGCTTCAATTTGTCTTTTCATGGTCTTTACAAAGCTGCCTCCCTTATATACTCTATGGTCCAGTCAAATAATTCTTAATGTTTCTCACTCAGATCCCATTTCTTGTTTCTATAAGTTTTCCTCCATACCTGGAAAACTCTCTTTTTCCACCTCCATCTCTTGAAATTCCTAATTTCCTCCAGAGCTCAGCTTCTACATCTGGTCCTCCTCAGTCCTTTCAATGCTAGTGCCTCATTATTCATATTTATTTTGATGTGTTTTCCATATGGTCACCTATGGTGTCTCTCCTAATAGAATGTGAGGCCTCTGAGGCAGAAACAATTTCATTTTGGCCTTTACATCTCCAGCACCTAGCATATCACTTGGCACATAGTAAAGGCTTAATAAATGCTTATCGACTGATTGGTGATTGATGATTTGCAACAGATAGGATGCTTGCCAAATCTATAGATGACACAAAATAAGGGGAAAGAGCTAACAGGCTGGATGGCAGAATCAGATTTCCAAAGATCTTTATAGGCTAAAACATTGGGCCCAATCATATAAAATGAAATTTTATAGTGCTGAATACATTGGGTACTAAAAAATCAATACCATACATACAAAAAAGGGGAGGTATGAATAATGTTTAGTCTTTAAAGATCTAGAGCTTTTAGCAGACCTCTAGCTCTATAAAATTCAAGAATGTGATGTGGCAGCCAAGAAAACTAACATGATGATAGGGTATGTTGCGATTCATAACTTTCAGGAATAAAAAGGTGATAGCCCCATTGTGCTCTGCAATGGTTGGGCCACAGCTGGATTTAGGTTCCATGGGGCCCATTTTAAGAAGGACATTGATGAGATGACTAGAGGAAAGGATGTTGCAAGATTTGGGGTTCATGCCAGATAAAATTAGTTCAGAGGAACCGGAAGGTTTTTAGAGAAATCTCAGGGGCATGTGACAACTGCCTTCAAGTATTTGAAAGTTAGTTTTATGGAATAAGGATTAAAATGGTCCTATTTGGTTTCGCATTTTTTGTCCTTCATTCTTGAAGAAAACCGTGATATCAGGAAGATGATACTGGGACATGCAAGTGAGTTGGATCTAAGAGAGGGAGAGCTGTACAAAATCACCAGCCTTATTTTCTCCCCTACAACCATTTAGGTCCAATGGCAAGATATGGATCAGGATGACTGGAAATTGTCCTGGATGCCATGGGAGACCTTGGCCTTTTAAGCTAAGGTTTTTAATTGGTCTCAAGTAGACTGGGGTAATTCCCAAAGAGTGATTTTAACTAAGTAAGAAATGAAGCAAAGAATGATCTTTTTAATCTAATTGTGTGTATGTGTGTGTATGTGTGTGTGCTATTTACATTCACTTTGGGCCAATCAACGGCCCATCTCATTAGGTAAAACCAGGAACAATAATGAGGGAAATTGCCCCCCCAAAAAAAAATTAGGCTTGAAATTAAAAAAAAAAAAAGAACTTCCAAAGAATCATATTAACCATAAGCAGAAAGGCTGCTTGGGCCAATCAGTGGCCCATCTCATTGGGTAAAACCAGGAACGATAATGAGGGAAATTGCAAAAAAAAAAAAAAAAAAAAAAAAAAATTAGGCTTGAAATTAAAAAAAAAAAGAACTTCCAAAGAATCATATTAACCATAAGCAGAAAGGCTGTTTTAGAAAGTGATGGATGTCACATAATAGGTGCCATATAAATGCCAACTATTATCATCACCATTATTTTCTCATCATCAAACAAAATCTGGGTGACCCCTTATAAAGGAGATTTTTTTTTTTTAGGAATACACTAACCTAAACAAGTGATATCAAATTCAAATATAAATGGGGCACCAATCCATATGTAAGAATCTATGCAGACTGGACATTGAATTAGAAAACCACATGTTATCATTATCTATATTCTGTTTTAATTTATTTTGTTCATTTTAATTAATAATTTGGTAGATATTAGTTGTGTTAATACATCTCAATTACATTTTAATCTAGTTTAGTATGCACTTGGGAGTGTTGTGGATTGTTTATTTCATCTCTTTGGCTCCATTTATACTCTAAAATTCCTGACAATTAGGATTATATCAGGAAGGATTCTGCACTATTGAAAGTACATCATGGTTTTTCAAATACAATTTATACAGGTTTCCTTTTCCTTTTCCATCATCAGCAGGTATTTATTAAGCACTTACTATATACTAAGTACTACCCTGAACACTATGAATGCAAAAAAAGCAAAAATAATGTTTAACCTAAAAGAATTCACATTCATAGATAAATCCAATTTATTCTTTACCAGTGGGGTGTGTCCAGATTCTATATGCTAATAGACTACCTAAAGGGACTATCCACCAACTATATGTCATCATACTAATGCAAATAGTCATATTCAGAGATTTCCAAAAAAAAAAAAAAAAAAAGAAGAAGCACAAAACCTCACACTAACTTGACCTATTTACTAGGTTTATTATGATATGCAATTTGGTGGAAATGTTAACTCCTACAGAAAAAAATGTAAGACATGTATTATCTCAAATTTACTGCTCTCTGTGGTTTTCTGCTTTGTTTTGGAGTAAAGAAACAATATCATATTATGTATGTAGCTAAATGCCAGGAAACTAGCTTGTTCCAAGCAACATCTTGGTTCTGCATGGCCCACCAGTGTGAGGATGTTAGAGAATTTGGGAACCTTTTACAGATGTACTAATCTTAGGGAAACTAAGCAAAATTGTTAGCAGAATTCCTTTATCAGGAACTGGATTCATGGGTATTTAACAATCATGGTAGCTATTTTAATCTGCACTCTTCATCTCCATCTGAGCAGATGAAGCAGAAAAAATCTATTCTTCATCCACTTGGGTTTTCCTATGTGGATTACTGGGCTGATTTCTTTGGGTATGGATTCCATTAAGGAAGTACAGTATTATCCTGGGATTTGATGCAATAAGAACATTGTTATTCATGATATTATAGATGACCATCTATAAAGAGTCTTTCCATTGAGATTTTTGCAAGAAATCCTTCTTAGTAATAACTGACATTTTTAGGGAAAACATTTCTTTATTTTGTACCTTGATAAATATTGGCACTCAGAGGAATCATTTTTAAAAAGAATCTTTTATGTAAATACAGGAAAAGATTTTAGAGGAGGACATTTTTAAATAAAGTATTTTGCATACTAGTCAAAAACTGAGGTGATCGTTGGTTTGTTTTTTTAAAAGATTTCAGAATTTTGTATTTTCCACAGTTTTGTCAATTTTGAGATTATGAAGATGTAGTCTGCAATAGAAAATTATTTGTAGGAACCCACCTGTCCCTTTTTTACATTCTCACTAAGGATAACCTTACTATGGATACAGATCATTCTCATAGTGATTTTATAGGGATGAGAAAGTAGGCATATGGGTTTTTTTAATTGTCTTTATCACCTTTTAAAAAGAGTAATAATACCATCTGTTGATTTTTTTTCCCTCTCATTCTTTTTGCATCTTTCACTCTTTAAGATAGCTTTTAAATTGATCCTTCAACACTTTAAAAATCTGGTGCCTCCAGAACTGAATTTTTTCCTCTATGTACTCAATCTGGAGCAGCCACCCTTCCAGATTTTGTGTTAAGTGCTATTGGCCACTTCTTTATATGTTCATTAGTAGTGAGAGGCTAAAGTTAAAGTGTGGTGGTTCTGCTGTTATCAGTGATTAGAACAGATCATTATAAACCTGTGACAAATCTATTCTATCATGTATATGTTTGTTATTTTAATAGTTCCATCTGCTTGCTCTAAGGATGAAATGGCTTAGATGGGTCTTGGGCCAAGATTTCTGCATTCTCATTTTATTCTTTACTGATTCTTCTTTTCTGTATGGTAACACTACTTCCAAACCTTTGCCTTTTTTTCCATAATATTTTTCCAATGAGTTTTTACTATAAACCAACGTGGTTCTGTCCTGTCCTATTTGCTTGGCAAGGTAAACTACTGTCTGCTGGAAATTGTGATTGTTAGGCCCCCTTAGCTTCTTCATTGTGGTACCCATTTTATAGGCATGTGCCATTTTATTGCACTTCACTTTATTGAACTTCTCAAATATCACATGTTTTACAAATTAAAAATCTGTAGCAATCATGCTTTGAGCAAGTGTATCAGTACCATTTTTCTAACAGTAAGTGCTCATGTCATGTCTATGTGTCACATTTTGGTATTCTTACAATAATTCAAACTTTTTTCATTATTATTGTACCTTTTATGATAATCTAGGATTAGTGAACTTTATTCTGATTCTTATAATTGATTTGGGATACTACACCAATATAAGCGAGTGAATTTAATTGATAAATGTTATATGTGTTCTGACTGCTCCACTCACCAGTGATTTCACAAGTTTCTCTCTCTCCTCTCCCCCTTCTCTCTTTCCTTCCTTCTTCTCTCCCTCCCTCCCTCCCCCTTTGATTTCTCTATTCCCTGAGACCAACAATATTGAATTTAAGCCGATTATTAACCCTACAATCACCTCTATGTATTCATCTGAATAGAAGAGTCAATTTGTTGACAAACTTCATTGCTATCTTATTTTAAGAAATTGCCACAGCTTCCCTAGCCTTCAGCAGCCAAGACCCTGAGCAGTCAGCAGCCATTTAGGACACCTTCTACCTCAGATGATTGCTAGCATTTTTTAGTAATAAAGCATTTTTAATTAAGGTATGTACATTGTTTTCTTGAAGATAATACTATAATATCCAATAAACTATAGTACAGTATAAACATATATATATGCATTGGGAAACAAAAAAAATTCATGTGAATCACTTTATTGTGATACTCACTTTACTGAGGCAGTCTGGAACCAAAAACACACTATCTCTGAGATTTGCCTGTACATTGTTTAGAATTATTTAAGAAATTATCATAATCAGAGTCAACGTCTTTATCTTTCCCAATTTCTCAATTTTTCAGTGTAAACAGCTTTTTAAATAGGACAAGTGGGAGCTGTTGTAATTGCATTGTTTTCCTTTCTTTTTTCCTACTAATTCAGAGTTGGCTTTGATCTTTCCTCTAGCTAGTTGAAGCTCTAATGGCATCCAGACAGCTGATATGGAAATGAATCCTAGTGAGTAACCAGACATTTCTCATCCTTATGGATTAGTCTGTTTCATTCATGTTATTCAGTATTCTCCATGTTCAATGCCTCCCAACTCTTTATGAAGAAAGCATTCATGATATACGACATTATGGTATCTGAGTAATCCGCTACCCTTCCCTTCTTTTATTCCCAAATTCTGACCCTCCTTTTCCTACATGTTTTTTTTTTCTCCTCCTTTATACTCCCATTCCCACTGAAGTCAGTGAACATATTCACTGCTTTTTTTTTCATCTTATAAAATGAATGTTGGAACCTTCTCTGGGCTTATAGGTGGTTACTCATGTAAGTCTGGAGTTTCAGAGAAAGGTAGGGGTTGGAATTATAGATTTGCTATCATTTACCTAGAGGAGATACAAAAGTTATTTTGCACTTTTGTCTGTTTCATGGATTGTCATGGTTAAATATCCCTGCTAACCTACTGGTTATTGTATTAATAATAGATGACATTTTTATAGCACTTTGAGCTTTACAATATTTAACACATGATCCTCTTGCACAGATAGGGCAGCTAATGCTAACCCAATTTTACAGATAAGGAAATTGAGTCTCAAGAGAAGACTCAAACACAAGATGCTTCTAATGAGTGCCCTTTCTAATGTTCTTTATTTCTTCTTATAATCATCCTCTCTATATTCAACTGAGCTGCTCATCAGAGGCAAAGGCACTTAGATGGCTCTAGTACATAAAATACTAGAACTAGAATCGGGGCACTTAAGTTCAAATCTCATCTCATACATTTACTAAATGTGTGATCTTCATGAAGCAAGTCATTTAACCTCTTCAACAGTTTCCTTACTTATTAAATGGGGATAATAATAGTATCTACTCCAGGGATACAGTGAGGATAAAATGAGATAATATTTGTGAAACACTTTGCAAGCCTCTAAAGGCTATATAATATGCCAACTGTTATTTTGTCAGACTACTGATACAATAGCAAGAACTCTACTTACCCTTTTCCTGGTGTGGTAGATAGTATTAATTTGTGGTTTGTGACTTGTGATTTGTAAGATTTTGAGAATCAAGGGTCACCTAGACAACACAATGAATAATCAAAGTAGGATTTTTGTGGAGAAAACATATGTAAAAGGAAAATACAATGAAAAACAAGGTAGAGTCAACCAACAAAAGTTATTTAAGTAACAAGGTAGAGTCAGCCAACAAAAGTTATTTAAGTATCTGTTAGGTGTCAGGCACTGAGAATAAAAAAAACCAAATAAACAAAAATCTTTTTCCTCAAAGAATTTAATAGGAACAATCTTTAAATAAGTCACTACCTATACATAGGATTTAAAAATTGGTCCAAACACTTCAGGCACACACTTTAATTCTTCTAAAATAGTTCACATCATCATATTGTTAACTTTTCCAGCAGACATCTGAGAGAAAGAGGGGGGAATAAAGAAAAAGATGAGGTCAAAATTTTTAACATTTAAAACAATTGGAGTCTACTAATGTTCAGTACCATATTCTCATTCATTTTCTATATCTCTATATGTTCTCATTTATGATAAGCATGAGAGCGCAGCTCCCCACAAGTGAGCACAGTTAATTGGTCAGGAACAAAAACTGTACTTTGGTTGCATCTTGACCTTGAAACCTTAGCCTCCCTGACCATCTCCCTTAACTATCTACACTGTCTCCTGGGAGATTTCCTTCAGAGAGCTTCTGTAGAAGTCAGCACCATTTGAAAATTTCTCTATATTCAAAATGTATCCTATAAGCATAATAATCATCATCTTAAATAGAATTTGACTTGAATAGTATATTCTACCTGTCTTGCTTTCTGAACAATTGATTCTTCCCTGGATCTTCTTTTTTGCTTCAGAACCATAATTTAATTTGTAGCTTACAGAAATTAGGCTTTGAAACCTACACTTAAAAGAGGTTTCTATCCATATTGTGCATCCCAGTAAAATTTAAATATATCTATTCATATGTATATAAATATATATATATATATTCAAGTTCTCTCTATTTCACTTTGTATAAATGTCTATATCTCTCTGTCTCTGTCTCTTTTTTAAAGAAGGGCACAACCTAGAGATTCTATTAAAAAGAACATTTGATTTTACCCCCCTTTGGCATCAGAAGCTCTTACTCTGGCTAGAGAGCTTCAAAAGTCACTTTATTTTTGAGACTTTGAGCAGAATGTCAGATATGCATTAGTTTCCTGATCACTTCAATAAGAGCTGGTAATTCAAAGAAAACTCCAAGCCCAATTTATTATATCTGCTTATATAAGTTTCTGTATTCCCCTAACCCAGGCCCTCAGGACAGGCGTATAATATAACCTCTCCCAATATAAAATCAAGCAAACTCCTAGACAAACAAATAACCCTGCAATTTGGTGAAGAAGGTCAGCAGACAAACCCTCTGGTGAATTGCCAAGAAAAGCTAATTAGAAATGAAGTTCTGTCTACCAAGAGCTTCCCCCACTCCACAGAGCCTGTTATCCAGCCCTATCACTAATTTATATGAAGATCTGGAGATTTTAGTTAAACATACAATTACCAGAAAATAGCGTCATGGCTGGAAACAAAATGGATAAAATTTTAATCTCCTTTACTATAGGATTATAACTCTAGTGTTGTGAGGGACTTCAAAGGCCAACTGGTGCAACGCTCCTTTGATGCATTAGAAAAGTGAAGCTGAGGGTAGCCATTACTAATGTCAGAGTAGATATGATAGAATATACAGGATGGGCAAGCTTGGGTGGACTGCAATATCTACTATTGGAGATCCAATTAATGAGATCACAAAGCACTGTACTAGTTGGTAGGAATCAATAAAAAAGAGAGGACAAAAAAGAGAGATGGAGGGGGGGAGTGGGGGAAGGAGAGAGAGAGAGAGAGAGAGAAGGAGGGAGGGAGAAGGGAGGAAGACACCAAGGGAGATGTGAGAGAGAGAAAGAGATAAAGAGACATGGAGAAAGGCAAAGAGAGAGAGAGAGACAGAGCGAGCCACAGAAAGAGAGAGGTAAACAGACAGAGAAAGAGAAACAGAGAGGTAGAGAGAGAGAGACTGGGAGATGTGAAGGAACTTGTATTCTAGTGGAATGAAGAATGGTTGAGGGATCCAAGGGTGTTTAATGCTTTTTTTCAGTAGCACATATGATTAGTCTAGAGCACAAAAAACATGAATGATATCTTCAAACATCTGAAAACCAATCATAGAGAACAGGAAAAAAAATATGTCTGTGTTTTCCCCTAACAAATGTTTGGTAGCATTTTAGACCAAAAAAAAAAAAAGTAATCAGCTTTAAGGTAAGAGTCTTTATTTTTTTTTATTGAATCCCTTTTAGTTTGTTATATTTTTGAAATTTTTTCTTAGATTTTTGTATTAATGCCAGTATTTGACCTTTAAGAATCCTTCTACCATTGTAGCATCCTTTGAATCGAAAATCAAAAAATAATGGGACACTTAAGCAAAATCTCCTAATGTTAGCATCTGACAGCATGTCAGCTGCTCCACATCTTTAGTCTCCCACCTTAATCCTGAAAGGGGAAAATCACTTTCCATCACTAGTTGTCCAAAACTGACAATTGTTCCTTATTGTGAATCAGAATTTGCCTGTCGTTGCTTGTGACAATCATTGATGTTATTGCCACCTTTGCATATGTCATCTTTCTGGTTCTTCTCTTTTTAAAAATAATATCCTAGACAAAGCAGACATGAGTCATGCAAGCCCCCTAGCCTTGTCCTCTAGCTCATAAGAATGAATCCAGGCAGGGTGAATGAGACAGAACTCATTGAACTTGTCTGGAAAGGTATCATTGCTGGTCTCCAGTGGGTTGGATGAGATAACCAAGAATCTTCTGTTGGTCAAGGTTTTCTTCCTCCACATCAGAATGTTGAGAGACTTTTATTGGTAGGATTCCTGGGAAATCAATATATCATGTTAACCTCCTAAATTTGGTGTCAAACTTCATGGTAGCCACACTTTACCTTTAAAACTTTCCCTCAGGTCACCCTATAGATGACCTTATGGGAACTGAGAGGTTTTCATAACTAGGAGCTCTCATTCTTCAGCAAATGTTTGAAAAGCCATTTCTGGCTGGACAATTAATCATGCAGGGATGTTTGGAATGACTAGGTAATGTAGTAGATAAAATGCCAGACCTAGACACAGGAAGCCTCATCTTCATGAGTTCAAATCTGGTCTCAGACACTAGCTAGGAGGGCAAATTATTTAATCCTGTTAGGCTCAGTTTCCTCAAATGCAAAATGATTTGGAGAAAGAAATGGCAAAACATTCCAGTACCTTTGCCAAGAAAATCCCAAATGGGATCATGAAGAATCTGACGTGACAGAAAACCAACTTAAAAACCATAAATAATGTTTGCATTCTGCTTTGAAGTCTACAGTCAAGCATCCATATTTGCCTAAGTTCCCCTTTGTGAAATTCATTAACACATTACCTTTTAAATGCAGAATGAAATTTATATTTTTGCACATGATCAATAGGGAAATTTGCTTCTCTTAACTAACCATATTTATTTTCTTGTTTTGTAGTTATTATTCATAAAAGGATGAGGGGGAGGAGGAAGAGAAAATAAGTGATTTTTAATTGGAAAAAAAAGAAAAAAGAAAGAAAGGGATATCTTTTAATTACCATATGGCTGGCTTTAGTCTCAGTGATTCATTCTTATCCTAGGATTTCTTTCCAGAGAGGAGAATGTAGCCATACTTACCATGAAAGGCATTTTATTTAATTAGAATTGGTGGTTGATTGTTATATTCATTTTTTTAACCACCATCTAAGAATGAACTAATGAGAGGAGGCTCTGTCATTGCTTTGTGATATTCATTGTAAAAGTCACATTATATTATGTACAATAGGTTAGGTGGACAGGCCTTTATTGCACTGTGGGAGAGCTCTACATTAGCACTTCCTGAGGGACTGTAAAATAGCTCTATCTGAATGTCCACTTCATTAGTAGAAAAATTTCTCTTCGTTTTAGCTGCTGAGACCTTTCCATGGCAGGCAGAATGACAACATTGGGCCTAACCTTGAATTCCTTTTTTCACTCTTGCAAATGAAGTCTTAGAAATCAAAAGCTTTGCATTCTGTTGATTTTCAAATAAATGATTTTTAAAGGTTTCTTTCTTTCTTTCCATGTTTAAGCATCAATAATGATAAAAGGTCAGCACTGCTATATTTTGCATTTACGTGATTCTCATCTTTTCAGAAATTCCCTGCTCCTCAACTTTCTTTATCAAATGTTTCTATATTTCAATTAGTTCGTCATTTTTCTTGACTTTTAGCATGTAGCATAGTTCCTGATAAAGACTGGCAATTAAAAAAGAATACACTGGCATTCCACTTGCCCAGAAGTCAGTCGTCCAGCCTTTTCAAAACAAGGAGTAAATGCCAACAGTTTCCAATAACCAATCAATCCCAAAAAGCCCATTTTATATTAGGCTTTATTCAAGGTACTAGAGATGAAAGACAGAATTAAAATATACCAATCCTCAAGGAGGTTTACTAAAAAGAGCCTTCACTCAAAACCATATTGACTCACTTAATACATGATTTTTAATAGCTCAGACATTTGGTAGTTGTGGATTTGTTAAAAAAAAAAAAAAGAGTTCTTGGAATTAAGAGAACAGAGTTTGAATCCCACCCCTATCTCTACTAGCTATGTGGTCCTGAACAAATCACTTAATCTCTCTCAAAGACTCTAGTTTTTCTTCTCTAAATGGAGATCATAGAATAGACTTCAAGGAGTTGGGACGTGATTGGAGGAGATTTGTAAAGCATTTCATAAATCTTAAACCACTATCTTACTCTTAGTTATTATTTTCCAACCCAGAGCAAATTGAAATGAGAAAATTAGAATAACAAAAGCAGAAAGGGTTTTAAGGCAGAGATAATAACAGGAAAAGGACTGCTTCCCACAGGAAACTTTTTTCAGTCTCCTAGTTTCTAGTATTATATTCCACCTCTTCCCCAATTACATTGAACTTTGTATGAATTTCGTATTTATTTTGATTTGTACATGACATTTCCCCTCTTAAATGTAAGAGTAGTGACATCAGGGATTTCTTTATCCCTGTAGTACCAATATCTTGCATGATACTTGGTACACAACAGGTACATGATAAATGTTTGTTGAATTAAATTAAAGAGAAGAAAAAACAATCTTTCTCAAACAAATAGAAATGAAGAAACATCAGACTTTAACATTTTAAAGTTCAAAAATGTGTGAATATAATAATGGACTAATTATAAATCTGACTTTTCTCCAAATAGAGGTTTAATTCCTTCAAGAAAGAAGAAAAATTTCTAGAAGTCTTTAAAGATTTTTCCACTCCCAAATAGTTAAAATATTTTTGTCTTTTGACCCTTGGAAGGAAATAAACTTCAGCTGTTTGAGAAGTTCATTTATGTAGAACAAATCAATCTCAAATAAAGTCACAGCAATGAGATATTACTGAGAGTGATTATGATGGATAAAAATCCTGGCTTCCTGGATCCCCCAAAGGAGATTTAAAGGGCCTCAATTCATCTGCTTATAGACTTAAAAGCAAGTCTATCAGAAGTTACTGCAGATGATCTTTGATATGGTTGATGTCACCTGTGAAATGGGGATAATAATAAGAGTACTTATCCATCCAGAGCTGTAGTGGTGATTAAATAAAATAATTGTTAAACAATTTCTATACTATCTGGAATATAGTGGATACCATATAAATGTTAGCTATTATTATTGATGAAAATCTTTTTTTAAGAGCTTCAATTATCCAAAGGAAAAAACAATTGCTCAAGGAAATGTTATAGTTAAAAGATTGTCAGGGAATGGGGAACAGCAGATCACTCGTTCAACGGCCTCAGAGGGAGCTAATCCTCTGAAGGGATTCTCTCTAGCTCAGGGTCAGACCTGGGCACTCAATGCTCAGGGCTGCTAATTTTATCAGTTCTTCTGAATGTAAGCAAGCTTGGAAGAACTGGCTATTTTGAATAGCCAGACCAATAAACAAGAAAAAGTTGCTATTTTGGCTGGAGACTTTTGATGGGACAAACATTTCCCAATGCCTCAAAACAGATCCCTCTGAAATGATTTCCTGGCTTGTGTCCCGCTTATTTCCTTTATCTCCACCCTATTTCAGAGAGGTAACCTGGCCCTCTACATTTATCTACCTCTCTGCATCTATTTACATTACAAACTCATTGGCTTGGCCCAGACTCTATTCCCTTTAGCCTTTCAAATTATGGCCTGGATCACATCCCATTCTACTAGTACAGCCTTTTCCTGTTAATTGCTTGTGATCTTTTGACATGAGCAGAGAGAATTAGATGTTCTTAAGGAAGTTTTTCTTTGATTTATAGAAGCTTGATTGTAGGATATTGGATGGAGAATTAAAAGGGACTCTGGAAGTCACCTGGGCCAACACCATCATTTCATGAATGAGGAAACCAAAGATAGACACAAAGAACTTGTACCCAGATTCTTACCATTTCACTAGACTGTCTCCAAACTGAGGAATCATTCTTCTCCACAACATAAAAACTTCTGTCCTAAGAACCAATATCAACTTCCTAATAGCAGCATACCCACACCATTACATGATGCTGGATTGGTACTGAAAATTCTATACTTTGGACTCCCTTTATCACATATACTGTGCCAAGAGGTTTTAATTTGGGGTGTGTGAACTTATATTTTTCACAATAGTTTGATAGCTGGATTTCAATATGTTTGGTTTCCTTTGTAAACCTATAGATTTTATATTTTCATTTAAAAATGTTATTCTGAAGAGGAGATCCATAGACTTTAACCAGATTATCCCAAAGGTCCATGATGCAAGAAAGATTAGGGATCTTGCCTAAAGCCGACTACCATCCTATGCTCTTTCTGGGATACAGCTAAACAGTTTCAAGTTTTCTTTACATGAAGGTACACTTTTAAAAATTGTTTTTGAGACTGGTTTTATTTATCCAGAGACCACACATGGGATTGGTCCCAATAAAGATAGAAATGGAAGCTATCTGCTCCATTTTTCTGAACTACACCAGGTCTTTCCACCTAGAGCAGTCTAGTAGCCCACCACTTCCTGGAGTTCGGTACATTGATGCCAGATAAAGAGCAGCCCCCAAACTGACTTGAGCTCTATTGAAGCTCAGAACTCCTGAATCTAGAGCCCACCAGTCTTAGACTCTCCAACAGCAGGGACTACCCGCATGTACCACCATGCCTGGTTTTTATTTGTTGGTTGGTTAGTTGATATCATATGTTTGTTTTATAAACCACATTTTTCTGAGGAGATTCGGGGAAAGAAGCTGTTTTTTTTTTTAAATAAAAGTGTAAGAGAATATTTGATTGATTGGATTATTGCCTAGCAGTCACATAAAACATTAAAGTATGGTCTCAGTGTAATTAAGTAGCTCAATTTAGATCTCTCTTAGAGGGGGTTGGATAATATTTTAGTCTAATGAACAATCTATAAAGACTGAATCTAAAGTCAGAGGACCTGTGTTTGAATCCCAGTTCTGCCATCTGTAGAATCTATCAGTCCATTAATCTCCCTAAGCCTCAGTTTCCTCATTTGCAAAATGAATATTGATCTAAAGAGGAAATCAAGTGGGTAAGTGATGAGAGTTCATGGAACTCTGCCTGAACTCTTTGAGAGCAGGGACTATCTCTTTCTGTATCCCCAGGATTTAGCACACTGCCTGGCGCCTAGTAAGTCCTTAGTAAATGTTTATTGAATTGAATTGCTGGATGTGGGAGAGGAATTCCCTGAGCTTGAAATGTATCCTTCTAGTGGGAAAAGGGAAATTCCTGGGCAGCCTCCCATAACTTCAGATTTAAGAGTTTATGCAATCAACCTTCTGGAGAAAAAAGGGGAAAGTCAATGTAGCACCAGCCTCCTAATGGCAGAAAGGGATTACACATGGGTGTATGTACATGTGTGTGTATATGCAGATATATACACATAAATACACATATTTGCATACACACATGCATAATGTGTCTATTGTACAGTGCATGAATGCATATATAGACCTATAATTGGAAACCAAGTGTAAAAATCTATGCCATCATATAAGAGGGAGCAAGAAATGTGAATTTTGGCCCCTAATATTCTAGTGTCAGAAGGGGATTACACATGTGTGTTTGTGTATATACAAATATACACATAGACAGTGTATATGTGTATTAACCCCAAATTCACTTCCTTTCTGAAAAGGATCCCAATTTACCGCAGGTACTCACAAGAGAAGAAAGGAAGGGGAGGCATCAATTTTTATAGGCAACTATGAATTGTTAATGTATCTTTTTTTACTTTATGCATGCTAGAATAAATGTAACCCTATGTCTAATATATTCATTGTTTCTTTGAGCACTTGTTTAGATACTCTGGTGACTCAGTTCTTGTCTTCCCAGAGTTTCCTTCGGGAAATTTCAGAATACAACTTGAATATATCATTTGCTTCAGTCCTTCCAATTATGACTAAGAGGGCAGCCACAGGTCATACATAATAACTATCCAAAAAAGTAATGAAATAAACATTAAAAATTAGGGCCCAAACCTTGCCAAACTTCTAGCATTTAACAAGACAGAGTCAGAATAGTTGATAAATGCAGAAAAAAAAATTGTTTTGTGTCCCTTTTCTTCTTCTGCCTTCTTTTCTTTCTTCCCTTCCTCCTCTCTCCTCTTCTTCCTTATCTTCTCTTATTCTATCAGGTGTATAACTAATTTTATTGATTTCCTTCTGTATTACATCATACAAGTTCAATATTTCATACCTATCATGCTTTATAATACCATATTTCATTATAAACATATATAATTCACTTAGCAATTCTCCAATTGTTGGACATGGAAGTAGTTTCCAATCTTTTACCATTACAAATAGAGCATCTGTGGGCATTTTTGTATAGATAGGTCCTTTTATAAAATTTTTATTATTGAGTAATGGGAATAGAATCTCTGGGTTGAATTAATCATCTGATCGATTTTGTGACTTATGCCATATTGCCCTCCAAAATGTTTGCACCAGAAAAAATCCCACCAACCATATTGTTTTTCCACATCCTATCAACTTGGAATTTTATAATTTTAATAGCTTTGCTCTTCCAGAATATGTAAGACTATTTTAAGGTTGTCTTGATTTGCATTTCTCTGATCTTTAGGGAGTTTAATCATCTTTTCATGTATTTCCTTCTTTATAAGTTGTCTATCAAATCTTTGATCATTGCCAGAGATGTGTATCATTAATCTTATAGCTATGTATCATATTTCTATAGATTCTAAAAACCAAACTTTTACTTGGTATATTTACTTCAAATATTTCCTTCAATATTCTCTTTTTCTTTCATTTTTGAAGATGGTGTTTTGGGTTGTACAAGGGTCTTCTTATGTAATTAAACTCATAGACTTTTGTCTCTAATGATTTGTTTTATTTCTTTCACTGATAAGAAATGTGTTTCCTTTATAGAGTGTAAACATATCCTTCCAGTTTTTAAATTATTTTTAATGTTTATTTATCTGATCCAATTAGTTTACTGTGGTTTAAGATATAAAGTATAGTTCCAAACTTTTATTTTTGTTATCTATCCATTAAATTTTTCCTGTAAATTTTGATAGTGATTCTATTTCCCACTGTTTTTAAGGTGGGTTTATCAAATCCTAATCTTTTATATTCCTTGAATTCTGTTCCTGGAATCTCTATTTTGTCCCATTGATCTTTTTCTCTGTTCTTTTTCTATTACCAGGTAGTTTTCATAATTATTGCATTAGAGAGCATTTTGATATATGATAGTATTAGTCCTCTGCCAATGGTTTTCTTTTTCATTATTTCTCTTGCAGTTCTTATCCATTTCTTATTTCATATGAATGTGATACTGGTTTTATTTGTACAAAAGCTTTTTAATTTGATGTAATCGAAATTTTCTATTCTGTGATCAGTAATGGTCTCTAGTTCATCTTTGGTCACAAATTTCTTTCTCCTCCACAAGTCTGAGAGATAAACTATTCTATGTTCCTCTAATTTATTTATAGTCTCGTTCTTTATGCCTAGGTCATAGACCCATTTTGATCTTATCTTGGTATATGGTGTTAAGTGTGGGTCCATGCCTAATTTCTGCCATACTAATTTCCAATTATCCCAGCAGTTTTTATCAAATAATGAATTCTTTTCCCAGAAGTTAGGGGCTTTGGGTTTGTCAAACACTAGATTGCTATAATTGACTATTCTGTCTTGTGAGCCTAGCCTTTTCCACTGATCCACTAATCTATTTCTTAGCCAATACCAAATGGTTTTGGTGACTGCTGCTTTATAATATAATTTTAGATCAGGTACAGCTAGGCCACCTTCATTTGATTTTTTTTTCATTAATTCCCTTGAGATTCTCGACTTTTTATTGTTCCATATGAATTTTGTTGTTATTTTTTCTAGATCAATAAAATATTTTCTTGGAAGTCTGATTGGTATAGCACTAAATAAATAGATTAGTTTAGGGAGTATTGTCATCTTTATTATGTTCGCTCGGCCGATCCAAGAGCACTTAATATTTTTCCAATTATTTAAGTCTGACTTTATTTGTGTGGAGACTTTTTTATAATTTTGCTCATATAATTCCTGACTTTCCTTTGGTAGATAGATTCCCAAATATTTTATGGTATCAACAGTTATTCTGAATGGAATTTCTCTTTGTATCTCTTGCTGTTGGGTTTTGTTGGTGATGTATAAAAATGCTGAGGATTTATGGGGATTTATTTTGTAGCCAGCTACTTTGCTAAAATTATGAATTATTTCCAATAGCTTTTTGGTAGAATCTCTGGGGTTCTCTAGGTATACCATCATATCATCTGCAAAGAGTGATAGTTTGGTTTCCTCATTGCCTACTCTAATTCCTTTTATATCTTTCTCAACTCTTATTGCCGAGGCTAGTGTTTCTAATACGATATTAAATAATAATGGTGATAGTGGACAACCTTGCTTCACTCCAGATCTTACTGGGAAAGGTTCCAGTTTTTCCCCATTGCATATGATGCTTACTGATGGTTTTAATTATATGCTCCTGACTATTTTAAGGAAAAGTCCATTTATTCCTATGCTCTCAAGTGTTTTTATTAGGAATGGATGTTGGATTTTATCAAATGCTTTTTCTGCATCTATTGAGATGATCATGTGGTTTTTGTTTGTTTGGTTATTGATATAGTCAATTATGCTAATAGTTTTCCTAATATTGAACCAGCCCTGCATTCCTGGTATAAATCCTACTTGGTCATAGTGTATTATCCTGGTGACAATTTTCTGTAATCTTTTTGCTAATATTTTATTTAAGATTTTAGCATCAATATTCATTAGGGAGATTGGTCTATAATTTTCTTTCTCTGTTTTCAGCCTACCTGGTTTAGGTATCAGTACCATATCTGTGTCATAAAAGGAGTTTGGTAGGACTCCTTCAATCCCTATTTTTTCAAATAGTTTATATAACATTGGAGTTAATTGTTCTTTAAATGTTTGGTAGAATTCACATGTAAATCCATCTGGTCCTGGGGATTTTTTCTTAGGGAGTTGATTGATAGTTTGTTCTATTTCTTTTTCTGAGATGGGACTGTTTAGGATATTTACTTCTTCCTCTGTTAGTTTGGGCAAGCTGTATTTTTGGAGGTATTTTTCTATTTCATTTGAGTTGTCGAATTTATTGGCATAAAGTTGGGCAAAGTAACTCCTAATTATTGCTCTAATTTCCTCTTCGTTAGTGGTGAGTTCTCCCTTTTCATTTTTAAGACTAACAATTTGATTTTCCTCTTTCCTTTTTTTAATCAGATTTACTAAGGGTTTGTCTATTTTGTTGGTTTTTTCATAGAACCAACTCTTAGTTTTATTAATCAATTCAATAGTTTTTTTACTTTCAATTTTATTGATCTCACCTTTTACTTTTAGAATTTCAAGTTTAGTGTTTGACTGGGGGTTTTTAATTTGTTCCTTTTCTAGCATTTTTAATTGCAAACCCAATTCATTGACCTTCTCTTTCTCTATTTTATACAAATAGGCCTCTAGAGATATGAAATTTCCCCTTATTACCGCTTTGGCTGCATCCCATACATTTTGGTCTGATGTCTCATTATTATCGTTTTCTTGGGTGAAGTTATTAATTATGTCTATGATTTGCTGTTTCACCCAATCATTCTTTAGTATGAGATTATTTAGTTTCCAATTATTTTTTGGTCTACTTCCCCCTGCTTTTTTGTTGAATGTAATTTTCATTGCATCGTGGTCTGAAAAGGATGCATTTACTATTTCTGCCTTACTACATTTGAGTTTGAGGTTTTTATGTCCTAATATATGGTCAATTTTTGTATAGGTTCCATGAACTGCTGAAAAGAAAGTGTATTCCTTTCTGTCTCCATTACATTTTCTCCAGAGATCTATCATATCTAACTTTTCTAGTATTCTATTTACCTCTTTGACTTCTTTCTTGTTTATTTTGTGGTTTGATTTATCTAATTCTGAGAGTGCAAGGTTAAGATCTCCCACTATTATAGTTTTACTGTCTATTTCTTCTTGCAGCTCTCTTAGTTTCTCTTTTAAGAATTTAGATGCTACCCCACTTGGTGCATATATGTTTAATATAGATAGTGCTTCATTATCCATGCTACCCTTTAGCAAGATATAGTGCCCTTCCTTATCTCTTTTAATTAGGTCAATTTTTGCTTTAGCTTGATCTGAGATCAGGATGGCTACCCCTGCTTTTTTGACTTCACCTGAAGCATAGTAGATTTTGCTCCAACCTTTTACCTTTAACCTGCATGTATCTCCCCGCTTCAGGTGTGTTTCCTGTAAACAACATATTGTAGGATTCTGGCTTTTAATCCATTCTGCTAACCGCTTCCTCTTTATGGGGGAGTTTACCCCGTTCACGTTTATGGTTAGAATGACCAATTCTGTATTACTTGCCATCTTGTTAACCCCGTTTATGCTTTCCTCCCTTCTTTCCCCTTTCCCCCCCTTCCCAGTATTAAGCTTGTGAGCACCCCTTGCTTCTCACAGCCCTCCCTTTTTAGTGTCCCTCCCCCCGCCTTAGAGTTCCTCCCCCTATCTTACCCCTTTCCCTCCCAGTTCCCGTATTCCCTTCCGCTTAGCTTATTCCTTCCCTTTCCACTTTTCCCTTCTCACTTTTCAATGAGATGGGAGAAGTTTCACCATAGATTGAATATGTCTTAAGATTTTTCACTTACAGCCAATTCTGAAGGCAGTAAGATACCCACTATATTCATCCCCCTCCATTCTTTCTCTCAGATATAATAGGTTTCCTATGCCTCTTCATGAGATGTACTACCCCCACTTTACCCTTTTTCTGGTACAATGTCCTTTCCACATCAATTTCTAGAACAAGGTATACATGTATTCTTTATACATCTATATAGTCAAAATATAGTTCCCAAGATTAATCTTTACCTTTTTAGATTTCTCTTGAGTTCTATATTTGTAGATCAAACTTTTTGTTAAGTTCTGGTTTTTTCATCAGAAATAGATGAAATTCGCTTACTTCGTTGAATGTCCATCTTCTTCCCTGGAAAAAAATGCTCATTCTCGCTGGGTAAGTTATTTTTGGTTGCATACCAAGTTCCTTAGCCTTTCGGAATATCATATTCCAGGCCCTTCGATCTTTTAATGTGGATGCTGCCAGATCCTGGGTGATCCTTATTGTGGCTCCTTGATACTTGAATTGGGTTTTTCTAGCCGCTTGCAATATTTTTTCTTTCATCTGAGGGTTCTGGCATTTGGCCACTATATTCCTTGGTGTTTTGATTTTAGGATCCCTTTCAGTGGGTGATCGATGAATCCTTTCAATGTTTATTTTTTCCTCTGTTCCTATGACTTCTGGGCAGTTCTCTTTGATAATTTCCTGGAAGACAGTGTCCAGGCTCTTTTTTTCATCATGTTTTTCTGGGAGTCCAATGATTCTCAGATTGTCTCTCCTGGATCTGTTTTCCAGGTCTGTTGTCTTCCCCAGAAGGTATTTCACATTTTTCTCCATTGTTTGATTTTTTTGGATTTGCTTGACTGATTCTTCTTGTCTCCTCGAGTCATTCAATTCCACTTGTTCAATTCTGATTTTCAGTGAAGTATTCTCTTCACTCACTTTTTTAAAATCTTTCTCTAATTGTCCAATTGAGTTCTTTTGTTCTGTGGAATTTTTTTCCATTTCGCCAATTTTGTTTTTTAGAGAGCTGTTTTCTGTTTCCAGTTCACTAATCCTATTTTTCAAGGATTTTACTTCTTTATCCACTCTCTCTTTAACTGACTTCTCCAGGCTCTTTTGCCAAGCCTCCCTCTCCTTTTCCCAAGCTTCTCTCTCCTTTTGCCAAGCCTCACTCTGCTTTCCCCATTTTTCTTCTAGCTCCCTTGTGAGAGCCTTTTTAATTACTTCTATGAGGTTCATCTGTGCTGAGGAACAGATGATCTCCTCTTTTGGGGATTCACCTGGGGACTGCCTGTTTTTAGTCTCCTCAGGATTTAGAGTCTGCTCTCTATCTGTGTAGAAGCTGTCAAGGGTTAAAGTCCTCTTCAGCTTCTTGCTCATTCTGTCTATTAATCAGAGACAAACTACCAAAGAAAAACAGAAAAAACTGGAGTCTTTCTTTGGGGGGGGGCTGGGTGTGTTATCGAGCTTCCTCTACAGACTGCAGGGGCAGCAGTGAGGCACTAGCAGGACTGTGCTGCGCCTGCGCTCTGAGATCCCAAAGCGTGCTGAGTCACTGAGGGGGGGGAAGGGGGGGGCGGCCAGGTCCTGAGAGACTCCAGCTGTTTGCGGTTGTATTCTTCAGCCCCGGTGTTTTTAGCTTCTCTGCTGAGCTGCTGACTTGCTGCAGGTTCCAAACCTGTAGCGAAGCTCTCCCCGCAGAGACGGCTGCGATCACTCCCCACCCCCTCTGCAGTCTGCTCCTGTGCTCTCACTGCCGCTGCCCGCCGCCTGCGCCCGATCTAAAACCGCCCCAGCCCTCCAGTAAAGACAGACCTTTCTTGGCGGATCTCAAGGATGGCTTCTCTTGGTAACTATTTGTGGGTTTTTTTCAGTCAAGCATTGATTCAGAGGCTTGTAATGAAGTGGATAGTGAGAGAAAGCGCGGAGCTTATGCAACTGTGAGCCTCCTCTCCGCCATCTTAACCGGAAGTCCTGATAATGGTTTTATCTAATTTTATGTGTTTTTTTTTTTATTTTGGCATTGTATTGAATCCCTTAGTATGTTAGATGTATCATCATGTTTGCTGCTTCTGCTTGATCCAGCCCTGAGCAGAATGTATCTGTTCCATTTATTCACTTCTTTGATTTGACAAAACAATTGTGAAGCCAATTTTAGAGGTCTCTTTATGTCCTGAGAAAATAGTGACCAACTATTTGATGCATTTTGTTGTTAATTTAAGAAATATTTCTCTATTAGCTGATCTTGATTTGTAGTGCTAGTAGTATGTAGAAAAGTAGGTTAGATTTTTTTTAAGTCTGTCCTATATCCTGATATTTTATTGAAGTTATTTAGTACTCCATTAATTTATGTAGCTGATTAGCTTGAGTTTATTAGGTATAAAATTATATTGTCTTCAAATAGAAATATTTTGGCTTACTCATTATCCATGATTTGTTAACTGCATATAGTGATTTGCACATAATAGGTGCTTAATAAATATGTGTTAAATTAAATTGGTTTGAATGCTTATTTCTTTGTTTTCTTTTTCATGCTTTATGGCCATGATTTCTACAAGTATATTAAATAGAAATGACAAGAATAGTCATTCTGACAACATCTGCTTTTACTAGGAATCTGTCTAATATTATCCATTATAAATAATATTAGTTTGTGATTCTGGCATATACTTTTTATTTTTAATGAAAAGGACCATCCTATGCTATATAGTTTTAATATAATTGGGCACTGTATTCTGAGGTATAATGGATAGAATGAAGAAATAGAATCAGGTCATATTAAGGTTATTATAAGGTCAATTAAGATCAGAAAGACTGACATTCAAATCCAATTTTAGATACTATTAGATGTGTGATCTTAGGTAAGTCACTTAGCCCATCTCTATCTCAATTCCTTTATCTGTGAAATGAGGATATAAAAGCACCTATTTCACAAGATTATTATACAAATCAAGCATCTGTAGAGGGCTTCACAAACCTTAAAAGCACTCTGTAAATTTTGGCTATATTTTTATAAAATGATATGACCAAATTTGTTTTCTCTTGCTGTTGAAAAATGTATACTGCTAGTTGTTTTTCTGGCATTAAAACTACCTTTGCATTTCATTTATAAATCCTATTAGTCCCAATGGATTTTTAAATTTTATTGTTGCATTTTATTTTAAATATTTTGTTTAATGTTTTCATATCAGTACTCACTGATGATATTGGCCTATAATTCTCCTTTCTTTTTCCACTTTATCTTTGGTTTAAAAAATGATACTATATTTTCCTTATACCAAATCAGTCTACCATCTCTCTCTATTTTGAAGCCTTCTATAGAGTGCAAATGTTACTAATTCTCTGAATTTTGGTAGGAATTATCCTGGCCTCAAGTCTTTTACAAGAGTGGAATAAATCTTTAATGGCTGATTTTATAATTTTTTTATTCCTTTTGCCTTTGTCATGATCTCTCTTCCTTGTTTATAATTTTGTGGATTTGTATTTGTTTTCTCTCTTTTTAAATTAGACTTGCTAGTGGTTTATTAATTTTGTTAGCCTACTCAAGAAGCCAGCCTTTTTCATATTTTCACTTGTATTGATTTTGGCTCTGATCTGGTTTATTTCTCTCCTTCTTTCTCTTGTTTTGTTACTTTGTCCCCTTTCTAAATTCTAAGATAATTAATTCTCTCATTTTATTGGTAAGATAATTCAGTTTATTAATTTGCCTCTGAATAGAGTTTTGGCCTCTCCCACACCCTCATAGATTTTGCTATGTAATATCAGTTTTGTCATTACCTTGGATGTAATTTGTTATTGTTTTTTATGATTTCACAACTTTAACTCAATTTTATTTTATTAACTATATCATTGCTTATTATTGCTTTTATAGATTATGATCCACAAATGTAGGAAGGAAGAAAACAAGCATTTTTATAATGCCTACTTATGTGCTAGACATTTTGCTGAATACCTAGCACATCTTATCTTACTTGATCTTCACAACAACCTTGGAAAGTGACATTTTATAATCCCCATTTACAGTTGAAGAAACTGAGGCAGACAGTGGTTAGCCCAGGTGGCAGGATTATATAACTGAAAAGTATTCAACACTGGATTTGAATTCATCTTCCTGATTCCAGTTATATTGTAAAACTATAGGAGTTTTGTCTTTTTATTATTTCCCTCACTCTTTTTTGTGGCCCAGCATTTGAACAATTCACATGTAGGTTTCATGAATGCTACAGCAGAAAATATGTATTGTGCTTGTCCCATTAATTTAAGTGCTAAATTTCTATAAGATATTATTAATGCTAACATTGCAGCTTCATGATCTATCCACCTAGTCTGACATTGGGTCTGATTCTTTTTCAGTTGTCTCTACCTGGTATTCATTGTTTGCAGTCAACACTCCCAGAAATCTAGTGTCTGTACTTTTTATGGAATTTTGTAGCATTTGAATATATTTACCATGTTGGCCATCTTCTTCATTAAGTGTTTAAATTCCAGAGTGTCCATATGTTGGCATCTTAAATCTGGATTAATTTCTTTGTTGATTTTCCTTATTTTCTTGTTTTACTTGGTCTTGTAGCTTTCTTAGAGTTTCTAATTATCCCTTAATATCTTTAAATATGTGATTTATTCTCCAGAGTTCATTTTTCAGGATTTCTTATATGATTCCTTTTTTTTCTATCTCAACAACTTCTTGTATTTTAGCAATTTTTTATGGTGGTTTTTAATTATAATGATATCCTTTACTTCATTCATTGTTTATTTTGATTGAATTTCTGCTATTCTGCTTCCCTTTGGTCTTTTTCTTAGTGGAATGTGTCAAGAACCTGGCTTTCTTCTATCTTCTCATAACTATATTTTAACTCAGTTTCCCCTGAGCCTTCATTTCACAGATGAGGATATTGAGGCCTCTGAAAGTAACATGATTTCTATAGATAGGGGAATAGTTCCTGACTAAACAATGAAAAGAGAAGATCAATCAATCAGCATTTTTAAGTGTCTATTATGTGCCAGGCACTGTGCTAAATGGTAAAAATACCCAAAAAGGCAAAAGAAAGACCTAAAGAAGCTCACAATCTAATGTGGAAGACAATATAAAAATATACACAAAATAAACTATGCACAGGATAAATAGGAAATAATTTAAGTGGGATCACAGAAGATAAAAAGGAAAATTTTGATTACATAAAAAATTTTTAAAGTTTTTGTTTTTGCATAAACAAAATCAATGCACTAAAATTTAGAAGGAAAGCAGGTAAATGGAAGGGGGCAGATAATATGCAACAAATTTCTTTGATTAGTATATAATTCCGAAGACATATAAGAAACTGATTCAAATTTACAAGAATAAAATGTATTTTTCAATTAATAAATACTCAAACTTATGAACAGGCAGTTTTCTAAGGAAGAAATCTAAGCTATTAATATCCATCTAAAACTTCTCCAAATCAGTAATAATTAAAGAAATGCAAATTAAAATAACTTGGGGTCCCACTTCACACCCAGCAGATTGATAAATATTAGAACAACTAGAGGAATATTGGTACATTAATACATAATTGATAGAACTATGAACTAGCCATTCTAGAAAGCAATTTGGAACTATACCCTCCAAGTTACTAAACTATATATTGGCTTTGCCCCAATTAAGCAACTTTTAGGAATATGCTTCAAAGAGATAAAAAAAATAATAAATAGACATTCTAGATACAAAAATATTGATAGCAACTTTTTTTAGTGATCTAACGGTCTAAAGATCCTTAGAAACCATCTATTCTAATCCTTTGGTTTTACAAATGGGAAAACAATGCTGAAATATTTAATACTTAATACTTAAGATTGTATAGGTAGTGTCTTCTGGCTACAAATCTAAACAAACCAAATTAAAAAGTAAACTGTCCTTCAAAATTTAAAATTCACTTATTTTATGAAATCATATCAGAAACTTGAAAAAGGACAGTTTTACAAAGATGCATCACTATATATAGGAAAGCAATATGTTCTAGGATATTTGTGCAGTATGCACAGCCAATCCAGAGGAATTTTTAAAGAAAATTGGTTAAATATTTGATTCTAAGACTCAAATAGAATGGCAGAAACAGGATCCAATGCATAGGAGGTAATGAGTTTTGGCACAGGAATCTAAGGTCCATCATTGATCCACATTTTTATTGGGGCTATAAGAATTTCTGTGAGACCTTAATTTGCATTTGTCTAGAAGGTAAGTTAGTGGCTCAACAGATAGAGCACTGGACCTGGAAGCAGAAAAATCTAAGTTCAAATCCAGCCTCAGAGGCAAGTACTAACTTTGTTTGCCTACGAGGCAACTAGGTGATTCAGTGAATAGAGAGTGGGTACTAGAGTCAGGAAAAATTGAATTCAAATCTAGCCTGAGGCACTTACTAGCAGTGTGACTTTGGCAAGTGACTTAAATTCCATTTATCTTAATCCACTGAAGAAGGAATTGGCAAACCACTCCAGTATCTTTGCCAAGAAAACCCCCTGGACAGTATGGTCCACAAGGTCATGGAAAGACAGACATGACTGAACACAATATTCTCTGACCTCTTTCTTAAAAATAGTTACTTGAATAATGTTTTTAAGGGAATTTCTTGTGAGTTAAGAAAGTAGTTCTTACATAAAGCCATAAATTATTGTTTTCTAGAGAAGAGATGACTCTATAAATAATAATAGAACTTAAAATGTCTGAGCTGGAATGGAACTTTGAGATCCCCTGGTATAATCTTCTTATTTAAAAAATTATGATGATGATACCTTTTGTTTTTCACATTTTGGTCATTTTCCTGCACTAAGCTCCTGCCTTGTTTCATTAAAAAATTAGAATAAGCTCAATAACATAGTGATTAGATCTGTGCATTGTTTAGCATTTGTAGTCTACCCTTAGCTTTTTAACAAGAGCTGAAAAGTGTGTTTTGTCTTCTATTCTCTGATACCAGTATCTGTCTCTGTATTTAATGAATTTAGCCACCTTTTCAGTTTTTTCTTTCATTTATATCATTACAATCAATCAGTAAGCATTTTATAAATATGATGAACACTGAGGATATAAATCCAGTGAAATCAACAATCCCTACACTCAAGGGAGTATATTACATTCTTCTTGGAGAGGTAATAAGTATATGTATGAGCATATACTGAATGAAAATGACAAATTCCATGAAGGTCAGAGCATTAATTAAGCACAACCTATATGTCAGGTAGGTTTGCTTATTATTTTTGTTATTCTCTTGGTTCTATTTTCCCCAATGTGCATCAGTTTACAGTTTTTCTTGTTTTTCAGTTTTGTGATTCTATTCCATCTATCACACAACCTCAAACCAGGATATCTCTTCAATTATTATTCTGAAATAACTATACAAAAAAATAACTTGCTTATTCCCCCCCATCCATTTAAGGCAGTATATATATTTTAACCATAGCATTTGATCATCCTTATTCTTCTCTAAAGTTCCCTAGCAAGGTATGACTGCCAAAATTCACTAAAATACAACACAATTCTATTTCTAATCCCTATAATTTTTATATTACCTTTTCCCTAAACCTTTCCTGTTTTTGAACTTCCCTATTACTGTTAAGGAGACCATCAACATCCTATTCACTCAGATTTGCAATTTAAACCATCTCTTTCATTCCTTAATCTTACTCATTCCCCATATCCATTCTCTTGCTATTTCTCCCTTCACATCTCTCTACCTATCATCCCTTCTTACCATTCTTACAGCCACTGTCTTACAATTACCACAAATACAGCAGACTCTTGTCACCTCAAGTCTAGACTATTGCAATGCTATTGTTGTGATTCATTTTCTAAAAGAACTGATAACTTCCCCTGTAGCATGAATTTCCATGATTATCCATCCATACAGCAATACTTTCTTCCAGAAATCAGTTTAGTCCTTTTCAAAGGATGAGATCCTCTAAATAAAACTCTTTCCTTCGTATTTGCTATTGTTTCTAGTCCCAAGAGAGATTTATATATCAAAGAGAGTTGGAATTCTGAGTTAGGATGGGACCAAGCCATGGTAAATAAATTAAGAGGTCCCTAGAGTCTCTCCCAAAAATCAAAATGAAATTGACTTTTTCTCCTTCAAGTGTTTAAAAAGAAGAGAAAAAGGAGGGAAAAGATTAATTTGGAGTTTTGTTTATTAACTGGCTCAGGATTTTGTAGTTTTAGTTTGAGAAATTGAAATCCTGCCAGAAAAAAAAAAATTCCCATACTGAAATTAAGCTTATAAGACTTAGAACTAAAAATGATTGTAGAGTTA
The DNA here is from genome assembly GCF_016432865.1 of Antechinus flavipes. Taxonomy (NCBI): domain Eukaryota; kingdom Metazoa; phylum Chordata; class Mammalia; order Dasyuromorphia; family Dasyuridae; genus Antechinus; species Antechinus flavipes. Next base: position 49,874,780 of record NC_067400.1, read on the forward strand.
TTTTCATGAAATATCTTCATATTACAAATGAGAACATTGAGGCCCAGAAAGAAGAAATTACTTTCCCAAATCATGGCAAATTCCGCTGGGTAGGCTTTAGCTGAATTAATATTTTCCAGGACCTAGGTTATCTCCATTTCACTGATTTCTCCTCCTTTCTGATTTGTCTGTTCACATTCTACTCCTTCCCTTTCAAGACTTTACTTCAACCTACATTTGATTCTAAAGCTATTGGTTGCAATCTGTTCTATAGATTTATATAGTTAACAACTATTATGTAATCAAACTCTATCTTGGTAAGCTCCTTCATTTTTTAAAATACATTCTATTGCTATCTCATGTTTTTATGTTTTAAATTCTATCTTATATTTTTGCTTACATCTTTATATTTTCAATCTCCCTGTGTCCTTACTCTTACCTCCTTCAAAAAAAAGCCATCTATATTTTTTAAAAGAATCTTTTTCACAAAAGTAAAAGAATAAGGAGGAAAAAATTAGTCAAATCCATACATGAATACAATGAAAAAAAAATCTGACAGTATATGCAGTATTCCACTGCATAACCTGTATAACCATATCTCTTCAAAAGAGTATGTCTTCTCATATCTCTTGCAAGCCATGACTATTTTTGGCAGTTTTGTAAAATTCTGTTTGTATTGTTTTATGGTCATTGCTCTATTTGCAACTTTCATCATTACTTGGGGTATATAATAGATATTTGCTAAATGCTTATTGAATAGAATTATTGCTTTCTTGGCTATCCTTGCTTTTGCATCTGTTCAATGCAAATCTTCCTATACTTCTCTATATGCACTTTTTCTTAAAGCACATTAATGTTTCCTCATAATCTTGGGCCATTATTTGTTTGGACATTCCTCAATTGATGGACAGCTACTTTGTTTGCATTTCTTTGCCTCCTCCCAACACACTCATTGTTACATATATTTTAATGAACATAAAGTCTATCTTTTTGATCAGTTGTCTTCTAGAGATATATGCCTAGCAATGGACTCATGGTATTAAAGAAAATACATTTTAACCACTTTATTTGCAAAATTTGAAATTACTTTCCAGAATAGCTATACTAATTCACAGGTCCAACAGTAATGCATTACTGTATCTATTTTACCACAAACCCTCCAGCAATGAACCCTTTTATTTTCAAAGTCTCTGCTTTTTTTGTACCACTTGCAAGATGCATTAAATTGAAGCTAAAAAGGCTCTGGGTCTCAACTCTGCTATTTGCTAAGGAAGCTTTGTATGGGTAAACTTAAATTTCCTGATTTTGTTTCATCATTTGAAAAAGTGTGTAGTTTATTACATGATCTCTAAGAGTCTTTCCAACTTTAAATCTATGATCCTATGACACCTGTGATACACCTCTAAGATCTCTCCCAAGTTTGTCATCCTTTGCCAAGTTGGGGATCAGATTATAAAGCAGCCCAAAGCTATGGATACAGCCACTATTTGTTGTAATATTTATATATTTCTTAACTTTTTAAACATGAATAAAGCTGTGCTACCATTTTTATTAGGTTCATTTTTTTTGGTCAATGTTGAAATTTCTGGCTATTTTGTTACAGCCCTATTTTCTCATAAGCCCTATAATTTTTATTGTATTATATTGCATGCTTTTAGGTTCTGTGCATATTCACATCACAGCAGAATTGTCTATACTTAAAAACTTCCCATGTTGGAAGATCTCCTCTTACTGAGTACTCTACTGAAAGAGCTTGTAAGAACCAAGAATCATCTCCATTCTGAGTTAGATCTGAGTTAGAAATATTTTCTTCACTTTATACAAACATTTTCTTGCTATTGGTTGAGCTTTAGAGGCAGTAAGTATTTTTCATCCCCCTTCTCCCCCCCTTTTTGGGTAATAAGGCCAAGTTCTTCTGAGCGATTATAGCTCTAATCCTATAATTATTTTTGAGGACCTCTTTGGCAATCCAGTGAAGTTTAAGAATTCCTTCTTAGAATAATATTTTAAATGCATAAATTAAAATAAATAGGATTTCAAAGGAAACCAATTATATTGAAACATTGTTGTTTTAAAAAATAAAGCATTGTCCTCAGATTAATAATCCCTTATCTATAAAGAATCTTTTTTCTATTTGGATTCTGCAATGGATATAGCTATAATAGAGGGTTTTAATAATAATATTATTATTACATTATTACTAGAATTTATATAATGCTTTAAGGTTTACATATATTATCCCATATGGCTTTTCCACCTTGGTAATCATATCTCTCAGTACCTTCACTATTCTCTGCCCCTCTGATTGGAGAGCTGGAGGGTAAAACAAAAAATTCTTCAAAGCCTCCACTTAAAATGAGTTCACAAACTAGTCAACTCTTCATTTTCTATCAGCTACTTTCCTTGGACTTAGACTTCACCATGTCCCCCTGTTATATGCATTCTCCCTACTTCCCCTCTATTATTCTTATCCCCAGCACTTTAAATAGTATTTGGCAAATAGTTAGTGTTAAATAAATGTCCATTGAGTAACATTATTATAGCTAACATTTATATAATGTTTTAAGGTTTGCATATGTTACCTTATTTAATCAATAATAGTAGCAAGCCCTTCTGATAAGCAGATTTTGCCATTTAATACCTGATAAGATATTAATAATGGGACATTAATGGATATCATGGAACAAAACATCCTCTATTGTCCTATTCTTCAAGGAAAACTTATATGATTTTACTATGTGCATGTGTGATCCTCCTTCCTATCCACCCTGCTGCAGGAAGGTGGTCTTTAAGGCAGGATTTTATTCTACAAAGTCAAATGTGTTTTGCTTTTGTTTTAATCAACAAACAGTAAGCATGGTGTAATCTTATAATCTCTGCCTCCTTTCAATCCATTCTGTTCTTTTCTTAAGAATTAGCCCAAATTCCTGATCCCATATATAAAGGTATTATTTAATTTCATTTCATTTCATCCATGTATTGTCCACAAGATTAAACTTTTAATCACTCTACCCAAAATACTATAATATTTATTAAAGGTGATGAAGGGGGCAGTTTTATCTAGTATTGTTAAGTCTCACATTGAAGTAATGCCAAATCATTATGAAAGATTTATGAAAAATGGCAAGTCAGAGATCATCATATCTAGAGAAATGAAATATACTCATGCAAATGCACATTAATGCTCTGAAATTGACTTAACATTATGCTGTATGCATTTGCAGATTCTAATATGTAACTACATAGAGTGAGTTTCAGGAATCAGTGATGTAAATTATAGATAGAAACCTAAGATATAATAAGAAAATACTAGAAATAAACAATGGTTCTGGTCACTAGGCTTATTTGCTTAAAACAAATAGAAGAACAATCAATATTTGTGACTCTATCCTCTAATGATTTCACAAACCCCTTCCCCTAAAATAGAGTTTGCTATGTGTTTCAAGGCATAAGATAAGCTATGTTAGTACTAAGACTTTTTTTCCTTTTCTTTTTTTTCTTTTCTTCTTCTATTCTTTCCTCAAAAGGTTCAGGGTCCTTACGATGTTGCCAAGTCCTAATATTTCAAAGACTGTCTAAATTAATATCTCTCAAACCCCCAGACTCTGGCATGGAATGAAAATTGTTTTTGAAACTGCTTCAAGAATTAATATTAGCGAATAGAAGGTTTTCCTCTCAGCAAATTGAAGCTGAATAAATTGTTCTCTGTCTCCTTAGAAATTGAATTGATTGTTGGAGGTTAGTACCACTATGCAGTGACAAAGCACAGAAATGTTGTGTAGGGGTGAGGATGAGGGGGAGATGAGGTTGCTTCTCGTTTCTTAGAATTACAGCCAGATATCTGTTTCTTAAAACTTGGCACAGATGCTAAAATGCAGGAAGTGAGTACATAAGCTTTGTGTTATATTAAAGACAATGGGATCTTATAGATCATTACTGTCTCTTTTCTTTTAATACTGAATACCGATAGAGCTCATAAGCATTCCAAGCTTCACTGCTCACATTGTTACTTTTCTGACATGACTGAATTGAAATTCGCATCTACAGAGCTGTGGATCATTTCTTACTTGTGATTGATAGAACAAATTTGTGAGATTTTACTTTTTGAGGGTCTTGACTTTAAGCCCTTTACAGATTTTACGCCTATGGATATGAATGAGAATACGGACTTGCTACTTGTCTATATCCCTTTCTCTTTTAAGAAAATATTAATAGTCTTTTCATTTTTATTATCTTTATCTTTTTTTAAATTATCTTTATTTTCTGATACAGCTCTCCTCCCTCCTTCCTACAAAAACCCATCCCTTAGAGAAGAATTTAAAAGAAAATGGGGAAATGGCAAAACTAACCAATCATCAATCAAATATAATATATTCCACATCTATTGTGCTTGAAGAGCAAGAAGCTCTGCAAGAAGAGAGGGAAATATCTTCTCATATTTCTTCTTTGGGAATGTTTAGTCATTATAATTATACAGCATTAGTTTTGTTGATTTTAATTTTTTTTAATTTATGTTGTTATAGTCATTTGGGTATATTAACTGTTGCTCTGTTTTGTGTCAATTCCTAAAAGTTTTCCTAGGCTTTTCTGTATTCTTCATATTTGTCATTTGTTATAGCTCAGTACTATTCTATCATATTCATATTCTACAATTTATTTAATCATTCCCCAACTGACAATATAGCCTTTTCTCTTAAGTTAAAGAGAGATGGAGGGTAGAGTCTAGTATTGCACTAATTGTTTAAATAGTTCAATTTTTGTAATCATTTTTGTTTATTCTGAGTTGGATGCCTCAGAATACATCAGGTAATGAAACTGGGTGATGGGAGGAGGGAGAGAGGCTACTTTTAGCTTGAGAAGATTTTTTTTTTACAAAATTGATTTTCTTCAATTCCTCTCTCCCCACTCTCCCTCCAAAATGTAAACTCTAATTGAACTTAGCTCCTTTTCCTCCTTAAAGAAAAGAAGCCTCAATTTACCTGTAGATAGGTGGATGAGTTTGGTTAGTTGGAGGAGAATAAATTAGGGAATGATATATATTTTAAAACACCTTGGAGCATATATTTAAGTGTATGGATAATGGGAGGGAGCAGTGGATAAATGTAACTCACTCCTGCATCCTCTGTCTCGGACACATTTACAGAATTTAGTTGCATTGTGGGAGTTGAGGAAGAGTCAAGAATGTGGTATCTATTCCATTCATGAAGCCCAAGGTTACTTCCATCGTCTTAAAAATTCCTTAGTCTTTAAAAGGGAATATAGAAACATGCAGATTATATATTATAGGATGCATTGTTATATGACATTTTATGGTATAGCGCATATGTAATTTCCATGTAAGAAAATATAAATATCCATGTTCAAGACATTGGTCTTTGTTTTTCCTTTTTTACCCACACTATGACAGGGGCCATGATAAGAATAAAATATAAAATTAGCAATGAGCCACACTTACAAAAAAAATAAGTTTTAATATAAATTGACTCGTGCCCTTTCATGAAAAGAAGGTTCCTGGTTTCTGAAGAGAAAAGAGTACAAGACAATAGAAAGACTTATTTTCTCTCTCAGAAGACTCATGGGGCTATGACTTCTCTGTAGGAAAGTATTAGCTGCAATCAGCAAATTCCTACATTAGTTCTCTATTCAGAATGCACTAGAGAAAATTCCAAATAAAGACAGCAAACAGGTCAGCCTTGTCGCTAGCTTTTGGGAGTAGTGAGCTCAGGCAGGAGTTTCCATATTAACGACCCGTGCACTATTGTTATGACAGTAGTAAATGGAAGGAAAGATTTCCGAACATTATTATTAGAGATATTGAGAGTGAGGATATAGTCAGTATCACTACTTGGATTCCATTGTTTAGAGCTATCTTGGAATTATTTCAGAAATGAAAACAACAAAATATTTTTTATAAACTTTCTCCATTTCATCATTTGATTGCAGACAATCATGTCTTTATATTCCCAGTGCCAATGACTTGTATGCAGTACACACGGTAGGCACTTAATAAATGCTTGTTGACTTGGAGGGTAAAAAGAAATACAAATAGATCTGACTTACTAGAATCACATGTTCTTTTGTTTTTGTTTTTTTGTAAATGAGCTCTTTTATTTAGTTTGTATTTGGAAAGGTATTTGCAGCCTTTTTATACCCTCCTGGGGGTAGTCTGCTAATAAAGAGTCCAGAAATAACTGTACTAGAAGCTGCTTTGCTTGATTTCCAGTCAGAGTGACTCCAAGAAATGGCACAAGGAGAGTGAGAACATCTTCTATCCTTCCTAGAAGCAACAGATCTATACAAACATACAAGAGACTATCAGTCTTTGTAATGTTTACGTATGCCAACCTTCCTGCCTTAGAGATGATTCAGCTTTAAAAAAATTAGCCACAAGCCAGTGTTTCCTTTGCTCCAGCCCACTGGAGCTGACCAGAACAAGAAATTCAATTCAGATTAACAAGAGATCTGGTTTGTGCCTCTGTGAATAAATAAAAGAATATTCAGTTCTTTAAAACAGTTAGAACAGGGCTATAAATATTCGGTGACTGATTTGATTGGAAACGGTGTCTCAACCATTCATTGAAACCAGAGAGAAAGATACATAGAAACAAGCTTTCATTTGCCTAATGAATCTGCCCCCATCATCTCTTCTCAGCAGCAGTAGCATCAATGACATTTATTGAGAACTTCCAATATACTATTTATGGAGATACTAAGATGAATGATCCATGGCCCATGACCTTGAAAATACTCACATTCTGTGGGAGAGGCAGAATATCTACACATAAAAAGATAAATAGCAAAAAAAAAAAAAAAAATACAGTATAAGCCAAGTGCCAAATGAAGGTAGTAGGTGTTGAGTTCCAGTTCAGAAAGATTAATCATGAATGGAGTTGAATTTGGAGGATATAGATAGGTTGTGCAGGGAGTAGAGTGTCAAGTCTGGAATCAGAAAGAACTGAGTTCAAATGCAACTTTGAACATTTCCTAGCTAAATGACTAAGTTTCTATTGTCTGTCTGCCTCAGTTTTCCCTACTTTAAAATGGGGGGCATAATAGCATTTAACTCCCAGGATTATTACAAGGATTAAATAAGATTATATTTATAAAGTTCTTAGCACAATGCTGGATCCATAGTTAGTGCTACATAAATGTTTATTCCCTTCACCATTTCACCCTTTTTTAATCATTCAATGAACAGATTATCACACATCCACTGACTCTGAGCATTTTCATTAGCTGTTCTGAAAGCCTGAGCTCTCTCCCTCTTGCTTTCTACTTCCTGGTTTCTCTGACCTTTATCAAGTCTTCTGCAAGAAACCTTTCCTAGCTCTCCTTAATTTTAGTGCCTTCCCTATAAGACTATCCCCAAATTATTCTGTCTAGACAGTATCATTTTTGTACGTAGTTATTTGTGTGTTGTTGATTCCCCATTAGACTGTGAATTCTTTGACAGCAGACTATTGTTTTTACTTTTCTTTGTATCCCCAGCACTTAGCATAGTCTGGCATATTGTAGGTGCTTATTGACTGGACTCTACTGCACATAGATGAGTCTGACTCTTCTACAATTTTGTGAAGCCCTCTACTTTCTCCTCCCCAAAACTGTTCTTATTCATCTACTATCTTTTGGCACATAGCAGGAATATAGGGAATTTCTGCCATCCCTAGAAACTCTTAAAAGACTGCTACTAACCATTCCCCTCCCTCAGCTTCTTCTACAGAGATAAGATCTTTTCCTCTGTAACTGTGACTGAAGTATCTGTGTTCCTTTCCACTGCTTAGTTATAAATTTCCAGACACTTGACAGCAAGACACTGAGAAGATAGACTCATAAGAATGTTGTACGATGTAGTTTCTAATCAACTGGGGGGTGGGGGGGAGAGAAATAGGAAGAAAGTCAAGAATGGCACAAAGAAGTCAAGTCTGAGTTACTTGGAGCACAAAGGTACCATGGACAGAGCAATAACAATCAACTTGTACATAGCTCTTAACAGTTCTTGAAAAGAGAGAGAGAGAGAGAGAGAGAGAGAGAGAGAGAGAGAGAGAGAGAGAGAGAGAGAGAGATTCTCATTTTTATCTTTATCATTAATTTGATAAATGTGAAAAACTGAGGGTCATAGAGCTAAAACACTTGGATTGTGATTGGACATTTAGGAAGTGAGAGAGATGGGATTTGAATTCAGATTTCTTCTCACTTCAAGTGTATCATTCTTTCCTCTACTGGAAATCCCAATGGAGGAACTGCTCTGGAGTAGGAAGATCATTTTGCCTACAGAAATTCCTGGTATTTTTATTTGAGACTGAGAACTTTTGGAACTTAGTAGCTTTTTCTTAAGTTCTTTCCAAATTCTCCATGAATTTTTTCATATCAATACTCATTTCTTTTTCTTCATTTTGTCATTAATGGCCAAAAACATGTATCTTGATAACCTTTAAGATTATAGATTAAGATTTTTTGTTATGTCTTCTATGTTAGTTTCTCAGATATGTTCTCTCAACTTACCACTTGTTGCATCCTCACCATATTAAAAACCCCTTTTCAAAAACCTCCAGCACTTTCTTTTGCCAATTAAAAAAAGCCCAAACTCCTAGATCTGGCATTCAGGACCTATATTAGCATTCTTACTATGTCCAGCCTTATCTCTACTTTTCTTCTTTGTTTACTCATTAACAAAGACAAACGAATGCTTGGCACTAACACTACCTTGAATTATCCTACCTCTTCTGTACTTTTGACCATGCTGCTTATCTGTTGGTATTTGATTCTTCAGGAACCCATTCAGGATCCCTTTAAGGAGGGCCCTTAGACAAAATGTCAGAGCTGGGAGGGCTGGGATTTTTACAGAGCAGGTTTTCTTGGCAGAGATACTGGAGTAGTTTGCCATTTTCTTCTTCAGGTCATTTTATAAAATTGAAGCAAACAGGGTTAAGTGACTTGCCTAGAGTCACACAGCTAGTAAGTATCTGAAGCCAGATTTGAACTCAGGGTGATAAGTCTTCCTGACTCTAGGCCTGATATGCTATCCACTATACCATATGTCTGCCCTTAATGCTATTATCACTATTTGGAACTTTTTTACCTTCCAGTCTTAAAATTAACCTATTGAAATAATACTCATGAAATAATAGTCTCCAAGGCTCACCTCCAGGAATACTTTTTCATCCAAATTTTCTTGCTTTCCTTAAATGGATGTAATTAAAGCATAAAATGGAGGCAATAATAAAAAAATTATTTTCAGAGAAATGTCAACAGAATTGAATGAAATAGTTTTCACTTTGAAGAAATAAAGCTGTCATCATCAGTACCATATTTATCATATTCATTCTTAATATTTTTCCTCCCCTCCTCTAACACTATCACATTTTGCCCATATGTTTCTGTGATACATATTATTCTGTCTGCTCAAATAGTAATTTGTTTCACCTTCCCTATTCAATTATAAGATTCTTCAAGATAAGGATTTTCCCACCAATTTTTGCATCTCCTTTATCATCTGACCCTGGGCCACATAGCAATATTCTGTAATATAGTCTGAACCAGATTAAAATACAATTAGGAAATATTTAACAAAATAAATAAAAACACAATTAGATATGTAGATTATATTACATTTTAAAGCTAAGTCATAATGCAGTCTAAAGGGATACCTCTGTGTTCAGATTAGTAACACCTGCTTTCTTTTTTCAGTTTGACACCACAGACCTTTGGCTCCAGGAGTTTGATTGACTTTATATTCTCAAATAGATTCATGACTTTTGGCAATTCCTTCCAAAAATGCAGATCACTACCATTCCATGGTGTCCTATCCTATGAGAGGCTGACGTCATGCTGTGAGAGAAAAAATGATATTGTGAATGTTGTGGATGGATTGACTTGGGTTGAGAAAAGCCTGTGTTCAAATCCTACCTAAGACTTTTAACCAATAGTGAGATCCCAAATAAGTCACTTAACCTCTGTGAGCCTTAGTTTCCTCACCTGTAACCTGAAGGAGTTGATCTTATAAAGATATTTCTATGATGTTATCAGTCTCTAATTAAAGTTAAGATTGGGATTGAGGCAGGGTAAAGTGATCACAAATCAAATGTTGTTGTTGTTTGTTGAGTCGCTTCAATTGTGTCTAACTTGACATGCTCCCATTTAGGGTTTTCTTGGCAAAGATACTGGAATGGTTTCCCATTTCCTTCTCCAGTTCATTTTACAGATGAGGAACTAAGAAAAAGAGTTAAGTGACTTGTCCACTATCAGCTGGAAAGTGTCTGAGGCCATATTTGACCTCATATCCTCCTGATTCTTGAGCCAAAAGCACTTATAACACAGTGTCTGGCATATAGAAGTTGCTATATAAATACTTGTCTTTCTCTTCCCCTTCCCCTTCATGGTAATCTATGGATTTCTTAGTAAAGAGTAAACAAGAATTGTGAACTTTGCCTAAATACTGGTGGACACAGAAAATATACTTTGAGGTCATGATAACATCAAAGCACTAATTCATAGAATGAATGATAAAGTGCTTCCCATTTGATCTGTAGAGTAAAAAATAAATAAACAAATGAAAGAACATTGTGAAGACAAGATTAAAATGTTCTGTCAAGATCCCAGGAAAATCATCTGTCACTAGCACTTTGTCATCATGGCTTACAACTTTCTCTTTTTATAATGGAGCTATGTTTATTCACATTACTCTTATATACATATATGAGAAGATGACATTTCCATAGACTAAAGGAAATGTGAAAGCCATTTGATTAACAACACCCATGGCACTAACATTCTTCCAAGACAATCATTCTCTCTCTGCTGGCAGCATCCTTGGACTTCATGGCCAGCAGTTGGTGCTTCTTTGTCCTTATAAATCCAACAAGAGGGGCTTTCAAAAAAGGTGCCAGAATCTCAGCCACTCTGCCTTCCCTAATTTGGAATTGGTGTTAATTGACAGGAATGGTGCTAACATATGCCTTCCTTGAGCTGATCCTTTTTTTCATGAGAACCACAGATTATTCATGTAAATGAGATTTAATAGGGAATGTTTTTAAAAATGCATAAAACTGTTTTTAAGCATTTAAAGTACTTTCAAATCAACCATTTGCATATAATTGACATGCTAAGAACATATTCTTATCTGTTCATTAAAGAAGGTCCCTTAAGTGATACTTCATTTGGATTTTTATATGTAATAAGGGAATCAGGAAACTAATAATTCTACATTATTATAAAATATATTCTGCCTAAAAGACTTAACTAATTCAGACTGACCCACTGAGTGCATTTTTAGAACTTTCAGCCTTTCTTTTGTTCTTTATCCATACAAACATGCAATTTTCTACTATAGCAAATGACTATTATGCATGCAAGAACAGAATTTATTTTTTAAAATAACCTTTATTGTTATTATCAAGCCCCATTTATTTCTGCCTTTGCATGTTCCCAGCAAAAGAATTTTCTCAATAACTAGATTCAACTCAGGAGGATTAGAATCTGAATAGTTAAAATCCACAGGAGTTCCAACATTTTATCATAACATTTCAGTTCTGCTAAGAATCATAACTCAGTTAAATCCCATCCATTAGAAGTATTCATTGCTTTAGTATCTTTAAGAAAACAAGGCAACTAGAGTATTGGACCTGGAGTCAGAAAGATCCAAATTCAAATCCTACTCCAAATACTCATTAAATGTTTCTCTAGATAACTCCCTTAACCTCTGCCAGCCTCCATTTCCTTATCTACAAAATGGGAGTAATAACAACAACAGGAATATTAGGACAAAATAAGATGAAATTAATAAAGTGCTTTGTAAATTTCGAAGAATTGTTGCTGTTCGTATCTCTATACAAGAGTCTAACAATACCATCCTAGTTTTTTTTTAATTTTCACAGCTTAAAATTGTCATCTATAAACTAAGATTAGAAAAGTTCTTTACATGTTACCTTATTTGATCCTCACGATAATCCTGTGAGTTAGATACTATTGTTATTTTTATTATTTTTTAAAGAATTTTTTTTTACTTATAGGAAAAAAAAAAGAGGATAAAAAAAGTTTAAGGAATTTGTCTAAGGCCACATAGCTATTAAGCATCTGAGATAGGATTTGAATTCAGATCTTCCTGACTAAGTCCCTCTATATATCCATTATAGCATCTAACTGTCTCTACAAGAGAGCACAATGAATAGATTTCTTGACTTATCAAGAAAATCTGAGTTCAAATCCTGCCTCACTTACTAGTTCTGTGACATCGCACTTTCAAAGCAGTTCAGCTCTCTCGACTGACGTTTTCTTACTTATAACAAAAGATATTGAACTTCTTGATTTCTATGAAATCTTTCAGCTCTAAATGCATCATCTTATGATTATTCAACAATGTCCAGAATAGTGCTATCCAGATTTCCACCCTTGAATTGCTTTGGCAAGGCCACAAGCATGGACCACCTACCACAATAACCTTGGTTGTTCTTGACTTAAAATAAGAAAAAAATCATCAAAATGCATGATAATTATTCTGGTTCTAATGAGAGACCTCCAAAAACCATCTTATTTGTCAGAAAGAGCTAGTTAGCTATTATCAATGTCACTATGCTAAGAGAACAGCCATCAGAAAAACTTTTGGACCCAGTGTACTACTCCCTCAAAAGTACTTGTCTATAAGAGGAGATGAGTCACACATTGTCCAAGAACTTACTCTACAAGAATTCAAATTATGGCAATCATTTAACCCATAGCTTCTATGCTGGCTGTCCACTTTGGATTAGAGATCACCCAAATGACTTGGAAGTCAAGTCAAAAGAAAAAAAAAATGGTCAGGCAAGCCAAAATGAGAGCACTAAACCATGCATTGAGGTATTTCTGATTCATCAGGCACTTATAAATTTCCCACTGAACCGAGAAACTACAAAAGGGATTCTCCCTATATTCTTTGAAACTCATCGACTTCTAGTTTGGTTTTTAAAAAATCCCCACAATGGAAAATGAAGTCAGGCTTCTTATCCTACTCTTTTTCTGGCATTCTATGTCTTTAGCCAAACTGATTAACTTCTTTATAACTCCTTTTTTATTCATATAAAAGAGAATGATACCCTGTGTATAATAGGCATTCAACCCCTTGACTCAGTGAATGATTTACTCCAGGTTCTATTTATTATTATTTATTTTAAGTATTATTAATTAATAACTTAATAATAATATTAGATCATTATTATATACTATTAAAGGACTATTAACACTAGAATATAATACATGTCAATTGATTAATCTTTTAGATAAAACTCAGGAAGACAAATATTTCTACTTGAGCTTTTTCTAAATCTTTGTTATCAACATTCTTTAGCATTCTAAAGACTTTTCAAATAACAAAAGAAATAAAACCTATTGTTCTACTTATGAAGATAAGATACATTAAATGAGCATCTTGGTCCTTTGAGATTTTCTTATGTTTCAGTCCTTTTTTAAGAGAGTACAGTGAGATAGGAAAATGGTCTGGAAGGAAAGACATTCAATAGTTATAAAGAATTACTTCAGACTTCACTCTAACACTGGCGTCAGTATTTCTCAAAAGAGTTGGTACAATAACTTGTGGCTGCCCATTATACTGGTAACTGATTCTCTTAAATACACAAACTGCACATTGAATGGGGCAGCTGAAGAGACAGTTGATGGGGACTCCTCAATGGCAAATTTTATCTTATGTCATTAATGAATTTGGTGGGCAGAAGAAAGTGAACATAGCCAATGACATAGGTAATATAAAGTCTGTTCTCTATGTGAAATGTATATGAATTGTTAGCACTCTCAAAAATGGAATTTCTATACCATTGACTTTCTTTTTAAAGAATTAATCCTCTATGCTAATCCCATGTAACTTTCTGCCCTTTATAATGGAGGGAAAAGAGGCAGAAAAATGAAGAGATGGTGAAAATACATATTATTGTTATCCTCAAGCCTGGAGAATACAAAGCATTTATTCTTCATTCATTTGTTCGTTCATCAAAAAGCTATTTATTGAGTATACAGTAGCAATTAATCAAACAGCAAAGCTTTTCTAGGCATGGAAAGAGAGATGTGGTAAAAAGGAACATGAAGGGTAACAATCTGGGTCTGAATAGAACAGCAACTAGTTAGCAGCCAAAACTAGGAAGCTGGGGGTAGGACAGAATGATGTCACTCCCACCCACCTCAGACAAAGCCATGCAAATACTAACTCTGATTCGAAAGAACTTCCCATCATTAGATCCGAGATCTATAATAAAGTAGATACAATTCCCAAATCTGTATTTTTTCTGTTAACATTCTTCCATGAAATTGAAAAAAAATATAAAGTTCTATATGAGTTGATCAATGTTTTGAAAAATAATCTAACATTATATACAGCTTTCTGCACCTGTGGAACCCCACACATCCCTCCCACCCACTCATCCTCCAAACACACACACACATTAAATCTGAATTAAGTTTTATTTATATACAGAATCTTGCCTCAATTCAGGAATGAGAAAGTTTTCCATAACATTTAAATAATCCATATCAGAAGCAAGACCAAGCATTGTTTTGAGGAAAATATAAAAATAAGTTCTGGAAAGTCAACTACTGGCCTTTTTATTATCTTCCAGATAATGTACTGATTTTTTAAAAAATATGATTCAGGATTTAGTGATTCAGTGTAGCCATTAATTATTGATATTTTCTGCCTCTCTTCTCCATTGAGTCCTATGAATGGAAGGGACCTTGTTATGTGGTTCTCTTATCAAAATAAGCAATGACCCAAGACCTGAGGGGGAAAAACTGGGTAGGCCTAATGAGGATCAGGTAGTGAACATAATGATTACCAGGTCCAAGACTTAATGAGAAACTTAACATTATCAGGCTTTTCTTTTTTTACACTGTTAGTATAGGGTTTTCATGGAAATGTTGTTTTCGGGGGAACCCTCAAGAGTGTTTCCTGGAGGCAGCAGCTTTTAGCCTAATAACTTGGGAAATATTTAAAGGAGACAAGTGAATCCAAAGGGGAGAAAGGCCTTGCCTAGTAGTTGCTAATAAAGCCAGTGAATATTTGGTAAGAAATAGAGAATTTACAGGTATACAATGTTTGTGAAGGCTATTTCCAAGACACTCTAGTCTGCTTCCAAAACAGTGATAATTGCAACTCATATTAAAAAAGAGTATTATGATTCCTCACGTTTTTTACTCATGTCTGTGGGAGGAAGGAACAAGATCTGCTCCTATCAGTAATGGGTTGCATCTCCTTGAAAGTCTTCTAGCAAAGAATGAACAATTATTTCTCTGGGGGGAGATTCCTTTTATGTAGGAGTTCAACTACATGGCTGCTTCCATCTCAAATTCTTTGATTCTGTGGACAGAGGTGGAAACAGGCAAGAACATGAATAAAATATCTCAGAAAGATTAGACTGTTAATTTTTAAAAGAGCTCTCAAGTAGAAAATTCATATTGTTCTGTCTTTGGAGCCTTAGTTAAACTTTTCCATACTTCCAATTGGAAATAGCTCCAGATTCTCTCTGCCTCAGTTTCTCTTCTAGAAAAAATCATCATCATGCTTGTCTTTTCAATCAATAAACATTTTTGTCTTAAATCTTGAATATGTTTCTTTCTATATCTTCTGTTTTTATATCACCTAAATTTCTCCTTTTATTCTTCCTCTTTCCTCCTTCCAGAGAGCCCCCTCTAATAATAGACATTTTTAAAAGAAAAAATAGAAAGAAGACAACAGAAATTTAATAAAACTGATCAGTAATTTGAAAAGAAAAAATAGAAAGAAGACAACAGAAATTTAGCAAAACCGATCAATAATTTGAAAAATAATTTGACATTATAGACAGTTTTCTGCATCTGTGGAACTACCCTCCCACACACCCCTACTTCCCCCCAACACACACATACCTGCCATGGAGCTGAAGAAAGTATTTTTCACTTCTTTTCTTTGGGACTAAGCATAATTTTTTTTACGTACCTGTAGTGCTTAAGACACTTACCAGAAATTTTGCCTGGCACAAGGGATACAACGCAAAAGTGAGATTATCCCTGCCTTCAAGAAGCTTACATTATAAAAATGGCAAGTGACCATATATAGAGGAGTAGTGGGCAGAAAAGAGATTTCTCATGTAGTCATTCTTTTAGGGTATGCAGTATCCATAGTGAGACCTCTGCAGTCCTACTGTTACTATTGATTTAATTGTTATTGTTCCTAGAACAAAAATAAAACTGAAAAGGAAAATATGAAGGAAGAGAAGGAGTGTTATTAAAGGGTCAGAGGACTTAAATGTGCTATTTATCTGATCAAATATTTTGGTTTAAATTTTCTCATATATGTTAGTTAAAAATAATAGTAACAACTTTCAATACACATGAATATATGCATGTGGGGAAGAGGAAATGAATAAATATTTGTTGACTTAAATTGACCTGGAGGAAGTAACTCCATTCCTCTGAGTCTGTTCCCTCAGCTGTAAAATGAATATATTGAAATTGATGGTCCCTTAGGTCCTTTCCAATACTGATATTCTGTGAACTCTGAATTGAATTTTTGCTGAATCAAATTGCTGAGGTCCCTTTTTAACCTCTGAGATTCACTAGGTCTGTGATTTTGAAATGACTGATATCAACAGTTGTACTAGCGGTAGGTTTTAATTGTGTTTTCAGTAGAATGCCTAGAACACTAGTTACTTGTAAGGGAAGGTAGAGGGAAAAGTAATAGTCCCTATGGAAAAGACACAAGAAAAAAATTTAAAATATGTACAATAAATAAACTTTTTAAAATATTTCAGCACTATTTGCCAAGTATCATGTACTAAGTCTGGAGGATGCAATTGCAAAAAGCAAGGATAGTTCTTAGCCTCTCAAGGAACTTACATTCTAAAGGGAGAAAAAGCACATAAATGAAAGGAGAGACCTGGGAAGGACAGTTTGGACTTTAAAGTTTTCTTATTGCTTAGTCATTTTCAGTCCTGTCTGACCCATTTGGGTTTTCCTTGACAAAGATACTGAAGTATTTGCCATTTCCTTCTCTCATTTTACAGATAAGGAAACTGAGGCAAACAGGGTTAAGTGACTTGCCCAGGTTCACACAGATAATATGTATTTGAGGCTGTATTTGAACTCGGGTCTTCCTGACTCCAGACCCAGAACTCTATTCACAGTATTACCTTGCTGCCCCAGTCCCTAAAATTAGAACCTATGCCTATCCAGGAACACCCTATCCAGGAACAGTGGCAGGATTGATTTGATCATGTTTCCAGAAAAGAATTAGAAGGAGGGAGGGCAAGAAACTGTACCAGTTCAAAGGCAAGGTGTCTAGAAATGAGGAATTGCCTAAAAAGAAGTTCAGGAGTATAGTGAAACAATGTCCTTTGCCTGAAATAGTGATTCAGGTTTGCTATCACCAAATAGGAAAGCAGGGATCCCATGTTGGAAATTTTTCCAAAAGAAATATTTCATCTTCTCTATAGTTTTGCCTTGATAAAATTTCTAGTTTACCTAAGGTGCTTAACTGGTAAATGTAGAAGGCAAAACTGGAATACAAGACTTCTGACTAAGAGGCCAGGATTCTTCCCCTATAGTTTATGATTATACAACCATAAAGGTTACAGTTGGAGATCAAAAGTTATCCATTCATAAAACTATCCACACAGGCCTCTTTCTTTCTGTGGTTGTGTTTCAGGCAAATTCATTTTTAGTTTGAAAATCCTCATACAGAAATTCTAAGAGAACCTTGCAAGAGATATTTGTATGGCTACCTTGAAGTTCCTAAATGTGTTGGAATGCAAAAATTGGCCAAAAAATACCAATGTAAGCAGAAGCTGCACATGGATCCTACTTATTTATTCATGATTCATATTTCAAAAAAAGCTACTTACCTTGGGAAAAGAGAGGATTTTGCTGCTGTACGCTAATAATTCATTATTTCTGACATTTTGTCTATAATAGCAAGGGTTTCACTCAATGTCTTCAGCTAAAAATTGATATTAAGGAAGTCTTTAAAAACTCTCATTGAAAAAGAAAATTCAAATGAGATAATTCATGTGAAACAAAAGTATCCTGGAATTCTATTTGATAATAATGGTAATCTATAGTCATTATATTATAGCAGAAAACTTGAAAAGGAAAGAGCAAGCAACCTAATTTTCATCAGTTATTGATTTACTGAAATCCTTGACTTGAAACACATCTGATACCATGCTATAATTGGATAGCAATATTTAAATACTATAATTTGAAGGGGCCATCATATTTATTGATTTCTCTTATTTATAAGAAGCTTTTTATATGCTTATCATACCAAGTAGAATCAATGTTATACTCTGGGCTTCAAAAGGCTTTTTATTGGATTTTTATCCTTAGATAATAAATGGAATTTTAATTCTTTTGGTTGATAAAAATAATGTTTTAAGTCCCTTGTACCTGATGCTCTTCCATTTTCCTGCCAAGTTCTGTACTATCATAGAGAAGCCATAAAAGGAAGGGTTGAAGAATTGTATTAAGGCTCCCCCATGTTGATGGTACCAATGTTCACCATTGTGCTGTGCAAAAATTGGACTGCAAAAATACCACAGCTATGTTACCGTAGGTGAGAAAAGATACATACAATGACCCTTTACAGAAGAAGCTGGGATATAGCTGAAAACATAAAATCACAAGATTTAGAGCTAGAAGGGGCCTTAATAATCATCTAGTCATCTACTCTTGGTCTAACAAGAAATTATAATCATGTAGTGCTATGCTGTACTGCTGGGGAGTTCACTCCCTCTTACTGGCCTCTACCCTTTTGTGGGTTTCGGAATTCCTTCTTTATCTTAACCCTCAACAATTATTCTCTGTGTATTCATTTTCTTTTAAAACTGGCTTGAGGAAGAAGGGGCAGAATTATAGTGGAAACAGGAAGTAGCCAAACCCTCACTTCTCATATAGTCTTAATTTATAAAATCTTCCCAGTCAGTGCTGTTGGCTATTTACCTACAAAAATATAGGTTTAAGTTTCTCTCTTTGAGTGAGAAAGTTGTCAATTTGAATCAACTATTGTTTTGTTTGCTTTGAGATCTCATGCCAAGAAATGCAGTTTTATTTATTATGGTTCTCATTCTCTGTCTGTCTCTGTGTATGGGTTTGCCTCTCTATCTCTGTTTCGATCTCTCTGTCTCTCTATCTTTGTCTTTGAATTTCTCTCTCTCTCTCTCTCTCTCTCTCTCTCTCTCTCTCTCTCTCTCTCTCTCTCTCTCTCTCTCTCTCTCTCTCTCTCTCTCTCTCTCTCTCTCTCTCTCTCTCTCTCTGTGTCTTTCTCCTCTCTCTGTCGCTCTGTTTCTCTGTCTTCTCTTTATCCCTCTGTCTGTTTCTATCTCTCTTTCTTTTTCTTTTTTTCCCTCCCTCCCAGCCAATTTTCCACTTTCTTTATCACACTTGTCACTCAGTCAATACAATAAACATTTATTAAGCACCTATTATATGCTAGACATTATGCTAAATCCTGAGGATATAGATATTTTTAAATTTTATTTCTAATTTATAAAATAAAACAATCATTTCTTGTTTTATATCATATATAGTTATTAGAATTACTCTAGTTATTAGAAGAACAAATTATTTTTTAAAAGATAGTCCCTGCCCTCAAGGAGCTTATAATCTAATGAGAAAGGACATCACATAAAAGTAAGAAGTAAGGGGTGGTGTGGGGCAGGGAAGGTACCAAAAACAAAGAATCCAAAGGAATGCAGTTGGTGGAAAATAAAGAGAAGACTGATCTTGGAGCCCTCTTTAAATGGAGACTTTGAAACATTTGCTCTGCCTTTCTGCCTCCAATCAAATGGTACTGAGGGTACTGATGAAGTGGGAATACTAAAGCTGATTCAGTCTCATAGAAGAAAGATGGGAGTGATCAATCAATAGCTTTCAATACATCCCCCTGGGTATGTTCAGCAATAATAGTTCTCCTCCCCCAAAATATGCATCAAGGCAATCTGAGACCTGAACCACATGACTGCAATTTCATTCTCACTCCCAGAACAGGTACTCTCTGTAGTTCCCACTTCACCCTTTATCACACCTGTTGTTGATATAGCCCCTCCTCTTCTCACATCTCTCCTCAGATAACTGCCATCCTCCCATTCACCTGGGTTGGACAGGTGCTAACATATCAATCAAAATCTTGCCCTATTCCTTTTCTTTTCTGCTTGAACTCCTCTTCAGACTTCAGGTATATTTTCTACTCCTCAATGAAGGCTATTTCAATAAATTCATACCATACAAGACAGCAAAATATAAGCTCCTTGAGAGCAGGGACCCTTTATTGTTTTTCTCTTTCTATTTGTTGTTGTGTCCCCAATATCTAACATAATAGATGTTTGATCAATGCTCATTGGATTAGATTAAAAATAAGCAATCTGAGAAACAAAAATTGAATAATATCTTCTTTCTCATATGTGAATTTTACTCTGAAACACTTCTACCATAGAAAAGAGTTTAGCAGATAGATTGTTTTTTCCAGTCATGTAGCAAACAAGTCAGTTAGACTTGTAATAAATATCTGTTTAATTGGATGAAATAGAGTGGTGTTGGATGGGCTTCCTTTACTCATTTAATTGTGATGGAAAAGGTTTAAAAAAATCCAAAGGCACTAGCATGCCTCATACTTTGTATTTGTCTAGCACAGTGCACTATATACTTTAAGGATATAATGAAGATCTGTTGAATGAATGTATGAGTATATGAATGAATGCTTTATTTTCTATGTACCCATCACTTTATCCTCCCACCCAGGAAAGGCCTTAGGGAAATTATAAATATTGAAAGGAAGGAGCTACAAAGAAAGGAAATGGAGGGCAGGTCAATAAGAAACATTATAAGCAAAAATACTGTTACCCTTACCTGGGAATCCTGACAACGTGTAAATTTTTCACAAATGCTGTCTGATATGGATATCAGTGTTTTCTCCTTGGTGTATTCATTGAAGAAGTCAGCATAGTGTTAATTCATTCACTGCACAGAAAATGTGTTACTTCTCCGAGGTAATTTCCTCTAACAAGTATTTATTGAAGAAATGGAGAGACACTCATGATACCATTACTTTTTAAGCATCAGTATGATTGAATCCACTGTGGAAGGTCCTTCTGGTGAATGCTTATTTACACCTCTTTCAAATTAACCTCCTTTGGGGAGATAGGGAAACCACACATACCTCAGACAAAAATAATGTCTTCTGGCTCTATGGCATGGCAACCAGTCTTTACCGGTTCTCCATAATTCTCTGGGCTCCATTTGCCAGTCTTTGATCCCTGGCAGAAAGCTTACCCGGAAATAAATAGGACAGATGAATGAGAGATTGGCAAGGGTTCTTCATGGCATTGAAGAGACTCAGTGCAGATATTCTGAAAAGAAACCTCCCATTTATACAAGATCAATATAAGACAAAATAAGACCTAATCCTTTTTTATTCTTAATTGTATGTAGACATGTTCTATTTTTTGTTTGGTGGGCAGTTGTTTGTGTTTAGTTGGTTTGTATTGGCATGAAGCTCTGGGTCTCTGAAAGAGTTCCAGGCTTGTGGTTCTGACAGACAGATCCACCAGGACCAGGTTCTGAGCTATATTCCCTCCATCCCTTTGGAGAAGGAGGTGGAGATCAGGCAGCATGGCCTTCACAGAATGAGCGATACAACGTTTAAGTGACATCTGCTAACTGGCCTTCTATGTTCTATAAAGGGATATTAGGGAAGTCAAGGCATCTGGCTTCCCATTCATAGACATGATGGAGAATGGAAGAAGAATAAAGTAGAAGCAGGAAATAAGTCTGAATCCATCTAATTTGTAATGCCAGAGAAACTGAGACAAGACAGAGACTGGTTTTCAATCTTTTAATTGTGGAGAGTTTAGGCTAGCTAACCGGGATGGGACTCGCATCCTAAAATCATTCTGGCCCTGAGCGACTGAAGCAGGGAACCTTTATAGATGACATGGGTTTGAAAACAGCCTATAGGGGAAACAAAGGCAGAGGACACTGGGTGTAATGACCGCGTATTTAAAGTCAGCCGGAGTCAGGAATTCAGGTTAAGGGGAAAATCTTCAATATTTATTGAAGTGGAGAGGTGAATAAAGATTGCTATAGCAAATATAGGCAAGAAAGATTGCGATAGCAAATATAGGCAGTTGCGACAGGAAGCCAGCTAAGAGAGAGCGACGCGAGGCGAGCCAACAGTGGAGTCAACCGTGGCAATGGCCATCCCAAAAGTCTCTCCTCCCCTTCCTTTTCCACTCCCCTGCCTCCACCCACCAAAATCGTCATTTCCTATACAACACATCAGGACTTGCACAAAGAGTGGGTGGGGGCCATTCTTTCTCCAAGCTTATCTATAATAGAGTATGGTCCAATTACTATTTAGCCTCATGTGCTTGGGACCTCAGTGCATCAACTCAAGCCTCAGCCCATTACAACTGGGTGAACGGAGAAGCCAAAATTCCAGGAAAAGATCATAACTTAGTCCCGAGAGGATAAAGGTCAAGATAGGAGACAATGAAGGGAGGGGCAACAATCAAAAGGAGGAGGAATTATCCCAGCAAGGATTGAAATAAGGCACCTGGAATTTATGACTCAATGGTATTTCAAGGCTTCTTTTCTGACTCAATTCTCCCAGTCCTAATGGCAAGGGAAAATGCGGGAGCTATGATAATTTTATTCAGAGCTTAACAAACTGTCCCCAGGAGTACTGGGAGAGAAGTCTGGAATCAAGCTTGGCCCATTTCCTGCTGCTCTGGTGAAGTGATTTGCATTTTCCTTCTGTCGATTGTCTCTCTGTCTCTTCCACTTTCTTCCATCACAATCTTCTTCTAATTTTAGATTAGAGACAGGGACCATCCTCTGCACCACCTTTCCTGATCTGCATGGATAGTTCCTCCCTCCCAAACCACTTGTACTTAACTGCTTTGTTTATATTTGTAGCTATTAACTTTACTTGTGATATATATGTACTTGTTTCCTATATTAGAACATAAGTTCCTTGAGCATAAGAATTGTTTTATTTTTTGGACTTGTATCCCTTGTACCTGGCATAGTTTGTTGATCAATTAATCTTCAAGGTTCAGTTTATGTGCCATCTTTTGTGGGAATGCTTTTCTTTTAGTTGATTTTCTCTCTCTCCTCCTAAAATAATCATTAGTTCAATATACATGCATACATGTGGGTATCTATGAATATACCTGGATTATGAAATATGGTTTTTATATAATATATGTGCATGTGTGTATTAGCATGTTTATCTACTCCAAAAGTATATAAACTTTTTGAATGAAGTTTCCTTTTCCATTTGTAACACTAGTACTTGACACACACAGTAGAAGTTTAATAAAGGAAATGAATGAAAATGTTACATGCAAAATTCACCCATATACAGAGTATAATAGAAGTTTTATAAAGGCAGGGACTGTTTTAATTATTGTCTTTTCATTCCTAGCACCTTGTATAGTGCTTGGTACATAATAGGTATAATAATAATAAATGATGGTTAGATTAAATTAGATTGAATTGAATTGAATTATTTCTGTGTGTGAGAGAGAGACAGAAACAGAAAGGGGAGAGGGAGGAGAGAGAGAAAGAGACAAAAAGACAGAGAAAGACAGAGACAGACAGACAAAGACAGAGACAGAGAGTGAATTCATCTGAATTGGTTATTTGAAGTTTACGTGGTGAAGGCCTAATTTGAGTTGGCCAATTTTGGTGGCCAATTTTAGGGGAGATGAGCAAAGGCTATTAAGACCAATATTTTGGTAAATTCCCTGGTCCTGGGAAGTTACAAAAATATAATTGAAACTCATGAATATATTAGCTAACATGAATATCTTATAACAAATGGGTACTGAAATTTATTTTATCAGCCAAATAACTTATGCATCAGGAATGGAAAAATTCCAGAAATAAGAACACTGCAGTAGTGTTTACTGGCTGGAGGAACTAAGCAAATTCATAGAAAATAATATTCTCGTGAAATAATAAGCAGAAGGATTTCAAGACTATCTGGACACAGTGTTTATTCGGTTTAATGAAGCCCAGGTCTTTGTAACTCTAACTACATTTGTTTTCTATATATTAGCTCAGCTTACTTAATGATAGCTATTCATCTTCCCCAAATGTGTTTTTATTGTGTGCTTGCTTTATGGGTTGTGCTTTTGGAATGCTTAATTTTGGAGAACATAAAATAAAGTTTCAAACAAGGAGGGGTATACTCAGCCATTCCTTGTTAAGGAAGTTTAAGGGAACAGCCCTGGGCAACACTGACATAACAACTGACAATACTACCCTTAGCAAGACCTCTAAGGTCCTTTCCAACTTTAAGATTCTATCTGTAGAGCTCTGGACCTGACAATGAGGACAGAGATCAAACATTCAACTTAGATAATATCAGTACCATAAATACCCTCTCCTACTTTTCCAGACCAATAATAAAGGAACCACACAACCATGATCATGGTGCCATGCACAAGGGAATTTACCTTTCTGGTTCCTTTTTCTCATCGTCCTTTGGTCAATGATATTTCATATGTGGAAAAATGGGAGATCAGGGGCACAATCCCATTAAAAAATAATAACAACAATAACAACAACAAGCAGTTCCATAGTTCTTTAAGGTTTGTGAAGCACTTTAGACATTTCATTTTATTATTAAGGTAGCTCTGATAGGTAAGTGTTATTATCCCTGTTATCAAGTGAGATATAATACCTATAAAGTATTTAGCACATGATAGATACTCAATGAATATATATTTTATTCCCTCCTTTCCTTCTCATATTACAAAAATAAATTGAGTCTGAGAGATTGACCAGTAGTACTAGTCAAAGTAAATTCTATCAGGTCAGAAAGACTGAATATAGTCCCAGAAAGATTCAGTTCTGAAAACCACTTAAGCGATGGTCAAAAAGACATTGTCATGTAATGAATAGAGTGCTAGAGTGAGGAAGACCTAGATATGACTATCTCCTCAGATATTTATTCCTGTTGTTATTCAGTCATTTTTCAGTCATGAAGTTTTCTTTTCTTCATTTGTTTTTCAGTCATGTCTGGGGTCTCTTTGTGATCCCATTTGGGGTTTTCTTGGCAGATACTGGAGTCTTTAGCCATTTCCTTCTCCAGCTCATTTTATAGATGAGGAAACCAAGGCATACAGGCCAGATTTGAGCTCTGGAAGTTAACTCTTCCTGATTCTAAGCCCAGCACTCTTTCCATTGCATCACTTCCCAGCCTCAGTTGCTCATCCAGAAGTTCACACCAGTGTTTGTCTCATTCTTCTCCAAGCTATACTCCGGACTTTCCCTATCAGGCAGGAAGCCCTTGTCTGTGCTCTTTAACTCAGTTTTATTGTTGTCTTTTTTCTGTTTGAATGTGATGTTCCTTCCTTGAAGGGAAGAACCATCCTTCTTATTTGTACTTGTATTTCCAGCACCTAGAACAGTGCATGATGCTTAGTAAATACATAATAAATGCTTGCTAATTGGGCTGTATGACCTGAATGATGAGGACGCTGACAATCATGATGACGACAATATTAATCTTCCTGATTCCAGGTGCAATACTCTATCCCCAAGCCACCTAGCTACAAGTCTTTACAGCATCTATTTCTCTATAAAAGAAAAGATTATACTCTATGACATCTCAGAAACTCATTACAGAATTTTAGCCACAAAAAAGGAAAGAAAAAGATCACAGACCTTTCTGGCCTCCTGTTCTTAAGTAGGGTTGATCCTGGTGGAACAGGCTAAGAGAATGCTGGGATTCTCCGATTGGACCATCTATAAAAACATTTATGTTGCTCTTGGTCCTCGCAGAGAGTAATGCTTATCCAGTGAGCATCATATGCATATACCACTGAAGGAACTGAATACTATCAACATGGATAGCCTCACTCTAAACAAAACCAGAAGACGGAAGGATGCCTCAGTTAAAAGGAAGGGTGGTTCTTTTCTTAAAGACATAAATAAAGGAGGCAGTTGGCAGACTGGTGTGACTGTGCATGCAAAGGTAATGGGAGACATTATTTCACAGAATGTTTGATGTTCATGATAAGTATCTCCAGTAAGACCAGCAGGAAAGTCATTGTAGCTTATGTATCAGCATCTGTTACAGAGTTTGAAGAAACAGAAATTCTACAGAGAACTCAATAAGACTCTTCAAATTAAACTAATATATACTTTGATACTTGGGGATGTATTGATGCAACATTGAACATAGATGAGGATGGCATGATATAAATAAATAATTATCAGATAGATGATAGATGGGGGAAAGTATATTTATATATGTTATATATAATATACATATCAACATAGTTAAATAAATGATGTATGTTAATATATATTAATAAGCCACTAGTCCAGGGTCATATAGCCAATGTCTATCTAGGCCAGAACTTCCAAACTCTATGGCCAGCCCTGCATCTACCATAAAAGGCAGCTGAGCTACTGAACTTAGTCAATTTATAGTGGACCCTGTTGTCATAGTTTTATAACTTCTAATTTGGAAGGAGGGATGGAAAAGAGACAGAATAAGGATGATCTGAGAATAGAACTAGGTTGCAAGAAGGAAAAGGGAGAAAAAAGGGGGTTGAACGGCAAAGCACAATGAATGAAATAAAAAAGTATATGTAGACTGATTTTACATATATATATACATATATATATATATATTCATGTTTATGTCTAATGGTAGCCATCTCTAGGGTGGATGTGGAAAGAAAAGAGAAAAAAGAGGGGGAAGAAAGTTACATGATGACTTTGTATATATTTAAAAAGAACAGAAAACTGTACCTAAAAAATTTGTGATTTCATGTGTAATCATCTCTTTTTTTCTATTCTAAGTTATGGAAATGCTTCTTTTATTTCTTAAGTTCAGAATAAAATATTTAAAAAAAAAAAAAAGAAGGAAATTATAGTAATTTCCAAGGACCTGAGAACTAGAAAAACAGGAAGAATGAAGGAAAGGGATTAAAGGGCTAAGAACAGATTTAAGAGAGATGAGATAGTCAGGAAAAGGAAGATAGGCGATTTTAAAGGAATTTCAAAATTCAGGATCTTGGAGTTTTCAAAGTTTGTGGGTAATATTAAGATCTAATGTGTAATCAAATCTATAGATGAGTTATGGAAATGGGGATAGAAGACATATTTGTTGAAAAGATGGCAGGTAAGTTAGAATGCTCAGACATATCAATGTAAATAATGAAGTTATCAGCAATGAATGCCTGGGATAGGAAAGAGAAGAATTTAATCACCGACTGAGAAAGAAGCTAAGAATATTTGGAAGTGTTAACAATCAAGTTGATACTATGCAGAAACCAAGAGTAAATTTCAAAGGTTGCTAAATCATAATGATAAAAGGAGGAATTGTACAATGAGTGAAAGATGAAATGACTGAAGAAGCAAAGGTTCGAGCTTCCAAGCATATTGATTTATTAATCAGTGCTTGCCAATTGCCTAACAAAATGGGACCAGACCCTTTCCTCAGTCTAGGGCTGGGCCCCAAATACAAAGGGAAACAGATATATGGATTATTTGAAATATATAATTGTGAGAAAATTCTTTGCAAACAATCTTTGTGTCTGACTGGGTTACTGATCAGCATAACATTGCTTCCCATTAAAGATCTCCAAAGAGCAGGTGGAGGTAATCCAGCTTTCCAGCCACACAGGGTTAGGGTCGAACAATAGAATAGGGTTTTCTCCCAATTTTCACAATTGAATAAAGTTTTCTCACAAGAAAAAAGTTGGACTACATCCATAATTGAATAGAAAGGGAACTAAGCTAGCTCTAGAATTGAATCATAATATTGAGTCAGTTGATTCACTCAATTCCTGTAGTTAACCACTTGCTATCCTAATTCCCTCATTTCCTTCAATTGGCAATGAGAATGAAGCAAGGACAGTGATTAAATGGAAAAAAATCTTTGCAGGAGTGATCTAATATAGAGAGGTATTTGTTTAGGATAGAGCAGTAATTTCAAAGGATTGACAAAGGGGCAAAGGAGGAATATGATTCCATCAGATAAAGCCAAGCCTGATTTCTGGATGAGAGTAAAGGGTAAGACAGCAAGGTAAAGGCACTTTTACTTGAACAAGATCTAACTCTGAAATATGAGGATTAAGGAAACAAAAGGTAGGAATTTCTGCTCAAAGAGTAAAGGAAGTATCAAGGAGACAGATGGTAATAGATTAAATTGGTCTTAAATTTTTCATTTGAATTATCTGTGAAGGAGCCAGTAGAGACATCTCCTTTGGTTGGAAGGCTATAGTCAAGCAGACAGAAGAGCTGCTAGGGATGGTGACCAAAAATAAGGGTTTCCAGAAGAGGTACTCAGATCAGTTTCTCAGCAAATAAGACCGTCTGTGCCTTTTCACTGACTAACTCCATATCGAGAATACTTTACTTCCTCATCTCCACCTCTTAGCTTCTCCCCAGATTTCCTTAAAGACTCAACTGAAAGTCTACCTTTTACAAAAGGCCTCTTGTAAAAAAAAAAAAAAAAAAAAAAAAAAGCCTTTCTGGTTTCCCTTGACAACTGCCACCAGCCCTACCATTACCTTCCCTTTGGGGAATACCCCCAGTTGTACATGTAGTTGTTTGCATATTGTCTACCCTGTTAAAATGAATGAATAGTGCCTGGTCTAAGTGCTTAATAAATGCTTGTTGACTGACTGATGTTCCTGGAACTGAAATTTGTGTGAGAGAGCTATTAATGGACGAGTGAGCTGTGATATAATGTGTAAAACATCACAGAAGTTGAAAGATCTGTTAGACAAAATGCCCACCTATGGGACAGGGAACCTTACTTTCCTAAAGATTTTAAGCTTGAACAATGTAGTGACAATAAGATGCCTTGTTTAATTTTTCTTAGAATTTTCTTTTTTGCATTCAATTTTTATTTTGCTTTTAGTAGGTAGTTCAGCATGCTGAATGAAAATGAATAGCAATAAAGTTCTTGAAGAAAATTATAAGACATGAAATAAAAAGAAGCTAATAGATGCTCTCAAAAGGGAGTGCTAGGAAATAAGGGGTTCCTTCTTCTTGATTCATTTTATCAAATTTAGTGTCTGAGAGGGAGACATCAGGGCATTGTGGAGGCACTTTCCACACACTGCCTCCCAACACCCAGGAAATCCCAAGTGATTTCATCTGTTTAGGAAGTATCTGATGAGGCAATTTTGTTTTAACAAATATCTTTAGACATTGAATTAGCCTAGCAATTGTTTATATGAAAAGGATTATTTTTAAAGTTCTTGAAAACATTTTTAAGTATTTTAATGATTCTCCACTACAGCCTTATTTATACTATTAATTTGCTTTTTTTTCTATGAGAAAAAGATTTGGCTAAGCCACAATAAACTTTAGCCTTAGTCTTGACAATTTTAAAGATCATAAATTACTAATTCATGAAGTCCAAATGAATGAAATGCTGATCAGTGAAATATTTTATCGAAACATTTTTCTAAGAATTAATTTTTTTTAAACCTCTGGAAAGGAGGAGTAAGAAAGGGGGTTGCTGTCCACCGAGCAGAATTGAATCCATTAGTCACCAACTACTGCTTTCCCTGAATTGACCAGTTGGGTGTATTGTGCTTTTTTTTCTTTGTTAATGAATTATCAGTCAATCAGCATATATTCCTTGAGTTCCTGGTATTGCCAGGCTTCATCCATTTGACCCAAAGGATGGAGCTGTTCAATGTAAACATAAAGTGTATAGCTAAGCTTTTATGGTTTATTTTCTCAGCTTTCTTTTAAGAACTTATTCCTAGGAGATTTGTGAATGTGGAACAAATTTGAGCAAGGCCACAGATTCTCATTAAGGGCTTCTAATGCCAAATTATTTTGAAATCTGTTCATCCCAAGTAGCACTGTGTTGAATGTGTATAATTAGACACAGCAAGGCAAGGATGTCCTGCCGCATTACTGATATAATACCCTGAAAAAGAAAAAAGTAAAAAAAAAAAGACTAGCAACTATCCAATTTCTAAAAAATAGCTTAAGCATCAAAACCAGGTTCATTGTTTTCTATACAAATGTTGGATTACTGCCTGAAATAAAAACTGAAGAAAATATAGAAAACAAACTACCATGATAGGACCCTAGAGAAAAAACTGTTGAAAGTTTTTCTTACTCTAGCTATGATGATGTTGCCTATAACAGCACAATTAGGAATTTTTGTGCCTGGGACAAGGAGAAAAAAGGAGATAAGCTAAATTTGGAAGGGAAACTGAGATAGGAGAAAGGAAAGGAAGTGAGCCAGAATGGGTTGGAAGCCAAGTTTGTGGTTGCTGGGAATGTGATTACCCAAAAGGAAGAAAATATATAGCCCAAAAGTATATCTGTATTTCTCTAACAGTGGTGAAAGTCCCCAGTGTTCCACCCTAAATGACGGCCTCTATAAGTTACTTTTTTTCTTTAAGGGACCAAAAAATTGAATTTTTATGAACAAATTGATTTTAACTGTCTAATTCATGGCTGTTGATAACCCATTACTTATTTCAATAAAGAGAATTGGTAAATCAAGTCAAGCTTCCAAATGGTCAAACTAAAATAAAACCTCTGAATTTGAATTTGAATTTCTATGGCTCAGCACAATACTTGGCTCATCATAAGAGCTTAATAAATGCTTGTTGACTTGTTCAGACATCTAAAACAGCTTTGATGTATTTATTTCAGTGATCCTAGATTTTAACAATATGGGTCCTCCCTCCAAGGAAGCCTTGGTTTCAATATATTGTAACTTTACAAAAGTCATTTCCTTAGTAACCAACTCTGACAAACTTCTTCCCACATAACTTAGTTGGGTCTTAGATAACAGAACCACAGTACCTCACTAGGTGGGCTCATTCTCGAAGCAATTCCTGCTAAGTAGGACTCACTGACATAGTGTCTGAAAACTCAGTCACTTCTATATACCCTTCAATGAGGCACTGGACAGGACAAGTGACAGAGTATCCTCTTAAACAATTGAATGGAATAGAATACATGGCCCCTGAAAATGGCAATTCTAGATTACTTTTGTAGCAACTCCACATGGGGTGGAAACCCTGATGTTTCCCATAATTATATATCTGTTCCCCTCTTGTAAATGGAAAAGTGATGCAAATCTAAAAACACTAAGAGGAAAATAAAAAGCAGAAAGTGATTTTTAAAAAGACATTGTCTTTGCAGTCCATAAATAATCTCAGCCAGTAAATAAGGAACATAGAAAAGCTGAAATGTACTGGGAAGAATATTAGAGAATGTAGGTTCAGTTTCCCATTCTGCTACTTGATATTTATATAAAACTCCCTATGTTCTTTGAGTCTTAATTTCCTCAGAAGTGAAATGGGAATAATAATATCTGTAATTGCAGCTTCACAGGGATTGGGGTTGAGGGTCAAGTAAAATCATACTTATAAAGGATTATATAAATGGAAGTTGTTATTGGTACAGTCATATGTACCAATGGCAGAGGATAGATTGTCAGACCTGGACTTCTCTTCCTCAGTTCAAATCTAGTTTCAAACACTTACCTGATGTGTGACCGTGGGCAAATCACTTAAATGTTTGCCTCAATTTCTTCATCTGTAAAATGATCTGAAGAAGGAAATGGCAAATCATTATAGTTTCTTTGCTAAGAAAATCCCAAATGAGGTTATGACTGAAGAACTGACTGAACAACAAAGCCATTATTATTTGAGGCAAGTAGCTAAAAGCTTAGCCCTGATATCTGTGCATTAAATATTAAAAGCTAGTAAGCTCAATTTTAAAAGACAAAAATAATGTATGACTCACTGAAGATGAAAAGCTTTTCCACTGACCCAAAAATAGCCATGTAGGTGATGTAGACATGGATTAAGGAATACTTGAATTCAAATCTGCCCCAGAAACTTAATAGCTTTATGATCCTGGGCAAGTCACTTAAGCCCATTTGCTTCAGTTTCCTCATTTATAAAATGAGTTGGAGAAGGAAATGGCAAACTGTACACCAGTACCTCTGCCAAGAAAAACCCCAAATGGGGTCACAGAGTCTCAGATATGACTGAAAAGTGACTGAAGAAAAATAAGCCCCATTTTATATTTTTTTTGCTTAATAGTATTTTATTTGTTTCGATTACATATAAAGATAGTTTTCAACATTTATCTTTTTAAGATTTTGAGCCCCAAATTTTTCTCTTTCCTTCCCTTCCTTCCCCCCTCCCCAAGACAACAATTTGATATAAACAATACACATATAATCATGTAAAATATGTTTCCACATTAGTTGTGTTATGAAAGAAGACTCAAGAACAAAAGGGGAAAAAAAATCACAAAAAAAATGAAAACAATATGCTTCAATCTGCATTCAGACTCCATATTTTTTTCCTCTGGCTATAGATGGTATTTTCTATCATAAGTCCTTTGGAGTCATCTGGAATTATTGCACTGCTGAGAAGAGCTAAGTCTACTATAGGTGATCATCATATAATGTTGCTGTTATTTTACATTAATTTGTATAATGTTCTCCTGGTTCTCTCTTCACTTAGCATTAGTTCATGTAAGTTTTTCCAGATTTTTCTGAAATCCAATTGCTCATTATTTCCTATAGAATGATAGTATTTTATTATATTCATATACCACAACTTGTTCAGCTATTCCCCAATAGATGGACATCCCCTCAATTTCCAACTGTTTGCCACCACAGAAAAGAGCTGCTATAAATAGTTTTGTACATGTGGATCTTAGTCCCTTTTTCATGATCTCTCTGGGATACAGACCTGATAGTGATATTACTGGATCAAAGAGTAAGCATAGTTTTGTAACCCTTTGGACATAGTTCCAAATTTAAGCTTCATTTTTAGACAAAAATAACTTGTGACTTATTGAACATGAAAAGCTCTTCCACTGACCTAGAAAAAGCCATCTATATACCTTGCCTCCACTATTTCCCTTGATTCCCTTCTGAACAGCTTCTCAACAGAAACTATAATTTATCTCCTAATTGATAATTCCAATAGTTTTTTCCAAGTCTTCATTCTTTTTGACCTCTCAGCAACATTCAGTATTGTTGAATACTTCCTTCTTCTAGCTCCCTTCTTCTTCCTGAAGCTTATGTGACACTGGTCCCACCTAGTTCTCCTTTTGCCTATTTGGTTTTTCTCGGTGACCTTTTTATTGAATCCACATCCTTATCCCCCCAAAAGTACCCTAGACCCTTTTCTCTTCCTTCTACACACCTTTGTATTTATTTACTACCATGAGCTCAATTATGATTGCTATGAAGAGAACTCCAAGAAATTAATGATATGTTGAATTTGAGTTCCCAGGAAATTATAACAGGCTGATAAGTTGAAAGCTACCTGTGGAAGAGACCTCTACAAAGAGTGAGGAAGTGATTTAACCCCTCCCTATACCTTTGCCATGTAGTTTCAAAGCAGAATTACTCACCCAGTGGGAAATACTCCATCCATCCAGGAAAAGAGACACACACTCTAGACAGGAAAAAAAATAAAGCTTACACCCAAAGAAAGAGGTAGCCTTGAGAAGGAGACCTCTGACAACAGAAAAAAGAGTAAGTTATGAGGGATCAGATCTTGGCAACCCAATTGAGCCACTCATCAAAAATATGGCATTCAAGAGGAGTTTTAGGAGAAGTCTATAATTAGAAAAAAAAAGACTTCCAGGTTCTGTAACAGAAGTTATATATTTATTCTACAAAGATCCCATCCATCTACCTTCCATTCTATTCTAAGTTTGAGTCTATCCTTCCCATGAATATAGTGTATAAATATATGAAAGAATGGAGTCTAGGGTTTGGGTTGGGGTTTTTTTGGTGGGGATATACTTTGCAACTACTCTTCTAAGAACTAATTGATTTATCAAGTGATTGTTAGTGGGAAGCATATTGAGAGGAGAGTTATAAAATAGCTTATTAGGCACTCAGATCCACAGGATTACACCAAGGGATCAAGTAGCAACTACCATCTGGAGACCCAGTCCTTGAGTGTGACTATAAGTCGGAGAAGTAATAATAGGAATGCTAAACATTTATGTATCATATACTCCCAATGAAATTAAACTTATTATTGACCATATGGATATGCATATAGAGATATGAGTATCTCTATATGGATATGCATATCTGATAAAGATATACATATGCACATTTTTTTCTGTTTTGTCATAATGTTCCCAATGCCTTACATGTAATGCATATTTAGTAAATGCTTGTTGGTTGGATAAGATTGGACTAGAATGCCCTGATACTCTTATTATTTCTTCTAAGACATTTTCTTTGTATTACTATGTATTTTCCTAGGTCTCATGGCCAGGATATGGGCTATGAGTTCAGGATAAAGGAGAAGAGCGTAAGCACTTATATAGTGCTTCCTATGTTCCAAGCACTGTGTAAGTGCTTTACAAATATTATCTCAGGATCATTGATGATTCTTGCCACTGCCAGAAAGACCCTATTGCACCAATAATATTTTTGCATTAAAGATTTCCTAAAATAGTGGTTTTGGACACAATCTGGGGTTTCTTTGGTTTGATCATTGGTCAATGTGTAGATATTGATATTATAGCTGCAAGTACATTTTGAGTTGTAAATACATCAGGTTAAAAAATACACAGGAGGGATGTCCACAGAGATGCTTATCTAATGTGACAATTAATATATGAAGATGGGTTTTCACAAACTTATAGCACAAAGTCCGGAGCATAAAGGCCACTCTCATACTATACTTCACTGTGGCCTCTGGACAACCTCCTATAATTCCTTTATTTGACACGGGGGAGATGATTTCCATTTTCTTCTTAAATGTTTCAGTGAATGTTCTCAAAGCGACTATTGGGAGCTTTCTTCAATACAGCCCCTTATTAGCCCATTTAGCAAAGTAAATTCTGATATGTCTATTGTGTTCTTGCCACATAAAGTGGTTAACAGATTCCTGGAATGAGTCATTTACATTTTACCAGCTAGAAATTATGAGCATTTAATGAATGTACCCTCATCAGTCATTTTAATGAGTCTCTTTCTCTTGAGTTTGAAATATATCGATCATTATCATGTTTTTTAGTGAAAACTACAACTTGTCCATCTTTCAAGTTAAGTGATTGCCTAAGGAAAAAAATGTGGCATGAGCCCTTGAATTAGAATCTGAAAGAATTTAGGGTCCTCAAGGACAGACTACTTAACTAATGTGTATCCCAGTTAGCTCCAGTCCTCACTTAGTGATTTCCTTGTATAACGCTGAGATTATAAAATGAGGAGGGGGTCTGGAGTCAGGAGATACGAAGGTTCAAATCCTGTCTGCAACACTTTCTGGTTTTTCAAGCCTGGGCAGGTCATTGGACCTTTTCAGATCTGAATTTCTTCATCTATAAAATGGAAACAACATGGCTAATGGGAATATTTGTTTTGGTGCTTTTCTATTGATAACGGATTTTGCATTACTTGTCTTCTTAATAGGTGGAGAGAGTGGGAGAGGGAAAGAATTTGAAACTGAAAACTAAATAAAATTAATCAAGTGAGGATACCATTATATCCTGTACCTACCTAACAGGATACTTGTGAGGATCCTACGAGATGGTCTGCATTCTAAACCTGAAAGCTCCATATTAAATGTCACTCACTTTATTTTTATTACTTTGTCTCTAAGCCCCATTATCCCTTGCCTATAATTATTTTGACTTGCTAGCAGGAATGACTTTACAGGAGGTGGTGATATTTGTCAGGGCCATGTAGCATCCTTGAAGACTACTTCAGTAAAAATGAAATAACTGCACATTGGAATTCAGATTAATGGTTCTGGTTTGTTGTATTTCAGCTGTTTGAGTTCATGAACTTCTTGGCGGAGAATGTCATCTTCTGCTACATGGGTCTGGCGCTGTTCACGTTCCAGAATCACATATTTAATGCTCTTTTTATACTTGGGGCATTTGTATCCTTTACTAAAAATGCTTTCAAGTACAACCCACTGGATATTTAGCAGCAGGAACCAGCAACTTTGCAGTTTTATTCTTGAGTAGAAATAAATATTCAAGTCATTAACTAGTATTTAAAGTATGAGTTCAAATTTAGGAAGGAAATGTCATTTCTATGACTTAAGTGACTAAAAAAAACAGGGGTCTGTAGGTAGCTTGGGTCCTAGTTGGATTTTAATGGTTCAGAGTGAGAGAGTAGAAAGTAGAATAGGTCTTAAAGCAGAGGTCAAAAAACTTGGCAGTAACTTGTACCTTAAAGAAGAGAAAGTTAAAGATTGTACCCGACTCTTCTCCATATTCCCTGAGCATGAGGTATGGAAAACTAGATTTAATATACAAGTGGAATCAGATTAGATATAAGGGAAAACTTCTTGGCCATCAGTATGATTAAGCTTTGCAACTAACCTCAAAAGTTTAAACAGGGTCTAATATTCAATTCATTCATTCAATTAACTTTTATTAAGCCCTTTTTATTTGTCAGGCACTGTGTAAAATGCTAAATATACAAAGAGGAAAAAGGCACTCTCTGCCTTCTAGAAGTTTATGATCTAATGGAGGAGATGGCGCACAAACAGTATATACAAAGCAAGCTATATATAAAATAAGTAGGAAATCATTAAAAGAAGAAAAACCCTGTGATTAAGAGGAGTTAGGGAAGACATTATGTAAAAGATAGGATTTTAGTTGGGTTGTAAAAGATTTCAATAATCAAAGCATGAGATAATGAGGAACCGTACCATAATGGTAACAATATTAGAAGAGAAAAGGGGACATATCTGGGAATTGATAAGAATGTGAAATCAACAGGCCTTGGCAACAGCTAGGATATAGGAGTATTATTAAGCCTTTATATTCAAGATGGTGTGTTAAATACTGGGGATGGAGCAAAAAGATAGAGAGTTCTGTTTTAGGCATGTTATATTTGAGACGCCATCCAGTTCATAATGTCCAATAATGTGTTGATGATGTAAGACTCAAGAACTGGATAGACATAACTGAGAGTTATCGACACAGCAATGACAGTTAAACCCATGAAATCTGATAAGCCTACCCAATGAAATAATGTAGAGAGAAAATGGAAAAGGGTCCAGAATGGAGTTTTTAGGGGATCTCCATAGGCAACAGGGATTTGATATAAAAAGGAGTATACTAGAGAAACGAGTCTTGAGAAGCAACCAGCAATGAAAGGAAAAAATAAAACATTTATCATATTATATATGATATTATGTTATATATTATACATACACACACAAGGTAGATAGAAGACTCTTTAGTGACAGGGAATATGAGAGAGAATAGGCAAACACACAGAAGTAGAAAAATACAGAAGACTGAATAATAATTTGTCTAAAGTGTAACTCTTCTAGTTACTATCTGTATGAGCTTGGACAGCATCCAAATGGATGCATAAGAACAGTGAGTTCCCTTTACTACTAGTAAAAGTCTCTAGATCTACAGAGAGCCCTGGGTCTTCAGTCAAGAAGCCCTGAGTTCAAATCCAGCTTCATACACTTAATTATGAACCTGGACAAGTCATTTAACTACTGTCTACCTCAGTTTCCTGTAATTGTAAAATACTCACTTTGCATAATTGTTGTGAATATCAAATGAGATAAAATTTATATAGTACCTGGCATATATGTAGGACCTATATAAATGCTTTTTTTTCTTCCTAGTTTTATTTAACTGGTTTATTGTGTTACAAGAGACCTCTCAGAAGAGTAATCTGTAAATGTTGATAATGTATAAACACAGCACATCGATAAAACTTTAAGTGTAAAAATTAAAAAGAAAACCATAAACAAGTTCAATCTGGCAGCAATATGAACGATAGAGGGGGAGCAGAGAGTCAAAGGGAGAGCTATTAGAATAGTCTAGGCAGGTGGTAACGAGGCAAATTCATAAGAAAATGAACATGTTTGTCGGTTTTTAACTGCTACGCCTAGAATTCAAGAATGTCTATTAAAACAGCATTAGTATTACAAGCACAGCTCAACCTGACCAAGAAAAAAATTAAATGTATGAAAGAAAAAAGAGGAGAAAAAAAAGATTGCTAGACACAGACAATATAAACCGACAGCAAATGAAATGGTAATCATGACTAGAAGTACATGGAGTCTCCCTAAAGTGCTGCTTGGGGAGGTAATGCTGTTTCCAGTCGAGCGGCTCATGCTTCATATTTTATAGCAAGGCGGAAGATGTCAGTCGCCTGAGATACAAATGGGATGAGGAAATGAGAGGGATTGAAGCAGGAGAGGGACAAGACTGTGTCCAAAAGCCATCCAGCAACCTGTGATATTTATGGAGTGAAATCAGGAACATGTCAAAAATCAGAATTTCTGAAGCCAGTTTCATGATTCCTGTCCTATTTATCCCCCATTTGTGTATGGGATGACCTCCTGGCAAAATTGGTGTCATAACTTTGTCCTCATTGCCATGTTTTCCTCAACATTCTCTTGCATTTGCCTGACAGTTAGCAACTTTTATAGCAAGAGCCTGCAACATCTATCCCCTCTCCTTCATCTTGAATTTGGGCCGAAAACAGAAGATCCCCTGGAACTTCCAGCACATGATGATGTTTTCAGGTATGTGTGTCAGTCCCCTTATCATCCTTTTCCAATACTCCCAGGAAGAAAAGGGCTGGGAGCAACAGCATCTGCTTTCTCTTCCTCACCTATGGTACATTAGGACCCTGCCTATGTTCATTAAGTCATGCACAACACCAGAAGGGATAAGGAAAGAAATTCCTGTGAGAAATGTCTTCTATTAACTGTATCCAGCCACCACCCAGTCCAGAAGTGAGAGCCAGGGTGGGGGAGCCTCGCTCCTCAGGTCTGTTGTGGGATCATTGTCTTGTTTAGGATTTGAATTTTAAGCATACAAGTCCAATGATGCATGGTAATCAGAATGCAGCTGGTGCCTGCCAAAAACTAAATTACTTGCCTATAGCCCATTCCCCATAGGCTCCCCCCTCTTCATCAACAGGTCCTACAGTCCCTGACAGTTGACAGGCAAGCTCTGATTGTTTAAACAAATTGCTGAAAATCTCTCTGAAGTCTCTTCTTTAAAGCAACAGAAAATGAACTCGGTGATGGCAAATGATATAAGATCTACAGTACAAGAGAGTTCAATTTTCTGTCCTATTCAATTCTCTTACATCCAGGGTTCTTAACCTGGGATTCATGACCATTTTTCCCTTAATATTTTGGACACTGTGTTTCAGTATAATCAGTTTGTTTTGCAATACTGTGTATTTTGTATGCCTTTTAAAACATTATTGCCAGATAGAGACTATAGGTTTCAACAGGCCATCAAAGGGATGTATAACACACACACACACACACACACACACACACACACACACACACACACACAAAGGTTAAGAATTCCTACTCTGCACCAAGCTTTCCATTTGTCCAGGAGGTTATTCCATGCATGAACTTTTACCTCCTTGTTTGTCCCCTACGCACATTGGTACCAAACACCTAAAACATAGGATTTAGAGCTGGAAGAATCTTTAGAGACAGGGAGAAGTGGAAAGAGAGCTAGCTCTAGCCAGGAAATAGAATTCGAATCCAGACTTTCACTTCTTGTGTGGTCTTGGAGATATTGTTCCTTTTTTTCCAAATCTGTTTTCTCATCTGTAATAATTGGATTAGGTGATTCTAAGATCCCTTCAGGCTCTAAATCTTATTTCTGGTATCATAATTCATTCATTTCATTTTATATATGAGTAAACTAAAGTAAGGAAGATTCACTTGGTGGTAAATTGCAGAGCTAAGATTGAAAATACATCCTTTTGATTCCAAATGCAGTTCTTTTTTCACTCTTTTTTCACAATGAGTGACTATTTATTAAGTGATTACCATGTGCCAAAAGCTGTGCTGAGGATATAAAGAAAGTATAGTCCCTATCTCAAAATCTCAACTCTCTGTATTTCCATTTGGGAAAAAAGCAATTGAATGCTCAAGAAAATATATGAATTAGTGTTTAAAGAAGACAGTTTTCCATATGTTGTCCAACCAAGTGTCGCCCAGAAAAGGTCACTCTTGGAATAAAAGGCCTCTCACCATAGGGAGACTTGGCCCCTCATTCACTAAGAGAGGTAGCCTGAGATAGATAAATCACCATCTCCATTGGAAGAGAACATTTCTGGTGCTGCTAATGTAATAATAGTAATAATGACTTCCATTTATTTAGCCCTTTATAGTTTACAGTTTACAATTTAATCGCCACCTGTCTGTGGTTGGATGGCTTGGTTGATTGGCAGTGATTCTGCACACAGCTGTGCATTTTCCAGAGCACCTGGCACCTAATGGCATGAGGGAATTGATAAGGGAAAGAGAAGAGAGAAAAGCAGAAGAGCTTTAGTTAAGAACCAGTCCAATGTTCAAACATAAATTGCAATGGAGATGACTTCTGCTCTGGAACCCTAAAGATCTTGTGGCAGGTCATTGAATGAAATGAGGTGGTTGGAGAGTGAACCAGTCTAGAAATCTGGGAGAACTGGCTTCCAATCCTCCCTCTCACCTTTATTGGCCATGAATATATCATTTAAGTTCTAAGGGCTCCCAAGCATTTTCTGTTTTAGTTTTTTCTTTCTGAGAATTTATTATCTCTATCTTCCATTGCCCCCCTTTTTATGTTTACATGGGTCCTTTTCTCCTTTCTTTGTTCTCTTTAGGGCTTAGGGCTATAGCTGGTCCAATGATCAGTACAATTTAGTGACTTTTGGAGAATAGTTATAAATTGCATTTCAGAATAGCTACACCATCACAGCTTCACCAAGAGTGCATTAATGTGCCTGTTTTGTCCACAACTCCTCCAACATTTGTTATTTTCCTTTTTCTTCATCTTTGTCACTGTGAAGAGTATCAGATAGAACCTCGGAATGTTTTTTAATTAGCAATTCTCTAATTATTATTGATCAGATGCCTCTTTTCCTATGGTCATTAATAGCTTAAATTTCTTCTTTTGTAAACTGCCAGACAGGAGTCTTTCTAAGAATGTAACTTACAGATAGCTTGCCAAGATACATGAGAGGCAGGAATTTTTATATAGGGAATTCCTCGTATCAAGGAAATCACACTTCTGGACTAAAATGAAAATGTGTAATCATTGTTCTATCATATTTTGAGAAACATTTATAGAATCAGGAGAACAGTGCATTCTCTTTCTACATAAAGCTTCAGGACATCTGCTAAAAAAAAAAAGCAATGAGTTTTTTTAAACATGGTAGAAATATATGTTAAATCCAATATATGCA
Source organism: Antechinus flavipes (assembly GCF_016432865.1). Classification (NCBI taxonomy): domain Eukaryota; kingdom Metazoa; phylum Chordata; class Mammalia; order Dasyuromorphia; family Dasyuridae; genus Antechinus; species Antechinus flavipes. Next base: position 49,915,959 of record NC_067400.1, read on the forward strand.
TACATATTTATACAATTGTCATACTGCACAAGATAAAAAGAAAAGCAAAATAAGATGCAAGCAAACAACAACAAAAAGAGTGGAAATGTTATGCTGTGAACCAGATTTAGTTCCTTCAGTCCTCTCTCTGGGTATAGATGGCTCTCTTCATCACTGAACAATGTGAACTGGTTTGAATCATCTCATTGTTGAAGAGAGCATGTCTATCAGAGTTGATCATCCTATAGTCTTGTTGTTGCAGCGTACAATGATCTCCTGGTCCTGCTCATTTTACTCAGCATCAGTTCATGTAAGTCTCTCCAGGCCTCTCAGAAATCATCCTGTTGGTCATTTCTTACAGAACAATAATATTCCATAATATTCATATACCACAATTTACCCAACCATTTTCCAATTGATGGGCATCCACTCAGTTTCCAGTTTCTGGCCACTACAAAAAGGGCTTCTACAAACATTCTTGCACATATGGGTCCCTTTCCCTCCTTCAGTATTTCTTTGGGATATAAGCCCAGTAGTAACTCTGCTGGGACAAAGGGTATGCACAGTTTGGTAACTTTTTGAGCATAGTTCCATTTATTGCTATCTACAATGGTTGGATTCATTCACAACTCCACAATTAGTGTCCCAGTTTTCCCACATCCCCTCCAACATTCATCATTATCTTTTCCTGTTATCTTAGCCAATCTGACAGGTATGTGGTAGTATCTCAGGGTTGCATGACTTATTTTTTAAACCAAATTTTAATTCTTATAGAGTTATCTTTATATGTTTGAGGCAGAGCTTGAGATTTTTAAAATTAATATTAGAATATGAAGTTATTTTTGATTGACTAGGCGGTTAGCTGAAATCTTGACAAATCCATTTTATATGGTTTTCCAAATCTATTTCTGATCTTCCAGTGTTTGACTTCAAGCTACAGACCAGGAAATAGGGAAAAACTCCATGACATCACAACATACTTAGACTATCTTCATTACAGAGAATAGTAAAATACATCTTTTAGGAAGGAGTGAACTCATCACTAAGAGAACCAAAGTATTAGGTCTATTTCTTATGAACAAGAGATCTGCTGTATTCTGTAACTGTAAAGTTTATTTCTATAAGAGCTAACATTTAGATAGTGCTTTAAGCTTGCAAACTGACATATGCACAGACAGAACATATATTTACTGAAGATGAGGGAGATTGAGGGATTTGTGCAGCCTCACCCAGAGAATAAGCATCTGAGGAAGAATTTGAGTTCCAGGTTTCTTCGCTCTAAATCTAGTACTCTACTTGTGCCTTCCTGCTGCTTTATTTTACAAAATAATACAGATTCTGTCATATAATACTCACCTATTTGTATCCTATATGATAGGCCATATACATATTTAAAACAACAAAAATCTAAAAACAAAGGGACTATAGAAAGTGACTTACAAAAATTCTTTGCTGATTTGATATAGGCTTAGCCAGACATAATTTTAAAAGATTATTATCTCACCTGCTGAATGCTACCCGACATCAGTACCTGTGCAAAGTCTCATTAAAATGGGACCCTGAATCCACAATCAGCAATACTAGGCTATATATTTAGGTCCTCTGAAAAAAATGTAGATTTTTGTTCTCTGGAAGTCTGTGGGTAGTTAAGAGTAGATCAAGGAAGTTTACACTTCAGGAAAGAATTCTAAAGCCTTCTTTAAAATTCAGAGTCAGGGGTAGCTCTGGTATATTACTTGTCACCCCACACAAAGAGCTTCAAGAGAAGGTTATACTTTCTCCCAGTTTTTCCTGCTGTTCCCCAAATCAGCCCCAGCTAATGCTGTGAGTAAGCAGCCTATCTTTAGTTTTCAGTTCCCTGAAAATGAAGAAAAAAAAAATACCTTGTAGTTTACATTGAAGAAAGAGAGATGGGCTCCATACAAATTAGCTTCCTTATTGAGGTGACTGAAATTATGTAAGCCTAAATTCTTGTCTTAATTCAGAGCCACGTGCTACTATTTTTGCTTAATTTAAATAGGAACCAGAGTCACTGAAAAGGAGGCAAGGAAATGGTAAGATCCAGGCAGTACTAGCAATCTTCCTGAAAAGTGTCTCCAATTGGGATTCTAGGTCTCCCATTCCAAGTCACTTTCTATACTCCCTTTGTTTTTAGATTTTTGTTGTCTCAAATATATATATATATGTACCACCATATAGGGTACAAATAGGTGAGTATTATATGAAAGAATCCATATTTACTTAGTAAAGTAAAAGCAACTGTGTGGCACAGATAGAGTTCTAGATTTAAAGCCAGGAAGGCTTGAATTCAAATCCTTCCTCAGATGCTTATTCTCTGTTATTAGGGGTAAGGTGGAGAAGAGAAAAGAGGGAAGAACATGGCAAGGAGGAAAGATGAGTTGAAAGAGGGTCAACTAAGCAGCCCGACAGGGCATATCATGGTATCACTTCCCTGAAATTCATTTCTTGGTCCTTTTCAAGAAGGAAGAACAAACAACAATATGACCTTTCATCTCCCCCTCTCTGTTTAAACAAAATGTTTGTGTGTTAGTTTACTCTAGTGTTAGGATGACTCACTTTCCCAGATCCCCTTAGTCCATATGTCATGTTCCCCTATAAGAAGCATTCAGAACCCATGCCCAAAGTTGTCATACCAGTTGTAGGAAGGAAGGAAACTTTAACCAAAACATAATAGTCATGAGAAAAAAGGCCTAAAGAATTCTCAATTGAGCAAAAGATAAAAATAAAGATTAGTAGCTACAGACAAGGAGAAATCAACAAAAAAATTTTAAAGAAAATATTCTAATAAATCCAATAACTAAGCCAAGTTCTCCTTGGTTGTCCCCAATTCACCAAGATGGTGGCCTGAATTGGAAATATCCTACCCAGCTACCTCATTTCTACTCCAAAAGTTTATACCAGACTGAATAATGATCACAAAAGTCAGTGAAAACTATATTAAGTGACATCTTTCATCCCAGAACTGCGTAAAATGCCAGCAATAAGCCCAGGTATAAAAGTAACAGTGTGACCAGAGACAGGACATATATAATTGTAAGGCTCCACATTTGATATGAAAAAAAAATAATAGGCCAACCTAAATAAAACCTCGGTGTCCCAGGAAAGCTATAGGCCACCAAAGAGATAACCAAAACCCTCTTATGCCTTGAACCCTTGACCTGGTCCCCCTGAGTACCTTTTCTAATCTTCTGACTCAATTTGCTTCAGACAAAGAACTTAATATAAGTATTTGTTGATTGATTAAATGACTATTTTTTGTATAAAGAAACATCCAAAATAGCATTGTGATCACCAGTTGGAAAGGCAAAATATAGGGTTATTATTTGAATAGCAGAATCCATTAAGCATATTGCTTTTAAATGCTGAGAAAAAATTGTTTGTGATTACAATAAGCTCAGAAAACATGAAAAACAAGTTAGAACCTTTGTCAGCCAGAAGCCATGGTTGCTTTCACCCATTACATTAAAATGGTTCTACATATCCACCTTTAAAATAAATGCAAATTAAAAGAAAAATAACTTGCAGGCATACTGTTGTAATCAACAAATTGGGTTTTCTCCATTATCTGAATCATCAAAATGTTTACTAAATGGAAATTACTGGTGAACAAATGGACTGCAGAGTTGTGGAGAATACTCTGGCTGTTGATAAGAGGTCATGAGGAATTGTAGTTAGAATGTGAAGATTTAGTGGTAAAAAGACCAGGGTTCCAAACCCACCTTCGACATTTCTTAAAAATGTAATCATAGGCAAACTATTAAACCTCTCTGAGCCCATAATAACTTGGGTTTAAAACTGGAATAAGAAAACTATTACATCTACCCTCCAGGCTTCTTGCAAGTTCATATACAAAATGGTTTATACCTATTAAAAACACTATATAAATTTAACATGTTTTCATTATAAATGGTGTGTTGCTAGACCATTGGAGTCCAAGCTCCTGCCATGCAAAAAGGGCTTTTACTACAGTCTCAAAACAGATTATATCTGCTTTCTGAAGAAAAGCCTAATGAAATACAGAGAGATTCTATAAATATAGGTTGGCTTCTTGGTGATAAATTATCAAGTCATGGCAATCCATAAAAGACATGGAGGAGTTGTACTCTTCAATAATTGGAAGTAATACCTACATAAATGAGTAGCTCCTAATTACCTCTAGGATAAGAACTTTTTATTATGTCATAGACCTCTTTGACAGTCTGGTGAACTCTTCTCAAAATCATGTTTTAAAATGCATAAAATAAAATGCATGGCATTACAAAGGAAATTTAATTATATTAAATTAGGTATCAAAATATTCTAAAATAAATCAAGTTCATGAACTCTATTATTTTAAGATAAAATAAGTTTTTCCCAACTTGGCCCCAACCTATTTATTTATCTTTGTTATAAATTACTCCCATTCCTGACCACTATAATCTGGCCAAAGTGGTCTTCAGTTTGTTCCTCACATATGTCCAACTCACACGTCACGGTATCACCTTCCTGATGTCACGGTCCTCTCCAAGAACTAAGGATGACCTCTCTCTATTCATTTGTACTGGCCAGCTTCTATTTCTGTAATATATTCCCTCTTCCTCTCCTACCTTATTTCCTTCAAGAACTATCTTCTATAATAAAACTCTTCCTACTTCCCCCAACTGGCTAGTGTCCTCTTTCCTTAATTCCCCTATATTTATTCTATTTTTAGTCTGCATCCATTGATATATAATCATGCTGTCTTCCTAACAAAATGTAAACACTTTTAGAGTGGGTACCATTTCTTTTTTTGTTGTCTTTTAATTCCTAGCACTTAGTACAATCACTCACCTTCCCTAGGAGCTTGATAATGTCTGCTGAATGATGGATTGATTTATTTGATCACAAATCCATTGGATCACTAGAGGTGTTACTCAAAGAACTCAAATAGAGCCTGGGGCCTCTGACTCCCCACCCCCAAGTAAAAGACAAATCTCACTCATTCCTCAAACCTGAATGTGAGTGTTCACAAGATAGAGAAGGCAAAATCGTAATGTTGTCAGAAATGATATGAAAGTAAATTTTTTGAAACCACTGACCTTTGCTTGGAAAAGATCTGTTGCCTTTCCTTTTTTACAGGACAATTGTCACTGCCCTTTCTTGTTCTTACTTTCAGTTCCAGCAGTGACTTATCACTGAAATTAATATAGGAATCAAAATGTTGTAAATCAAAGTTCCTGTTTCTTGAGGGAGATATGTTTTGATCTCCACTGAAACAAGTTTGTACATGTAAAATGTCATAGTGTTACTTAGGCATTTATTGAGTGTGAGAAAATATCTTCCTCTGGAGAGATGCTGTGGTTAGAAGTCCACAGATAACTCAATACGGCTCCCAAAAAAGTGTTGCTTTTAGAGATATTTTGAAAATAAGTTTGCAACCTACAAGTACATGTACAATCTACTTTTCTAAGACACTAAATAATGAAAAACATTACTAAAAGAAAACCATCATCTAGTTCACATTTCTCTCTTCCCTTTTTTAATTAAAAGGACTTAAGAGAATAAATAATATAGCAGGATTTCTGAAGTCTTTAGATCCTATGATATTACTAATAATTTCTAAGAAATTTTTCAGATTATGACTATATAGCAGGTTCACTAATTGATCATTTTGATCAAATTCTTTTCAAAGCTTCTTATTCATATTTTTAATATCACCTTGATTTTCCAACATGTCCTTTCTCCTTACCTCACTCACAGAGTTGATCTCTAATAGTAAAGAAGAAAAAAAGAAAATAATTCAGCTGATAAATGTCACCTAAGTCTAATAGTGTAGGTAACAAACCATGACCTTAGTTCTCCATCTCTACAAAAAAGAAGGGAGATGTATATAGTTGTATCCCTTCTTTGGAATCAAGCTTTGTCATTTTAGCTACACAAAATTTAACTTAATTGTTTTTGTTGTTCTTTTAATTTACAGTGTTGTCATTATTTTGCATATTGTTTTCCTAGTTTTGCTTCTTTTTTTTTTATCAGTTTGTGTTTTTGGTACTTCTTTGTATTCGTCATCATTGTTTTTTACAGAAGAAAAATATTCCATTTCATTCCTGGACCATGATTATTAATCTAGCCATCCACAACTGATGGCCATCTAGTTTCTTTTTAGTTTTTTACAGCTTCAAAAAGTACTGTTCTACATGTTTTGATGTATATCAATTACCAACAAAGTATTTATAAAGTACCTACTCTGTGTTAGGCACTGAGGAGAGATAAGACAAATAATTTAAAGGTTCCTGTTTTCCAGGAATTTCCATCTTAAATGGGACCTCTCTTTCTATCTTTTGTCCTTTGCATTTTGTATATAAGAGAGAGATCTCTGAGTTAAAGGCAAGGACATCTTTGTCACTTTCTATGGAGTTGAGCTAATTATTTTGACATTACGTGGGTATGAATTTAGGAAACTATCATCCTAAGTAGAGTACGTTTTAAAAATAAAGCATGTACTCATCCATTTTTTCCAATTAGATAGCATTCAGGGAAAGTATAATACATTAGCTCAGGATACATTATTTGTATGAATGAATACCGTAGGTTTTAAATCTGAGTGAAAGTAATGCTATTTTTCCCAAAGGACAGTCACATTCCCAAATTCACAAGCCTTGGGTAATTTCAAAGATTTCATCAATTTCATTGATGCAATGGGGGTTTAAACAAGCATAAAGGTTCCCTTGTTGAGTCTTCACAGTATTGAATTTCTCTTGATCTCTGTTAACCTTTCTTTTACTGCCCTGTATTTGGGATTACAACTGCCATTTAAGTTTATTCAACAGTTTACATCAAACCTACTCGCCCTCATGAGAATAAAATCACAAAGCCAGGGGCTTCTATGTACCAGGATGCTAATAAAATGTAATCTGATTAACCATCACCCTTCTTGGATACTTTCTTGATTGTATGAAGTATTCTTCATTCCCAGTAGAGTGATATTATTACATTTCACCATTGGCTCCTAGCTGTTCGAATTGGAAAGGAAACATTCCATCTCCCACTTAGCTCATGCTACTACAGGAATATTCCTCAAAGGGGTCATGAAATTGAGAGGGGTGACCTTAAAACTGAACTAAGACTTTTGGGACACTCTATATATACTACAAGGTTGGTTCCTCTTCATGACATAGAAATGAAATCTCTCAAATATAAGAGAGAATAAGAAAAAAAGAAAAGTGTGATTTCCCAGGAGAGTATAATTCTAGGAAAGATCTTTTTTATTTTGAAGGCAGAAAATGTCACACAGAAACAATCTGCTTGCTGCACTTCCACATAATATAATGATATTGGAATCAAAAAGGAACTATGTAACAAAGTTGCAATATCTCCCAGAAAAAAATGTATATTGAAATCAACTGCAATCTTTGCTAAATACTGTCACCATTTGCAAAGCCATGGGACTTTAGCCAGGATAAATGTGATATGTAAATAAAATTGTAAATTCAAACTAGAATTTTATTAAATTCATTAACACTAGCAAAAAAAAGTATTAAATCTTTGGAAATGACTTTATATTTTTTTTCAATTCAAGAAACATTAAGTACTTACTACATGCAGATGATGTTGTTTAAGAAAGGGAAAATCACACATTTAAAAGAAATAGAATCCCTATCTTTATTGAGGTAGGAGTATATATCACATGCTCAAATAATTTTAATATCTATTAATGAAAGTAAAAAAAGCATAAATAAAATTCTTGGGATGAGAGGAAAGATCACAGAATCAAGGAAAACTTCATGAAGAAGGTAATATTAAAGTTGAACTTCAAAAGATGAGTAGGAAAGGTTCATCCCAAATATAGGGAACAATTTAGGCAAAGACACAGGAAAGTGGAAGATACATACAGGATACAGGAAAAAGTTGCATTTTATTGGAGGGAGAGTATATGGAGGGAACAATATGAAATAAAACTGGAAATAAATGGGGCTAATAGAGTTTAGAAGGCCTTAAATGTCAAGCAAAAGTCAAATTTTTTCTTAGGATGTCATAGGGAGTCATTGAAGAGTTTTGAATGACAGTTATTCATGACAGACTAGATTTCTAAGAATCGATTGATACAAGAAGGACTGGAGGCAGAAAGATCTTTTAGGAAATTGTTACAAAAACTACACCAAGGTGCAGAGTGGGTCATAGCAGAGAGATTTTATTGGAAAAAAAGAGGTATGAAAGATATTTTAAAGATAAAAAGGGACTTGACCAGAATTGATACGAGGTAATGGAGAAAGGAAAAGAAAACTGGACAAAGAGGAAACAACAGGAAAAAAACAACTTCTATTGGACTGGAATCAAATCAGTGTTTCTACACATAACTTCACACCAGCATTTCAATCTATTGGACAGACTTTATCAGCTTTCTTGGATTACTTTGTTCTAATGTTCTGCTATAAAAGCAGACTTATCATCTTCCTCTAAGACTTTTTCACCCTGTTGAGTTCCCTATTATGTCACTGATATCATTACTGACATCAGTCTTCTAGGCTTGAAAGAACAAAACAAGTTGTGATTTCTCCCTATCCTTCACCCCTTAGGTCCAAAAAATGTCTGAGTTCTGTTATTATGTTTCTTAAAACATCTCTTAGGATTGCTACTACTTCATTTCCATTCCTGCTCCAATGTAGACCTTTATCTTCCTTGTGCATAAACTGGTGAAAAAGACTTCTAACAGGTTTCTTTGACTCCATTATATTCCCTTTCCACTCCATGATACACATTGCTACAACAACTACATTTGCTATGTCACTTCTATACCCATAAACTTCGAGCAAGGATAAGAACAAACAAACAAGCAAAACTTCGGAATAATACAAATATGTTTCTGAAACCTAATTTTTCAAATACATTTCTTTGAACCCTACAATGAGAATTTTCTATCCCAACTAAACTGATCTTCCCACTACCCCATATTGTATTTGTTCCAACTGCTTGCTTCTATTTTTCCCTTGCTCATCTGAAATGTCTATCTACTCCTTTTCTGTCTACTAAAAAGCCTACATGTACTTAAAAACTCAGTTCCCTCTTTTTTATTTTTTCAATTTTGAAAATTCTTTAATAAGTATTTATTTTTTCTTCCCTTCAACCTGCCTTTATCCCAATGGAGAAAATGCATCCATAGTCCAATAAAACAAATTCCAGCATAAGCCTAATCCAAAAATGTATGTCTTATTCTGCAAGTTGAGTCTGTCACATCTCTGTTAGAAGGTAATATTCTTCTTCAGTCCCTTGAAATTGTGATGGGTTGTTCCATTGATCAGACTTCACAACAAGTCTTTCAATTGTTTGTCTTTATAGTGCTATTGTCTTATATTTCTTTCCTCTCAAGGTTGTTGTGAAGAAAGTATTTGTATTATTATTATTATAACCTCCCCATCTTATTACTGCAGGGACCACATCTTCATCCTTCTTTTCTATACTCTCCCCCCTCACTCTTATTAGGTCCCCAGTAAGTGCTTAATGAACTGAACTGAAAGGCTTTTAAATGAAATCAAAGTGATATATCAGACCTCCAGAAAATAAAGGTGGGAATCTCTTTTCACCCCAATTCAATTAGTGGCCCATATTCCTGAGTGATGACATTGAAATTTTGAAGTTCTCCTCCTTACCCATTATATCCCAGGAGGAGTCTCTGAAACCTTTCCATTTCTCCTGATATTTTCTGCCAGATATGGTTTTGCAGCAAAGACAAATGATTATTATCTAGATTCTGAGATGTGCTTGGATGGACATTCTATCGAGGCAGTCCATCAACATATCTTGAACAGACAATACAGATGGACAGTGAGTTGTGTTTAGTATTGAAAGAGAGGAAGAGGGCTGACTGGGTTACTGAAATTGCACAGAATTTTTAGCACACCCAAGCAGCTTCCCAGTGCAAAAATGCATTCCTTTAACACCTGAGTTTTGTTTTTTTCTGGTAATGCACCATGGCAGTGCCACATGTAAAAATCCAACCTCTGAAGAAATAGAATGTTAAGGAACCTAAAGATTCCAGAGCTGCAAACATCTAGTTAACATTTTAAATAACCATTGGACTTGTAATGAAGAAGACTGGGGTTCAAATCCTATCTCAGATATACTAGTTGTGTGTGACTGGGCAAGTCATTTAAACTGTCTCAGCCTCAGTTTCCTCAACTGGTAAAATAAGATTAATAGACAAACAAAATTGTTATGAGGATCAAATGAGAAAACATGAAAATGCTTTGTAAAACTTACTTAAATCCTAGCTATTAGAGTTAATATAAGTAGGCTACACATCTAACCTGCAATAATTTGCCCATGGGAGACAAAGGAAATGTATGATCGAAAAAGGAGATGGGATGGCCATGTAACAAGAACTGGAGAAAAACAGATGCTAAGCACTGCATCATTGCACACAGACATGAAAAGACAAAAGTACGCCTTCAGTATGGTGGGTAGATATTCCTGGCAGGATTTAAGAGAAGACTTGGATAAGAATTACACAGTGTGAAGAGACACGTATGGGCTGTGACCTGTTCCAAAGCACTGCTTTGCACAAAATAAGCACTTTAGAAATGCCTTTCCCTTCATTCATTCATCCATTCATTCATTCAAGGGTACACCCCTATCAGTGGCAGACCTACCCATCAAGGTATTGAAACACCAATTTTTTTTTTGCAGTAGAAAGGTTTCTGTGTTCTAGCATAAAAATACATCTGAACTTGGCCTTCACCCACTCATGTTCAAACTTGCAAGATCATAGTGAGAGGGGAACAATATCATTCTTTTTGCCCTTTGCTACAAATAGGAAGCCACATTTTTTAAGAGCTCAAAATACTGTTACATACACAGCACCATTTGGTTCAACATTCTCCTATTGTTATGAAAAACTACATCAATATAATTAACCTAGAAATCCCTTGGAGTCCAATTTTAGATGAATCCACACTTAATTGCAGGTGATTCTGTTTGTTCCCCAAGACGATGTTACCTTTTTAGCTGAATATATGAAATCTGTCAAGATTCCTGCAAGGCAAAACCACTTAAACATGAACTTGGGTGGTTTTGTGAGCCTAAAAAAAAGTAGAGCATTTACAACAGCAACCAGCTGATGGCATAAGTGAGAAGCCATTGAAACATGGAGGGGCTAATACATGGTCTTGGGTCTCCTGAATTTTATGCTTTTTGTTCTTGAGATGTCATGGCTCTTTATTTGGAATTAAAGTGTTTCAAATAGCCATGGTAAAGAACAGCATGTACCATTAGCAAATCAATTGAGAGAAGACAACTGTGTACAAGCCAAGTGCTGGGTTTTCAATGACTGTTCTGCAAAAATCATGGGGAGAGAATTATTTGTAGACAAGGAACATAAGGAAAACAAATCAGAGGAGTGGAGGAGGATGCTGGTCAGCCGAGAGGGAGCAGAAATTTGCTGCAAAATGCATCTAAGAGGCAGAGTGGCAGAGGATAGAGAACAGGCCTGGTGATGAAGAAGACCTAGGACTCGACCCCCATCTCAAGGACCCAACAGTTGTGGGACCTTGGATGAATCACTTTACTCCTCAATAGTCCAGACCACTTGTAGATCAAGCACAGATCTGCACTGAAAGAGGGAGTTTGGTTATCAGGGTTCCCTGAGGAAGGAAGGAAGGAAGGAAGGAAGGAAGGAAGGAAGGAAGGAAGGAAGGAAGGAAGGAAGGAAGGAAGGAAGGAAGGAAGGAAGGAAAGGAAGAAGGAAGGAAGGAAGGAAGGAAGGAAGGAAGGAAGGAAGGAAGGAAGGAAGGAAGGAAGGAAGGAAGGAAGGAAGGAAGGAAAGAAAGGAAGGAAGAGAAAGAGAGAGGGAAGGAGGGAAGAAGGAAGAGAGAAAGGAAGGGAGGGAGGAAGGAAGGAAAGGAAGAAAGGGGAAGGGAGGGAGGGAGAGAGAGAAGGAGGAGAGAAGGGAAGGAGGGAGAAAAACAAAGACAGTCCCGCTAGAATTTGCCAAGATCAACTAGCTAATTAGTGGTGGATTGAGGACTTGAAAACAGATCTCTCTTTATTACCTTATAGTTTCTCTTTTCTATCTTTCTGATGACCTGAATTACTTATTACAATCTAAAATCTGGCTCCAAACCCTGCTTAGCTTTTGGTGGCAAGTCTTATTTAACTGGCTTTGAGTCTAGGATTCTAGTATTAACAGAACTGGATGAAAGTGCACGGATGGGCAGGGATTTGTCATTTGTTAAGGTTCCCAATGTGTTGTAAGTAACCTTGACATTCTTGAGGATGCAGAGGACAGAAAGAAATAGTATTGCATCTTTTTCAGAGTTCTAAACGAATTCAGACTTTTACAGCAAACCCTGGAGATTCGCAGTTTCACAGGTCAATTTTGAATATTTGCAGTTTTCAGCACCAAACCACACAGCCAATTTTGCAGAAAAGCAATGGTAGAAATCCTGCCTCATTTTTCTCTCCAAGCTCCCCTCTTTCAGTGGCTTTTTTGTTTTTTTAATTACATCAGGAATGAGCTTCCCGAAGATGCTAATGGTTTTTTAACACCTTGTAGTTTGGGCTTTAATTAAAGACATTATTCCACTTCCCACAGGTATGGTACAGTATTTGGAGACTTCATATTTTGGGGGATCCCCTACGAATGGGAGAACAAAGATATGATTTTAGAAATCAGACTAACAAGTATTCTTTTTAGCATGTTCTTTAAATTATGGCCTGCCAAGGCATAGCTAATTTAGATGTAAGAGGACTATTAATGCTAGGTTAATATAATAATAATGATACATTATTGAAGATGTTTTAGGAAGATTAACATTTACATACTTGCTCTCTATTGAGGGCTCTAATATAAGCTCATCTTAAACATCAAATCACTATTCATTTCATTCACTGTTAGCAACATTATTCTATTCCTGCCTTCTTTTGAATACCCAGAATCCCAAAGCGAAATACAAATATTAACTGCCACATCTCCTAATACTCCTAACACAATTATAGAGGATTGTCAGATTAACTGCAATCCCTTAAGGAGAGATGGAGGGATAGCTCATGGTCTGCTTTTCTCAGATCACAGAGATTTGTTGAGGCTTCTTCTCCTTCCTCCCACCCATTATCCAAAGCAATATCCCTAAAGATATCTGAGCATTTTGCTCCCCTAAGATACTTCAGTGGCTCCCACTTGCCTTGGAGATCAAAGATAAATCCTTCTGTTTGATAAACAGCCTTTTATAACCTAGATCATATATATTTTTTCCAGAACTCTTGATCTCCTTAGAGGCAATTCTATAAAATTACAACATTGAACTAGTATCTATCTATATTGGTAGAGGATATGTCCTTGTCAGATCTTTTCTATACTGATTACATCATGTGCCATCTAATATTTTAAAAATCCTCACTATGATGGCTAACTTAACCACTTTACCATTCCTTATATATGACAGTCCCACTCCTTTTTCCATACCTCTGAACCATGTGTGGGATCCCACTCCCAAAGACTCCATCTGTTCCATAAGAATAAATTGATATTATGCAAGACTTTGTACTATGGTGCTAGGAGACATTGATGATATTATCATGGAAGTAATCATTTTCGACTCCTGGTGATGAAATTTTCTTGTTGTGATCTCAAATATCCAGGAATTCTGAATTAATTTGTTTTGTTAATTTTTATTAATAACTGATCCAAATTTTACCTTACATATCTTCAAGCCATTTCCTTGTCTTTCCAGATAAGAAGACTGAACAATTTCCTTCTTCCATTTTTCCATGGAGGTAATTTGTAAATAAGGGTCATGATCCTCCTTCCTTTGGGAGCTTTTCCCCCAGCAAATTACATTAAATATCACTTGTTTGACCCTCTAGATCTTTCTCTTCATTTGCATAATTCTCACTACAGAGAGTTCTTATGTTCTCTATAAATAGGCCATAAAACATATTGAATTTTTTTTTTTACTTCAGAACTCATATGTTATTTATCTCTTATTTTTATTTGGTGCATGTACATGTGTAAAATATTTCAAACAAAAGAAGGAAGAAATAGATAACTTACAGATATAACTTTCACAGCTTAATCTTCAGATGAATAATTTACCCCACATATCACAAGTGAATTAACCAAATTCTATTATCTGTGGAATTCAAATATTTTATGTTAAAAACAAAGCATTCAAGAATAACCTAATAGTTGTTTGCTTCATTTTTCTGTCATTGTATACTTTATTTGTAAATAACTTCTCTGAATCTCAAGTTTCCTATAAATGAGGATATGATAAAAGTGGGGGCAGCTAGGTAATGCATTAGATAGAGCTTCAGGCCTGGAGTCAAGAAAATTATCAGTTCAAATCCAGCCTCAGATACTTAATAGCTATGTGATCCTGGGTTAGTCATTTAACCCAGTTTCCCTCCGTTTCTTCATCTGTAAAATAATCTGGAGAAAAAAATAGCAAACCACTCCAGTATCTCTGCCAAGAAATCCTTTTTTTTTTTATTATATTTTATTTTATTTTATAATAACTTTATATTGACAGAATCCATGCCAGGGTAATTTTTTTTACAACATTATCCCTTGCACTCGCTTCTGTTCCTATTTTTCCCCTCCCTCCCTCCATCCCCTCCCCTAGATGGCAAGCAGTCCTATATATGTTAGATATGTTGCAGTATATCCTAGATACAATATATGTTTGCAGAACCGAGCAGTTTTCTTGTTGCACAGGGAGAATTGGATTCAGAAGATAAAAACAACTCAGAAAGAAAAACAAAAATGCAAATAGTTAACATTCGTTTCCCAGTGTTCTTTCTTTGGGTGTAGCTGCTTCTGTCCATCATTTAGCAATTGAAACTGAATCTTTGTAAAGAAATCCACTTCCATCAGAATACATCCTCATACAATATCGTTGTCGAAGTGTAAAATGATCTCCTGGTTCTGCTCATTTCACTTAGCATCAGTTCATGTAAGTCTCTCCAAGCCTCTCTGTATTCATCCTGCTGGTCATTTCTTACAGAACAATAATATTCCATAACATTCATATACCACAATTTACCCAGCCATTCTCCAATTGATGGGCATCCATTCAATTTCCAGTTTCTAGCCACTATAAACAGGACTGCCACAAACATTTTCTGCCAAGAAATCCTAAATGGAGTCACGGAGAATTAAAAGCAACATGACAAAGGTGGTAAAAGATAGAAATAGTTCTGAGGGGGCAATGCAAAGATAGCCATGTGAATACATGGCTGAAGCAAATTCTGGAAGCTTCACTTTTTTTCCAGTTAAATATATTGGACATCACTTGTCTAAACTCTCTGGATCACTCTCTATACTTACTGTGAATTAATGTGAATTTTTTTCTAGAAAAATCACAGACTTTTTAACTTCTTAAACTTATTCAGCTTTTTAGACTCGGCAATCCTACTAATGGATATAGTTCTCAAAAAGGTCAAACACATAAAAACATTTCATTTACACAACCATATTTTTAGCAGAAATTGTTGTGGTAGAAAAGAAAAAAAACTAGAAAAACTAGGTGTCCATTGGCTGGAGAATTGACAAATATATTGTACTACAAGAATGTAAGGAAATATAAGTAAATC
Organism: Antechinus flavipes; assembly: GCF_016432865.1. Lineage (NCBI taxonomy): Eukaryota > Metazoa > Chordata > Mammalia > Dasyuromorphia > Dasyuridae > Antechinus > Antechinus flavipes. The sequence continues at coordinate 49,931,502 of NC_067400.1, forward strand.
ATGACAAATATGAGAAACTCAGAGACACATGGGAAAATTTGTATGAATTGTTACAAAGAGAAGGCAGTAAATACAACAAGGAAAATAGTCATCTCTGACAAGGTATGAGTAATACTTCTCAGGTGCTCTCAGGAACATACACCAATTCCTAATCCTCTGGTTTATATTCTTAGAAATGTTCTTTCTCTAGATTCAAAGGAAGTCAGTCAGATAATTCTCAAAAATTATCAGAAGTGCAAAAATCCTCTCTCCAGTTCATTCAGCTTCTACCTCAGAAAAAGAACATGAAAATCTCTTTTCCTAACTCTTCCTCTCTCAATCTCTCCTCATGCACATAAAAGCTCAGATACATAGAACCATTCATGGTCATGTAATTTATAAGCAATATCAAGTGATTTCAAACATATTTAAGCAAAAAGTAGATGATTACAATGCAATGGAATTGAAAGTCAGACTCACCTTTCTGCTCTAGAAAAAGATAGGATACTATTACTACAAGTTGGACCTCATCTCAGAACATGAATCTGCATTTTCATTAATGCAACAAATGAGATGATGTGTCTTTTTTGGTCATGTTTTTGTCATTAAGTCATGAATGACAGGGGGTTTCTTGGCACAGATATGGAGTGGTTTGACATTTCTTTCTCCATTATGTACCCATTTTACAGATGACAAACTGGAACACATAGAATTTGAACTCAGGAAAATGATTCTTCCTGACTCCAGGCTCCATGCATTATTGTGCCATTTAACTGCCCCCTTTCTTGCACATAGTAAAGTTAGATCTTGTTATAGTAACAGAAGCCACTTTAATTTCAAGTCTTAAAATGATAACTCTTTGAAATAATACTAGGAAATGTAGTTCATCATAATGGCTTTGAATGTAAAGGTACATGTTCCATTTAGCAACTTATCTTTTCAAAGAAGTGAAAATATGTTCAAGATATTGACCATTTAATGTGTGCCCATTGATGGAGTAATTTTAAATGTCATTTTTTTAAAAAACTAAAAATGTTCAGCTGTCCAGAGACATGGCAAGTCACGTGATTAGAAATTTTTGCTGTTTTAGTGCACAGATTTCAGGTAAGGTGAAGTGGAAGTAGACTGATAAGAGTTCTCTTGTCTGGCTTTTTTCCTTTGAAGGTCTACGTGGAGCAATAGCATTTGCCCTCGCTATTCGGGACACTGAATCTGAGCCCAAACAAATGATGTTCACAACTACACTGCTCATCGTTTTCTTCACAGTTTGGGTATTTGGGGGAGGAACTACACCAATGCTGACATGGCTTCAAATCAGGTGGGTGTCAATTTTGCACAAAGAAAAATATTGTGGCCTATATTGTATAAGAGGTGGTACTATGAATGTTGGGAAAAGAATATCAGGTAAATAGGCATTGGGCTTGAGGGAAAAATCAATGTTGTTTTTCTATAGAGTGTAAAATAGTAGATGGGAACTTTAGATCTAACTGAAATGATTTCTCAATCTGTTCATTTTTTTTTTTTGAGGAACCAAAATCCCCTAGGCTGAGAGAGAGGGAATAGAGGGCAATGGAATCTTCCATTGAGCACAATATCCTTACTGTGAGTGAAGCAATGAGATAAGTTTGGGTGATAAATTATGAGGTACTACTTCTGAACAAATGGATCCAAGATGTAGTAGAAGAATAATTGAATATTAATCTGGGGTTGAGTTTCCTAAGCATTAGCCATAGATTTCTTTAGAGTGAAGAACATGTCTTTTTCTTTCATAGTATTCCAGAAATGGCATTGGGTTTGTAGTAAATGATCAATAGATATTTATTGATTGATCAGTCATATGGACTTTTTAGTGACTAGATCAGAGATTCTTAAATTGAGGTCCATGAATAAATGATAAATATTTCAACATAATTGGTTCCTCTATAATCCTATACATTTTATTTTATACATTTAAAAATGTATTTTTTAAATTTACATATGTATTACATTTAAAAATAAAAGTATAAATAATATAAAAAATGTATAATTTTAAAATGTATACAAAAAAACCTAAGAAGGGTTCTGTAGGATTCACCAGACTGAACAAAGACTCCATGACACAAAAAAGTTAAGAACACTTAGATTTGCTGGTAGGTTTTTCATAGGCAAGGTTAATGGCAAAAATGGGACATCTTCATTCCAGGAGAAATGGAGTATATGGACTTTTGTACAATCCCTCTAAAAGATAGTCAAGAGTATTTGTTATTTTAATGAAATGCAAACTGTGCTCTCTATTTGATTAAATTAACTGACTTATTTTAGTAAACAAGTTTCCCATGTGCTAGGTGCAAGGAGATGATCATCTGTTTTTAACCCATTAGTTTGTGTCACTTAAAAAAGTCGATCGATGTGTTTTATTTTGACATGATATATACTTCCGGACAAATAGCCCTCAAAAACAGTCGAACAAAGCCTCCTGATCACATGGCTGTGCTTGATAACCCATGTCACTCTGTACATTTGTAGCGTCTCACTTGCTAATGAAAAGGAAAGAGGTGTGAGTTACCTTTGAGAATGTGATACCCAACTGTCTATTGTTTCATATACATGTCACTCTCAACAAATCACTTCAGCCACATTTTTAAAGCATTCACTTTGTGCTTAGACTCAGGTTCAAAAACAAAAAGCAACAGTGCTCGACACAAGAAACTTACAATCTCTTATAACCAACTTCCAGTCTTTTATATGTTCTAAGCACCTCTTCACTAAAAGGTAGAATGGGGCAAAGGAGAGATCCAGACAATGTGCTTTACAGAAATGTGATAAAAATAAGATCACTTTTTCAACTAATGAGAAGCATGGAAGGGACAACCCTTGCCCTGGGCACTAAAGGCAAGGTAGAATTTCAATAAGTAGAGATGTGGAGGAGATAAAGTCTGAAAGAAATAACAATCATGGGACATGGCCCATGCAAATGTGTAGAGGTAGGAGAGTACAGAGTGAGATAAATGAGTAACTGGGTTTGAATATTTGGTTAGAATATGAACAACATGAAAGTGAAAAATAGGAAATTAGCCTAGAAATAAATATTGTGTTTCTTTATCTGAAAACATTTTTGTCTCATCTTATGAAAAAATAGGTCCTAAGAAAAAGAGAATTTCTACATCCCAAACCAGTAGAATCTTAGGGGCTTTTGCCCCTAAGAAAGATCTGTTCTTTCCCATTCCCTTTATTTTTTGGTTTTATATCATCTTCATTTCAAAATATATTCAATCCTCTTTCCAATGGCTCTCCTTGAAATATTTTTAAAGGGGGAAAAATCAGTCTGGTAAATAAATTAACACATAATGAGTCTGACCACGTAAGCATTGTTATGTATTCATATGTTAGAGCAGTTAGTTGGCTGACACAGTGGATAGCCCACTGGGTCCAAGAATACCTGGATTCAAAAATGGCCTCAGATACATATTAGCAGTGTGACCCTGAGCAAGTCACTTAACTCTGCTTCAGTTTCCTAACCAATATAATGAGCTGGAGAAGGAAATGGCACACCATTCCAGTATCTTTGCTAAAAAAAACCCCAAATGGGATCAAGAAGAGTCAAACGTGAAATGACTAAACAACAAAGTACAATAGTTCTTGATGGGGAGTGTGGTAGTCTGGCTAAGTACATTTGTTTGGATTAGATGCAGAGGAAAACTTTCTTTCATTAAGTCTCTTGTAAACATTCATAAACAGACATATTACTGTAAATAAGCTTTTTTTTTTAACCTTTACTTGTGCATCATGTTTGCAATTACATATAAATATATATACTCAATTGTTAGCATTTCTTATTATAAAATGTCATTTCTGTTAGCATTCCCAGTTATCAAACACTTGTCTTGAGAGAATTTTCTTTGATCCCATTTGTTAATCTTGGTGCTTGCTATTCTCCTCTCCAGTTTATAATCTTCTAAGCACATGATGAAATAGAAAGAACACTGGCTTTGGACCTGGACCCAGTGGACCTGAGTTCAAATATTGCCTTTGTCACTTGCTAAATGTGTAACTCTGGCACTTCCGTGCCCCTCTCTGACTAACCCTCACTTTCTTCATCTGTAAAATTAATTTTTTTGATCAGCTGGTCTCTGAGGTCCTTTTAAAGTCTAATAAATGGGAATTTCAACCCTGATGAGTATCCTTGCTATTCAATAAACAATTATTAAGTTTCTATTATGTATGTGTAAGGAATTGTGCTGAGCTCTGGGATGGAAACTAAGCTAAGGTGTAGACCCTGGGCTCAGCGAGAGGATATTCCATGAAGACAATCTTTCAGCAACATCCTAAATGTCCTTAAGTTCAGGATTCTTCCTTGCTAATACTAATAGAACACCCACACTCTGGTTAGAACATCCCCAATAGCCTAAAAGCTTTCCTTCCATGAAACATCCTATTCATCCCTGTCTTTTTCCTTATTCCTCTGGCTTAGCTAGGTTTATGTGCTCCATAGACCCATGCAGGGTCCCCAAGACCTTTCAGAGAATCTACAAAGTCACAACTTTTTTCATAATAATACAAAGATATTTTGATTTCTAACAGTGAATATCAATAGGTAAGATCAGTATAAATAAAAGTTTTTAGAAGGTCCTTAAGTGGTAAAGAGGCTTAAGACCAAATGTTTTGAGAACCAGTAGTCTAGCTTAATAATAGACTTATTAAGGAATAGATTCAACTGTGATTGTTATCTGCCACACTCTACTATATTTATCTTTATTTTTCTCTTTCTCACTTTCTTTTCTTCCTTCCTCCCATCTTTTTTCTTCTTTGACCTTCTGACTCTTTTTCTTTTCTCTTTTTTTTCTTTCTTCCCCTATGTCTGCCTTAATTTTGCCACCTCCTATCCTCAGCACTGCTCAATCCTACCCATAATTTTCAGGGCTAATAAGGCTGTTCACCACCACCACCACCACCAGCTCAGCATTAAGTGTCATTAGATGTCATTTCAGATGAATTTATTTAAAGATCTCTCATGTAGAATAGAGTAAAAAAAGACTTCAGCATTCAAAACTGAATACATATATAGCTTCCCTTCTACTTCAAAAGCCTGCAGAGATTCCATTTCTATAACAGAAATTCTCTTTATTTCCAGCATTCCCTATTTTTGTAGAGGTGCTTCCAGATTGATTATCATTGTGATTTTCTTTTAGCTTTTCTGAATCCCAGAATTTACCTTTAGAAGGTATCCCCATTTTTTTTCTTTTAAAAAATCATTTTTTTTTCATCCCAATGGATTGCTTTTGATGTTTGGACCTCTTTCAAGTTGGCAATATTTTCTCATTTCTTCATTCAGAAAATATTTATTGAGTGCCTAATAGGTGCTATGGGGGATACAAAAAAACAAGGGGTAATCAGAAAGGAAACTAAAAGTCTTGGCAGTTCCCAGTCACTCATCTTTGGCAGACCATTGGTAAAGAGGAGATCCTATTTCATTCTGCACTTTTAGCTAGTTCCCACCATTACAAGATATATTATAGTGAAACAGTTCAAGAATACATATATACCAACAGCATTAAGAGCTCAATGATGGTTTTTTCCCTCCAAACTGGACTATGATTTCATTAGTACGAAATATTCCACCATACAGATCAGCAACGCTTCTGTAACTCCAGATAGACACAATAGGGTGTGGGTATTGTTAAACATCTAGTTACCTGGCAAAAACTGAATAAAATATGGGGAATACACATAAGAAAAAGATGGCCCCTGACCTCAAGGCTCAAACTAGAGGGGAAAAACAACACACAAAAGGAAATTGAATGGAAGAAAGAGGGAAGAATGCCAGAAGGTATCCAACATAGCATAACGAAGATAAAATAAGTAGAGATGAGGGACAGAAACATTGAATAAGCACCTGTTATATGTCAGTCACAAATTTATAAATATTATCTCATTTAATCTGGGTAGGAATTGGACCCATAATTTTATTTCGTACCCTACTGAGGAAATTATCTCTATCAGTACAAGTTGGCACCTTACTCTGGAAGTAATAGTCTTAAAGTAACCTAGAATACTGAGAGATTAAGTGACTTGCTGAGGGGTTGGAGGGGTGTCAGGGGCAGTATTATTAGAACTCAGATCTTCCTGGCTTGAACTCCAGATCTCTCCACTAGGTAACATTGCCACTGCTGTAATTTACTGTCTTACTTTTTGGATTTCCCCTTCAATACTACCACAGATTTTACTGAATTATCATTCTCTTTATACACAGTTACATCCACTGAATACAGAAGAAGCTCATTGAGGGAGAGAGTGTCTTTCTTCTCATCTCTGAGCCCTTAGCATTTAGTACAAGCAATCAGGCAGATCTTTATTAAGTGACCATTTTGCCCCAAACACCATGCTAGGTGCCAGTCAGACCTGGTATATAGTTTTATTGAGTTGAGAATATTTTATCCTACTTCAGAAGCTACAAAACTGCTTTAATATTTGAGATGAGTAAATAGATGGCAAGAGGTTCAGAAATTTGCTGTGAATAAGAGAATAAGTAGGACAAAAAAGACAAAAAATCGAATGCCTGTTTGTGTCAGTGGGTTAGCCCACAGATGACAGCATCTCTCCACACTAGGGTACACAGTTAACTTTCCAGAGCTAAATACATCTGTCCCATCTTATAAAACCTATTCCCTTCTCTTGAAAGGATGTGTAAGCATGATAACTCATTCTTGTGATGTTATTTAAACATATATCTAAAACACTTCTCAAAATATGATATTTTTTCCTTTTTAAAATGTGTTGCCTCTTTTAGTTACAGGCTAGAGGCAAATGCATCATAATAATTTAAAAAAAAAAAAAAGAATAAAGCACTCATGATCAGTAGGCCCCAAACACTGAAAGATTCTGTTCAAGTCCCTTTCCTTCTCTATAGAGACAGGAGTATCCCTAACTTTTTATGGCTTTCTACCCTATGGCACACCTAGCCTCTCAAAATAATGGAGCTGTCTTGCCTGATGAAGAAAGAGAGCAGTTTACTTTCTCTCTTCCCCCCCCCCCACTCTAACCCAACCCACTGTGAATACAAATGGATTTGGTTAAGCATTTGCTGAAATGACTTTCTATCCTGTGGACTAGGAGGGAACCCAAGCAGGGTTCCATGGGAGAGGGTCTCCCCATAAATGTTATCAAGTGGTCATTAAGTTAAGGCAGGTCCAGGCCTGCTCCTCACAACTTTGTGGGAGGGAGGAAGGTAACAGTGCTTTTTAAAGTCAGTGAGTGCTGTGAAAATTGCAGAACTGGGATGATGGGGCTCTGACCACACAGGGGTGAGGAAAGGCTTCCAATGGTATTTGAATTATTTTCCATGCGCATGAATGTGACCTGCGATTGCTTCCACACTGGTTGTTTACCTATATCCTCCTCTGGATGGCTGCACAAACTGCATTACACTATCTACTATTGGTCCCATGTGCACTGTTAGTAAAATAGCAATGCATCCAGGCGTTCTCTTCTGGAAAAACTTTATGTGTAGTGGATGGATTCATGCATGGAAAAGGAAGAGGTGAAAAAGATAGAATCCACAAGACCCCAATTGAGATGCATGCCATGAAGGTGTTGAATCCCCTTGCAGGGAAATGAAAATGCTTGTAATTTATAGGTAATATTATCACTAAGTTTCTGTCACTGAAAAAAAATTGAACTTGAAATTGATTCAAACATTGGATTTTACCACAGTATATTTATTTGTTTCTTTTATGTTTTTATTGATATCTTTTATTTTGACATCATTTCCTTTATAATAAACAATAAGAGAGAGACAGAGACAGAGAGAAAAAGAGAGAAAGAGAAAACAGTTCATCAAAGTCAACATTATATATGAGATATTTCACAATCATAGCCTAAGCAAAGAAAAAAAGGAAATTTTATCTTCCTCCCTCCAAGAATCAAGCTGGGCCATGATAATCACTCTGCATTCTGTTCTGCTATTGTTGTAGTTATTCTTCTTTCCGTTTGTGGTTGTGATCATTGGTTATGTTGTTTTTCTGTTTTCTATTTTCTTAACCTTGTATCCCTTTGTATTAGTATACAGTATACAATAGTGTAACAGTCTATTATGTTTGTACAACCACAATTTGCTTATCCATTCAATCACACAGATAGATACTTTGCAGCTCTTTGCTACTATAAAAAGTATTTAGTACAAAGAGATTGTCCTCAAATAATTAGCATTTTTTCAAATTCTGAAAGTATTTGCTAACTGTATCTATGATACATTGTAACAATATCAACAAAAGTAGATGGGTAGAGAAGAGAAAGATGACTGTGTCTGAAAGTAGTGAAGAAGAGAGATCCAAAGACAGAGACATCGAGAGGGAGAGAGACAGAGAAACAGAGACAGAATGTGTATGAACACATCCATACTGATAAATGTGATAAACTTTATCTCTCTGAGTTTTCTCATCTGTATAATGAGAATTATAATAATTAATATTAATTATAATAATGGAATGCATCTCCCAAGAATGTTGTGATTTTTTAAAAAACTCTTAAACCCTAAAATTCTTTGTAAATGTGAGCTCCCTTCCATTCAATAATACACACTTTGGGTAACATGAAGACAAATAGCATGCTCAAAGTGTTTGTATTCTACTAGGGAAAATGAGAGGAGTAATAACAACAGATACTTAAAACAGGTTTTAAAGTTTGCTGCATGAACGTGCATTATCTCATTTGATCCTCTCAAGAGACCTGTGAAAGAGATTCTTCAAAGATCCCAATTTCATAAAGAAACTGAGGTTCAGAAAGGTTACAACTACCCAAGGTAACAGAGCTGCTAAATATCAAAGGAAGATTCAAATCTACGTCTTCCCTGACTCTAAATCGATCATTCTTTCAAACTACTCTACTCTCAAACAAAAATTTGATAAGTGCCAAAAATAATATGAGCAAAGTCTTTATGAAAAAATCAGAGAATGAAGAAATTACTTCTAGATTATAGGAATCAAAGAGGACTTCATGGAGGGGATAGCATTTGATCTGAGCCTTGAGGAATGAATAGGATTCATCTAGTAAGGAGAAGATATTCCGAATAATAGGAAAACCATGAGTCATTCTTCAAATTTTCACTTAAACTTTTAGCTATACACTTGATTTGTTCTTTACTTCTATGAAATTTGTTCAAATAGCTACTATATTATTCTACAAAATATCTTGTCTGCATCAAAAATTGAAGGTGATATAAAATGTTAACTGGCATTTTCATTATTTAAAATATTCATTTCTATACCAGATGAAATTCAGAAATATTTTTGTATGAGAAACAATTTTCTCTTTGATAGGTTTGTATTATATATTATTTAAAAGATTTATTTTATCTTTCTTTTTCAACATCTCAACAAACATTTGTTCAATACTTACTATATGCAAAGCACTATAATGGGTTCTGAAGATACAAAGAGAAAAACAAAATGGTGCCTGCCCTCAGGGAACTTACATTTTGCTCACAAAACGGGTAGACAGAATGTACATACGGTCAATACAACACAAATACCAAATTTATAAAAATTAATTTTATTGGAGAAGTGAAAAGAATCCACTAATAACTTTCTTTTATTTCAACTTTAAAAAGGATTCAGGATTTGAATGAAAATATAAACCTTCACTTCCCAAATTTCTAAGGAAATATCAAGGCGATCTCCAACATTAGTTGGGAGGTTTTCTTGTAAAAGCAAACATAATAGCTCCTTGATTAGAATCAGGATTTCCTCTGGATGCTACATTTTCCTGCTGAACTCATTAGTACTCTGGAGTGAGGAAAACCCAACCCCCTGTCTCTGAGGATTAGCTCTGCTGTTATCCAGGAAACAAAAGAGATCAAAGGTGTCAAGCTGTGTCCCACAGAGATGATATCCAGTAAACAGGATTATCTACAAAACTATTATACACCTGGGCAAATAGACCTGAAAAGGCAATGAGGTCCTAGAAACTGCTAAAGCAGAGCTCAATGTCAGCTAATTTACCATGGGGTGATACTAACCTGGAGTGTATCCTACAAAGCTAATTAACACCTTCCATTAAGAACCAAGGGGAATGGTACTGAGATACCAGAGTTTCCGTACTGAGTCACTTATCCCACCAAAAAGGATGTCTGGGTCTTGGCTAGCCAGAGATGCTGGTCTTCCTTTGAAGAGGTCATGTGCTCATTACACACATTGACAGCTTGACCATTTCAGGACCAGATGAGAACTCCAGAACTAGATTTAAAACCAGTCTCCAAGGCACAGGAAAGCATATTCAGAACAGAGGAAATTGTGGTCAGCTAGATTGCTTGCTTGACTTTCAATTTTCCCTCCCAAATACTGTTCTTCTTAGCCACCAAAATAAATTAGTTTACCAATGAACTTTGTCATATCTTTATCTGGGATTGAAGCTTCTTTATAAGAAAGTAAGGTTCTTTAATGAAAGACAAATCTTTACAAATCATGTAAAGTTATGTTAATTTGAATGCATAATTCTTTGAGAGCAGCCCTATTAAAATGTGCACAAGTACCCCCAAAATATAACTTAGCTGTATAACTAAGAAGCATTATAGGCTTGTTTGTAAAAACAAACAAATTTGAAACTGGAGTTGTGGCTTTAAATTCTGACTCAATTCTGCTTTTCATGTATGACCTTAAACCAAAATCCTTTAATTTCTCAGAACTTGACCTATAAAATGAGGGGAATGGTCTATTTGACTTCTCTCCAATGTCCCTCTTACCTATAAACAGATGTACCTTGGTTCTCATGCTCCCTTAGGCAGTTGCTTAAAGCATTAGAAAGAGTATACACACCTGAGACTTGTAGATCTTCTCAAATATCCTGTCTCTGCTACAAATAACTTGTGTGACCTAGCTTGGACAAATCACTTGATTTCTGAACTCCATTTGTTATTTATAAAATGAGAGAGATGGAAACAGATGAAATGTGAGGTTCATTGTAACTCTAGATTCTATAATTGTGGCAAATCCTCACTAACTCCAGTAGGTATTGAGGGACTTATAATCTCTATGATTAAATTCAAAAATCTCTGTGACATTTAAAGACTTTTACAGCTTGGCTCCAGTCTACCTTCTAAGCTGATTCCTCATTATTACCCCACACTTACTCTGCTTTCCAACCAATCTTCCTTATTTATTTCCTATATAAGACACTCCCTGTTCCACCTCCAATCTCCAGGTCTCTGCATGACTTGTATTTCATATCTCAAGTATAAAACATCTTCCCTCTTCACTTCTCTTGTTAATGCCCCACCTGGTTACCCTCTGTGTATATATAAATGTGTGTGTATTTGTTTCTAGCTAAGACTCTGGGCAAGTCACTTAACCCTGTTTGCCTTTTTGGCAAACCACTCCAGTATCTTTGCCAAGAAAAATTCAAATGGGATCACAAAGAGTCAAACATGACTGAAATGACTGAAGAACAACAACATATGTATGTGTGTATACATATATGTATATATATATATACACACACATTTGTCTGTGGAAAACAATATTCATATACATAAGTAAATTATAAATGTGTATATGTAGATATACATATACATAAGTAATATACTTAGTTATATGCACAATTAAAAATTAAGTAAAATAATTAAACCAAATAATTAAATTTAAAAATAAAATAAATTTAAAATTTATATGTACAATTAAAAGTGTAATTTACTTGGTACAATTATTGCGATACAAATCTGTTTATAGAATTTACTTATTATATATCATATATAACATCATAAATAAGTAAATTACACATATATATAATTTATATATCTATGTAGGTGTTGTTTTCCCCAGAAGAGTATAAATCATATACACCCTCTCTCTATCTCCATATTATGGATATATATATATGTGTGTGTGTGTGTATATATATATATATATATTATATATATGCATATATGTGGAATAGTTGTTTGTGTGTATGTATGTATGTACATATGTATCATTTCTTTATCTGAATATTTTCTCCAGAAGAAAGTAAGTTCCTTGAAGGAAGGACCTGCTTCATTTTTGTATTTGTACATAAGCATTAAGCACAGTATTTGTTGCATCCTTTTGATAAGCCCTTCTTGAATGAACAAATGTACTGAAAATATAATTTTGAAACTATAGAAGATACATTTTTTTTTCTTTAGAATAAATCATTTACTAATTTCTTTGGCTAAATCTGCCCACAGTCGGTGATTTTTATTTCTTCTGGATGCTCTCTTCAAGGTTTCTTCTAACTTTAAAAATGCATGATCTTAAGTGTATGGGAGAGGCTCCTTAGAGGTAGAGCCATAATTAACAGAGGATGGCTGGTACTTTGACCCAGCATGCAGATTTTTGGGAATAACACTTTTTTCCCCAGGGTACATCCAGAGTCCCATGGTACATGGCTGTTTTTGCCCCAAATGAAAAAATTTCTAGCTCTTACTTGGATTAGAGATAGAGATAAATAATAGAGATATAAAGATATATAGATCTGATATGGAAACATATATACACACATATACACATATATCTATGTATATATGTTTGTATTTACACATACACACATCCCATTCCCTTCTTTATGAACACTATAACAACTCTTTTTCTCTTCAAAATAATCCTTCCCCTTATCAAAACAGAAGGGCCCTATCTGGCCATTTTCATTTGCTGATGGATCGACTCTTGATGCTTCTATATAAATGCATTGCCTAGTGTTGACAGTATTTTGAATAGTAGCTCATATTTTCATACTGTACCCATCTGTCCCAAATCCTTTTATTTAAACCCTGGAATGCATCCCTAGCTCTCTTAGACTATTTCCATTTCTAGTTTTAAAAAAAAGTTTCTTACAACAAAATGTGTCCCTGGAATGCATCCTCTGTGTTAGTAGCAGCATTCTGGTATTTATTAATAGGATAAAAACCTAGTCAAAAGCAAAGTTAAATAGAGCTTTTATTTCCAAGACAAGTAGCAAAGATGATCTATAGCACACCCTACAATGAGAATATGCCATTTAAAGCATCAGAAAAAGGAACATAATTAGATTCGGGACTAAATATATCATTGTTTTATTTTGGTTTTCAAAACTTTTATGCCCTTATAATAAGAATCACAATAGTTACACACCAAATAAAGCTCATGAATGTTTTTATATATGCACATTTATGAGTGTTTACATAACCTATGTAAGGCATAGTGTAATCCACATAAGGGTACCTCATGAAACATTATTCCATAATGCCATCAGCAATATATTATGGCTATAAAGTTAGCAAGTTATACTGTAACCTCATCATGAATAATCATTTTCACCATGGAGCTAACAGAATGTCATCAAGGCTAAAATCTTGTTTTCAGAAAACTGATTAACAGTATTAATTGGGAGATGTGCCTGTCAATGAAGGAAACACACATATCTATTTCAATTGTCAGGATAGGAAATTTTCACATATTTATTGCAAATTAACTTATGTCCCTTGAGAAAGAAGCAAAGGAATGGCAGCTACTTAGTATAATAAATAGAGTGCCAGTACCAGAGTCAAGAAGATCACAGTTCAAATCTAGCTTCAGACATTTGACACTAGCTGTGTGATCCTGGGCAAGGATTTAACCCCAATTGCCTTGCAAAAAGGAAAAGAAAGAAAGAAAGAAAGGACCAAGGGAAGGAATAAGAGTCCCTTGGTTCTCTTGATACCTGAAATGTTCTTCTTACTAATTTTTCATAACTATTAGAATAAATATACCATTTTTCTTATTCAATGAATAGCCTAACAATTATTTTATTACAAGTATTATCAAGAAAGAAAATATTTGTAAAGCATTTGGCACAGTACTTGGTACATAGTAGACATTTAATAAAAATGCTCATTTCCTCTGCCAGTACCAAACAATTGAGATGCAGTATGTAGTGGATAGAGAGTTGGTCTAGAGCCAAGAAGACCTGGGAAAAGTTCTGATATGTGTTGTTTCTGTTAACATGAGTAAATCTCTTATTTTCTTGGTAGCTCCTGGTAATGCTCTATGGCTATAAATTAAATTACCAAGGAATTTTTGATGTGCATGATTGGAGACAATTTTCATACTTTCATAGAGTTCTTTGAACTTATGAATTCACAAATTCATAAAAATAACATAGGAGAGCTTAAAATGGGCATGGATCTACATAAAGTATTTTTAATTCTTTGCCAATACTGACAAGGGACCAGAGAATAGAAGAAGGATGTGAATAAGGGTAGATGAGCTATGGCACATATATTGTGTCAGTGAACCTCCCTTTCACTGGTGTGGGAGTCTGCCATTTTTGATCAGTTTATTTGAGAAGTTGGTGGTTTTTTTCCCCAAATGATAAAAATTAATAAATGATCCATTTGGGGATAAAGCAGAAAACAAAAATCAAGCAATCAATGTTTCCATTTGTCTTTTGCATCCTACAAAATAGACAGTTTCAACAATAATGATATATAAATATTTTCTTTTATGTCCTTTTTAAAAAATTTATATTCAAAATTGAGTCTTAGCAAGAAAAAAATAATTTTTGCATAGTTTGTTTAGTTTGTTGTCCTATTCATTCTGACCCTTCCCGGGCATAAGACCAGAAATGTGGAATTCGATAGAATGGCTTAAAGAAGGCATTTTGGTGTATTTGGTATCATGGTTGAAAATACCACCAAGTCAGAATGGGGCAGAATCTGGAGCTCATCTGCAGCTGAGAGGTCATCAAATCAGTCAAAACAGAGTCCAAAGAGCCCGGGTAGCTTACAAAACAAGTTAGGGAGCCAAAAATCTGGTTCAGAGCTATAAATAAATAAGACAAGAAGCAAGATAGGTCAGGAAGGGGTCTAGAGCAGTCCCAAAGTGGCTCCTGAGATGCACTGTATTCAGGGTACATCTGTGTGCTTTTAAATGAGGATGCAGATCAGTGCCATCTTTCTGATCTTTATTCATCCTGCCTCAGTGTAATGCTGCAGTCCCTCTTTGTGAGGGAGCTGCCGCTATTTGGTCAAGCAGCATATTCCAGGTACATCCTCAGGCATCTTCCCCTTCCCCATACATAGTATTGATCTTTACTCAGTGAGTGTTTCAGATAGATGATCTGGCCCATTTCAAAACTTCATACATCCAGACTAGATCAGAGCATCAAAAAATGGATCATGAAATAAGGCATGATGGAAAGAAGTAGTGTATTTTATAAAATAACATTTCACCTCACTTTTTTTTTGCCCAAAACTTTTTTCAGCATGCTCTTTGAAAGAAAGATGTTCTATCAATTCAAGAATTTATTGATTGGACTAGCTGTGCCTTAATATATTATGGCATAGGAACATTAACCAAACATACTCCAGGAAACATTATTGTATAGGAAAAGATTGCCTGCATCCATTCCATAGTCTGTTGTCCTTCTAGACACTATTTATTATATTTATGACCAAAGACACAGTCATATTATCATACATCTAGGGCTGAAGGCTATCTCAGAGGCCATTTAATGCTATGCTGTCATCTTTTCAGGGGAGGTAACTAAGACTTAGGCAACTAAGTTGTATAATCTACACAACTTTAGGCTCAGGAAGGCAAGGGTGCATATACTGTCTCAGATATTTGCTAGTTGTATGACCTTGGACAAGCCACTTAACCTATCTAAGCTTCAATTTCAATTATCTATAGGATGGAAATAATAATAGCATTTACCCTCATAGGGTTGCTTTAAAGACATAATGAAATAATATGCATTTTGTTTTGCAAAACTTAAGCACTACATAAATGGATGGATGGATGGATGGATGAATAGGCAAATATGTAATTCAGTATGTAGGTTGATAGATGAATACATAGATAGATAGATAGATATAGATGGATGGATGGATGGATGGATGACTAGTCAGATAGTTCAGTAGGTAGGTAGATAGGTAGATGAATAGATAGATAGATAGGTAGATATATAGATGGAATGGATGAATAAACAGATAGGTAGTTCAGAATGTAGGCAGATAAATAAGTAGCTAATATATAGATAGATGGATAGATAGATAGACAAACAATGACATCATTGAAGAAGAGGAAGAAGTAGCAGTAAGTTTTCAAGAACCAACTTCCAATAGGAAAAAAAAAAAAAAGTCATTTAGCCAGTCAACAAGCACTTACTATGTGTTCAATACTTAGCACCAGGAATATAAAAACATGGTCTCTGTCATTGAGGAACTCATCTAATTTTGGTTTTTTGCCTCACTTCAAAAAAAAAAAAAAAGTAGCTTTCTCTTCTCATCATGAAGGATTTACTTTGGAAGTTAATTTGGTTTGTAATGAAGCTGGATCTACTCATAAAGTTGATGGCTCAAAAGCTGACTGAGAAAATACCAATTTAACCCTCAATCCAATGTGGAATAGAAGTTATAGCAAAAGTGACTTATAAAACAGCCAATCAATTGGCATATTCCAACTTCTCCTTGCCCCCCCTACTCTAATACCATCCCTGAAATACTAGGCGGTCAATCCCACCTCAGAACCACCTTTATGTGATCTCAGGGTCTCTCTATGGCCTAGTTTGTTGTAAAACATGGCCCTCTCACCTACCTATTTCCCAAAGCGGTCGTGAGACTGAAAGAAGGTAATGAACATCAAATGATTCAAACCTTATAGTACCAAACAAATATGAGATATTACATTTGTATTGGGATTATTTCAAAACCAAAATCATCATATTTACTCTTTTCAAATGGGGCTTTCAGTTTGTGGCCTATTCAAAAAGGGATTTTCCTGACAAACACAAAAGAAACAAAAAGTACTTAAGAAAACATATCCTATAAAAATGCTTTGGTGCTATGGCTAAGCTTTCTGCTTTTATTTGATATTTTTCCCCTTCTACCCTCCATCTTCAACATAATCATTTGTCAAAGGATTTTTCCCCTATACCCTGGGCCAGATCATCCCCCGAAGCAGCTCTGTGGGAGATCAAGGCAAAGTGAACACCTGACCCATTTTCATCCCCTTTTCAATTAATTTCTCATTGGGCTGGAATTGTATTTTCTGTGTCCCACAGTCCTTGAGACAGGCTGTTCAAACTAAATCTCAGCACCTTTTCCAACCACCACATCTGTTCACTGAGGGGGACTTCCAAGTGGAGAGATTGTGTCTCTATCAATAACATACCTCCAACAGAATGAAAGAAATGGAACTGATCCCCCAAAGACAAAATTCCCAAGGTGTGACCCTGTGCCAGTCATGTTCAAACAACAAGCAAGCTGAAGGCCCCCCTAAAGAAAAAGTGAGTGTGAGCATCCAAGAAGATACAAGATGGTCTTTTCTAAGCATCAGCAGTGTGATTTATGGCAGAATGACTCTGGAATCAAAGGAGGTATGTTCAAATCTAGCCTCTGTTGCTTACTGGGTAATGTCATAACCTTAAGTTTCCTTATCTGTAAATAAGAGAGTTAGACTAGCCAGTCCCTTTCAGCACCAAACTAGGGCTTATACATAATCAGAAAATACTACATGCAAAGTAATGCTTATAAGAGAATATATCTAGTTGATCTAGTTTAGGAAATCCCCTTCTATTGCATAGTCCTCTGACATTTAAAGCTGATCATAGCCTGGGCTCTCCCCATCTATGCATTCTTCTTAAACTTTACTCGTTTGGCACCCTCTCTGATCCAGCTGTTCTGGCCAAGCTGCTGATTCTGGCACACACAACACTCCATCCATCACCTCTATGCCCTTAGATAGAATTATAATTCAGAATGCTCTGTCCCACTTAGTTCTATTTTTAAATTTTTCCTAGCTTTCTTCAAATTTCACATTCTCTAGGAAGCCTTTTCCAATCTTCCCCCCCAACCCACCCCATAGTTCTTTCCCCTCTGAGATTCTTCTGATATAGTTTGTATATATCATATATATAGCTAGTTGTTTGCAGGTTGTTTCTTCCAATAGAATATAAGCTCTTTGGAGACTGTATTAACTTTTCTTATGGTGACTGTCATGTAATAAGCTGTTAAGTAACAGCTTAGAATCAAAGGTCTTAGATCTCAATCAGCATCTCTTCTACCAGATTCCCAATATGTGCCATTTTCTTGGAGATCTTTAATTGGGGATGAGGAGGAAACTCATTTGTCCCATTGTGCAGAAGAAAAGAAAAGGAAAAGCTGGAAGCCCTCCCTTGTAAGCCAGGCTCTTCCAGTAACAAGATGTACATATGACATTAGATGTCATTAAATAGGACTTGTGGATCTATAAGATCTAATATTCTCTGCTTCTGTGGCTCACATAGAGTTGAAACTCTGAAAAAATCCTCAGATAGGAAATTTGACTTTTACATCTGATTGGATGGCTAATGAAATTAGGCAAACTGCAAAATCCTTTGGTACCTTCTGATCTCTAGTAGCAAAATATTAGTGAGCTCTCTTTTAATCCTATCTGCCCATTTTTGTTTTGAGGTTTGGTTTTTTGACTGGTTTTGTAATGGGATTATAGGTCCTTGATTCAGTTAAACTCAATAAACTTTTATTAAGCAACTATCATGTGTAAGATTCTTTAAGTCAGAAGCAAAACAGTCTCTGATCTTTCATGAATCTTACCTTCTGCTGAGAGGGAGAGAAAGCAAGGAAGCACATGATAAATAAATACAAATATATACAGAGTGAATTCTTATTTTCACTTAATAGTATTTTATTCTTTTCCAATTACATGTAAAGATAGTTTTTCACATTATTTTTTCTAAGATTTTGAGTTCCAAATTTTTCTTCTTCCCCTCTCCCCATGACAGCAAGCAATCTGATAGAGGATATACATGTACAATCATGTCAAACATATTTCCATGTTAGTCATGTGGTGAAAGAAAAGTCAAAACAAAAGAAAAAACAAAAAAAAATTTTAAAGTGAAAATAGTATGCTTTGATCGGCAATTTCCATAGTTCTTTCTCTAGATGTGGATGGCAGTTTCCATCACAAGTTTTTTGGGATTGTCTTGGATGACCATATTGCTGAAAAGAGCTAAGTTTATAATAGTTGATCATAATGCAATGTACAGAATAAATCCTAATCAATTTCCAGAGTGTAGGTAGGAGAGGACTTGAGAGGGATGTAAGCTCAGAAAAGGTCTTCTGTAGGTGGTTGTGATTGGACTGAGCCTTGAAAGAAGGTAGAAATTTCCAAGAAGTAAAGAAGAAGAAGGCTGCAAGCAGGGAAGACATCCTGGGCTGAAAAGGTTATATAAATTGTTATGCAATTGTATCCTAAATAAGGAAACAGGCTGATTTCACTGATAGCTTTAGCCAGTGCAAGTGGAAGACTGGAACCTTAGCTTACAATTGGTGGCCCCACATGTGGCCTTGTTTATCCAAGGAAAACCCTTCGTATCTGGCAACTTTGACATGTAAGTACCTTGAGGAAGGGATGTTGAACTTAACTTCCCTTTTTATTCAAAAATGCTCTCAGGGCTGCTCAAGCTAATTCCAAAGTGTTTTCAGGAAATCACTAAAACATCTTGGCATAGCAACTACTCTTTTATGAAACCTCACCTATTGTTTTGACCCTATCAATGCTAAATACATTTAAAAAAAAAAAAAAAAAACAACACTTTAAAAAAAAAAAAAAGTCATTATCCCACCTACTTCTAGTCAGGAAGTTCTAAACCCTAAGTCATTTCCTACTTTGTTGGGCCAAGGAATGTGTTAGGAGGATGTGTGACTACAGACAGCATGACTCAGACGAAGAACTGTTTCTGTGGAATTTCTTTCCTGGCCAGGATTCTTAAAACTCAGTTGTTCATTGGATTGAATGGTAATTTGAGCTATTGTTGTTTTTATAGACTTTGGGAATAAGTCTATAGCAAAGTTGGATTTGAAGATTAGAACATGGAATCTGGTCATTAAAACCCAAATAGCCATTGATCATTTTGACTCCTAAAATGATTTCTCTGACTAAGGAGGCATGATGCAGCGTATTGTAGTATTTTTGAAACATGGTACATAAAAGGGACAAATGGGGGAAGTCAGATGAGAAAAATGAGGAGACATCAGCCTCAAAAGAGTTTTGTTGGTCAAGGGCAAAGGAAGGTGAATGCTGTTCACTGTGTCCAAATTGAGGGTGTTTTAGACATTTTGCAAAGGAACTGAACTTAATAAGACCAAGAAACAACCACATGATGGGATGGACACTTCCAGAACAGAGGTTTCAAGCAGGAAAGAAGTCAGTTTGAAAAGAAACTTTATACTGGATGGTATCATCCACATAAAGACAAGGATCAGGGATGGGGAGAAAAGTATCTTGGGTCAAATTACATCTATTGACCAGAATTTGAAAACTGAGATAATATCTAGCCTGCTAACTTTGAGATGAGATTGTACCCCTGACATTTTAGAACTCTGAGTGAATGAGGAAGGATTTTCGATGGTACTATTAGGAACATCCCTTTTCCTAGTGTTGCAATATCAGTCTCCCATTGCTCCAACACTTTAGAATTCCCTGTGCCTCAGACATTAATCAAATCACAGTACCACTTGGCATATACAGGCAACTCAAGACAATACACAGGAAAAGGGTTGTATAATAAGCAACTACTTCATAAATGTTTGTTGAATTGGATCATATACTTAGAGATCTTCTAATCTAAACCCTTTATTTTTCAGATGAGAAAATTGAGGGATTAAGTGATCTAGCTATGTGATCCTAGATAAATTAGTTATCCATCTACCTCAGTTTCCTCAGCTGTAAAATGGAAAAAAAGAACAGGCTCTAACTCGCAGGGATCTGTGAAAAACAAATGAGGTTTAACATAGTGCTTGGTGCTTAGGAGGCATTTAATGTATGCTTAGTCCAATCTTCCATCCATCCAGATGATTTCTAAGGTCCCTGGTAACTCAGACATTCTATGATTCCATGATCCTATAATCCAGCAACACAAAGAATGAAACAAAACAATGGGAAAAGAGGCTCACAAAGTGTCACAAACACTAGATTCTGGATCTAGACCATCCAACCTGAAATCTTGCCTTAGACATTTAATAGCTTTGTAACTCTGGGCAAATCATTTTATCTCTAAAAGTCCTCAGTTTCCCCTTTGGTAAAATGGCAATAAAAATAGCATTTACCCTATGGAGTTGTTAGTTGGAGCAAATAGAAATATCCCTTTAGAGTATTCTGCAAATCCTAAATGATTATGTAAATGCTAACTGGTATAAAGAAAAACAACTCCCTGTTAGATATGTTTGAATTATATCATATATGTGTGTATGCGTGTATGTAAATACATAAACTGTTAGTAACAGAAATGGAATTAGAATTCAGCTTCTTGACCCTAAATCCGTGGAAAGAATGTCACGGCACCACCATATCTACAGTATGAAAGGAGAAAGAACTGGGTAACTTTACAACTATCCCTTTTTCACTGCTGTTGCCCCTTCCTTTTCCTCCCCAGATGTATTTCTTTAATACTTAGTGGTACATCCTTCCAGGGAACATCAGAGAAGGAAAAGAGTTATGTTCTCTCTTATAGGAAACTATAACTGGATGTTCCCCAGCTTACAGTGAAGGGGAAATAGGAGATGATATCCACAAGGTATTCAGACACCAGAGTGAGGAGGGAGGAAGGAGAGAAAGGGAGACAGAGACAGACAAACAGACTCATCAGTGGGCACCCAGGACCAAGATAGGGCAGATTCCACTGAAGGAATCACTCCCGAGCTTCATAGCTCAATATCTCCATATGTAAATAGAGAGATTGCTTCTTACCTCCTCAATATTAAATGAGATATGAAATTTGATGTGCAAATGCTTGGAAAGTACTTTTTGGAGACTCAGATGAAAGGAGGCATGTGACTAAGTGCCAGCACTTAGAATGTATTTTGTGAAAATGGACTGAATGCCTTTTGAACCACACTTTCTCTCCCACCCCCAAGGCTAGCTAATGTGATAGCTCACCTGTGCATCCATTTATTTATTTTATCTCTTCTTTCTATTCTTACAATTAGACCTTTCCCCGAAGGGCCTCAGGGCACAAGCTGCACACTAAAACGGTAATTAAAAAAGATAAACTGGTACAAAGCCATAATGAAAACAGGCAGCAAATGGGGCTGTGTATTAAGAATTATCGACCTTAAAACCTAAAAATGCCACTTTGTCGCTGCTGAAGATATATTCATCCAGTTCTACAGAAGATTTGGAACTTGCAAAACTCATAAATGAAAGGAAAACATCTCTGGTTTTGGATTACCTTATTTCCAGAATGGTTATATTCTGACCCTTCCCACTTCATGTTTTTAAATGGGGTGAAGGGGAAAAGAGAAGAAGGAGCATAGTTTCATTGTTTGGGGGGCTCTCAGTATGGAAACTTCCTCTCCAGAGCAGAATGGCAATTCATATGTAGCCTATGGTCATAAAGTCACCTAAAACACTAAGAGATTAAATAAATTTGCCAAGTTTGCATATTTAATACATATCAGAGGCAGAAGTTAATCCCAAATCTTTCTTTCTGGCCACCACACTTAGATACCTCTTCCCCCAGTTTAATGCCTGACATTTTATAAAACAATATTCTACAGCGAAAGTTTGTTTTAAACAAGTTCTTCTCCTTAACATTTTAAAGAATTTCCCGTAACGAATTACAAGGAGTCCAAAAACATTTCAGTTTTTCAAGAGACTATAACTGAATTCCATAAAAGTGGTTTAGAGTGTTTAAATGGCAGTGGGACATTTTTAAGTATAGGAAGCAATCACTGGATCATAACAGTGAAGAAGAAGCCATTCCCCTTTCCCAGAGAAACTCTTGTTCATCAAACTCCCCAGGAAAATAGAACTTACAGGGTGTTGTGTTCTCTTCCAGCCTGTCATCACATCCTCAATAAGCAATCCTCTGTTAGTGCCTCCTAATTGACCTTGCCAGTCCCCATTCACTTACAAGTGCTAATAAAGGTTACCTTTAGAATGTGATTTTTAAAAATGAGAATTTGCATGTTTAGCAGGCAATTTGCAAAAGCTAATAACACTGCCATTGTCAATTAAAAAACACATAAGAGGTTAGTGTGCATTATGGTCTGGAGTACTGGAAATATATTCCCTATTAAATGAATGTGTGCAATGTCTAGCTATCTGGCGGGCACATCATTCCTTTTAACAATTCATTTGGTTTTTTTCAGAAACTGGTCGGAGGCTTGTTATTTTGTGATATCATCACTAAATCTGGCTTAGGCTAAAATAGATAAAATGGGAGGGAAATTACATATAAAGTAGAATATAGTTATTTAAATCCTTGATTATAGGCAAGTATCATGGAGAAGGCATATACAGTATGGAAAATTTTGAGAAAAGGAATATTATGGGTATGTAGCTGATGATGACCTCTGGCTATTAAAAAAAAAAAAAAAGGGAAAAGGGGCTCATTTGTTGGTTTTTTTTTTTTCCTGAGGATATGAGATATGGTAGAAAGAATACTGAACTTGACATCCAAGTCCTAGTCCAGACACAGCTATATGAACATAGGTAAATAATTTTATCTTTTGAACCTTAGTTACAAAATGGGGGTAATGACATTTATCCAATCTTCATCATTTGCATTTTATACAAATATTTTTCCTCCCAATAATGTAATAAAATGCAATATGGTGGTGGTAGTAGTGATAGTAGTAGTAATATATTCTTATCTTTTTTATGAGGTTAAGATAAAGAGTTCAGGGACAATTGTTATCATGGTTTTGTGTACATTTATTTGTATGTATACACACAAAAACAGGGACTATAATATGTAATATGTGCATATGTGTATATACGTAGATATAGACAGATGGATAGATAGGTATTGCACAGCTGTAAAAAAAAATCTGCTTTTCTCTAACAATATAAATATAACAATTTAAACTCATCATCTCTAGATTTACTGAGTGTCCTTGGTAGATAACAGGAGTGATATGCACCTCATTCAGTTCCCACCTGATTTCCCTCACTATACTAGGTGTCTATATTTTTAAAACATTTTACTCTATGAATCTTGGAAATTATTAATATTTGGTGAGGTAACATCTATTGAAAACATTGTTTTTGAGTTTTTATGAACAATATTATTCCAGGCAGTTTTATTTGCAATAATGGTTTGGTTCCCATATGGTTATTAGTTGAATTCTTTCCAAGAAATATTAAGGTCTATATTCATATTATAGGCATTTGTTGTCTCTCAGGTCATGAAAGATAGTGAGCTTCTGTTTTATAATACTAATTTCCAAGTCATATCATGCTTGGTTTTCAGGAGGTACTAAATTTTGCAGCTTGTATAGAATGTGTTATACTGTTTCTGGTATTATTTTGCATAATCCACATTGATCACTAAATCTAGGTTCCTTGAAGAAAATGTGTTTGTAATTGCTGATAGAGCTGACTTAGTTATGAATTAGTATCCTAAAAGTATCATTTCTCTAAACAAATCCACATGACTCAGTCATTTGTTCAGAGTTTCTTTCCCAACATTTTGTTAGCTGATTTCATAAAAATGTTGCCCATTAAGGGCCTTTTGATTCCATTCTTGAATTTTTGCTAGGTCATGGGCTCCATTCAACAGGTAAATTGCTTTTTTTACATTTAGCAAGTTCAATATTATAGACTTTTTCTCAGATTTTACTATTGCTTGGGGAAGTGATCACTGTTTCAAAAGTATTTCTGTTTATTTTCTTTTTATAAAGTGCTCTGAAAAGGTCTATTAATCCTTTTTTTTTTTTTTTTTGGTGAAGTGTTAATTTTTCTGTTGTCTTAGGATAATTAACAGGGTTATTGTTGTTAATACTGTAAAGTAGGAGAGGATGAAAGAACAGACACGATCAGCATAAAAATGGAAGTTTCCATGCCCTCATCACCTCTTGCCTGTATAATTTCAATGGCCTTCTGATTGGTCTCCCTGCTTCAAGTGACTCCCCACTACACTCCATTCTCCAGTCAGCTGCCAAAATAATTTTTCCTAAAGTATAGTTCTGACCATAGCACTTCCCTCAATAAACTTCAGTAGCTCACTGTTGTTACCAGGATCAAACATAAAAGGCTATTTGTCATTTAAAGCCCTTCACAAACTGACTCCTTCCTCCCTTCCTAGTCTTCTGATATTTTACTTTCCCTTTCTTAAGATGCAGCTAAACCATCCAATTTGCTGTTCTTCATACCTAACACTCCACCTACCTACTTGGTGTCTTTGTACTGCCTTAGTTTCCCTGGCTTCCTTCAAAATCCAGCTCAAATCCTACTTTCTGAAGGAAGTCTTTCATATTTCCCCAACCCCAACTCTCATGCTCTCCAAGATTACCTTTCATCTGTTCTATTCTGTACATATGTATGTGTGTGTGAGAGAGAGAGACAGAGACAGAGACAGAGAGATGTGAAAGAGAGGGAGAGGGACAGAGAGAAGGAAGGAAGGAAGGAACACAATGATTTCAATATTGTGTCTCTTTATTTGAATTTAACCTCCTTGAAAACAAACTATTTTTGCCTTTCTCTGTATCCCCGGGCTTCGAAGAGTGGCTGTCATATAGTCATGTACTTAATAAATGCTTGTTGACTCACTGAATGAATGAATAAGGAATCCTGGTTCAACCCAATCAATGAATAATAGAGAAAGGAACAAGAACAATGGAGATGAAAGGAAAGCAAGAAACCCTGTTTTAGGATTCAAAAAAATGCAAATTTACCCCATTTTACAGCAGGCATTAATCATATGACCTCTCTGAGCTTTAATGATCTCACATGTACATGGGAACATTCCATGTTTACACCTTCCACTTCACAGATATTTTTATAAGAATCAAATGAAATAATGTATGTAAAGTGCTTTTTAACCACGAAGTGCTATATAAATGTCAGCTATTATTATTATTGATCTCCTTAGGGCTGCCAATCCCTTAGGTATGAAGTGTTTACCTGCAAATAAAAGAGGCAAATAAAAATCAAATAAACTCTTAGAGGGTGTCAGTAAATTTCCCCTTTATTTCTCAAGCAGTCACCCTAACTTAATTACCCTTTTCCTCCTGTAAAAGTAAGCACAATTTGATTGTGTCTTCAGTACGCAGAGGGTAAATCTAACTTGCATAGATTAACTTAGCTACCTTCAAAAACTCTCAAAGCAACTTGGCATAATAGCTAGAAGGCTGCTCTGGAGGCAGGAAAATGGATTTTTGTTCCACTTTCCATAGTCAGAAGCTTTGTGACCAAAGCAAGATCTTTAACTTCCCAGCATCCCCAGGCAGCTCCCTAAGGCTAGAAATAGCAGGGGTGTTAATCTGTCTTGAGAGAGGGAGTTTCCTCATTAGAAACTCCTTATTCTGGTGAAATCACAAATCTCATGAGAAATAGATGGATGAATGGATGGATAGACAGACAGACAGATAGAGAGGGGGGGTGGAGGGAGGGAGGAAGGAAAGGAAGGAAGGAAGAAGGGAGAAAGGGAGATAGAGAGATAGGGAGGGAAGTAGATAGGTAGATAAAGAGAGAGAAAGAGAGAGAGAGGAAAGGTAGGTATGTAGGTAGGTAGAAAGAGAATGAGAGAGAAAGAAAGAAAGAAAGAAAGAAAGAAAGAAAGAAAGAAAGAAAGAAAGAAAGAAAGAAAGAAAGAAAGAAAGAAAGAAAGAAAGAAAGAAAGAAAGAAAGAAAGAAAGAAAGAAAAAGAAAGAAAGAAAGAGAGGGAGATAAATAGGTGAATGAATGGATGGATGGATAGTTGAATGGATAAATAAATAAATGAATAATAAAAAAAAAATTCCAGGAATTAGGGAAAAGCAGAAATTAGGCCTAAATTTTGAGTCCTTTAAGAGGAAATAGAATAATAAGGAACATTCTCCTCCCCTGGCACAGATCTTTTAGGTGCTGTTCCTACCCACTATTGGAAGGTGATCTCCTTCAGAACTGAACCCCTCTCACTTTTTAAGGTATATTCCCTATGCTCAGCCCAGTGCTTTTCACGGTATAAATGACTATTCAATCATTCATTCTTTCTCCACTGCTTTTACTGCTACCCCCACTCACTGCCATGACTCTGGGTCCTCCACCCCACTCATCCCAGAGCCTATAAGACTCTGATTCCCTGGGGACCAGCCTCTCCAAGCATAATTAAGCCACAAAGACAAGCCAGAGAGAAACCCACAGGGTGAGCTCAACCCTGGTGGGACAGAAGCCCATATTAGAGTCAAATGGCAAGAGAATGCAGTACATCCCATAGTACCAACTGAGGCACAGACAATGATGGAGGGAGTGTCACCCCCACATCAGAGAAACTCTGAGAGATATGAGAAATAGGAAGTCTCTATTCTGGACCCAGCCTGGTCACTTATGAGAAGGGTGGCCTGAGTTCAAATGCTGCCCCTTATGCGTTGCCCTTTTTTCCCTTTGGGATTTCAGGCTTGTCCTTTCTGGGCTTCTCTATACTTACTTTGAAAAGGAAAGGGGTTTAGAAAAAGGGAGAAGAGATTAGACACAATGGCCTCAAGAGCATCTTCTAGCTCTAAATCTACGATCCTCCAACTTGGGTTTAAATCATGGTTTCATCATGGCCTTGTGTGACTTGGGTCACAGAACGTATCTCTCTGGACCTCATGTTCCTCATTTATAAAATAAAGGGATTGAACTCTAAGCTCCCTTCTGGTTCTGGATTCATGACACACTCCCTTCCCCACCACTTCTTTTATAAAAATCTTTTAAAATGGGCACTTGGCCAGATTTTTTTTTATTTTTTAAATTTTTAAACCCTTCTGCCCACCCCTGCTCCCACACAAGCCACTAACCGCTCGGGAGGAAGAAGGAAGAGCTGAGTCATCTCTCCTTGGATGAGAAGTTGCAGTCCGGAGAGCAGCCGCCACCACCCTCCTCCCCTCCAGCCCCGACATGACAGGCAATAGGATGAATTACCACCCCCAATTGATCCATGATGGTTATAAACTGCTCTGGACCTGTTTAATTGTTTTTGCCTGTATAAGCACATTTTGCTCCATCCATTTGTCAAGCTGAAGGAAGGTTGTTTTATAAAGGGGGATTTAATTAAGTGTTTTGTCCCAGCCTAGCTTTTCGTTTCCGCATCTGCATTACACTCGTGTCATATTTCCCCTGGAGGGCAGGAAAACAATTTTACGAAAATGAAAGATCCATTGATTTACTATTGAAAAAAGGAAACGTCAAGCTAACCATGTTCTATACTCTCCTAGTGGCCGTGGGGCGGGGTGGGGAGGTGAGGAGCGATGAGCCTTTACCTTGAAGACGGCGCCTTTCCCAGCATACCTGGTTCTCTATTTATCGTTTTGTACATTTCGTGCTGCGTTGTTTATAGCTCTGCTCCTGATTGGAATTATTGCGCGAACAGTCTTAAAAGGTTATTTCTCACTAAGCAGAAGAGATGCTGGTGATGAGGAAAGTTCCGTATCGATTTTCTCTTATAGGTGAAATTGCAGGGGTGCAGGGAGGTTGGGAGGGAGGATAGAAGGAGAAGGTGGCAGTGCAAAGACTTCCCCCGTGGGTGGTTTATAGTGAGAGCCTCCTGGTTTAACCATGAAAAACTCCCGGAGATTCCTGTTGGAGGTGACCTACTTTTCAGCCTGTTGAGCTGCCTCGGGCACCAACTGCTCTTCCACTGAGATCAAGCTGTCTTCTGGGTTAGCGACTTTTAGATACTTAGCTCAGTGCGATCCACCAAAGACTGATGGAGTGACATGCAAGGAATATTCCTGGGGAGCCAACTTCCCCGGCCCTCCTGCCGGCACACACCGCACTTCTTGACTCGAGTCATCTGCTCCAGGAGTCAGGATTTCCTGGCAACGGTCCCCAGATGGCCAGTGACAAGAATAAATGGCCTGCCTCCTTTTGAGTGGGGAGTCTCCTGGAGGCGCGGAGGCAAGGCTGATGGGAGGGTCATAGGTCAGGCACTTAGAAAAGAAGCATCCTAAGAACTGGAGAGGGAAAGGGGCTGTACCGTATGCACCATCCAGCAGGTACCAGGGTGATGGAGGACAGAATTTAAGGACGAGGATAAATGTGATGTGGATTTGTCTGTCTAGTGAATTGTACCAAGGATAGGGAGGCAGAACCATGGTCCTGGCTCTGGAATTTGAGGAGATGGGATTGTCAAATCCCATCATTACTCTCATGATCTTGAGCAAATTCTTCATGCATACCTCCAAGTCTTAGTTTCTTCATCAGGAAAATGAGCAGATTGGACTAGATGGTCTCTAAGGCCCTGCAGAAACCTGACAGTCTATAATTCTATAATGTGTGTCCCCATACCTCACCTACTTAGAAATCAGTGGAAGAATTGACAGTTTAATATGATAAAGGACTGCTTATTTACATATTCCTAACTCCAGCTTCTTCTCAGCCTGTCCATTCAATTCCACCTGAAATACTGTCTTTGTTCTGTCTGTCTCTACCCTGGTTTCTGTCCATCTTCCTGTTTCTTTCTGTATGTTTCTCTGTCTTTGTCCTATCTCTCTATCTCTGTCTCTGTCTCTGTCTGTCTCTCTATGTCTCTTTCTCTATTTCTTTTTCTCTCTGTTTGTGGCTCTCTCTCTGTGTCTGTCTCTCTGTCTCTCTCTCTCTCTCTGTCTCTCTCTCTGTCTCTCTCTCTCTCTCTCTCTCTCTCTCTCTCTCTCTGTGTGTGTGTGTGTGTGTGTGTGTGTGTGTGTGTGTGTGTGTCCTGTCTTTGTCTCTGCCTCTCTGTCTCTCTCTGTCTCTCTTTCTCTGTCTCTTTCTCTGTGTGTCTGTCTCTCTGTCTTTCTCTGTCTCTATTTTCGGCTATCTCCGGCTAGCTCTGGCTCTGGCTCTCTGTAGGAGGGGTGGAGGTTGTCTCTGTCTCTGTGTGTGTGTGTCTCTCTCTTTGCCTCTGTGTGTGTCTCACTCTGACTCTGGCTTTCTCTGTGTGTCTCTGTCTCTCTTCTCTTTATCTTTCTCTGTCTCTCCCTCTGTCTCTGTCTCTGTCTTCCCCCCCCCCTCTGCCCCTCTCCATACACACACACACACACACTCACACACACACACACACTCAAGAGTCTGTGGTTGGCTGGCAAGATATCTGTTACACTTAATTAGCAACAAATTAAAGCCTAGGAAAAGGAAATCTTTTATTTTCCCATTTGACTAAGAACCAGGGCAGCCAGTTTTAATGTCATTGGGCTCTTGCTTCTATTTTTTTCCTCACATCTTTACAATAAAGAAAAGGTTAGGAGAGAGGATTTCTGTTCTCAAATTTCACAAGCCATATTATTGAACTAGAAGAGATCTGCTGAAATAAGACAGTAACTCAACAGATCATTTGTTGAAGAACTGGACAAGTTGTAGCTTAGGGCTGCTTTGCATTTAAACGCCTTTCAGCAGAAGACTTCAAAACACTTTGAAGGCAAATGATGAACTGGAGAATGCCTTCCTAATTCTAAGGATTCCCATAATAAAATGCCCAAGTCTGGCACTTGGGTTTACAAGCCTTACTTTATATGAGGAAAGAGATCAGGTTATAATAGAGTACTTTGTTCAAGCTCACCTTGCCTATGGATTAGAGCAAAGATGAAACTTAGCCTGTCCATCACTAAGCTTCCTACACCATCATTCATCCAAGTATTCATTAATCACCTACTGTATAATGGGGTACCAGTTAGATGATAAAAATGGATAAATCACTGGGTCTAGAGTCAGGAAAACTCATCTTCCGGAGTTCAAATCTGGTCTCAGATACTTACTTGCTGTGTGACCCTGGGCAAATTCCTTAACCCTGGTAACTCAGTTTCCTTATCTACAAAATGAGATAGAGAAAGAAATGGCAAATCATTCAGTGTCTTTGCCAAGAAAACCTTACATGGGGTCATGTAGAGTCAGACACAACTGAAAAGTTCAACAACAATAGTATAAAAGGTACTGCATTTGTTGCAGGGAATATAAAGACAAAAACAACAGCAAGAAAACAGTCTCTGCTTTTATCAGTCCCTTGTATCCTACTGAGGTATATACTATTTAAATAGAATATGCTAATAAAATGAGTGTTGAATTTGCTAAGTCCTGTCATG
Source organism: Antechinus flavipes (assembly GCF_016432865.1). Lineage (NCBI taxonomy): Eukaryota > Metazoa > Chordata > Mammalia > Dasyuromorphia > Dasyuridae > Antechinus > Antechinus flavipes. Next base: position 49,962,442 of record NC_067400.1, read on the forward strand.
TATTATATAGGTGATCTGGGGTAAGTAACTTAAGTATTTGGGTTAGGGTTGATAATGAGAGGGTTAAACAGACCCACTAAAATCCCTCGCAACTTTAAATTTAAGGCCTTAAAGCAAATAAAATTATTTGGGAAAAGAGGGACATCCAGCAAAAGTGCTAAGTAAATATTATGACTGTCCTAAGTAACCCAAGCTCTTGATACAGAGGACATGCATTGAAATTGTAACTCAGGCACTGTTTACCAGAAGGACCACCCTGAACCATCACTTTCACCATCTGTAAAATTATTGTTTAGTTATTTTTCAGTTGTGTTGGATTTTTTGTAACACCATATAGGGTTTTCTTTGCAAAGATAGTGGACTGGTTTACCATTTCCTTGTCCAGCTCATTTTACAGGTGAGGAAACTGAAGCAAACAGGGTTAGATGACTTGCCTGGGTCACCTAGCTAATAAGCTAATAATAATAATGTCAGATTTAAACTCAAGAAGATAAGTTTTCCTGATCCCAGACCTGACACCCTGCCCACTATGATGTCACCTAGAAAATAATAGGATCGGGCCAAATAGCTATGGAGAGACCTTTCTACCTATAATCCTATGGTCTGGTGTCCAATGGTTTCTCCAGGATGCAACAAAAGGAGAATATAGGAAACTGGTCATACAGTCATCCTTCAGCCATTTATTGAACATCTGCCATGGGCAGATAACTCCACCAGATACTAGAGGAGCCTTCACTGTGGGTCATAGTATACTATTGATGGAAGTTTGGATATCTTCTGTCAGTAGAGCTGGGGTTGGTTATGGAAATGTTTTCCCCTTTCTGGTTTTGTTTCCCTGAAAAGACAAGCTGCATTTTTGCCAAACATTTCAAATCCACCCCCTGAGTCTGGCAAGAGAAGGAAATTAGCATATAACTACTTTCTTTTTTTTACACTCTCTCCAATCCATCTTTAATTCAAAGAGTCCCAGAAAATGGAAAGAGAAGCATGGAACTTTAAACAATAAAAGTACCATATTTAACTAGAACCATTCCTAAGGCAGTATGGACATATTACAGAGGTGTCAAGATGGAGCTGTTTGCTCCCAGTTTGAACCAAATTAAGAAGTAATTGGAAATGTTTAACAAAAATAAAAGTACAATAAAACACAGGTAAGTGTTAATTTGCGGTTTTCTGAGACAATATCTGGGCAACAGGGATCTGTTTCTACTTGAACTTAACACTGCTGGGCTTATACCAGGAAGAGTTAGGTTCAGAATCGCACCTCAGTCCCTTCCCAGCTGGGAAACCTGGACAAGTCAGTTAGATTCCCTGGGTGACTATTTCCTAATCGATGAAATGAGAGAATTGGATCTGATGACTTCTAAAATCCTTTTTAGCTCTAAATCTAAAATCCTATGATCCTTTGATCCATTCACTGCTTGCCGCTCTATTACTAAAATAGGAAAGGTAAGAATAAGGCAGCTAAAATGTCAATACATAGAACCTGGCTCTTTGGTTTGGATAAGGTGAACCCAAGGGAACCTGTAACTACAGCCAAGAGCCTAATTTCTCTCTAGAAACATAAAATCCTCCCCTCTTTCTCAAGGAACCCTAGCTTCTTCCAAGGCTTAGAACAGATGCCCTCAACTAATGGGCTTTTTCTTGGTGCTACCAATTAATTAGTAGTCCCCTCCTCCAACCTTTCTTGTCTTGTCAACTAATAATTTACTCATCTGTGTAATTATTTATGGGATCATCGATTCAGAGGTAGAAAGGATGGTTGATATCTTTCAATCTAATTTCTTGATTTTACAGTTAAGGAAGCCTAAAGAGGTGAAATAATTTGCCCAAGTGACATAGAAAGTAGGTACCAAAGCCAAAATTCAAACCCAGCTCCTGAGACATCCAAGTTAGTGATCTTTCTACTATTAGGGCAGTCATTCATAGTTTCTTTTTTTCAGTAGTAGTAGTAGTAGTAGTAGTAATGAAAATGATGATGATAAACTTATATCCTAGTACCCTGTGGCAATTATTCTTGGGCCATTTCTAGTCAGACCTCACCAAAAAAGATGAGAACAATGACATAATAGTGATGTTAACAAAATGATAATAAAAACAACTGACATGAAAGCAACACTTACATATACCCTCATAGGATTCTGGGAAAAAAGAATATTTTATTACCCTATTTTACTGATGAGAAACAATGGTTCAGGTACTAATCCAGAGTCACATGGTATTTGAAGCAAGATTCAAACTCAGATCTCCCTGAATCCAAATCTAGTGTTCTATACACTCTCTCCTGTACCTACCATAATGCCTTCTATATGTTGTAACCCACCCCTTTTTGTGTCCCAGTTCTGTTGAAATATCCTATGGTGTACTAGAGACTCCATCCATGGAGACTTAAAACGTTGATTCGAAGGTCCAATCTGTGCTGTTCCCGCCAAGTACACACACACACACACCTTGCATAAGTTGTATTCTCCCTGTAACAATAATAACTAGTGATAACTCTAATTTCATTTACTTTTCATCAGCAGAATCCTATACATCTCTTCAAGTTACTTTCATTAAGTTTTCTATTGTTTCCATTAGACTCCTTCATGTATATTTCTTTTTAAAAAAAAAGGTGGTGGGGAGGAATATTTCTTTCTATTTTGAAAAGGGTTAGGATGGGGAGAGAAAATGAGAAGCTAAAATATTTGGTTCATAAGCTACTACTAAATTATTTTCAGAGATGTCATGGTCTCTGATGTGGACCACCATTTACGTACTGTTGGAACAAACAGGGCTCTCTTTTCTACATCAACCCCTCCCTCTCTGCTTGCTTTCTGAACTTGAAAAGGTTAAGAGAAGCTCTGTCTTTTATGATATTAGCAGATCGTGACTAGTTTGGCAAATGCTATAAATCAAGGGGCAGTGTGAAATTGGACACTAAATGTATTGGACGTTATTATAAAAAGAGAAATTGGATAATTTCCACTCATTTTTATCTGAAAATGAAAAACTGCCAGGGTAATGAATCTCCCTGAACTACTGAAATGCCCATCAGTTACAAAGTACTCTTCCATTAAGAAGATAAGAAATGTCAGAATGCTCTGTGGTCATTACTTCCCATACCCCCTATCTTTTGAAATGATAGTAAACAAAATATTAGCTTGTTTGGTTGACTCGGCTTTCTCTCTGAAGGGAAGGGGGGCCATGTCTATAGTAACATTTCTATTCTAGTATAGTGGCTTAAGAAAAAAAAAAACCTCAAGTCTAAAATAAATCAATGGATAAATGGATAGATATTGTAATAGTTAAATACATTTTCAAACAAAATCACAATTGATTGGTAAAGATTGAATTCAATGATCAAACCAGATGAGATTCAGGAAAAGAAATATTTCAAAGGTTATCCAAAGTTCTTCTCTTCCATAAACCCTATGGTTAGAGTTAAAGTGTTCATAAATAAGTTTAAAGAGAAGGGGGATTCTAATTATTAATTCATATCATATGGCCCAGTTTGTCCTAATGAATTCAAAATCATGTATTTGGTCAGTGTATGACTGATGAGCTTGATATAAATATATAGATATATGTACATTTATATACATTATATATGTACATATTCACACATATATATGCATGAGTGTGTGTATTTATATGTGTGTGTGGATTCATATGCATATATGTAGTAAGCTCTGGGAGGAAAAAATGAAGTCAAATTTGTCTTCCTAACTTTACAGTATGCCTTGAATCAGGAAAGCACTTGACTAACTCTCACAGTCAATGTAAATGAAGGATTAGTATTAATGTATTCCCTCTACCGGAAGGATTTCCATTTTACTAAACCATGGAAAGTTTCTTGTTTGCCTCAAGCCATAGGAATGTAGTTCTGGAACCAAGGAATCCAGTAGGAGAAGTAGAGCTACCATGCATAGGAAATGTAGGAGGAACATTACCCTTCTTACCATGGAAATCCTTGGGTGAAAGTCGCAGCTCTTGACATTTTACTAGACTTGTAACCATGATGAGTTTCTTCAGTTCTCTGAAACAGTTTCCTCATCTCTAAATTTAGAAGAACAATACTACCCACCTCATAGAGTTGCTGTGAAACATATACTTTTAAACTCTGAAGTGCTATATAAATATAGACTCATTTATTTTAGTTCACAAGCCCTCCTGGCTCTCTGTAATATCTACATCCATTGTTAAGACAGATACTGATGAGTTGATAGTGGATAGCATCTCCTCTGACTTTCCTAATCTCTCTAACAGTGTTACATGTTTATCACAAATCCAAGCACATACATTATCTTTATCACAAATGTCTTTTGAGCCCCCATCCATGTCACAAAGAGTAACTAACAGCCATGCGAACAAGACAGTGAGGATTCCCTTAAGACAGTGTGGATCTGGCCATTGTGTTCTCCAACCTTGCCCAGCTAAAGCTTGTGGTATGGACATCAATATCTATATCCTAACATCTTTCTACATAGGTGGAAATCTTGTTTCACCTTCAGTCCTCTGACTTTTTTTTTAACTAAATTACTTTCTAAAAATTGAACAAAATTCATTTTTCTCGCTTCTATTCCCTTATTGGAGAGAAAAATGATAATAATAATGAAAAGGAAAGAAAAGAAAAGAAAAATTTTATAATAAATGTATATTGCTGTTGTTCAATATTTCAGTTATATCCAATGCTCCATCACCCCGTTTAGGGTTTTCTTGCCAAAGATACTGGGATGGTTTGCCATTTGCTTCTGCAGCTCATTTTGCAAATGAGAAAACTGAGGCAAACAAGATTAAGTGACTTGCCCAGGATCACATAGTATCTAAGGACAGATTTGAACTCTGGTCTTCCCAACTGTAGGCTGGCACTCTAAATCACAACACCGCCGAGGTGCCTTCAACAAATTTGTATAGACAAACAAAAGAAATGGCACATTGTGCATGCCCAAAAAATGCCTCATTCTGTACCTTGATGGACCCTAGTTTTCAAGAAAAGAAATGTGTGAATACTGTAGTAGGCAATTTCTTACAAGACTGGTTGTAAATACAGATCAAAATTGAAAGCATTCATAGATGACCAGTTGTGGCCTCTTTTATCCTAATGGCCCTATAATATAGACTAAATATAAAAAAGTTGATTAAAATACATCTTAATAGCATATACCTTGAGCTACTACTACATGAGCTTTTATAGCTAGTAAACAGCTAATTACACCATAATATGGGGTTTTTAAATTGTTAATTATAATAAAAGAAAGCTACAGCCCAACAATAAATTTGCTAGTCGGTACATCTGTGAGATTCAAATGAGAAAATTACCTCTTGTCTCAGCAAGGAAGTAATTGATTTCTATGCACTTAAAGATATAATACCAGTGGCTGCCTGTTCTTTCTTCTTCTTTCAAAGAGCTGACACCATTATGTCACTTATATAAATGGAATCTTGAAGGTGCATCTAAAGCTCTCTCTGCCTTTTTACAAATCTTAGTTCCTTATGGTAGAAATGGGGACGTACTGCAAATAGAAAATATTCCTGGGCCTGATTTACAGCTCAGGTCATAGTCGGAGTTTTTCACTTTTTTCCTTATTCTTTAGAAAGTTGCATCGTCCTATTTTCCCACTTCACTGATGTTCATACTAGTCTTTTAAAATAAAATAAAATAAATAATCAGTCTATCAAAGAGGGGGCATAGAAGGTTTTGATAGAGGGCCATCTGTTATCCCCATTGTTAGAATTTAACTGAAAGAAAACTCAGTGTAATTGTTAGAGATGAAAAAAGTATTGTGCATGGAAAGATTTCTTGCTGTGGATCAGATTCTAACAACCCCTACCCCCTGACCATTCCTCAGTGAAGAGCTCCTTATATTGTAGTATTTTATGAAGTATCCTAAGGATTGTTGTTGTTGTTTATGTGTTCTTATTCTTGTTCATGACATCAGGATGTCACAACTTGCAAGTGAATTGAGTTTTAAGTGAGGGAGGGCTGTGCAAAATCACCAGCCTCATTCTCTCTTCCTGAGCCATTTGGGTTCAGTGACAAGATATAGATTGGAGTGACTGGAAATAGCCCTGGATGCAATGGAAGACTTTAGCCTTTTTAAGCTAAATTTTTTTCCCCAGGTCTCAGCTTGACTGAGTCAATGTCCATTCGATGATTAAGGCTAGGTAAGAAATGAGGTAAAGAATAGCCACTTTTACCTAATCCAAAAAAAAATCATTCTGGGAGGGGAAGACCCTCAGGGTTTGTGGCTAAAACAGACACAATTCCTACACTCACTCAGAGTCAGTCAAGATCTCAAGAGTGACCAACTGAGGCTGAGCCTGGGACTTATTTTGGCCAATCAATGAGAGACAGAGTGATTTAGATTTAAGGCATGGTCCTTAAGAAATTCAAAGCATCAATACGAAAGTGAATTCTGGGTTGCCTTTCCAACCATGAAATTTCTGTAATTTAATTAAAAAATCTATTTTAATGGAATTATGTACTTCCCAGTAGTGCATACAGTATAATCCATTAGAGTAGACCATAAACTATATTTATAAAAGCTTGTTAATAGACATCTAGTCAGTCTAATAATCACTTACTCTTCACTACAATGGCTCTGAAGTATTTCTGCAACAATATAGCTGTTGAGTAATAATGACTGTGTGCCATCCTATTATAAATGAATCTTAGACAACAAGAAAATATCTGCTTCTCTGCCTGAAATATGTCTTGAGCAATACAAAGTCCTTAGATTCTAGCCAAGCAAGCATGAGTGGCTCATCTTCCTAGTGGTAAAAAAAATTGCCCTACAAAAGGGATATGGTTTTGGGTTGCTCCTCCTACTGGTAATCTGCTTTAGTTCAATGACTTCCAAACTTGAGGAGCCAGGAGGCAAGCACAGAAGACTACAAATATCCATTTCTTAGGTGCCAGTTTAGGGCTCAGTGAAAGAAATTAGTATAAAAAGAGGCAGCCAGGGAACTGAGGTACTGTCTCACTTATCTTAGAGTTATTACAAAATGAGAATTCTTCAGTAAATCTGCCCAATCTCTCTGTCACAGGGACCAATAGGGAGCCACTACTTATGCATGACCTTTAGCAAAGGAGCAGAGAATGTGTCCTATCCCCACACATGCTCCTTAGAATGACCCTTACCACTTTACATACATACAGATAGATAGATAGATAGATAGATATAGAAATAGATAGATATATGCTTATTTTGTAGAAATGGAGAGTACAACTACTTTGGAAGGACTTAAAATTTCCATAGAAAAAACAGACTGATCAGTGAATACCAAATGTAATGAAACTTAATTAGTATATTTTAATTGATTCAAGGAAAAGCTCAACTTGAGGTCTGGGGTATAAGAAAGGGGGTCTAAGAAGAAGGGAAATTTAAAAGTCTTAAGTCCAAATAAAATGCAAGAAAGAAAAAAAATTACTGATCTAAATGTCAGGAGGCTAATCCATAGCTCAATGATCTTAGTCAAATAATTTTACCTAATTGGTAAAGATATGTGTATGTATATAAACATACATATATATGTGTGTGTGTGTAGGTAAGTGTGTGTATTTGTGTATATACACATGTATTTTTTCAAAAGATAGATAGATAAAATGAAGTAATTAGACTAGATCAGGGCTTTTAAAATTCTTTCCATTTGCAACCCTTTTTCACCCAAGAAATTTTTACATAACCCTGGATATGTAGCTATAAAATAGGTATACAAATCAAACATAATATCATGATCTCCACATTTAATTAGGCAATACCATATGGGGTAGTGACCCACAATTTAAGAAACTTTGGACAAGATTAATAGTTCCTATTTAGAAGGATTTTTCAATGATGGTCCAATGGATTAGAGCTAAAAAAAATTTTAATGGTACCCTGAATAGTAAATAATTGCAGAATGCTATCAGTAAATTACTCTGGGAATTCACAACACAAATTGTTGTTGCTGTTGTCATTGTGACTATTGTTGTTGTTGTTAAAGGGGGCTTGAAGTCCAAAACATTTTGTGACCCATTAGACTGGAGGACCTCTAAGGTGCCTTCCTAATTTAAAGTTCCTAGGTCAGAGTAGCCTAGAATACATGATAGCTTCTATCCAAAGTACTATAATATCTCGACCATACAAGTAGTATGTGTTCAAAGATGAAAAGAAATCAGAAAATGACCCAATAATAAATTTCACATAATCTAGTTCTCTTTTATATTCCCCTACCTCAATCTACACTTTTTAGTTTTTCATAGGAATTTGTGTTCAAAGGAAGACTTGAAATGTATTTGCTGTAGGAAATGTTTATATTCTACAAGTTTTAGTGCTATGGGAAACAGAGGGAAAAAATTAGAAAAGAACTGACATTATTAAATATATAAAATAGACATTTTGTCAGCCAATGAATGCTTGGAGTTCCAGAAAATATTTTGACTTATCTTCAAAACCATTCTAAGGGACATAAGGATAGATGATATCTATACTCTAGCATAAACTGAAAAAAGCAAACTCTGAGTTACCCAGGATGATGACAGGAAGATATAGTATGTACTGCCCCTAAGCCACAGGTAAATGGCAGAACAGGCTTTCTTTTCATAGCAGTTATTTGAATTTTCATTTAAACTGCTAATTAATCTATAGCTTCACAAATGTAGGGTCAGGGAGAAAAGACTAGAAAATGGAGTCTTAGCTGTTAGGAGGAGGAAAGAATCTAGTTTCTTTTTATCATTAACACTCTATATTGTATCTTTAAAAAATAGAAGGTAATAATTGTACCATAAAAACAGACCTGTATAAAAGTACTTAAACTTTACTGTAACTAGGACAATCAATTTTTTAAAACGCTCTTCATTATGATGTTGGTGTAAGAGTGGTTTTTTGAATCTTATATAGGCTTGATCTTTTCTTGAGTTTCACCTATTTTACAAGAAAAATGAATTTTCATACCAAAGAAAACTCTTACATTTCAGAGGCTTTTGTGAAAGAAGTTTCTTATATTCCAAAGGAATGATTTTTATTTCCTTGTCAGAGACTACGTTGATAACTGCTACCCACAATCCATACATAACCAGACCACCAAATACATGCATGGGGGAGTTCACTTTCTATAATATGTGAAGTAGATTCTGATATCTTCAATAGCCCACAGTCCTTCTTTCCTTTATGCCATCAAGGATAATGGATGACTGTAACTGGGGAACAGAGTAGGACAAGATGGATTCCTATGCAATAATTCAATCAAAAAAGTGTGTAATCCAACCCTTGGGAGACAGTGAGTTGCCCATCACGGGAAGCCTTCAAGCAAAGACTAGATAATTGCTTATCAGACATGATATAGAAAGGATTCCTGTTCAATTATGGCAGGGATTCTTAACCTTTTCTGTGTCGTGGTCCCCTTTATCAGTTGGGGAAGTCTTTCTCAGAATGATGTTTTTAACCAGATAAAATAAAATATATAGGTTTGCAAAGGAAAACAATTATATTGAAATAAAGATTTCTTTTTTTATCTTCTAAATTCAGATCTTGAATCTATCTATCCTTGGGTTTTGGGTTAAATCCCACTGAACTAGCTATTCTGCAATGTTCTTTCCAAACTGGAGATTCCATGTGATTCCTCATAATATCTTGTGCCCCAAACTTCATTAGGCATTATATCCAAAGTACACAAATGAAAGAAAAAAAGCAGCATGTTTTGGACCACACTAGAGTCACATTTACAATAATATCTCACATTTCTATAGTTCTTGGAAATTCTTTTCTGTTTTATATTGAAGATCTTCAGTATAGCCTCTTGAGATAGATACTGAAAGTATTATTTTCCACATTTTTTGATAAAGAAATTAATTTAGATTAAGCAATATTTTTTTCCATCTCCAGTCCTTACTGTCCCCATATAAGTTCCTTGAAGAAAAGAATAGTCATGATTGTCTTTGTACGCCCACCACTTAGTATAGTATCCCACACATGGTGAGCATTTGATGACTGGTGAATTCACTGATTTGCCCATGGTCTCACTGCTAGTAGATGTCAGAGGAAGGATTCAAAACTAATTTTCCTTACCACTAGACCAGCATTCTTTCTACTGCTCTTAGCCCACTACCTGGGATGTAGTAGATACCTAATAAATGTTAATAGATTGCTCTTTATCACAGTAAGAAGTACATAGAGAAGCTAGAGACCAGCAAGCTTACAAACATGCCATCTGGAAGGACTGATTGAGGGAGCTTGGGGAAATGAAGCGAGAGGAGAAAAAGCTTCTGGAAAACAGGAAGGAGAAGAGCAAAGACCCTTAAAACATTTATCAGTTATCAAATATTGTTGTGAAGGACAGGAATTAGGATTCCTAATTTTTTTTGTTGGACGTGATTGGGCAGAACTTGGAATCAGGACTAGGATTGGCAGCTTTGGCTCTATAAGAAAAATCATCCAAATAACTAAAGTTATGTTAAAGTAAAATAGGCTGCCTTGACTTTCAATAGAGGCAGGCAAACAGGACACTAACAATAAATAAACTCCTATTATGTGCCAAGCACTGCTAAGCATTTTACAGATATCTCATTTGATCTTCGTAATAATGTTTACTGAAGCAAACAGAGGTTTGATGGGCTCTCCCAGGGTCATCTTACAGCTAGGAAATGTCTGAGGCTAGATTTGAATGCAGGTCTTCCTAAGTTCTCTGTTGTACATCCTAACTATCTTCACCCAATGAAGGCTGAGTTATAGTATTAACCAGGGGTTCTTAATGTTCTTCATGTCAAAGACTCTTTCAGCAGTATGGGGAGCTCTCTCCAGAGTAATGTTTTTAATTGCATAAAACAAAGTACATAGATTACAAAGGATAGCAATTACACTGAAATAGTTTTCAGGTTTTTTAAGACCAAATTCATGGATCCTAGGTTAAGAATCCCTGGGAGAGATTCCTGGTTAGGTATAAATTGAATGAGATTACTGCTAAAGTCTCTTCCAATTCTTATATTCTGTGAATTAATCCATAAAAGTGAGGGTGTTAATAAGCAAGGAAAAGCTTGATTATATACATGAGGTAGGAAATGACCCATAAATAGTATAAAGTATCCTTAACCCAGAGGAGTAGCTGCAATATCCTGTCAGGGAGAAATTGGCTGAAGTCAGATTTTATTTTCTCTTTTTCAGTCCAATGCAGGGTAAGTTCTTGAGGGAAGGGCCAAGTACAGCACTTTGTACACAGTAGGTGCTTATTAAATGCCTTTTGAATAAATGACTAAACCAATTCACTACTAATGGATATGTGGGCAGTGAGGGTAAGGAGCAGTGGGGAATTGGGCTCAAATAGAAATATTTAGAAATAAGTAACTGAGCTTTCTTTTCCTGGCTCAGATGGGTTTGCATATCCCATCATAAGCAAAGGTTAAATGGAACAGTTTCTTTGAGGGCTCCAAAGTACAAAGAAATAAGGAGCATCAATTAGTCCAAACTAAACATAAGTAGAAAAAATAGCCTTCTCTTTAGTGTGTCTCTTTTGTTTTCTGATGTTGTCAAAATTGAGCCGCCACTTGTTCTTTGTTTTCCATTTTTTTATCCTGACCTGGTCAGACCACAAATAGCATATTCTGGGACCCCCATTTTATAAGGGACATTGACAATACAGAACAAACCAGGACCGGAATAACCAGTATGTTGAGGGACTAGAGAATATGACAAAGGTTACATCAAAAACAAAGATGTTTAGTCTGAAGAAAAGAAGACTTGGGGACCATGATAACTGTCCTCTGATATTTCAAAAAATCACAGATTTAGAGTTAGAAGGTGTTTCAAGACCATTCATTCTACCTCTCTAATTTTAGAAATGAGAAAACTGAGACTAAACTAGATTAAGCAACTTGTCCAAGTACTTATATAGCTACTAAGTGTCTGGAGGCAGAAGTCATACCCAGTTCTTTCTGACTCTCCAGGATTCTATATATTCCTTTTCTATATATTCTGTCTGTCTCTGTCTCTCTGTCTCTTTCTGTCTGTCTCTCTCTCTCTCTCTCTTTCTCTCTCTCTCTCTCTCTCTCTCTGTGTGTGTGTGTGTGTGTGTGTGTGTGTGTGTGTGTGTGTGTTTCTCTTTCTAGGAATGATCTTCCTTGGGAGTTGGTTAGTTTCCTAGAGCCCAAAGTATTCAAGAAGAGGCCAAGTGAGACCACTTTTCAGGAAAATAAACAAAAATCATGATATAGATAGAGATCACAAGGTGATCTCTGATTTTCCTTACAATTCTAAGATTGTCATGCTGTTATCCAACAAATGAACAAATGAACAATTCTGTAATAGACCCTCCCTCCATCCCTGAACCTCCCTGTCTCTTTTCCAGTCTGTATCAGGGCCTGCCAGCCTTCTATTCATGATGTGAGGAGATAGAACTACCCGAAGTGAACACTGAGAGTTATGTTGTATTATAATGAGTTTCCTCTGAAACTATCCCTGAGTTTTTCTTGTTCCCTAGTGGAATACATTGTTCCCTTGCCTAATCTGTGCCTGTGCATTTTATGACATCTATCAACAAAATTCTTCTTTCAAGATAACTGCATGAAATTTGTGTCCTGAGGTAACATTTTTAAATGGCCCATTTGGTGCAAGTCTTATTTAAAGCCATAGCTCACTTAATGGGATATTTCTTAAGCTGGTCACCTTATATTTTATTGACCCTCATATCCACTTAGGCAACTGCAAACCATATGTTCTCCACCCTCAAATTAAGTGGCTCTGCCTAACTCCAGTGCATATTAAAGCCAAGCCAAGGAGCTGTTCATTTATCCTACATTGGCACTTGAGAACAGCAAGAGACCCTCAGTGGGTAATCCAGAAGTCCTCCCTGAAAAAAAAAAAAAAAAAAAAAAAAAAGATTCTCTACTCCTGGCATAGCTTTGGCCATTTGTTTACCCCCGCTTAGTACTAAGCCATGACTCCAATCCAAGGACTTCTTCCTGCTCCAAAGGAAGTTTGAGGTGAGAGAGCCAGGAGCCAAACTAAGTGTCTTCCAAATTCAGGAAAACTCCATTTATAATAAATATAAATGTATATAACATATAAATGTAATTTATATAATATAAATATAATTAATCTGATTAATTTTCCAATGAAAGGTGGAATGTAAAAGAGTCTAGAAAGTCTCATTCATGTTTCCTTTGAACAAGTTTAAATGTTAAAAAAAAAAAAGGAAGGTAAAAAAGAAAGAAATGAAGGAAATAAGAAAAAGAAAAAAGAGAGAAAGAAAGAGGGAGAGAAGAAGGGAAAGGGGGAGGAGGGAAGGAGGGAGGAAGGAATGAGGGAAGGAAAGGAAAGGAAAGAAAGGAAAGGAAAGGAAAGGAAAGGAAAGGAAAGGAAAGGAAAGGAAAGGAAAGAAGGAAAGGAAAGGAAAGGAAAGGAAAGGAAAAGGAAAGGAAAGGAAAGGAAAGGAAAGGAAGGAAAGGAAAGGAAAGGAAAGGAAAGGAAAGGAAAGAAAGGAAAGGAAAGGAAGGAAAGGAAAGGAAAGGAAAGGAAAGGAAAGGAAGGAAAGGAAAGGAAGGAAAGGAAAGGAAAGGAAAGGAAAGGAAAGGAAAGGAAAGGAAAGGAAAGGAAAGGAAAGGAAAGGAAAGGAAAGGAAAGGAAAGGAAAGGAAAGGAAAGGAAAGGAAAGGAAAGGAAGGAAAGGAAAGGAAAGGAAAGGAAAGGAAAGGAAAAAGGAAAGGAAAGGAAGGAAAGGAAAGAAAAAGAAAGGAAAGAAAGGAAAGGAAAGGAAAGAAAAAGAAAGGAAAGGAAAGGAAAGGAAAGGAAAGAAAAAGAAAGGAAAGGAGAAAGGAGGGAAAAAGGGAAGGAGGGAAGTAAGTGAAGGAGAAGAAGGGGAGGAAGGGAAGAAGCAAAAAGAGCATCGGGAGGGGGAGAAAGGGCGATGAGGAGAAAAGAGAAGGGAGTGAGGGAGACAGAAAACACTATCTCACCACTACAGTTGAAGATCGTAAAGATTGTTCCCCATAGTAGTAAAACATCTCTTAAGATCTTTTGGATCAAAAAAACAATCTGTGGTCCAGGTTTCTCTATTCAGATTACTCCCTCAATTAAATTAAATTACAAATGTTCTGACTCCTCTCCAAGACAAATCTCTTAGCAGAGCTCAAAGAACAAACAACGTTAACTGATAAAGTTAGCTACTAACAAGATCCAGACTGGAAGGAAGTCTTTTACTTCCCAGGCTCCCATTTAGGCCATCTTGACTTCCTTTTTGAAGCGGGGTAGTAGCTTCAGGCAATCTGTCACTCAACCCTCTCCCACTGTTTTGTGTCACTCTGACTTAAACTTCGGTGAAAAGGCTTAAATTGCAGATGAAACGGGGACTCAGGCTGCCGAGTTTCATCCCGACTGCCTAAGAAACTGCAGACAAGTCACATGCCGCCCCGCTCCTCTCCGACGGAGCCACGTGGCTCTGGGCCGCGCAGACCGAGCTGTGTCGGCACATGCGCCGACGATTCACTCCGGAACAGAATGCTGCTGCTTGGGATGCTTGTCCTAGATTCCTCCAGGATGCTCTCAGATGGGAGCCAAAGGAGGTCATCTGGTTAATGTGTCCCCTCTTCCATCCATTAACCGAAGGAAATTGAAAGTGGTCGTCTCCCCATATACAATGTAGCCTCCAGAGTCCTGGACGCTTTCTATAGGACTCATCTCATTAAGAGCGTTGTGACCCCTCCCCAAAAGCCTGGGATCGCTTCCAAAATGGCCCCGTTTATGTTCAAGGAAAACAGAGGCACAGACACCTCGAGTGATTCAGAGAACAAACATACTCCTCTAAAAACCCCTGACATAAATCATTGGAGAAAACTGTTATTCTCGAGCCAAGAATTAACTAGCCTCGTCTGTAGGAAATTGTCAAAATACATCTGGGCACAGTTTCTTTTTCTCATGTGGACCTTTTCTAAAGTCAGTTCTCATTTTTCCTGGCTGCTGATGCTCATTAGTAATCCAAGGAAGATGCCGGCTAGATGGCCTAATTCTTGACTCCCCTTCCTCTTTTTCTTTTGAAAGCTGTATTCCTCTCTGTAGCGTTCATAAAAGTACCAATTAGGAAATTTAGGCAGGGCGTTCTCTCTCTTTTTTCTTCTTCCCCTATGTGCTGAGATTATTTCTCTCATCCAATATCAGTGTTTCTGTCTTTTTGAATTAGGGGGGAAATATATATACTTTAGTATGCTCCAGTTTAGTTTTTTTTACTAATAGATTTTAATATCTGAGGGCAAGGAACATCTGAACTGGAGAATTCTTCCCAGCTTAAAAGTAATCTAGGTAGCAATATCAGTCCTAAGGAGCTCAATATTTGACCCAATTTGTGAGAACCTTAGAGTATGAACATCTTTCTTTGTCTTGCGCCTTCTTTGGCTATCCCTAAACTTTAAACTGGGGTGCTCGGGTTGACCTCATGTTAAGTATATTGTGGCCTATAAGTAATTAAGATAATACTTAAAAGATAGAATCCTTTTGCTAAAGGAAGCCAAAAGCTATTCATCTGAAATCTATAGATTATACCTTTTTGTGAGACTCATGAAAAGAATGTCAAGGTTCATAAGCCAGAAAGCTATGAATAAATCTTGGAAACAACCTTAGCAATAGAATGTTTTGTATTTATTATTATTTCATAATAATGCAGTATACTCTAGAACACATTATCTGACCTGATCCATAGTCCAAATAAAGAAATCCTATACATTTAAGCTATTCAGGAACCATAAGATAAGCTTGCTCATCCCTGTCCTGGAAGAATTGAAAGGAACAAGTATGGGCAGATTACTGTGGAATAGAAGTAGCCAACCTAAATCCCTGCACAGAAGTTAATTAATCAGTTCACATACTTACTATAAGCTGCCATTTTCTTTTTATTTCTTCCATCCTTTCCTTTTTTCTCCCTCCCACACTTAACTTTCTATTTTTATTCTTTCTTGTTCCTTTCTTCCTTTTTGTCTCCCTTTTTTCTATTTCTTTCATTCTTTCTCTGTTTTTTTATTTCCCTTTCCTTCCTTATAAAGCTATATTTTCAATAAAATTATCATTTATTCTCAACATTCTTGTTTTAATTTTGAGCTCTGAATTCTCTCCTTTTCTCTTTTCCATTCCCACCTATTGAGAAGGCAAGAAATGTAATATCAATTATATATGTGAAACCATACAAAACAATTCCATATTGGCCATGTTACTGAAAAAAATGCAACAAGAAAAACAAGGAATGTGAAAAAATATGCTTCAGATTTCACTCAGACTTCATTATTTCTCTTTCTGGAAGTGGATAGCATTTTTTTAATCTTAAGTCCTTTGAAACATTGTCTTTTACACTTAATCATCATTTCAATATTCCCATTATTATATAAAATATTCTCATGGTTCTACTTACTTCACTTTGCATCAGTTTGTGTAAGTATCCCCAGATTTTTCTAAAAGCATGCTGCTCATCATTTCTTAGAACACAATAGTACTCTATCATAATCATATACTGCAACTTGTTCAGTCATTGCTCTATTGATGGGCATGCCCTCAATTTCCAATTTTATGCCAACACAAAAGAGCTACTATATATATTTTTATACATTTAATAATTTTTATTTTTATTTGATTGTTTTTTATTTATTTATTTGATTAAATTATTTTTTTTGAAATATAGAGTAGTATTAGTGGTATTGTTGGATCAAAAGTATACACAGATTTATTGCCTTTTGGACACTGTTCCAAGTGGTTCTTTAGAATCATTGATCTAGTTCAAAACTCCAACAGTATATTAAGCACTTAATATAGCAAAGCTATATTAAGGGACATAGCTTTAAAAAGTAAAGAAATAATAGCACTGGGCTCTGATCAGATCACATCATTTAATCAATTTACCTTAGTAAATTGCCAAGTACTGTGTTAAGTAATTGGGATACAAAAAGAGGCAAAAGACAGCACCTACCCTCAAGGAGCTTACAATCTGATTGAGAATAGATAGAAGAAAGCAAGGACATTTAATTTAGAGAGAAGACTTGAAAAAGTCATAGTTGCTGTCATTTGGAAAAATTGAAAAGAACCAAATTTAGAATTAACATTAGGAATGCTTTACTAACCATTAGGCTGTCTTAATATGAAAAGAGGTGCTAAAGGAGATAATGGGTTTCTTCTCATTTAAGATCTTTTCAGGAAAAGCTTGATGATCATTTATCAAATATGTGGCAGTAGAAAATCTTTTCCATATATGATTAATAGATTGGTACTTGATCAACAATCACTGAGACCTCTTCTGAATTTAACATTTTTTGATTCTGTGATTTTTCTCATTTTTTTCTTTCTAAGCTTTCTAAGCTGTTTATTAAATTTATCCAAATTTTATCCCCTAAAATTAATTCCCTAACAATTAATTGAAAATATTTAATACCCATTAGATACAATAATACCATGTTTGACAGTATGCATTCAATTCAATTTTATGCAATAAACATTTATTATGTTTGTTGTTTCACACGTTTCCTATGTTCAAGGCACTATGCCAAATGCTGGAAATACAAATAAGAAAAAGGATTTTTTTGTGCTTCACCTTCCAACCCTTCAATCAGAGGGACAGAGACTGAGAGTCCTGCAAGGTATAAGTAGTAAGCCCCTGAAATGATAAGTTTTCTGGTGATAAGAATATTGGAGTTCAATCCAAATACAATTTGGAAGACCATGTAAATCTCTTCCTAGAATTTCTCCAATTGTCAGCCTGTAGAACAAATATTAGCACACAATCTCTAATTAATTGTGTTTGCTGTGGTCTATTTGCCCAAATTGTATGAGTATTGAAAATCAAGATGACCAACTGTCCCATGAAATGATGTTGCTTATATAGCCTTTGTATAACAGTTGAAACAAATTCTTTGAACTCATTGATTTGTCTCTTCAGAGAGAACTTCTTTCCATTCAGCTATAATTCCTTTGTGCCTCTTTATATAATCTACTAAAATAATCTTAATATTGTCAATCCATAGTCAATAAATATTTATTAAATAACTATTTGTGTCTAGCACTCTGCTAAGAGTTGGGGATACAAATATTAATAAAAACAAATAGTCCCTGATCCACAAGGAGCTTACAATCTAATGGAGAAGGCAACACACAAAAGGAAACCTAAAAGAGCTGGGGATGTGGAGAGTTCCAAAAAAGTCCAAAGGCAATGTAACTTGTGGAATATAGGAAGCAGATTGTAGTTGGCCCATTCTTAAAGAGAAACCCTTAAACCCATGGCCCTCATAGCCAGTCAAAGGATCCTGTCAAAGAGGAAGAGTGTAGAGGGATACAGAGGAGTATGACATATTATGGAGAACACAAAACATACTTCCATATAATATCAAAATAACAATACAATACTATCATGTCTTTACTTTTGAAAGCTTTGTTCCTTAATATAGCTTTGCTGTTATTCTAATGCACTGTTGATTATTCGGGATGAAGACACCTACTCAAATTGACTACTCAGAGATCACTCATAAAAAGCAGAATTATTTATCAGACTCTCGAGAAGCGAACCATCCTGTTCTGTGAGCCAAAGATCACAGCAGGAGGGCCACTTCCTTGAGAGTGGTCATAGTTTTTATACATTTCAGACGAAGAACCCCCAAAATCCTACCCTCTATATGCTGTGTTTGGTCACATAAGTCTCTATTCCCCTATTTGGTCAGTGGAATGCAGTTGATAAGATTATGTATAACTTCCTCACTATGTATCCTTCTTTGGACAACGGAATGTAGTCCAGGCCTTATGTAAAATCACATGATTCTGGAGAAGCCGAAACTGAGGCCTTTAAAGCTTAAATTAATTTAGCCAACCGTCTTTGATCAATATGTGCTTGATCTGTAAGTTCTTCACCTTTTCTACACATTGATGGAGTTCTGAACTAGTTCAACCATTCTGAAGAACCACTTGGAACATTGTCCAAATACAACAATAATACCTAAAAAGAGAGATTCAGAAAATAAATTTCATTAAGAGTTTAAGGTCAAGAAGAAAATCACTCTGAGCAACTAATACTAACTAGATCCCAAATCTAAAATGTGCATTCTCAGTTGATGAGTTTCATTTTGCCACTTCATCCTAGGTCATTTTTAGCTTCCAGAAATTATTTTAGAAGCACTAAGGACAGAGTATTTCTCATTAATTAGGTTTAAAAGATTCAATGAAAGACATCCTTCCAGGGAGGAGAAGATTGTTTATATCCTCAGACACCATTAGTCCTCAGTACCAGGTCCTAAGACTCCCTGAAATATAAACCCTTGACCAGAACCTCAGGAACAGTTTGGCAGTTTGGCAGTGTAAAAGTCATTTACAATTGTGATGGCAAGCTCTAGATTCAAAGAATCTGAACTTAAATTATGCCCTGACACTAATATCTGTATGACCTAGAAAAGTCACTGTGATACATATAGCAAGAGATCATTTGAAATCCCAAAAAAATCCCTCTAGACTAGACAAGAGTGGGCAAATTATGACTTAGTTTACCCCCTGCCTGATTATGGCCTTTAAGTTAAGAATGGCTTTCATATTTTTATACAATAAAACTTTATTTTAAAATGTAAATACTGTTCTTAGTTTGAGGCATATAAAAATCAGCAGGCCAGATTTGACCCAAAAATGTAGTTTACCAATCCCTAGGCTAGAATGATGGGCCAAATCTAATAAGATGGAATTCAATGGGGATAAATGTAAATTCTTATACTTGGGTTCAAAAAATCAATTGCATAGGTACTCACAATTAGTCAGGGTAGCTAATAGTTTCTGTGAAAAAAAAGATCTCGGAGTTTTAGTAGATCATAAATTTAATATGAGTCCATAAGATGTTATAGACGTTTTTAAAAAGTAACAAATTTAGATAGCATTAATGAAAGCACAGGATCAAAAACAAAAAAAAAAGGGCAATAGTGCCAGTGTTTTCTGTCCTGGTCAGAACATAACAGAAGATATATCTATAAGCTAGAGGGTATCCATCAAAATGTGTATAGGACAGTGAGATGCTTACCATCCACCAAAGAAGAATCAATAGGAACAAAGGTAATAAAGCCTATATTGAACTGGTTTAAGCTCTCATCGTGATTTTTAGAAAATTATAGGTCAAAAAAGATCCAATGCTGCATATGCAATGAACATCTACTTAAGGCTCATTATTTCATTTTCTGTCAAATTGATGCTAATTCTGTTGTCATGCTGGGCACTCATTGTAGTTTCAAAGATAATTTGGGAATATATTTTGCATCACAGTTTTTACTGATATTTGGCCTTCTCTTTTGTTTTATCTCCTAGCTTAGGCCCTTCTCTCTCTCTCTAGAAGTGACATATTCTTAATGTCATTTACATTTATTCCCCATTATTTTGTCTCACTGGTTTTCATAGCTTTAAACTAAGTTCTGATAAGAAGGCGTAACTTTCAAAAGATATTTTAACCTTAATTATGAATGCTTTTCTCTTGCTAGGTTTAATCAAAAGTCTAATTTTATTTAAGCAGGGATGTGCAGAAATGCCATATCTGCCAGGTTAACAGCTGCATTGGTCATAGGGAAAACATAATTTATCTAGTTAATCCTTCCCAGCAAGAAACTAAAATAATTTTCTCCTAGGCCTATGAGTCATGCAAAAGCTGTTTCTATCTCAACCTTTATCTCTTCCTGTCAATTTCCTTTTAAATTAAAATATTTGTTCATTTACAGCATGAAGCTCAAGTGCACGATATCAAGACTAGTATATCTGCCTAATTTTCCTGAAGATAGGATACAAAGACTGGGATGTCTCATAATAGAGTGCCCTATAGTCTGAATATTAATTGTTAATAACATCTTGTCACCTGATCTAGAGTGTTAACCACCCAGAAGAAAAATAAGATTTCAGGTGTCAGTTAGCCAAGGCTATAGATCACCATTTACTTTCGATTGTGGGCTTAAATAATGGCCTTGGCACCCATTATTTATCCTGAAGCTTTTTTAATTTCAATTTTAATGATTTATTAGTAATGGTGAAACAATCTTCTTTGGCTATTTTTTTCATGTTTCTAGTCTGCACGGTTAATAATTCTGCACTGACTAGGATGTGTGGGTGATGGATCGCCAGAAGCCAAAGATTTACTCATGCAAAATTATTCAGGAATCCAGTTGCAAAAGCTTTTTAATGGGCCAACTTTGAAAACTGATTTATTCATCTTTTTTTTCTTAATTACTAAAAGAACACAGCTTTTCTTTCGGAGACTAGAAAACATGTCAGCAACTTTAATTCCAATATAAGATTTCTATATGATTTGGAGAAGGGCTTTTTCTTTTTTCTTAATATTCTTTTTCTTTCTTTTCTTCCTTCTTTCCTTCCTTCCTTTATCTTTTTCTTTCTTTTTTTCCTTTCTATAGAAAAGATCAGATTAACATCTCATCTTTACCACCTAACTATGCTGTTTAGCCTTTTTAAAGTTAATTTAATATTTAACCATTTCTTCACCTTTATGATGGGGATAAAGATACTTACATTTTGATGATTGGTTGTTCTTCTCATGTCAAAATACTATTATGAGGCAAGACATTGATAACACTTAAAACAACATGCAAGGATAGACTCACAGTTATATCTCCTTAAGTCAGCCAAGGGCCACATGCAGATTTTTATTCATTTCCCTAGGCTGAATCAAAGTTGCTGCTTGGTAATTCTGCAGAGTCTGATAGTTCCATAAATTCATGTGCCATCTGTTTCATCCTCATTGTCAGGAGTCCATCCTTAATTCATAGAGGTGATTTCTCATGGGGAGAATATTCATCCCATGTTATAAGTCAATATTCATACCAAGATTTTTTGAACTCATTAGCCCTATCAGAAAATTATAATCAGAATTCATCAGGAATTTATTATGTCTACACAATTCTAGGTATTAGGGAAGATACAAAGGTTAAATAAAGTATGGTCCTTTCCTTTATGGAATTCACAGCCTAGTAGGGGGTCACAACACAAACAAGGACAGCTATAAAAGATAGCAGCACAACAGTTCATTACATTGTACATCTAAAAGGGGCATTGGTACATCTAAAAGAAGAGGTTCTTATCAACAGCAAGTATAATAAAAGGCATCCTGGAGGAGGTAAGATTAAAAATTTTTAATTAATATTAGCTTGAAAGAATAGATGGGAATTTAATAAGGAAAGAAGAATGGTCCAGGTATTGGAAAGATCCTGAGCAGAGGCACAAGAGATGTGAGCAAATGATTCATGATTGGTATTTATTTGTTCATAGGAAGGTGTGATACAATTATCCAAGTTAGAATAAAGGGTACATGGAAGGTAATAATATGAGATGTTTGGAAAGGTAGCATCCTGCCAGAGTATAGAGGATCATAAATACCAGTAAAAGGACTTTTGAACTTTCATTCCAGAGGCATTAGAGAACTACAGAAGATTTATGAACAGTGGAATGACATGATTAGATCTATGGAAAAATATTCCTCTTAGCAATATGAAGGAAGAGCAGAGAAAATGGTGTTGGGAAGACCTACAAAGTTATCATGGTGGTCCAGATGGTTGGTGATGAAAGTCACCAAAGTTAGAGTGACATGCTATGGACATAGAAAGGAGGAAATGAATGGGAGCAACATAGAAATAGAATCAACTGTGTCAGGTAATGATGGTTTAATAAATAAGAGAGAAAGAAGAGTCAAAGGTCCCAGCCAGGTAGTGAATATGAAAGACTGGGTAAAAGGGCCAGAGACAGAAGCACTGAAGTCAGACAGAGGAACATGGACATGTTGAATTTGATGTGCCTTTGGGTCCCCAAGTAAAGAAGTTTTGTAGGATGTTGGAAATATGAATCTGAAACTCAGAAGAGAATCCAGAATTAGAGATGAAGTTTGAAGAGAAAGCTATGTAGTTGAAGCCATGGGAGCAAATGAAATTATTAAGAAATAATGCACAGGTGAAAAAGAAAAGGACTAAAGACAAAGTCTCATAAAATATCCATTTAATTGGGTTAGGAAGAAGATGATATGATAGATTGTCAATGAAAGAGAGAAACACAATGATTAATAATAATTGACATTAACAAGAGAACAATTTATACAATAACACAAACATTATAAAGACAAACGACCTTGAAAGACTAAAGAACTCTAACCAACTCAATGACCGATCATGATGCCAGAAGACTGATGATGAAGAATGGTACCCATCTCCTAACAGAGTTATCTTGGACTCAGAATAGAGAGTGAGATGTATATTTTTACATGGCCAATGAGGGAATATATTTTGTTTGATTATGCACATTTGTTAGAAAGGTTTGTTTCCTTTTTGTTTTTGTTTCTTCTAAACTGAGAGGATAGGGAGAGTTCAAAAGCCCAGAAGTCACAATAAGAATAATGACTAAGTTTAATGTGTGGGAAAAAATGGCAGTTATAGAAATGAAAAAAAATTGTAGTCTAAGGTAGAATTCAAAATGGCACAATTCTGAAACATGATAGAGAGAAATTGTGGTCATGTCAATAAATGCCTAAAGTATAGAGGTGGTTGCAAGAGTTGAGGAATTTTAAGACCACATTGCTAGGAAGATGATCAGTATGAAAGTAGATATGTCTGAAGATAATGACAGTTAATGAGGTGGAGAGGAAAATCAGAAGTCAGCTACTAAACTAATTTTAAAAGCTAAGAGAATGACCTCAAGGAGATGACAAGATTGGAGAAAGGCTGGTATAAGTGTAGTGAATGGACCTTGAAAAAGGAAAAGTGTTTGATGGATGATAGGAATAGGGGAAAGTATAGGATTGGACCTGTGGTCATTGCTATAGAGCAAAAGTCAAATTCAGCCAGCAGCAACAAGAGGCCTGCAAAACTCTCCAGGGAAGTTTGAGCCAGATTAAAATGTAATTGGGAAATGTTAAAAAAAAAAAAAGAAAGAAAGAAAGAAAAAATGCAATACAACAGGAATCGTTGCAATTTTCTAAGCCAAAATGCTCTTTATTTGACAACTCTTAGTTGAGATAACTGCCCTTATGCTACAAATGTTCTCTGCATTTTCTATGATTTACAATCTTATATAGTTACCTAGAACACTAAATTAAGGGTCAAGTTAATAAGAATTTATTAATGTAGCTACTATATGCCAGGTACTGTATATAGTTCTAGAGATGTAAAAAAAGGCAAAAATAGTCTATGCCCTCAAGGAGTTCATTGTCTAAGGGACAAGTTAACATGTAAACAGCAAAGTACCTACAGGGTCAACTGGAGATGGTTTCAGAGGGAAGGCTTCTAACATTGATTCACATGTATGTATCCGAGACAGGATTTGTATTCAGGTCTTCTTGACCTCAATGATGCAACTTTATACACTAATGTTTCCTGGCAGACTACAATAGTGAAATAATTACAAGGAAAGCATTCAAACTAATGGTCCTGGGATAATGGGAGCAGCAATGGTCTGTAATGGAGAAATTTCCAAAAGATGCTCTGCCACTGAAGAAGAACCAGATTAGGATTGAATTGAGTAGGTTGGAAGAATATTGATTGAGAAGTTCAAGGATGAAAAAAAATAAGAGAGAGAAGTTCAAGGATGAAAAGAACTTTGCTGTCAATAGAGCAGGATACAATGAAATGGGATAAAAGTTGGGTGAATTGGGTCAATGTGACTCTGGAAATAGAGATGGTTAGAACAGTTACGAGTTTGAGCAATTAGAAGGCCTGGAGTCAGAGAAGATCTGAATTTGAATTCTGCCTCCAACACATTAAGTATGATTCAAAAAAAATTACTTAATCTCTCTCAGACTCAGTTTGCTTATCTATAATGTAGAAATAATAGCACCATGATTGCTGTGAGCATGAAGTCAAACCACACACACATCATTGTTGTTGTTCAGTCTTTCAGTCATGTCTGATTCTACTGTCCTTGGGGTTTTCTTGGTAAAGATTCTAGAGTGGTTACCATTTCTTTCTCCATTGAATTATCTTTCGTTTGCACTTTCTCCTATGACCTATCTGTCTTGAGTTATCTTGCTTATAGCTTCATGGAGCTATACAAGCCCTTGTACCAAATAAGGCAGTGAACCAGGAAGAGACACATATGTATATGTGTGTATGTGTATATATATATATATATACATATATATATATATGCATATGTTTTATAAAGACTTAAAGCACTAATATTAATAATTGGAGATGGTAATTCTGATAATAGAGGTGTACAACTCACAGTCTAAGCCTTGATGGTTGATACCAAACTAAACCACAATAGAATTTGAAGATTGTATCTTCCCCAGAGTTAGAAGTAATCTTTAAAATACTGCACTGGGCAGCCTCCCTAAAGTTTCTCATCCAGGTTTGTTATGGCCCCTGACTTAAGGGAACAATGCCCAGATCTCTGAGGTCTGGGCATCTGGGCTCTGGGCAGAGCCCTGATGAAGAGCTGCTGGCTAATTGAGTCCAGCCTTCTTGAAGTTCCTCCTCCAGGAATGCTGAAATCTCTTCTCCAGAAGTTTTCCAAAGCCACCTAGAGATGAGCTGATGCAGCATCTATCTCTCTCTCTCTCTCTCTCTCTCTCTCTCTCTCTCTCTCTCTCTCTCTCTCTCTCTCTCTCTCTTTCTCTCTCTCTCTCTTTTTCTCTCTCGGCCCCTGATAAGTAAAAATTTGATTTCAAGATCAAAACTATCCAACTTCAGTTTATTATTTGTGAAGAAATGGGTTTAAGCCACTTCTCTAGTTCAGCCAGATACAAATCCATTGCCTGTAGTACAGTGATTGATCCACAGAGGAGGAGGGTACTTCAATTCTGTCTGATTGTATTAGCTACAGTCCCTTTGTCAGTCTATTGACCACAGTGCTTTTCAGTCTGAGACTTTCCACTTTTCATTCAGTGTCCCCCTGACAGTGTGGGATTTATTTTTCAATCAGCCTTAGTTTCAGGCCAACATATAAAAAAGGCCTCAGTGACTGTTTTATATTCAGTAACAAATTTCTCTCGTCCCCATAAAACATCTTCTGTCTGCCATTGAAAAGACGCTGTATCTGGTGCCCCACTAGAATTTAAACAGCTAATCCACTTGAAGAAATAAGTGTTCTGTTGATATGTACCTGCTACTGATAATCCCTAATTGCCTATGCAGGAGATCAGAATGTACCCATAGAGAAGAGAAGCAGGTTGTCCTGATAAACAAATACATCAGCTCTTCTATCCAAGATGTGTCTGTATGGCTGACTCTTAGGTCAAATGAAATTAGTGGGTCTATTCAGCCTCCACCTAATCAATAATTGACTTTTACCTGAAGGCTAAAATTATCTTCCATTTTGGCAGGATAAAGCACTCCAAATCCAGAAGAAAGTTTGCCAAAGATAGAGAACAGGGAAAAGATTTGTTGCCATACTTACATCATGATATTGGTATTACAGTTGTTGTTATTCATAGCAATAATCATATTAGTCAAATATATAGTGCTTTGATATTTGCAAAGTATTTTATAGACATTAACTTATTTGAGATTCACAATAACCCTAAGGGATAGATACCATTAATATCTCAAATTTAAGATGAAGAAACAGGTTCAAAACTCAACTGACTTGCCCAGGGCCATACAACTAATAACTGACTTAATTCAAATTTACAGCTTCCAGACTCCATGTCCATGTTCACTTTCTGTACCATATAGCCTCTGCATAAAATCTGTAGACTTTGTAAATGTTTGTAAAAGTGCATCTATCCAGCAGAATCATATTTTCAAATCGTGTGCCCAATTTGAAAGTCGACCACGGGCTGAACTCATTCTCATGTGGAGGAGATCAAATCTTCCCACACTCTTAGGACCGGTCATGCTTGATCATTAGGCTACATCTGTAATGTCACAGGAAAATTTAGTTTTAAAATTAAGGGAATTGAAGTGTGAAGTTGGAGTCATATTCGGTAACCTCCCTTGGAAAAGAAGTCTTATTTAATGGTAATGATATTTGTACTGAGGGATCATTGCAGAGAAGGGCTTGAGAAAGGCCAGCACTTTTCCTTATTCTCAGAAGGATTGACTATCTCCCACTGCAAGGGCACAATATATTTTCCTGCCCACTTTCATTAGCTACAAGAAAGTGTGACAGAATCCATTCTCCAGGTTTCTAGCAACTACTCACCCAGGACTTTTAGCACATAGGTGAATAAAGCAAAAAAGAAGAAGAAAAAGAAAATGACCAAATAGATGGCATTTTGACAGCTTTTCAAATCCCTGGATAGAAATGTCAAGAGGAAACAGACAGAGTTGACTTCATCAGAAAAAATAACTATAAAATTCCTGGTGATGAGAAAACAGTAATCCAACAGATTGTGTTCACCTTGCTTCTCAAAGGAGGAGGATGGATATGAAGCCCAGTCTCCTAAATCTGATTCCTAAAACCACCTTTCCAATACTAAGTTCTGACAGGCTGTCCAGCCCAATTTCTCACACTATCTGCTAGACTTCTCTACATGGAGGTCCCAAAATGTACTTGCTATTTATGGAAAATGCTGAACTTGTCATCTTGGCCCCTACATTTCAGTCATGCTCAACTCTATACCCAACTCTGTACTAAGAAATGGGGATGCAAATATGAAATCAAAAACAGTTCCTGCCCTTAAGGACCTTCCCTTCTAATAAGGAAAACAACTTGAAATATTAAAACAGGCCCTGCCTTCTAAGAGATTACAAATTACTGGAAAATGAGAGAAAATACTGCTACCTCTGGAAGATCAAAAAAAAAAAAAAGTCTTGTATAGGAGGAAGTGATCCTTGAGTTGAGACATTAAGGGTTCCTCAAAATAAAAATGACTTAGCTATAGGTCATTTTCTCCTCTTCTCACAAGAATGAATTCAAAATGATTGAGTGTATAATGCTCACCTTCTCACTGGCACATTATCCACAACAGAATGAGTATAGAATTTGGGTTTGACTTTATGACTGCTATGCAATATTGCACAAACCCCTGTCCTTGGTACCTCAGACTTTCCCCATTGTTACATCACATTTAGCTCTTCAATACCCAGCCACTCTTTGCTTATTTGAACTGTCAGTTTTCAGGTTAAGACTCAGTTTTTAAAGGAAGTAATTAATCCTCCACCATCACCCACTCCTAGACAGCACTGCCCCAATGCCTCCACCTGCTTGAAAAAAAAAATGGTCCAGAAGGCTATTGCAATTCACACAACGAACCTGAGGCCAGATTGTATTTCACTGTCTTTCAGAAGGTGCTAAGTGATAAGAATCAGGGGGGTCTTGTTGCTTTTAATGGGAAAAGTGAGCCTTTTGTTAAGCTCCTGAGCTGGCTCTGTGGCCAAGAAAAGCCAGCTTCCATGAATTCTTTGGCCTCAGTCGATTTTGAGAGCATCCTGAGATTTTAATACTGCTAAATAAAATAGAGAAAATAGTGGAGAAGAAAGGAAAAGAAAGGTGGATGTATTGTGGTCCATGGGAGAGATTTCTGTTCAGAAAGCTCAGATGGATGTTCCCTATAAATGAGAAACCTGGAGGGAAAATGTACAAGTACAGCCAGGGATCAGATGAATGTCTCATTTTCCTTTTCATTTGAATACCACAGAGACGGTGCTTGACTTGCCTCAAATTAAAAGCTACATTGAAGATGCAAAACAACACATAAAATTTTAACTAGGCTTTTCAGTTAGTCTTAATTCTTTATCGGTTTTCTCTTTCTATCCACTCTTGTTCTTAGTCTTTGTTCTTCATTCATTTATCTTCATTCTTCCCTTGTACCTAGTATATACTCTTTTATTACCTATCCACCATTTTGAGAATGTTATATACATACACACACACATTCTCTCTCTCTCTCTCTCTCTCTCTCTCTCTCTCTCTCTCTCTCTCTCTCTTCACATCCTCTCTCTCTCTCTCTCTCTTCCACATCCTCTCTCTCTCTCTCTCTCTCTCTCTCTCTCTCTCTCTTCCTCTCTCTCTCTCTCCTCTCTCTCTCTCTCTCTCTCTTCTCTCTCTCTCTCTCTCTCTCTCTCTCTCTCCCTTCCCTTCCTTCCTCTTTATCTCCTCTTGAAAATCTATCTCATCTCTATTTCATCTCTTTCTCTACCTTTCTATTTTCCTCTCCTCTTCCTTTGCTTTTCCTCTCCCTCTCCTTTTCTTTTGCCCTCTCTTCCCTCTCCCTCTCCTTATTCTCCCTCTTCTCCTTTCATGTAATGCATAGACATTAGCTGGGTTGTGCTCAGCTAGCTAGATAGCACAGGAGATAGAACACTGACCTAAGTTCAAATCCTCCTTCAGAAACTTACTAGCTTTATGATGATGAGCAAGCTACTTAAACTTCTCTGTGACTCAGTTTTCTTTTCTATAAAATGAAAGAAATTGACTCAATGGCCTCTAGTTCTAAATCTGATCCTAAGATTTAAGCCAAGTCATAATTAGAAAATTGTAGAGCCTTTTGAGAGAGTCTAAGCTGCTCTCTGATATAGAACCCATTCTGAGAAGTACAGAATTCTCCTGGTGATCCTTGCATAGCTGGTTCTTACAAAATTTCAATTATGTGTTTAGGGTAACAATAAAGAGATGGGCATTATTAGGCTAATTTTTAAAGATCTATGGGCAGAAAATGGCATTTTATATATATATATATTTTCCTAGAAATATATAAGGGGAAAAAGTAGGCTAGTCTTATAAAAAGACAGAGACTGATGTCACTCAAGCATAACACTGGTGCTCACAGAATCTTAAAAGACCCAAAGAGAGGCCTACTGTATATTGGGTAGATACTTCTTGAAAGATCATTAGCAGAATATAGACAATAATAATAAAGAGAAGATTTGGAAGGCTTGGGATCAACACAAATGGAAAGAATGTTTACATTACTGAAGTCAGAAATCCATGGAAGTATTGAAAGTGTTAGCTGATAATGGTTCAAGACGTTAACATTGTTTCTCTGTTTTTAGTAAAAGTATTTTATTTTTCCAAATAGGTGCAAAGATAGTTTCCAACATTCAAAATCTTGTGTTCCATTACCCTCTCTCTCATTCCCCTTCTCCCAAGATAGCAAGCAATCCAATACAGGTTAAACATATTTCCATATTCATCATGCACACAAAAAATCTGATCAAAAGGGAAAAAAAAAAACACCAGAAAAAAAAACAAGCAAAACAACAACAATAAAGGTAAAAATAGTATGCTTTGATTCACATTCAGTCTCCATGGTACTCTCTCTGGATGTCAATGACACTTTCCATCACAAGTCCATTGGAATTACTTTGAATCATCTCATTGTTAAAAAGAGCTAGTTCAAGGTATTATCAGTAAGACATTATTTACAATTGACAAGAAATCCCTTAAAGTTTAAAAAAAAAAACCCATGTCCAAAGAAATATTTCACTAATGGTGGACTTTTAAATACCTACACAGAAGAAATAATTTGTGCTAGAGATTCTGCCAAGAACTCATCAAAGTACAACAGATTTACAGCCCATAAAGTTTCAAAGTTGAGCCTCTTCCTACAGCTATCCTACTTCTGATCTTCCCTTTCCCACTGCTCAAAGCCATGATACCTCTGGAGGGTTAGGATTCTGTGGGTCATATCCATGGATCAAAGTCAAACCTATTGGAAAACAAAGTCATCATTTCCTACAACCTCCTTGGCTCCAATTTTGATAAAGATGTAGTCTACTTCTGGCCAAGATGTAATCCTGCATTTGTTCTCTTAATTTGTTCTTCCCCCTCCCTGTCCTGCAGAAGCTTGTCCCCTTGATTGTTGCCCTTAATCTTTATTCTCTTCTTATCCCCTGGGCTCCTTCCCTGCTACACACAACTATGCTTAGAGCTCCCACCATTTAAAAACAAACAAAAATAACACTTTCACTTTACCCTGACATTTCCTGAAGCTATCATTCTATATCTTTTTCCCCTTTCGCAGCCAAATACCTGGAAAGGATTTTCTATACTTGTCTCCATTTCTTCTCCTACTCCTCCTCAATTTCTTACAGCCAAGCCTCTGATCCCATCACTTAACTGAAACTGCTCACTATTTTCAGGTTGCCAATAATCTCTTAACTTCTGATTCCAATGGTGTTTTCTCCTTTCACATTTAACGTGAGTTCTGTGCAGCTTCTGGCACTTTTAACCACTGCCTCTTTCTGGGTGTTTTCTTCTCCCCAGAGTTCTATGACAGTACACATCTTTAGTTCTCCCTGTTTTAATGATTACTCTCATTCTTTCAAGAAATATCATTTTCTTAATACCTTCTAAATGTGGCTGTCCCCCCAGGGACTCTATTCTGGGTCCTTTTCTTTTCTAGTTCTCTCTCCTTAGAGAAACTAATAAGTTTCCATGAATTCAACTATCATCTCTATGCTGATTTAGAAGGAGAGGCAATAAATCTTTATATAGTGCCTACTATGTGTCAGGCAGTGGGCTAAGCACTGCACAAATATTATCTCACTTAAATGCATCCCAACTATCTATCTTTTTACCTTTCCATCCAGTGATCTGCCTATACATCCCATCTATCTGTCTATGTATCCATCAGTCTTCATAGATTGCCAGCCTACTTTGCCAATTGCCTGCTGGACATCTATACCTGGATATCCCACAGGTATCTCAAAATTTATGAATCTGAAATAAAACTCATTCTATTTCCCTCTGAATTATCCTTTTTTCACCTTTCCCATTTTTGTTGACATCATCACCATACTTCTATTCACACACTTTGACTCTTCTGATTTCTTCAATCCCAGTATCTAATCAGCTACCCAGTCTTGCCAGTTCTACCTATGGTCAATCCTATAACTTTCCTCCCAACTCTCCCGAGCCACTCCTACCTTCTTTATCTCACCCCATTCAGGCCCTTATCACCTCTCATCTAGATCATTGCAATATTTTCCTAGTTGACAACCTCACCTGGATTCTAATGTCTCTCCTCTCCAGTCTCTCCTCTATAAAGGTATCAAATTAACATTCCAAAATACATCTATATATGTCAACTCTCTCCTTATGCTAAAATCTTCAGTGTCTCCCTATTGCTGCTAAAATAATATAAAAAATGCTCATCATGGTCTTCTCTACATTATTCATGTGTATGCTTTGAAAATAAAAAGCTTTAATAATAAACAACTTATAAACAAAATTTTTAGTAATAAAAAATACAAAGAAATTTTTTAAAAGTTCTCCACAATCTGAATTGTCACCTATCTTCCCAATGTCATTCTGCCTCCATGGTTTTTAATGAATCTGGAATGCACTTACTCTTCCCTTCTGCTCCACTAGAATGTAAATACAGCATCTTACATGTGTCAATCAATACTTAATAAATGTTCATTGAATTAAATTGAATTGAACAGATGTCCATCCATGCAGCAGCAAGACAGTGTAAGTTGCTCTCTTGTATGACTACCCATCAGACTTCCTCAGATAGATTGATTTCCTTCCTGTATTCCTCTGCTTAGTTGAGTCTTGCCTAGTTGTTGGATATCATATGCTCTTTTTGTGTCAGTTCATCGAGGCATCGTGGCAGAGTGGAAAAGGCTTTGACTCTGAAGTCAGGAAACCTTGGTTCAAATCCCACCTTGGATGCTTGCTAAGTGTATGACCACTGAAAAATTGCTTAGTTTCCCTAAGACTCAGTTCTCTTGTCTGTAAAATGAAGGATTGGACATGTTGGTCTGAAATTCTTCTAAATCTATGATCTTGTGATCTTTTGAGTATCTCCAGACCTTTTAAGATGAGAAATAATCCATGAGACCACTTCCAGCCTGAGATCTATGATGCTGTGGTCTATATCTCTGCCTAGAATTTGACACTTTGAAATGTGGTTATCTCATTTTGTCCTTGAGAGAGTGAGATTCCATGATGAAGGAAGACTTGATTGTCTGTGCTGTGAAGGGCTAGAGGTCAGTCTATTGCGTTTCCTCATTATCAGTCTCAATTAGTCCAGTTAGGCACTAATGAGCTGTGGCTCACCAGACATTACTTGAGTCACAGCTATTCTGAGAGCCCACCTACTGCCAATCTGAGAAAAAAAGAGGGGTTCTGGAACCATCACGCCAATTATCATCCCACTCTGCTGTTCTTTGTTCAAGTCCTGAAATCATACTTTGTGACATGCTTTCATGTCTTTCCATTTCAAGACATTTATGGGCTGACTATAAATGTTCTTTCTATCTGGGCAAACCCCTGGAAAGGTCATTGCTCCTGCTCCCATCTTTTTCCAATGCCCAATCAGCATAATTTGGATGCTGCCCACAACAAAATCAATAACCTAGTGAGAATCATATAGTCCAACATATCTCATTTTGTAAATAAACAATCTGAGGATAAAGAAAGCTAAGTGATCTACCCAGATTGTGTAGGTAATAGCAGGTACAAGATTTGAACCCATGTCCTTGAACTCCAAAGCCAGTGCTTCTTCCACTGGCTCACACTTCCTCCTGCTTTCTAAAAGAAATGACATCAGTCCAAATCAGCTTAAAAATAGACAACTAGATGAACTTAAAAAACAAGATAAGTTCCTTTCAATAGACATGGGATAATTTCTTTGGAACACAGTAGAGAGTAAAATATGTGGGAGAATCAGTGGGAGTAGGAAAATTATGATCTCACTTCCATTTGGTCAGGGGAGGCTGTGAAAAGAGGTGTGATGAATTTGGCTCTTTGAAAATGATCTTGAATTGGAAGGATTAGGTTTTTTAAGACATAAGAGTATGATGTGGGAGATTTCAGGTTAAAATAAAGATGACTCTGGACATTTTAATTGAGGGAGAAAGTTCATAATTTTTTCCCATTTTCAGAAGGTATTCTGTATAGTATTAAACCATGTTTTTGCTATATAGAATTTTTCTAAAAAAAGACTAGATACATATGACAACAGCTCCAAATTAATGAAGAACTAAAATAAAATAGATGAGGCTCACCTCAATTCATGAAGGAATCCTTGATTCCATCAGTCAGTCAACAAAACACTTTTATTAAGTGTCTGCTTTTTCTTCTAATAGAGATCACAACCCCTGTGATTTCTCAAATGAACTTTGGCTCAAACAATTTTAGAGCTGGGGGCACCATGCCCCAACCAACTTAACAAGCATTTATTAACTGCAAGGTTTTGTGTTAAATGCTGATAATTCAAGGATACAGAGAAAAAAAATAGTTCTCTAAGAGATCACATTCTTCATGAGGATTTGGAGAAAGTAACAAATGAAAATAAGCAAGTGCTAACTTGAAGGTGAGAAGAATTCTAAGAATGAAGGAGATTAGAAAAGACTTCTCAAAGGTAGCCGATGTTCATCAAACAATCATCTAAGTTTTGCTCAAAAACTTCCTATAATGGGGAAATTAATGACTCTAATTGCTAGGCAATTTTTCCTCCCAACAAATTTAAATCTGCCTCTCTTCAGTTTTCACTCATTGTTTCATAGTTGTTGTGCCCAAAAAATAAACAAGAAATAAACTGTTAGCAAGGTAAGCAATATTCTGGTAATACATTTCACCCCATCTAGCTAATCCAGTCATCAGATGAACCATATTTGGACTTTTTCCAGGTTTAGAGAACCTAGCCGAGATAACTCTCCATTAATGTGATTTTGGAGAATACAGAGCTCTTTTTGCCATAAGACTTCAGAAAAAGAGTTTACTCATGAAAAAACAAGAAATTAGCTTCTTGGGAAAAAGAAGTGGTTTGGCGTGTGATGATGAATAAAGAAAGTTTCATTCTTCCTGCTTTATTGTAAGAATCATGCAAAAACAATTGTCTTTACTCTCACCCCTAAGCCTTCTTTTAATTAAACTGTTCCCCAAAATTAAATAAATAAAATGTTTTTTAGAAATTTAAATTACACATGAAAAGTATATTCTACTTACCTGCTTTTGAGTAGGTTGTTAGCTTCTACTCATCAAATGTGTTATATCCAAAAAAATTCAGTAAATTAAGCAAACAAGCATTACACATTTGATAAATATGCATTTATTCATCACGTTCACTTGTTGTCTGTGCTTGATCTGACCTCAGACTACATTGGAAGTAATTAACCAATTTCAAACACAACCTGCTGTGATAGGCAAATCGCACTGTGAGAATATTATGTTTTAAGAACAGAACATGGAGAATCAGAGAATTCTGGAAAAATGAAACTAGGAAAAAATGGCAAGAAATGTTCTAGCCTAGCTAGCTATCTCCAGGAAGCTTTGTACTTCAACTATCCTGAGAAGATCGACATCTGTAATGTTTAAAAAAAAAAAAAAGATTCTAGAATTGGTGTTAAGAATTTGTCCCACTAACAAACCAAACATTCAGTTAAGATTTATAAGGATCTGTTGAGCACTACTATGTACAAGGATCCGGGGATGAAAAGACAAAAAAGGAAATGGTCATTGTTTTTATTCCTTATTTGAATCCCCTTTGCAGTACACAGCAGATAGAAATTCAAGCTTATTGTGTATTTATTGAATGTTTACAATGTACCACATTACATGCTAGGTACTGAAGGTGCAAAAAAAAAAAAAAAAACCCAAAACTCTTTCTGTCCTCAAGGAGCATACATTCTAATTCAGGGGTCCTCAAACTTTTTAAATAGGGGGCTAGTTCACTGTCCCTCAGACTGCTGAAGGGCCAAAACTATAGTAAAAACAAAATCTTTGTTTTGTGGGCCTTTAAATAAAGAAACTTCATAGCCCTGGGTGAGAGGGATAAACGTCCTCAGCTGCCACATCTGGCCCGCAGGTGTAGTTTGAGGACCCCTGCATTGTGTGGATATAATATAAACACAAATTAATGGATACAAAACATGCACAAATCAGTGAAGCAATTTTGGTGTGATAGATAAGGTCAGAAATCTGGGTTCAGGTTACCACCTCTGACACACAGAGGCTATGTCACCCTTGACTACTTGCTTAAACCTTCATCTGTCCAAAGACATCACTGAGATCATAACCTGCATTAGAAGAGTAAGATCCCTTCACAATAAAATCATAGGTTTGATCCCAGTTCTTAGTTTTAGGCCAAGAATTACACAGAAGTTTCAAGAGGGACTCAGGTAATGAATGACAGAGATAGAATATTCTGACTCCAAAACTCCAAAGAAAAATAGTTTTCTTTAGCATTTATCACATTGACTCTTATGTAGAGAAATCAGTTAAGAGGATGTTTTAAGAATCTATATAAGAGATAATGAGGGTCAGGGAGAATGGAAAGAAAGGTACAGATGAGAGAGGTGTTCAAGTGGTAACATTGATAAGATTTAGTAATTGATTGGACATTAGCGTAAGGGAGGAAAGAAATCAAAGAAAACTCTAAGTTTGCTAAGCTGGGGGATTGCAAATATGGCATCTTCAATAGAATTGAGAGAAGTTTAGAAGAAGGATAAGATAAAGGATAAATATAATGGATTTTATTTTGGACTTGTTAAGTTTGAGATGTCCAGCAACTGATAACAAAAGATTAAACTCAAAAGAGAAAGATTAGGGCTGGTTGTTATCTGCGTGCATGAAAATGATAACTCAACCCATGAAAACTGATGGGTTCAATAAAGGCTTCTCAGGTGTAGAAAGAAATAGGCAAAAGGAAAAATGATGGTCCAGCAAAGGGAATAATAATAATCAGGAATAATTGGGTAGACAGGAAAGAAGGAAGGAAGGAAGGAAGGAAGGAAGGAAGGAAGGAAGGAAGGAAGGAAGGAAGGAAGGAAGGAAGGAAGGAAGGAAGGAAGGAAGGAAGGAAAGAAAGGAAAGGAAGGAAAGGAGGGATAGGGAAGGCGAGAAAAAGGGAAGGAGGGGGGAGGAAAGGAGAGAGGAAGGAAGGAAGGGAGGAAAGAAGAGAGGGAGGGAGAAATGGAGGGATGGAGAGAGTAAGGGAAGAAAAAACATATATGACTTCCAAGAGGCTTAGGTCCAAGGATAACAGGTTGTCATGTGAACATCATGCAACTGGCATGTTAGTTACTCAGAGCATAACTAAGTGGTTGAAAGAATGCACCAAAGGGTCCTCCACAGCCATAATATATCATAAAGCTTAGCACTAAAGCTCTTGTGTTTTACTCATGGAAGAACTCCTGAGGTTTTTTCTAATAAGCTATGTTATTTAGCATCTTGACTATAACTTATCAAAAAATAACAAATTAGAAGATAGAGGGCAGTTGCTAGATGTACACTAAGAATCACTAGAAGGCACAGTGAACAGCAAGTAGATTAAAAATAAAGGGTATGACCTAAGAACTTTAAAAAAGGCATGCAATTTGTGGCTTATGTGTATAGGGCTGCCAACTATACACATTTACTTAGCCTAGATTGCAACACAGTACAATCAATAATTGATATTGCAGAACCATAGGTGTATACTTCAACTTATAATGTTGTTCTTCTCTTTTATCCACAAGCTCCAGAACTTGGTTGACTGATGCCCACTGCTCCCTTCTTGCTACAACTCTTGTTCCTCTCTCTACTCTAATTTTCAGATGTTCAGATCAGGCTTTTGGAAAAGAAATAAATCTATAACAAGTTATGCTTTCCCCAAATAGCCTAAGGCTCCTCTTTAAAGCTTTTACTACCAAGCATTATAAGGAAACCTGAAAGAAGCAAGGGGTTAAGATAAACTATCCCAAGCACTCCTTGAATAACACCCCTACGAGGTTATTAATTTGAAAAGAGTACCTACCTCTACAAAAATAGACCTAGCACTATTCTTTGTAATAGCAAAACAAACAAACAAAAATCCTGGGGGAAAAATAAGGCATTCATCAGTTGAGGACTGACTGAACAAATTATGATGTATGATAATAATGGAATGATTGCCCTTTAAGAGACAAGAAATATGAAGAATTCTAATTAAAAACCTCTGTTTAAGAAGGAATAAGGGAAAACATATGGAGATATACTAAAAGAAAACTGTAAGAAAGATAAACATAATCAAAGTCAGACACAACTGAAAAACAAAAAAATAAGGGTGATACTATGTGAAAATCAATATATACATATTTGAGGATGGGACAAATAATAATGAGAATATGGATTATGTAATAATATAATTATCACATAATTATTATATTATATAATTATTAATACCATATTATAATTAGAATATATTCTAATGTATATATTGTCATACAATTAGTATACATTATATATTTTAATAGAATTTGTCATATATAACATACATTATATAACAATGTGTGTTCTAGAATAGCATGTATAAATGAGCTGAAGAAGGAGATGGCAAATTACTCCATTATCTTGTCAAGAAAATTCCAAATGAGGTTACAAACTCGTACATAATAGAAAAACAACTGAACAACAGCAACAAAACCCAGACACATACAAAAGAGAATATTATGTCAAAAAATCTGGTCTCAAACCTTTAGTAGCTGTGTGACACTAGTCAATTCACTTAATCCTATTTGCCTCATTTTCCTCATCTGTAAAATGAGAAAATGGAAAATCACTCCAAGAAAAAGCCAAATGGGGTCATATAAAGACACTCCATTGAAAAACAACTGAACAATGCATATAGGTGTGGATGATATTTTTTTCTTATTACAAAAGTGAGATACAGAACAAAATATCAATGTTGTGAATTACTTGGTTCTGAAATGGGTATAAAAAAAAAAAAAAGATGGTATCATCTCTCCCTGGGATATAAGGAAGTATTCACTGAACAGGGATAGTTTTGATCTAGTCCTCTGCAAGACTGGATAACATAATTCAATCCTTGAATTCTGCTATCTTCCATCTGGCTGCTGGAATAATTGAGGCAGGAAGAAAGATGACAGCTTCCATAACCAAAAGAGATGACAGCGTCAGCTCTCCAGGGTGAAATTAAGCTCATCTTGAGTCATCCCTAAAAATCTAAAACCTTAGGTTCATGCACAGAGCAAGTTTTGTTATTCTCAATTTTCTGGAGACTGAAATCCATAACAATCCTAAAGTGGAATGGGAGTTGGAAAGTACAAAGCCTAGAATCAAATTTACTGCTTGTCCTTCCCAGCCCACATGGTGTTCAGCCATGCTTGAGTCCAGCCTGTACTAATTCATCATGGTGGCCCCATACCTAATCAATTCTAGAAAGCCTGAAGCTAAAGGAACTTAGAATTCCACAAATGTCCCTCCTCTGAGAACAGGTCAGAAACATTAAGAAAAAGAGGGCTTGGAAGAAGCCTCTTCATTTTAAAATAAGTACATGACCTGCCCTCCTAACCAGTACTTCCTAGGGGTATCCATTTGAGCCATCATAATGAGTATTAATTTAAATGCTTAGTGAGAAGCTGAGTAATCATTATAATAGTGAATAACGAGCTGGACCTAAAGCCAGGACAAATTGATTTCAAATCTCCATGAGCTTCCTTACATTGGGAAAGTCTCTTAATTTGTCTCAGAGTCAATTTCTTAATCTATATAATCTTAATCTATTTTTAAAAATCTATAAATCTATTTTTTAAAGTTTTTAATAGAATTATGGATTTCTCTACCCCAGAGATCATCTGTTCCAAAGTCTTCATTTTATAGATGAGGAAACCACCATCCAAGAGGATAAGAGATTTGCCCAAGTTCACACAGGAAGGAAGTATCCGAAGTGTAATCTAAATCAAAGTCTTATGATACCAGAGACCTTTCCTCAATATCTGGCTGAGTCAACTTACTCACAAGATCATAGTGAGGCTCGAGTGAAATAGTAGAATAAATAATTTGTCAAACCTTAAGTTGTTTTGTAAATGTTAACTATTAATGAAATTGAACACAAGGAATGGAGAGTTTTGCTCCATCAGTAGGCTAGATCTTGTGAAGTTTTTTCTGATTATCCAAAGTAGAGGTGTCAAATATGGCCCAGATCAAATTAAAATGTAATTGAGAAATATTTTACAAAATAAATAAAAATAGAGCAGAATAAATATAATGTTAATATGTAATTTTCTAAGTTAAAATGCACTTTTAGAGATGATTATATGCAACTCCCATTTCTATTTGAGTATAGTTCAAAATAAGTAACCATTCATATTGTTCCCTTGATGAGTTAGCTATAGGATCATGTTTTAATAGAGAAAAACATAAACAAAGAGATTCAGAGAAAGAGAGATAAAGAGACAGAGAGACATTTATACCTGGAAAACACAAAATTTTTGAAGATATGAAAGCTAGGACATATTAAACTCTCCATTTTCCTCTTCTAGGTTTAGCCTGTAAAAACATTTACTTTGTCTTTTAATGTTTTTTTTAAATAATTCACTTTTTGTTGTAATATTGAAATGATTAATTATTAGTGTTCCAAATGTATCTTAGCTAAAATTAGTAAAGATTGTTGATTGATTGAAAACCCAGAAATACCTCTGAGTTTTGGGAAATAAGGCAACTGAGGAAGATTTGATGAGTTCATAAAATCAAAAATATCCTCTCCTTTTTCCCCACAATTAAGGGCAAAATCACATCACCAAAAATGTTCCTAATGATGTCCTTGAGTCATCAAGAAAAGGTTAAATTATACTCTGTATCACTTGTTGAAGAAGGGTATTTATCATGTGTGATCCATGTTGGGAAGATTTTTCCCAAAAGTGATTGATATTTTTAACAGTGTTTGAAGGGGTAAATTTGTTGAATGGATGCCTTCTGGCAAACTTCTAGGAGTACAGGAAAATTATTCCATTGACCAGGTATGCAAGGAGGGCTGGTGAGCTTTATCTTTGATTTAAATGGTTATGATGTATATATATTTGGTATTTTTTGATACACAATTTTCACATCTCTCAGTGGAGAAAAGGAAGAATGGCTATCCATTACTATTTTATTACTTGCACATTTAAACCAAATTGGTATTTTCACTGGAATAGAAAATGAGTGACATTCAAATGAATTCAAGTCAACACAGATTTATTAATAACATATTAATTAGTTATTTCAATAAGTACTTATCAAACACCTATTAAGTGTCAGGCACTGTACTCTGTAGGAGAATGCAAAAGCAACAATGAAATAGTAGTCTCTGCTCTCAAAGAACTTACATTCTATCAGGAAGGCAACATGTACTAATATGAAGGTATAAAAATACAGACAACTTAATGGAGGGAGGAGGAGCTTTGGGAAGGTTTTATGATAATAGATCAAACCTTCTTAAACTGTGGGTCACAACCCCCATGGAGTCCACATAACTGAATGTGGAGTCAAAAAATTGTGAATTATTATCAGTAAAGACTTGATTTGTCTACTTATTTTATATACTCATATACCCAAGATCACATAAAAATTTCTTGGGTGAAAAGGAAGCAAGTGGAAAAACTTAAAAAAGAGTAAGAAGCCCTCATGTAGAGTAGGTGGTATTCAAACTGATTTTTGAAGGAAACTGAGAATTCTAAGAAATGAAAATGAAGAGGGAGTGTATTCCAGACATGGGGAACAGCATGTTCAAAAGCAAGGAGACAAGAGATAGATTTTCATGTGTGAGGAACAGCAAGAAAGCCTTTGTTTCAGGTGCTGGGAACCAAAAACAGAACATGGATGAGAGTCCTTAGCCAGAGAGCTGGCAGTCCACTAATGCAAGGGTTTGGGGGGTTATTATTATTTTAGTTTAGTTTTGCTCTTCATTTTTGTTTGCTTTTTGCACCATGAATCTCTCTGGCAGTCTAATAAAGCTTATGGACCTGTTTGTAGAATAACGTTGCCAAACGCCTAAGATAAAAATAAGTAGAGACCCAAAAGAAATCAAAGATTAGCAGAGATAAAAATGTAATTTTGTCCTGTCCAAATTCATGGATCCCCCTGATATCCACAGATTTTAAATTAAAAATCCCTGTACTACAAGGACAGGTTTTTTTTTTTCTCTGTACCTCTATTCCTAAATGAACATTGAGATAAGCAGGACATAGGTGTTTAAAGTGAAAAGGATCTGCAGTTGCTGGTGGAAATTTAGAAATTGTAAAGCTCGCATGGGGTAGATGAATAATACAGTAGATGGAGAACAGGGCTTGGAGCCAG
Source organism: Antechinus flavipes (assembly GCF_016432865.1). Classification (NCBI taxonomy): domain Eukaryota; kingdom Metazoa; phylum Chordata; class Mammalia; order Dasyuromorphia; family Dasyuridae; genus Antechinus; species Antechinus flavipes. The sequence continues at coordinate 50,004,299 of NC_067400.1, forward strand.
GAAGATTCCTGAGTTCAAATCTAACCTCAGACTCTGGCCAAGCTACTTAATCCTGTTTACCTCAGTTTCCTTATCTGTAAAATGAGCTGAAGAAGAAAAAAAAAAAAGCAAACTGCTCTAGTATCTTGCCAAGGAAACCCCAAAAGAAGTCAGTCACACATGACTGAATAACAAAGTTCACAGACATGTAACCTAAGTGAGAATTAAAGTGATAGGGAAAGACAATCAAATTATAGATCTCTCCAGAGAGCAGGAGAGGACTAATTGAACATCTGTAGGAAGACTTCCTTTACTGTGAAGCTATTGATTCTGTGCTCAGGCCATGGGCCTTATCCACTCCAGGCAATTTTGTCAGGAGGCAGCTAGCCATTTGGTCTGCAAGTCTGTTCCCTAATCTTTATGTCCCAGGTTGCTAGGTATCTGTCCACTCCAGGTTACTCTATATGGCTTCAGAAAAGGGGGTGAATGAAGAAAAGAGGAACAAGGAAGGAACAGCTGTTTCTATGATGTTTCAGCAGCTGTTCTAAGACCCAGCTGTAAAGTATCTTCACTTTTGCAAAAAAAAAAAAAAAAATCTGTTTTAAATTTCTTTGATTCTGGGAAAGATATTAATGATATTCTGTCAAATCTTTTCCCCATTTCCTACCTTGTTTGGATTGAATAATCTGACCACACGACGATCTGGTCTGCGGCAAGTCATTTACTACTTCTGTTGTTTCCTTTAATAGAGTTGGTGTTGATCCAGATGAAGATCTGAAGGCAGACTCTTCACAGCAGGCAAGTCAAGATTTCCAGTGCTTATATTTGTAATGACAAAAGGGAATACTCCAGTTCTATAAAATGTGCGCCCTAGTAAAGCCCAAAGTCTTTAGCAAAGAGTTGCCTCCACTACTAAGCAGAGTGGATATTTACAGGATCCATGGAGCTCTCAAATATTTATTGCTTGGATGGCCAGAAACATAATTTTTGTGGGGGGTTTTTTCAATTGCTCTGTGAGAGGCCAAACTGAGATTGCTACTGATTCTTCTCAAGTATGTATTTCTAGAGCAGAGTTATTGAAACAAGAGGAAGGCAGAAGGAGACTGCCTTTGGGGACTGTGCCAGACTGAAATAAGTGGCCATTATCTGCAATGACCTGGAAGTCCAGTTGAGAAACCATTCCCGAACAAAGTGTGTTTCCCTCAAGTAAACAAGGGGAAATCTCTTATTCAAACTTAAGTCTGAATTTGGCATCAACAGTAAGCTGTTATAGGGAAATTTGCATTAGTGATTCCTAACTCGGTGATTAAAAATTAGCATGTAAAAAGATTACAGATTTTATAAGAAATGAAGGAAATATATATACTCTTAAATACATCTGAAGAGGAGACATTGCTTAAGAAATTGCAGGGGGAGCATATTCTATTATGAAAATAATATTCCTGTTGTTTTCTTGATTTTTTGCTATCCCCTGCATTCCATGAAAATAAATTTTAGTGCTACTAAAGAAGTTGTTTTCCTATTTAGTGTTGGAATTGATGGAACAACCACCCCATATTCAGCTTTTCCATTCCGTCCAATCTTGCATCCTGGCTATCTCATCATCTGTCTGCCATTGTGTACACACCTCCTCAACACACCCTTCTCCACCTCCCCTAGAGCAAAATTCCCTTATCTGTCTACCCCCTTCTATATGTTACTTTTCCTTTTTAAACTGTAAGTTCCTTGAGACCAAAAAACTCATCCATCTGTTTTTAATATTTATATCCCAAATGCTCAGCACAATGACTGTATATAATAAGCACTTTAAAATGCTTTATTATCAAGCCAATCATTTAAAAAAAGCTAAGTTTTAAGGAAAATGTGAGCTTTTGTAATATTTACTTTAAGATAAAGCAGAGGCAGCTAGTTGGTATAGTGGATAGAGCACCAACCCTGAAGTCAGGAGGACCTGAGTTCAAATCTGACCTCGGACATTTAACACTTCCTAGCTGTGTGACCCTGGGTAAGTCACTTAACCCCAGTTGCCTCAGCAAAAAGAAAAAATGAAGGAAGGAAGGAAGGAAGGAAGGAAGGAAGGAAGGAAGGAAGGAAGGAAGGAAGGAAGGAAGGAAGGAAGGAAGGAAGGAAGGAAGGAAGGGAGGGAGGGAGGGAGGGAGGAAGGAAGGGAGGGAGGGAGGAGGGAAGGAGGGAAGGAAGGAAGGGAGAGAAGGAGGGAGGGAGGGAGGGAAGGAGGAGGGAAGGAAGGAAGGAGGAAGGAGGAAGGAGGGAGGGAAGGAAGAGAGGGAGAGAGGGAAGGAAGAGAGGGAGGGAGGGAGGGAAGGAAGGAAGGAGGGAGGGAGGGAGGGAAGGAGGGAAGGAAGGGAGGGAGGAGAGGAAGGAAGGAAGGGAGGGAGGGAGGGAAGGAAGGAAGGGAGAGAAGGAGGGAGGGAGGGAGGGAAGGAAGGGAGAGAAGGAGGGAGGGAGGGAGGGAGAGAAGGAAGGGAGGGAGGGAGGGAGGGAAGAAAGGAAGGAGGGAAGGAGGGAGGGAGAGAGGGAGGAGGGAGGAAGAGAAGGGAGGAGGGAGGAGGGAGGGAAGGAAGGAAGGAGAGAAGGAGGAGGGAGGGAGAGAGGGAAGGAAGGAGGAAGGGAGGGAGGAAGAGAGGGAGGGAAAGAGGGAAGGAAGGAAGGAAGGAAGGAAGGAAGGAGGGAAGGAAGGAAGGAGGGAAGGAAGGAAGGAGGGAAGAAAGAGAAGGAAGGAAGGAGGGAAGGAAGGAAGAAGGGAAGGAAGGAAGGAAGGAGGGAAGGAAGGAAGGAAGGAAGGAAGGAAGGAAGGAAGGAAAGAATATCTTCTTAATGAAACTCATCAAATAAAGCTGGTTATCCCTTGTTGGACGTGTCTTACAAGGAAATCTTATTCATATATTGAATTGTATTGGTTGACCCAGGGCCCCTTCTAACTTTAAAATTCTGAGATTCTATAATTCACCAAAAATAACATATGAATCCTGTTTAACCATTACAAAGTACTTTGCATATTTTTCTCATTTTATCTCTCTGATGCCTCTATGGTGTATACAGTATATTATTATCCCCATTTTATAGATGAAGAAACTCAGTCTCATAGAGATTTACTTCCATGGATTATCTGGTTAGTAAAGGAAAAAACAAAGGACCAAATACAGGACTTCTGAGCCTTAGCTTAGTGAGATTTCTATTGTACTATACTGCCCCTCAGCAACTATTTATTAAATGATTATTATGTACAAGTTATGATATGATATAATAATTATAACACATTTATTCAGGATTCTTTTTGCTCAAAAAATGTTAAAAGGCCATATATATTTTGAGTCCCTTTCATAGATTTCACTCTCTAGGAAGCTAGCTTTAGTGTAGAACACATTGCCCACCCTGATCCAATTAAGAGCCAATATGTTGGCTTTCCAAAAATAGTAAACATTCTATGTTCATAGAACTATTTGTTGTAATAAGAATAAAAGGGGTTTTGGATATTATTTTCTATGTCCCAGATACTGTATTGAGCTATAGATAGATAGATAGATAGATAGAAAGAAAAAGCAATCGCCACTCTCAAGAGCTCACATTCTAATGGAGAAAAACAACATGCATGTGAACACTATGTACATACAAGATGTAGACAGTATGAATGAGATGTAATTTCAGAGGGAAGGCACTAGAAGTGGGGGAAAACAGAAAAGGTGGAAGGAAAGCTGAGTCTTAAAGAATCCAAGGAAAGAGAGGTGAGAAAGAGCATTCCAGGAATGAGGGACAGCCAGTGAAAAAGGCAACAATCAAGAGATGCAGTATTGTGGATGAGGAAGAACAAGAATAATGTTGCTGGGTCACAGATGAGGAAAGTGTAAGAAGAAAGGAAAGGGAGGGAGAATCCAGGGCTTTAAAAAACCAAATAGAAAATTTCATATAAGAGACATGGATATGTGGACAAATTTAATACTTCAGATAGGATTCTATGTAAATTCTATAATTTCAGTCAGTGATCTACTTTAAAAAAAAAAAATGGAAGAAAATATTTGATTCAGATGCATCCCACTGATCTATGCAAAGATCTGGAAGAGGAAAGTACCTCTTAAGGTACTGAGGTTATTATTTGTGATTACAAAGGATCGATTTCACCCTATAGAATAATAAAGTCAACTTATCTAAGGAAAGATAGATCCAGAGATGAACAGAATACAACATCAGGGTCAAGGAAATTTATTAAATAAATAGCCAACCAATTCCAGATTCTAACCAGAGAAATGCAGAAATCCGAGGTCCAAATTCATAAATAGTAGGTCACAGGTCATAGAGGTCCACATGGAGTATTCAGAAAAACAACATGGCAGAGGGCCAGTACTTTCTTTTTTCATGTTAATTTTCTTCCTGCAAAGGCTTTCAAAATGCATTATTTTATGGCCCCAGTGATCTAGCTGCAGCCTAATCCAACATCACTGGGCTAAAGGCAACCCTACCACCGGTCATTTTCACGGTCTAGAAGCCTTGGCCAAGAGCTAGAGTTCCCTTAGCTTTAGACTTGGTCTTTCCTATTGCAATTTGGATCCACTTTGTCTTGCCCTGTCCTCAATGGAGATGAAAAATACTATTTGTCGTTCCCTATTCAATAACTCTTCCTATTCCTAAAGATGCTCATCTCATACAAAATGCCCTTGGATCAACCTGCCGTTGCTTGAGAAATATTTTTGTTTGCTTGTCTGAGAAGGATCATAGGGAAGGAGAGATAAAGACTGAAATCTAAGAGCTCTGGAAGTCCTTTAGTTGAATATGGTCGTACCATTTGAATACTATAGTATTCACATTTCAGTAATAGGTTTTCTCCACAGCTTGAAATAGCTCTTATCTTAAGTGTCAAGCACAGGAAAGAGTAGGGTCTGGATGGAAATAACAAAACAGAGTGTTCTTACATCTGCCAGTCATTCTAGTTAGAATTTTATGGTGCTTTCTGAATCATTCTTGAAAAACATGTTACATCTGCCCTCCTTTCAGTCCAGCCAAGCTCCTTGGTGGTTATCAACAGTCATTGCTCTGTCATAGGAATGAGAAGCCTTATTTTCACGGGGTTGGAATTTTTTTCAGTTTATACTCTGTTGGATGCAAAATAAATATAAATCCTGTTATGCTGTCAACAGAAAAAATGATATGCACCCTACAAGAAGGAATGTTGCACAGGAGAAAGAACTCAGTAACTGAAGTCAGACAAGACCTAGATTCAAACCCCAGCTTAATTCCTTCCTAACATTGGGCATGTCCCTAAATTTCACTAATCCTCATTTTCCTCATTTATAGAGTGGAGACAGAAATGGTCCTGATAGTTACCTTTTGGAGTCAGTATGAGGAAAATGATTTAGAAATGTTAAAGTACTGTGTAGCCACAAATTATCATCTTTATCTTGCCTATTTAGTTTCTTTTAAAGTATACAGTTTTCAGCTACAAAAGCATAACAGAATTTTAAAACAAGTGTGCCTATTGCTGGTCTTTCACACTCTCAAAATAAGGAGCAAACACATATAACAGTATTTCAGGATAAAAGTAATTTCAACTAGCTATGTATGAGGAAAGGAAGATAACCCCTGAAAAGTCTGACCCTGTAACTGTGACAAGGTAGTAACATTATAATAATTCATATCTTCTTTAGTACTCTTACACTTTTTGAGTGTGAATTGGATTAACCTTACATATTTCATATGTGTCACAACTGCAAATAGAGTTCTCCAAAGAAAAGTATTAACCATCTAGATTCCTTTCTAAAATATATAACTTTAATATGCTTACAGTCTTGGAGTTATAAATTTCCATTTTTCCCTATGAGGGAATAGGTGAGAATCAGTGACTACACAATTCATGCTATACCATATTTTATTTTTTTTATTATAGCTTTTTATTGACAGAACATATGCATGGGTAATTTTTCAACATTGACCCTTACAAACACTTCTGTTCCAACTTTTCCCCTCCTCTCTACCCCCTCCCCTAGATGGCAGGTAGTCCCATACATATTAAACATGTTAAAGTATACCTTAAATACAGTATATGTGTACATATTTATACAGTTCTCTTGTTGCACAAGAAAAATCAGATTTAGAAAGGTAAAAATAACCTGAGAAGAAAAAGAAAAATGCAAGCAGTCTTCATTCGTTTCCCAGTGTTCTTTCACTGGGTGTAGCTGGTTCTGTTCATCATTGATCGATTGGAACTGAATTGGATTCTCTCATTGCCAAAGATAGCCATTTCCATCAGAATTGATCCTCATATAGTATTGTTGTTGAAGTGCTATACCATATTTTAAATCCAGTCAGGCAAAATCCTTTTCACCTGATGAGGAAAAGATTTTCATAGAATCATAAAATCACAAATGCAGAATTGGAAGGGACTGGTTCTGGGTTCAAATTCCAGCTTTGCTACTCACTACTCAATTTGAACAAGTCACTCCTCAGTCTGAAACCTATCCTTCCAGAAAGGCAATTTAAAATGATTCCTGATTTTGCAGTTACTCCTTCTGATTGCCAAATTACACCATTTACCTATATTGAGCTTCTAGCCCCCTATAAACCGTAGGCTTTTTTCACATGATTTGCTCTCTAGATATTCTTCCTCCAGTGTGTACTTGGGGAGTTTATTCTTTGAATCCAAATGCAGCATTTTACAGTTTTCCTATTTAGTTTACTTTCATTAGCTTCAAGTCATTTTTTGGCATGCTGAGCTCTTTGGATATCCCAATCAATTTCAATATGTTAATTATCCCTTTCAACTTTTTGTTCTATAAAAATATGATACACATGCCCTCTCCAATCCAAATCATTGATAAAAATATTGAAAAGAAAGGGGTTAATGATAGGTCCTTTTAGCACTCTGTCAGAGACTTCTCTCCAAGCTGATATTGATCCATTAATCATTACCCTTTGGATTGGATCAGTCAATCAGATTTTGAGCCAGTCTACCTACATATCACCCAGTGACTTTTCCGTCTTGTCCGTAAGAAAATACTGACTGGTCTTGCTAAAATCTAGGTCCATTCATAGCATCAACATGATAATGATTTTAATTCATTTTATATAGTGCTTTGATATTTGCAAAACAATTTTGTCAAATAGGTAGAGTGTACATTAATAGCCTCATCTTAGTAATCAAAAAACTGAGCCTAAAAATGGTTAAAGTTCTCATCTGAGGCCAAATAACTAGTAAATGGCAGTTCCTAGATTCAAAACCAATTCTTTTATGATTTCAAGTCCAGAAACCTCTTCACTACAATTCACTATGTTTCCTATTAGTCTAGTGGGATGTTTTTTAATATACTAACATTAGTCCAAAATTTAGCGGTGAACAGAAGTTTTCCAGCAGGTGTTTCTGGAAGATGAAAGAAAACCTCCTGAAGCTTGTCAAGTCTGATGACACCTGCCCATTTCTGCTGATTCACATGGAAAAAAATGGTGCTGCCAGAAGGAATCTATAAAGCATCAATGAGAGTTTTGAAGTCCTGGCCAAGAAAGTAAAGATGTTTGGAGCACTAAGAGCATTTGAATCACTATGGCAGATTGAAGATAGGAGCTTCAGAAGAGAGAGAGAGACAGATTTAGGAAGTGAACACTTCGTTAAGAAAACAATATCTGATCATTGAAATTTAACTGCCAATGTATTAAGTGCTGTTACATCCAAGGCACTGGGCTAGACGCTGAAAATACAAAAACAAAAATGAAATATCCCTGTCCTCAAGCAGTTTACATTTTAGTGGAAGAAATACAATCTGAATGCAAGTATGCTATAAGGAAAATTCAGAAGAGAGAGAATATTAATAAGCTAGAGTGGAAAGGGCTTCATAGAGGCATCTGAATTAAGAACAAAAGTATTCTGTGAGGCAGAAATGAATTGGGAAATGAAAGTGAATACTCAAGTCATAAAGGTTGGTTTACACATGTAAACAGAAGACAGAATAGAGTTCAGGTAAGAGTTAGTCTGCCTTGCTTAAACTCTAGTTAGTAAAGTGGAATTAGATAAGACTGGAAAGGTAGGTTGGAGTCACATATTAAGAACTACAAATGCTAACCTAGTTAATTTGTTTATTATCCCTGAGATAAAAGAGAGGCACTGAGGGTTTGGGGACAGAGGTGTGACATGGTTATATCTCAGCCTTAGGGAGGTTATTTGGCAATTATGTGGAAGGAGAGATTAGAAACAAGAAGGAGAGGTTAGAAACAAGAAGAATAATTAGGATATTGTATCAATAACCCAGAAAAGAGATGATGGACTGAACTAAAATGGTGTTTATTTATACAGAGAAAAAAGAACGGATACAAAAGATGTGAAAATAGAGTGGACAAATCTTGGTACATAAATTATATTGTGAGGTGTACTCATGGAAAACTCTATGGCTGTGAATCTTTATAATTAAAATACCAATAGTGCCCTTAGCAGGAGCAAGGAAGTCTGAAGGAGAAACAGAATATACACTCTGCCATCTCAAACACATCTCCCACTAATTTCCATTTCTGTCCATGGTACTATCACATTTCCAGTTGGCTCTGGCTTCTAACCTTGGAGTTACCATCGACATTTCAATGACATGGAAATTGAGTCTTTCTTTTCCTTCACCCCACACATCCAATTAATTACTAAGTCAAAATTGGATCCGGATGAGCAGCCCCCCATCACCTTCTCTGCCTTGTTTTCTCCCTACACTCAAAAAGCTTTCATTCTGTATTGTTTTTAGAAGGTGGGGGATACATGAACCCCAAGGGAAGCAATTTTTAAACGAGACCTGACTACTTTCATTCATCCTTTCAGTCACCATATATTATGCACCTACCAGGTATAAAGGGCTCTAAGAATTAGGGAAAATACAAAGATAAAAATACAGCTTCCTGTCCCCCAATGAGCCTGTTTTATACAACAAATAATGAGGTAGATTTCATTATGCTGAAGCATTTTACAGCCTAAAAATATGTCGGCTCAAAAAGATCCTGGGAAAATCAATGCAAGATGGAGTCCTATCAGGTTATTCAGGAGAAGTTAGAGATAACCAGAGGATATCTCTAATCTTTTGAAATTTATGGTATGAATACCATACCGCAGGCAAGCTCTCCAATATAACATCTGAGAAAAAGATTCCCAGGCTATGTAAACCAGAGACCTGCCACGGCATGCCATCTCCTTAAGGAGGGGACAGCCTCTGTTCTTGGGCAATACAGAAATAATAGAGCCCATCAGAGCAATGACCTTGCTCCAGATGCTTCCTAGCATTGAGCTGCATAGTTGAGTGTGGTACTGGGTCCCGACACTCTCAAATATACTCCTCCTCTCCCCTAGAAACCAGCTTTGAGAATGGGTATGGGAGGGATGCAAGAAGAAGCACAAATTCTCAAGGAAAATATTTACAGAAACACTTCTCCACTCCCCTTATCCCCTTGTGTTCCAGTTCGTGCTCTCCCCTTTCCCACTGGGCACCCATGGCTTAAAGAGTGCCTTTCCCTATTATCCCTGAATGCCCTTGTCTAGGATAAATGTGCATCAGCTACGGTTGGTGCATCATTGTCTGATACAGTCAGACTTGGAGAGTGACTTATAGGACAACCTATGTTTAGGGTACAAAGGTCATCTTTCCTAGAACTCTTCCCCAATCTACCATAGCTTTGTCTGCATCATTCACTCTTTGAGTGGACCTTCTCAGTAACCTTTTTAAGCCTGAATGGCTGTGTCAAAGATGATATTTGCTTAAAGAGCTTTCTGTTTTGAAGCCAAAGGTTAACAATTTGCTATTGTAAAGGATAATAAGGGGGAAAAAAATCAACCCTGTGTGCCCCTTGCAGGCAATGCTTTCTTTTAAAGGGCAATGGCAATAACAAGTGAAATTCATAACCTGACATTTATAAGGTTTGTGAAGCACTTTATAGATATTATCTCATTGGAGTCCCACACAATCATGAGAGGCTGATTCTAAAAATATTATTACTTTACAGTAGAGGAGATTGAGGCTCAAAAAGGTTGAAAATTTGGTTAATGGTCATGCAGCAAGTTAATGCTGAAGACAGAATTTGAATCCAGATTTTAATGACCCTTCTTAAGCTCTTACTCTTTTCCACAAATTCCAACTCTTTTTAATCAGGAAAAATAAATCAATGAAATGTGAAGGTATTCTCTAAACATATGGTTAAAGTGCAGGGACTAGAGTGAGAAAGACTCATCTTCCTGTGTTCAAATCTGGCCTCAGCCCTTAGTAGCTGTATGACCCTGGTCAAGTCACTTAACCATGTTTGCTTTTGTTTCCTCATATGTAAAATAAGCTGGAGAAGGAAATGGCAAATATCTCCATTATATTGGCTAAGAAAATCCCCAATAGGATCACAAAGAATCCAACATTAACTGAAATAACTGAACAAGCACAACAACAAAAATACAGACCAAGTATTGAATTCATCTCAACAAATGTGCAAAATTTCCAAAGACACTCACCCTGAGTATTTACTAAAATTTAATGGAAAATTTAATGGGAAAGTCCATTAGATATTTAATCCCATCAACACCCACTGAAATGAGTGGAAATACTATCTGGTTATCCAGGAGCAGAGTTAGCAAAGACCTCATATTGGAATGTTAAACAAAGAAGCTATGTACATCTCTCTTTTTTCCATAAATTAATACAATAAACATTCTCTGTCTCACTTGGGCATCTGGTTTTCACAGCCTTCTGTCCAGAACAGATCTTTTCTCAGGGATCCTATAAGCTAAGGCAAATAGCACAGTCTGATTTTCCTATCATTCTCAATCTGGGAGGATAACACATCAAAGAAAAAAAAAAGCAATAGTCCATGCTCCCTGCTGCTTTATGTCATGCCCTAGCCCCTGGCTTGTTAAACAAACAACTAAGGATATCAACTCCTCCCAATGTCTTCTCATTTTCCCATAACCTAAGATGTTTGAGGTACTCAGATCAGAGCTTCTTCAACCATCAAAGATTTTGTTTTTCAGAAGTAACAATCTGAACTCCAGTTTTCTTCCAATTTCAGTTTCTTGAGGATGGGATGGTGGAGGTGGAGAGAGAGCAGGGGGAGGAATTCCAGAACCAGAATGCTTGAAAGCCCATACAAAACTGGAAACCAAGAAAGTAGATAAACTTGCCTAAGTTCACACAGGTGGTTAGTGGCAGAGGCAAAATTCAAACACAGGTCCTCTAACTATTAAATCTTCCACTGTCTTGCTCCTATCTGGCTTCAGATAAAATGAGATAATATTGTAAAGCATTTAACACAATGCTTGGCACATAATAGGTTCTTTTTAAAATGTTTATTCCCTTCCCTTCCCTTTCTGACTACTCTTACTCAAGTAAAATGCATTTATCTAGAGCATTAAGATAAAGTCAGGTCAGCAATCATTTATTTTTAATAGTATTTTATTTTTTGAATGCAAGATAGTTTCCAAAATTTACCCTTGCAAGAGAAAGGGAAAAAAAATAAGCAAACAACAAAAAATGAAAATACTAAGCTTTGATCCACAGTCTTCATAGTTCTCTCTTTAGATGCAAAGTCTATTGGAATTGCCTTCAGCAAGCATTTATTAAGCACTTACTATGTATAGATCTGGTCATGTCACCCACTTAATGAACTCCAAGGGTTTTGCCTATAGGAACAAATACCAAATACTCCATTTGGTATTCAAAATTCTTCCTAATCTGATCTCTTCTTACCATGTCTGTCTTGTTCATACCTTATTCACTAATATGTAATACTGACCACATGGCTGTTCCACAACCAAGATACTCCATGTCTCATCTCCCACCACTTTCTTTCACTGTCCCCCATGTCTGATTTTTTCTCCCTTTTCTATTCCAACTACTTATCTCCCTGACTTTTTTAATGCCTTCCTTTTGTTAATTATTTTCTATTTATTCTATATATAGTTTGTTTTGCATATATTTGTTTGAATGCAGTCTCCTAAATTAAATTGTAAGCACCTTTTTGTATCTTCAGTATTTAGCACAACACTTAATAGATGTGAATAAAAATTTATTGATTGATTCCTAGGAATAGTGCTAAACTCTGAAAATATACAAAAATAAGATAATCTTTGCCCTCAGGGAGTTTATATTCTAATAGAAGATAACATATCAAAGAAAGCTCAAAAGGATAGAGAAAAAGAAAGTACTCAGAGGTCATGATAGAGGAAGTAAAAAATGGAGCCTAAAGAGAAATGAAGGCTCTTTAAAGTGGAGGCTATAGGAGAATCGGAATCAGAATCAGAGGAAGAGACTGATTACTTTGTAGTATGAGAAGTCCTGGGTGGAGTGAAATTCCAGGATGAGGAAGCCTCTGTGGCTCTGTAGAGAAAGTCCCAAATAGAGACTGAAGAGTAGAGCCAAAAGGAAATAAAGGCTTGCAAAATACTTTATAATTGTCTCATTTTATCTTCACAACAACCCTAAAGGTAAAAGTTATTATTATACCCATTTTGCAGATTAGAAAACACAGAGGTCTCAAAATCACACCGCTAAAACTGTCTGAGACAGAATTTGAACTCAAGTCTTCTGGATTCCAGATCCCTAAGAGGGACACTCTTAGATGGTACATTGGGTAGAATGCTGATCCTAGAGTCAGGAAAACAGGAGTTCAAGTCTAACTTTAGAATGTATGACCTTAGGCAAGTTACTTCACCCCTATTGGGGATAATAATTAACAGCTACCTCCCAAAGTTGTTGTAAGAATCAAAATAATTATTATTATTATTATTTTATCCACTGCATTATCTAACTTACTAAAAAGGAACATGTTATACAGGGAAATACATGGATTTTTTTTTCTGGTATAAAGGCATAACATCTCATGACCCAAATCTAAAAGACCATTATTTGTAATGAAGAAAAATCCCTCTCTCCAAATACTTCTGATGACTACTCATATCTATTGTCCTTGGGGGTGTTGGGAAGCACCACTGCAGAAAAACAGAATGTGAACAGATTGATGTTTCCTGCTGGCCACTGACCATCTGGACTCTCCCGGAGGTCTGAGATCTGTACTGTCTCCATCAGATACCTTCCCTGTTTCAGAGTGACCACAGAGGATTGCCTTCCCTGGGCACATTTATCATCAACCCCCATGGCACAAACAGAGCGCACAATAGGCTAACTCATTTATTTCCACTCATTTATTGATGGCCTTTCATAACTGGGTTATTAAGTCATCAATAACTTAGGGGAAATAAATGAATGGGTCCCAAGCTAGGCCAGAGTATATATGGGATATAATCTCAAAGCATCATTGTGGAACAGAAGAAGGACCAAGCAGTTCTAATACTGGATTACCAATGTCATTTGCCCCACCTGGGGAAAGGAGTTAGTTCTTCAGATATTTCTCTCTAATTAGGATCTAATTTATTCTGAAGCAAAGGAGCAACACCAATAAAAATATTAGTCTATAAGATAAAATGGTGAGGGTAGGGGAAGAAATGGTTAATTGTGTCAGCAATATTCCAAAATAGTACATAAGCGATCTCTCCCGCCTGGCTGACAAAGGTGTCCTTGCAAGTTTGGTTGATATCTCTTGCCTCTGTGCCTCTGGAAACTAGAACTAAAGTTTTCTGTTTCTATATAAATCCCATAGCTCCAAGTAAAATATTGTGTGTGCATACAGTAGATGTTTAATAAATACTTGTTAAAAAGGAAAAATGGTCCTTGTATTTAGTGATTACTATGTGCAGACAAAGAAAGGAAGGGAATGGAGTATGGAAGGAAAAAAGGAAGGAACAAAAAAAAGAAGGGAAGAACAATGGACCTATAATTCTTAAATTTCTGTTTAGTGATCACTGTCCTGGTTTAAAAAAATTATAGTAGGCACTCAGTAAATATTTCTTGCTTTACTTATTACATAGATTGTTGATTAAGGACATTCCTCAAATATTGAAATGATTCTTGGAATCCATCCTAGTACAATAAGTATTTACTTGTTCATAGCTTAGTACCTGAAGGGCACTATCATACGTGCAAGGAATTCAAACACCAAAAGCAAAGGACTTTCCTTGTAGAAGCTTACATTTTACTATAAAAGTCTCAGAGTAAAATGAGCAGAACCAAGAAAATGTTGTATAGAATAACAACAATATTGTTTTAAGAACAAGTTTGAGCAAATAAGTCATTCTGACTATATGAATATCCAAATTAACTACAAATGACATATGAAGGAAGACGCTTTCTGCATCAGATAGAAGTGTATAGAGAATAATTTTACATGTGTGTGTACATATTTGTGTCTAATTTGTGTGTGTGTGTGTGTGTGTGTGTGTGTCACATATTCAGAAATAGCCATATCTAGCATGGAGTGGTAGAGGTAGTAAAACAAAAAAGGAAAAGATTTTATGTGATAATTTTATTATACATTTAAAAGGAATAACAAATTGTATATTGACTATTGACTTGCAGTTTTATATGCAATCATCTTTTTTAAACTATAATGTTATAGAAATGCTTGCTTTATTTCATAAATTAAAAATAAAATAAATGTTTTTAAAAGAAACTAAAGTGTAAGATACTATTAACATGAATGGGGAAAATCCTTTCTGTCCCAAAATATTTCTAGTAACATTTTTAATAATAGGAGAAAGAGAGAGAAGAGATAGGAGAGAGAAGAGAGAGAGAATATATAGAGTAATTTTGTCAAATGACTAGAGTTATATTTATGTGTACATATTATATGTGCATATATGTATATACTTAATATGTATATCCCCACCTATGTATATTTATATGTACATGCATGTGAGCATATAAACATATACTGTGGTATATAAATATAATGGAATATTTTTAAATATTCTAAAATATTAAAAGAGTGCTGTTTTTAAAGTCAGAAAATCACAATTCAAATTCCACCTCTGATGTTCACTACCTATGTAGCTTTTGCAAATCACAATCATCTATAATATATAAGAAATAAGAAGAAAAATATAAAGAAAAAAATATAAAAAATAAAGAAAAAATATAAAGAGAAATACTGGAAGACATTTATTAAATGATGGGGAGTTAAGAAAGCAAAATTCAAACAAAAATATATACCTTGGCAACAACAATCTCAACAAGAAGGAAAACACAAGCAAATCAGCATCTATACTGTACACTTTTGGAACTCTAAGAAGGATTGTAATATATTTGTAAAATTTCTTAATAAAAACTCCTTCAATATTTGCAAAACATACCTTAAGGATACTACAAGAAGATTACTTTCTCACTAAAAAGGAGAAGACTGATAATCAAACAGCACATGATAAACAACACACAAAATCACAGAAACACTTTTGGGACAAGTAGACATCACTCTACTGAGAAATAATAAAGCTAGGTAGCAGGTAACACAATTGGATTTATAAAAGGTGACCAAGAGAAGCTTAGCTAAGAAATAGCTCAAATCTAAGCATGGTCCTCTGTGGACAATATCCACATGAATTAGGCCAACAATATGTCAACACAGAAGCTTTGAGTAAAGAATTAAACAATATAAATGTGTTTAAGGCAAGAGAAGCTTCATAAGTTTTCTGCCTCCTGATCCCCAAACTTGGATTTGCATAAAAGGAACCTTGGCTAGTAGATACATCTGAGATACCAATATAAACAATTGAAGAGTTTAAAGGAAGAGAGAAAGAGGAAGAGAGAGGAGGGAGAGAGGGAAGAAGAGGGAGAGGGAAAGGGGAAGGGAAAGAGAGGGAGAGAGAAAGAGAAAGAAAACCCTACAATGCAGAAGCTTGAAAGTACTATAAAGTCATCTGGTCTAATTTCCTCATTTTTATCAAGTGAGGAAACATATTGAGAGATTAAGGAATTTTTCCAGTGTCACATAGTGAATACTCTAGTAGCAGAACCAAGACAAACCCAGATCACCACAAATCCCTGTTCAAGAAAAATCCTTTTAAGTTCTTGTTCTCCTAAAAACAGAGGAAAACATTCATCAGACATAAACCTATCAAATTTATGTGGATCCAGCTGAGATATTTTTATTTTTTAAAAAAATCCCTATTCAGAAAAACCTTCTAAGTTCTAGTTGTCTCTATGAAACAGGGGGAAACATTCATCAAAAATGAACCTTTTTCCATTTATGTGAGTCCAGCTGAGACATTTTTACTATTACAGCAAAATTCTAGCAACATGTGGCTGCTTGAGAAGTGGTGATATAGAGGGAACTTGCAAAGGCTACACACTGACTAGGAAGAAGCCAGTTTCTGCAAATCTATCACCTACCCTGGGTGGGAACACCCAGTGAGGAAAGTGCAGAAAGAGAGAGAAATTGAACTGGATGCCCTGCCTTCCTTATAATGAGTAGTGATGAATTTGACCCTTGAATAACAAGGTGTACTATTCCATCTCAAGCAAAATGACATGAAAGCAAAACTAGAAATACTTGAAACATTTGAAAATATTCAGCAACAAAAGAAAAAGGTTGAGAGTTTTGTTTTCATTTCATTATCTTCTACTGTCTCTTAGACAAAGGATAAATGGCAGCAGACCACATTTAGCCTTCCCATTATGTTTTGTGGGAATGGGAACCCAGACTCTATTGTCACAGATCAACTGTATTATCAAACATCCCTTTTGGAAGGCACATATCCTTTTGGATTCAGTTCATGGTCATTAACAAGCAATAAAATGATTTGACAACGAGTAATCTAGAAAAGCAAATTAAGCTGAGCTGATCTGAGAACAGATTCTGATAATGTATGCATATATTGTGATTTGTCTTACATTTGTCATCACATATATAAAAGAATATTCATGTGATTATTATTAGAATGAAGAATAATGATACCACTTAGCAAAGAAAAATGTGAATCCCACTAAGGCAAAGAAGGAAAATGTTAAGATTTGGATGTTTTTTAACCATGATGATAATTATGAGCTGATTGGCTCTTAGAAATATCTTCTCATAATATATAAATTAGAAAGTAGGAAAGGTATTTTTTTAAGTCACAGAGTAGCCTTCTTTCCATACCAGAATCCTTATTGCCATTTGTTTCCAAAGCTCCTTATATTTTCTCCTCCTTTATTTTACATTCTCATATGCCTCTTTCACATACACATCAATTATATTTTTCTTTTTTTGTCCTCTTCTTTTTTATTTTTTCTTTCCCTAGCTATGAAGGAGCCTGAAGGAGAAGGAGGTGAATGCCTTCAACTTATCATAGAAACACTTGCTACTATATAATTCAGGACTAGAAAGAGAAGATAGCAAAAATTGCCCATGGTCTTCAATATCATTCTTCCCTCACAAAGGAAAGGAAAGCAAACTGGGATGGTAATTACTAGAATTATATCATTCCTTTAGGGATGACCTTTTTTGTAAGCAGTAAACAAATACCATCTCATTTGACAAAAGTAAAGTGAAATATTCCCACTACAGCAATTTAAAGAATATCATTTTTATTGATGTTAGAAAATGATACTACTTGGATGCTTAATAAAAGAAGAATCATTTGTAAAAGTAAACATTGAATCATTCCTTTAGAGTGCTTTCCACATAGCAGGGTCTATGAACTAATTTGTATGACAACCTGTTCTTTAGATGAACATTTCTCTTCTGGGGAATTGCAAGATTAGTAAAATAGAGAGATACACACTTGCACACATATGTACAAGTATAAAAACACTTAGATACAAATTCAGACACACACATTTACACACTCACATATCCATACATGAACATACACACGTAAACTAAATCTTTCATTTCATTGGTTTAGGAAACTCCTAGTAAGAAAATTTTCCATCAATGTAGTTTGGCACTTGATCTGAAAACTATGGTCTTAAAGCAGGAATTCTTAAGTTTGGGCCATGATCTTTTTCTTTTTTTAAATGTATTTTGATAACTATTTCAATATTCCTTGGTAATCTTATATTTTTATTTTATGTATTTGAAAACATTATTCTGAGAAGAGGTCTATAGGCTTTACTGAGTGTAAAATGAATCCATTAATTAAAATTTAAAAGTTAAGAATTCCTGCCTCAGAAAGTTCCTTGAGGGTCACTGAGTACACTAGCCCAAGGTCAATGTGTGTCAAAGACTTGAACTGAGGTTTTTCTAGTTTAAGACCAACTTTCTAAGTACTATAGAGAAAAAGAGAAGAATGAAGGGAAAAACAGACAGTTGGAAGGAAGGGATGGAGGGAGAGAGGTAGAAAAAAGAAAAGAAGAGGAAAATAGACAGATTTTACTTTGTATTCTCAAGATTCTACCTTTTCTCCAAGAAAGAATCATAAAGGACTAAAAGAGAATGACTTTTAGACTTCTCATATCTGGGTCCTAAGAATTCTTTTTTTAAAAAAATTAACTCAATCTTAAAAGGTTTTCGGTCTTCTTGGTCAAATATCCACCCAGGTCATAGTCCAGATTCTTACAGTATTCCCAATAGTGGGATCTGGAGGTTGACCAACTGGAGTATGACGAGTTTTATATCACTTTCCCACAAAAGAATGGGGACGCCTTGAGGGTAGGAGGTATTTTTCATTTTGACTCAGCATCTAGTATAAAATGGCTTGTTGAATATAATAGAAAATAATGCATTGCCTTGAAAGGTAATTGAATTTGACATCTATTTTTACATTGAAATGTTATGTACCCATTATCTAATTTCTTTTTCACATTTCTTCTTCAGGAAGGAGATAATTTGGACAGAAACCCTACAAAGGCAGAGAGTGCTTGGCTTTTCCGAATCTGGTATGGTTTTGACCACAAGTATCCTTTGATTATTGCAATCTCATAAAGACCAAATAACATATGGCAAGTGGGTAAGTTAATTATTGAAGGATACAACTATTTTTTTATTTTAAACAAAACCAAAAAAGCAAAATTAAATCAAAGCCATGGTTAGCTGAAGAAGGAAAATTTGTTTTAAGAAAGTATTGACCTAGTAAAGAAAATGCCATAGCTGTTATTAAATGAGCCAGAGATTGAGGCAAAATCACCCAAAGGATCTCTGCCTCAGTCAGTTTAGCTAGTATATTTAAGGCACTTTAATCTTTTCTGATGCCAGAGAATGAAATAGGATAGAACTAAAGAATTGATCGATGGAGATTGGGTTGTTTTCACCTTTGTGAAAGAACTTGCTCTTGGATGTGTTTTTACACAGCACCTACTTAATTTGGAAGCTCATAAATCAGTATTAGAGTCTTTTCTTAGGGAATTATATATGCAGCCAAGACAAACCTATACCTTATCAAGAGGTTTAAGTTGTGTGCTCTTATTTTGTTCTCTAAAAAAGAAAAGGAAAAAGGACTAAGAACTTGGAGAATCCATTAAGTGTTAAATTAGGTGAGTGGTCTTGTTTCAATGCAGAATTTGGTGATGAATACCAGTCCCTCAAAAGTCTTTTCATTTTAAATGTCATTTTTTTCTGGCAATAAGCATAACTGTATTATTCATCTTTCATATGATTTGAAGAACTAAAACATTAGGGCTAAAATGTTTCACCATTTTAAGTTTCAGAGAACTTTCCATTTTCCAGCATTGTTTTTAAAAATTACAGTGGAAATGAATGAAATGTGCTTTTTAAAAAATGAATGCTATAGATTATTGAATAAAAAAGTCTGTCAAGATATAATCAATAATTATGTACATCAAAAGTCAGTAAAAGTGGAAGAATAACCAACAGCAAATGGGACATTCAAAGAATAGATGAAGAGAAATAGAGAATGCAAAATAAGAGGTAAGTGAAATAGAAAAAGAAAATAATAGTGAAGAAAAGAAGACAAATGAGAGAAATTGGTATAATGAATAAAAATTCAAAACCAAGGAAAATAAAGGTGGAAAGAAGCCAAAGAAAAGGTTTGAAAGAAACAAGAACATGAGAGAATGAAAATGAGAATGAGAAGAGACATTCTAGGAATTGCCAAACGGAAGACTCAGAACTCGTAAGTTTTTTTTTTCTTCATTACAATACTATTCTTTGGGTTATCTGTTAACTATAATCAATTTTTTTCTACTTTAAGGCATCTATTTTGTATATATTTTATAAATATAGATAAATATAGATTTTATAATATATATTTTCTAAATATATATTATTTCATATATTTTATAAATATATATTTTGATAAGCAGTTTATAAATTTCTGTGTGTGCATGTGTGTATATACATATATGTATACACACATATATATGTATAAATATATATATATATATATATATACATACACATACACATATCATAACTGGGGAAGCAATCTGGGAAGCAAACTGGGGAAGCTATCTTGATGGAAGAAGAGGCACCTGGCTGAGTAATGAAGGAAAATAAAATTTCTAAGTGGCGGAAAAGGATGGAGAGGTAGGTTTTAGTCATGAGGAACAGTTTGTACAAATAAACCTAAGTCAAAGATGAAATGTCAGGTTTGAACATTTTGACTGAAAACATGGAATTTCAGTTTGGAAACATGGAATTCTTAAAGAGAATCCAAATGAAATAATGCTGGGAAAATAGTTTGAAGAGGGACCAAAATATCAGAATAAGAAGTTTATATTTATTTATAGAGACAACGGGGGTTTTGATTGATGGTTTTTGATCAGGGAAGATGTTTGCCTTAGAATAGTTTGGCAGTTGTATCAAAAATTATTTGAGATGGGGAGACTGTGGGAAGCCTGAGAGCAACGAGATCAATTTGAAGGTTGTAATGATGGTCCACAAAGGAGGTGATAAATACCTAGAAAGGTGCTGGCTTTGTGAAAAGGGAGAAAATAGATGTGAGAGGTGGTATGGAAGAAGAATCGACAAAAGTTGATATCTGATTGGATATTGGGATGGGAGCAACGACTAGCAGGCCAGGAGATTTTTAGGAACAGCTAAATTTTCTGTGAGCCTCAACTCTGGGATAGAACTTCCTTCAGCCTTGTTGTATGTCCTGCATTCTCTAGGAATTGATGATTTCATAGAATATCACTAATTTAACTGAATTTCATCCTTACTACATTTGTATGAAAGCATCTAGAAGTAAATTTGCTCCAAATTAAAAATATTTGACTGGGGAGCCTTATAAAGTGTGGTATTTTGTAACCAATGTTGAACTTAATGCCGGAATAGGCATTAAAACTAGACTGACATTCTGTTCTTGTCTCTTGTCTGACCTTGGAGAAGTTAGCCAAACCCCCTGAGGTCCTGTTTCTTAACCTATAAAATGAATATAAAAATAGCTAAAGGACCTACAAAAAAGGATCAGATGATGTTTGTATACAAAACAACTCAAACTTCAGCTATCATCTACCACTATTATTATTCCTAAAAGGACAGCAAAATAGAAATTAAAAGAAGTCGATAAATAAAAAATACCTGTGCTAACTTAGATAATGCTATGAGGTACACTGTACCCTTGGGAAAGAGGCATGGTGTGGCACTACAGACCTAAATAATCAAAAAATAATCTAAAGGAATATTGATCATTATATAATAGCAATGCTAGCTAGATCATCCTTTTTTAAAGGATGAATGCACTTGATTTTCTGCTGATATGGATATCACATGGGAGACTCATGCCCTCATTTTTCAGAAAGAAAAGTCAGCCATAAGAGGTAGTTTGAAAAATTAGTATTCTCTTAATTCAGATATCATATTGGGATGAAATGAGGCACTTGCAATTCACTGGAAAAGTTAACAAAGGGAAGTTTACTTTGCAATAACAAAAATATACAAAAAGAAAATGGCAGCATGCTTTCTCCATATGGAAATGTTTCTGGTCATCAGGACAGGATATAGGCAAAAATATTTTCAGATGTGATCTTCAGAAACCCAGCAATCTGGGGCAGGGGAAGCATTGTCTAATTGTAAAGATTTTATATGTCCTGTAAAGACCAGGACATTATGTTAAGGAAAAGGGGCCAACCAAATCCCCTCTTTTTAGGGAAAATTAAACCCTGTTGCAGGAGAAAAGGAAGAGGGATGGACCTAACATATGATGGGAAAACTGTCACAGATATTAATCTCATTCCAGGGATAGGAAGCTTGGGGTATTTCTTTCATAGAGAAATGAAGCCATTTGCCATAGTCCAGAGAGAGGTGTAAATTTCAGATTCTGAGCAGTAATACTAAATTCAGATGACTTCATTGATTTTGTCTTACCTTTCCCAAAAGATTTAATTTGCACATGACTTTTGACAGACTCACAAAATTAAAGCGGATTTACATCTTACAAAGTAATATCTCTCCCTTTCAATCTGGGGGTAATTTTTCCTCCAGTCCAGTCATTTCCAGAAATTGCAGCA
Organism: Antechinus flavipes; assembly: GCF_016432865.1. Lineage (NCBI taxonomy): Eukaryota > Metazoa > Chordata > Mammalia > Dasyuromorphia > Dasyuridae > Antechinus > Antechinus flavipes. Next base: position 50,026,507 of record NC_067400.1, read on the forward strand.
TTGCCATTTTTGTACAGATGTGGCTTCATTTAAATATGGTTTGTGCATTATATGCTTAGAATGTATGTCTGGAGAATAACTTTCCAACCAGTTTTCTATTCTGGGGGCTCTCTTTGTAGCCACAAAGTGAGCCACTACTGTGTGCTGTAAAAGATGCTTCTTTTCTTTGAAAGATAAATGGTCCATTTGGACTTTGTTCTACTGCCCTTCTATAGTATATTGTGGTTCTTTGTTGATAGGTTTGCAAATGTTTTGTTTTATATTTACATTTATTCATATTTTATCATTTTAATATTTTTGTTTTCCCAAATATATGCAAAGGTAGTTTCACCTTTGCAAAACCTTCCAAATTTTTCTCCTTCTCCTCTCCCCTCTTTTCTCCCCTCCTCAAGACAGAAAGCAATCCTATATAGGTTAAACATGTGCAGTTCTTCCAAATATATTTCCATATTTGTCATGCTGTGCAAAAAAATCATATCAAAAAAGAAAAAAAATACAAGAAATCAGGAAAAAAGAAGAAAATAAGCAAAAAATGGGGAAAATACTATCCTTTGATCTACATTCAGTCTTTATAGTTCTTTCTCTGGTATTTTCCATCCCAAGTTTATTGGAATTGTCTTGGATCACCACATTTCTGAAAAGAGCTATATCCATCACAATTGCTCATTACATAATCTTACTTTTACTGTATACAATGTTCCCTCAGTTCTGCTCATTTTACTTAGCATCAGTTCATATAAGTCTCTCCAGGCATTTCTGAAATCAGCCTGCTTATCATTTTTATAGAACAATAATATTCCATTATATTCATATACCATAACACATTCAGCCATTCCTCAACTGAGGGGCATCCACTCAATTTCCAGCTCCTTGCCACTACAAAAATAAATCATAATTCTTATATGCTATGAATTATACCAATCCAATGATTAATGATTAAGCATCTATTGGAGAACAAGACATCATGCTAGGCACAAGGAACACAAAGATAAAATATAAGTCAATTTCTTTTCTCAAAAAATTTACATTCTAGTAACTTCTAAAAAAAAAAAAAAACATTTTTTGAGAGCAGAAATTGTTTCATTTTAATTTTTATAACCCTAGCATCTGGCATGATTCCTGGTACACAGTAGGTTTCTAATAAATGCTTGTTAAATTAAAATGAATCATAATGCAAACAGATACAATATATATGGGATTTTTTGTGTGTATATATCAAAATATGCATATATAACAATTTAAAGAGAAAAAGAAAAGTATTAAGAAAATCAAAAAGATTTTCCCTGGGAAGTGGCACATTAGCTAAATCCTGAAGAAAGTTAGGAACTCTAACATGCTGCCTTATACCCACTCCTCCCACAGAAAAAATTCCTCCAGTCAAACACTTAAAATTGTATTTTGCCATTGATAATTATATCTCTTAAAACATTAATGTGCAACAATATGTTCTTTTTTAAGAGATATCCATTTCTCCTTAGTTTCACAAAATAATTATTATAACAATCTATCACCATTATGTCATGAACTTAAAAATTTTTTTCTCAAAGTATTAAATCCTTCTCACTTGTCCTCATAGTTTTATCAGAGAAAAATAAAAGTAGGATAACATGCCCTCATTTTTTCAGCTTAGAAAAGTGAGAAAAAAAGTGATTTACTTAAGATAATAGAATATCCAGATTGGCTAAGATGACAGGAAAAGATAATGATAAATGTTAGAGGGGGTGTGGGAAAATTGGGACTCTAATGCTTTGTTGGTAGAGTTGTGAAATGATACAACTATTCTGGAGAACAATATGAAATTATAAAATTGTGCATCCCCTTAGATCCAGCAGAGCCATTACTGAATCTGTAACCCAAAGAAATAATAAAGGAGAGAAAAGGACCCACATGTGCACAAATGTTTGTAATAGTTCTTTTAGTGGTAGCAAAGAACTGGAAAATGAGTAGATGCAAATCAATTGGGGAATGGCTGAACAAGTCATGGTAAATGAAGTTAATATAATATTGTTGTTCTGTAAAAAATGATGAACAAGCTGATTTTAGAAAAGTCTGGAAAGATTTACACAAACATGCTGAGTAAAACAAGCAGAACTGAGAATATATTGTATGCAATAACAACAAGAATGTGCAATGATCAACTATAAAAGATTTGGTTCTTCTCAGTGGTTCAGTGATCCAAAGTAATTCCAATAGACTTTGGACAGAAAATGCCATATGCATCCAGAAAAAGACCTAAAGAGACTGAATGTAAATCAACAATGCTATTTTCACTTCTTTTTTCTGTTTTTTATCTCTCCCATGATTTTTTTCCTTTTGCTCTGATTTTTCTCTCCCAACATGATTCATAAAGCAATTTAAAAATTAATAAATTTACAAGAAAATCAAAAAAGGTGATAGAGAATCTTTACCAGGACTGGAAATCAGGCCACATTATTCATAAACAGATGATCAGCATGCTAAATTCCCAAAAGTTTTTCTCTCTTTCAATCATTCCAAATTATTTCTCTTATTTAAATATTTGTATATATTAGTTACACAAGATAAGAATGACCTTTTCCAAAAGAGAAAGTCTAAAGAGATATAGTATTTATCTTTCTGGAACCAATTTGTGTGGGTAAAGAAAGTCTGAAATTAACAATGAATTAGCAAGTTAACAAACTACCAAGATCAAATAAATGTCATATCATGGATGGAGACATATATTCATCTTTCCACCACTCTATTTGGAACAGAGTCACAAAGGTTTTATTTGATGCATCTCATATGTCTGTCTCTGTTTCTTGAGTTTAAAATTGCAAAGAACTTCACCATTATACACAATGGAGAGGAAGATATACAGGAATGTAAGCCTGTAATTCCATGACCAAAATGAACATCATTGTGGAAGCTACTTCTCCTAATGTACATGGGCAATGCATCTATAACACAAATTTACAAAACTGCCTGGGAAACTGATGGGTTAAGCAAAGTTCCCAGAGATACCTAGGAACAATATATCAGAGAGGCAAGATTTGAATCCACATCTTCCTAACTTCAAAGCTTGTCAGTCTTCTATCCACTAAGCCAATTGCCTCTCCAGTCTTTAATTTATTTTCCTATTTATCTTTTGGTTAAATTTATCTTAATTTAAAAGATCCACAACAATAATTGTTTGTGTGATCTAGGTCTCTAAAGCTAATTTAAATTAGGTTTTCTATTAGTATTCATATGCTACCATTCATTCAATATATATTTATTGTTATTTTACCTTCTATAGGACTTCATAACATAATTTAGTTTTCTTGTTTATCTCTTTTTATCATGTCTGGCTTTACTATTGTCTTGCTTAATAATTGCAATCTCAACTATTTTAGATTCACTTGAAACATAATAGATTCTTTTTTAGCCTTGATCTTAATTCTCTGTGATTATGTTTCAAATGTGTTTCTTGCAAATAATATATTGATAGCTTTTTAAGTCATTTCTCTCTCTCTCTTTCTCTCTCTCTCTCTTTCCCTCTCTCTGTCTCTCTTCTCTCTCTCTTTCCTCCATTTAAGGGGTTAATCAGTGCTATTTACATTCATTATAGTGATTTTAGGGGTATTTTTCTTACAAGAGAGCCTATAATAATGCTTCCTTTTAAGCCAACCACTCTCTCCTTTATTAAGGAAAAATAAGGTGATAAAAGAAAGGAAGTGGGATAAATACTAATGACGATAAGAATAGCACATTGTCTCTAAATATTAATATCTATTTTATATTGTGCCTTGAGGTTTGCAAAGCATTTATGTTTGTTATCTCATTTGACCTATAAAAGTATGAAGTTGACAACAACTACTATTTAAGTTCAGCAAACATTTATACATGCATACAGAATAGAGGTAAGGCATCAGGCAAAGTTTACAGTTACCACTGTCAAGCGCATTCTGATACACAAAAAATGAATATTCATGAACCTTTTACCTTGCTGTGCCACCTGTCCCTACTGGAGTTCAGTATAAATTGTGTAATTCACACTGAGCAACAGGCTCCATTTTGACTTTTTTTACTCAGGGCTCAAAATAAATGAATGCTACTTCCTGTCATTTGGTCTGGATCACCAACTATTAGAGTTAGAAGGGATCTCAGTTAGTCATACCTGAATAAAAATCCTTACATCACATACAAGTAGGCACTTTCTCTATGCTTAAACACAGTGAGAACAAAGGTATTATACCCTGAGTAAGTATGTTGAAAGAAAGAAAGAAAGAAAGAAAGAAAGAAAGAAAGAAAGAAAGAAAGAAAGAAAGAAAGAAAGAAAGAAAGAAAGAAAGAAAGAAAGAAAGAAAGAAAGAAAGAAAGAAAGAAAGAAAGAAAGAAAGAAGGAGGAAAAATACTAATAGTCATATATCTCAGGGAACCATCCATGTCTAATGCAATTTATTCTGATGGGTTCAAATCTTAGATCTAATAATTAGACTTGTGACTTGGGTCTCAGACTTTTTGAGCCATATCTATAAAATAGGGATAATATTCACATTTATTCCAAGTAGTGTTGTGAGAAAAGCACTTTGAAACCCCCCAAAGTGCTATATGGATGTGAATTGTTATCATTTATGTTTGTAATATGGAATGATCTATGCTTCTTCTGACAACAACTTAATGATTTGTTCATAAGAACTTTCATTGGTATTTCACCAAGCTGCTGCATGATATCATGGAATCATAAAATTCAGAACTCTAAGTGACCTTAGAGGTCATTGAATCTATCCCCTTTATTTTACAGATAAGGAAACTGAGGCCTAGAAAGATCATTTTTGTCATTTGTTCTGCTAATGTTTGGGGGAAATTGTATTTTATTTTACTTTGCCAATGAGTGTGAAGAAAAGTGATAGGTGATGACCCGTGGCTTTTACATATTGAAATGTTTGATAGACTCAAAAATTAGGACCATTGGAGTAGACTGGTGTTTCCCAGTATGACTGTATTTGTACTCTATGGAATATTTCCATCCATAAAATATTATTGTTGAAGAAGGAATTTGGAATTAAGGTAGAGGATCAGTGAGGGGAGGGAGAGAGATAATGGGACAATATTCTGAGAAGAAAAAAAATGTTTAGCATTTATATTTTGACATTTGTCAAAGGGAATTTAAAGAAACATTTGGGGAATTGAGGTACTTTCCATGTCAAAATGCTGTTCTCTTTCTGTCACTGTGCCATTATATGCTTTAAGGAAGTAAGAAAGGTTAACTTCTTGTGTCATTTTTATAGAAATATTTTATTTGAATTTTGTTTAAACAATATTTTCACTCCCCAATGGCACTCCCTCATTCCCCTACCTTCCCTTGTAACAAAGAATTCTATTTAAGGAAAATAAATCAACTCACTGTCCATGGCTTCAACTCATTCTAAAATGCCATGACTGATGAAGACCTATTTGCCTACCATCTCCAATTTTCTGAAGTCAAGACTGGTCATTGTATTGATCAGAAGTCTGATGTCTTTCAATGTCAATTTCCTTTATATCATTGTGGTCAGCAGGTAAATTGTTTTCTTAGTTTTATTTGTTTTATTTTATAATACTTCGTATTAGCCTTCCCAAATTTCTCTGAATTCTTCATATTATTTGTAATTACTGATAGTTCATATTAATCTATGATGTTCATGGGCAGGAGGCAGTGTAGTAGATAGCATGCAAAATGTGGACTCAGGATGATGAGTTCAGAGTCTTAAGTATAGTTGGGACCCTAAGTCACTTAATTATATTTGCCTCAGTTTCCTTATCTGTAAATTGAGCTAAATTAGGAAATGGTAAACCACTCCAGTTATCTTTGCCAAGAAAACCCCAAATAGGGTCATGAAGAATGAAACTCTGAACATCAACATCACACTTTGTTCACCCGTTTCTCATTTGATAGGTATCCATTTCACTTTCAGTTCTCTGTTACCACAAAAATAAAATACCACTGCTATAAACAGTTTTACATATGCATTTCCTTCTCTGTTTGACTTTCCTGAGATATGTACACAATAGTGATATTGATAGACAAAAAAGTATAAATATTTAATAACTTTTTTATTACAGTTATAAATTGTTTTCTAGAATGCTTTAATCAATTTACAAGTCCACCTGCATTCATGTATTTGTCTTTCCACAAACTCTCAAATGAAAAAATATGTGTAAAGTGCTTAGCACAGCACCTGGAACATAGTAGGTACTTAATAAATGCTTGTTTCCTTCCTTCCTGAAACAATTACCAATTTATTTAAGTGTTTTTCCAGAAAAGTTTAAGGAAAATCTTTTTTTTTAAAAGCAGATGCCATCAAGCCTTGGACAAAGGATTAAAAAAAAAAAAAAAAAAAAAAGAGAACTGATTGCAAGCTTTGGGAACCGGGGCACTCAGGTAAATATAGTTCAGCATAGCCATTCTGGTTTTAATTAATGAAGAGGCAACAACATTGTATGTAAATGAGGATCATAAAACTTGTTATTGCTCAATTAATGGGTTCTATCCTCGTAAATTTATCCAACTCTATTTACTTAAATTTTTTAAAATTATATTTGTTTTTCTCTTCCTAAATGCTCAGCCTTAATAGACAATTGAAGCATCTCCCTATTTCAAATATTTAGCTACTCAATTTATTCCTTCAACAAACATTCATTAAGCACCCACTGCATACAACACATTATTTTAGATAGTTCCAAAAGCCAGTATTTTTCCTAGTGTAGTGGGGGAAACCCTAACCTGGGAATCAAGAAGCCTGATTTCTAGAGTCATTTCTAATGAGGAATGTTAGATGAGCAAATCATTTAATACCAGCAGACCTGAGTTTCCTCAGTTCTAAACTGATGAGGTGAGACTAGATGGCCCATAACCTAAAATGCCACAATAAAGGATTATCATAATTATTATCCTCTCATTCTCATCTATCAATGGGATTCAGATAAAAATGATCCTAAGATAAGTCCCTATCTGTTTTTTATTCTTTTATATTATCATAATATTTTATATTTCTATAAATTTTTACATTTTAAATATATAATATTTATATCATTTTATCATTCTTTTATAATAATAGAATAGGAATAGGAATAATAAAATAGAATTAGCATGTATTAAGCACCTACTATTATGCCAGGTATTATACTAAACACTCTACAAAGATTATCTCATTTGGTCCTTACAACAATTCTAAAAAGAAAGTGCTATTCTTAGCTTTCAAACTTTATACTGAGGCAGAGGTAAAGGGATTTGCCCAGGATCATACAACTAGTAAGTAGCTAAAGTAAAATTTTAACTCGCCTCTTCCTAACTCCAGATTCAGTGTTCTGTCTATTGTGCCTCCTAGCTTTCTCTATTTAATAATCTACTGACTTGTACTAATGAATGAATTAATTTCTATAGCTGAATAAAAGTATTAAAATGTAAACTCACTTTCTGTAGCATCATTGAAAGTATTCTTGTAAATTCTAGTAGCAGAAAAGACAACTGGAAAAATGTGCGTTATTTTGACCCTTTCTACTTAGTCTTTATATTTTGAAAGCCTCATTATTGGCAGCTAGGTGATAAAGTGGATGGAGTACTGAACCAAGAACAAAGAAGATCTGCATGAAAGTCTCAGATACTAGTTTGTGTGACCCTGAAACTCATTTATTTCTTCCTCCCTCAGTTTCTTCACTTGAAAAAGAATTACCTGTCAAGGTCACTGCAAGGCTCAAATGTGACAGTATTTGTAAAGATTCTTGCCAACCTTAAAGTGCAATATGAATGCTAGCTGTTTTTATTATGACCATTATTCCATGTAACTTGAAAATAGTGAGCATTTGGCATAATAGCAACTATTAAAAACTATATTCTTAAGGTTTTTCAGATCAGCAATAGTAGTCTGGTCAATGATAGACAACAATTCCTTCTATAATAGTAGTCTCCTTCCAGTAAAATTTATTTTTCATGAGTTCTCCAAGATATTTTTAGACTTATATTTATAGGATGAGTGTTTGTCATCTACCAGTCCTTGGAAAATGGTGATCTTCTGGTATACATAATTCTAACCAATGGATCATACCTTGCTAAATATTCAGTAGATGCTAAGCTTGTATTGCCTAAAGGGATATTTATACACAGTTCCATTTCCTGAAAGAATGTACATTGATCACTAAGTCTAGGCACCTAAAGGTAGCCCTTGAGTAATTTCTTGTGGCAGTGACCTAGTCCTGAATAACCAGCACAAACTCTTCTGTTTCCACAAACAAATCTGCCTAACTGAGCCATTTGCTTCGTATTTCTTTGTCAACAGATTGTTGACTGAGTTCACAAGCATGTCACCAATGGAAGGCTTTTTGTTTCTGTTCTTTGATCCTGGATTGTTGCTATTGCTGCTGGTATTTTCTTTTATAATTCAAATATATCTGTACATCAGGTGCCAAATATATTGCACGTTGCATTGGAGCCTGTAATATTTCCCAATACATCCCAGCTACCAGATTAAAATATAATTGAAAAATATTTAACAAAATATATAAAAAGATAAGAAGATAGAGAAAATATTAATATGTGGTTTTCTAAGTTAATATATGGGATCCTTATGTATGATTTAGGGTTCCTCTCTCCCACCACTCCATTTCTATTTGAATTTGAGATCACTGCTGTACATCATTAAGGCAACCAGAGAATTCTAAATTAACCACCATTTTGGAAGATCATTGATAAGTGGTAGTAAACAGAATAGTTAAGGACCTTGTGCTGGAGCCTCGTGAGAATTGGTAAAAGTTGCTAAGGAGTTTTACACTGAAGAAGGAAGCAGGTGACAGGATAGAAAAATTCAAGTTCTTGAAAAATCATCACATAGAAAAGGCTTTAAACCTGTCCTGCTTGGAGCTTGGTCAGACACTGAAAATGCCAATTTTTTCCACTGCATCCTGTCCTATCGCCAGTCATCTTGCCTTTTGCCTTGTCACTAGATTTCAATGACTTAGGAAGAGACAGTGAGGTTGACAATCCTGTGCAATTCCGCCTCGCTTAAATCCAATTCCTTCTCAAGGCAAGACATCACCTTGTGATGTCACTGCTCCACTTGGAAAATGAAGCATGAACAAGAACAGCTTACCCCAAGAAAAGGCAAACCTGAGTTTTATGTCAAGGGATGGCAGTGTGGGAAAATACTTTGAACAAACAGAGTCATTCAAAAGTAGAATTAGTTGACTAAGGAATTAAATTGAAGGCTCATTGGCTCACAGATCTAAGGCTCAGAAACCATCAAGGTCAACCCTCTTCTTTTACAGTGGAAGAAAGGGAGTTCTTCAAGAAAGACTAGATGTCCCTTGTATATGCATATATATTATATATATAAATGAATTATCTTGAAAATGTGGGAAGAGTTGTGTTAAATCATTACTTCTAACACTAAAATTATCTGTGATCTCACTGTTTATTAGCCAGATACCAACTTGAAAATGATAATCTTTATGAATCATGTGTCTGAAAAATGAATGTCACCACTAAATGATACTCAAGTATTTTTAGTAAGATCAACATGCAAAAAATTGCAACTAGACTCCAGATGTAAAATTGAGAATGAGAAATTTTCTTTTAAAAAAAAACATTTTATTAAAATGTAATATACTCTCAATGCTTTAATCAATCTATGATAACATCAGTTTAGATATTGAAACATACATATGTGCATAAATAGTATCTATAAGTACATATGTTATATTAAACACTTAAGCATCATATATTAGCAATTACTAAGTGATATATGAGAATATAAAAACAAAGATACAATCAGTATTTTTTAAAAAAACTTAATTCTCTTGGGGAAACAATATATATATACCAAGTAAATAGGATGAAAACAAAATAAACACATGATGCTAAAAATAATGTATATAATATGAGGAAAGACATAAGCAGCTGGAGGGGGAGGAGATTAGGAAGGCAAATAGAGGGGGACACCTGAAGGACAAGAAGGATGCTGAGGAGGAGGCAAGGAAGGAGTGCATTTCACACCAAGTATGATTCAAAACTAAGTCCCCCAACTTCAAATCCAGTACTTAGGACATTGCAACATACTGCCTTTTCCTTGAATTGCGGTCTAAAAAGCATGCATTGTATTATGTAGGCAATAGAGAGATACTGAAATAATTTGAGAATTATTGAGAGATATTTTTACAGCATTGGAATGACAGAATAAGAGCGCTCCTTGAAAACTTAGAGGATAGATATACCTTGGTTTCTTGAGTAATGAGTGAATCAGGAAAACCCATCCTTCTGAGTTCAAATCTGGCCTCAGACACTTACTTACTAGCTATGTGATATTGGCCAAGTCATTTGATCCTTTTTGCCTCAGTTTCCTCATCTGTAAAATGGGCTGGAAAAGGAAATAGCAAACCAGTGTCTTTGTCAACAAAACGAGGTCACACAGAGAATGAAATGACTAAATAACGTATCTTGATACTCTTTTCTTTAGGGGCAAAAATAAATTACCACATACTGTCTGTCAATTCTCCCCTTTGTGATCTTTTTCACCTCTCAAAATTAGGATGTTTTCAATTATCCCTTTCTTCTACATGGTGAAAGTTTTCTCCAAAGAGCTCTAGCAATCACTTGATTATATTGAAATATTCTATTGTTGGAATATGCTTTCTTTTCACAAGGCAAATGGATACAAGTACTACTTTTTAAATTATTTCTAAAACGTGAGAGATCTCATGAAATACCTGCCACTGACTAGATGATAATTGACTTTAAGTTCCTTAGTTTCTTCATTTGCCTTAATCACTATCATGTATGGACATATTTTTTCCGTGTGAGTTATTATGTTCCTATTAAATGAGACAGCCATAGTAATAGAGGTTAACCTTACTTTAAGCAATTCTGACATAAAAATCTGGATTTCAGAGGATTCTTAAGATTCAAATCCTCTATTATATCTCTGGTGTATTAGAACATAAAGGATTCTGTGAGATCAACTACTCTAAACTACTCATTTTATGGAGGAGGAAACTGAGACCCATCGAAGTAGACTGACTTGCCCCAAATCCCACAGGTAATAAATAATAAAGCTGGGGTTTGAATTGAGCTCTTTGGAGTTTAAATCCAATCTTCTTTCCATTAAAAATATATAGAAGAGGGGGGCAGTTAGGTGGTACAGTGGATAGAATGCTGGCCCTGAAATCAGGAGGACCTGAGTTCAAATCTAGTCTCAGACACTTAAGACTTCCTAGCTGTGTGACCCAATTGCCTCAGCAAAAAAAAAAAAAAAGCTATATATAAGAGGATTATTTATAAAATAAATCAAAATGAGCTATTTTAACCACTAAACATTCTCATGCATTCAAAATATAATTCAATTTACAAAAAAAGTCTCCATACAAAAATTTTTATAGAAATTTTGTATAGAGTTCATCTATAAATATCAGTCTTGTTCATTTCATTAAATACTATAGAATGCTAGATAATAGATTTAAAATTTTAATAGACCTTAGAATTCATCTAGTTCAACCTCCCTCAATTTGAAGATAGAAAAACTAAGTCCTTCAGAAGTTAAGGGACTAGATCATAGTCACAAAGATTGCAATCGGAAGAGCCAATATTTGAATGAGAATCCCCCATAGTTTGTACCCCACTGTAAAATGCTTCCTATTTTTAAAAAAGGCCAAAATTTGAACCCAGCTCTCCTGATTCCAAAGCTTGCCATCTTTCCACTCTACCATGTCTTTCTGTCTAAGGCTTAGGATGTCATTACATGGTCCTACATCCTAGGATATTGTGTATTTCTTCTAATATATTTTAAGTCTCATATTGCATTATGGTATGTTGGGTTAGGCCCTATTTCCAGTCATGCTGGAGTGAAATCTAGTGTGTAACTTCAGTAATTATCATCCACGTTAGTATTGTTCCAAGCACTAAGCCTGCATCTATCCATCCATTAACAACATGTTCTGTGGTTCCACTGATTGCCCTTAGTCATCTACATCATATTTCATCTCTTTCGATCAACCAAGATCTCTTCTATTATGTGCTTCTAGTAATTTTTAATGACAGTCACCCTGCCCTCTCTCATAGCAGCACACTCCTCAATCTCTCTAAACAAAATAGTTTCCCTCAGCCATAAATTAGTCATCACTTTCTCTTAAAGAAACTGACAGCCAGGAGGCACCATGCATTTCATTTTGGTTCTCAAGTCCTGAAGTAATATTGGATCATTTTGCTTTTCTGCTGAATTATATCGCAGTTTGGCTGGTGACTGATGGGGGCTGCAATCTAACGTGAGAGAGATGCACTACAATTTTTCAGCTTTACAAGGATATATTATATGTGATTATACATTTTATGCTATTTCTCTTCTACCTTCTTTGTTAGAGAGAGCTACTCTACAACTTATCAATTGTACCTTTCTGGTTATATTTATGAAGTTTTTTCATTAACACCATGCTACTAGTGGAGGACACCATTTTAAAATTTTATAAAATTGAATTAGATCTGGGAACAAGCAGCTATTATATGGCCATAATTTTACTGTTGGCGTTGTGGACAGTTGCTAATATTCTTCTACACATGGAAACTGAATGTGTCCTTTGGCTTCTTTATAATTACTGCTGCATTGCAGGGGTTTATTTCCTCTCAAATGGAAGAAGCCTTGATCCTTAGAGATGACCAATTTCTGTTTTCATTTTGCCTTCGATTCTCCATTTTCTCTGGATTGGATTGAGTTATTTTAGAAACAAATTATACACACACAGGTGATTATGTCTCTGCCATTTATTTTTAGAGCATGCTGGGTGATTAAGGGATTTGAAGCAAAGACTTTAGAACTTGGAGGCTTCTTTTCATCTTTGTATGCAGTAAAATGTAAGCTTCTGTAAGATGGAGAGTGTTTTTGTTTTTGTTTTTGTAGCCCTAGAAACTAGCACAGTCTCTGGCACACAATAGAGTGCTAAATGTATGCTTATTGAATGAGTGAATCGGTAAATCAATGAATTATTGGCCGTTGGCTCGCATACCTAACAGCAAGACAGGATGTCAGAAAACGCTAAGTTTGAGATTTATTGATAACTTTATGTGATCTTAGGGTACCTATAAGTGGTCCTCATGAATAAAAATGAAGAGCCTTTTTACCTATTTTGAGAAATGATTTGAAGGGGAGGTGAATGGTTACAAGATGACTCCATCTAAGAATGTCAAAGATTTTCTTTAAGAGATGGATCTTTGGGTCTCCATTTAGGATGAGAGATCCATGGATGTAAAGCAAATCTCATCAGAAGGCAAAAGTATTCTTTTATCTTTCAGTTCTCCTCAAGACAGCTATTTAGCAGGCCTTTGATATTTTGGTACTTTGAGAAATCTATAATTTCAACAATTACGTATTTCTTTCAAGATAACTGCCTAACCATACTTTCCCATCTTTCCCTTTTCCTTCCAACCACCCTCTTTCCCTACTATTCTTTCAAACCCTTTTTCCCCATTGTTTTTTAAAACTGACATGTTTCTGATGCCTTTTTAAGACACTTCATTCTCCTAGATCAAATGCAGAGTGAAGAGTGTCCCTCCCTCCAACCACCCTCCTTCCCTACTATTCTTTCAAACCCTTTTTCCCCATAGTTTTTTAATACTGACACCCTTCTGCTGCCTTTTTAGGACACTTCATTCTCCTGGATCATCTAGAGAGTGAAGAGCATTCCTCCATTTTTCCCTTTTCCCTCCTTCATTAGAGAATTAAGCTACGCTAAAGACAAAGTTTATAGTCACTTGGAACTGGATGACAGGCAAATGCTGCTCACTTTGCTTGGATCAGTAGCAAGTGCTCTTTGCTCTCTACATTTTCTATAAAGGAGTGTAAGTGGTTGTTCTTATCTTATTAAAAAATCTTCCCTAAGACATGTACTCAGTGCCTCTGTTTCTTTTAGTATTTCAGAGTTGCTAGTGTAGCACTTGGACTAGCTCTCCATTGCCTCTCAATCATGCTGTGTGACCAGCCCACCCCTATTTCTGCCCAGGTAACTTCTCAAAGATACCTTTTTCAATACCTTACTCATCTAAATCACTGTTGAGAACTCAGCAACCTGCTCAAACCCACCTTCATGTCATTCCATTACTCTTCTAGCAAGTCTGTGATTTTGAGCCTCCCAAGATAGTGATGTTCCCTGATTTATTAGTTTATAGCATCCCTGGAAGGATATTGGTGTCAAACACCCAAGCTTCTGCAGCAGCAGCAAGCTGAACGGGATGATTGAAAGCCTTGCACACTTTCCCAACTTAGTCTCCATTGGAAGGATTTCTAGCAGGGAATGAAGTGAATCTAACAAAAGGCATCGAGATTATAATTCATTTGGGGAAAAAAAGGAGCATAGGGAGACCCCTGCCCTCTTTCTTTCATTTGCAAAGCAGAAAGATTCCTAAGAGTGCAAAATACTGTTTTGGGTGATTATTCACTTACCAAGGCCAATGGATAAAGAGACATAACACATATCAGAGAAGCAGAAAAGGGGAGCTAACCTACTTCCCATCTTCGTTCACCATGACATACGGCCACTTTCTTGAAGTGTCCTAGGGGAAATAGGTAGCTATCCACTCCTATGTTTCAGCCACTGCTTATTTGGTAGCAGTCCATGGGGCAACTAACCACAGCCTAAAAGTTTCACTTATCAAGAGGGCCACATGTCTGGTCTGTGGAATCAGCAAGTGCCCTTAGCAAACAGTAGTCATGGTTTGGTACTGCATAAAGATCATAGGACATTGGAGCTGAAAAGGCCCATTCAGCTCAACCCTCTGTTTTTACAGATAAGGAAACTGAGACCCAGAGGGACTAATCTAAATAAAAAAATAGAGAAGTTTTGGATCTTGGTTATCCAGTTACTATTCCAGCACTTTTTCCACTCTAAAACTGACTCCTCTGGGATGACAAGGAAGTTGCCATGATCTCTTTTCTCTCTTTGTTCTAACCACCAACATCCAAAATAGAGATCTTTTCGCATCATCCAGCTTCAGTATATTTGACATTGGAGAAGGAAGTCAGGGTGTAAGGCACTTTCAAAGGCATCTTAATCCAACCCCTTAATTTTATAAATGAAGAAACAGAGAACCAGAAATAATACGTGGTTTGCTCAAGGTCACAAAGATCATAAATAGAAGAGCCAGGAAAACATAGCTTTTATTGACTTCAAATCCTATGCTATTTCCAGTATACTGGAGAGGAGGAAATGAACATCCAGTATCTCTATTCACAACCCTTAGCCCTCCTTTTCCTTCATGTTTCCTAAGCCAAACATTGCAGATAGTGATGAGAAATGAAATAAGAAAAGACTAATGGCTCAAGATTGTTTCTACTGTGTACAAAATCTTTCCAGATATTTGAGATTCAGAGCAGCTAGTTTGAGCAGAAGAAGAGAAAACTGGCCAATCTAAGTCTCCCCAAATTTCAACTCTCCCTGGCAAGAGAGATAGAATGCTTATTAGGGCTTAAGATTTTAGACTACAAGCTCTACTTTCCCCTCTTTTCTCACAACTTCACACTTGTACCTCCTAATTTCCCTGACCCATTAAGGCAACATTGAAACAGAATTCAGGTGGATCCTTCAATACTTTCCATTAGAATAGAGGCTAAGTATGTTGGGAGATGCTATAGGGGAAGGAACCACTCCAGAGGTAGCCAGGGTAGTCATCTCATAAGGGTAGATAAATTCCAGTGAAGAAAACTCTGTCAATCAATCAGCAACTATTCTGCAATCTATACCAATCAATCTCAGTAAGTATTAATATTAAGTGCTTACTATAGAGAACATATATTCATAAAATAAATACAAAGTAATTAGAGAAGGAGGACACTGACAATTGAGAGAATTAAAGACTTGATTTATATCAGTGGTTTTCAAACTTTTGTTTTCAGTATCTTTATCCTATTAAAAATTATTGAAGATCTCTGCAAAGTGTTTTTGTTTATCTGGATTATATTTATAGACAATTACCATATTGGAGATAAAAACTATTTTTGAATTTGTAGACCTTCTAAAAGGTTTCAGAGATCCCCAGGATTCTCTAGACCATACTTTGAGAACCACTGATAAATGATAATGCTTGACGTTCATCTTGAAGGAAGAGAGTTTCTATGAAGCAAAAGTATGGAGGGTATTTATTCCATAGGGAATGATAAGTAGGGGAGATGGGATGGAGAACTTTATAAAGCAAGATAACTACAGTGTTGAATGTAGAAATGGAAGGAGATGTATAATAAGTCTTTAAAAGCCAAGAAAATTTTATCCTATGGGAGCCAGCTAAGTTTACTGAGTAGGGGAGTGACATAGTCAGATTTTATTTAAGGAAAAAATCCATTGAGAAGACATGCTGAGGATGTTTCCAAGTAGAAAGAGACTTGAAATAGGAAGATCACTTGGGAGGTTGTGGTAATAATTCAGTTAAGAAATAACGTGGACCTGAATTAAGTCCATGACTATTGCAATGGAGAGATATGTTATAGGGTAGAAATGGCAATATTTGAGAACTAACTAGATATCTGGGATGAAGGAGAATAAGGAACAGAGATTAATGCCGAAGTTAAAATATTACCAAATAGTGGTACCTTTAACAGCAATGGGAACCTTAACATAGAGATGTATTTGGGGGGAAGAAATGAGTTCCATTTTCAACAAGTTGAGTTGGGAATTCACTGCAACATCCACTTCGAAATATTCAGTAGGTAATTGAGGATGTAGGATGGACTCTCTGGGGAGATACTGGGGTCAGATATGTAAATATGTGAGTTATTGACATTGAAATAATAAGTAAACCTATGGGAATGGATAAACACACCATGAAAAAAGAGTTTGTTTAAAAAAAAAAACATAACCTAGAACTTTGGGCAATACAGACATTTAAGGGACTTGGTATGGATGCAGAGCCAGCAAAGGATGATGAAAAGTATCTGGTGATCAAATAGTAGAAGAATGGGGAGACCAAGACATGGTTGGGAGTTTGCAAGGATAAGTGGTAGGTAGCAAATGAATTGTATTATATAGATGCCAGGGGGAAGGGTGAGAGGTCAAAGATCAAGCCTTGGTCATATACCTGCTAGAAAGTTGCATAGGATAGTGAGAGGTTGAGTGGCTTTAACTGCCACTGCAAAGCTTGCATGGGTCAGAGGCAGGGTTAGAACCAAATCTTCCTGATTCCGTCAGCTTTTTAGACACTACTGCCTTTCATACAGGGCTTTAAAGGACTTCAACTTATCTAATCCCTCTTTTTATAGATGGGCTCTTGAAGACCCAACATGTTAAGTAATTAGCCCAAAATCACATTGGTAAATTTGGGACTGGACTGAGCCCCAAACTCAGGTCTCAGTTCAGGTTCAAGACTCTCCACTCTGCCTCAGAACCTCTCAGCCATGACTCTCATCCATATAAAAACTAGTCCTTAATTTTATCCAAACAATCCTTTGCTGTAGTTTGGATTCAACCTTAGCCTCATGTCCCCTAGCACTCTCTGAACTTACTCAGAGAGGAGCATTATGATAATGGGTCGTTGTAAAAGTACTTTGGAAGCATCAAGTGCTTCATAAAATGAAAATGATATTAAATTCAGTGACAAATTTATGGATCTGAAGCCCCTCAGACTCAATGAGAAGATGTAAAAACAAAGGATTTTACTGCATTGTTGTTATTTTGTTTTTAATTCTGGCTGATTTCAGGATTAATGTGAGTCTATGATATGGAAAAGAGTGTTCTCATAAATCTATCAACAAAAGCAGAAAAATTCTCCTCCCTGCCCCCATCTCCAATTCTTTTTAATATTTTCCAGCTGTGAAATTCCTGCTGGTTGCTCTTCAATTAGCCCAAAAGAGCCTATGTCCTTGAACTTCTAGCTGTCTTATTTTGCTCAGATAAAGCTTTTCCTTCCCATCATATCAGTTGCAAGAATTACGTCCTTTGGGGCAGTAATATTAGGAGCCAAATTAAAGCCATTCTCGGTGTCTTTCTATTCTTCACTTTTTGAATATCTTTAAAGCTGTAGGCTTAGCATCATAATAAAGTTAGTTAAAGAATCTCAGCATTATCTGGCTGATTTCTAGACTTTATCCAGGTATCTTCAAGCTTTCTCAGTAAATTTCTTTGAATGATTGACTAAGGTCCACTTTCAAGAGGGAAGAGCAACATTTATTGTTTATACCATGTATCAGATATTGTATTAAGCATTTTGCAAAAATTATCTCATTTAATTTTCACAAGAATCCTGCAAGGTAGGTGCTATTATAATACCATTTTACATTGAGGAGAGGTAAACTGAGGCTAAGTGACTTGCCCAAGATCACATAGCTGGAAAATGTTTGTGGCTAGAGTTGAATTCAAGTCTTCTGGACTCTACAAGCAGTGCTCTATCCACTATACTGCTTAACTGCCTCAAAGCTTCAAAGATGATTGAATGAATGAGCTAAATTTTTGGAATGCTTCCTTGGCAATATATAAACTTTACTTCTTTTTAGCCTGAAGTTATTTTAGAATCAGTAGATCTTTAATGAATACTTACTAAGCTCTGGTCCTGTTTTGGGTGCTATTGGTTGCAAATAAAACAACCCTAAAAAATTTGCAAACATTTGCAAAACATCACAGTGCCTGGAACATAATAGGTATGTAATAAACATTGATTGGTTGATTGATTATTGATTGATTAGAGAGCTTGAGGGTAAAGTAATCTAGTGCTCTCCTTTATAGAAAGCAGAAACCAGACTGGCTCACTCCACTTGGCTCTGCTGCTCTGTCTGGTTTCAGTTCCACAGAACAAAATTTCACCATCCTGGGTAGCCCCTATAATCCTGCCTCCCTGCCTATCTTGGCTCCTTTTGTGAGCTGTCTTCCGCTTTACATTATAAGCTTCTTGAGAGTTAGGATAATCTTTGTTTTTATTAATTGTATCCCTAATACTTAGCACAGTGTCTGGCACATAGTTGGTGCTTGATAGATGTTTATTGGATTGGATTGTGCACAGACATATAGGGGAGATACAAAATTTAGAGAAGATATTCCTAAGTTCAAGGAGTTTATAGCAAGAGAGAGAGTCAAAGTTGACGAATGTTTATTAAGCGCCTACTAAGTGCCAAGTGCTGATAGCTCTAATATAAAATAATGATATATCCTTTGAAAAGCAATGTAGTAGATATATCAATGTCAAGGAGCATTTAAGGGATTCCTTCGTGTTAACATTATGGTAGATGCTAGGGATATAGACAGCTCCTAATCTCAAGATGCTATAATTCTATGGTGACATGGAAAATTTAAAAAAAAATAACTCCCTATTCTGTGGAATTATTGTTAGACTCCAATGAGATCATTTGTTTATGAGCTTTAGATGACAGTGGTACAGTGGAAAGACTACTGGATCTGGAATCAGGGAGAATTAAGCTGTAATCTTAGCCCTGACTAGTGGTGTGACCATGGACAGCTCAATTAACTTTCCTGAGCCAATTTCATTACTTGTACCATGCCTACCTTTTGGCAATATTGTGGGGCTAGAAAGGAAATAAATACTTTGTAAACTTCAGTTGTTATTCAGTTCTTCAGTGTATTGATCAATCATCCATAAAATCACTCACATGACAGCCCTTCTATACTTTCTCATCTTGTGTCATTTGGTTCATGCCCTTCCAAAAATCTTCCACAGGAAGTTCAGCCAACATGCTGGGAGTTCTTTATCTTGAATTCTTGATTTTTTAATGAATATTAGTGGAATATGTAATCTGCCTATGAATTGTCCTTTGTGTTCATTACATGATGGTTCATTTCCTTTTCCAACCATACACCTCTCTGAGATCCGCTATGCCCCATTCTCTGTACAGTTCTTTGTAGGTAATACATAAAAATCTATTCACATCTCCATGAACTTCTTATTTATCCTGTGAATGAGCCACAAGGTTAATTCTTTGAAGACTTAAGTTATTCTATGACTCACTGTCACTGGAAGAATAGAAATTTCTTCCACTTCCTCAATTCAGGGGTCCAACTTATTGCCTTTTCAAGATATGAAATAACTCTAAGGGCTGTCCATTTAAATGTCTATTTATAGTTTGGTCAATAATCATTCTTCATCATACTGCTTTTTCCTAGATAGAGAAAATTAAGCCAAACTCTATTGAGTAATGATGGATCTCATTTAGGGAATTTTCCAGTGTTTCAAGACTTGATATAATCAGCAGAATGTCTTCTACAAATGGGAACAACAGGAGGACCTCACCATCTTAACTTAAAATTCATGCTGACTCCTCTCCTGTGAATAATGCCATTTTTGTGATTTCCATTGTGCCAAAAAAAAAAAAAAGACCAAATTCAGTCACTTAAATGTGTCTCAAGTTGTATTCTACTGTCTATACTTCTTCAGGTTAGCATGTTACTGAACTTCTATAAGATCTTAGGAATGTGCCCACTGCCAAGTTCAAACTCAGATCCTTGAATTGGTAGCACCTTTCTGGTTTTTATTTGGACTTGATTCTTGGGTAGAAAAGTATGTTTCCATTTCCTCTCATTGCTTCCTCAGGAGAGGTCATCATTTTCCTTTCTGGGGGGGAAAAAAGTTTCATTGGACCTGCCCTTGGTCCACATTGAATGTTACATTGTGATATGATTCATGTACATGCTTTTCTCCATATTAAGATTATAAGTCTTGAAAAGACATTATATTCAATATAGTAACTTGGATAGAAGTAGTGGGAAGGAAAATGGGAGAAAATACAGAGTTCTTCCCCCATTGTATTTTTTAATTTCTTCTAATAACATTGCAAATGTTTTATTTTTCAACATTTTTAATGTAAATTAAGTATGATGCTCTAATAGAATCACTATAGAAAACACCTCCTGTGCAGAAAGTGAGAAGACTTTACAAAAGAATTTCACAGATTGGTTATTTGCAACTCTGAGAGAAAATTTCCTCTGGTAATTAGTTCACAGTTAATTATGCTAAGTGAAAAGTACAAAGATTATGTGTTTACCTCAATCTTTCTCCCCACCCATCCATTCCACTTCTGTTCAGTACCTTAGAATAAAGTGTTTTTGTCCCCAGTGGTGTTTAACCTTTTCCGTCTGAAGACTACAAAAAAACCTTCAATTTTCTTCCTGGGTTTCTATTATCTAAGAGATTCTCTGCCAGGGTTCATGGAAGGATCTATGTGCAGAAATAGAAATGGAGGGTTCCTGGGCTCAGTCTATCAGCTTTGCAAGTCAAAACTTCTCTACTTTCTCCCTGCCCCCAATTCAGTTTTTGTCTGAATGTCGAGCGAGTTCTTCTCTGCATTCTTTTTTGACTTTTTGTCGAGAATTGGCTGAGATTTTCCCTTCCCCTTTCAGCTGGATCCAAAGGAACTTCTTTGTTTTAAATGGCTTTGAAGGTTTATCCTGTTGAATGTGCTAGTTTCCTTTCCCACTTTCTATGAACAGGAGACTGGGAGAAGAGGACTGCATACCAAAAAGCGAGCAAGACCTCTTCTGTCTAGCTCTACTAAAGTCCTCTTTGTGTTTCCAAATGTCACTTATTTTCTTGGCTGCAAAGTCTTCAGAAAAAGTCTGGTATTCCATGTAAAACAGCCTATAGAATCATAAACCTCAATTCAACAAATCTATATACCAGACACTGTTAGATCTAGCTTTACAAAGGCCACTAAGACACTGGCAATACCCTCAAGGGACTTATAGTCTTGATATGGAGAAAAACATGTACACGAATCATCACAATGTAAAAAAAAAAAAAAGCTTAGAATAAATGCAAAGGAAAGTTCAAGAATAAATTACATGAGAACTGATCTCATATAATGGATTTCATCCTTGTGCAAAATGTGAACAAATTACCAGACTCAAAGTTTGGAAGACAAAACCTAAATCATTGCTTCTTACTGTGTTTTATCTATTCCAAAGATTAAAAGACTCCACTGTTCTCTTCAAGTGCTTCTCTCCTTCTATTTCTCTAGTAATGTACCTCAAAGGATCATAGATTTAGAACTGGAAGGAATCTTAGAGGTTATCCAGTACAACTCTTTCATGTTACAGATGAGTAACTTATTTGTCCAAATAAAACAATTTGTCCAGGAAATTAGGTTGTGGTTCATCCAGATGGAAAAGAGGGTGAATGAAGATGTAGAAATAGAAGAATTGGGGATTTCTGATCCCAGAGCCAATGAGTATGCTTCCTACCATACTATCTTACCTCTGGCTGAGTTGTACAGGAACCTGGGGTTTTTAAAGGCTGCAGTAGCAATAGCCAAGGTTCTAAAAAGCTCAAAAGATTTCAAATACATTCTGGTTGGATCTGTTCTCCAAGGGCCATTCTCACTAAATTCAGAGAAAGTGATCATTGAGAATTAGGATGATGAATTTTCCAGCTATGATTTTCAAAGACATAGCAGATTAATGTTGGTAGAGGGAATACAAACCCTGAGAACTCACAGATCATGGAACTGTTGAAGTGTTCCACTGGTATCATTGCTCTAAACCAAAACAAAACAATGAGCCAACAACTAAAACAAAAACCTCAACCTTTGGAAGGTAGGATTTTCAGGTTCTCCCTTCCTTCTTAAGATAGCAGAAAGATAGAATGATCTCTAGGGTGGAATTCAGCAGTTCTCTAATGGCACCAGAAAGCAACTGTAATGTGAAAAAGAAAAATGTCATATTAAATTGAAACTGAAGCCAGGTAGAGTGTGATTACATTTTTATTGGAACTTAGTTAGCTGGGGAGCCCCACTGGCTCACTTTATAAACTGCCCTGATCCAAGTGAAACATTTTTATAATTCTCACAGTGATATAACCAATAGAACATTCTAGGACTTGGAATGGTGAGGGTTTGTAAGTACATATTAATTACTATGCAGAGCTGTTTTAAAATCTCCTAAAGATATTCTTCATCCTGCCCCACCTCCTGCCACGGAGCAGCCATTAGAATCTTCTTAATGGGGAAAAAAAGGAAGGAAAAAAAAACTGGACTAGGGGGTCGATCTGTAATTGGAATGTACCAGACAGGGAAGTATCATGATTAGAAAGTTTTAATATTTTACCAGATCCATGTTATCCACCCTGCTGCCAAGATGACCCTCTGGATCATATTCTTTCTTTTGCTGAAATTGTCACAAATAGCAGAAGTTAAGCATGAAGCAAGCATTTGATGAAGTGATGATTTGCACTGTTCCCAATATGGTCCCATGTTGCAGATATAGCCAGGTAACTCAAAGTACAGCAACATAGGAAGCCAAGAACTTTTTCCAGTGATATTTCAATTTCACTTATAGAGAGCTGATGTAAGCCTACCCATTTTCTAGCATTTTTCAACAACAAAAGGTAGGAAATATATTTGTTTTATCTTGGTTCAATAAGTCAGAGATAGCCTGAGTCATAATGAGAATCATAAACTCTCCAGCTTGGAATGGATCTCAAAGGTTACCTACTGTATCTCAATAAGAATCCCCATCCCCAAAAGTCATCATTCAGGCTCTGCTGGAGAACTTTCAATGAGAAGGAATTCATTAAATCTTGAGGGAGCCTATTCCATTTTTGGAAAACTAATTGTTAGGATTTTTTTCATTGGGTCAAGTTGAAATCTGCCTCCCTATGAGCTCCATTCAGTGTTCCTGGCACTAGTGTCTAAGGGCAAAGAAACTAAGTTAATTTCTGTTCATTTAACATCTGCTCAAATACTTGAAGGTATCCAGTATGCCCTCCCCAAGTCATCACTTATTCCAAAAAAAATCCTAATTATTTCAATAGCTTTTGGAGTCCCCTCCACATCTTTTTGAGTCTCTTCCACATCTCAGTCAATGAATCAGCAAGGTTTTATCAAACACTTACTCTGCATTAGGGATACAAAGGCAAAAATGAAACAGTTCCTTGTTCTCAGTAAGCTTACCTTCTTTTGGAAGATAGCTCATTTTCTGCTCTATAGCAGCTATCTATTTTGACAATATCCTTTCCAGAATAGGAAGTCCAGAACTAAACATAGACTCTTAATTTGTCTAGTCTAGTCATGGAAAAATACTGAAGGACCATAACTGTTCTCTCGATATCACACTCTGTTAGTAAAATTAAATATTTCAATAGCTTTTAGAACTTCCATGAAATCTTGTGGATTGATTTTTATGTTTATTTCTTGAGACTTGGTCTCCTTATCTTGACCAGTCTGAAAGTACAATGACCACCCACAAGCCCAATTCCAATGCTGATCTATTTAGAATCTTTAATCTGCATATTTTTCTGACTTAGTTCAAGGCCTTCTTAGGGAATTTGTTGGTCCTCTGCCTTCTGGGGCTCACCACCTTAGTGAACTCTTATCACTGGATCATCTTTAGTCCTGTTATATTTCAGAACTCCTAAACTCAAGAAATCTACCAGCTTCAGTCTCCTTGGCTGAGGGAAGCCACAGTAACCTAGGGGCTGATGGGAGGTCACTTTTATGACAGCCATTGGGCTTTAGGAATTATTAAAGTGGGTTTTTCTTTCTTAAAACAAGCCAAAATCTGCCTCTCTGAATCTTCTTATCATGATTCCTCATTCTAATTTCTAGGATCAATCTGTTTTATATATGCTAGCATTTCAAATTCATGAAAATGTTCACCTTACCCCTCTCAAAACATATTCACATACACAAACATCACCATCATTATCACATCTCTTTCAGGTTTAAATTCCTCAGTTCATTCACTAGATCCTCATTTCTAGCTAAACATCATCCATGTCCTGGTCACTCTCTTCTGACAAAACTGGCTGTGTGGACAGTCAGTAAACATTTATTTCATGTCTACTGTGTGCTAGACATTGTACACAGTGTTAGGAATATTAAATATATATATATATATATATATATATATATATATAAATTAGTTCCTGCCTTTGAAGAATTCACAGCTTAATGGGGGATACAATATGCAAAAACAATTGTGCATAAACATATACAGTATAAACCAGAGGAAATCCACAGAAGGGAGGCTCTAGAATTAGGAGGTTGAGCTAAATGATCTCTAAGGTCTCACTCAGCTCAATTATATGATTTTGTGATCCTAGATAGGATGGCCTCCCTATAACAAAAATATATCTTCCTGAGTATTATCTCTTTCCATCCATTACTGCTAGTTTTCCTCTCTGGTACCAAGCAGAACAAACCTAATTCCTCTTCTATATGACAACCTTCCAGATGCTTCAAGACATCTTTAAGTTATAGCTTCATAATTCTTATTTTTTCAAGTTCAATATCTCTATTTCCTTCAATTTATCCTCATAGGCCACATGTTTCAGTATTTTAAGCATTCTAGAGGATCTCCTCTGGACATGTTCTAGTTTGTCAATGACCTTTCTAAAAATATAGCTTTCAAAACTAAATATAATATTTTATGTGTCTGACTAGAACAGAATAAAGCAGGGCTATTACCTCTTTTATTCTGGAAACTCTGACTCTATACACACAGTTTAAAACTGCACTAAGTTTGGGAGACTACAGTATCAAACTGAGTTTGCAGTTAACTACTCTTTTTCAAACAAATGTGTCTGGACATACATCTCCCATTCTGTATTTATCAAGTTGATTTTTTGAACCCATGTGGGAATTTACTTTTTTTATCATATTTCATCTTCTTAGCTTTTTAGTCTGTCAAGACCATTGCTAACACTGCACCATCATCATCAACAACAACACAGCAGTAGCATAAACATAGCACTTTAATTTTTGTGAAACGTTTTACATATATCATCTCATCAATCACTACCACAATATTGTGAGGTAGGTGATATTATTATCATTATCCCCATTTTACAGATAAGAAAATTGAGATTGAGAGAGGTTAAGTGACTTGCCCAGCATCTTATTTGTTAACTCAGCTTCATGTCATCCATAAATTTAATAAACATCCTCTCTTTATTATCTTCTTATGTTTCCTCTGATAAGTATTCTATCTTTGTCATCATCTATTCATTTAAAAAAATGGTAAGAAGAATAGATTCAAAGACAAGTCTCTTTATCATTCCACTAGAAATTTCCCTCAGAATTACATTGATCTATTTATTCTAACCCTTTGTATCTGAAGATTCATCCAGTTCTGTCTGGATCTACATAACTATATTCTTATGCTTTTTGTGATCTCCTTGAAATTGTCTATCCCAATAACTAGAATACTTATCAAACTGTACCCATCATTTTACCTTTCTAATCTGTGATAAACTCCGAGATGGTCCAGTGTGCTGATCACTGACATTTAAAGAGTCAGTTCCTCATTACTGATCAGATGAAATTTCAGAACTGCAGCTCTTCTCATCTATATTCTCTTTATCTGTCTCCTCTTCCATTTTCTGAAGACTGAAATTCGAAAAGAATGTCAGATGTGTATATACTAATTGTATACTTCTGTATCTGATCCTTTCTCTTCTCAAACCACCCCTACTTTTTATCAGTATTAAATAAAATGTTACCAGTCTTCAATTTTAGTCTTCAGAACTTCATGATAAACTGAAATATTTTCAAGATATTTTCTGCTGGGTATAGATTCTGAAGACCCAAATTCAAATCACATCTTTGCCACTTCCAGCCTGAGTGAGCTTGAGCAAGTCATCATTCCTAAACTCTCTCTCACCCTCCATTTCTTTAATTATAAAAGGAGTTAGCTCAGATAAACTCGTAAGATCTCTTTCATCTCTAAATATCCTTGATTATTGTTTGTCCAGATATGAGCGTCACTTAGCAGATCTAACAAAATCTTTAAGTTTTCCATTATGTTACATATTCATTCTTCCAAGGGGGAAAAACGCACATACCTCCTTTTTGTTCAAATCAGGTCAACTCCTGTATTACATGTGATTCCTCAAAAAGAAGTGTCAACTATCAGGACTAATGACCTGTGATCAGTATTAGAGGTAATCTCTCTTGGCCAACCTTTGGATCCTTACCATGATTTTGTGGAATATGTTTTTCCTCTATGTAGGGCTGAATAATATCCTCAATGAGAAAAGTCTCATACGTCTCACATAACTCCAATAATTCATTGATCTTTCCTCTTCTCTTCCTTCCCTGTGTCGTCTTTTCCCCCTTTATACTTGAAGCACAGGTTTGAATTCTCCTTTGCTTGTTTGGATCCTTTACCCATTTTTATTTTTCCTCTTCAAGAACTTCTTAATTCTATCTAAAAATCATGAAAACAGAGAAAAATTCCTCCAGCTACTTTGCCCTCTACAACAGGGAAAAAAACACAATTTTGTTAAACTCTGGAAGAAAGACAAATAGATTATTTGTAGATTATTCTAAGAGTAAAATATTCTCTTCACTTTCTAGTCAAATCAACAAGCATTTGTTAAATGCTACATATCATATACTAACACTGAGATAAGAACTGGGAACACAAAAAAGAAAAAGAAAAAGTAGTTCCTGATCTCAAGAAGCTCACATTCTACTGGGTAGACAGCATTTAAACAACTATGTGTACATTCAATATATATACAAGTAATCTCAGAGAGAAGTTACTAATAATGGGAGGGATGGGCAATGAAAGGTTTCTTGTAAAAGACAGGATATTAGCTGAGTTTTAAAGAAAGCCAGGGAAATCAGGAGATGGACTAAAATGGAGAACCTCGACTCTCTATGGCTGTCACTGATAAAATTCTGAGATGAATGTTCTTTGCCTGTTTCCTTTGCCTGGAAACATCTGTTAACAGAGGCTTCTAAATAGAGCTTTTTACAAAGTGAGGGAATGTTTCAGGATGGAATAAGTGCTGACTTTGGAGTCAAAGCCTCTGGGGTCAGATATTAAATCCCTGTGATTTACTCCCTTGTGGCTTTAAGGAAATCATTTAATCTTTGTAGGTATCAGTTTCCCCTTCTGCAAAATTAAGAAACTGGAGCAGATGTGTTTCCAGGTCTTTTCTCTTCCCTTTCTCTGCTCTTCCTGCCCTCTCTCCTGTTTTCTAGCATTAATTGATCAGGAATGTTCGATCTGCAATTAACATATTTCTATTGAAGTCCTGATGCATGAAGTAACTGCTTCAGCTACAAAACTGGCAGTAACTGCTTCATCTACAATGCAGGCAGTAACTGCTTCAGCTACCATCTGTGAGAATGTCTTCCAGCCATTTTGTGCTTTCTCTTCTTTCTTCTTGCTGCTAAACTACTCTTGTCTGCTTACATCTTGCTTCATCACTGTCTTTTATCCACGTCTAAAAGGGAATCATTCTGCATCCTAATGGATGATTCCTCTACTTTTATTCTATTCCCATAAATTGCATTCATAATATTCCCAAATTATGGTTTATAAAAGGATGATCTCCAGAAATTCAACTATGCTTCTGAGATGCAGTAGCATAAAACATGGATCATGGAGAAACTGTAAGAGTGAGCAAATCTAGCCAGCAATTTTTCCTTGGTGCACAGTTAGGTGTTTTCAGTCTACTTCAAGATGCCCACTTATTCTAATTCCAGTCCAACAGCAGATATCAGCCACCGTCTATTTTGCCAGGGATATAGAGATCATTTCTCACAGTTCCCAATACCTTCCAGATTTACATTCAAGAAAAGCACTTTGGAAAAAGGAAAATTGCTATTATTTGGAGATGTTTTGTAAGAATTCACATAATACTTCATATTTCTCCAAGAGATGATAACAAAGAAAAGTTACAATAACATAAGTGCAAAAATACTAAGTTAGGTCAACTTGACCTAACTTAGTATTTTTGCACTTATATTATTGCAAGAAATTGCACAAGAGGAAAAGATTTCATTTTGAAAGGGAGGACAAGAATTTGGAGAAAATTATCATTGCCATTGCCTAGCCCATGTTACTTTCTCAAACAGGCATACTCTTTTTCATCCCCATTTTGCAGAAAATTCAGGCCAAAAAAAATCCTTGTTGGTTTCTGATGTTTATGACGGCAGCCAGAAAATTTCATGTTATTCAATCATCAAGACAGGAAAAGATAGTGATGAATGTTGGAGGGGATGTGGGGAAACTGGAACACTGATGCCAGTGGAGTTGTGAATGGATCCAACCATTCTGGAGAGCAATTTGGAACTATGCTCAAAAAGTTATCAAACTATGAACACCCTTTGATCCAGCAGTGTTACTACTGGGCTTATATTCCCCAAAAGATCTTAAAGGAGGGAAAGGGACCTGTATGGGCCAAAATGTTTGTGACAGCCCTTTTTATTGTGGCTAGAAACTGGAAATTGAATGGATGCCCATCAATTGGAGAATGGTTGAGTAAATTGTGGTATAGGGATATTCAGTCATCAAGTGAATCATTATTTTTTCCAGTAAAATATAAGATCCTCAACTGCAGAAACTATTTAGTTTTTTTCTTTTTGTATCCCCAGATTCCTCACCATGCATGCTTATTGAATTGAATTGAATTACAATTTTATATAGTTACATTCAGTGTGGTTATTAAAGAGAAAAAGGAAGTCTTATAGTTAATTATTTCATCAGAAATTCATATAGTGGGCTTTATGATATTGTATTTTGGAAGCCACATTTTTTTAAATCGTCATTGGATTGGTTTTTATCACACATCAAACTTTAATCAATAATATAACTGATTTTTAAATACATTTTTTAAAATTATCTTTTTTAGTTTTAAATAGGATGTATTTTAAAATTTTGGCGACTTTTATTCAAATCTTTTCAATATCAACTGTTTGTTTATTAGAAGGAGGGAATATTTTTTCTACAAAACTCCTGGGACCTTAATGCTTTTTATATCATGGCATTGAATCATTCAGAATAACAACAGTTGCAATTTTTTGGAAATAACCCATCCTGCCTATTTTGAAGGCACCATATTCCTGGGCATTTTTGCAAATCATTTACCTTACCCAGCCAATGTCAAAGCCACCTCTATCAATTAAGTAATAAGCGTGACTGATGATGAACTTATGTAACAAATGACATCAGTGGGAAATTGGCATAATTTCCCCCAAAAAGAAACACCAGTGAATCTGTCCACCTAATGAATCTAATTTACATGATTCCTCTCCCTGCTGTTCCCTTTGTAAATAATCTTTCATTTAAATAATTTCCAGCCCAAAAGCTAGAGTCATCATTATTCTGGGAGCTGCAGAGTTTTAATTGGTAAGCCATTCTTTCAACCAGCCCCACAGACTTTTTTATACATATTCTCTCTCTCTCTCTCTCTCTCTCTCTCTCTCTCTCTCTCTCTCTCTCTCTCTCTCTCACACACACAAATACACACAGAGGAATCAGTTAGCCTAATGTTTGATTCAAAATGTAAGCCACTTAAAGTCTATAATAGATACTCTTCCATATTTGAGAACTAATAATGCTCACAAATGTGTCCTAAAAACAGCAGTGTCCAGTAAATGGATGATATGAAAAATCCTTTGGACAATGATGATGGATGTCCTTTTTTCATTTTTTCCTTTTGTGAAAAAAAAAAGCAAGCCAACAAAAAATCTTTTCTTACACATCAGTGCCATTGTCATGAATGATGGAGAGACAAAATAAGAGTTCTTGCCTTTGTATTTCAAAGTGTCACTGGTGGTCAGGCCATCATTCCTGGGAACCCATGGAGATCTCTTCACTTAATAATTGGTGCTCGGGAAAGCAATGATTTCTAAAATATGTTTTTCCAAATCTATTTCTCATTGTGTCTGCATCACGTTATATAAGCCTGTCCTTGAACTGCTCTAACTTCAGTTTTATAAAGTTATAAAGTTTATAAAGTAAGGGCTAGAAATTCTTCAGATTTCTTTTGTTGTTGTTATTTGTGTGTTATTTTAAATCTTGGTAAGACATTTTATTCACTCCTAATTCCCAGTTCTTCTCTCTCTCAGAAAGATAATTTTCAGAAAATCTCCACCCCAGAGACATACTCCAAAGAAATTTAACATTTCTAGCAGCACTAACAATAAATAAATAAAATTAGTATTTTTAACAGCAGGGAGGAGGAGAAACAGGGGGAAATAGGAACAGCTCTTTGGGAATTGTTTATGTAGTATACAGAGCTCTCAAACCATCTATTAAGGTCAAAGCCATTATCTCTTCCTCTTGAGTGTCCAAACTGCCTAAATCAGTCACTTCAGTAAATACAGGAATAAAAGCTAGAGAGCATAACAAAGACACAGATTGAAGGAAGAGCAATAGTATGAGGATGGCAGCATCGCAGATATTATTACAGTCATTTCTGCATTATCTAGCATTTGAGGACGGTTTGGACAATTGTCCTCAGACAGATCAGATAGCTAGAGCAGCTAACCTTTTGGGGACAAGGAGAACACACAGCTAGCCGCTTCTGGCTGAGGGGGTGTGTGCATGCTCCCATAATAAATAATCTTGGTGATTAAATGGAACACTCGGTAGGAATCTTTACAGCTCATTCTCAGTTTCTTCAGTCTTGAGAAATAAGGTGCTACCGTTCGGTGTCTGCAGGAGCTGAGGTGTTACATAGATTACCTGACTCCAGCAACTCGATCAAGTTAATCTTGACACATCTAACTTCTTGGCATCTGTTTTGCCTTTAATGTTGTTTTATTGTTGACACCCACTTGAGGTGCTACAAGAATTGTGAAAATAGAAAGCTATTTTAAAATCTACAGTGTCTGATAATAAGCAGAAATAAATTAGCAATAAACTTTGCAAGTACCCTCATGAGGAAACTCCGAGCTCCAGTGCATGTTTGATGGGGGCTCAGAAGTTATTAGAGCTCGAAGAAGGACCCAGACTAGATTTGTGATTTCATTGATTTAGGGAAGTCACTGAAGGAGCCAACTCTCTCTTCCAAACCAAGTAGGTACTTTCTCTGCGGCTGATAGCCCTTGATAGTTGTCTAGGTAAGAGATTGAGTGACTTGGCCAGCCAGGGTCACACACTCAGTATGTGTCAGGGGCAAAACTTTAATCCTGCTCTTCTTGATTCCTATCACTATCCATTAAACTACCCTGCCTCTCATAGAGAAAGAATATTAGGAAAACAAAATCTCCATTATTTGTTTCATCTCTCCCTTGAGAGGGATACAAAAGAATAACCTTAAAGACACAAAGTCAGGGCACTCAAATGGGATGACTATAAACATTTCACTTTATCTGATTTGCATTAATATTATTTTTATGCCAAGTTAAACGCTCCCTAGTAATAGAATATTTTCAGATCTTCATGGTTCACTGTAGCTTAAAAGCTTTTATTAAAAGACTCTTTCATGATATAATGAGAGCACAGATCTAGAGCTGGAAGATACCCCAACCTAGTCCAACCTCATCATTTCACATATGAGCAGCACCCAGGGAGTTTAAATGACTTGTCTTAGGTCACATGAAAAGTCAGCATCAGAGTTGAGGTTTGAATTCAGCTCCGCTGACTCCAGCATCCTTTCCACTCTACTTCATTTGCTATTAAAAACATGTTCATCATAAGAAGAGTTCACAAAATCACAAATCCTACAAGGAATCCTTTGCTCAGGAATAATATTATCAAGAAACAACTTAGCACATTACATTAGCACAAAAGATTTCGACTACTGGTGTCCTCTTAATGTTATTTCCTAGAGAAATTAAGCAATATATATATGATTCTTGGGATCAAGAAGTACAACTTTCTCTGTGTCTAAGCCATACTTGGAAAAATCCCTTGGGAATTTTGTGACTAGCACTGATGCTTGTGCACAAAGAGCTAATGTTTCTCCCCTTGTCCACTTGCTGAGGCACTACTCCAGGGTAAGCAGCTTACCAGATCCCATTGATTACAGATCTGTTGGAAATATCATTGGCAGATTGTAGCAATTATTCCTGACCCAATCAAGAATTTATAATATCCACCCACACACCAAGAAAAAACCCAGTCCACAGGATAAGAAAGCACGTGCATGTTAAAAGTGAATGTTTCCTCCTGTTTATATACAAAACACAACCTCAGAATTCTAATTAGCATAGAGTAGTGAAGACTTTCTTCTTCACTTAACCTACTGTCCCCTGAACTGATGCTGTGCCCTTACCTTAATTAAATTATTTTCTCCAGAGCCATCAGTTCCATTCCATCATCAACCATTTTTCCCCCAGAGGAAAGAATTCTTAGTTATGATTTTGTTTAGTTTTGTCAAACATTTGGTACAACTTGTTACTAAATACTTCATTTTATTCGATCTCTATCTCCAGATATATAAATTTATTCAGGAAAGAAGGCAGCATATGGAAAGAGCAATGACTGTAGTCACAGGACTTGGGATTTAAATCCTGCCTCTGATAATTAACGTGAGATTGTAGGACATAATGTGTGATTGTAGGACCTTTTCTCTACCTCAGTTTTCTGATCTGTAAAATGAAGGAATTTGATTATATGGTTTCTAAGTTCCCTTCTTGTACTAAAGATATGATTTTAGAAACTCTGGAAGTACCAAATCTATGGTGGGGGATTCAACATCTGGATACTTCCTAAACCCTGTGGATAGGAATTCCACTCAATCCCATTTATCAGCACTTATTGCTGATAGGGACGTATTTATGCCATACTAAGATAAAAAATGGGGGAAGAATAGTTTTATCCATTCTGTATGAAATACTGCCATAGAAAAGTGTGGATGAAGGATATTTCTTAGGAATCATGAGGCATTCTGGAGGGTGCAAAATGCAAATCCTCTTTTCAGCATTAATTATGGCTCTGCTACTGACAAGGATGGTAAAGTTCAGATGCTCCTGAATACACAAATCATCTCCAAATTAGGCCATTCTCAAAGGAATAAAGTCCTTTATGCAGACGGGGAAGAAGGCATTTCAATGAACCCAAAGTGTTCAGTTCTTAAAACTCTTCACCCCTCCCCTTTCCTCTTCAGCCAAACTAAGAAAGAATAAACCAGAAAACACACTAGTTGAAACCTTTTTTTTTTAAAAAACTTAAGAAGATGCTTCTCTTGAGTGCAGATGAGACCAGAGCTGGAGGCACTTTTCTGAGAGGAGAATGAAGTAGGAGTACTGGGCTTAGGGAAGACTTTGTAAGTAGGAATCATTCATTTGACTTGCATCCTAGAAAAGGGTACTGCTCTCCAGCAGAGAGCTCTGGGAAAAGTACAAATGGAGAACCACAGGAAATCTGCCAAGGGCATGTATGGAAACCAATGAGTCAGTACCTACCAAGGGATGCACCAGCCATGTGGTCATGTCAGAAATGCAGATGAACCCCCTGGTGTCCTAAGGCTTAGTAGTTAGAAATTTCAGCTCCTGGCTCCTAGCATTGCATTATCTAAAATGGTCATTTAGTTCAAAAAAGACTTAGTTAAAACATGGATACCTGTTTCCTCTAAAAACTTTGATGTATTGGGAGTTGGTGACAAACCATTTTTTGTGGTTTTTTTGTCCACTTCTTTCTTTTATTTTTCATTCCCCTTCTGTTGGACCTGAGACTGTATTAGTCCAGCCAAGCATGAAATTATAGTTTGTTAGCTGACAATTCTCAACAGCACCCAGGAGACTAAATATGATATAACAGCCCTGAAAGCTTATAACATGAGTTTAATCAACCATGCTTCCAAGTCACTTATTATTTCATTTAAGTGTCGTGTGTATAAGACATTCTGATGTGGTATCTTTGAGGCTTTTGTAATTTCCTACGCAGTAATATTCAGCTCTCTTGCTTTTTTTTTTCCAAAGTTGGTTAATAACTTTTCAAGAGCTCCAATTCCACAGAACAATATTGATAAATTGGTAAGTCCCTCTGGAACATTTGCCTTTCCAACTCCAGAAAGGTACTCATTTGTAAGAAAATGGTCAAAGTAGGAGTGCTGGCTAATGTAGTTAACATATATCTAAGTATTAGAGTGTAATTGGGGATGGAAAAGGAAGTCATCATGGTAACTAGGATTTCCATAACTAAAGAAATACCCACTCATCATGAATGGTTTTCTCCTCGAGTGGAAATTAGTGAATTGATATTCTCAGGAACCTAAGTCAAACTTTGGTTGTTTCTAGGCCCTAAAAATACTTAAAATGAAATAAGAAGCTAATATGATAACTTGGAGGACATCAGTAGGAAAAAAAATGGTATCCTGGAGGATGTGGTAGTCAAGAAGTAAAGCAGTAGAAAGTTATATGTTGGAGTAAGGATAAAAGTCAAGTAAAAGTGGGAAAAGAGAACAAAGAACCTTAGGTCCCAGAGGCTGGATAAAGATTACGAAGACAAGAATCAGGACCTAACCCATTACTAAAGATCATAGGATCTTAGAACTAGATTTTCTTTTCTAACTCCTCCCTTTACAGATGAAAAACTGAGACCCAAAGTCACAATAGTTGATAAGTGACAAAACCAGAATTCAAACTGAAAACTTCTTTTTCCAAATCCAATGCTTTAAGAGAAGTCAAACTATATAGATGAACAAGACTTACTAGGAAATGTCCTTATGTTCTAATCCCCTTTGTTTTAACTATAACCACACAGATCTTAATGAAGAAACTATATTGATTGGAAATAGGTGGTAAAGGAAATTTGCCTAAAATTAAGCCATTGAACTTGGAACGATCAAGAATAAGACCTGCTATTAGGAAAGGTAAAAATGATAAAATGAATAATGATTACTAAGTGCATAGGTAGTAAGATAGAGAAATAAAACCCCAGATATGCTAATGTTGATAATGACAGGAGTAAAAGTAGTAATTGTAATTAGTAGTAGTATCACTAGCAGCAGCAATAGTAGTAGTAGTTTTTAGTATTAATAGTAATAAACAGATAGTATTAAGCATTATGGTTTATAAGTACTTTATATTTACTATCTCATTTTAGCTAAGACCCTATATAATCAATATTATAATCCTCCTGTATAATCAATCTTAATTGGAACTGATAATTGGCAAAGACAAATGGAAAACTCTGAAAATGGAGATGGAAACAGACAACAGCAAATTCTGTTTCATTACTACATGTTAATATAAAGAAGTACCATCAAAACTTATTCTTAGCCCTCTTCAACACTTGCTACCTTACTGAACCACATCCCCAGAAAAGATGGTTCAAATTTCATAACAACTTGGAATATCTCAAATGAAATATTAAATAGGTAATATGGTGAAGTCACAAAGATCTGGTTTCAAATCCAACTTCAAATACTTACTAGTTTTATAACTCTGGACAAGTCACTTAACTTGTGTTTGCCTCAATTTCCTTGTCTGTAAAATGGTGATAATAATAATACTTATTTTCCAGAATTATTATGAGGATCAAATAAGATAATATTTGTAGAACTTAGCACAGTAGCTGGCACATAGTAGGCACTATTTAAATAATAGCTATTTTTATCTTTACTATATATGTGCGTATCCAAATTAAGTAATTTATTTTTAAAGATTAAGTATGTCTTATATTATAGATACAAACTTACATATTGTGCATTCGAGGTATACCTCTGATTGTGACTGGCAGTGAATTTGATCAGAAATATAGCTTAAAATGCAATTAATTTTATTCTCTTTGGATTTCACAAAAGCAGCTATTAAATCTAACTTTGTATAATTGACTTTTAGAGTTTATTGTCTAATACCCAAGTTACCAAAACAGAACATGCTCAAAAATATTTACAGTTTCTAGATATTTACCATTTTTTCTCTGAAGTCAATCAAAAGTATTTATTAAGCACCTACTATGTTCCAGGTATATTCAGCTATGGCTATGGGGTTTCTTTTGGCTTTCATGTGTTGTTATTGTTGCTCTTCAATTCCTTTCAGTCACTGTGGCCCCATTTCTTGGCAAAAATATTGGAATGTTTTTCCATTTCCTTCTCCAGTTTATTTTGTAGATGAGGAAACAGAGGCAGAATGAAATGATTTACCCCCAGGCTTACAAAACTAGTAGATGACTGAGGTCAGATTTGAACTTAATCAGACCTGGCACTCTATCTATTCAGCCACCTAGCTGCCCGAAGGTTTTCATGTAGACATCTGAAAATGTGGGGTTGACCACAACAACATGGACAATCATGAGTTGATTTCATTACTTAGCCTTTGAGTCAGATGTTAGAAACATTTTTTAAAGATTTCATCAGGGTTATCATTGATAGAAGAGATTTATTTGGTTTTGGTTGATGATAAATACATTTTAAGTAATATTCCAGGTACATTCAACAGGGATAAATATACTTACACAAAGGTATGTGGATAGATTTCAGGGGATCCATGAACTTGTTTGGGAAAATACACATTTATTTCAATATAATTGGTTTCTTTTGTAATCATCCATTTTATTTTATGGATTTAAAAATATCATTCTGAGAATGGATCCATAGGGTTCACCAGATTGTCAAACAGAATGACAAAAAAAAAAAATTTAAGCCACTGTTTTAATGGGATTCTCACAACTTTTCCCTCCTTATTGTGACTCCTCATGTTACAAGTAAAACAGCTACATACAGAAACAAAATATAGTCCCATCCCTGGCCCTGATTTGACAAAATGATACTTTATACCCTTCAGATGATCCTGAGAAGTGCCTGGACTCCCAAAGGGGCTCTGGCTGTGTTTCTCCGGAAAGTCCCTTAGCCCTATTTGCCTCAGTTTACTCATCTCTAAAAGTAAGCTGGAGAAAGAAATGGCAAACTTTACCCAGAAAACCCTATGTGGGGTCACAAAGAGCCCAATATGCCCAAACAAAAACACATACCTATTTTTAATAATGATGCTCATTCTACATCAGATAATGTCCAAATGGAGTTCAAAGCCTAGCTCTCTATGGGACAAGCCACCTAACCTCACTGAGTCCCAGTCTCTTCATCTATAAAAATAAGGCTGGACTGAACAGCTTCTCAAGCCCCTTCCAGCCCTAGACCTGTGTTCCCATAATCCTAATCACTTAATCACTTGGAACCACCAACTCTGCTTCTATAAAGTGTGGGGACCAAACTAGATTATTCCTGAGACCCTTGTTAGCTCCAGTGCCTAGTATCTTCACAAAGCAGAGAGCTGGCAAATGCTTTGGGAATTTATAGTTTAAAAAAAAAAAAAAAAAGCTTTCAGTTTTTAAAAGAGCCCAGAATGGCCTTAGGAGAGCTATTCTTGAGATTTAAATATTTTAAAGGTCATAATCTACCTACGGACAGGGACCCCTAAGGGAAGGAGGCTACCTTTGACATTCCATCTCTGGTACAGGAAGCTCCAGTCACTGAATGCTTATCTTGAAACTGAGGCCGCAGTGGTAGCAGTTTTTTATGGATCTTCCCCAGAGTCTGCAATTAGTTTTCTTTGAAATGTAAAGGCAACCAGCTGTAGGAGTTGAGAAAGTAATTATCTAGCCCACAAGATCCTTGGGATTTTTGTGGTTTTCTTTTTAGGTGAGATTAATAGTCACATCAATTTATGGTGTTCCATATATCTGGCAGCATCGGGGATATAACCCAGAAGTCAACTTTCCATATTACTGAAGTTTTTTCCCACCCCATCCACTGTAAAAGTACTTTCTTTTTTTAATGATTTTTTGATGGAAGTGTTTCAAAAATGTGTTGCATGCTTATCTGTAAAGTTAAACAGCAGTCCCTGAAGAGAATGGACTTTTTCTCAATGCTTCAAGGCTTTCAATTATCCTTCATGCTGTAAAACAGAGATAGATCTTCTCAGTGGCTACTGAATCTCATAGGGTAATTTGGCCCCATTTTACATGGCCTCAAACTGAATTGCAATTGATTATGAAACTTAGACAGCCACTTCTCCCATTGGCAATTGTCTCTCTTCACCATTTCCCCTTTCCTCTGCTTTCCATGTTATTTGATTAAATCTAATAAGAATAGAAGGAAACCAGATAACCAAGCTCGTTAAATTAGGTACCTTAATTTTATACACAAGTCTTAAGTTTTGATGAGACTCTGAAGGCAAATCCATTCATTATCTGAGAAATAAAAATTCAGGGTCTTTGTGACAGCCTTTGGTGGAAAACACTTTCTACATCAACTTGTATGTTCATGATTGTGCTCCAGATTGTTATAAGGCTGCCAGAAGTCTGACTCTTGGGTAAATGGGATTTTATTATATATACAGTGATGGTTAATCGTCTAGAGTTACCTTCCTAGTAACATAAAAATAAATAAATAAATCTTAGATAGACATTAATGAAATGCATAAGATTTTCCCAAGAGTGTGAAATAACTTGGCTCTGAAATGGGGGCCTGGTAATTAGAGCGTTGGAATGAAACTCAGGAATTATGAATTCTGTTCTCAGCTGTGCTGCTAACATCCTGCATTTCCTAAGGCAAGCCATTTAGCTTTCCTGCCCACAGAGGAAAACACCTACTTGAACTTACAACATTTATGATGCCCCCTTAGAAGGTCAAGGTCCAACATGCAATTTGGATCCTGTTTAGAATTTAGGATCCGAATTTACCCTGTTTGCTTACAAATGAAGTTCATGACATCAGGATTAAAAACACCACATCCTTTGTCATGTAATAAAATTCTTGGGTTTATAGCTTTTGACCAAGAGCTTTTTCTTCATGTTCAGTACTTAGTAGTTGAGGTATATTTATAATGTCCAAACAGATACCTAAGGATTTGGGTGATCTGTAAAGTTTTTGTTTTTTTTATGACACTAGAAAAATATTTGAAAGTATTAAAAATATTTTATAAGAACATGAAAATGAGAAATCTTTTTTTTTTAATTTTTAACATAGTTAGATGATAATAAGATCCTCTCCCTAAAAGTCTTTAGCCAAAGCCTGGATGACCACTTATTAGGGATATTACTAAGGCATATTTCTTTAGTTCTGGATTGGTCAAACTGGATAGACTGCAAAACCCCTTCCAATTCTCAAATTCTGTGATACTGTCATTTTATGAATGTCATTTGACAGCTTAATAGAGTCAGATTTCAGAAAGACTTCTGCCATGTCTCCATGACATTGAAAGGACATTAATAAACTGGAGAGGATCCAGAAGGCAAACAGAATGATGAAGGGCCTCCTGTCCATGTGATATGAGGATAAATGGAAGAAACTTGGGATCTTTAGTCTAAAGAAAAGAAAGCTAAAAGGGGGATTGTTAGCTGTCTTTAAGTCCTTGAAGGGCTTTTTGTATATGAGGATTAGATTTGTTCTATTTGCAAAGAATTTAGAGCATTGATTAGAAGTTGCAAAAAGACAAATTTACTTTTAAAAGTTTCATGATTATAGTTTGTAAAAGTGCAAGGACTTAAATCTGGTGATAGTGAAAGTGGAAGGGTTTATCTTGTGATAGTGAATTTCCCCTCACTAGAAAACCCCAAGCAGATGAATTTATGCTGAAGTGAGAATTCTGTGAGCATGATTCCACATATCTAAAAAAATTCACCCAAGTCAAAGAAAGCTACTCAGGGTGAGGATTTGGGAACAGACATGAAACAAATTGCAAATGTAAATTCCCAGAGAAGGAATTCCAGCCTTGATCTTGTAGAGAACCAAATAACTTCTGGAGCAAAAGGATCTCATACTGACCTGGAGTCTTAAAGTTTTCTACCTCCATTTAGAATTCAATTTAGCTTAATATTATCTCCTGATCATTCCTACTTTTTACACAGACATTTTCTCTTGCCATTCATTAAAAAAAAGATAGAAATTCACACTATAATAGTCAATCATCCAACCAATCAATCAGTGGAAGCTTTGAGATATAAAGGCCAAAAGAGAAAAGTTCTTGCCCTCAAAGAGTGTATATTCTATTAAAAGGGAATCAAGTCACTAATAGTGGCTAGACCTTCTTTAACTCAGACGATTCTTTCTGTTCTACTAAAAATCAGCATTGGGGAACAGAACACATATAGTATCTCTTCTTTTCCAAAAAGTTGTTCTTACTTCATGTGCCATGATAATCTCTAGTCATTTTGAATCACAAGTTGTCCACCAAAAAAACAAAAAATGCAACCTTCCATCTGGAGACACCTCCTTTTATCTCAATTCTTCTTTCACTCTTGAGATTTGTGCTCTATTCAGAGGAAATTGTTAAAGTGTTATTGGTGCTAATAATAATAATAATAATAATAACTTGGGAAGACAAATGTTTGAAAGGTCTTCTTATGATATTTGCAATCATCTGAGTAATTGCCAGGATTCTTTGTGTCTCTTCCTGGCTGGCTTTTTTGATGCATGCTTGGGTTCTCCTTGTTCCTGTTAAAGAGGTCATGCCCAGGGTTTGAGTCCAGAAGACTGATCTACCATTTACTACTGGTATGACCTGTAGTAGAATATTTTACCTCCCTAACCTCAGCCTCCTCATCTAAGAAATGATGGACTAAATAGCTTCTAAGGTTCTTTCTTCTTCTAAATTTATGGTTCTTAATGGGAGAGAACCAAAGTGATTGGGAATAATGCTATATATATAGTAGAACAGACCTAAAGATTGAATCCCTGACCTGCCACTCACTTACTACCCATGTACCTTTGTACAAATCACTAAACTTCTTGGGAGTTGGGGGTTAGACTGTATCAGGAGTTCTTAACTTTTTGGTGTTATGAAACCGTTAACATTTAGACTGGTGAAACCTATGGGCCTCTTCTCTGGATATTGTTTTTAATTGCAGAAATTTAATTGCAGAAAATTTTTAAAAATTGCAAAGAATTACAAAATTAAGTCAGGTTTTTTGTCATTCAAATGGGATGACAGAGTCAGACATGATTTAAAAAAAAAAAAAACAAACAACAGTATGTGCTAGGCACTCTCCTATGTGCTAAAGATGCAAAAACAAATGAAACAATCCCTCCCCTTCATAGAGCTTACATTCTAACAGAAACAACATGCACATATAAAACATATAATAGATACTTGATAGTAACTTGAGTCAGGAAGTAGATGAGAGACAAGAATCAAGGAAGTTCTTATGCAAAAGATGAAGCTTGATCTTCAAGAAAATGAGTCTTGAAAGAAATCGGGGATTACAGCAAATAGATTTAGATGCAGAAACAGCCCCTTCCAGGAGGAGGAGGGAGGAAAAGTCATTGCAAAATCAGAGAGAAGAGAAGTAGAATGTTAAGTGTGAGGAACGACAAGAAGGCAAGTTTGGTTTATAGATTCAGATAGAAGTAGATCCCTGCAGGACTTAAAAAACCACATTCACATTATCTATGTTGTACCATATTTTAAATTTATTTTGTTAAACATTTCCCGATTACATTTAATTTAGTTAAGGCCATGCTTGTGAGTGGAGTGACATATTTGACAACTCTGCCATTGAGGATCTAGAAGGAAGTTATAGATAGATAATTTGGCTAAAAAGTCAGATAATAAAGTCTTCAGGGGTCTTCAACAGAGCCTACAAATTAAGAAAATTAAATTGGTTC
This sequence comes from Antechinus flavipes, assembly GCF_016432865.1. Lineage (NCBI taxonomy): Eukaryota > Metazoa > Chordata > Mammalia > Dasyuromorphia > Dasyuridae > Antechinus > Antechinus flavipes. Next base: position 50,068,679 of record NC_067400.1, read on the forward strand.
CCCTCAACATATAGAAAAACATTGCATACAATCAGTAGAGGAAAAAATCAACTGGACCAACTTTTGACTAAATAAGGTTTTTGGAGGAAAAACTATCTTTGGAAGGATGGTAGAGTTGAATGGTTCATAAGTAATCCTTTTTAATGCTTCTCTAGCTGTTCTGTTCTTCCAACATGAGCAGTAACCAAATTAGTATTTCCCCTATCAAGAACTGAAATCCTCCCCCTAAGGAATTCTCCATGTAGGAGATGATGCTGTGTGTCCCAAAGAGTTAAGCTTTCAAGATCCTTTGTTTGTTTACTTATTCAAATCTGTGCTGCTACAAAGCAGATACTATTCTGAGACTATGCATAAGTGAGATATCTAATAGTAAATGTTATAATGAAATATGCACTAAAGCAAAGCTCATGCAGTATTTTTCATGTTCTAAAGGCATTTAAAGCTTTTAAAATCCACATGTTATTATTTTACTTGCTGCTCAAATGATGATTCATTGGGTTAATATGCTTAATTAAAAGTCAGATTTGAAACCTGCAAAGGGGCAGTTAATTTGCTGTTGGCATTTGCTAGACAGAGCACAGTTCAGGATTGTGAGATAGAATGTGGTGGAGCCATTTTGTTAACTTGCCATTCTCAGTAAGGATAAAGAGTAGATAATCTGTGCTTTTTAGAAAATACCAAAAGTGCACGACCCGTCAGAATATAATTAAACATGCACTAGAGGGTCCACTCATAATAACAAATAAATCATTAAACTTTTTGCTTAAAGTAATACTGCCCAAATTTATTATGAACCATCCAACCCTACCATCCTTCCAAAGACCCACAAGTAGGCCTATTATTCTACTATTTGTTAACTTGTTTGTTTGAAATACTGGATCTTCTTCTCTTTCCCAGACTAGGGGCTACTCACAAGCCAAATCCTTATCTCTGGTCATCATAGAAGCTCTGATTTGCACAATTTCTAATGTTAAACAAGTTTGACCTTCCTTGGTTAGGAATCCCAAAAGCCCCCTGCTCTCAAGAGGAAACCATACTGATGCTACATTTAGGGAGAATACCCACACCTGCTGTAGCACCGAATTCTTGAGCTCATGAGATCCATCAACTTTAGCCTTTCTCAAAGCTGAAATTATAAGCATATCTCAAGCAATATCTCAAGAATTTGTATTCTAAACAGTTTCACTAAGGTGCAAGTATGGCATTCTTACTGGAGACTTACTCCAGGAAGACAAAAAATCCAAAAAGAAAATACTTGAAGCAATAGGTCTGTTTTCCGAAGTCCATATCTTATAGATATTGAATTGAAAGGGATCAAAGAAGTGACTGAGTTAAATTCTCTAATTTTACAAAAAAGGAAAATTCACAAACTAAGGAAAATTAAGAGAAGTTAAGTAACTTAGCTAGGAATTGTTAGAAATTGGACTTAGCACAATGTCTGGAACATAGTACTCATCTAGCAAATGTTGATTATTCCCAGCTCTTCTGGAATTTTAAATCCATCTCTTTCTACCAGGTCAAACTGCCTTTCAAAAGATGATCACTTTTTATTTTTGATGAGTATTTCTATGACTGTTGAATTTCAGTTCCCTGGTCTTTGTCATGGTAAAAAATATGCTCCCTGCAAATTTGTACAGAAGTTAAAAATAAAAGCAGTAAGATAATTCCATTTATATGGATTTTGAATATATAAATCATATTTCTATTTTTTCTTTCTCAGGAAGTCATGTGGGTCTTAGAATTTGGGCCTCAGCCTACTTTTCCATAGACTAGATTGACATGGCCAAGGCACACACGCACAGTTTCTCAATTCACCATCTTTCTCCTCAATCCCAGAGCCAACTTTTCTGGGTCACAACCAAGCCAACTTCTACTTTCCATGAATTAACTTTCAACTTCTTTCAAGTACATAGAACACTCTTTCTCAGGCTTTCCCCCTAGTGACCACAACTTGATTTTATCCCACAAAAAAAAAAAAAAAAATCCCTAAAATTCCTTAAGAAATGGAAGAATAAAAGAAACAGAGGAAATGTAAAGTGGTGTAAATATTTATAGACTATTAGAGCTGAATAGAACCTTCAGGATTATCTATTTTCCTGTTCCTTTTGAAGAGAAAGAAACCAAATTGCAGAGAGGGAAGCAACTGGCCCAAGATCACTATGAAGTGACAGAAATGGACCTCATCCAGAGGTATTCTTGTTCCAAATCCATCACTCTTTCTACTCTCCAAAGTAAATCAATGAACAAAAAATTAATTTAATTTAAATTTAAAAATTTAAAAAGTGAAACACTGAAAAACATCAAGGGCTAATTTCCCATTTTCATGATTTCCCTTACCTTCATTATGGAAAGGACAGTGTGTTGTAGCAAAAAGAATTCTGGACTGAGCCTCAGGAAACCTGAGTTCTAGCTCCACTGAGCCCAACTTGACTAGCAATATAGCTTCCCTCAGTGGACCTCAGTTTCTTCATTTGCAAATATCAGATGATCTCTTCAGTCAGGAAGTCCAGTCAATCCTGAACAGCAGATTCTAACAAAAGGGTTCAAGGGCAAAAGAAAGAGAATCCCAAAAAGAATAGGAAAAATCACTCTATAATTCACTTACAAAGATGAAGAACAAGATACAACCAAATATTTGAGGCTGCTGGGAGGACAAAAAAATTAATCGAAAGGAAATGAAGCAGCCTCCAACAAAGAAGTGACTATGTCTCAATGAGCAGCAAAAATCAATGAGGCAAAAGAAGTCTGCCTGTGAAAACCAATGAGGTGAAAAGGGACTAACCAATTTGCATCCATTATGGACCACTGAGCTGCAGTAAAAGCAGAGTTTGCCAGAATGAAATTGCACAACTTGTACACATGGGAACGGCAGCAGGGATGACAGGTCCATGCTGAAGTTCAGGATGAGCATGAGGAGACAGGTCACTGTTTTTAAGTGGATTGGATGAGAGTGGACTCTGTGGTACAGATGATCTAGTCTCAGGGAAAGACCTTACTGCTTCCAAGTACAAAGAACAGTGGTTTATAGGTTCAGGTACTTGGTTTGGGGTTATTTCCTGCTAACAGATTAGCCCCCAAAGACCTGTCCTGTTGTCAGCTTCCGTTCCCATTGGCTTTTGATCTCTGTTCACAAATTCTGATTCTGTTTTTATTTCCTCTTCTGTCCCCTGCTCCCCTCCCCATCTCCACTATTAATCATTCCTCTCTCCAACCTGATCCATCACTGAAGTCATCATTCCCCTTCATCAAGGCAGATTGCAAGCAATCGGTGCCTGCCTGCCATATGCAAAGTCTTGTCCAAATTCTCCCATGAATTTTCTCTTGTGGGGAGAAATGAGAGTAATTACTTCTTTGAAACCCATAAATACTAGTAGAACATCCAAATTGTACATGGGTTATCCCTTACTCCTATCACTCCTATATATATGTTCTATATATATATATATAATTTGCCATTCCTTTGTCATGCCTATCTTTCCTGAAATCCTTTTTCCCCCACTCTTCCTTGTTTATAGCTTATGGCAGCCTATTCATTCCCACCATGTACCTCATCAGCTCTGAGTAATAATCATTTGCATCTAACATCAATAGCAGAATATGGGTTTTAAATAAATGGGTCTCTGTTTCAAAGGAGCCTAAGATAATTTTTTAAAATTTTGTAATTTCTCAAAGACAATCTAAATCGCTGTCCTTCTTCTGTTCAATTCTGAGCCCAATTCATCTACTATTTAAGATAGAGAAGTAAATAGGAAGCTAGGTTGGTAGATAGATAGATGGATGGATGGATGGATAGATGTTTGGATGGATGGATGATGAAATGATGGATGAATAGATGGTGGTAGATGGATAGATGGGTGAATAGGTAAAGAGAAGATAGATATACAAAGATAATTATAGATAAATGAATAGATAGATGATAGAAAAACAGAATGATAGTACACACCCATCCATAAATACCATTAGACAAGCTTTATAGATTTTCCATAGAACTACATATTATGGTTTGGATCAAAGACAATCCAAACCAACCCAGCCATTATAATTATGTAAATGCTGAAATTGCAGGGTCTCCCTCACAAGATTGATTTTCAAATGAATCTAGACTAGTTATATGGGAGAATTTACATGTATAATACACATATCTATATATACACACGTACATTGGGTATACGTGCATATTACATGTATGTTTATATTATCCATTTGTGTGTATATTGTGGATAAGTAGAGATTTTATATAGCCATTGATCAATATAAATATTAATCAGTGGAAGAATCTGTAAAACATATGCATATTCATATAGATACATAAATATATATACAAACCCATAGAGTTACAGAAAATTTTCCATTGATCAATGTTTATGGGAGCCAGATTAGCAAAATGCTATCTCTATGACCTATCCAGCCTTACCAAGTCAAATTTTTAAATGGTATTGAATGAAAATAGAATATTACCTTTACTTAAGCTATTGGAATTGAGTCCAGTTAAGTTGATTCAAACATCTTTTTGAACATCTTAGTGATTATAGATGTTCAAGTTCATTGGGAGAAAGTCTGGCAAAAACTGAGTGGAATCTCATTAGGAGGATAGAGAGGGAAGAGTATTGTCGCAGGCAACAAGAGTGGCTAAATTTCCAGGGCACTTTGGAAATAAAACAGGATTCACATGATTGTGTATGTGAAGGGGGCATAAGAATTTTTAAGTAAGTGCATCACTTTGGTATTGATGGCAGACTGTTTCTGACCCTATGGTTATCAGTCAAACTGGCCTAATTGTTTTTTCCTAAACATTGCACAGGCTCAAAATAAACTTCCAGTTCCCTAACTTGTGTGGTATAGTGAATATAGGATTGGCCACAGAAGCAGCAAGAAAAGAGTTCAAATGTGGTCTGATACATAAAAGCTTTAGGACTCTCTCAATGTCTCTAAGTCTGTAAATTGCAAAACACGTATAGGTCCAGAAGCCCAGAATAAAGTTTTTCAGAGCTCAAGGGCCTTCTCTTTAAACTGCTTTGACCCTATCCAGTTGTCATTGCCTTCTCCCTCAGTCACTCAGAAAGGCAAAAATATGGTTCCTGCCTCAAGGATGGGAGTAGAGGGGTTAGTCTGGGAAAGAAATCTTTAAAAAGCTGATATTTCAGAGAATGGGAAGGGGTGGCAGGGAAGCCTGATGAGGAAGGAAAACATTTCCATGACAGGGAATAGAGTCAATGCCAAAGATGAAGTATCATGTTCAAGAACACCAAAAAGACCAATGTGGCCGATCCACAGGCTACATAGAGGAAAAGTAGAGGAGCAGGGGAAATAAGCATTTATTTAGCACTTACTATATGCCAAGAACAAAGAAGACTAGAAATATAGGAAGGAAAGTCAGAGTATTTTATATCTGACTTTGAAACAAAATGGCCAGACCTGGGTTTTAAGATTATTTTGGCAATTGAGTGGAGGATAGACCAGAGTGGGAAGAAATTTGAATCAGGAGACCAACCAAAATTATCATTGATTTGTTTATCTATTTATATGCTATAAAAGCTCCCCTAGAGCACAGATTTTTGCTTTTCTTTGTGTCCCTAATTCTCAGTATAGTGCCTGGCAAATAAGAAATGTTTGTTGTTTATTATTTAAAAGGCACTTAATTAATGTTTAGTGACTGGCTAATGGTCTGCTGCATTGTTTGCCTCATCTTCCTGAGTCCCCTCCTGATTCTAGCAGACATTGCCTCATTCTTTTTCTCTTGGTAGCTGAGCCTTTGTCCAGAAGGTAAGACTTTGGTTACATAGACATATGATAATGGAGATGTTGTAGTTGCTCCAGCTCTGGACATGGGCATCGGGTCCAAGTTACCCCAAGACAAGTAAAAGCTTGATCCAAGGAAAGTCTTTCTCACAAAATTGCCCTAAAGTGAGGTTTGCTGCCTCTGGGAGAGGTGAGGTCCCCATCACTGGGGGTCCTTTTGGTTGTAGTTGAGAGGGATGCTGCATAAGATAGATGTGCCTTCCAGCTCTGTCTACAAACAGAACATTGCATCCCCAGCCTGGGGAGAATCAAAATTTCCCCAGATTCTGCTGCATTTTCATATGTCTCTATCCCTGATAATTAGACTTCCTTCGACATTAGCATCCCATTAAGATGATGGGAGAAGTTCACACTCCCCTTTGTATTTTTGTTTCAGGCTGTTAGGTAGTGATTCATGAGACAGCCTTGCTCCTTTTGTATTGTCAAGGATATCTTAAAATCAGAAGCACTATACATATTTTATTTTAAGGTGGAAATTTTAACTACAATATGCAGAAGCAAAAAAAAAAAAAAAAAAAAAAAAAAAAAAAACATGCCTTTTGCCTGGTTTCTTGGTTTAAATTTTTTTTTGCACAAAAGGCTGATAAACCTTATTCAGCAATAGGAAAGATAAACAGGAAAGACCTTGAGTTAGAATTCAGACTGTACCTTCCTGGGAGTCAGTTTCCTCCTGTGTGAAAGGGGAGCATTAGAGGGGAGAAAGGGAGGTAGACCAGATGACTGCAAGCTTCAAGGACCTTTCCAATTCTGGATCTTTGATCTTCTGATTCTCCAGGTTGACTCTGAGCAAGCATTTTCTGCTTATTTACATACATTATGAATTAAAAGCAAACTCTTTGAAAGCCTTCCTTCTCTCTCTTTTAGCTAAATCACATCATGTCATCCCCACATATATCCCTCCAATCATTCAACTGTCAATGAAAAAAGGCCACAATTTGGCCACCAGGTGGTAGTATCACCATTTCCCCCTATGACAATGGAAATTTACATGTGTTTTTTTTTCTCCAACACTACAAAATCTGTAGCCATCCCAATTAAATACCCATAGACGGCCTGATTAAATCAAGGACCATGCTAAATATGAATCCCAAGTTCATATTTTAAAGTATTTAAAATCGAATCAATATCTTTTATTTTGACATCACCTTCCTTTTCAGATATATTCTTTTTTTACTCAACCAATAATCCCTCATAGCAAAGAATTTAAAAATAAATAAATGACAGTTTATTAAAGCTAATCGATCCATCAACAGTCTGACAGGTCCACACCCAGAAACTCTCACCTCTACAAAGAAAGAATGTTTTCTTATCTCTTCTTCAGGGACAAGTACTTTTAACCAGAAAAATGTAAGCATTTCCTGTGTCTGCCCCAAGCTTCTGGGTTTTTTATGTTGAGGAAATGAGAGAGCAAATGGACTGTAAGTTCAACTGATTTCAAAACAGGAAGAGTCTCTGGTAGCAAGAATACAATGCAGCCCACTACTAGCAGTGAAAGAAGATGGAAAAATAAAGAGAGCTTGATTTCTTTTCTCCCTCATTTTTAATAATAAATAGCCTTAAAATTCAGATGGGCCATATGTGTGCATACTAGTAAAATAACCTTTTTTATTTGGTGTATGACTTGGATTCTTATGACTTGGGTGGCAGTTGAGTAGGGAGTGGATAGGATCAAGTGAAAAAGCATTTATTAGGAGATTATTATGGACCAGATATTGCCCTAAATGTCAAGGATACAAATCTTTTATCTACAAAGACAAAAACTGTCCCTCCCCTCAAGAAACTCTCATTATAAATTAGGGAATCAGCATGTAAATAATTATGTACATCTGAGATATAGAGAATATAAATTGGAGGTAAAAAGTGCTAGTCTTGGAGTTCACCCCCATTTTACAGTAAGAAAGATACTGTGTGATTTTGGGAAACTCACTTAAATTCAGCCTCAGTTTCCCAGTCTGTAAAACAAGAGTCGGGATCAAAAGAGATAACTATACAAAGAAAATACTTTGCAAACCTTAAAGAAAATGCTTTTTGTTTTTTGTTGTTCAGTCACTTCAGTTATGTCTGTCTCTTTGTGACTCCATTTGGGGGTATTTTGGCAGAGATAAAAGATGATTTGCCATTTCTTTCTCCAGCTTATCTGAGACAAACAGGGTTAAGTGACTTGTCCAGGATTGTACCACTAGTAAACGTCTGAGGCTGGTGAACTCAGAAAGATGAGTCTTCTTGACTCCAGATCCAACACTCTATCAATTGCAGCACTATTTATCTGCCCCCAAACAAATGTTTGGTATTATTATTTTGCTTCAATTCCAGGTTGTTGTTTTTTTTTTTAAGATAGCTATTTTCTCATTTATCTCTAAATGTTTTCTCCCACATTAATCTTTAATAGTAAGTATAAGAGGGTGAGAATGAGAAGTTCAAGTCTCTCTCTTGAGAACACTCTCTCCAAAGGGTGATAGTCAAAATACCAAGGAATAAGTTTCCAACTCTCCACCATACTCTCTGTCAAAACACTTGCAAGGAAAATTTCTGAAGCTTTTCAACTGGAATTAACCTGAGAAGACTGATTTCCTAAAGGTATATGCTCTGTCTCCTGACAATCAAGGAGTTTTTTTTATTACCAAAGCAAAAAAAAAAAGACATTTGTAGTCTATTCACCCCCATGATGTATGAATGATTTCCATTCCCATTAATAATCAAAGAGTGCCTAGCAAAAGGAAAATGGGCCCCTGGCAAGGAGTAGATTTGAGTGCAGTGATTTTAAATTGGAAAAAGGACTTATTAGTGCTTTTTTTTTAATCATCCTAACTATGGCTTGATTAGATAAATGACCTCTCTAGGTTCAGGTGTTTCAAATACTTGCTAAGTAGTTAAACTTTGAGTGAAATGAATCCAATACAACAGATCATAAGCCAGAGCTGGAAATAAGATTCAGGAAAGAAGGTCTGTCTCCATTCCTCCCCTGTTCACTGCAGATTGTTCTTTAATTACATTTCCAAGGCTGTTGTGTCTGAAGATGAAGCCAAGCTTCCCTTGGTCACACATCTGAGGGTTATTCATCTTTCATTATTGCTAACAACTTTTTATTGAATTTTCTGGGGAAATTAACTCGCGACAGAATACGGAAAGTGTTTACGGAGACATTATAGCAAACCATTGCAGCAGTCTCATCTGTGAGATAACAGAAACAAGCTTCCTACAGCAAAGCAAATGAGCATGACTGAGCATCCCTGCCCCTGATGCTTACCAGCTTGGTGACCTTAGGGCCATATATTTTACCTGTTCCTTATCTATACAAAGAATAAGATGGGTTCTTGGATCTCTTTCAGGTCTAGAGCTATGAGCTATATATTAAGTAAAGAATACCTCCCTTATCTCTCCCCACCCCAACAAAGAAGAGATATAAAAAGGTCATGCTTGCTTCTTCTCTACACAAGTGGACAACTGTGAGTGTAAAACACAGAATACATTGTTGACTTTTGAACTGTGTTGGTTAGTTTACTCAACTATTTTTTTATTCTTTGGTATAAAGGATGACTCTAAGAAAGAAAGGAAAGAGACATCCATTGGGAAACATAGATGATGTAAAAGAAAAACAGAAATATTTCTCCAAAAAAATTACTCTTGGTCCATTATCATGGCCCCACAACTAGGACTTTGGGACAAGTTATCTATCTTCAAGTACTTAAAAATCTATCATATGAAAGAGTTGTTGTTCGTGATTGTTCAGTCATGTTTGACTGTAGTGTTCTGTTTTGGGGTTTTTTTTACTACAGTGGTTTGCCATTTCCTTCTCTATCTTGTTTTACAGATGAACTGAGGCAGAAAAGGATAAGTGACTTAAGTGTTGAGTTCAGATTTGAACTTATATGTTCTAGACTACAGGCACTCTATCCACTGTACCACCTAGCTTCCTATTGAAAAAAGGGTTAGACTTATTCTACTTGGCCCCATCGGAGGAATAGAGTTGCAAAGGGGAAAATTTAAGTATGAGCACAGAGAAAACTTCATAGCAATAATAGCTCATACAAAGTAGAACAGGCTGATTCAAGAAGTCATGGATTCTCCTTCACTGGAGGTCTTCAAAGAGCACCTACTTGTTACAAAGGCAATCATCGAATTATACAGCTGGGAGTTCACATAGTCCAAACTCTCCATGTTAAAGGTAAAGAGATCCAGAGGTGTGATGCAAAAGGCCCAACAAGGTTCAAGAAGTTAGAGGTAGCATTGGGATTCCAATGTAGGATTCTCTGACTCTAAAAACCAGCATTTTTTCCCCACTTTTCCATGATGCTTTCTAGTTCAGGTCTGGATTGGACCAGAAGAGAACTCTTTCAGCTCCATGATTCTGATGGATTTACTTTGTATGATCCCTATCATGGAACCCCTGATACTTAAAGACTTTGTTGGGACAATGTTAATAACAATGATGATTAGAATGAAAACTAGAGCAGCTGACCACCCAAAAAAATATCATTTAAAAAGAATGGGAAATGCCAGAGAGAATTAGAGGAAGCCTATCCCCAATGTTTCTCTTTATTTTGCAGGTGGCTTAGGCAACTCAACATCATCATCACCATAAGCAATTCTTGTTCAAATTAAAAGAAAGCACTTGTTTAATCATATGAGTGGTATGTATTATGAAAAATAGGATTAAATTAACTCATTCCCTACTTCTAGGAATGTCCTTGTGGTTATCTGGATAAAGTTCCTGGATTACCCTGCTTGTCACTATCATACCCCCAAGCCAAGCACTTTTTTCTTTCCCCTTTCACACTTTTCAGCCTCATTTTAAGTGTTATTTTCAACCATTAGAAAATAAGTTCCTTAAGAGCAAAGAATGCCTTTTTTCTGCTTGTATTTATCTTCCCTGCCCTTAGCACAATGCCTGGCACATTATAAGTGCTTAATAAATATCTGTGGATTAACCAAGTATGAGATCTGAATTTTAATGCTGTGTGGGGCTAGGCAAAATTTTTCTGGGCTTCCATTTCTTTATCTGCCAAATGGAAATAATAATAATGATATCAGGATGATTACAAGGAACAAATGAGATAATTTATAAAGGGGGCTACATAAATATGAAACATCATGATATTGATGTTTGGATGATAATGGAGAACATTTTATCCAAACTAGTAACACCGATGTATAGAAGGCAGAAAAATAGAATGATAAAAATGTCAAGTTGGTATATCATAAGATGATAATATATGAATCCATTATAAATCAAGGATTGGTACATTTGGGGATTGGAATAGGAAAAGAAAAGGAAATTCTATGTGTATTCCAAAGATTAATAAATCAACAATCATTTATTCAACTTTATTCTATACAGGACATTGTGGGAGCCTCAGGGAAATATTAAAAAAAAAATTTTTAAGCTCTATCCTCAAGCAGTTTACTGGAATCAAGAAGGCTTAAATGAAAGAAGTCATATGCATACAAACCAACTCACAACATAAGGCAATCAGGAATGGAAATCTTAACTTTATAAAATTAAAAAGCAAAAAGTATTACAGTATTAGAAAAAGATGGAGAAAAATATAAAACTAACTCTCTTAACCTTAAATGTAAAGGGATTAAATAATCCAATAAAAACTAAAAAGAGTAATAGTTTGGAAAAGAAAACAAAATTCTACAATTTGTTATTTACAGAACTCATATTTAAAAGACATAATAAAAATAAAAATGCAGGGATAGAAAAAAAAATTTGCTACGTGTCAAATTAAAAAAAACAGAAATTGCAATCATGCTATTTGACAAAGAAAAAGCAAACAAAAAATTGCTGAAGTGTTTACTGTAAGATAGATACTATGCTAAACACAGGGAATACCAAAAAAATTGGGGGGAGGGGCAGGGAATTAATAGGGACCAGGAAAGAATTCTTAAAGAATGTGGGATTTTAGCTAGGATCAAGCATTAAGAGAAGAATCCCCCTTTCTATAAAATAGTGATGCAAAAAATGGGGAAGCTGGAAAGAGAGACAGAGACAGAGACACAGAGAGAGAAATGGGGGAAGAGAGAGAGAGAGAGAGAGAGAGAGAGAGAGAGAGAGAGAGAGAGAGAGAGATTGTACAGTGGATAGAATGTTGAGCTTGGAGTGAGGAAGATTTGTCTTTCTGAGTTCAACTCTGGCTTCAGACATTCACTAACTATGTAACTCTAGACAAGTCATTTAGTCCTGCTTGTCTCAGTTTCCTCATCTGTAAAATGAGCTAGAGAAGGAAATGCCAAACCATTTGGCCAAGTATCTGCCAAGAAAAACTAAATAAAGAGTCAGATATATCCGAATAATAACCAAACAAAAAAATGGGAATGAAAAGAATCCCCATGATGTTTGTCTCAGGGTCATTGTAAGAATCAAATGAGAATATATGTAACTCACTTTTCAAGCTTTAAAACTAAGGAGAACTGCATGAAAAGTGTGGAAAGGATACTGCATTGCAGAAGATCTGTGTTCAAATTCTGACTCTTGTCATTTACAGTGTTTGATGTTGGGAGAATTGTTTATCTGTTTTTCTGCTTCCTTGTCTCTAAATTAAGGAGGTTGTACTAGGTGTCCTATCAATATCCCTTCTATTTCTAATTCTATGATCCTATCCTCCCTCCCACACATATAGCTAATAAGATAGAATAGAGTCAGTCTTCAGGGAAACCTTAGATGCTCTATTAGCCTTGGCCTTGACCCTGCAGCTAATGATAAGCTATTGAAGGTTTTTAAGCAGGAAACAATAAAAATAGGATTTTGAAAGAATTATCCTAGTAGAGGTATTGTGGGATGCAAAAAGGAAAGAAAGAAAGAGATCAATTAAGACTGATATATGAGACACATACTAGTTGTGTGACCCTGGGCAGGTCATTTAACCTTATTTACCTCAATAACTTATCTGAAAGATGAAGGAAATGGCCAACCACTCCAGTATTTTGCCAAAAAAAAAAAAAAAACCCTCAAATGGGGTCATGAGGAGTTGGACAAGACTGAAACAGTTGAACAACAACAATGAGATGGTGAAATTCTGAATTATGAGGGTAACAGAGGGAATGAAAAGGAGAGCTGATTTCAGCAATTCAGGCAATAGACATTGGTTGTCTACCTACATGGGTAAGGTAATGTATAAGATAGTGAAAGAAAAAGAAAGGTGAGCAAAATGTGGTCCCAATTTTATAAAGCTAGCTCACAGTCTAAGAGAACTTAAGACCAGCACGCAGAAGCCTACAATAGAAATTATAGTCTAAATATATTGGAGAGTGCAACACATACTGTGAGTGTCTAACAGAGGGAAAGATCACTTGCATTTGGAAGGATCAGAGAAGTCTTCAAGAAAGTGTCAGTGGAAGAGGGAAGCTGGGAAGGGCACATAGAACTTCTAGTTGTGGGTGTATGGTGGGGAGATGGGGATGTTTCAGGGTAAGCCAAAGAAAAGAGACAGGAAAAAGCAAAAGCAGTAGAGAAACCAAAAGTAGCAAGGTTTGATTAAAGTATAAAATACATAGAGGAGTAAGATATCAAACTGGGGGAAAAAACGGGTTGAACTCAGATTGTAAAAGGTTATCACTGCCAAACAAGGGATTGAGGACTTCATTCAAGGGCAACTGGGAGCAATTCAAAGTTTTATATCAGAGGAGCAGAATGAAGCAGAGATTAATATAAAGAAAGAACCCATATAGTCAGAGTTATCAGAGAAGCCACAAAAGCTCACAGCAACTTCCAACTAATAATTAAACAGATTTGGACCTTTTAGTCCAACCCTTTTAAGATGAGTCATCATGGCAAGAGCAAAGAGATGCCTTTTATCTCTGAGAAGTGACTGGCACCTGAGATGTCACATGTTTGTTCTCCCAAAGGTAATATGATAAACAGAGTGGGAAGAAAATGGAAAATAAACACTAGGACAATAGACTATGGAATAAGTCAAATAGTAGGAGGATTAATTGTACATTTTATCAGGCAGTGGGCTATGTAAATGTGATGACTACTGATAACATTATAAGATATAAAACAGCTTCTAGAATCCGTCCTGAAACCAAAATAGTTTATAAAATGGCAGTAGCCTCAGGGTACTTATGTATTATAAATGGAGTAGTGTACAGAAAGCAGAGAAAGTGAAAAAAAAAAATCCACTCACACACAGACAAGGGAAAAGTCACATCCTGCTCATCAATTTGAGTAAGCTGTTCAAACCATCTCTGAGTGGTCATGCTTCATATTACATTTCACTGTCTATGGTCACCAAAGTTACCCTTGGAATTCTCTATTCTGAAATATATTTTTTAATCCTAAAATAAATTATTCTACTCAACTGATTTCATTGCAGAGCTACATATTCATACTTTCACCAGATCTAAGCAAATATAAATGAAGACTTGGTCTTTATCACTCTTAAAGAAGTAAAAGAAAGAAGTTTCTGATCATAATAAAGACCAATGGAGTGATCAGCAGTTCTGGTGGGATGATGAGCATGAGGATGATAAAGAAGAGGTTGCATGATAGCTAACATTTATATTTGTGTAGTGATTTAAAACTTACAAAATTCATTGCTTATATTATCTCATTTTATCCTTGCAAGAACCCTGTGAAGTGAGCGGTATTATTATTCCCATTTTACAGATAAGGAAACTGAGAAGTTTAATGACTTCACTAGGGTTATAAGATAGTAAGTATCAAGTATGGAATATAAACCACCTAGGACAAATGTGTCCTCAGATGAACTGGGAACCGAGATCCGACTCCACATGGACAAACAAATCCCAGGATGTCACAATGACACTCCTTAGGCACTCACCAAGAACAGCAGAGGTAGGGAGGAGAAAGAGCTCTCACTGAACTAGGACTTTCCTATTCCAACTAATTAATCTTACTCACTAGGTGCTAAGCTCTTATTTCTCTGTTCCTGAAAGATAAGTACTGTCAGAAACTATCTTCATTTGACTCATGATTTGGGGGCAATGGGGCAGTGTTTGTCATACTGCCCTGGCTAAAATTCTCCCTAACTGCGTCTATCTGTCTAGTTCAAACCAAGTAGCTCAATGGAAAGACAGTTGGCTATGTCAACAAATAACCTGAGTTGGAGTCCCAGTTCCATCACTTACTAGGTGTGTGACCTTGTATCTTACATTCTCTGGGTTTCAGCTCATTCATCAAAGGACCAATAAAAACAGTAACAAATTGAGTGAGGTTGAATTAAATGGTTTCTGTTCTAAACCTGTAATTTGCCATCTTTTCCTCTTCTGCCAAGTCAAAGCTCAAAAAGATTCTTCACTGGGAGTCAAAGTTCAGAGCAGTTCCTTCATCCTAAAGAAGACAGGAAAGAAGGAAATGATTCACCTAGCTTCTCCTTAACAAGGTGAGGCAGTGATGTGATGAATACTAATCTTGAAGAATCTAAATTGGGTAAAAAAAATTATTAAAATCATATTTGAGGGCAGGGACTATATTTTGTCTCTTTTTGTGTCCCCCAACTCTTAGCTCAGTGACTGGTGCTTAGCAGGTGCTTAATAAATGTTTAATGATTGATTGAATGAATTGAAACCTAAAAACTGAGTACCAAAGATCTGAAAAGCAACATCTTATATGAAAGTATCAGTAAGTTCATGAAGGGCCATATTTAGTTACTGTGGATTTTTCTTTCTTATTTAAGCCCATGTGATTGAATGGCTCCAGGGTTGTTAGTAAGCACAAAACTGGAATACTGTCCAAGGTCCTAAAACATAATCATTCCACATACTGTGATGCCAGCTGGGGTTCTGCCATCACTGACAAGAGGGTATGACTGAGGAGAACACACATCCTTCTAAAATATAAACTCCTGGAGGGGCTACTTTGATTTTAGTCTCCATTTACCCAGTATTGGAACAGTACTTGGCTTGTAGTTAGTGCTCAATAAATGCTATGAGAGTGAATCAAATAAAATAAGTACAGAAAACTCTCCAGATAAAAAGCAGTCAGAGAATCTATGGTGATCCCCATCCCCTTCCACACATCTGGCAGCAAGAACCAGAAATACTTTAGGTCACACTGTCCCCTTGGATGAGATCAATCAGCAAGAGTCAGAGAGATGATAATTCCCGCCCGCCCCCCCCCAAAAAAAAAGACTCTACTGGGATTCATGAACTATGGAAATTAAACTCCCTGACACAAACTGTGTGTGACCCTGTGCAAGTCACCTAACCTGTGTCCTAAAACCTAAATAAAATAGAGGGTCAACTAAATGGTACATAAGGACTCCTGAGAGCCAGACTGACTTAGAAAAACATCTGTTAATATTATCTATGTTTTACTTTACTCATTCATTCATTTTGTTCAATGTTTCCCAAGAAAATTTAAACTAGGGTGAGCAATAATGAAGCAATGTTTGAGAGCTCTGTTCCAGTCAAATAAGTTGCAAAGAAAGTGTCAAGCCACAGTGTTATGAAGAATTTTCTCATCTATGAGTTCACTGCATCAATTAAATCATGAATGCAGGTCCTATTCCTAACTAGATGATAGGGAGGACAACAAGATAATAATAATAATAATATTAATAATAGCTAACTCGTGTTCATATTGTTGCCCTTCTTGAGCCCATTGGGAGTTTTCTTGGGAAAAATACTGGAGAGGGTTGCCATTTCCTTCCTCATATATCACTTTAAGGTTTGCATATATGTTGTCAGCCATTTAGTGAGAAAATACTGAACTAATAAAGCACTCTTTGGCAACAAGATCAAAACACTAAATGCAGATGATTGCATCAATCTGCGTCATATTCCTGCGTGGGAAGTAGGGGGGGAAAAACATTGTAATCACCATTTTCAAGACAAGAAAACAGAGCCCCAGAAGGTGGAATCATTTGCCCCAAATCACAGCAAGCAAGTTTTCCGTCTGCCCCTCTCATGGGTCAGTTTCATTAGGGTTCCACAGAGATCCTCAGTGGCTTCTTACCTTTCTCACTTCCATTCCCTGCCAGTATATCTGCCCTTTACGGGTCCGTAACTTTCAATAGCAACAGACTGAAAATGTCACCAGGGGAGAGAAAAGCAGGGAACCAGAATGGATGACACTCTGGGAGATGCAGCCTATTTGGTGATTCACAGCAGCTGTTGATAGCATTTCCAGAAGAAGAAAAAAAAATGTTCCTACTAATGATACCAAATCCTTTTCTTCTGACAGATGAGAATGTAGTTCTGATCTTATCATATCATATTGTGAGCAGCCGCTGCCCCTGCAAGTCAGTCTCAGGATTGAGTTTTAGGAGAAAGGAATAAAATGCATGTATAGTCTGCAGGCTTTTTATCTGCAGAGTGTTTGACAAACATAAACTAATTAATCCTCCTAACACTCTGTGGGCCAGGTATCATTAGCTCTTCTTTATAGATGGAAAATTGGAAACAGGAGGGGAAGGGGTGTGTGAAGGGATTCCTCCAAGGTCAAAAAGTAAAGCAGCATCCTGCCGAGTGGTACAGTTGGTGCCAGATCCATTTCAGGCCATGACTACTAGACCACCCATCTCTTGCCCAGCTTTTTCCAGATTTGCAAGTGTAATCTTACACATCTATTTCCTTGCAACATGGTTTGATGAGTGGAGTGCTTTACTCAGTCAGGAAACCCTGTCTCTGACTCTTGCTAGCTGTCATAAGGCCATAACTTAGAAGTTGGCAAAACATTTTACAAATATTATCTCATTACTGTATGAGGATGTATTCTGGCAGAAATGGATTTCTTTGACAAAGAGAAGATCTAACTCAGTTTCAATTGATCAATGATAGACAGAAGCAGCTATACCCAAAGAAAGAACATTGAGAAATGAGTGTAAACTGATTGCATTTTTATTTTTCTTCCTGGGTTATTTTTATCTTCTGAATCCAATTCTTCCTGTGCAATAAGAGAACTGTTCGATTCTGCACACATATGACTTTCTGTTTCTTCTCTATACAATGTGAATAGTAACAGTTGCAATACCTACTTTACAGAGTGATTGTAATATCAAATATATCATTTATCAAGATAGTTAAAGTACAATATAAACATCAGCTACTTGTAATATTATTAATAATAATGCTACTGCTGCTACTTCTATTAGTGTTACTGCTACTGTTGCTTCTGCTGCTGCTACTACCACTTCTAAGTGCTGTTGCTGCTGCTGCTACTGCTGCTACTACTACTGCTGCTGCTAGTACTTCTACTATTGCTACTTTTACTAGTGCTGCTGCTGCTGCTACTACTGCTGGTAGCTAAGCAAATGGCTTAGCCTGAGTTTATTTCTTCATCAACAAAGTGGGTAATAATAATAATAATAATAATAATAATAATAATACCTGGAGAATTTGTCTCCTAGGGATATTAAGATTCAAAGAGCCCAGGTATCTAAGTACTTTGGCCATTTTAAAGCAGTTGATAAACATAAGCCACTAGTATCATCGATCATTATTATGATATTTATAATAAAATATTCTTTATAATAATAACATAATTAATATTATTGCTATATCATATGAATCATTATTAATGATGATAGCAATGACAATAATAATAATAATTCAAATCATGACAAACCATGGTCTTTAACTCGAAGCATGGTCTGATTATGGTTGCTATGGAGAATAATGAGGGAGGAACAAAGATTAAGGAACTTCAGAAGAAATCGAAGGAGGATTCCCCATAACTACAATATGTTCCAGGTTAGGGAAATGTGCATCTCATTCCTCCAGAGAAGATTAGTTCTTTTGGACAATTCTGGGGACCCAAAAGCACCAAAATTGCTCAAAGGACCATGACTAATTGAGATGACTCTGTCTACTTGGAAACCTTGTTATTTGTCTTACACTGAGCCTCTCTCTCCTTTACTTCCTTGTTTCAACCCTGCTTCCTTTAGCAGATTCTGCCTCTCACCTCTGGCTCTGTCAGTTCTACCAGCCATTGATCTTTGTGGTTCTGACCTTCAGATACAGAAGAATTCTCCATTGTCCAGGCTTCTCCCCATCATCACCATTGCCCCAAATCTAGAAGGATTCAATCACCACCACAGACCCCAAATCAGTCTCAGCTCTTGACAGTCTCCATCCCAGCCCCCTGTTTTCTTTTAAGAGAAGAGAAAAGTTTCATTGAGGGATCCTCTATCTGTGACATTTGGTACCCAACAAATGTTGATTCATTTGGTATCACTGCATCAATATAGCAGTGAGCTTCAAATTAGCTAGAATCATTGACTCTCAGACTTGGAATTAACCCCAGAGTCACCTAGTTCATCTGTGACCTGACTGTGAATCCCTTAACAACAAATCTTCTGGATTGTGCTTGAAGATGTTTAATGAAGAGAAGTTCATCTTCTCCCAATGCAGGTGACCTTATTTATGGACAGCTCTTATTAGCAAGTCTTCCTTACATCAAGTCTGAAATGTCCCCTTTGCAACTTCTATCCTTTGTTCCAGGGGTAAAGCAAAGCAAATTTCATCCCTATCAGAGAATTGTTATTGTTGAACATTATTGCATTGTATCCCACTCTTTGTGACCCATTTGGGGTTTTCTTCGCAAAAAAATGCTGGAGTGGTTTGCCATTTTCTTCTCTAGCTCATTTTACTGATGAAAAAACTGAGGCAAAGAGGGTTAAGTGACTTGCTCAGAGTCACACAGCTAGCAAGTGTCTGCAGCCAGCTTTGAACTCAGAAAGATGAGTCTTCCTGACTCCAGGACCAGCACTGTCTCCAGGTTACCAACTAGCTGGTTATTCAAAGAGACAGTTCTTCACATACTGGAAACATTTGGCTGTCTTCACAATGATGCTGGTTATTACCTCCTGTTCGCTAAAGAGACTGAAGCTCAGGGGCAGCTAGGTGACACAATAACAGCACCTGTCCTGGAGACAGAAGAACCTGAGTTCTTAAACTCAGTCTTAAACACTTGACACTTACTAGCTATGTGACTCTGGACAAGCCATTTATCCTTGATTGTCTCAAAAGTTTAAAAAAAAATCCAAAGCACTTTTCAGGCTTTACTTATTATCCTCTCCTGCATTCGTTTTAAAATCTAACATGGAAGAAGAATTATTCTTGTGCAAATTGATTGGGAGAAAGAAGATCTACAATTAACCAAAAAAATCCCAATGCTCCCAGGGTACCTAATCTGGGTTCAAGTACCATATCTGATAAGTAGTTGAGTAGAGCTTTGACAAGTCACTCCAATGGTCAATGTCTCAGTTTCTTCATCAGTAAAATACAGATAATAATACATGCATTTCCTGCTTTATAAGATGGGCATCAAATGAAATCATGAAGATAATTGTTGCTATTCAGCCAATTAGTCATATCCAAATCTTATTTGGGATTTTCTTGGCAAAGATTCTAGAGTAGTTTGCCATTACCTTTTCCAGCTTGTTTTATAGATGAGGAAACTGAGGCAGGCAGGATAAAGTGACTGTCCCAGAGTCACCCAGCTAATAAATGTCAGAGCCTGGTTTTGAACGCAGGTCTTCCTGATTCAAGGGCCAACATTCTGTATCATACATAATATATCCATTTTATTTTATTTTAATGTTGCTGTTTTTAGTTCAAAACAAAGATGGTATAGTCAGAATAGTAGCTACAAAATACTCTTCCTATTATCCTGGGATGTACTCACTCACACAAAGATACACAATCTCCATGGGGGAATGGAACAAAAATAAAGATTACAATAGTGGCAAGTATTTCAGGAGCACTTGGGATCAAAGGGAACTTACTCTTTTGGTCCTACAGAACCAAAAGTGTCCTCTTCGAGAGTCCTCAGGCTGCCCTTCCTTGAATGAACCATTTCTGCTGGGTGAGTCAATCAACTAAACCTCCCTGAATCTTCTTTCTAGTTCCACTCTTGCTTGACACCAGTGCTAGTTTTTTTTCTTGAATTCATGGTTGGCTATCTTCTTTGCCACCAAAGATCCCACTCTTTGAATGGCTCGATTTGACTCTCTTTCTGTATCCATCTGAATATATGTTGCTGTTCCCTATACTAGACACTGAAACTTAATGGACAAGAAACTCTATTAATAAGTAGACATAGATATCTTTCCCATTGCCCTATGAATAGGCAAAGAGTTCACCCTCCAAAAACTGTTCCTATCTTCAACTAACTTCAAATCCCATCTTTTTCAAGAAAATGTTCTCATTCACTCCAATTCATATTTCATTTTCTATTTGAGCACTTATTCTGTACCACACAGTTGACCCCTTATTATTTGTACTATCTTATCTGAACACAACTATGCTGCATAGAAATCCCTGTCGAATGAAACCATGTATCCTATAGCATAGTGCTGAATGACTAATAGGATTACAGTTAATTTATCTTTACGGATCCCAATAACCCCAGCAACAGCTAATTTTGATCTATCTGTGGTCTCAAAAAGCAAACAGGAAATTGTGCCTGTCTGTGAGCAGGGAGATACAGGATTAGAGAGCTCAACTCTGGCCATTTTATTTACAGTTGGATTTTTAAAAATCAGTCTTGGTCATGCATTTTGTCTTTATCTCACAGTCATTATCCAATATTCTGCATACACCCTTAACCCTCCCTTTGAATCCTACCTTGTAATAAAGAAAAAGGGACTAGGTAAAAAATTATTAATATCATTATTATAACCAATATAGGCAAATAATAGAAACTTTAAAAAATGCTTAGGAAGAGATAGCACAGTAGATAGAGCATTATCCCTGAAGTCAGTAGGACCTGAGTTCAAATTCAGCCTCAGACATTTACCAGCTGTGTGGCCCTGAGCAAGCCACTTAACCCTGTTTGCCTTGGTTTACTAATCTGTAAAATGAGCTGAAGTTGGAAATGGCAAACCACTCCAGGAAAGGAAGGAAGGGAGAAAGAAAGGAAGGAAGGGGGGAAGGGAGAGATGGAAGAAGGAAGAAAGAGAGGAAGAAAGGGAGAGAGGAAGGGAGGGAGGAAGGAAGGAACCACAGAATCAGATACAACTGAAAATGACTAAATAATAAATGATTTTGACTTATTTCCATCTGACAGTATAGACAACCTTCAATCCCAATATTCCTCCAACCTTCTGGCAAAAAGATGGAGATTTATTTCATTGTCTGCTCTCTGAAATCAAGTTTGGTCTTTAAAACCACTCAGTTTGGCTCCCTATTCAGTGTTCACTTGTGCTATAAGTAATCAATTCTGTATTGGTTCATACATTTTCAAAGGGTAATAGAATTGGAACTGGAGGTAATCTTAGGCCAACTCAAATATCTTGTTTTTGTCATTTCTTACTACACAAGACTGATTTCCTTATATTCACAAGTCATTCCTCTCTAAGTCAGTACCGTTCTTGTTTCATACTCATTACTGCTAAATATATATATGTGTGTGTGTGTGTAATTTTATATATATGTGTGTGTGTATATATAACATATATATATACACACATAAATATATCCTCTTGGGAAGACCAAAAGGATCAAAATGGGTAGTAGAATGTAATTTGTTTTGTTTTATGTGGGATGGCTCATAGTTCATTACATAGGTTTTTAAAAATGTGGATGGGAATGGAGAACCCAGAATCTGATTCCCTGGTCTATTTCACCTTGGAATCTGGGCAAGAAGATCATTTGTTTTACCTGGACTTGAGTTTCCTTATTAGAAAAAATCACCTGAGATTTTCATTGACATTTACCTCCTAAAGTTAATTGAGTGATTCTTTGAATTCCTCAGGGAAATGTACTACAAAAATACAAGATAGAATTATCACAAATCAAGCTACCAAAGATATTTACATGTTTGTTTATTTTGCTTTTCCCTTTGAGAAACTCTGTTGTCTGAATAGGTAGAAGAAGAAAAAGCTTATATTTATTGATAGTGAAGTAGCCCTGAGCATAATCCCTAAAAGAAAAATATTGAGAAAATAGCCAGTGAGAAGTAAATATAAGGGAAATCTCTGACTTGGAATCCTAGCACTTATGGACCACAACTTCATGGGAATTTCCTCTAGGTCATGGAAAGCTCTAAAGAGATGGATTGAGATGAGGTTAGAGTGAACAAGGAAAACTTTCTGTACTACCTAATGAACTCTACAATAGACTTTTTCAAAGGAAAGACTTCAGTTGACCATATGACTTTTTTTGAAAGTTGAAGAGAGTAAAGATCATCACATTCTGTTTCTGTCTCTCTGTCTCTTGCCTCTGTTTCTCTTTATCTGTCTCTTCCTCTCTCTGTCTCTGTCTCCATCTATTCCTTTTCATCAAATTCTTTTCTGACTTGTTCCTATACCTGCACTTAGCATTACACAGAGCCCACAAGATTTTTCACTAAAGAGAACTACATTTCAACATTTATTGCTTTATGTTTTGAATCTTTTCTTATCTTTTGCACATAGAATTTTTTTTCTTTTTCTTTTTTGTATTTGTTTTAAATAAATAAGCAAAATTTAGGTGATAAAGTAGATAGACCACTCACCCTGGAGTCGGGAGAACATGAGTTCAAATCTAGCCTCAGAAACTTAGCTGTGATACTTTATTAAGCAAGTCACTTAATCCTAATTGCCTCTCACATACACAAAGAGAAAGAAAACTATTTTTAATCTCTCCAAACCAGAGACATTTTATCTTTACAGCCTCCATTAAAGTTGAGCTTTTCTGCTAAAAAGCAAAATGACCTAAAATGGGTCATTCTATTTCTTGGAGCCTGATCTCCTCATTTCTAAAATGAAACATTTGGACGAGATGATCCCAAAATTCTTTCTCCAACTTGAACATTCTCTCCTTATGTCTGTTCAGAGAAAATAAAGGAAGGATTGAGGGTGGCGAGGGAAGAAAACAGGGCTCGAATGAGGCAGGCGTTCTAATCATCGGCCTTCTGCTCCTGTCACAGCCGGCTCTGTAGGGCTTACATGAGTCTCGCTGTTCACCACAGTGACTGTCTTTGTGGAGGGATGCTACAGAATTGGTCACTGTGTCCTCATTACATTGTTAGCCTGCTGTCTGTTTATGCAGTGGGAAGCCAGCTTTTCAAGCTGGGCTATTCTTGCCACATTTTTTCCTTCTTTTAAAGACTGAGGACAAATTTCTTTAATCACTCGGATTTTATGGGGAGGAAGTGTATCGTTTGTTTTTGATTTTGAAAAAGGACTAATTTCTTCTGATCGGAAAATGAGATGTACCTTTTCCCATAAGCCAAATCAGAACCTGGAATGTAGTAGGTGCTTTAAAAATACTTATTTGTTAGTGGACATTATCAGTTAATCATAGCAAATAACAAAACAGTGATAGCTCCTCCCGGGCTACTCTCATATTATATAGTCGGTCAATTAGTTACCCCTCCGTGTTACAGAGTGTGTGGCTTTATGTTAGGTGTGGTGGAAAGTCACTAAGACCTGGATTTAGAGTTGTCCATCACTTTCAACATCAGTTTATCAGAACCTGCAGCATTATATAACTCCAACACTTAGTATAGTGCTTACACACAATAAGTGCTTAATAAATGCTTCTTGCTTCAACTTGAAGTAATACAACATCACCAGAATGATATGTTATCAGAAACTGCAGAATTATATAGCTCCAGCACTTAATATAGTGCTTGTATACAACAGGTGCTTAATAAATGCTTCTTGACTCAACTTGACTTGAGATTACACAATATCACCAGAAGGATATTAGTGTTAAATAGAGAAATCTTTGTTTCAGAGAAAAGCATTGCTGAAAGTATCTTGCCGTTCCCCAAAGACAACCCAATCAACTTTCTTCTTTCTTCTCTTCACTCAGGGCTGAATATAACTGCCCTTCTTCGGATTCTCCCTGATATACACACAGATGGACGAGCTTTTTTTATTGCTCCTCTAGCTATCTTTTCACAGATTCTCTCCATCCACTTGGTTAGTCCCATTTGGATAACCAAGACAAACACTTTTAAGTGATCAGTTATTTCATGAATTGATGAAAGTTCAACAAATTAGCACAATATTATTGGCAAATAGGAGCATCTGAGGATCTTTGCCATCTATAGGGAATCCTTTAATTTGGACACTATATTGGACTTCTCTGGTGACTTCCATCCCTAAATTGAGACCTATGATCTTATGATCTCCACCATGACAATGGTGAATACATTTGGCAAGAATCTGCCTCCCTATTTCATGCCACTCTTGATAGTAATAAAGCAAGGCTGATTGACTGCTTCTTTCAAGGAATCTTGTATAATTTGGAGACAATTTCTTGGCTTTTAAAGTAGTATGCTCTACCCAATCAAATGTGTTTTCTCAAGTTAATAACCAAGAAATAGAGTTTTTCTACCTCTTTACACAATTATATAATTGTCAAAACATGGTGTTTGTAAAAGTCTTTTTTAATAATGTCTTTTATTTCAAAATACATGCAAAGATAATTTTCAACATTCACCCTTGCAAAACCTTGTGTTCCAAATTTTTTCCCTCCTCTAGACAGCAAGTAATTCAATATATATTAAACTTGTGCGATTCTTCTATTTTATAAAAGTTTTATTCCTTTCTGATACCATTATCAATGATGCTCTGGATGCTTATATAGGTTATTCTCATATAAATTGTATACATATGGCAAAGTAGACATAATAGCCAATAATTAATTGATACTCTTCCAGTTACTTTTCTTTGGAAACTTTAAAGTACAAGTTTGCTTTTCCTTTCCCTTTTTTTTCATGAACATCATAAGCAGATAGTTCAGTGGATAAAACATAGAACCTGGAGTGAGAACATCTAAGTTCAAATATGGCCTCAGTCACTCATCAGCTATGTTATCTTGGGCAAATAAAAAAAAAAAAAACTCTGTCTGTCTCAATTTCCTCATTTGTAAAAAGGAAACAATGATAGTAACTTCTTATCCATATTGTTATGAAGATCCATGGAGATAACATTTGTAAAGAGCTACATAATGCTAGCTAGCATTAATATTATTAATCTATCATTCATTGTCTTTCAATTTATGTTTGCTTAAGCAAGGACTTCTATTTTGACTTGGTCTAATCCAGCTGCTTGTGATGTCTTTATTTTCTTCTGTGCTATTTTCATTGCCCCCAGCAGTACATCTGGGACTATAATGATGGAATCCAAACATGGCAGTTCCACTCTCCTTGTTGGGAATGGTAGATCTTTAGTAGATTCTAAAAGTGCTTTGTAAACTATCAAGTGTTATGGGAAAAGCAGTTATTAATTAATTCAACTAACAAACAATCACTTTATATTCTAGATGCTGAGATTCAAAATAATTAGTAATAATAATAATAATCCTTACCTTCAAGGAACTTGTATGATTATACTCATTAATTTTTAAAAGTTAGGTACTATAAACCAATCAGAGAATACATTATCCCAAAAGCTCTCCTTAAATTATAACTTCGTAGCATGTTCACAACATTTTACTTTTTGAAAAAAAAAGATCCATGATTTTATTAGTGTAGGTGCTCCCTCCAGCAGTGCAGAGAATGTGGGTTCAAAGGGGAAATATGCTATTTACTTGTTATCTTGGGAATTGTTTTATCTAAGAGCTCAGTATCCTTATCTAGCTCTTAAGTTTATGATCCCATTATCAACTCCATTTTTCATGAATTGCCAAGATCAAAAAGTCTTTACTCAGTGATGAATGCTTCTCCACATTAAACTGATGACAGATATACAGTCTACCAATGGTCCATGTTTTAAACCTTTAAAACTTGGTAGAATTTGCTAGGACTTAACTTACACTGTGTTGTCTCAGCCTTTGGGACATAGGGTTATTTTCCTGCTTTCATGAGGCATTAGAGTAAGACTACAATGGACATCTTCAATAAAATTCAATTCGGCAAAATTTTTCAAGTCTCTGTGCTAATGAGACTTTCTAGAAAGTCAAGTGCTAGATTCTTGAGACGCCAACATGAAAAATGGCAGTCTCTGCTATCAAATTGCTCATAATCTGCTAGGGAAATATAACATGAACACAGATTAGTATGGTGCAAGGTAGAACAACAGAAAGGAGAGCCCCCAAAAAGTACTAAAAGAATATTTGAGAAAGCAAAGATTACATTTAGCTAAGGAATCAAAAGAAGGTGTCACATAGAAATTTGCTGAGAGAAGTGGAAATTTTGTCATTGAGCTACCATCAGTGATGGTTGAAAGTTCATCAAAAATGAAAGCTGTACCCCAGATTAGAAATGGGTAAATCTTATCTCAATTTTCAATAAGAAAACCAAATAAATGTTTTAATCTTTAGGTTGGTGAGTTTTAACTTTAATCTTTGAGAAAGTTCTAGGATGAATGATTAAAGAGATGGTTGGCAAAAATCCAGAAACAATGATTACAAACAATGATTACAATTCATTAAGAACAAGTCACGCAAGACCAACATCGTTTCTTTTGTTGAAAGGATTATTAAAATAATGGAGATAAGATTATGGATATAGTTTATCTAGACTCTCGCAAAGTCTTTGATCAAATATCTTAAACTATTCTTATAGAAAAAATAGAAAGATATGGATTATACAGTAATACAATTTCTAGATGGATGTAGAAATGATCAGATTCAGGGTAATTGTTAATGAGGCAATATCTACAAGGTAGAGGACTTCAGTCATTTGCTTTGTGCCACCTTAACACTTTTTAATCAATAATTTAGACAATAGATGCCATATTCATTAAATTTTCAGATTACACAAGATGCCCCCCTAAACAGCAGAAATAGCAGCAATGGGTAAAAGTCATAAAGATCCCATGATGTTGGGGAAAACTTCTTTACAATTAGAGCTGTCCAAAAGTGAAATGGGAAGCCTGAAAGGGTAGTTGCTTCCTCCTTTTTAGAAGGTCCCTTCTAATTCTCAAATTCTATGATTCTATAAAAAGGTGGCAAATAAGATGAGCCTTAAAGGAAAGGAAGGATTTCTATAAAGAGAAATGAAGAAGGAACACATTCAAGCAGAGGAATAACCTATACCAAGGAAGGAAAGGGAAGGGTGCTAAATCAAAGAATGTGTGAAATGGAGTAGTTTGAAATATGTCTAGAGAGGTAGATTGCAGTCAGATTGTGAAGGACTTTCAAAGTAAGGCTTAAAAAATTTGTATTTTATAACACTTCCTAGCTGGGTGACCCTGGGCAAGTCACATCTCAATTGCCTCAGCAAAAAAAAAAAAAAAAAAGAATTTGTATTTTATCTCAAGACAATTAAGAGTCACTGATTTTTTAATAGGGGAATGACATAGACTATGCCTTAGTAATTTCATTTTGGTTTCTGGGAAAAGGACAGACTGGAGAGTAAAGCTATTGGAAAGAGGGAGGCTATATATGGAGCTGTTACAACAGTCCAGGCAATAGGTGATGAGAATTTGACTCAGGAGATGGTAGCAATGTGAGTTGAGAGGGTGGATGTAAGTGATATTGTAGAAACTCCACAGAATTTGGCAAATGATTGAAAGTGGTGGGTTAGGGATATGGAACATAAGTTATAAACCTTGGTAACATCAACAGAAATAGAGAAATTGGAGAAAGGAATAGATTTTAGGTCAAGAAGAGTTTATTTTTAGACATACTGACTTCTAGACAAATTTTAAATAAAACCTAACCCCAGAATGTGACTTAACCTTGTCTTTCCTTTTATTAGGGAGCAGGGAGCATGTTTGAGGCCTTATAGCCATAGAATCCAAAGAGCAAGACTTAGAAAAATGGGTTGCTTCATTTTGTCTTGGTTTTCCTATATACTGACAAACTC
The DNA here is from genome assembly GCF_016432865.1 of Antechinus flavipes. NCBI lineage: Eukaryota > Metazoa > Chordata > Mammalia > Dasyuromorphia > Dasyuridae > Antechinus > Antechinus flavipes. The sequence continues at coordinate 50,097,132 of NC_067400.1, forward strand.
AAACTTTATCTACAAAGACTGTTTTAGAAAGTGAAGCAGGACAGAATTGTACCCAGGCTAGTTGTCTGAGCCCCTTACAACGAATCAGTGCCCTCCAAATGAAGTTCCTTGATCTCCATAGAGATCTAATTTTAGAGAAATCAGATCTTGCTAATACCTACCCAGCATGAAGGGAATAAAATGTGCTTTCTATTAGTCAAATGACCAAGGGGGTGTATTCACACTTTCTTTGCCAGTACCTGCAACTGATGCCTTTTTAAAATTAATTTATTTTCGTAAATTGATTTTTTTATTTGATTTACCTCACCTATCAGGACTTCTACCAAGATTGCCCAGTTGTATTGCCATTAATATCTACAGGCTCTGTGAAATCTCCTCGGTGTCATGCCTGCGGATTGTTTGTCACAGGGAATTAGACGCTTAACTCTCTAATGAGAATATGTTGAATAATAAAACTAAACAGTATTTTAGATTTCACTCCCCCATACTGAAGGGCTAATGAAAATTGTGTTGAATGAAGTAGTTTACACATTGAGCTAACAACTATTTATTTCTTCTAAGTAGCAATGGACTATCCTGGAAAATTTCAAAGGCTTGATCGGATTGAGCTTCAAGGGCAGTGGAAGGGATGGGCCAAAGCAGAGCTGGACGGACCAGGTGTGGTGTGGGTTCAAGGTTTTGGGTTCAAGATCTCACAAGACTTGGAGTGTTCTGATTCAATTCATCCTCCCTAATCCTCCACCCATACGATTTTATAGATGAAGAAATTAAAGGCACAGAGCAGTGACTTACCAGAGTCACAGTGTGTCTGGGGTAGGACTTGAACTCTGGTAATCCTAACTTTAACTTACTACCTTGTCTACTCCTTATTCAGACCAGTATAGTGCTTAGATATGCTTTGAAGAATCCATTCCAGGGAAGAAAAAGCTTTTAACAGTAGGTTTTTCCACCCCATCTCTCTCTCTCTTCCTCCCTCTCTCTGTCTCTCTCTCTCTCTCTCTGTCTCTCTGTCTCTCTCTCTCTCTCTCTCTCTCTCTCTCTGTCTGTCTCTCTCTCTCTCTCTCTCTCTCTCTCTCTCTCTCTCTCTCTCTCTCTCTCTGTCTCTCTCTCTCTCTCTCTCACTCTCCCCCTCCCTGAATCTGTCTCTCTCTGTCACTCTATCTTTCTCTATCTTTGTCTCTCTCTGTCTCTGTCTCATTCTCTGAGGCATCTGGTTTTACTAAGTTGCCCACCAAAATAAGGCCTAATCAGCATAACATAATTTAAAAAACAGTGAAATTCTCCTGTCACAATGATTATTTAGGGCATTGCCACACATATTCACAAATTAAACACATAGTTGATCCTCAGATCAGTTTTGCCAACTTAGCTGGCGTCACTTACTGCCAGCTGCGCAAACATTCTTAGTCGATATGGAAAAGTCAGGTCACCTTCCTGCCCTCTCTTTAGAGACCACCTGTTGCAGAATGGGATTGCCCTCCATGATCTCAAAGGTCTCTTGGAGTCTTGAATTTATGTTACTATGGCCCTATAAAATCCCATGAAATATGAAATACCCCCTTAAAATAAGATGTCTTTGAAAAGACAAAAAAAGGAAAAAATAAACACAGCAATTTTAGGTCACAGTAAGCTTCTACACAAACCAGATGGGGATGAGGTAAAGTGTTATATTCAGTTTAATGCAATAACTCTGGTAAACAATATCAATTAAGATCTGGAAATCAAACACGGAAAACAATCTCTTGGAAAGTTATTTTTTTTCCAACCCAACTTTGGACACCTGCTTCATGTTCCTGATTTAGCTTTGTGGGATTTTTTTTTAAGAAAAATAATCATAATAACTAGTATTTATATAGCTTTTTTGAAATGTATACAGTACTTTGAATAAATTACCTTATTTGATCTTCATAACAAGCCTATGATGGAAGTACTATTATTATTTCCCTCTAAACCTAGGTTTCTATTTGCCTCCATTTCCTTAACTGTAAAATGAAAATAATAATAGTACTTTATATGTAATAATAATAACAGCACATAATACAGTGCCTTAACCTCTGTCTGGCTCAGTTTCCTCAGCTGTACCTTAACCTCTGTCTGCCTCAGTTTCCTCAGCTGTAAAATTGAAATGACAATAATAGCACTAGTACAGTGGCTGGTACATAGTGGTTGATTATTGTCCTTTGTTCTTGAAGAGGCCCAAAATTATATCACTATGTTAGAGACAAGTTAACGTGTCCAACTGTGGCTAGTTAGGCAATCTGAGCTGAGAATGCTCTGCCACAGGTCGGACACAAATAGTCCCTATAAATATTTGGGTTGGGTTTCCTAACTTTGCACATCTCGAGTTTCTTCTGAGCTAATTCCATTCTGTTTTGCTCATAGAGCCCAGCACCCTTTTTGACGAGGTGACAGAATGCTGGGTAGTCCTGTACCAGTGCCTCCCTTGTCCTGCAATTAATTCTAAAGTTCTTGAGAGTGTCCTTGCATTGCTTCTTCTGACCACTTTGTGAGCTCTTGCCCTGTGTGAGCTCTCCATAAAATAGTCTTTTTGGCAAGCATACATTTGGCATTTGAACAACATGGCTTCTCTACAATAGAGCTGGAATGCTTGGCAGTTTACTTTGAGAAAGGACCTCAATCTCTGATATCTTATCCTGCCAGATGTCTTCCCAAAACAATTGCCATGGAAGCAATTTGGTTTCCTGGTACGGCGCTGGTATACCTCCAGCTTTCACAAGCATAATAGTGCTTAATGAGTAATGTCTTTTCCTTCCTTCCCCCCATTTTACAGATGAGAAAGTTGAGATTGAGAAAAGTTAAATGATTTTCCCAGGATCAGAGAACCAGTAGGTATCTGAGGCAGGTTTTGAACTGAGGTCTTATTAATTCCGCCTACAATATTACAATCAAGAATGGGAAGATCACTGTTTTTTGTTTTTTGTTTTTTTTTTCCTTAACAAATGAGTTAACTGAGATCCAAAACACTCAAATAGTGACTAACAGAGAAAGGATTTGAAACCAGTTTTCTGGTCCCACATGATTTCATTCTCACTCCAACCAGACCAGTTCTCCCTCCCCTAGTTGCCAGAATCTTTTTGCCCACCTAGAAAAATAACCTTTTTTCCTTCCAAAGGTTTTCCCTGCTTCCCTTGGTTCAGCATTAACCTGAGGTTTGCTTCAGTACATTTTTGTTGGGGTTTTTGTTTGTTTTGTTTTTTAAGCACGCTTTGTCTGGCCTCACAAATGACCAAAGTAGGTTCCAGCTTATATTCTGGAAAAGGCATTGGAGTATTTTCCTGGAGAATCTGGATTCTCTGTAGCCTAAGAAAGATTTCACATACAAAACTGGCACTTTGAGGGCATTGTTGGCTCCTTAATGGGGGCAACGCTGTGTGCTTCTCCCCTCCTTTTAGGACTTTCAGGGAAAGGGGTTTTCCTTCCCAAGACTCACTCATGTAATTATTTTAAATTGAGTATTGAATCATGCTTTGTTCTCATAGTGCTTTCTGGCATATATCTCAAAGGAGATGAGATGCCCAATCTTCAACTTCACCCTTTGATCAAGCACTGTGACATATAGAACAAGGTTTTGGAGTCAGCCAGGGAGAAAATTGAGCCTTGAGAACAGATTTATAGATTTATTTATTTATAGTTTTAGAACTGTACTTTCAAGGTCCAAAGCCTTTCTTTTGGAGCTGGGCCCCAAGAGTTGACCACAGTTTACATAATTGGTGCTTAATAAATGCTTATTGGCTTAAAATAGTACTTCAGTCAATGATCATTTATTAAGCACTTACTATGTGCCAGGTGCTGTGCTGACTGATGGTTATACAAAGAAAGGTAAAGACCATTCTTAGTCTTGGGGGCTCACATTCTAATGGGGAAGACAATATGTTATCTTACAGACTAGATACAAGATAATAAGGGAGACTTACCTTCTGGGAAGAGTGGGAAAGACTATCAGCAAAAGGAGATTTGAACAGGTCTTTAAGGAAGTCAAGTATTCTAAGAAGCAAGAGGGAGGGAGGCAAGCATTTGAACCCAAGTCTTCCAACTTTCTACCCACCACTCTTTCCATTAGTCCATTCCATCTCCCATTTTAAACCATGACTTTTGCTTCGCTCTACCCTTGTCAAGAAAATAAAAATTAAAATGAATGAACTGGGACATAGAAGCTTTCAACTACCCCAAGGAGAAAAAAGATTCAGTATTTTTTCATTATATTTCTTTTCAGTAACAAAACTTAGGTGTGCTCACCTGCCTTCTGTATAAATGTTTTCATCCATCTTAATAGTCTCATTCACTTTGGTTGCGCTGGTCTGCTTCTTAAAGGACAGATCATTCCAACTGGAGAAGCATATTACCTGGGGGAATCCAACCCTGTTCCCCGTTTGCCAAAATATAGAGAGAATTACTGTGGCTCTGGAAGAAAACTCTATTGTATCATTTGCATTTGAAAACCAATAATTGGTGATGGTTGTTTTTATAGTAATAAATACATGTAAACAATATCTATATATTGTTGAAAAAACATTAATAACAATTAACATTTATATGATGCTTTCAAATTTCAGAGTATTTTATGAATATCTGATCCTCACAGCAGCTCTGAAAAATAGTTTCTATTCTTATCCCATTTTACCGAACCAAAGACTAGAGATAGAGATTAAGTGAGTTGGCTAAAAATCACATAGTGTCTGAGACAGGATTTGAATTTAGGTCTGCCTGCTTCCAGTGCTCTGGAAGTCCAGAACAGCACTCCATCTAGCTGTTTATAAGAATCCCTTCCCCATCTTGGTGGCATAGGTTGCAGCATCCTCTCAATCTGGGAAATTGGCATAAAATTTTTTGGCTCTCCATGCCAGAGAAGAATATTTTTCTTTTTCTTTTATGGAGTGTTGATAATTGCTTATTGTAAAATTTGGATTAAGTTTTTCGTCACAGGCTCTGTGTCATCTTCTGGATTTTGTGAGTCACCAGCAGCTCCGCAAAACTCCCCAAAATTTCCTGTTTAACTTCTTATCCTGACACATGATATATCAAAACCATGATGGGAAAAATCAAGATGTAGAAGGGATAACTACCATTCTCAAATGATTTCTAAAGGATTTTCATAACTAGGAAGATATTCAATTTTACTATTAATAAAAGGATTAGCAATTCACATGAAATCACAGTAGAGGGAAATGACTCTAATGGGATTTGAACCAGTCCTCTGATTCTCAAACCAGGGATGTAGACATGGCCCTTAAACCTGTTCTACAATGATATGGATTGAATACCCATTTTGAGGACCCAAAGGTTCTATCAACCAGGATAGCACAAAAACTAGCAGGTCCTATGAAGCTGGAAATTTTTAAGGACAGGGGATGGTGAAAAACTGTTGGTTTTCTGAGGACCTGCCTGTCTAAAAATAGAAAGATTTGTTTTCAGAATGTTAACCACTAGGACATGAGTTTTTTTGGCTGTAGAAACAAACAAAAAAGGACAAAAATAAGAAATATTCCTCCATCCCGTGTGGCTGAATTTTGTTTCTACAATAAAAACTAGTGGAGGCTATAGGTAATTGCTTCAGAGGGGAGTCCACTTAGTGATAAAAGAAGTAGAAAGGCTAAGAATCCCTCATAATATTTTTTAAATCTATATATATTATTTCAACTATTGGCACTCTCCACATGAGTTCTTAGACTAATGACAATAAAATAATTTACAGTATATGAATAGTAACATTCTACTTATCAATAAAAGCAGAAGGCATAAAAAATTGTAGCCACTGTAAATGGAAAGAGAGTTCACAAGTTTTCCAAAAAGAGAGTAATAAAAGACTTTAATATGTCTCATTGGACATATCAAGACATAAGAAACATTGTCATTAGGCATTTGGTCATCGTGCTTTATGTTAATCATGAAAAGTGTTTGTAATCAGGAAATCATGAAAGCAGTTGCAATTTATAAATCAACATCATTACAGAGGATGAACAATCAAAGAAAATCTCTGAAGAACTTGACAGATCTTTCAACCAAGATCAACATATAAACCTTGATACTCAGTGACTTTAATGTGGCACTTTGTCTAAGAAAGGATGGTGAGAGTTGGAATATATGTTTCCAAAATAAAAAAATGAAAAAAAGTCACAAGCTTATAGACTATGCAATAATCTAGTCTCTATACATCATTAATATTTTCTTAAGGAGAGGGTAGGAAGGTAGTAGATGTAGTGAGCAACAAATGTCATTACCAAAAAAAAAGAAAAGAAAAGAAACTAGATTCATCTTCATTAACAGGAAGTGACTAATTACAGATATAAGAGTCATTTCGAAATCATCTGTCTATATAAAATTGAATCATCTGGTGGTTAGAAGAAAGGTCAAAATGTCAAAATCTTCCAAATTAGAAGAAAAAATAAAGATGAGAAGAATATACTGTGTGCAATTATGATCTCCCCAATCTAAGTTGTAAACTCTTGAGAAAATGTAAAATGCACCAAAGTATAGGACTTAGCATCACTGTTCACAGATGTCTAACTAATGCAAAAAATCACCACAACAAGGAGGTTTTTCAAAGCCTGCACAACTGTTATTCTCTTGATCTTTAAATTCACGTGACAGTCCAAAGGACCACCAGTTTAGAGTTAGCTCTCCTTGGCAAGGAGAAAGACAGTGGAAGATTACAAATATCATTTGGCAAAACAGTAAAAAAAATGATAGAAGAGAAAAATGATTCTGTTGAAAATGTGATTGATGATACAGATCATTCTGAAAATAATTATATTTTAAACAAACAAAAACTCCAAAATGAAACAGATCTGGCATTTTCATTGTTTATTTTTCTTGGTATTGATTTTGTAAGCCCATCACATTTGGAATCTATCATCTTTATATATACTATGTAAGAAAGTGGCAAAGAACTTTAAGATTTGAAATTAGGGATGGCACATGGACACCTGACCAGAAATATACTCCAAAAAATTATATTGGAAATAATAATTTTAAAGACAATCTTAAAAGTAAAAAGATGTGTTTTCCATATATCTCAAGGAATAGAAGATTAAAAAAAAATTAGGCTGCATTTCATTGGGAAAGAGAACTCCCAATGAGGAAGCCCCCTTTACCAATGTAGCTCATACCAGTATTACAGTTTATAGTCTTAGAAAGTTGCCTTGAAGCACTGGGAAATTATAATTGTTGTTGTTTGTCCTTCATTCTGAAAGAGGAGCATGACCTCAGGGCAGTGATGCTATAACGTGCAATTTAAGTGAGGGAGGGCTGTGCAAGGTCACCGGCCTCACTTTTCCCTCCACAGCCATTTGCCTACAGTCATATAGCCAGTAATTATGGAAGGTAGGACCTGATTCCAGGGCAGGCTCTCTATTTGTTATTCTATTTGTATTCTATTCTGCCTCTTGGAAGATTCTGAAAAAAGAGATCAAAATAATGGATGGTATTTTCTGTAAGAGGAAAACTAGTTAACAAATAGACATCAGAAGCTCCTAATTCATAATCTCCTTTTATATTTCTAACAGGTATTTGTTAGAGTTCTATGTGTGCACATTGGAGCACGGCTTTGAAAGTCAGAGGACATGGGTTTAGATTCAACTCTGATGTGTGTGAGGTTGGGCAAGTTACATCTTCTCTCAGATTCCTCATCCATAAAATGAGGGGGTTAGACTAGATGGTCTCTGAGGTCTTTTCCAGATCCAGGAATAGAGGAAGGAGGATTTTTGCAGGTGATTGTCTACAAGCAGTCCCATCCTGACAGTCACATAACTGAGTGACAAATATAGAGAATACAAGATCCCACTGTGTCTATTTTTCTTCTTAAAGCATTTAACTTGATTTAAAAAAAAAACTGTTCTCTTTAGACAAAAAGTTACTTGCATATCTAGCAAAATTATATGAGTATTTAATAGAAGTAGCTATAGAAATAACTTCTTTATCATTCTGTTGAGGATGAACTTCAAATCAGATAGAAAATAGGGAAATAAATGCTCATTTAAGCTGTTTACCAGTGCTGTGGTGAACCAAACTTTGATGGAAAGATTTTCCAAATATAAATAACATTGTAATGATTTCCCTGAGCCTTAGGCCAAACAAAACCTGCTCAGAAAAAATCATAGAAATATAAGAGATTGTTTTAGCCATCCACACTAGAAAAACAAGATGCATGAAAAATACATATTCCCCAGAAATACAAATGGATGAACATGTGGGTGTGTTTTAGACAAGTGTTACCAAAAATTAAAATTTAAAAAAAAACCACATAGAAGACAAAAACATAATTAACAGGTCAAACTGGGTTACATTTGGGAAATATTTCAATATTTTTAATGAGGCACAGTGAGAGATAGCAATGGATATCTCTAGAGGAACAGTGGTAATAATAACAAAAAAAGCAGCAATCTTCTGAGTTCAATCACCTCATTTTACAGATGAAGAAACTGAGGGAAAGCATAAGTACAGTTGGGTCACCCAACTGGGAAGTATCTGCAGTGAGGTTTGAACTCAGAGTTTCCTGACTTTGTTGACTAGACCACATTCACTTTCCTAAAAGGAGTTCTCTATTGTGACCCAGGATAACTCATAAATCTATAAAATTAAGGATTCTAGGACGATCTCTAGGGTATCTACCCTTCCTAGCTTAGGAAATCAAATCATTTTACTTCAGCAAAAATTTAATCCCAAGAGTTTTGCCCTGGAGTATTCAGGGTTTGGTTTGTTTTTTGTTTTTTTGTTTTGTTTTGTTTTGTTTTTTGCTGCCTTGAATGTATTAATGTATTAATCTTTCCAACCCTGCACATATTGGCAGTGCCCAGTAATAGCAGCTATTGCAAGTTCCCAACCATTCCACTTGGATCTGTCCATCATCTCCTTCCTCCCTAAACTTTGGAAGCTCTTCCTAGGACCACTCTGAGCATCTGCCTTGTCTTGCCCAAATAGGGCAAGAACTGCACGCCCCTTCCAAGCTAACAGCTCCAAACCTGCTCTGCTTCCAGTTCCCCGGTGGTACTTGCCTTGCCTTCCCCCACCCCTCACCCCTTTAGGATGTCAGCTCTTGGATGGCAGGGGATGTCTTGCTTGCTTGCATTTACCCTCCAGTGTTTAGCACAGATTCTAGCACACGGTCGGCACATTTAAAAATGTTCTAACATAGTTCGGCTTGTTACCCTTTCCACATGGCAGTGAGAGCTGCCAGCTGTTAGCCTTTCCCAAATCCGTACCACGGTGCCCTGTCTGCGAATAGCTTGGGGTGACAGTAAACTGGACCAGGAAGCCACAGTCTGTTTCTGAAGGTGGTCCAAACTGACTTTCTAAGTAGTGGGGATGGGGATTAAAATGGCAATGAGAAAGAAAGGGGAACCTTTCTGGGTCTGATTTTCAAAGAACCTTCCACCCCCATCTTTCACTCCAAGAGTCTCAAGGTACTCGTGTTGGCCTTAAACCAGCTTGAAAACACTGAACAGTATCTGGCTTCACTTAGTTTCTTACACAGTTGAAATTATTCCTCCGCCTCATGGAGAAGGCAGATCACAGGGCTCACCCAAATGGTTCTTTCTCAATGTATGAACCACATAGGATGAATGAGTTGGTCAATTAAGGACAAGTCTTAGGACTGGGATCCCTTTGTGTGGAATATGGTCAGAATAGAGAAAGGGAATTGATTGTTCAAGAGGAATGCAGGGATCATCAAGCATAGATTGAAAGCCGGAAGAGATTTTGAAGATCAAATTCAACAGTGAGAAAATGCAAAAACAACTTAAATTTTAAAAATACAGGCTACTCCCACTCTGATGAGCCGGCTAAGTCACTCTGGCTCTGAACTGACTCATGGATTGAGTCTCATTTTTAAATGGCATAAGCAAATGATATCCAGGTAATGATTCAGGCATATTATCCAACCTGGAATCTCAACAGGATGGAATGATGTATGTATGGTAGGTGGATTGGTAAATGTTCAGGAACACAGGACACCCAATTAATGATCAGTGTTCTCTGTGTATCTTTCAATTGTACACACACACACACACACACACACACACACACACACACCTTATCCCTCACCTTTCCCTTTTGTATCACTCCCTCTATTATACACACATTTAGGGTAAAGTAAAAAATTTTGGACTATCAAGTAAATACTCAAATGCCCTTTCAAGTAGCCAGACTCTTAACTCACATGGAACAATTCCAGGAGAGATGGGTGGGAACTTTCCTGTTTCCAGGCTTTAAAAATAGAAGGGAAAAAAATTCTATCCCTCAAAGACCTCTTGGGACAGTGAGACAAAAGGTTAAGAAAGGAGATGAGTCCTTAAAAATCAACATCTGCACAGTCACCCTAGAACAGGGAAACACAAGAACAAGAATAAGATATCTAGAAATAATAAATGGCCAAGAAGGAAAGGAAAATATATTTTTCCTTTTGGAAAAGTTGGAAGAAAAGAAAGAAGAAAAAGAAAAGGGAAGGAAGGAAGAAACAAAGAAAGGGGGAGCGAGGAGAGGAATAGAAGAAGGAAGAAAAGAAAAAAGAAGGAAAAAGGAAGGAAGGAGGGAGGGAGGTAGAAAAGAAAAAAGGAAAGAAGAAAGGAGGGAGGGAGGGAGGAAAAAGGAAGGAAGGAAAGAAGGGTGAAAGGAAGGAAGGAAGCAAGGAAGGAAGGACGGAAGAAAAGGACGAAAGGAAGGAAGAAAAGAAGGACGAAAGAAAGGAAAGAAGGAAGGAAGGAAGGAAGGAAGGAAGGAAGGAAGGAAGGAAGGAAGGAAGGAAGGAAGGAAGGAAGGGAGGGAGGGAGGAAGAAAGGAAGGAAGGAAAGAAGGGTGAAAGGAAGGAAGGAAGCAAGGAAGGAAGGATGGAAGAAAAGGACGAAAGGAAGGAAGAAAAGAAGGATGAAAGAAAGGAAAGAAGGAAGGAAGGAAGGAAGAAAGAAGGAAGGAAGAAGGAAGGAAGAAGGAAGGAAGAAGGAAGGAAGGAAGGAAGAAGGAAGGAAGGAAGGAAGGAAGGAAGGAAGGAAGGAAGGAAGGAAGGAAGGAAGGAAGGAAGGGAGGAAGGAAGGAAGGAAGGGAGGGAGGAAGGATAAATCTTGGTCTTGGTATCTAGAGACTTAAAAAAATAGTCATAGATCTGAAAAAAAAAAAAAAAAAAACAGGCAACAAGCAACAGGCCCAGTGGAAAAGTTACATGTTTGCCTTTGCCTTACCATTCTCTTTTTTATTAAAATTTCCAGAGAAACTTTTAATGGGAAATTTCTAGCTGCATGTGCAACAGACAGTGCTGGACAATTGGTGTTTAATGGGTATTTGCTCATTGACTTGTGGACATAACAGGAAAGGAATGACCTTGTTGTATGTGGGCAATCCAAGGGAGATTTTTTTTGCATATGGAATTTAAGCAAGATCACTTATTTTGGGAAACAGTCGTATTTTTAAACAGTGACACAGTAGGTAGAATGCTGGATTTAGAATCAATGAACTTGGGACTGGGCCAAGAGCAGAATGGCCAAAACACCAGGGCCAAAAAAGTCAATTTATGTGAAGGGGGAAGAGGCAAGGAGTTACTGTGGGTTTTGATCAAGAAGCTGACATCACAATCCAAGGTACTAAGATCCAAGGTCTTCTAGGTCTAAATCTCTAAACTTTATAATCTTAATTCAAAGTGAATTAAAGAGTACATTACTAAAGAGTTGGTTTGTGTTTATTTAGAAAAGGAAATAGTGATCACTAAATATCAAGTGTAGACAGCTTTCTAAAGAAGTTTAGTCATGAAGGGAAGGGACAATAAAGAATGATAGACAGCAGGATGTTCAGATCAAGGGGGGGGTTTTAGCTTTGTTTTGTTTTCTTTTCTTTAAGGATGGAAGATACAGAACTGTTTATAGGCAGCAGAGAAGAAGCCAATAGATGAAGCGAGATTTAAGATAAGAGAATAAAATAATAGTAAAATAATAGTAGGAGCGATGTGCTGGGGAAGATGAGATATAGAGTATTGCATATAGAAAGGCTGGCTTTTCATTTGAGATTAGAATGAACCAGAATACATTAGAGGAAGATGTCTAAATGATATGAGAGGGAAAAAAAGAAGCTCTTGGCAGACTAATTCATTTTTTTTCAGTGAGGTATAAAGTGAGCTCCTCAACTGAGGGAAGAAGAGGAAGGGGTGCAGTGAACTAAGAGGCTTGGGAAGAGATGAAAAAGGTTTATAACAGCTGCCATGAAGAGAAGAATATTTAATCAATTATGGCGAAATTGAAATTTTTTCCTTAATCCAATAAGACTCCAGTTGAGATTAGACATAAATTTGTAGAAGACTCAGTCAACATGATTTTGTGATTTTTCTCCAGCTCCAATCAGCACATGGGAACAAGAGTGAAGTTGGTAGGCAGTGGAAGGAATCCCCAGTTAGGGTTGTTATGGCTTGAATGGAGGAGAACAAGAGATTCAATATACATAGTGTAGAGTTGGAAGCTAGGATATTTGATGGAGCATCAATGTATATTTTGTCCCTAATATGAGGCAGGAGATGGGGAAGAGAGAATGACTTTGAGCCAAGCACTAAATTCATTGAGAAAGGAAGGGGATTACCAGGAGTCAATAAAGCTAACAACTACCAATGTCAGGATTGAATGATAAGGTTTCAGAAAAAAACATTAAGTGGAGACTAATGTTTTGCTGGCCCAAGAAGGCTGGCTCAGCTCTCAATAATGAAATTCTGAAGTCATAAACAGAAATCATAAAAATGGGGAGAGGAAGGAGATGCAGCCTTAAGAAATACACATGGTGCTCATCAAGCCAACTCAAGTTATACAAGAATGAATACCAAAGGACAATGCAATTCTGTAAGAATAGCATCAGAAACCCAAAACTCCCATTCAGTCAATTAATTAGCACTTATTATGCATTGTACCAGCATTGTGCTGAGCCCTGGTGATACAAAAAAAGAAGAGGAAAACAGTTAGCTAAGTAAGACAGGTGATAAATATTAAGAACAACTATAGGATTTTTTTTTCTTAGCTATGCTGAGAGGAGGATATAAGAAGGGCTACAACTGCTAATCAGAGTAGATAGGTTCAATCAATCAATAAACACTGGGTTCAAATCAAGTACTCAGAACTTGTAGAAGTAATTTAACTGCTCTTTGTTTCAGTTTCCTCATTTATAAAGTAAAATCTAAACCCCCAAGGTCTTCTAGGTCTAAATCTCTAAATTTTATAATCCTAATTCAAAGGGGAATTAAAGAGTACATTGCTAAAGAGCTGGTTTGGGTTTGTTTAGAAAAGGAAGCAGTGATCACTAAATATGAAGAGATTTTATCTTATTTAAAAAAAGGTAATTCTAAATTTCCCTCAGGTAATGAGCCTGGTAGACTAGGGCCATAGATGTAATAGACTTCAGCAAAATGCTTGACAAAATCTCCTGTGCACAAGAGATAGAGATACAGGCTAGATAATAATACTATTAAGTGGATTTAAAATCAGTTGAATGAACTAGACCCAAAGCATAGTTATCAATGGGTCAATGAATGTCATCTTGGAAGGAGATATTTAATGGAATACCACAAAGATCTGCCCTTGACCCTGGGCTATTTAACATTTTTATTTTAGATTCAATTCAGTTCAACAAGAATTCATTAAGTGTCTTCTAGACACTGGGGACACAAAGACAGAAATGAAATCTTCTTTGTCACCAAGTTAAGAGCAATAGAGAATATGTTAACTGTCAGTATCAGGTTCCAGAAACAAGATCTTAACAGGCTAGGACCATGAATTTAATCTAATAAGATAAAATTGAAGAGCGATAAATGTAAAGTCCTATACTTAGGTTCAAAAAATTCAAAAAATTAGACTTTTAAAAGTCTAATCTGGGAACGATGAGACCAATGCCATTCCCAGAAAAAAAATCTGGAAATTGAAACATGGCAGCCCCAAAGAACTAATGCTGTCCTAGGCTGCTTCAAGAAAGGTGTAACATCCAAAACACAGAAGGTGATAGTTCTGCTGTCATCTGCCCTGGTCAGATTATATCTAGAGTGCTGTGGTCATTTCCAAGTACCACATTTTAGGAAGAGAAGCTAGACCATGTGCAAAAGAGGGTACCAAGGAAAGAAGAAGTAAAGATCAGTTGTAGGAATTAGAGATGTTTTAGTCCAGACACTAGAAGAAATGGGATGTGATATTAATGGCTGTCTTCAAGTATTTGAAGGGTGTTAAAGTCTTTCTCTTGGTCTAGGAATAAAGAACTGGGAATGGATGGAAGTTTCAAAGAAGTAAATATATAAAGAAAAGCTTCCTAACAATTGAAGCTATAACAAAATGGAATTAGCTGCTGTAGGGAGCCTTAAGGTTGGTTCCTCTTCATTGGAGATCTCTAAGCAGAAGTTAGATGAGCCCTATTAGTTAAGAGGATTCTTGCTCTGGTTTAAATGGGATTAGGCAGCCTTTGAGGTCCTTTCCGACTCTGAGATTCTGTAATTAAAACAAGTATCAGGCATTGAGATTATTAAAAATCTTTTTACAGCATATGCTTTTGGTGGACCATCATGATGTAGTCCTCTTACTCATTCTACCCTCCCTCATCCTTTTATCCCATTCCTAAAGATATCAAGCCCAATTACTGTATTTTTCAACACAATAATAACAAACGAAAAGACCATGAGCCTTTCAGTGATGGTAAAAGGGGATACTAGTAGTAAGAACTAATTATACATCTTTAGCAATTAAAGTTACAAATTGCTTTTCTTACAACTTTGTAAATATTATTTCCATTTTAAAGAGGAAGAAATTGAGACATTGTTTGTTTGTTTGTTTGTTTGTTTTACTGGTCTGAAGTCATGGAACTGGAAGTAGAGGTACCATAATTCTAACTCCGGTCCCTTGCCTTTTTCCCATCACAAGGCTAAGTGATACTGGTTAATGGTATAGAAAGTTATGGACACTGCCTGCTGTGACTGTAGTGGGCTGTTCTTGATCCTCCCTTTCCAAAGTGCTGAATTTTATCTAAATCGCCTAAATCACCCCTCATTCATGATCACTGAGCAAACAGATAATAGGACCAGAAAAAGGCTGTGATTTGGGCAGACAAAGGAGAGGAAATAGGGAACAAGCTATAAAATGGAATTGCTATCTTGGTATTTGTTCCTCCAGGATTAGATATTGTTAAGTAAGGGAAATGCTCTGAGTAGCCAACCCCACAGAACCAAATCAGCAGTAGCTGACATTGAATTATGACCCATGGCTGAAAATCACCAGCAGGAGGCACTAGACTTCTTAAGGTGCTATCTTTGAGACTCAAAGGGAAGGGAGCAGAGGTTACTTACTTTCAGATATTTTGTCCTTTTGGAATTCTTAAGTATTAAAGAAATTCTCCCTTAGTGATATCCCCATAAATCTCAACCTTTAAATTCTCAACTGGGTTCAAAGTAGGGGTGCTGAAACTGTAGGAGTTGCTTTGTGATTGTTCATTGATGGGGGAAGAAAATAAGTATTTATATAACACTTACTGTGCCAGATATGATGCAAAGCACTTTTTCAAATATTATATTATCTCACAAATATCCCACAAAATAAGTGCTATTTTACACATTTTAAGTTTAAGAAACTGAGGCAACCCAAGGTTCAGTGTCACAGAGGTATTAGGTGCCAGAAGCTAGATTTGAACTCAGGTTTTTATCACTCCAGAATCAGCTCTCTATACACTCTATGCCAGCTGCTCGGTGGCTATAGTGTCTTGAACAGTTATACAATGCCTTTTTTCCCCAAGAACTTTTACATAAATTATGTAATTTAAGCTCACGATATCCCAAGGAACCAATGAAAGACAAGCATACTAGGCCATTGCTAAAAACTCTTTTGACTATAGAGTAGAATTAAGCATGTAGTTTGTCTTGAATATAATCCAGGAAAATGATTTATATACCAAAAAATTCTGTTGTTTCACATATATAATATTATTTAAGCTCACAATATTCCAAGGAACCAATGAAAAACAAACATACTAGACCATTGCTAAAAACTCTTTTGACTATAGAGTAGAATTAAGCATGTAGTTGGTATGTCTTGAACATAATCCAGGAAAATGATTTATATACCAAAAAATTCTGTTGTTTCACATATATTATTTAAGCTCACAATATTCCAAGGAACCAATGAAAGACAAACATACTAGACCATTGCTAAAAACTCTTGTGACTAAAGAGTAGAATTAATCATATAGTTGGTATATCTTTGGAATCAAGGAAAATAAATTGCTAACATACCAAAAAAAGTCTGTTTCACCTAAATGATGGTACCTTAGTATAGAGTAAAAAAACAAAGCTATAACAAAGCACTAGAGTGGATTATAGAAAAGAAGAAAGCTGTCAGAAGTCATATGGGACAAGGAGGTGCACAAGATTGATGTACTAGGGAGAATTAACAAAAAGAGGAATACTTATGAAGAAGGATGGATATATTTGGATGATAGTGCATGGAGTACAAAAATGTTAAAGAAAAGAGGTACATGAATTGGAGAGTACAGAGACATCTCAAAGAAGTTGCTGGATTTAAATAAACCACTTAATTAAGTCACTTACTCCATGAGCTTCACTTATCCAACCTATAAAATGGAAGATCTTGGTGATTTCTACATCTCATCATTTTATACGCTTTTTATCAATCACTTCAAGAAAGGGCAGCACAAAAGGGGGAGGAAATAATCTTAGATGACATATTTAGGGGCCCATCCCCAGGCCTTCTAATCTCCCAGGACCATATCCAATCTACTGAAACTGTTTTGTTCATATTTCATGATTTGCATTTTTGTTTTCTAATTATGTTCAATAATTATGTCAGTCAGACATCGCACTGAATAAAATATCTTCTCACTTTGTTGGAAGCCATACCATCTGTAGAGATGCAGTGGGCCATGTCTAATTCTCATTGTGGGTTCATGTTAGCAGAGTGGGAGGTGATGACATCTCAGGGAGAAGGATGGAGAGCTTGAGGGTAAAGGAACATCTTACTCCCACTTTTGACACCAAAATTATTTGGAACAGTATACACCTGACCTTCTGAGAAACAGCAGGGATAGGGAGATTTTGACATCTCAGCATGTTTTTGACTATTCGAGGGGAGGTCCCTCAATTTGTTGTTGTTATTTTAACCATTATCATCATCTCTGATAGAAAAATCAAAAATATTTTGGGCTTGTCCTTGAAAGGAAGCATAATTAAGTAGAAAGAACATGGAATTTGTTGTCAGAAGTTACTATTGTTGTTCAGTTGTGCCTGACTTTTGATGACCTCATTTGGGGTGTTTTGGGCAGAAATACTAGAACAGTTTTCCGTTTTCTTTTTTAGCTTATTTTACAGGTGAGGAAATTGAGGCAAACACAATTAAGTGGCTTGTCCAAGATCACACAACTAGTAAGTGTCTGAGGCCACTTTTTTTTTATTCCTATCTTAGGTGAAATGTGGGTTTTTTTTTATTTTATTAAAGCTTTTTAATTTTCAAAAGACATACATGGATAATTTTTCACCAATGACCCTTGCAAAACCATGTATTCCACATTTCCCCCTATTGCCCTCTCCCCTTCCCTAGATAGCAAGTAAGCCAATATATGTTAAACATATGTTAAATCCAATATATGTATATATATTTATACAGTTGTCTTACACAAGAAAAATCAAATCAGAAAGGAAAAAAATGAGAAAGAAAAAATGCAAGCAAACAACAACAAAAAGAATGAAAATAGTATGTTATGAACCACATTCTGTTCCCATGGTTCTCTCTCTGGGTGCACATGGCTCTCTTCATCACAAAATCATTGGAACTGTTCTAAATCATCTCATTGTTGAAAAGAGCCACAGCCATCAGAAATGATCATCATATAGTCTTGTTGCTGTGTATAATGATCTTCTGGTTCTGCTCATTTCACTTAGAATCAGTTCATGTAAGTCTCTCCAGGCCTTTCTGAAATCATACTGTTGGTCATTTCTTACAGAACAATAACATTCTATAACATTCATATACCACAATTTATTCAGCCATTCTCCAACTGATGGGCATCCACTCAGTTTCCAGTTTCTTGCTGCTACAAAGAGGGCTGCCACAAACATTTTTGCACATGTGGTCCCTTTCCCTCCTTTAAGATCTCTCTGGGATATAAACCCAGTAGAAACACTGCTGGGTGAGAGGATACAGAGTTTGACAGTTCTTGGGACATATTCCAAATTATTCTCCAGAATGGTTGGATTCATTCACAATTCCACCAACAATGTATCAGTGTCCCAGTTTTCCCACATCTCTCCAACATTTGTCATTATCTTTTCCTGTCATCTTAGCCAATCTGAAAGGTGTGTAGTGGTACCTCAGAATTGTCTTAATTTGCATTTCTCTGATCAGTAGTGATTTAGAGCATTTTTTCATATGACTAGAAATGGTTTTAATTTCTTCATCTGAATATTGTCTGTTCATATCCTTTGACCATTTATCAAGTGGGGAATGGCTTAAATTCTTATAAATTTGAATTGAATCTCTATATATTTTAGAAATGAGGCCACATTTGAACTCATCTCCCTGAATACATGCCCTATCCCCTGTGCCATCTAGCTGGGGACAACTCTGCTATAATCTGCATGACTTTAGCCAACTTAATGAAACTGAACATTAATTTCCATGCTTATAAAATTAGGGGCCTGAAATTTATACTACTTGATCTTAAAGGGCAGAATTAGAATCAAGGGATAAAAAAATTTTTTTGGGGGGGGGGGGAGTGAAGACAAATTGAACTTTAACATGAAGGAAAACTTTCTTTTTATATATATTTTATTTTATTTTATTTTATAATAACTTTATATTGACAGAATCCATGCCAGGGTAATTTTTTTACAATATTATCCCTTGCATTCGCTTCTGTTCCAATTTTTCCCCTCCCTCCCTCCATCCCCTCCCCTAGATGGCAAGCAGTCTTATATATGTTAGATATGTTGCAGTATGTCCTAGATACAATATATGTTTGCAGAACCGAACAGTTCTCTTGTTGCACAGGGAGAATTGGATTCAGAAGGTAAAAATAACACGGGAAGAAAAACAAAAATGCAAATAGTTCACATTCATTTCCCAGTGTTCTTTCTTTGGGTGTAGCTGCTTTTGTCCGTCATTTATCAATTGAAACTGAGTTAGGTCTATTTATCAAAGAAATCGACTTCCATCAGAATACATCCTCATACAATATCGTTGTTGAGGTATATAATGATCTCCTGGTTCTGCTCATTTTACTCAGCATCAGTTCATGTAAGTCTCGCCAGTCCTCTCTGTATTCATCCTGCTGGTCATTTCTTACAGAACAATAATATTCCATAACATTCATATACCACAATTTACCCAGCCATTCTCCAATTGATGCGCATCCATTCAATTTCCAGTTTCTAGCCACTACAAACAGGGCTGCCACAAACATTTTGGCACATATAGGTCCCTTTCCCTTCTTTAGTATCTCTTTGGGATATAAGCCCAGAAGTAGCACTGCTGGATCAAAGGGTATGCACAGTTTGATAACTTTTGGGGCATAATTGAAGGAAAACTTTCTAACAAATAGCCTATCGAGGAGGATTGTGTTGCTGCCTGAGGTCAGATAATAGGTCCCCCCCTTACTGGAGGTTAGATGATGGATACCTCATGGAGATTGTTCTTGTCAATAGATATCCCTTCATGGAGATAATAATAGCACCTATTTCCCAGAGCCCATCATGCTGTTTCTGCTAACCTAAAGTTCCCTTAAAATCCACCTCAAATGCCCTTCTTTCAGGAAGCCTTCCCTGATGCCCTTCATCCATACTCATCAGGCACTTTGTCCTGCATCCATCTCTCTGGCGCACTTAATGTGGGGTCTCCTGTGTCATAATTAACTGTGTCAGTGTCTTGTTCTCCTGTACCAGTAAGGGTCAGCATCACATCCGGCCTAATCATCTCCTCTCCCCCAAATCTTAGCACAGAGCACTATATTCAATAAATTATTAATAAGTTTCTGGAATGAATGAATGTTGAAACAGTCATGTGGTTAAAAAATCTTTCTGAGTCTCATTTACAAACTGGCACCGGCTTTCTTTGTTTTCAAGTCAGTGGATTTGTGGCAAAACAAATGGAACTCAGACCAGAGTCTCCAGTTCATTTTCAAAGCCAAAATCCACAGTGAAATATGGTTTAGGCTAGACAGGGGGAAAATGTGCTCTTTCATCCCAAGGTTGCCTTCTTGTTGGCATTTAAATACCCCTTTTAAAAAAAAGTAATTAAAGGATGCTTGTTCCTCCCCCATGGACACTGTTCTCAGGACCACAGGGAGGAGAATGTGGTGTTTGATGGAACTTACAAATAAATGCATGGCACATGTGTGTGGTCTGGGGAGTCTTGTGGCTTTGACCCTCAGAGTGGACATTATCCTGGCTCCTATCATTCTATAAGCATCCTCACTATTTGTTAGCAACTGTACCCATGAGCGAGAAGGAAAGAGATTTAGCCCATTTCTTTTTGCTATTATTAGCTGCTCTGGTGTAAGGTGTTGGAGGGGTTGGGAGAAGACGGACCGGAACCAATGGATGAAATGAGATTTTGGTATTACCTGTGGATTTCAATTCTTCACACTATCTCTATCCCCTATTCCCTCCAGTGATTGAGAACTGACTTCTTAGGGGCTGAAGTCTGAAGGGTAAAACATAAGGAAATCTTTGGATTTTCTTCCCCAAGTCCCTCCAGCATTTAGCACTAATGTTTTCTTGAAATAGATTCTGGTAAATGTAAGTGACAAATTTTTTATTTTAGGCAAAAGCTTTTCTGAAGACTTACTTCAACAAACGAAATTCATTCTGTCTTCAATGCTGTCCATTTAAGTGCTAAGTGAACCAGACACTTCACCAGCTTGGGAGGGGGAACTCTGTAGTCCTTTTCAGGGTTTTGGAAGTTCAAGGTCAGTTTTGATGTTTTAATTGTGAGTGCGTGCCAAGTGGCTCTAAAAACAAAGAATCTCAGGACCGCTGAAAGGAATCTTTCATTGCCATGACTGCCATTGGAGCCTCCAATTAAGCCTCAGATAATTTTAAACCAGGAACTCATTTCACCACTGTCTGCCTCAGTTTCCCCAATTATAAAATAGGGGAACCCCCTATTATAACACCCACCTCCTAGCACTGTTGTGAGGAGAAAATGAAATATTTGTAGAGTACTTAGCACTATGCCTGGATTATAGCTATTCCTCAATCATGTCCAACTCTTTATGACCCCATTTAGAGTTTTCTTGGCAAAGATACTGGAGTGGTTTGCCATTGCCTTCTCCACTTATTTTACAGATGAGGAAACCGAGGCAAACAGGAATCCAGGGACTTGCCTGGAGTCACACAGCTAGCAAAACTCAGGTCCTCCTAACTCCAGGCTCAGCACTTTATCCATTGCGCCACCGAGATGCCCTCAGTGTATATATATTTATATTTATATTTATATTTATATATGTATATATATAGTGTGTGTATTACATATACATATATGTGTATGTGTGTAATATATGTATATATGTATTAGTATAGTATATATGTATATATACTACATATATCTATATGTATGTAGTATATACGTAAATAATACTTGTTTCCTTCCTTTCTTTTTATTTGCATTTGAGGAAACAGAAACCTAAAAAGACTCAATAACTCAATAACCAGGGTCAGACAGAATTCTAACCTTCTACCTTCTTGTCCAGATCTCCATCCTCTGGAATATAAGAATATAGTACCATTTAGCTAAGCTGACACGGATGGCCCCTGCCCATCTTTGTATACGTGACTAAACTTCCTTCGGCCTTTATCCTTGAAAAGAAATCAGCAACAAGACTTTCTGTAAGGAAACCATTGGCTTGATTTGCAAATAGTTCAGACAGTTCAGGTTCTAAATTGTTTTCCCTGAAGATCTGGTATAGATCCAAAGAAACCTGGCAAGGTGCGTCAATGAAACAGAGGGACACAATCTGGATTCACCCGTTTCCAGGTCATCCGTTCCAATGATTTCAGTGGGAAGAGAAAAAAAATGTTCAGAAGCCCTAACAGAGCCAGGGACTTCAATGAAATGTCCTGGTATATTTCCTGGAAAAATTCCCTCCTCATGTGTGTCCGTGTGTCTCCTCCTGAGCCTTTCACACATGTGCAATCAATCACTATCTCAGGTGAAGAGGCAAATCAAGGAAAGCAGCATCATGCAAACTTGCTTTTTCTATCAGGGGAGCTTTTCCAAAAGCAGGTTAGGTATCCTTGAGGTGAATCAATGCTAGCAACCTGCCTGGATTTTATAAACTCTGGTTTCCATCCAAGGCATTGTCAGCTCAAACATGCAGAAATCAACATAAACAAAGCCAGCCTCAGGCAAAATGGAGAATTTTGTCTCCTTCTGTGCTTCTGCATCTTTTACTCTTTCTGTGTCTCTCTCTGTCTCTTGTCTGTCTCTCTCTCTCTCACACACACACACACACACACATACACACACACACACACACACACACACACACACACACACACACAATCATCCTGGCAAGTACCACTGCCTTCATGCTGCCTGCCATCTCAACATCCCACTCAAACCCGACCTTCCCTTTTCTTCCCCCCATCAACCTTGTCTAGCTTTTGTGACAAATATCCAATAAAAATCCCACTTTAGTAGGACCTGGGATCATCTCATAGAATAACACTTGGGATTATCTATTTTGGCAGGTAGACTCACAAATATTTTTTATTATCTACTTATTTTAAATGGAATTTCTCTATCTCTTGCTACTGGACTTTGTTGGTAACATATAGAAATGCCAATAATTTGTGTGGATTTATTTTGTATCCTGCAATTTTGCTAAAATTGTTAATTGTTTTAGTAGTTTTTTAGTTGATTCTCTAAGTATATCATCTCATATAGTTGAGCAAAATAGCTCCTAGTTATTGCTTCAATTTTCTCCTCATTGTTGGTAAATTCACCCTTTTCATTTTTGATACTGAAAATTTGATTTTCTTCTTTCCTTTTCTAATCAAATTCTTAGTTTTGTTTCCTGGATTAACTGTTAACCAAATTTAAGTGACAGCATCAATGGCTGATAAAGACTTACCATTCCTCCCGGGAAGATTTGTTTCTTAGTAAAGAAAACTGAAATAAAGAAAAGGAAGAAAAACTTTGCTTCCAAAGATTAATCTTTGACTATGAATGGTGAATGCTACCTACATCCAAAGAAAGAACTATGGAGATTGAATGTGGCTCACAGCATACTATTTTCACCTTGTTATATTTTGTTTTGTTCTGTTCTTTCTCATGACTTTTTATTAGGGAAACCTAATAGATTTTATTAGATTTATCTTTTTATTAGATTTTTCTTTCCCTACACAACTCATATGGAAATATGTTTAAAAACTTATTGTACATGTTTAAAAAATTCACTCAGAAAAACAAATAAATAACAAAGATTAATCTTTGGCAAAATTTTAGATCATAGAAGATGTGAGTTCAAAAGTTGTATACTTGGTAGTTACATGACTCTAAGAAAGTCTCTTTACCTCTATAAAAAATTAGAATAATAACAGCATATACTTTCCAAGTTGTTGTGAGATACAAATGAGATAACCTATATACAATGCTTTGAAAGCTATATAGTATTACATAAATGTTAGCTGTTATAGAAACCCAGATTTAGATCTGGAAATAACATTAGAAATGATCAAACTGAATGTTCCCATTCTACAGAAAAGGAAATTTAGAACCAGAGAAATGAAATAGCTAATGAATAACAGAGATGGCATTGAACCTAAATCCTCTGGCTTTAATACAAGAAAATATTCCAGTATACCACATTGCTATTTATGTGACCTTCATTTGTATTGCTCTCCCATGTGTGAGAACAGTTCTAAAACATAAGGAAACAATAGTGATGGCATAAATGTTCAGATTAGCAAGAAAATAGTGGCTGCAAGGAGAATTTCCATTTGCTGGATGTTTAATGAATGTTAAGCCCCTTTTTTAAAAATTTGTTTTATTTTTCTCAATTACATAAAAACAAAAGTTTTTAACTTAAGTTTTTTTTTTAATTTTGAATTCCAAATTCTCTCCTTACCCTTCCTTCCCCTTGAGAAAGCAAGCAATTTGATATATATTATACATACACAGTCATGTAAAACATTTCCATATTAGCCATGTTGCAAAAGAAAACAGACTCTCTGCTCCCCACCACACACACAAAAACAAGAATAATAAAGTTTTTCTTTTAATTCTTCAATCACTATGCTCAAAGAACTATTAAACTGTGCATACCCTTTGATCTAGCAATGTCTCTTCTGGGTCTATATCCCTAAGAGATCATAAAAAAGAGAAAAGGATCCATATGTGCAAAAATATTTGGAGCAGCTTTTTTTGTATGGTTAAGGAATTATAAACTGAGTGGATGCCCATCAGTTCAGGAATGGCTGAATAAGTTATGATGTTCGGAAAATTATTATTCTAAAGAAATGATCAGCAGAAAATAGGCCTAGAGAGATTTCCATGAACTGATGCTAAGTAAAGTGAGGAGAACCAAGAAAACACTGTACACAGAAACAAGAAGATTTTGTGATGATCAATTCTGATAGCCTTGGCTTTTTTCGACAATGAGGTGATTCAGGAGAATTCTATTAGACTTGTGATGGGAGAGAGCCATCTGCATCCAGAGAGAGGAAGTGGAGACTGAATGTAGATCATAATATACTATTTTTACCATTTTAGATGTTTGCTTGCTTTTTTTCTTTCTCATTTTTTCCCTTTTTGATCTGATTTCTCTTGTATGGCATGTTAAGTGTTTATGTTAATATGTTTAGAAGAATTGCATGTATTTAACCTATGTTGAATTACTTTCTGTCTAGAGAAAGGTTGGGGGGAAAGGAAGGGAGAAAAATTTGGAATACAAGATATTGAAAACTCTTTGCATCCATTTTAAAAATAAAAAACTTTTTTTAAAGCATATAAAATAACAATTAAAAAAAATTCTTCAGTCTACATTCAGACTCCATCAGTTCTTTTTCTCAAGATAGAAAGCACTTTTCATCATGAGTAGAATTATCCTGGATCATTGTATAACTGAGAATAGTAAATTGTTCACAGCATCAGACAGTATTGCTATTATTCTGGATAATGTTCTCCTAGATCTGTTTATTTTGCTTTGTATCAACTCATTTAAATCTTCCCAGATTTTTCTGAAAGCATTGTGCTTATCATTTCTTATAACACAATAGTATTCCATCACAATCATATACCACAGTTTGTTCAGCAATCCCCCCAATTGTTAAGTAGTCCCTCAATTTCCAATTGCTTGGTTCCATAAAAAAGAGCTGCTAAAAATATTTTTGTACATATAGATCCTATTCTTTTTTTCTTTGATCCCTTTGGAATACAGTGATTGTATTGCTTGGTTCAAAGGGTATGAATAGTTTTATAGCATTTAGGGAACAGTTCCAAATCTCTCTCCAGAATGGTTGAATCCAATAACAATGCATGTGTTCCTATTTTTCCACATCCCCTCCAACATTTGTCATTTTTCTTTCTGTTATATTAGCCAATGTGATAGATGTAAGGTGGTACCTCAGAATTGTTTTAAAGTGCATTTCTCTAATCAATAGTGAGTTAGCAATTTTTTTCACATGACTATAAAATGATTTCATTTCTTTTTTGAAAACTCCCTGTCCATATCTTTGATCATGTATCAATTGGAAATGACTCATATTCTTAGAAATTTTACTCCATAAATGAATGGATGCCCATCAATTGGAGAATGATTGAGTAAATTGTGGTATATGAATGTTATGGAATATTATTGTTCTGTAAGAAATGACCAGCAGGATGAATACAGAGAGGACTGGCAAGACTTACATGAACTGATGCTGAGTGAAGTGAGCAGAACCAGGAGATCATTATATACTTCAACAACAATACTGTATGAGGATGTATTCTGATAGAAGTGGATCTCTTCGATAAAGAGAGCTAATTCAGTTTCAATTGATCGAGGATGGACAGAAGCAGCTACACCCAAAGAAAGAACACTGGGAAATGAATGCAAACTGCTTGCATTTTTGTTTTTCTTCCCAGGTTATTTATACCTTCTGAATCCAATTCTCCCTGTGCAACAAGAGAACTGTTCAGTTCTGCACACATATATTGTATCTAGGATATACTGAGACCTATTTAACATGTAAAGGACTGCTTGCCATCTGGGGGAGAGGGAGGGGAGGGAAAAAATCAGAACAGAAGTGAGTGCAAGGGATAATGCTGTAAAAAATTACCCTGGCATGGGTTCTGTCAATAAAAAGTTATTTTTAAAAAATTGAAAAAGAAATTTTACTCCATTCTCTATGTATTTGAAAAATGAGGACCTTATCAGTGAAACTTGCTTAAATTTTTCCCCAACTTCCTAATTTTCTTCTAATCTTGTTTGTATTGGTCTTGTTTATACAAAAAAGAAATTTTAATTTGATATAATCAAAGTTAGCCATATTATATCCCATAACATTCTCTGTTCCTTATTTGGTTATAGATTCTTTTCTTATCCACAAATCTGGCAGATAAATTATTCCATGTTCTTCTAAATTTGCTTATGATATCATCCATTATGAGTAAATCATGTACTCATTTTGACCTTATCTTGATATATAGTATGAGATATTGGGCTATGCCTGTTTTCTTACAAAATGCTTTCCAGTTTTCCCAGAAATTTTTATCAAATAGTGATTTCTTGTCTCAAAAATTTTGGATAATTGGGTTTGCCAAACACTAGATTACTAAGCTTTTTTGATATAAAAATCCACAAAATATCTATCCTTTCATGAATCTGGGGGAAGCAGAAGAAGAAGAGAAGCCTAGACTAAAGTGATCAAATAAAGGAGTCCAGAAGATCACAAGATAAATGAAATTATGTATACAGCCTAGCCTCTCTTATGGGACTGAAGGAGAAAGTTCAAGCTTCTCTGTTCAGGAGCAGGAAATTTTATTAAAACCATTTAAGCTTGGTTTTATATTTTATATCATATTTTATATTTTATATCATCTATAATTAATGCACATGATGATCATAATTGGATTGTATCCATAAGATCCTAGATATAATATAATCAGCTATACGATTCATATATAGCAAAGGATTAATAAAGAAATCCTAAATTCTCAAGAAAGAAGCAAGCTCTGTGGTTGGACAGCAAAAAGAACGTTTTTGTCTTCCCACCCACACCATTGCACAGTACTGATGATTTTGAAAGATCAGATTCTAAGAGTCTCTGTGTTTATAGTATTTTTAAGAGTCCAAAGCAGACATAAAAAGGTTTACAGACTACCCAGATTACATAGGTAGGGGAAAGGAGATGTCAAAATCACAGAAGGGAAATGTCTGTGGGCCTTTGGAAAAGGAAAAGGGAGGACTGTGGGGGAATAGAGAAGGGAGGAGTGCAGAGAAAACATTCCACTGAATTTGCAATGTTAGAAATAAAAGTACAGTTCTTAATATTGTAAGTAGAATTGGAATGGGGGGTGGGGAGGTGGATCTCTGCCTCTTTCGAGAAGCACTTAATTGAATAGGGAGAAAATGATGCAATATGTAAACATTTAAGGCCAGAAAACCTGCCTTTTCCAGACTGTTTCCCTCTGGCATTTTTCTGTCTTTTTGTGGCCCATACTATGTATCTCAAGCCTGAATCAGCCTTCTGTGAGCCAATATCTCCCTAATATAAGGAACAAGACCAGCTTTTCTTGAACACTTGGCTTTTCTCCATTTTTCTGACAGCTCGCCCTGTCTTCTCCTATTTCCTTATTATTTCTTTCTTTTTTCCTACCTTTACCTTTCCTCTTTGGTCTCTATTCTCTCTCCTCATTTCTTTTTTTTTTTCCTGTCATTGTTTATTATTTCTCCTTTCTTTCCTTTCTTACTCTTGCTGTTGTCTTATCCTCTTATATGTGATTGGATCTCCTGTCTCCTCCATTGTTGCGCCTCTTCTGCCTCACATCCCTTCAGCCTTCTAATTTATCCTCTTTATTCTAGTCTTTTAGCTTCTCTGCCCCATTCCTCGATTTATCTTCTTTGCCAACCTACCTACACAGAATGGAGAGGGACCTCAGACATCATGCAGTCTAATTCTCTCATTTAAAGATGGAGAAACTGAGGTTTTAGGAGATGATTTGTCCAGTCTCACACTACAAATAACAGTACACATGGTAACTCACCTCCTCTTCACTCTACACCATAGGGCAACTTCTCCCTTTTCACAAAATGTAGAAAAATGTGGAGTGGATTCTTGTTCAGGGAGTGTTTGAACTCACTAGCCTCTGAGGATCCTCCAAACTCTGAGATAATGTGATTCTGTTTTCTACTCATACCTCCAGATTTCTATCCCTTGCAGTTATTGAAAGGAAGGGCTGTGGTTAGAGCAGCTAGCTGTCTCAAATAATAAATAATAAAAGGGAACTGTTCTCTAGACTCCCTGAAAGACTCTAGACTACCTGTGGTAGGTACGGATTGCCATAGTTTCAATAGATCAAGAACCTAAAGTCCCTACCTGAAATATCAGATGAAGATGACACTTCACTACCTCCCATCCACATCCACATCCCTGCCCTCCTATACCAAGCTGTATCAGCAGCTACATCAAGTAGTCCCAGAACAGCAACTTATTTCAATGTAGGTCAATCCCATCTTAATTTGGCAGGCAGTGTTATATATACATTTGGAAAAATGTCCCAGGACTTGGGGTCAACTCTCAGCTGGATTATTTATTCTGTGACTGTGAACAAGTCATTTACCTCTCAGAGAATGAGTACCTTCATCTATAACATAACAGAGTTGGACCAAGTGTCCCTCCTTGAGTTCTAGAGTTAATATCCTCCCAACTCCATCAGTTCATTCTCATCTATATAACTGGGTTTATCTTTCTCTGCTTTGTAAGAATACCATCATTAATAGGACATCCCTTAAGAATTAACAGAGAAGTTAATTGGTTTCATCTCCACAATAAAGATTGTAGAGAATGAGTTCTGACTCTGGAGCCATTCAATCAATAAATATTTATTAAGTGCCAATTATATATCAGGCACCATACAAAACAATGGACCTGAGTTCAAATGCTAGTTCTACTACCTACTATGATTTTTTGGAGTTTGGGCAAAATCATTTCACTTTTCTGGACTTCAGTTCATAAATGAGGAGGCTGATTGGGCTAGTTGACTTCTGAGGGTCCTTTCTAGGTCTAAATTTATGATCCCATGAGGTTAAGACATTTTTGTAAAAACAGAAAGTTGAAATTATAATATTGGAACATCTTTCCATTGTGGTCTGCCCTGGAATCTTCCCGTAAAATGCCTCTTAATTATTTGGGAATAAGGATTTGGGTAGGGATGGGGCAAGACTCACTTTTCTGCAGCTTGCCTTATTGAATTAGTGATTTCACCACAATATCTTCATGTGATTTTGGTTCACTTCACTAGAGGTCAATTTGGGAGCTTCAAGCTCTCCTAGAGGAAACTCTCAAGGCTCTCCCTGGGGAACCAAATAATAGGGGGAAAATATCCTAGCAGGCTCTCATCCAAGTTCTTGAAAAATCATCTCCACTCATTTGCTTTTAGTGATTTTTTTTTTGGCACAGCTGGTGTGCACCAAGCATAAACTTTGTGTGATTGAATCAAAGAATAATTGGCTGTAAGAAAGGTACCATCTTTTCAAAGGGAAGATGACAGTCTAAGTGTAAGAAGATTTGCAGGAATTGCAAATTATGCATTTTGCAAATGTGTCAAATATCAGTCGGTAAATCATCATAGGAGTCTGTCACAAATATGTTTTTGAAATTATGTTCAATTTCATGAGATTATTCCATCTTCTTTGCACATGAGGAAAAACAGAGATGCAGCCACTTCCGGGAGCTTTTCCCAAAGTGCTGCTGCAAGAACATCCAAAGTTTTTAATCTCTGGCTTCAATTTGTGCTAACAGGCAAAATCTTTCAAAGGCTTAGACTTTAAAAAAATAAAATAAACAGCCCTGAAAAATTGAGCATAGGTGTTCATTCTTCTGTGCCACACCTTGGAGATAATCCTACTGATGAAAAGTAATTTAAAATTTGGAGGGAAATTAACTCCTTGGATCTCCTATAAAAACAATATTGTTTATTGCCTCTTCTAATATATTTAACCCCAACTCTCCCCAGTTATTGAAACTCAGACCCCCAACTTTCATCTCTTAGAATATTTCTCCATGTCTGTATAGAATGTGTAGGCTCTGGGAATTTTTTATACCAATTCCCACATGTACTGAATTAGAACCCCAAGAGAAAGTCTAGGTGTTTATCTCTTAGAGGGTCTAAGAGCTGTGATAGTCTGGAATGGGGAGAGAAAAAAATGGTTTTTTAATACTATAGCTCCACTCTCCACTAATATGCTTCCAGATATAGTTATCAGTTGCTATTTAATTAATCTAACTAAAATAGAAAGGAGTAGTCCTGGAGAAAATGGACTCAAGTCTAGATAGTACATGTGTCCAGAAGGTAACTCACAGGTCCTAGAGTCCTCACCTTGTTGCCCTCGGGTATAGTGTTGTATTTCTGTTTCCCTTTTTTGTAGAGCCTTGAATTTTTATTATCCTTATCTGCCATCAGATTTCCAAGAAACACCAAAGGAAAAATAGGAAGTCCAAAATACCCCGGTCTCCAAAGTTTACAAGTCAAAAAAACCCAAATCAGGATATTCTTCTAAACCTTCTGAACCTTCTTCTAAGTAAACTCTTCTTCTCAGAGGTTTGACTGGAATTCAAATCTCCAATCCCAACTAGATTGATCATTATACAAGTTTATCTCAAAATTATTGTGGGTTTGGTTCCAGACCACCACAATAAAATGAATAGTTAAAAAAAAGTGAGTCATATGAGTTTTTTGGTTTCCCAATGTATACAAAAGTTATGTTTATACTATACTGTAGTCTATCAAGTGTGCAATAATATTATGTCAAAAAAACAATGTGTGTACCTTAATTTTGAAAATATTTTATTGCTAAAAATGCTAATTATTATCTGAATCTCCAGTGAATCATAATATTTTTGCTGGTGGAGTGTTGATGGCTGTTGTCTAATCAGGGTGATGGTTTCGCAAGGTTGAGGTGGCTGTGGCAATTTCTTAAAATAAGCCAATGATTGCCTATAAATTGACCTTCCTTTCACTGAATACTTAGAGGATATGAAAAGTTACTAATTGATCTGATTCCAATATTGTTATGTCTCAAGAAATAGGGAAATAGAGAGAGAAAGAGGTGGAGATGGGAAGAGTGGCAAATGGGTGGAACAGTTATTCTATACACTATTGATAAGTCCACTGCCTTATGTGGGTATGACAAAATAATTATAATAGTAACATCAAAGATCACTGATCTTAGGTCACCAAAACAGATATAATAATAATGAAAAAAATTAAAATATTGTGAAAATTATCAAAATGTTACACAGAGGCATGATGTAAACATATGTTGGAAAAATAGCTCCAATAGACATTCTCTACAAAGGATTGCCACAAATTTCCCAATACTTCATCCAAGGAAACTGGATCAGAAAGAGTCCAGAAACAAGCCTCAAAATGAAATCTGCTGGTATGAAGGCCCCTGGAATTCTCCATAGGCTAACAAGTGTCCTCTGATGATTTCCCTGGGGGGGGGGGGGGGACACCATTTTGTGGAGTCCTGTGCTGGGTTCTCATTCAGACTGGAGCATAAGGATAGACCAGATGAGTAGGGGAAATAGTTCAGCTGTAGAGGAGCATCCTGAAATACTTTGGGATCTATTTTTAAACAGCAGCATCTGTCAAGCGGCAACGCTTGGACCGTGGTTTAGAAACTATGAGCCTCACCATGCAGAATCATAGAGAATTTATTGGCCGTACCCAGATATGAAGATTTAAATCTTCGGGCTGGGAAGGCTGAGAACCACCATATAAAACATAGGAAAGTGATTCAAAAATGGGACCAGAGATTTATAGGCAGGAGGAAAGTGAGGTCCAAATGACATGGAAGGACTAAGTAGCAGAATCAGGATTCGAATCTAGGTCCTCTAACTGCAAAGCTAACAAAATTTCCACTGCACTGTGCTCCCCAGAGAAACAATGTTATTATAAATCACTGCAAGGGGTTTTAACGATCAAACAATGAAGCGAAAGCAAACATGTTCCTGATCATATAAACAAGCAATGGGCATCTTAGACTGATAGCCAATCCATATAAACATGTATGTAGAAATGTTTTCATAAGGAGCTTTATTTCTTTTTTCTACACATCTATAGACTATACATCTATGGATTTATATGTGTTCATGTATTCATATATTTATGTGTATGAATACACATATATGGATAGAGAGAATGATACAATTATGTATGTAGAAATGTTTTCATAAGGAGCTTTATTTCTTTTTCTACACATCTATAGACTATACACCTATGGATTCATATGTGTTCATGTATTCATATATTTATGTGTATTAATACACATATATGGATAGAGAGAATGATATAATTATGTATGTAGAAATGTTTTCATAAGGAGCTTTATTTCTTTTTCTACACATCTATAGACTATACACCTGTGGATTCATATGTGTTCATGTATTCATATATGTATGTGTATGAATATACATATATGGATAGATAGATAAATGTTTTTGTTTTCATGAGAAGCTTTATTTCTTTTCCTACATATCTATAGACTATCTACCTATAGGTTCATATTTGTTCATGTATTCATATATTTACATGTATGAATACATATATGGAGAGGTAGATAGATAGAATGATGTATACATATATGTTGAAATGTTTTCATGAGAAGCTTTATTTCTTTTTCTATATATCTATAGACTATCCACCATGGATTCATATGCGTTTATGTATTCATATATTTATGTGTATGAATATACATGTATGAAGAGAGAACAATGTATGCATGTATGTAGAAATGTTTTCATAAGGAGCTTTTCCCAAAGGAACTCAAGTTGCTGCCTTTGTATGACTTCTGTTGGGTTGTGTGCTGTACATGCAGGTGTGTACACATAGACAGGTGTATACATACACACATATGCAAAATGTATATAATTTTCCTCCTTTTTGCTTAAGAGTTTGCATGATAGATCCTCATTGTCCATGTTCAGGAAAATGCTGCTTTTATTCATTTATTATTAATATGGTTATGTTCTAGGCAAAGGTAGAGTCAGGAAGAACCATGCCTGAGTTCTGTCTGTCATGTAATTTGGTTTGCATGATCCTGAGCTAGTCCCTTAACTTCTCAGTGCTCCAGGCAGCTCTCTAGGAGATCTGTATCGGTGGAGTTTCCATAAAAAGCATTCTCCTCCTCTCCATTAGCCCTATGCCATCCATACACTCACAGGCCACATGGTTTGAGGAAGCATTGTCAGGATCCCAAAAGAAAGAGTGCTGGCTCTGGGGTCAGTGGACATGGTCCCTCTGATCAGGGGACCCTGGACTCATGGGGCTAGTCTCTGAGAGTTTTCTGTCTCTAGATTCAAGATCCATAAGATCCGATGCCATCACCACTATTCAGTGATATTGGAAAAACACTGAGAATACAACCTTGCTGAACATCTCTGAACTCTTCAATGAGCAAGATGCACTAAGTGATAATGGAAAGACCCACCCAATGGAATATTCACTGGAGAACAGTGGGAGTTTCACAGTCAGAGAAATGTAGTTCAGCAAACCTGCACAGGACAGTGGACAGTTGGCATCTAAGCACAGAATGATCCATAAATAACCCCCAATTCTTCCTGGGCCTCCCAAAGTGGTATACTTGACATGGACATGTTCCAAAGAGATGCTGCCACATAGGAAGGACTCTTTAATAATAATGCTAGAAGTGGAGAATTAGGCAGCCTGTGAGGAGGAAAAGGAGAAGGAAGAGGAGGAAAAGAAAAAGGAAGAGGAGGAATAGGAAGAGGAGGAGGAGGAGGAGAAACAGGAAGAAGAGGAAGAGGAAAAAGAGATAGAAACAGAGAGAGACAGAAAGATAGACAGAGACAGAGACAGACAGAGAATATAAATGGACCCATGTGTGTAACAGTAATAATAGCTGACAAAGAATTTTGAGATTTTTCAAAGCGCTTAACATATATTATCCCAATTGAATCTATAGATGATCACTTTAGAGAGCCAACATTTCTCCCTCTTTAGCCCAGAGGTTTTTAACCTTTTTTGTGTAATGGACCCTTACTCTGAATAATGTTTTTTTTAAATGCATAAAGTAAAATACATGACATACAAAGGAAACCAATTATATCAAAATGCAGTTATCCAAATATTTAAAAATAAAAATAAAAAGTTCTTGGATCCCAGAATAAGACTCCTTTGATTATGAGAGTTAGCAAGCTTAGATTTCGAAATTAGATTTCATCTAATCCAGGACTATATAGTGTAACACAGTTCTTTAAAATCCCTGATTTTAAAAGTGATCCTAAATCCTGAAGGTTAGTTTGGAATTTATCCACTGGAATATTCATAATCACGATATTCTAAATACCGCCATATTTATTCCCAGCACAGATCTATTGGTTTTCTAGTATTATGGAGGTTTTTCCCTCACTCTTTCCTTTGTATGTTAATTTCTTTCCTTGCTTATAATTTCAGTGGCCCAGTTAGAGTTTGGTTGACTCACTGAGAAAATGCTAATATGGAAGAACAACCGGAAATTTTGATTTTTGCCTGAGGCAAACCATTTTGCTCTACTAGGTTCCTGTTACTCCTTGTTGCAAACTTATTCCTACTGTGGGATAGGGGGAGCATCTTTGCAGCTCATTTCTACTGAGGTTTGAAAAGATGGGTAGGGAGTTGTGTTTTGAACTATTTGAGGATGTCTGTTAGGAGAAAGACAGATGTATGCGTTTCAGGACTATACATTTCTAGTAATAATAATGATGTTAATAATGTTAATAAAAATAATAACAGTGCAATGTGTCCTTTCTAACAGAAAGCAAAAGCAAGTTGGCAAGAAGGTGGTTGTTGGATTTTGTTTTGGTTTTTGGTTTTTTGGTTTTTTGCTAAATGTATCCCTAGGAAATGGAAATCAATACCAAAGCTGGTCAGATAGATGTTATTAAAACACCTAGATTAAATGGAACATAAATAATAGTTCATTGATTTTTTTTATCCAACTTTTTGTAATCTAGTTTACAAGAAGCAAAATAATTCTCAATGCACTGAACAGTTTTCTCTGCTGTGATTGCATTCTGCAACATTCTATATAAATTAATCTTCTATCCTCTCTTATTTATTTTACAATTTTTTATTTCAGAAAATAATCACCATAGAGGAGAATGATTTATATAAGTAAAAAAGATTTATGAAAAAAAAGTCTTCTCTCCCTTTATTCCCTAGTCCCTCATTGAATCTTTGGCTTAACTATAAATCTCACCTCAAAAGCTGCAGTGCTATCCATATGTTAGTCATTGCCAGAAAATGAGACTCTTCAGCATTAATAAGGGCTACAGGAATTATATTTTTTAAATCTGATAATGGTGATTAAAACAGCTCTTCATTCTGAGAATACCCAATATTTTAATGTCACATTATTCAGGACTCTCCCATTTGAGTCCAAACCACACTGAGATAAGCTGCTGAGATCGACAATAACATCCCAAAATTCACAGGCGCCAACTTTACCATCAGATAATATTCAACAACAGAAAGTCAGCCAGTTCATTAATATCCAGTTGTGAGGGAAAATCCATTCTGAAGAACTTCATCTCTTATTGAGGGGGAGGGTGGTAAATACTAAAGTAAAGGAAAGGATAATGTCCAATTACTAAAATGTTGATAACAATAACACTGACATCCATAATGATGTTAGAGAATATATAAACAAGTGCATCTTTTTTTTTTCCTTTCAATTTTTTGGGAAGCCATTTTGTATAATGTCTGTTCATGTCGGGTTTCCAAACTAAAAATAGGATTGAAGGAGGCACTTTTTATATATGAGTTTTTCCTGCAGATCTCTGGGAGCTTGAAGAAGACAGAAATAATATAAGCACAAGGATACCTGCCTACACACATATAAGCCAGGCCACTTGTGAGAAAGCAGGTCTGGATCTACGCATGCAAGTAGGTCATTGAAAGTCAATGTAAACCAGGGCAGTTCCCTCTGCAAGAGAAATTAACCTGCGGGAATCTTGCATACAAGCAATGCTTTTTTGCATAGCAGCTGTATATTTTATTTATGGATTGATACAGGTGGAGAGATATATGGGGAGAGAAGTGCATTTAATATGCATATCCTTAAAAACATTCTTGGAAACAAAGATGGATAGGACAAACGCATTCATTCAGACACATGTTCTCTGCTTCCTGCTATGGATTCACTTTCCAATTTCAGGTTTTTATTTCACTTGAAGAGTTATTTTCTAAAAAGAGTATATCTCCCTTTTTTGTTCCTTGTCCCTGACTTCACTATAATATTTTCAGAGTTCTGGTTGTGGTCCTCTCTCCCCTCTGTCACCCCATGAACAGGTGTGTGTATTAATGGGACCAAGGTGATATTAGCCAGCATCTGCATCCAAGCCTTGGTTTAGGCCATGAATGCAGCAGCCAGTACTGATTATTTGCAGCGAGGGCATCATTAATCTGTGACTAATGGAGTCCAAGGCTGTAGCTGGGATAGAAGTAGGAAGCTGACATATACCACCTGGCCCCTAGGTACCTCTGTTTTACCTGGATCACTTTCTGACTCTCATCAGATTTCCCTATGATTCAGATCATGATAAGAGAAGGGAAAGAGGCAGGGCCAGCGAGAGGAGACCAATAGGTTTGTCATGGAATCACAGATTGTCAAAAGCTATCAGAGAACTTAGAGATGATCTGGTCCAGTCTCATTTTATAGATGAGGAAATTGAGAACTACGAAGCAGTCACCAAAATAAGGAACCTCAAAGACAACTAAGTGCTGGTATGAAAGTAACAGTCAGTGTTAGAGGGAAGGATTTCTCTAAGGCTGGACCCTGGAGATGAGCAGCAGAGGTTTTCCCCCATACCCACTGAGAAAGGAGTCAATCTTTAAGCTAATCCAACATTGCCTTCAGACATCCTGGAGAGGACAGCTCAAGTCTTGTAGAGTGTCTGAAAGAATGAGAGATCAGACAGCAGCAAAGACTCTGAGAATCCTCAAAACTCTCTGTTCTGCTCTCTGATCTTCCCTACTGTTGGGGTATGTGGTCCTTGGGAGGAATAGTCAATCGATCAGTTCTAGTAGCATGACCCGGCATCTTGTGTGGTTTGTGGCTGGGTTGCATGACTTAGGAAACAGATTCTATCAAAGTATGAATCTGAATCAAGATGCCTTAGTTAATTAATCCTTAATGAATGAACTTAATCCTCCATTACTGAGTAAGATTACTACCCAATGGTACACAGACAGTACAATGAATAGAGTACCAGACTCAGAGTTGGGGAGAGAGAAGATCTATCACTTACTAGCTGTGTGACCCTGAACAAGTCACATAACTAGTTTGCCTCAGTTTCCTCATAGGTAAAATAGAGACAATGACAGCTCTTCTGCACAGAGTTCTTATGAGAATAAAATGTATAAAGCTCTTTGCATATTTAGAATACTAAATATATTGTAATTATTGTTCATGGCAGATCATGAGAGTAGACTCAACATCTCCCTACTTCAACTTGAAGCTCCTAAATACACTCACTTACTTGTTTCTACTTCTACTCTAAAGGAGTATTGTATAGTCAATTAAGAGGATCTGAGTTCAAGTCCTTCCTTCACCCATTAGCTTTTTTAACAAGTCACTTAATTTCTGGTCCTCTAGGCAATTCTCTAAGACTATAAATTGTTGGGAAAACACAGACCTGCCTTAGTAGGAAATTTCCTCATTCTCTATTCTAGTGACAGCATAGATCCAAGACCTAAACCCTTGCTCAGATACTATACAATATATACAAGAGAAAACAGTGGCACCTAAATAATGGAGGGAAACCATACCATCCCTTCCTTTCTCCCCTTGTCAGAATGTAAGCCCCCTAACAAAGGGAACAATGTGTAAATAAATTAGTATCTATGTGTTACATCCAAAGCAGAAGGTAAGCTCAGATGAGACCTGTGTGATCTTAGGGGCAGGAAGATGTTCTACAGAAGGTAACAAGCCAATTCTTAAAAAAAAAAAAAAAGGCAGGGATAAAGGTGGAGGGAATGGAGGGGAGCATTCCAGATATGAAAGACCACCAGTACAGATGGCAGAGATGGGAGATTCAGATCTGATCAGGAGATGGCAGGCAGACAGGTGTGTCTGAGCCAGAAAGTACACGGGAGGAAGGATCCAAGTGATGAGCGTCTTCCACGCCGGGGACATTTATGTTTGGTCCTTTAGAGGAGAAATAGCCATTCAGAGCATTATTGAGCAGGAACATGGCAGGGTCACTTTGACAGCAGAGTAAGAGAGAGGGACAGACCTGAGGCAGGGAGACTGATTAGGAGGCTAGTACAACAGTAAACTAGGTGATATTCAGGATGTGGATGATGCTGGTGATAAATGTTGTGATGGTGGAAATGATAAGATTTGGCAATGGATCAGAATATATTGGGCAGGTGAAATGAGGAGCCAAGGAAGTCCAGAAGGGGGAGAGTTTCTGGGGAAAAATAGCACCCTGTTGTCCTGTAGCTGACACCCCTAAGCATTGTGAGGATATGAGCATGAGGGATAGAAGCAAATGGTGCTACAAGAGGGAATGTGGAATTGCCCAGGTGGAGATCTAAGCCAGGTTTGATGCAGACAGCCCCTTCTGTCCTTCTGTTAGATGAACTGAGGCAGAAAGCTGCATCTCAGTCCTCACACCAAAGCCCCGCTGTGGCAGGGAGGCAATGGGAACGGTCTGGGAAGATGGCTGACAACTTTGTTGTATGAGGGGCATGGTCCCACAGAGACAGGTGGCTGTGACAGGTCCCTCTAGCTGTACTTACTTTAACAAGTCTTGCATATGTATATTACATGTAAATTGGCTGGGCTACAAGAGCTTGGGGATGACATTTCCTGATTCTTCCTTTTGTAAGATGAAAATAGTAAGGGGGGAGAAAGCATAGAGATGTCTAACTCGTGGCATTACAAAACTGTGGCATCTTGTAATGTCAAGTGAATTTGAAAGAATGCCATCTGAGTAAACAGACAAAAAAAAAACCCTTATGGACACTTCTTTTAGGACCCCTTTAAAGAAATGAAATAGAATTTTAATTTCTTTTTTTTAATTAGCAATCATTTTCTGGTTAATTTTCCCTTCTTTCCATCCCTTCTACACCCCAGTGAGCAATTAGAAATAAAGTCCTCAATACATAACTACATAATTTAGTAAAACAAATCATCACAAAACCTTATGTCTCTGAACTTAAAAGTTCGTCATGTTTCCATCATAAGGTGATATATTTTACCTTCATACTTTTAGAGTTGTGATTTATCATTACATTGATTAGAGTTCTAAAGACTTGTAAAACTTTTTTAAATTTTATTTTTATCATTATGTAGGTTGTTCTCCTCATGCTGCTTGTTTTGCTCTTTATAAGATCATAAAGTTCTTCCCAGTTTCTTCTGAAATTATCCATTTCATCATTTCTTATATTATTCCATTACAGCCATGTACCACAATTTGTTTAGCCTTTCCCTAGGTAGCACAGTCGATAGTGTTGGGTCTCGAGTCAGGAAGATCTGAGGTCAAATATGAACTTGGACACTTATTTATTGTGTAACATTGGATGAGTTCCTTACCCTCTCTTTGCCTCAGTTTCCTCAACTATGAAATAGGAATAATAATAGCACCTCCCTTCCAGGATTGTTGTGAGATAAATGTAAAGTACTTACCAATGCCCGGGATACGGTAGGTGCTATATAAATCTATTATTATTAACATGTATATCATCAATTATTGTAAGAGGATTCACTCCTACTTTCTTTGGCTATCACTAAAAAAAGCTGCTCTAAATATTTCTGTATACAGACATATATTGGAGATATTGTAGATTCAGTTCCAGACTTTCACAAAAAAAAAAGTCACCCAAATTTTTTTTCCATTTCCCAGCACATATTACACTACTTTGTAGTCTTATTAAGTATGCAACAGTATTTTGTCTATTTTGTCTAAAAAATAATGTACAAACCTTACTTTTAAAAATATTGCTAAAAATGCTAACCATTACCTAACCTTCAGCAATTCATAATCTTTTTGCTGGTGGAGTATCTTGTCTCGGTGATGATGGTTGCTGACTGATCAGAATAGTGGGTTGCTTAATATTTAGGTGGCTGCGGGAATTTCTTAAAATAAGCCAACAATGAAGTTTGCTGTATAGATTGATTTTTTTCTTTTATTTGAATACTTAAAGATCATTGTAGGGTTATTAACTGGTCTAATTTCAATATTTTTGTGTCTCAGGGAATAGGAAAGCTGGAGAAAAGGTAGAGAGAGAGGGGAAAGGCCAGTTGGAGAAAAGTCAGAACACAAGCAACATTATTAAGTTTGCCATCTTATATGAGTGTGGTTCATTGCTCCCCAAAATAATTATAATAGGAACATCAAAGATTATGATCATGGATTACCATAACAGATAATAATAATGACAAAGTTTGAAATATTGTAAAAAATACCAGCATGTGATAGAGATATCTGAGCACATGGTATTAGAAAAATAAACACTAACGTTCAGTACAGGGTTGTCACAAACTTTCAATTTGTGAAAAATGCTATTATCTATGAAATACCTCATTTTATTGCACTTTACTTTATTGTATGTCTGTATGGATCCTTCTCTGCTTTCTTTGATAGGCCTAGTAATGATATAGCTAGGTCAAAGTTTGAATGTAATTTGAAATTGCCTTCCAGAATGATAAAAACAATTCAGTTCCACCAACAATGTACTAGTGTTCTTGTTTTCCTAAAACCCCTCTAACATCTGTCAACTTCCTCTTTGGGCCTCTTTGCCAGTATGATTAGTGTGAAATGGAATCTCAAAGTGGCTTTCATTTTCATTTCCGAATTTCAAATGTAACTAAACTTTCTTATCTCCATGCAAAAGTGCTAAGTCTTCCATTCAGGATCTTCCTTAATATTTTATAGTTGGGATGTGATTGCTATTCCCTTCCACAATGTCTTCTCACTTGTCAGGTCAAGATTTTTGTCCTCTTCCTTCTGAATTATATTTTGTACAAACTTTTGGGTATTTGAACGGGATGGGGGTGGGAATGATACTGGGCAAAGAAACAGAAAGAGACGGAGAGAGAAATTGGGCATATTCATGAAATTGGTTTTATAAACAGGCAGGGATTATGGTTACAGTACAGGGGGAAGATACTAAACAAGGTGTCACAGAGTCAGTCCTGAGTTGGAACTCAGATTCTCACACTTATCTAGCTATGTCACCTCAAGTAAATAGCTTGAACTTTGTGAAATTTAGTTTTCTTGCTATAAAATGATGATTTCATTTCCATAACTGACCTCACAGAAATGCCAGGAGAATCAAAAAAGACCAAAGGATGTAAAAATGAATTATTAGGCAATGTGAGTTGTAAGGGCATAGAATTTGTTCATATTCAAATACAAATCTGGAATTCCACTATCATAGTTTCATTAATTTGAGTTATCAAGATCCCCTTTTAGTTCTTGCAAAAATAAATGGCCTTAGAGATGACCAGCTTCTTGCACTCCAGGCCTGCACTACTATCTGCTAGATCATCTTCAACCAGATGTCTCCTAAGCATTCCAAACTGAACATGTCCAAAATAACATTCACTCTATTTTTTCCTGTCTCTATCAATTCTATTAACAGCACCATCATTCCTTCAGTCACACAAATTTACATCCTTGACTCATCCCTTTCCTTCATCCCCAATACCTCATCAGTCACCAAGTCCCATCAATATCTCTTTCTTTGGTCCCCTTTTTTCCACTCAAAAATTGCCCTAGTCCAGGAGGACTTCAAAGGGATTTCTATAAAGGAATAGAGCAAAGCCTAGAGGAAGAGGAAAGAAGATGAATCTTATAGAGGCAGGAAGTCCAAAGACAATTTTGAAATTGATGGATTTCCCTACTTGACCAATTTTTTGCATGGAGCCAATTCCTTATGCTAACAATAAACATGAAATGGGAAAGCCCTAGAGATGAGATTTTTCTGTGTTTGATAGAGAAGCAGCATGTATTTATGCTAGTTTTGCACAGCCTTCACAGCTGGCAATTACTTGTTGGACCAATCCCGTCTTTGTGAGAATCACAGGATGATATGCAAGTCAGAGCATGGATGGTCAAGCAAATCCTAGCATTTCCACTGAGGTGATAGATGATCTTCCTATCCTGTCTTCCTAGTGTTATGGATTTGGCTGCTGTTCATCAAGAGAGCTCAAGTAACATGTTTCTGTTTCCCTAAGAATTGAATGTGGTCCAAAAGGACATATTTTACTCTTTAAAGGCCATGTCACAACTTAATTCCAAGGCATCTGAACCAGGACAATGTGCTCTGAAGATTGAGTTTCAAGACCACATATCATATTTTACAACTGAGCTCAATCCTCATCCATGTAGAAAATCATTCTGTAGTGAGCATCTTCATAAAAATGGTATGGTGTTTGTCATTCAAATCAAGTGATTTTTCTATTCCTAAATGCCCCATTTTGCTTCCTTATAAAAGTGGAACTCAATGGAGGAGTGAAGCAGAGATAAGGAAAAGGAAAAGGTAAATCTTATATGGGAGACAGCAAGAATAAAGACAAATATATGGTATCCCATAGACCATCTCTCTCTCTAAGGCATCTACATATCCTTAAAGCACTGTACTCCCAACTTCTCTACTTCCAATCCATAGCACAAGCCAACTTGTTCTCTCCCCATTGCTGAATATTTATTAAGAATAGAATGTTGAAGTTAGAAGGGTCCTTGGCAATCATCTCATTTTACAGATAAAAAAAAAAAAACAGGCCCAAAAAAGCAAAATTACAGAATCACAGAATTTAGATTTGGAAAGGAACTCATTGGCCAGCTGACTCAAATCTGAAAAAGAATCCCCACCATAAACTATCTAAGCCATCCAGCCTCTGGATTTCCAACAAGGTGGAGATCTATCACCCCCTAAAGCAGCCCATTCCAAACAAGGATAACTAGGTATCAGGTTGGTTGGGTTTTGGGGGGAAGGGGGATTCAAGTCTAAATCTTTGCAATTCCTATCCACTACTCTTCAGTCCCTTGGCCTAAATGAAATAAGTCTCATCCCTCTTCAATATGTTGCTGTTTTTGAGTCATTTCAGTTGTGACCAGCTCTTTGTGACTCCACATGAGGTTTTCTTGACACAAATACTGGTGTGGTTTACCATTTCTTTCTCCAGCTCATTTTACAGATGAGGAAACTGAGGCAGACAGGGTGAAATGGTTTGCCCAGTATCACACAGCTTAGAGGCCAAATTTGTACTTAGGAAGACGAGTGTTCCTGATCAGAGCTGGCACTCAATCCACTAGGCCACCCTGCTTACCCTCTTCAATATAACAGCCTTGAAAATATCTATCATTTTCCCTTCATCTTCTGTGAACTAAACATTCATCCAATTCCCCTATGTCACAGACTCAAGGTCTTCTGGGGCTCTCTGGCTTTCCAGCCAATCCTCATGGACTTAATCAAGGTGACTCTGGCAGTAAATGATAGAACTCAGATATCCTGATTCAGTTCTGCATCCATCCCATCCCACTCAGTTACTTCTGGCCCAGATGACTGAGATGGTCCTGCTGCAGAAAGGCAAGGGGCTGGAACCAACATAGTACTGAGGAAGGAATATACTGAGAAATGGGAAGACCTACTTCTGACCTTCCCTACATGAATGACCTTAAGCAAATCACTTAATTGGTACACTCTAATCCAGGGATCCTCAAACTACGGCCTGCGGGCCAGATGCAGCAGCTGAGGACGATTATCCCCCTCACCCAGGGCTATGAAGTTTCTTTATTTAAAGGCTCACAAAACAAAGTTTTTGTTTTTACTATAGTCTGGCCCTCCAACCATCTGAGGGACAGTGAACTGGCCCCCTATTTAAAAAATTAAAGGTATGTGAGACCCCTTTGAGGGGAGCGAGGGAGGAGAAGGGAAGAAAGGAATAAATATATACCTTCTATGTAACAAAAATTGTGTTAAGTGTCTGATATTGTGCTAGCAATATATTATTATATATTATGCCATATATATATTGCATATATGTGTTACATGTTATAATTGTGCTAACAATGTTACTATATTACATATATATTATATATTATAATTGTGCTAAGAATTATTACCTCATTTCCTCCAATTCTACCTAACCCTGCAAGGCAGATAGTTATTATTCCCATTTCACAGCTAAAGCAACTGAGACAAATAGGCTTAATG
Organism: Antechinus flavipes; assembly: GCF_016432865.1. NCBI lineage: Eukaryota > Metazoa > Chordata > Mammalia > Dasyuromorphia > Dasyuridae > Antechinus > Antechinus flavipes. Next base: position 50,141,528 of record NC_067400.1, read on the forward strand.
ACTTACATGGGGTCATACAGCCACTCTAAGGTCACATTTGAACTCATCTTCCTGTCTCCAGGCTGAGGGCTCTCCAGAGTCACTAAGAACCTCCAAGCTCTGCATCTTAAATGCTATGAATAGATAAGTAACCCAGGGAGGGGAGGTCCACTGCTTCCAGTCCTTTGCTTCCAATTAGCCTTCCATTTTGTCCGGGCACCTGCTCCAAGGCCCGATTCCACTGCTGGCCTTTTCCAAGAGCACACCCAAATTGACTGATGCCAAAATCATAAATGCTGGGCAGGATTAGACTCGGGCAATAGCCCTGGCCCACCCTCTCCATTAGGCTGGCAGAAAATCATCACCAACAGAGAGCTTCATGACTTCATTTAATCCATGAGACATGGACTAACCCTGTCATGTTAGAAAGGTTTTAACCCTTAGCTCTTTCCAGAACTATCAAAGATGAAAAGCTAAAAGCAATAAGAAAATACAACTATCTCCCAAAATTAAACAAAATGAGAGAAGGGGGAGGGAGGAGAGACAGGGCAAGGGAAGGAAGAAGAGAAGGATACCCAGAGGCAATGTGGCTGGTCCTGCATTTCCAAGGGAAACGTGTGACTTTTTGTTCATGCACTGTAATTGCATCTTCCCCCCCTTTGCTCTTCCTAAATGAACCATCCCTTATAGAAAAGCCTTAGCTTGCAAACATCATCTACCTGGTCTTTTCAGCAGTCCTCAAGTGGTTTCCAGTCACTGATCTGCAATGACAAGAAAGAGGCAGCCTAAAAAGACATAAATGAGTATTAAGCACTCCCTTGCGCAAAACACCAGGGAGACAAACAGAAAAGTAATAAAAGTCCCAGCTCTCCAAGAGCCCTTTTCACATTGGGAAGACAACCCATATGGAAACTGCTGTCAGATGGAAAGGTCTCATGCTCCTTGGGGTGCAGCAGCAAAGCAGATGGTAATGCAGGATCTTTCACGTCCTCTCTACTGATAGAAACCACAGTGGTTTCGGATGCTGGACTATTGGTGGGTGCTGAGGACTCTGGGGATGTCAGCTCTCCCTCCTGGGTTTTCAGTGGCTTTGACTGAAGTGCCTGTGGAAGCAATGGCCGGACCACGAATCCAAGGGGTCCTCTGCCAGGAGAGTGGCTGTGCTGAACCCAGGCAGGTGGCAGGGAGCAGAGGGAAGAGGGGTTCTTGGTCTTATCCCCCTGTCCATCCGTGGTGCTTGGTCCAGGAGTGAGTTGATGAGGATAGACCCCTTTTTCACAGTGATTTCTCCACTGCAATGGCTGCAGGCTGGTAGTAGGGCCAGGGACCTTGGGGACCCTAGGGAGTCCTGAGCAATATATCCATCAGGGTTCAAGGAGAGAGAGAGAAGTAATTGAAGTAGCTTGACCTGCACAGGCCTTGCTGCTTAGGGTAGAAGCCTTGTCTGCCCCAGGGGCAGCAGTTGGGGGGGCCGGGGGGAGCAGGTGGTGAGGATGGCCGGCCCCTTGCCCACAGGATTTGCTTCTCTAGTCAATGGCTGCAGCATTTGGGCTGGGGAGAGTGCTACCCCATGACCCTGGTTCAGAGTCCTGAGCTGTCCTAGGTTTCTGCCAAGGCAGTAGAGACAGAGCTGCCCCCAGAGTCCCTCCTTCAGTGTCTTGTTGCTTTGGTGAGCATAAAAAGCTCCGACTGTCATCACTGATCCCCCGAGCCATCCCAGGACCCCATCAAGGGCCCCACACCTTCCAAATGCTTGGTTCACTTCTGGGAAAGCTTGCATTCTCTTTGCCAAAGGGGAAGCATTATTGGTACATTTACTTCCTAATCCAGAGCCTGTTTCTATCCCCAGAAGGGTCTTTTATATTTAATGCTTATTTTAGACACCCTGTTTCCCCAAGATATATCATTTACAGTCTTAGGCTTGACAATTTTTTACAGGGTACCTAAAGCTTTAGCCTGCATTAAGACTTCTGGGATACCCTGGAAAGAGCCAGGCCCGTATGTTGGTAATAATAAGATCAAAGGCACTGCACCTGGCCGTGCTCTTGGAGCTTGAGACTTCTCCATGTCAGACTGGGTTAAACCAAGTATTGGGGTAGTTTTGTACTGTGTTCGGTGCCGACATACGCTTGTCAGTCTGGCCCAATTTGGGGAGAATTGGGAAGTCCAAGCATCTCTGAGAAGTGACACAGAGTCCAAGATTTGTGCTTCCCATATGTTGTGTGATATTCTGACCTTTGTGTGGTATATTTGTGCTTCCCTTAGAATAGTGTAAGGGAACACTGACAGGTCTGTTAATGTACTGGGTTTTTTGTTTTCGTTTTTTTGCTGAGGCAATTGGAGGTAAATGACTTGCTCAGGGTCACACTGGTTTTTTAATTCATTTGCATTATTTCATAAAGTTCTTCCCAGAATTTGCATCTATTGCATCTGATGGGGGTTTTTTCACAATTATTATTCATCATGGTAATGATCTGAAATCTGATATCATGAGATCAATGAAATAATTTTACAGGTAATCTATCAATATCAAATATGATCCTACTCTAGCTATAAAAAATTAAATATCTTAGAAGGCAGCCACAGGCTTCAGCCATTCTGTAGCTAAGAGGACATCATTTGCTTGGAAAACATCTGGTTAAGTTATAGGCCTCCTCTAATAGCCTGTCTGTAAAGCTCCCATTAGCTTAAGGGAACCCTCCCAGGGCTCTGCCTTAGCCACAAAGTAAGAAATCCCAGCGTTGAGGGCCAAGCTCCCACTCATTTCCTAATGCTTTTAGGCTGACCTACAGCCTCGCCAAGCATTTTGAAGCAAGTCTAAAAGGGAGGACTGACTGGGCCCTTAAAATACAAACCAGCAGGACTCACAATGTATTTTTATTTTCCCACAGAAACACCAGGAAACCTGGGGGCGTTGGGATTTTATAAAGTGTGATATTTCCTTTGGTTTTTGTTACTCACAGTAGTATCGGGTTTAGCTTTGTGGACTGTTTTTTTAAATTTTTATTTTAATTTTCTTCTTTACATGGAGATAGAATTATAATCATCATAATAAGGCATTTAAACAAATAAGAAAAATTGAAAGTGATTTTCCTTAGCTGGCCTATCACTCATGACAATTCCATTCAATGAGAAATGTTCCATTTTTCCTGTTGTTATGCATGATCAGCAATATAGCTCAAGTCCACTCCCCCACACTTTAAAAGTATCTGGCTTGCCCTTGGGGGAACAAAAACAAACCAATCAGAGTCTTTTCCCAGAAAGGGAAAAGCCAGAATATTTAAAAGGAGATTTTTCACTTAAGTAACATGCAATTGGAAGAATGTTGAGCCCTTCTGGGGAAAACCTACTAGTTTAACACCAGACACAAGTTAGAAGTAACTCTCCAGTTATTTGGATCTCAAAAATCCTGAGGAGGGCATATACCTACAAAATGTAGCTTTTCTCAAAAAAGCATAAAGGCCTTTACAGGTAGACAAACAATTGATTATGGGCCATTACATGTCAAGCACTGGGCAGGTGCTTCAGATACAAGAAGAAGGGTTCCCAATCTTTTTCTAATCAGAATTTCTTAGAATCAGAATGTGGATTCTCTCCAATCCACAATGATTTGGGGGTTTCTTGTTTTGATTTGGTTTGAGGTTTTATTTTTTCTGCTAAGGAACATTTCACCAAAATACAAATACCAACTAGGACATATGATTTCACTAATATTGGGAATTCCCAAAATAGGAAAATACCTACCAGTGCAAATGAGTATTTTCTTCATAATCTACAGAACTTGGACCCTTCTCTGGCTTACTAAAGCTCTTCAGTGCAGTGAGAGGTTAAGTTACTTGCTGACAGTCCCACAGCCAGTTCTTCCTGGCTCAAAGACCAGCTCGCTCTACCATCATCTCCCAGCTGCCTCTTTCACTAGAATAATGTAGTAATTTAAATGGTTCATATCAATCTTTGAATAAAAGACCTAAGAGATATGGAACCAGGGCAGATGCAGAAGAAAATGGCCGGGGCTGTCAACTATCGTTTGTTAAGATGTATAATTGGAAAAAAATAGTGGGAGCAAAGCAAATGCTCCTGTTAAGGAACGTGTGAAAATGGGCATTTTTGGTGGGTTTCATGTAAAGTTATCATCTCAAACACTGCAGTTAGGTAGTTTAGTAGTGAGAAAAATTTGAGTTCCAATTCTGCCTCAAATACTTACCAGAATCACTATCCTCAAGGCACTTAAAATTCTCTGCCTTAGTTTCCTCATCTGTAAAATGGTGGCCACAATTGTCTTTGCCCCAAGTTTTTTTTTTTTTTAACATAAAATGGGGACAATAATAAATGTTGTGAAGATCAAATGACCCCACCACACTAAAGTACTTTGAAACCTTAGATCCTAAGGTGGAATCCTTTAATCCATTTTTGTTTAACATTCTGCTGGCTGAATTTCAATATCATTAGGTTTCTTTGGGATCCTCTTATGTTTTATTTTATTTTGCCTTGTATATTTTGTCATATATTTTTAAAACATTATTCTGAAAACACCATAGTGATATGATTTAGGAGAGCAACTGCTGGTTCCAAATGCTGAAATGTTGACAGCAAATGTTGGGGTTCAGTCATGTGAAGAATTCTCAATGGCATTTCTCTTTGTCAAAAGATAGGTTTATTTAGGAGAAAAGATTACAGGCAAAATATACACAAGACACCAGGAGTGGTAAATGTGGAATAGAGCTGGGAGAGCCTATAGTTATCAAGGAAAGAGGCTTAAACCATTAAGTACAGAGAAGATAAGCAAAATATACCTCTTCACAATGAACCAGGAAAAGGCGGAGTATGCCTTTGGCTGGCAGGCTAAATCTGTAGAGGAGTTTAGCACCCTAAAAGAGCTAGTTATAAAAAGGAGAAAGAATAAAGGCATAATGGGGGACAAGAGACAACAAGAGGCACGGGGGGAACGGGAGAGATACCATCCCGTACAGAACTGGGATGGACCAAAGGGGCTCAGCAAAGATGGCATGAGCAATGGACAGATTTATAGGGAAAATAAAACCTCTGGGGGCTTGCCATAACTCAGATTTCCGGCAGCACACAGAGCAAGGTGGAGCCTCTGGAGACTTCCACAGAGGGTGGGACCCGGAGGCTAAACTGATCCTCTTCAGTGCCCAAACTCACCTGCTCCAGGAAGCAATTTCATCACTTCAGTCTTTCTCTGTCATCCACACCTAGTTATTCAGGACCTCATCATTAGGCTTCAAAGCCTACCCAAAGGGGTCCAGAAAGACTAAGAACTCTTAGGCTACATAAATGCAAGCTATAATTATTAGGGAAAATATCCCAAACCCCGGAGCCTTTATGCAAATGTTCTCTGGCTGTTGTTGACCAAGTTTTAAAAAAAAAAAAAAAGCTGAGTGGTGAAGGTTAGGGTTTTTTTTCTCAAACCACCCCAAATCATGGTGAAGGGTTTCCAACCTCAGTTTCCTCATCTGGAAAATGGGGGTGAAAATAGTAATCCCATCTCTCTGGGATCAAATGCATTCATGACCTCTGTAGATCTGTCTCCTTTCTCTCTCTAAATTCACGTGTATATATGAATATATGTAGTGTTTTAACAATAATATATCTAAGGATATACATATATATCCATGCACATGACCATCAATGCATAATATTCATATTTCATATACACAATTATGAATGTATGCATAAATATGGGCACACACATGATTATGGGTACATGTATAAATATGGGTGTAGACACGTACGGGTATATGCAGACATATGCAAAATGCAATTATGGGTGCATGCATAAGTGTGGGCATGTATGCAATTATGGGGGTATTCCTGAATATTAGCGTGTGCATACATACAATTATGGACACGTGCACATGAACAATTATGGGTATATGCACTATGGGCATCTATATTCCCGTATATGAGTGAATGCGTCTACAGCATGGCAAGTAGTTCTTCTTATTATTAATTAGTCCTGCTCCCTGTCCCCCTCTCCACCCTCCCCTCCCCCAGGCTAGGAACCCGTGACCTCACACCCGCACTTGCATTTCATAGGTTCCGCGCCAAGCCTGGGGGCGGGGCCAGAAGGGGCGGGGCCCGTTCCCCCCTGTCCTGGGCACGCCCCCGAACCCGGACCGGCGCTCTCCCGATCCTCCTCTCGCAGGTGGGGGTCGGGCCCTCCCTCGTCCCGCCATGGCCGAGGAGGCGCCGTCACCATCGTCCTCGTCCGCGCCGTCGGGGCCGCGCTGTCCCTTCCTCTTCAGGAGGTCGGGCCGCCCTCGGGCTTCCGCGGGCCGCCGCCGGAGGCGCGGGGCCGGGGAGGGGCGGCCCGACGGTGGTGGCAGTGGAGACGGCAGCGGCAGCAGCAGCGACGAGGCCCCGGCCGTCGTCCGGCCCGACCGGAAGCGGACCGTCGCCAACCCCATGATCCAGAAGAGCCGCGGGGCCAGCGGAGGCCGCGACGGCGACGAGGACCGCGCTCTGGGCCTGGCCGTGCTCTACCCGTCCAGTCGCTCGGCCAAGCCGGCCGGGCCCGAAGACATGGGCGCCACGGCCGGCTCGGAGCTGGACGCGGCCCGGGAACCCGGGGCCAAGGCGTGTGGACGCCAGGGGCCCATGCGCGCGCCCGGGCACCTGCGCGCCACAGTGCGCTGGGACTATCAGCCCGACGTGTGCAAGGACTACAAAGAAACCGGCTTCTGCGGCTTCGGCGACAGCTGCAAGTTCCTGCACGACCGCTCCGACTACAAGCACGGCTGGCAGTTGGAGCGCGAGGCTCGTCCCGACAACGCCGAGGCCGAGGCCGAGGCCTACGAGCTGGCAGCCGACGAGGACGTCGAGCACGGGCGCCTGCCCTTCCGGTGCTTCATCTGCCGTCAACCCTTCCGCAGTCCCGTAGTCACCCAGTGCCAGCACTACTTCTGCCAGGCCTGCGCCCTGCGCCACTTCCGCACCTCCCCGCGCTGCTACGTGTGCGAGCGCCACACACACGGCGTCTTCAACCCAGCCCGGGGCCTCGTGGCGCAGCTGCGGCGGCTGCGCGAAGCCCCCGACGGGTCTCCCGACGGCGCCAGCCCCACCCCCTAGACCAAGAACGGGCGGGCCAATGAGAGAGAGCTCCCTGTTAGCGAGCGGGCCAACAAATTATCACCCTGCGAGAGAGCGGGCCAAAAAAATTACCTCCCTGCGAGCGAGCGGGCCAATAAAAGAGCTCCCTGCCTCTGAAGTCGGAGTCTGGCCTTGAGTTGGGCGGGGGGGGAAGGGAGGGGGAGGGCCGCCTGCCGCTGGATAGCCTCGTGCCTCTTCCGGGGTCTGCAGAGCCCCGCTGCGGCCCCGAGTCACATCCACCGGCCACGGCGCAGGGAGACCCCACGGTCTGGGACAGCTTTTGGAACGTCTCGACATAGCCACTCGGAGGGATGGACGGACGGACGGAAAAGGGGATACAGAAAGATGGGGGGATGAAGGATGACTAGATCAATGGATAGGAGATGGATGGATGAGTGAGTCGTCGTGTAGGTAGACGGAAAGATAGATATCAGTGAATAGAAACGCAATACATATTTATAGTATCTGTATATACGGTTATTGTTGCCAGATTGTAAATAAGGAACCAAGTCGGTGAAACGTATTAATGGCTTGTTCCGTGTCTGAAGCACGATTTGAACTCTGGTTCTTCCTGCCTCTGGATCCAGGAACTACCCTCCCCTAGTTCCCGGCTTTGCCATTTCTGGGTTGGCCCGAGTCTTCACCTCTCAGGTACCCTATCTCTCAAAGTCATAATACAAACTCTTCCTCTCAAAATACTGTTATAAGGATCAAATGAGATGGTGTACAGGGAAGCACTTTGTAGATTATAAAAGCCAGTACAAATGAGAGTCTTGTGAGCCTAGGTTGGCCATCTAAAATCATGGTCTCTAACTTCTTTTTAATCACATACTCCTTTCACTAAACTGGGGAGCATTAAGCCCCCAATATGTATATACTTCAGTATAAATTGTACACATTCCTAATATGTATATAAATGATAAAATATCCAGCCAAATAGATATTTGAAAAAGATAAAAATACAATATTTGATACTAGATACACTAAGATTTCTTGACTAGGGGGGCTGAAGTGCCCTTTAGAAAAAACGGCTTGATAGAGGATGATTTGGAGAGGGGACAAAGGTGGAGAAACCAATTAGCCAATCATTGAAGTGAGCATTCAAAAGATTTGGGAAAGTCCCCTACGGGGGCCTTGGGTATCTGAATGGAGAAAAGACAAATGTGGGATATATGGAGACAGGAGGAGATTTGATAACTGCTTGTGTGCAGAAAAAACTTGGGGGTTGTCAGAATCTGGATGACCAGAAGAATGATGTCATAATAGTGATAAAGAACCTTGAAAAGGGGGTAGGTTTTGAAAGAAAGATGACATCTTCTGTATAGATCATAATATAATTGCTCCATTCATGTCCCATACAAAATGGGACAAAAAGGGGAGGGGATATCTTGCCAGTCACTGTCCCGGAATTTTGAACCTTGGCCATTGAAGCCATTAATATTTGCAGGGAGTAGATGACTTTGCCCAGTGGCACCAATAAAGCTGCTGCTAATGGGTTTTGGGGGAGCCCAAAAAAGCCAATGACAGCCTTATTTTTTTTATCTTTTTTTAATACACATTGTTTTATGAATTATGTTGAGAGAGAAAAGGCAGAGCTAAAAGGAAAAAACCATAGGAGAGATTTAAAAAACAACAGAAAAAAGAAGGGAACATAGCATGTGTTGATTTACATTATTTCCTTAGTTTTTTTTCTGGATGCAGATGGCATTTTCTATTCAAAGTTTATTGGGATTGCTTTGGATCACTGAACCACTGAGAAGAACCAAGTTCTTTCAGAGTTGAATCACACATTCTTGCTGTTGTCATATACAATATATTCCTGGTTCTGCTTCTTTGATTCACATCAGTTCATATAAATCTTTCCGGGCCTTTTCATATCAGCTTGTTCATTTTTTATAGAATAATATCCATTGCCTTCATGTACCACAATTCAGCCATTCCCCAATTGATGGGCATCCAATCCTTTCTTTGCTACCACAAAAAGAACTGCTACAAATATTTTTGCACATGTGGGTCCTTTCCCCTCCTTTATAATTTCCTTGGAATACAGACCCAGTAGAAGACACTGCTAGGTCAAAAGATGTTCAGAAGTCCCTTGTTCCAAATTGCTCTCCAGAATGGTTGGATCATTTCAGAGTTCCACCAACAATGTATCAGTGTCCCAGCTTTCCCACATCCCCTCCAACATTCAGCATCTTTTCCTGTCATCTTAGCCATTCTAAGAGGTGTGAGGTAGTAGCTCAAAAGTTGTTTTAATTTACACTTCTCTAATCAATAGTGATTTACCAATGACAGTCTTATTAAAGGGGAAGTTTGGGGAGTTTGCACCACTAAAGGAGGGAGTGGAAGTGGAGAGGAAGAATGTGGCAAGGCAAGAGTAAATGTGGCTTTAGAAACAGTCCCCAGAATTGACTCCCAGTGTATGATCCATCTTCACAGCTACTAATTGGTTGATCAACCTCTCTTTGAGAGTACACTGGAGTAAGCTGTGTCCCCTTTGAGGACTTTGAAAACCACCAACCTAGAGAATAGGAATTAAATTATACGAACCCTGTATGAAGAACAGTATTGGACATTTTATCAGTTCCTTAAGGAAATAACTCTATTTAAAGTCACCTTTTAAGAAAAATGGGTGTCTAATGAAGGGAAATATTTCCAAGGATAATGCAGAATATATTGGCTGATCCACTTGGGGCTTTTGATCTCACTTCAACAGCACTTTAGACCCAGAGATAGGGTTTAACATATGAAATGAGACAAAGAAATGAGAGGCACTCTCAGCAAAGATCCCAGAAGATAATGGGTAAAAATTCAAACACGTTTTCACCCAATCTGGCCTCTTTAATGTCTGCCCTTCAAATGGCCACTGTTCCATTCCTTATCTGACATCATCCAGCAACAAGGAGATTGCTAAAATGGCAAACTCAATCTTCATATCTAGTAAAGCAAAAATATTTGTGTGCAGAAGAGAGGAAAGGGCTGGCCAGGCTAAATATTGAGTATTTAAGCACAGAGATCATCAATTTTATTCTCACCTGTCACGTCTGATTACTCACATGAATCTTGGCCACCTGTTCTGTTTACTGATAATTAAGCGTTGCCAGAGGGAGGGGCATGGGCTCTTCCCTGTGATACACCAACCAATGGTTCAATCTCATGTTTTTTATGGCTTTTGAAGTGCTTCCCAAAATAACACCATTTTAAAGCACATTCAGTGCTTTAATATAAAATAAAAAAAATTCTGCATTATCCTTGCAAATATTTCCCTTCATTAGACTCCCATTTTTCTTAAAAGATGACTTTTTTTTTAAGTGACTTTAAATAGAGATATTTCCTTAAGGAACTGATAAAATGTCCAATATTGTTCTTCATGCAGGTCTCATATAATTTAATTCCTATCCCCTAGGTTGGTTGTTTTCAGAGTTCTCGAAGGGATACAGGTTTACTCTAGTATGCTTTCAAAGAGAGTGTAATCAACCAATTTCTATCTTATATTTTTTTGTCTTTGTAATCCCAATGTCTACCACCTTGCATCCTCCATACTTTTAAAGATGCTTGTTGATTGATTGAACCTTAGAAAAGCTTGCCTATTATGTGACAGAAATACCAAAGGGAAAGGTAGGGAGGAGATGAAACAGAAATTGTAGCTGGAATTAATAGAATATATGAAATCACAAATTCCACAAATTAAAAATAAATTGGAGGCAGGGACAAAAATGGTGGCTGTAAGCACATAGGCTCCACTGAGCAAATTCCTTTTTTGGAACTAATTCAAGGGCTGAATAAAAGCTACTGGTGCTTCATTGAGTGTAGTTAGGGGCATTTAGGTATTGTGGTGGACAGAGTGTGGAGCCTAAAGTCAGGTTTGGCTGACAAACTGTGTGATCCTAGGCAAGTCACTTAACTGCCTCACTTTATCTGTAGAATGAGCAGGAGAAACAAATGGTAAATCACCCCAGTATCTCTGCCAAGAAAAACCCAGATGGGATTAACAATGAGTCAAATAGGAAAAACAACTGAACAACGGCAGAATATAGTGAGACTTTGAGATGGAGACTTGTTCTTGTGGTACTCTGTTATAAAGGTACATCCATCTATTTAGTACATAGACTTCCAACAAATATTTGCCTCTGAGACCTCCAATTAGGTTATAGGAACAAAGGATTAATACCTCTGGCTCTGGTTTTAACCCATCAGTCAAAAAGTATATTCAGGAGTTTAAACTTAAGTACCTTAGAAAAACACACAAGAAGATGCTATTCAGAAAGTATCTATAGTCATTGATATTGAGTGTGATTGCCTTTCTATCTCTTTCTCATTGAGTCAAATGTGTCTCTAAGCCCTGAACAATCAGAACGATTGCTACTTCATGTCACAGGATGTCTGGGATGGGCATCCCTTTCTAAGCATGATCCCTTCAGAGAAACATTTCCATTCATTAAGCTCCCGCTAACCTAGCTTACCTGGAGAGGGAAATTATAAACTGCTCTGGTATCTTTGCCAAGAAAACCCCATGGATAGTATTGCCATGCTTTGGTCCATGGAGTCCCGAGGAATCAGACACAGCTTGACAGAAAATCTAGCTTTAGTCCAAGATCACGCAGTATGAAGCAAAGATCCCAGGTCTTGTTTTCCCCACCACCCCATCCTATTCCACATTAGCCCCCCTCGAAAGAAAAGATGGAGGTTGGAAATTGCCATAGGATCCCCATTTTAAAGATGAGGAAATCAAGACTTAGAGGCAAACAGATTTGCTTAAAGTGACCCAGTTAGAAATCAGCAGAGTGGGAAGTTTTAACCTAAGACTCCTAGCATTTTCTCCTACTAAACCGAAATAATCAGTTCTGTTTCCCTAAGGGAAATAAGCTGAACTGGCTTTCAAATAGAGACGAAAGGAAAAAAATCTGAAGTGAGTTTGGCATTAAATGCCCATTCCTTCAAAGAAACACTAGCAATAGTTGGATATTAAAAAGGGAAGGGGAAAAAAAGGACAATTATTGTTTAGGGGGAAATTGCCACTTATGTCACTGTAAAGAATGAATAGACTTTGAGCTTGCCTCAGATTTCCTCTCCCAGGAACAAAGAAAGGGTAAATAATCATGGCAAATATAAGGTTTAATTTGGAAGAGTGAAATTATAGAATGATTTTGTTACTCCCCTTGCCTTTTCTGTGGCAATTGGGACAGCTCTTGACAGTGCTGGGAAGCTCTTGGCACCCAGCCAGATCGTTCTCAGACAAAAAAGACACCGGAAAAATGAACTGCCAGGACCTGTTTTATTATTTTTACAAGGAGCAAATAACCTCATGATGAGGAGCAGCCTAATTGGCCGCCTTGAGATCTTTAATAGAAGGATCAGATGTGTTCCTGCCAGTAAAATTGTTGAAAGTTTTTCATAGAAAGTGTATCTTCCCAGCAGCCTGGCTCAGGATTGTGCTATCTGAGCTTACCAGCAGAGGCTAACCAGTGCAGAAAAGGTGAATTTAGGTCTGTATCCCTTCTTCTTTCGCACACATAACTTAGTAAAGAGAGTTTTATGCTCACCTTGAATGGGGCCCAAGCCCTTAGCATAGGAGACTGTTTTGTACTGGGACAGAATGCATCTTATCTAAACACTCAGTCACTTAATCTTGCAACTCAAGAATGAAAGAATCAACTCAAGTGATTTCAAGGGTTGGAAGAAAAAAAAAGGCGGAGGGGGGGAGGGGAGTTGGAGCCAATGGAAGAGAGAAACCCAGGTTTGCAGGGGGAACCAGTAATCAAAGACATCCAGTCCCCTGGGGGGGTTCCACCCCTCTGTGCTGAGGGAAGCCATGGAAAGTGTTACTGGCGCAATAAAACTCTTAGCTTTGTTCTGGGGGACATTATGCAGGAGAGACCACAGCATGCAAATAACCAGCCCAGGGCAATTATATAAAGTGGATGAAATTTGCTTGATCGCAAAAGCACTTTTAGAAAGTCGTCCCTTCCCTGACCTTCAAGGGTTTTAACTCTAAGCACCCCTCTATCTGGTCTCCTTTTTCCCCAGGGCCTTTTTTTCTGAGCTAGTGGGCAACTAAGGTACTAGAAGGGTGAAAGGGTAAAAACCATAGGGTATCTGTTTGAATCCCAACTCTGCAAGAAAATCTCTTCCTTAATCTGAGTTTCTTCATCTAGGGGACAGAAGAACAGTGATGGATACTTTTCTTGCCATCTTGGGGGACCTGGGGACCTAGGGGCAAACAGAAGCACCTGACAATGATATGATGATCTCTGCTGTCCCCATTTTATAGGTAAAATTAAGGAATTGGGCTAGGATCTCTCAAAGATGAATAAATAAGTTAGCATTAACAGAGGACTTAATGTTGCAAACAATGTGACAGGCCATCTGAGAAGACCTGGGCTCAAATCTCTAGTCCTCAACATTTAAATATTCAGAGTAAGTCACCCACCTCAAAAAAGGCCTGGCAACCTCTAAAACTAGTAAATTATTGTAGATTTTGCCGATCTGCCTCTTTTCTTTAGAGTGGCCGCTTTTGAGTACATACTGGAATTTAACTTAGAAGATCGAGGTTGTCAGAGAAATTCACTCAAGGTTTAAATGGTAACAAGTTGATTGGGGTGAGATTTTTTGTGTTGTTTTGTTTGTTTTCCTATTGAATTAACTAGTTGAGTAAAAAGGTATTTGACTTCAGACACTTATTAGCTGTGTGACTCTGGGCAAGTCATTTAACCCTGTCTCCCTCAGTTTTCTCATTTATAAATGAACTGGAGAAGGAAATGGCAAACCTTTGCAGTATCTTGGTCAAGAAAACTCCAAATGGGGTCACAAAGAGTCGGTCATGATTAAAAAACTATTTAACAACAACAAAAAAATTGTTAAATATTCAAACCAGTGTTAAGGAATGATAAAATGGCAACTACTTGATTAAATAATAGATCTGGAACACAGTGCTAAAAAATTTCCAGAGCTATTATTTAATCAACTAGTTGATATTTATACACACACACACACAATATATATGTAGTATTTCATTGAAGATATTCACACTTGTCAGAGTTCTGTTAGAACCGAAATTCCTTTGGGACATAAATTGTACAATACAGCTACTAAGGTCCTTTATACTCTAATTCTGTGAAGCTGTGATCTCACAACACTGTGGAGTCGGCACAGAAGGTATCTCCATTTTACCGATGAAGGAAAAAAAAGCAGTTAAGTGATTTGCTCATAGTCCCATCGTAAAAATACCAGTGGCAGGATTTGAACTTAGATCTTCCTGTTTTCAAGTCTAAAGCTCTGTTCCGTGATGCCTTTTGGTTTATAAAAAGCAAATCCTCCTCCGATGAGAAGTGTAATACCAGCAGTCTTATGAAACTCTTATAATAGGGTCTATTAATGGGCAGTAGGAATAGCATGTCAGGTAATCTATGCAACAAGCCAGTGGTGATGTTGGCGAGATAATTGGCAAACCATCCTACGTAGTCTAAAACCAGTCCCGTGTGCAAACAATACCATTTGTGTTGGGAGAATGGGAGGGGGAGGAGACAAGCCTGGGAACTTTCTCTCAAAATCCCCCGGCTTTAGCACAGTGCCCTTCATGTAACAGATAGAGAATTAAGTTTGTCTGTTGAATTAGGTGACAGATCATTCACTGTAGAATTAGATGATAAATCATTCACTGATGGCACTGATCGCGCTCTACCCATTTCAAAATGCCAGGTTCATGTGACAGTTCAGAAATCCCTATTAATAATTTACAGTCTCTCAGACACCCACTGGTATTCAGCTCTTCGCTCTTACCTCCCCACGTCCAATCGTTGGTCAGATCCTATAGCTTCCATCTTTATATCCCCCTTCTTTACTCTGATGCTTCCACCAACCAGGTGCAGATCCTTATCACTCCAGACCTAAACTATTGTAATGACTGCTCCCTACCTCATCTCTGCCTGCTCCAGTACATCTTCCTGGACTCGGCTATCAAATTAATCTTCCTAAAGGGCAAATCTGACTACATCACTCCCATTCAATAAACTCTACTGGCTCCCTGTCACTTTTAGGATCAAATATAAAAATCTCCTGTTTGGTATTGAAAAAAGTCTTTCACACCTTGTCCCTTTCCTACCTACAATTTTCTTCCACTTCCCCCAGACCACCATGAAATCTGCAGCTTCTTTGCTATTGCTCCCACAAGGCATTTCATTTCCACAGTCCAGGAAATTTCACTGGTACTAGTCCCTATGCTTGGAATATTCTCTTTCTTCATCTTCATCTTCTGGCCTCTCTGGCTTCCTTTGTCTCATCTAAAATCCCATCTTCGAGAAACCTTTTCTGATCCCCCTTAATGCTAGTCTTCTCTCTGTTGCTTACTTCCTACTTATCCTGTATATTGCACATAGTTATTTGCATACTATCTTTACCACTGGATTATGGATTTCTTGAAAGCAGAAACTGTCTTTCTTTATATCACCAGTGCTTAGCATAGTGCTTGGTGCTTAATAAATTGACTAACCGATTGATCTGCCCTTCTCTACCTGTGTGGAAACCACAAGTGAAAGCTTTTATATAAATCAACCCCTTATACCCTTATTATCCCTAATCTGAATCAAAGATGGTAGCTTTCAATTAGCATTTGAATCCTCTGGATCCCTAGGTTGAATGACAAATCATTTGGATTCAGAACTACAAAGACATTTTAATATTTTACTCATCTGAGGAAAACAAAGGAGGCAGATCTAGCTGAATTTTCAGTAGATGAAAGCTGCTGTCACTGTCTATTAAAAGACCCTTCAAATCAATCTCTGGACAGCAAGAGATGTCTTCCATATAGAAAGCGATTTCAAGTAAAATGCATTGGGAGTATTAGCTTGGGAATCCACACTCTCCACACTCACCACTTAAATTACTTCATTGGTAAATATAGTACTATCAAGCTAAAATCTAGAAGGTTGGATGACTTGCCCGTGATCATACAGGGGTTACTTACCAGAAGTGGGATTTGAATTCAGAATATCTGACTCGAGTCTACTATACCAGGCTGCCTCCCCAAAATCAGTCATTATTATTAAATTATTATTAGGCTTCTACTATGTGACCTCATAGAGTTATGAGAGCTCAAATGGGAAAATACTAAATAATTCTATCTCACTATACAATTATAGGACCTAGGACTCTTACAATCAAAGTTGCTCAAAGGACTCCAAATAGATCATTTATGGAGAGACTATGGAGAGGGATCAGGGCATCAAAATCTCCGGAACAATAGTCTTTTCTTGTGAAATTTGTCATCTACATAGAAAAAATATTTAAACTTCTTCATGAATAGAAGGCAGAAGAGTATATGGAAAGGGTACTGAATTGGAAGGTTCAATCACAACTCTTCATCTCGTTATCTTTTTCATTTATTTTTGGGAGCTTTGTATGATATAAAATTGGAAGGCAAGGCTGCAGATGAATATGGCATTCCACTGGCTTGACTTCAGAGAGCCCAAGTTAACCTCCATGCCACAATGGGCCATCAGTTGAAGACATTAGAACCTCTAATTTCCAGGTCTTCTAGCTGTCATTTATGTGATATCTACTGGCTAAGTTCAAAAGAGGTAGATCAAGGCAATAAATATTTATTGATCACCTACAATGTATCAGACACTCTGTTACGGTAATATAAATACAAAAAATAGAAAGAAAACTATTGCCTTTATGGAGCTTATATTTTTAAAAATTCTTAATAGTATATTATTTTTCCCAATTGCATATCAAGACAATTTTTAAGATTCATTTTTTATTTTATTAAAACTTTTTTTTTAATTTTTCAAACCATATGCATGGATAATTCTTCAATATTAACCCTTGCAAAACCTTGTGTTCCAATTTTCCCCCCTTTCCCCCACTCCTTCCCCTAGATGGCAAGTAGTGCAATATATTTAGCATTCATTTTTACAAAATTTTGAGTTCCAATTTTTTTGCTCCCTCCTCCTCCTCTCTTCTGAAAATGATAAGCAATAAGATATAGATTATACATGGGCTTTCATGTGAAACTTATTTTTATATTAATCACAATTATGAAAGAAGAAATAGATCAAAGGGAGGGTAGGGAAAAAACATAAAAAAGGATAAAGTGAGGAAAGTATGCTTTTGTTTGCATTCAGAGTCCATCAGTTCTTTATCTAGATGTGGACAGAATTTTCCTTTGTGAGTCTTTTGTACTTGCCTTGGATCATTGTGTGGTTGAGAAGAGCTGACTCAGTCATAGTTGATCAACGCATAGTGTTGCTGATACTGTATAAACTGTTTTCCCGGTTCTGTTCATTTCACTTTTCATCAGTTCTTTCAAGTTTTAGGTTTTCCTGAAATCTGCCTGTTCATCATTTCTTGCACAATAGTATTCCATTACATTCAAATACATACCAGCGCTCATTCAGCCATCCTCAATTAATAGATATCCCCTCAATTTCCAATATGTTGCCACTAGGAAAAGGGCTGCTGTAAATATTTTTTACACATATAGGTCCTTTTCCTTTTTTTAATGATCTCCTTGGGATATAAAGTAGTGATAATGCAAGATCAAAGGATATGTACAGTTTGGTTGCCCTTTGAGCATATTGTTCTCCAGAATTATTGGATCAATTCACAATTCCACCAACAATGTATTAGTGTTCCAGTTTTCCCACATCTTCAGCATTTATCATGTTTCTGAAGCTTGCATTGTAATGAGAAAAGATAGCACTCATACACAAAAGGGGAAGACAGGCATCAGCCTGAGGTCTTAGTACTGAAGTCAAGAAAGTCAAAGCAGAGCTGGGAGAAGACAGATGCTCAGCTTCCCTGGCTCATCTCCAAAAAAAGAGGCTTCAGAAGGGAAATAGTGAAGGCAGGACAAAGGGATATTCCAGTGTGAGGAACCCTCTCCTCTCCTTCTCCTCCCCCCACTGAAAGAAGTCCCCAGGTGAGACAAGCTCAGTGAATTCTGGAAAGACAAAAGAAGAGCCAGGAGGGACTTTGAAGATGGAAGTGGGTACACTAACTTTGTAATGAAATTCCAGAATGGAACCGACAAGAGAATAACCTCAAACTCTTGATCTTTAGGAATTAAAGACATTAGCCTGATATTGTATGTGATTATAGGCAAAATAGAAAACAATACAAAAGAAATGTCCTTCTAAATCTCCTATGAATTTGTTTATATTTGAAGGAGTATTCATTTGGGGATAGGATGGAAGAGCAGAGGGGATAGATAGAAAATAATAAAATAATTAATGACATGATGCAAAGAGCACTGTGCTGGCGGTCAATAGACATTTGAATTCAAATCCTTCAGTACTTGAGAGCAATGTGTACAGTGCAAACAGGCAAGTAAATTAACCTCTCAGACTATTTCCTCATCTGAAAAATGGGAATAATCATACTTGCAGTATGTCCCAAATGTAATGAGAATCAACTCAAGTAATGTGAGTTTAAAACCTTTAAGTTCTATATAGTTACCAGTTATAATCGTGATCCAATAATGATTAATTAATAATAATAATAATAAATAGACTATACATGTATTATAAAGTTTTTAAAGTACTTTTTACATAGAGTATTTTAATTGACCCTCACAACAGCTGTTTTTTCGCAAATGCCATATTATTATTATTCCTATTTTATAAATGAGGAAAATAAGGCTAAATGATTTGGTCAGGCCCACACAATTGGTTTGTGCTGAATTTGAACTTGGATCTACATAATTCCAAGTCCAACACTTTATAACCACTCTTCCATATTATAAATCCAATAGCGATCAGGGTAGCTGTTAGTTGCTGCTTTGATCTAAGTGACTGTTGGAATGCCCCAATATATCCTAAGGCAGAGGAGGAAACACTGAATCCAGTTGGATGAAGGAGAAATGAGAAATCCCTTCATCCCTAAGTGGAAACAGTAACTTCAATATGGTCCAATACTATTTCTTCAAAATTTTAACGCTTGGATGAAGACAACCTGTGGATATCCCACCTGGAAACAGGGTAACATATTGTGGAAACCATCTCAGATTAGTTTTAGAATTGTGGACCTATCAAAGAGCCATCAAACTGTGCATACCCTTTGATCCAAAAATATTTCTACTGGACCTGTATCCCAAAGAGATCATAAAGGAGAGAAAGGGACCCACATTTGCAGAAATGTTTGTGGGAGCCCTCTTTGTAGTAATAAGGAACTAGAAACTGAGGGGATGCCCATCAGTTGGAGAATGGCTGAATAAGTTATGGTATATGAATGATTTGGAATATTACTCTTCTATAAGAAATGATCAGCAGGATGATTTCAGAGAGGCCTGGAGAGACTTACATGAACTGATGCTAAATAAAATGAGCAGAACCAGGAAATCATTGTACATGGCAACAAAAAGATTATGAGATGATTAATTCTGATGTATGTGGCTCTTCTCAATGAGATGATTCAGGCCAGTTCCAATGATCTTATGATAAAGAGAGCCATTTGCACCCAGAGAAAGATTTTGGGGACTAAATGTAGACCACAACATAACATTTTCACTTTTTTATTGTTGTTTGCTTGAATTTCGTTTTCTTATTATTTTTTAATCTGATATTTCTTGTGCTGCACGATAATTGTGGAAATGTGTATAGAAGAACTGCACATATTTAACATATATTGGATTACTTGCCACAATCCAATATTACGGGAAGGGGGTGGGAAAGGGAGGGAAAAAAAATTGGAACACAAGGTTTTTAATGGTGAATGTTTTGAAAATAAAAAAATTGTGGGCCTAGACTGAAGTCAAACATATAGAAAGAACTCAAAAGCAAGACCTAAATCCATTGCTGACAGTCTCTTCACTTCTGCAGTATTTTACCTATTGGATGAATTAAGATTTTCAGAAAACAAATGGATTAGTGGTCTTGAAAGCAATATTTCCATGGAAATTATCTAATAGATATAAATACAGACTTACTAAACTTTTTATTTTTTTTCAGAATCATTCATTTAGTGAGCATTTTTTTTTTTTTTTGTAAAGCCATTCTGTGAGCAAGGCATTGTGCCAGACAACTGAGAAGAGACAAAGATAAATAGGATAAGGCATGGTCGCTGCCCTGAGGGAGCTCAAAAGCCAGGAGGGGAAGATAAAACAAACAATAACTGGAAGGACAGCACAACTCCAAAGCTCGATTCTGAAAGCAGGGGGAGTGATTACCATGAAGTAGAGGAGGTATCCCTCAAGGATGGGGACATTTTCTTATTGTCTTAGTAACTTAAAACACCTAGCACATACAGGTTTAATAAATGGAGTGGCGAGGATATGGTAGGGCTTCTATAGGCAAAATTAGGGTGAGAGGAAGGAGAAAAGCCAAACCGGTAATCACCAAAGATATGTCCAGTTTCCCAAATTGCCATTTTCCCCCATTGTGGCAAGAGCACTTTGTAACCAGGATGTAGTTTTAAAATATTAACTTAAAAAAAGTGACCTTAAAAAGTATAATATTCAAGCAAACTTAGAAAACTTCAGCAATCCTCCATAATTAAAGTAATAAAGCCATAGAAAAGAGGTTAGCTCTGGCTCCAGAACTGAAATATTTCCCTATGAAATGTAATCTTGTCTTGTCAATGATGACTTTTTAGAAATGCCATCTAAGAGACCTCAAAGAAGTTCTGCCTCAATCCCTAGAGGGCTCTATATCCCTCTGGGCTTATAGTATTTCCCTTGGTGGACACACACACACACACACACACACACACACACACACACACACACACACACGAAAAGAAGGGGCTGGGAGTATTCTTCATTGCTCACCAGACAAAGTCAACCCTCCTCTGGTAAAGGTCTCATCACTTTTCTAAGTCTGTTGCAGTTTAAGATTCTCTATGCCCTCTCTGTGATGAACTTTGGTGCAAGAAAAGCTTCTCAATCTCTTTCTACATGACTATCATGCATTCTTTTTTTCATTTTATTATAGCTTTTGTTGACAAAACATATGGATGGATAATTTTTCATCATTGACCCTTGAAAAAACTTCTGTTCCAACTTTTCTCCTCCTTCCCTCCACCCTCTCCCCTAGATGGCAGGTAGTTTCATACATATTAAATATGTTAAAGTATATGTTAAATACAATATATGTATACAATTTATACAGTTATCTTGCTGCACAAGAAAAATCATATTTAGAAAGAAGGTAAAAATAACCTGAGAAGAACAACAAAAATGCAAGCAAACAAAAACAGAAAAAGTGGAAATGTTATGTTGTGGTCCACACTCATTTCCCAGTGTTCTTTCGCTGGTGTAGCTGGTTCTCTTCATTACTGATCAATTGGAACTGATTTGGATCCTCTCATTGTTGAAGAGAGCCACTTCCATCAGAATTGATCCTCATATAGTATTGTTGTTGAAGTGTATAATTATCATGCATTCTTAAATCCAATATTCCTCCTGCGCCACCTTGATCTGCACTGTCATAAACCAGCTTTTATGCTTTAGATGCTATACATTTGCACACCCACTTCTTTAGATTTTTCAAAGCCATTTTTATATTATAACAGAAAAAAATAGTGTCATTACAGTTTTATGATTTGCAAACTGCTTTTTCCTTAAAAAAGAAAAGTGTAAGATAAGTTATACAGATGTTAGTTTAATTTTCACAGAGGAGGAGACTGAAGCCAGAAGAGTGAAGGGATTTGCCCCTGGTTTCTCAGCCAGCAAGCATCAGAGATGGCCCAAATAGACATACTTCCATTCCCTTCATTCAAAAGCTGAGGTGTGAGGGTAATTTGTTAATCTGACCCAAGATGTGAATTCATATAACTTGCCCTGTAAAAGCTTGAGTTTCTGCAATGTTAGCATCTAGGGACTGAGACCCATCTGTTTCTTCATCAAATAAGACAGAAAAACTTGGCAGAGATGGTTCCATCAAAGAGACAGCAGCAGGTCTGTAAAATATTGCTTTGAGTTTTAGGACTGGAGCCTGGGAAATGAATATATTTACCACAAATTACCCCACTTAGCATATACACTGTGAACTATGCCCAAGTCCAGAGGTTTAATTACTGTGTTTGCATGTACTAGGTTTATTAATAATTTCATGTTGAATGAATGTGTGAACAAGGGAATGGATGAAAGGATGAGCGGATGAATGGATGGGTGGATGATTCTCACTAGATTATCCATCAGCTCCTTTTCTTAAATAAAGAGAAAGGGAATGAAGTGATGTCATGAGTAAGAGAGAAGACTCCCAACAAATAGACATTTCAAGGGATTTATAGGATAAAAGTTGAGAATGACCTAAGAAATCACTCCTCCCTTTCCAAACTCTTCACTTTACAGGACAGGAAACTGAGGTCTAGACAAGTGAGCAGGCTTACCCAAAGTTCCATTGGGATCTCACTAATGACATAGGCAGAAGTAGAACCCAGACATCCTGCCTATTGTCTGTTGTTCTTTCCATCATAATATGGGATTCCGCTTCAGACTTATATTTTAAAGCTGGTTGGGATTTTTGTCTGTAAGTCTCTCATATAGAAAACTGTCCCAGAGGGAGACATTCTGCTCTCTTGTACTGTCCTTGTTTTTGTACAAACAGATTTTGGAATGTCAATCTGTTGTCTTTCATAAAAACACAGAAGTTGCCTTTGGACAACAGTTCTGCCTCTATCTCTACCTCCCAAGCCAGGCTGAATTTTACCCTCTTTCAAATCTAGTGGAAAAATCACTGATATTTTTCCTGACCCCATCTTTAATTTTATTCCTATGTATATTTCCCAAGCTGAGAAATAAAAAGAAACAGTAAAGTTACAAGAAGGCACCCTAATTGGCCATTTCCCTTCCCTTACCAAAGATGTAATTGAATCTAATGAGAAAAACATTTATATTGCAAGTCTGTAGTTTTATTTCTAGGTCAAACGCAATTTTTTTTTCAATTTTGGCAGAAACCCTTAAGGACCCGACTATTTTCTATTCTCCCCAGTTCAGTTCAGATTTAATTCAACAAATATTTATCTGTCTATTATGTGCCAGGGATTATGCCTGGTGCTGTGTTTTGTGGTTGTTGTTCAGTTTTTTTCACTCATGTTTGATCTTTAAACCCTATTTAGGGTTTTGTGGCAAAGATATAGAAGTAGTTTGCCATTTCCTTCTCCATCTTATTTAACAGATGAAAAAACTGAGATAAATAGAATTAAGTGACTTACCCAGATTCACACAACTAGTAATAAATGTCTAAAGCCAAATTTGAACTCAGATCTTCAAAACTCTGAAGCCAGACTCTGAGCCTGGAGTTCTACCCACTGAACTAAGCTACAAAAGTAAAAATAAAACCATCCCTACATTAAAGGAGCTTACATTCCACTGGAAGGAATACAGCATAGACATAAGTAAGTGAATTAAAAAACACACACATAAAAACTACTGCAAAGTAATAGCAAGGAAGGAATATTAATAATTTACAAGATTAGTAATGACATATATTATGAGTCATCTGAATTATACTTTGAAGGATTCCTCAAAATGGGGACCACTTTTTCAAAAGCAGAGAAGAAATGAAATAGAATGTCTTACATGGAGAAGAGCTAGCAGGATAATTTGACTAGAACAGAGAGAACAGAAAGGGGAGTGATCTGAAATAAAACTGAAAAAATCAATGGGAGACCAATTAGAGAGAATTTAAATGTCAGGCTGAGGCATTCACATTTTAACCCAGAAGTAATAGGGAGTTACTGAGGATTTTCCAAAGAAGTGGGAGATGCTTTAGCAATATCAGTTTGACAGCTATGTGGAAGATAGATGTCATGGATGTAAGATTAATAAAACTTGTCATTTGACTGGATATGGGGCATGAGGGAGAGAAGGGACTGGATTGAAGGATGACTGTCAACTGGACCAGAGTCAGCCTCTAATCTGGGTAGCTAGAGCTGAAAAGAGCAGGCTAGAGACAGGACAATCAGGACACAAACAAAAGTTTAATTTCAAAGTGAGGGAAATGGCTTGCAAGCAAAGATATATACCAGAGCTGCCTCTAATGGAAGGAATCTGAGGCAATGTGGGGAGTTTTTTAATACTTATACCTATGGTTACCCAGAGAGTTCTAGCCCTGACAACAGGAGTAACAGCAGCAGTGTTTCAAGTTTGATTCAGAGCAAGCAAGGCTTCATGGCCAGAAACATTTCTGGGATTTTGCTATGGCTGAGATCATTCAGAGAAGGAGAGCAAAAGATTGTTGTTATACCAAGCTCAGAGCACAGCCTACTTGCCACCTTAGCTCTGGAAAAAGAGGGTCTCCTAATATCTTGACATTTCCCCCTTTTGGCCAAAGGCAAGGAGTCTGAAAGAACCCTTACCTTTATGACCAAGAAGGGAGAAGCAAGCCAAGATACCATGAAAGGACAGTTGGACCAGGATAAGATGTTAGTTCTTTGAGGGAAACTACTGGGGAAATGTGTCTCAAGTAGCCAATGTTTGCTAGTAGGAAGAAAAGTGAGAGAGGGGGCAGCAAAATTGTAAAGAAGAAAGTGACAACATACACTTGAATCAGCCTTGGTGGTGTTATATTCAGACCTCATCCAAAATCTTGGGACAGCTATCTCATCTGGATGTCGGCTGCTTCTGGATCCATACTAGACAAAGCTTGAGGTCCCTGGAGGGTTTCACTGTCTACTGAGGAGCAGGGGCTTTCTTCAGTTGATCCACAAGTTTGGCAGCTGTGAAAAGAGTCAGGACAAAATAGGGTCCCTCAGAGAAAATTCCCTGCCCCTATCTTGGATATGAGTTTCTGGTCATCAAACATAGGTCTTTAGTTAAGAGTCTATAAACAAAATGTAGAGATGGTCCAGTTTCCTAGCTACACAGGACTAAGTTCAAACAATGCAATAAAATTTTCTTCCAATTCCCATAACAGCATAATAAAGGAGGTATAGATTACTCCTTTTGAGAAAGAAGATTTGCACATTAGTAAGATAAGCAAATAACATAAACATCCTAAAATAAAGGGAAAAATCAATACAATAGTGATTACCAAAATTAACTAAAATCAAATCTCCTTGTATTCTAGTGATTTATTCTTAATATCCATTTAGTGAGCACATTTGAAGTCCCAGATATCTCATGTAGTTATCTAATCCCTGGATATCTTTTCTTAGACAATATATTTTACTCTCAGGTTAGCTCTAAAAGAGATTCTGCTTCTCTGGTTCCAAAACTAGATGTTTCTAGATAATTTTACCAGTAATATTTAAATTTGGTTCTCCAACTTTGACACTTCAGAGAATTTCAGTTCATATACCATTTGCTATTTCTATCCTTACCTAAATCCTGTATTTGATATGAGAATCTTTTAAAAATTTATAAGGGTCCACCTGCAAAATGAGCTCTTCTGCTTTTCAAAATTATCAAGTACCTTAAAAATGGAAAAATAATTTCACTTTCTTTACCATTATCCATACAATTTATGTATAACTTCCTTAATATTTAATTAATAAAACCTTAATCTGATTTTGAGAATTTACTAAAACATACTCAAAGGTTGAATTTCCATGATAAACAAATTGAAGCCAATCATATATATGTAAACTCTTAGAGAAAACAGTCTAATCCTATTGCTTTCTCAAAATTTATGTTCCACTTATTGAGAAAACTTTTACATTGCAACTTTTTCTTATTACCCTGTCTAATCATTTCTCACTCAAAAGGATATCATTCTTATATCATAATTTGAGCACAAATACAGGTTAAAGTTGTAACATGTACATCACTCTATTATAATAACTCAGAGATATTCCAGTATTGACCTATTATTTAATAGATTGTTGTTATCCTTACAAAACTACTTGATTACAGAAATTTGCTATAAATGGAAGAGAAACACATTACAATAATGTCATATAATAGTAGAAAAATTGCCTTGCCTATGTTTGATTTCAGGCATGAGTCATATCTGACAGTCAGTCATGTAATCACTGTGTGTCAAAAGCAAGGCTCAGGATGAACCAGCTAGGAATTTTCCTTTTCATTGAGGAAATTGTACAATGAGGAAATAGAGTCAGGAGGCCCCTACCTAGGCTGTGCCCATATTGTCCCTAAAACTTTCCTTGGCACTGCAGAACATCCATTTTCTACTTTTGGCTTCATAATAATTCAGGTAGAACAAGCCCCAGCTGCGCCTGGCCCCCAAACAAAGGTCAAAACAACAATAAATTAGAGTCCCAAGTATTTTTATCTCAAGTAGCAAAATTTCACTAATTACATCTTACCTGATGTTTCCCTAACAACAGTTCACATTTCATTAATCCTTTATTTATAAATTAAAACTATCCACATTCTGGATAGTTCAGACAGACAGCAAATACCTGATAGTTAATATGTTGAAACTACATTTTTAAACCACTACATACATCTTTATATTAGCCAAAAATTTCAAATGAAAATTTGCTATTAAATTTATTATTATTTGCTTTATAAGAAAATATACCTCATTACATTTTCAAATATTTTATCACATCTTTTAAAAGCCTAATTCATGTATCAAAAATCCAGATTAAAATCCTTATCCAGATTAAAAACTTACTTTACCTAACAGCATTTCTATTACAATAGTCTTTCAAATTTCAAAGAGGAGAATTTAGAAATACAGTAACACCACAAACAATAAACCTCAAATGACTTTCCAAATTATCACATATAAAAAACATTGATCTTATTACCTCTGGCATTTTAAAACTACTTTAGAGTTATTGGGCTTGGAACAATTACATTCAATTAAAGAAATAATGTAGTACTTAGCATATGCTAGCCACTCTGTTAAATACTTTGAAATGATTGTTTTTATCACACACCAACCCTGGGAGGTGGGTACCATTATTATTTTTCTCTTTATAGATCAGGAAATTGGGGCAAAGATAAGCTAATTTTCCTAAGATTACAATCAATAAATTTCTCTACTGGAATAAAGGTGGGCTCAACAAGGGCAAAAGTTGGGTGTCCTTTCCACCTATTGTACTGAAGACACTGACTGGACTTGGGGGTGAGGAGGTGACAAAGGGCAATGACTTCAGAACAGAATATTAATTACCATTAATGGTGGTTTCTGGTAGAAGGGCAAAACAGATGCTGGTTCTGGGACCTGACACCCTGACAGCTACAGTTTGGGGGCCAGGTGCTGCTGGGACAGAGTGGACAGTATGTACTGCATTTCGGTATGCCCCCAGGCTTGCCTAGAGGGAAAAATGAGAAAAATATCCAGGGGCACAGGAGTATTTGGGCCACTGCCAACGAGGGGCCTCCATTGTAGCTGTTGACCTCCCCTCCATCAGGTGAACCCTGGTCAATTAATGAATCCTGGGAGATTAGAGGAGCAGAATGTAATTCAAGTTTCTCTATATTTTTGCAGTATTTTTTCCAACAATGTATTTGAGAATCTGATTTGGGATAAGAGAGGTTAAAAGGGAGAAGGTCTCTGACCTGTAGGAGTTTCTGTTTTCATGGTTTGAATATCAAGAAAAGATTAACAAAAGGTTGCTACAAGGTGCAAATTGTTTACCTATTTTATTTTCTTTCTTCATTCTGGATTTAATTTCAAACTAGCTGGCTTCCTTCCTTTCCCTAAAACAATGAGGCCATTTATTTTGTCATTTACTTTTAAAACATTCAGAATTTCATTTTTATTTTTCCTTAAAACAATTCTACAGAATGGAACCCCAAAATTTACTAAGATATTTCAGAAGAAAGTGAGTTCCTGGAACTACCCACAAAGTCTCAGGAATTCTCTCTTGCAATCTTAAAATGATTAATCATCAAACTCCTTAATATGCTAAAATATTTTTAATAGTTCCACAAACTTTGGTTATCTAACTTTATTTCTATAATTCCAACATAACCAAAGCTGAAATGACAGGAAAATAAGTGACTTACAAGATTTTTCTTTTCCTCTTTTTTAATAACCTAATCTCACTCGGGAAGCCTAATGTGGGAATTAGTCCTATTTATTGGGACAATTGCTTCAACCATAAAAGTTCATTAATTTTTCCCAATGTTCTAAACCCTCTGGCTACCGCCCTTAGAAGTTTTTATGGATGGTTACATTTTATTTCTTCCAAAGTAATAGCATATAGTTCACATCACAAACATCATATATCTTATATTTTAAAAAGACACAATACAGACAAAAAGACAAGGCAGATACAGACAGATACAAAGAATTCTAACAAAATACAGTTACAATTCTAATGTTTAACTGGTTTGGTTGAGGCACATAAATTACCCAGGTATCCAGTTAAAAAGCATGAAGTTTCCATTTTACAGAGGTGTAGAGAAGCCAAATACAGGCTTCAAATACAGAGGTGTACAGTTAAGAAAAGATACCCTTACCACTGGATCATGGGAGGAGTCCTGGAATTTTCCTCACAAAGATTGTTAAACTCAACCAAGTAGAGAGCAGGGATGAGGGCAGAGGATTTACTAGATTGGGGGGATGGGATGGAAAATAAATAAATCTCTAAGAAATAAATCTTTGATGGCATCGAGTTCATTCCCACTGATATCAGAGTCCAATAACCAAATTCCATTCTAGTCCCACTTTTGACACCAATTAAAATCAAATCAACCTCCAATCTGTGGGTGATCAAAGTCAAAAAGAGCAAGCTAGAGACAAGATAGGACACATAAAAAAAACTTAATTTTAAAGTGAGGGAAACATTTCAAGCAAGGATACATGCCTTCTCTGGTAAGAGGAACTCAAGACAATGTGGGGAGATCTCAGTATTTATACCTATAACTACCCAATGAGCTGTAGCCCTGACAATGGGGGTAACAGCAGCAATGTGAAAAGTTTGATTTATAGCAAGGCTTTATGATCAAAAACAATTCTGGGATTTTTCTGTAACTCAGATCATCTAGAAGGTGAGTGCAAGGGATTGATATGCCAAATTCAAGGCACAGTATGCTTTCTAGACCTTACCTCTTGAAAACAGGATATTTCCTAACATCTTGACAATTCCAAGGTTGTGAACCTGGACAAATGAAAAATAGTGATACCTCAACAGAGAAATAGTGAAGTTTGGAGGAAGATTTGTGTTACAGGAAAATAATGTGAGCTCTATTTTGGACACATTGAATTTGAGATGTATTAATATATGCATTAATATATTCATGTTGTATGAATGCCTGAATGAAGGAATGGATGAAAGAATAGATAGGTGGATTGATGATGAGATGTCCACATGTCTATCAAGCAGTTGATAATGCAAGACTGTAGTTCAAGAGAGAGACAAGGAATGGATAAAAAGATTATTTGATCACATAATAGCTAGCATTTATATAACCCTTTAAAGTTTGCAAAATGTTTTTTTAAAAATCATCTCATTTGGTACTGACAACAATAATAGATAGGTGCTATTATTATCCCCACCTTACAGATGAGAAAACTGAGACTGAGAAAGATTAATGATTTTCCCAGGTGATATAATTAACAAGTATAAGAAGCATTATAAATTTTAGATCTTCAGTCTTCCTCATCTCAAATTTAGTTTTCTATCCATTATACCATCTAACTGGTTTTTATTTTTGTTTTGAAAGATAAAGTTTAACTTTATTGAATTTGTTTTCACTTTCATATTTACTTTCTTATGATTCTATTGAATCTTCTATTTGTTTTCTGTTTTTAATTTATTAAAGCTTTTTACTTTCAAAACATATGCATGGATAATTTTTTGCCTTTATGCTTAATAACTGAACCCAGTAGGAGAGAATATTGAGAAAGCAGAAGACCTACCTACATGAAACTCAAACTTCAAGGGTAGGATGTAGCTGATGAAAAAAAAAAACCAAGAAGTAAAATTTGATGGAAATTTTTTAAATTAAATTTTAAAATTAAAAAAGAGTGTCCAGGAAGTTCAAAAAATGTTGAAAACTGCAGAAAAGTCAAATAGAAAGAGTCTTGAGCAAGAATCTGAGATTTAAAAGTTAAGAAAGTATTAGTAAGTAATTTCACTTGAGTGGTGCAAGAGATTGAGGAATGGGTAACTAGTGAGGAAATAGGACTGCAGCTGAATTCTTTTTAGGAGTCTGACTTTGGAAAAAAGTAAATTCTGGAGGGCTGTTAATTTGTTTAAAGATGGCAGAACTTGGGCAGATTTCTAGGGATAACTGAGCATTGAGGGCAATGAAAAGCAAGATGGTACAACTTTCCCATCTCCTGGACCATCCTTTCAGGGTATATGAAAGAATGAGTAGGTAGTTCTGGGCTAGTATTCAGTGCCCCAGGTATCTTTATTCATCCCTTATCCAATCTTTTTCAGGAGCTGTCCTTCCATTAGCTATGTGACTATCTAGCCATTGTTATCAGCCAACCTCACATCTTTCCATCTGAGCTACACAAAGATATGACCAAAAAACTGTCAAATGACTGACTGAAATCCCCAATATGGCACTCTCCTAACCCACTAGCCTATTGACCTCCCCCCCTCCACCCACAAAAGGAAGAGAAATCAGTTTAGTCCTATTTGTTTCTGTTCATGCTGGTTCCTGTTGTTGATTGTTTCTCTAAGGACTCACAAATCATCTAACAATGGTCTAGAATTTTGTCAAGGATCAACTTCAAAATTTTTCTCTGTTTGGGGGAATTTTTTATGGCCTTTTCTGTTATATGATATAAGACTTTCCTACCTCTGGTCTTCTGTCATCTCTCCTCTTTTTCACGATTTCTCAAAGATTTCCAACAATGGTTTGACTATATACAAGTTCTTTCAGTCCTCTGGAATGTAATTCATAGGTGTGAATAGATTTGAATTCATTTACATTAGCTAGAAGCTCTCTTATTCTCCCTTCATCTGTTCCAGATTTCAGTTCCCTCTTAGCTATAGTCATTCCATGCTTTTCAGTTTGAAAATCCTACTCCTTTAAGGATGGAAACAGGATTTGAATAGTTCTGTTTTCTTTCCAATTGTAATATTATACCAGTTGACTCAAGTAGTGAATTTATCCTTTCTTTATTAATCTTGATCCAAATATATTCTGGTTCATGACTATATGATCACAGGTAAATCATCTCTAGCCACCTCAGTTTATTCATCTGTAAAATGGAGAGAATAATACTTTGTACTTTCTAGATTCCCATTATTGTCATGAGCAACACATGAGATGAAGAAACACTTTGTAAGGTGCTATAAAAATTCAAGCCACTCTTACTTTATGTCCTGATACTGTCATCCTCCAAAAACCATCGATTTTTATAAATTTATCTGAGCATTTTTCTTCTTTCTCAAGCTTCAATTAAAGGTTCTCATGATTGGTTCAACAAGCTTCCTGCCAAACACATCCTTTCCAGGCCTCATGAGGCGAACTCCTTCTCTTATTAGAAGTCCATCAATCTAGTGTCTTAAGCCACAGTCCAAAACAAAAATTCACCAGTGCCATCTGTACAGCCAGCTGTGCACTTCCCATATCTTTCTCTTCAAGAGGTACAATCTTTAACTAGCAATAAAAGATGGAAAAAATTTACTTGTGCTCCCAGGTCCTTCTCCTTATCCAGGATCTCAAAATTACCAGAGATCTATTCTACCTGAATTAACATTCTTGGTAAGTTTTCACAAATTCTTCATCACTAAGAAAACTGTGTCTCCTCCCAGTTATCCATGCAGGTCTGCATATGGTCCTTATCAGTGTCTCTATTCAAGGAACAGGTTCATCCTTCTGAGACCAAAAATAACTTTCTTTCTATATGTTAGTACCCAAAAAATCTGCTCATTTTTCCATAGAACCTGGATCTTCTATTTCTTCAGAAATCTAAGCTTACCCTTTGTCAGAATCAATTACAGAGCTTCCACAGCTCTGAGCTTTTTTTTTTTTTATGACATTTCTTTGACTCATCAGTCTCCATATTGGATTTGGTTTTCCCAGAACATATTCTACTCGCCTTGGCTTCCTTCTTGGATTATTTCCTCGATCTTATCTAGAAACTCTTCATTCTCTCTAAGTTGGAGTGTACAAAAGCATTCCTCAAGCCTGCCTCCTCCTAAAACAGGAAGATCAGCTTACATGTAGAGCCCTCAGAATGAGGTTGTGCCTTAGGCAGGAAAACAAAATATAAACCTTCCAAGTCACTATGTTTCTATACTCCCTAGATCTCAAGTGGGAATGCAGACTTCTGTTCCCTATCACCAATCCCTTAAAAAACAAACAGACAAAAAAATCCTATCATGAAAAATGCTATCAAATCTCCTAGTCCTGTGGGAAAATTTAGGTTCAAATCTCACTTCTGAGACATTACTGGCTATATGGAACTATGGGATACAGAGAAGGTGCCTACCTGTGTTACTAGAGAAAGTTTTCTATACTTGCAAAATCCCAGATCTAGTCCCTAGACCTATGGGGAATGCAATTTTTTTTAACCTAGTCACTAAAATTCATTTTTTTTAGCTTTTTGTTTTACAAAATACATGTAAAGATAGTTTTCAACATTCACTCCTGCAAAATCTTGTGTCCCAAATTTTTCTCCCTCTCTCCCTCCCTCTTCCCTGCCCTAGACAGCAAGTAATCTAATATGATTAAAAATGTGCAATTCTTCTAACCATATTTCCACATTTATCATGCTGCACAAGAAAAATCAGATCTCTTCAACAATGAGATGATTCAAAACAGTTCCAATTGTTCAGTGATGAAGAAAGCTATCTACACCCAGAGAGGACTGTAGAAACTGAGTATGATTCACAATCTAGCATTTTTACTCTTTGTTGTTGTTTGCTTGCATTTTATTTTGCTTCTCTTTTTCTCTTGTGTGCCACAATAATTATATAAATATGTATGTACATATTGGATTTAACATGTATCTCTACCTTGTTTAACATATATTAGACTATTTGCCATCTAGGGAGGGTATGGGGGAAGCAGGGGGAAATTGGAACACAGGGTTTTGCAAAGGCTTATGTTGAAGAATTGTCCACACATGTTCTGAAAAATAAAAAACTTTAATAAAAAAAAATCAGGTTAGGGAACAGCTAAGGAGGGGTAGAGTCCCAGTCCTGAGTTCAAATCTGGCCTCAGTCACTTAACCCTTCCTAGCAATGTGACTCTGGGCAAGTTGCTTCAGCAAGAAAAAAAAATCAGCTCAAAAGAGGAAAAAATGAGAAGAAAAAAACAGCAACAAGAAAAGTGAAAATACTATATTATGAATCACATTAAGTCCCCATATTCCTCCCTCTACTTTCAGATGGCTCTCCCCTCATTATTGAAAAGAACCTAGTCCATCACAGTTGATCATCACATAATCTTGTTGTTGCTGTTTACAATGTTCTTTTGGTACTATTCACTTCACTTAGCATTTGTTCATGTAAATCTCTCTAGGTCTTTCTGAAATCAGCCTGTTCATCATTTCTTCCCGAGCAATATTATTCCATTATATTCATATACAATAATTTATTCAGTCGTTCTCCCCCGATGGGCATCCACTCAATTTCCAATTCCTTGCCATTACAGTCCTTGCCAAGACTGTTGCAAACATTTTTGCACATGTGGGTCCTTCTCCCTCTTTTATGATTGCTTTAGGATGCAGATCCAGAAGTGATACTGCTGGATCAAAGCCCTTTAGGTGTAATTCCAAATTGCTCTCCAGAATGATTGAATCATTTCACTACACCACCAAATAATGCATTAGTGTTCCAGTTTTCCCACATCCCCTTCAACATTTAGCATTACCTTTTCCGCCACAATTGCTTTTCATAGTTCTAGTCATTTTCGATCATGTCTGACTCTTCATTATCTCATTTGGTGTTTTCTTGGCAAAGAGTGATTTTCCAGATTCAAACGCAGAAAGATGAATCTTCCTGACTTGAAGCTGGGCATCCTATCCACTGCACCACCTAGCTGCCCCATTTTGCTATTAAGCATCTCAGTTGTCAGCAATCAACACTGGGTTGTTCAGTTGAGTGTCAGGCAGTCTCCTTAAGCAATCACCAAACACACAAAGAACTCTTGACCAAAAACTTTCAATCGCTCCTTCCCCTCCCTGTGATTTTTCAATGGTGTTCTTTATTCAAAAACCCACCTTCATCACTCACTGCTTTCCTGAATCTGAAACTTCATCATAGGCCCAGACTATTTGCCTCCCATTCCCTTCACTCTGAGCCATGAATGCCATCTTTCTTCTTTCATTTAAATAGCTCTCAAAAACCCCGTGCTTAAAAATCTACAAAAAAGGTTACTCAGAGAAAAATCAATTTCTTCCATTTAAATGAAACTCTCATGACTGGTCTCCTTGACCTCCCTCCAATCATGCACTTACCTCCCCCATCCTAAAGGAGTAGTCTTTTAAAATGCATTTAACCTGGGTATTTTTACATCAATATTTTCATTATTCCTTCTGCCAGTGTAGATTAGGAGTCCTTAATACATGGTCTGTGTGAGTTAGTGACAGAAAATTCGTCACTCAGTAGTCTCTCCTAAATTAGCAAACTGGTTCTTGGGTGTGTATAGTCCATCACTGGACCTGCATCCTTGAACTATGAATAATGTAAACCCCTCTAAAGTTTATTCAGTTGTTATGCAACATTCTCCTTCATCTGTCAATAGCTCCTGATGTTTATATCTATCTTCAATGGCAAGCTAAAGAACACTAGGCTGGCTTGGGTTCGATTCTTGGCCATTTCTTTGTTTATAAAATGAACATTTTGGATTATATAACCCCAGAGATCCCTTCCAAGTCTAAAATAGAGGAAATTACAATCCTAGGTGATAGGAAGTTGATTTTCTGTAGTTCTCTTTATGTAACACCCAGTGTGCCATCTTGTACAATCAAATCTTGAAATTATTTTTGATGATGATGATGATAGGGGCAAATGGCATAGGGACCTAAGGGAACCTCTAAATTATTTTCAGTCACTACATCTCTGAGTCTAAGTTTCTTCATTCATAAATTGAAGCTAATCAAATTCTATAATGAAAATTAATGGAAATTCATTAAGGATTTCCAGCTTTGTAGATATACCTGCCAGGGAGTAATGGAAATTCAGAGAGTTTAAAATCCTTCTTTATGACCCTTAGAGTCTTCTGAGTTGGTTCTAATTTCCAATCAATTCAACAAACACTTATTAAATACCTACTTTGTGCAAGATGATGTTTTAAATGTTAGGAATATAAAGACTTTTAAAAAATCATTTATTGAAGCAATATGGTATGTAAAAAGAACACTAAATGAAGAGACCACGGTTTCAGCCCCAGCTTTCTCCCTAACTCCATGACCTTAAACAAGTAAGCTCCTTTCTCTGGGCTTAAGTTTACTCAGAAAATGAGGAGGCTACCGTGTTTCCCCGATAATAAGACACTGTCTTATTAAATTTTTTGGACAGAAAAACACCAGAGGGCTTATTTTCAGGGGATGGCTTATTTTAATGAACATTGACAGCAATTTTAATAAACAGGTAAATGTGAACAAAAAAAAGTACCTTTATTCAATAATGATCATGTCATCTTCTTCAATAACATCGTCATAAGTGTCCATACCCTGAATTCTGTCCTGGATGTCTTGCGCCTCTATTTCCTTCAGAAGAAGTGGACCCAATCTGTCATGTCCAGCAATATAGCTCTCTTTAAATGACCATGTCTTGTCCAGGTAACCTGCTCGTAGTGCCTTGGCGACACAGCTGTCAGTAACTTTATCCCATGACTTCTTCACCCAAGTCACGACTTCTTGCAGACAAGGCTTCACAAAATTTCCACGCTGATTTCTTTCCATTCTATTTTCAGTGTAGTCATTGACTTCCATGCACAAATGGTCCTTGAATGGCTTGTTTATTGCAATATCAAGGGTCTGGAGATAGGCAGTCATTCCTGCAGGAATCATTACTTGATCTGTTCTTCTCTCTGCAAGGAAGTTCTTCATTTCTTTAGCGCGATGAGTGCTGGCTGAGTTCTTCTTTTATCCTCCATGATGCCCCCTGAGTTCTTTTTTTATCCTCCATCATGCTCCTTTTATCCTCCATCATGCCCCCTCACTCCTGCTTACATACCGGGTTTTTATGTTGTCCTGCCTCAGCTCTCTTCCGCGGCACTGCTCTCAATGGTGCCAGCAAGCAAATCACTGGGGAAGAACAGGATGATGCGCTCACTGCTGCAGCTCTGATTGGATGCAGCTCGGAGCGTGGCGTGCGTTTCACTGGGGGGGACGGTGCATACAGAGGGTACCATAATGTAGTATGTAGCACAGGGGATCACCTTCACTACAATAGCAATCTCAATAGGGCTTATTTTCGGGGGAGGGCTTATTTTAGAGGAATCTTACACAGTAAGGGGAGGGCTTATTTTCGGGATAGGTCTTATTATCGGGGAAACACAGTATATTGGTTGATTCTTTAGATCCCTTCTCACCCTAACATTCTAGGCTTCTCTTTATCTTAAAAAAAAGTGTTTGTTTTTTTAAGGATCATTTTAGTAGAATTAGATTCCCCAGTACCTAGTACTGTGCCTTGCAGAGTTGGAGCTTAAATCAATGTTTGTTGATTCAGATTGGATTGTGGACCTTGAGAATTAATTAATCATCTTCTTTCTCCCTTCTCTCTCAGGCACAGTTTTGTGTTTCAAAGACTTATCTATGGGAAAATAACATTCACAAGTAAGATCCAGATACTTCTGGGCTACAGATGAACCTCATCTGTGTCCATTAGTAGGAAGCCGCAGACCACTATTGCTCCTCCTTTAGGAGAGAGTTCCCAGACCAGTGGGAATACTAGGAATGAGAATTTGGCATTGTCCAGCAATAAGGCAGGCAGGGTAAGGTAAGGAGTAGGTATCTAAAAATCAGCTCATCCATGGGAAAGCTAATGTAGATGGAAGAGTAAGAGAAGCCACCAAAAAGTGATTTCTTTCTCCATTTCTTCATTTATCAGATCTGTCAAGAAGCCGATGAGATGAAATATTCCCCAAGCTGAACAAACAGCATAAAGTTTAAAACCTAGTTTTCTTTTATCTTATTTTTTATTATATTTTAAGTTCTGTATGGTTTCCCTCCCTCTTCATGCAAGTCTTTCCATGTTTTTCTAATTGTGAAATACTTTCATTATTTTGCTCTTAGCAAAGGAAAAGTCAGCCACAATGTCTCCAGTGCATTATTATTGATAGATCAGAGTAAAACATAATATCTCTCCATGAACAGGTTTTTCTTTGAACTTAATAAAACACCTTGGAACATAAAGACAGGACAGACAGGTGTTAGACAATAGGATAAGTCTGTTACCAGGTTATTTGCATAATTTTAGATAGAGATGCATTGAGGTATGAAGTATATGAAGTACAAAGTAAATGTGTTGAATAATAAAAACAAAGTATTTTGGAGAAACAACTTATGTTCACTCCCCAGTTATGAAATTATTCAATATTTTATGAAATATTTTTGTTTTTGCATGAAAAGACTATAGAGGAAGGCCTTGTGTCCAGTTTTTTTTTAAAAAAAGTTATTGTTTGCAGATAATATAATTCTCTTTTTTTTTTAATTTATGGAATAAAACAAACATTTCAATAATATAGCACAACAACAAAAAAAAAATGATTTCACATAAATTTCCAAATCTACCATAAACAACTTGCTATTCCTTTCAAACATACAACAAAATTATCATGTAATTCTTAAGAAGTGCTTTGGACACAAAAACCTAATTATCCTCATTCTACAGATGAAGGAACTGAGACTTCCAAGAGCTCAGTGGACCCACAGACAATAAGCTGTAGAGCTAGAATGAAAATTCTAGTCTTTT
Source organism: Antechinus flavipes (assembly GCF_016432865.1). Taxonomy (NCBI): domain Eukaryota; kingdom Metazoa; phylum Chordata; class Mammalia; order Dasyuromorphia; family Dasyuridae; genus Antechinus; species Antechinus flavipes. The sequence goes on from NC_067400.1 coordinate 50,179,307, forward strand.
GACTTCATAATCCGTGTCCTCTTTACTAAGAAATTTTTCATTTCTCTTTGAATATAGCATCCAAATTAATTCACTTGTTCCCCTCAAGATTATGAAATACTACCAACAAGACAGGAAGAAACATTAAACAAGGAGATTTAACCTCAATTCTTTTTCAATTGCAGGGGAAAGGGGTCAATGAAAATAAGCTTTATTATGGCAGAATGAGTGAGCTAGTGGGTCTGGATGTCTGTATAATGCTTGTTTCCTTCACTGAAATCTTGAGACTGATTTTTGCCTTTCTTTTTATCACCCAATCCTTAGCATAGTTCCTGGTACCCAATAGATGCTTAATAATTGCTCATTGATTTGACATGAATGAAAAGATTTTGATTTTTTTTCCTTTATTGTGAATTGAACTCGTAAAATTCCATTGCTGTTATCTTGGAAAATATTCCTTAACAGATTGCACAGATATCTGAAACCAATTTTGACTCATTCTGGCCCACCACTCACAACTACTTTACCAGAATGGTGTAATCCAATTTCCAAATTGCTGACCAGTCCAAAAGCATATGGGGTGAGTAAATAGTCACATATGACAAACTTTGTGAATATCTGATGAGACCAAGATCAACATGGGAGGTGGTATTTCATTGGTTAGGCAAGAGGAAGGGGCACTGTTTTTAAGTGGATTGTATGGAGCAGTATTTCTAGCCTCTTTTAAGTTATGAGGATTGACTGAATTTTAATTTTTTGTAATAATACCAACATAATTTTACCAGCTTTTTAGGCATAAAATAACTTGGACAGTACCTGAACAAAAAATTATGCCTCTATAAATTGCCACATTTGGAAATTTTTAGTTCAAGGGAGTGGATGAATTTGCCAAGAACCAATTAGTACAATTAGAAGTAAATCATATGGCCAGGGAATTTAACCTCAGTCATTTCATCTGACTTTTCCAGAATCCATGGCAGAGGAATTTCCAACCTTACATCTGGGAAAACTCACAATTTTCTCATACTATCTTGGTTAAGTTAAATTCATTCCATTTTCCACTATAGTATTTCCCAATCTTTTTAAGAGTTTCAAACACACTGAATTTTGGCTTTATAGCCACCAAGTCATTCCTGTATGACATATATCTGTTTTTTGACATTTTCACTGGTTATTTTTTCTTTTTTTATTGAAGTTTTTTTTATTTTTCAAAAGATATGCAAGGATAATTTTTCAACACTGACCCTTGAAAAACCTTGTGTTCCAATTTTCCCCCTTTCCTCCCCACTTCCTCCCCTAGATGACATGTAATCCAATAGACATCTATATCTTTTAAAATTAAAGCAAATAGACATTTGTTTGTGTACACAGATAGATATCTATGTAGATAGATAAATTTTGTGATAGCCTGAGGTGGGAAATCCATGTCAAGATTCCATCCCACCCCCACTTTCAGCTTTTTAGTCCATTGTAAAGAGTCCCTTTCCCGTTGGGGAATACTTTAAGATCTTACTGTTCGCTCAGTTGACAGAAATGTCCAATGGACTCAATTTTAACCACTTTCCAAATAGCTTTACACATATGTTATACTAATGACATTACTGAAGATAAGGTCCTTGCGAACAGGGACACTTTTATTATTGTTTTTTACTTCTAGCATTTACCACAAATCTGAACCCAGAGCCAATTAATAAATAATAAATAAATTTAATAATAAGCCAATTATAAGTATCCCATAGGTAGTCTGATATTCCCATAAGATGATGCTACATTTCCTAGCATGGTCCATTTTTTGGGGGGAAGAGTAAATTGAGTTTTAAACATCCATTTTAATAGGGAATCTAAAGCCATATGTTCTTACCCAGGAAGACAGAAATGGTAATGATTACTCATGAAAGAGAAATGGGGATCTTTCCCAAAGGAGGAAAATTTGCTGAACTCAAAGCAAACATTCTAGTCTTATAGGGATGAAACACTCCCCTTGAGTTTCCCTGAGAAAAGAGGAGTTAGGTAAAGGGGTCAGTCGGGATATGTTTTCCCTTCACTGTGAGCCTTTTACTTTTCAATCCTCTAGGACCATCTGAAGGAGGATGATACAGACTGCATTGTGACTCATGATGAACTGGCCATGAACTTCCAAGAGCAAACCCCTTTGCCATCCAGCCCCTCTGCAGAGTTGAATTTGGACCCCAAAGCCTCTCTGAAGACTCCAAGCAAAGAAAACATCTACGAGGGGGACCTTGGATTAGGTGGCTATGGACTCAAGCTTGAACACACTCCTGGGCAATCCCAGCCAAATTCACTGGCATGAATCTTGTGCCCATGATTACCAGTAATGCTGGTGGAGGATCACGGAGGAATACGAGCCCAGCTGATTAGACAGAGCTGGGAAGATGCTGGGAAATGTATTAAAAGCATAAATTGAAGAGAATCGAAATCTTGTCACATGAATCCCTCTGGTGCCTGAAGAAATGAGAATTTATGATCACCCCTCCATATTATACAACTGAATTTAATTTTTGACAGCAGCAATTTTTATTAATGAATTGGGGGTAGGGGAGGGTCAATAATCTAACATCTCCAAGGGTGACATGATACATCCACGCCTGCCAATGTGTCCTCTCAATCCGATTCTCCCCAAGCTCTTGACTCATAAAGGGGATTTGAGACTTCTAATTAGAGAAAGAAAGCTGGAGGGGAGGAGGAGGAAGTAGGTGAAGAAGGGGAAGAGGAGGAGAAGGAGAAGGAGGACTGCGGTTGGGTATGTTTTGTTTTGTTTTTTAAAGGAATATACACATTTGCACATATTGCAATACTCAATACTCAGTCCAGGCCTGAGCTGAGTGTTTAGTAAGACTTTGCAGTTTATCTCCTTTTGCCCAGGCTGCCCCCAACCCTTCAATCTGGGCCCCATGCCTGGAATTTCCTCACCAACCCCTAACTTCCTTCAAAGTACCCTAGAGGACCACCTTCTAAGTAAAGCATTTCCTGAGCATCCATCCCATCCCCCCCAAAAAAATTGTTAGTATTCTCTCACTCCTCCAATTAGCTGGAGTTTCTGTGTGCATGTGATATTCCCCTTTCCCCCAGGAGACCATAAGCCCTTGAACTAGGGACTTTTCCTTTTTTTTAATCTTTGAATTCCCCAGCATCTGCACGCAGAGGTGCTTAATTAATGCTTGCTCATAAATTGTAACCCACTAATAGAAGCCAAATTGTATTTTGGAGAAGCAGGCCCAGTCTCTCCAGAGGCTATCAGTTCAACTTGATTTGACAACCCCACTGGATTCCTTTGGCCAGATTAGGAATTTTTTCTTTGTATTATTCTGGTCCTGTTCAATGAGCTGCCAGCTAAGTGCAGGCTCTTACTAAAGCCCTCTCTAAGACTTCCAAGGAAAAGATGGATCTCTTCCCCCTCCCCAGCCCTGTGTTTGCCTGATGAATGAGCTTCCCTGCCAGTGTTTACATTTTAATCCGTTCTTGGCTCCAAAGGGGATGTTTTCTGTATTTTCTCTAATGAGATTCAGGAAAGCACAGGTTGCCATCCCCATGGTAGGAGGATATGCCCAGGCCCCTGTCCAGCCACCTGTCCATTCAATCCTAATATGAATCTATGATTAAAAACAGCAGACGTGTGAGGAAGGGGGAGATAGACTTTAGTGCCTTTCCAAAAGCAAGAAGTCAAAAAGGCTCAGGGAGAAGAGGGAAAAGAGAGAGAAAATTTCAGCTTCTGCTTACAAGGGACAGTTCACAGCACATTGTTGGGATGTGAGAATCAGGTGGCTATTTGATTCAATCACCTGATCTGAGCCTTTGGAAGCATGAAGGTACCTCCAGCCTGGCTGCTCTTAAAATGAAAATATTCACGTGAGACTTCGAGATGCAAGCTTTGGCTTTAGATGATCTGATTATAACGAGTCTTCAAGGAATTAGCTCAGTGTTTTTTTTGAAGGCTAGTAAAGGAAGAAGTTCTCATGTCCAAGAAATCTGGAAATAATATGGGCGTTGTTGACCAAATGTTCAGTCTTATGCATTAGCTGGAAAGATGGCAGATGCTCCAAAGTGAGCATCACTTACTTTGTTGTTTCAATGGTGGTATACAGAGGCTCAAAGGACGCAGAGAAGGAAAAAAGTGGAAACCTGCTTTGGGGCATTCCAGAAAATGCAAAAAAAAAAAAAATGGTGGAGCATGGGGTTTTCTGGTTTGACTTGATCTAATAAAATATTACTTTAAAAACGAGACAAGTGTTAGCATTTTTTTTCAAGACTGAGAAAAACTCATTAGCAGTACCTAATATCCTGATCTAAAGAGGAAATCAGCATCATTGAAATATCAGATAGATCGTAGGCACATGGATTTTTTGGATTAGGGCAAGGGAGAGTGAGAGAGAAAAAGATAGAATAAAAAACAATCTAGGTGAGTGAGAGACTTTCTAGGAAGGGGGGAGGGGGACATTGGGGTTTTTGGTAGGGGCAAAAAAAAAAAATGTCTTGTATGGAAACTCCCCCTACTGATACTGACTGGGAAGTCAATTTGCCTATAACATCATCTCTAAAAAGTGTCAGAAGTGCTAAAAAAATTAAATGACTTGCCTATAGGTAGGTATTGCAATTATATGTGCGTGTGGGTATGAAGCAAATTTTGAATCCTGATTTTTTCTGTTTGCAAAGCAGATCTTCTATCCTCTATACTAGACTTCTCACGTACTTCTGAGCTTAGAGAACTCCGAAGAAGGAAACTACTGACAGAGCCCAATAGAAGAACATCATTCCTCTCGGAGTCTAGAACACCACAAGGAAACTGAAAAATCTGATAGATAGAAAATTGAGAGGGAAGAAAAAACTTTAACAAAGACAAAAAGGCAAAAATCTTGTATTTATTTTTCTTCTATGTTAATTGAAAGGAAAAGATTAAAACCCGGGATTCCTTTTCTTACCTCTAGAGTGAAAGAGGCAAAAACAAGGGAAAGAAAAGAGTAATAACAACAACAAAAAACTGTCATTTCAATACAGGGGAAAAACAGAAAATTCTGGAAGGAACAGGATGAATTTGAAAATGACTAAGAACACAATTCAAAAGTGATCCCAAGGATGGAGAAATAGGTAGTTATAACATGCTTTTCTTGCTTTTAAAAAATGTTATACGTATATTTTAACTGGATTACTTGCCATCTAGGGGAGGGGGTGGAAGGAAGGAGGGGAAAATTTGGAGCACAAGGTTTTGCAAGGGTCAGTGTTGAAAAATTAAAATTTTAAAAGAAAAAAATTTTTAAATAATAAAAATAAAAAATATGTTAAACAGATGCAAAATCTGAAACTGGACTTGAACCAAGTCTTTGTAGTTCTGAGGTCACTTCTTTATGCCCTACTCTCCTTGAGGCTATTCTTCTTTTGAAGATGAACCTTGGAGAGATGAAAAGACTTGCCCATAGACACACAGCAAGTGACTAGATTGAGGGTTCTGACTCCCTCCTAGTCCAACACCTTTCCCACTAGACCATATGATGTAAGCTAAAACTATTCATGAATGATCTTTGTTACCACTTTTCCTCATTCTCCACTAGCTGATACCTCCCTCTGTTTTTTTAAATATGCCTTTCTAACTAATTTCTCTCATTTTCCCCTTGACTAGAAGGAAGAAATAGCATGCATCATATAGTTGAGTTAGTATGCAATGTAGCCTACTGGTTACTCTGGAATTTTTGAAAATTTCATCCTTCTGGCAAAATTTTTCCCATCAGTACCATTTCCCAGATCTTGGGTAACTCCAGTCACATCATCCTGGGCCTCATTTTATTCATCTATATAATGAGAAATTTGGACAAATGATCCTGAAGGTGATTCCAGCTGGAGAATATCTTTATCACTAAAGACCTAAACAGGAACTAGCATCCCCAAAGTAAAGAACAATTAGCAATTCATAAGATGGAATTCTGTTTATCCTTCTGTTACAGAAGGGTAATTATTTGTTAAATTAAGTGATAGCCTGTGTTTTGATTGCTAGTGTCAGTGTGTGAAAGATATTTATTGAGCCAAGCTGAACTTCACAACTGTGAAAGTCAAACATATTTTTTTATTTAACTCTTGACACTAATGACTAATGAGGGCAGAAAAGATTAAATCATACAAACAAGTGATTAGACTTGATAAACAGCTCCAACTACAACTCTCAGTAGCAAACTGGCTAACCATTCTTTCCCAAGGCAAGAAGTCTCAAAAGTTCGAAAGAATGAATCATAGAACATCAGAGCCCAAAGGAATGCAATTAGTCTAACTTCCTTATTTTCAGGTAAGGAAATTCTAACCCAGAGAGGTAATGTGATTTTTCCAAAGATAATCACAGGATCATAACATCTTGAAGTCCAATAGGAATATTAGAGATTGTCACTCTTTTATAGGTATATGTACATTTTGCAGGTAAGGAAACTGAGGACAAGGGAGCTGAAGTGACTTACTGAGGACCCATAAAACTAGTTATTACAGAGATAGAATTGGAACCTAGTGCTTCTTCCAAAGAGAGAGGAGAGAAAAAAAATCTACTCTAAGTACTTAAGTCTATGATAGAAGGCTATGATATAAGTACAAAATGCTACTGAAATCTGCACAGTGCCTCCTAAGTTCATTGAGTTAATCAGTTTTTAAGAAGAAACCTGGTAAGATCTTCCTGAATCATTTGTTAACTCTTTGATAAGTTATGGATTCACCTGACTCCGGGTTCACCCTTTTTCCCATTAAAAAAAAAAATCTATCAACAAGCATTTAAATAAGTGAGTAGAATGTTTTGAAAACCTTGAAGTCTATATAAACATTAGCTATTATTATTAAGTGTCAGGAATAATAACACTAGATTCTGGGAGGAGAAACACAAAAGTGAAAAGATAGCTGCCTCCTAGGAGCTTACATTCTACTTAATTAAGGATAATTAATTGTTTGCTTCATTTATCTGAAAAATCATATATCTGATCAAGGAGACAATTTTGACTGGAGTCAGAAGATCCAAGGTTCAAATTCTATCTTCTGATGTTTGCTGTGTGACCTTATATAAGTCATTTAGCTTCACTGAGCCTTCTGATGTAGCAACATCTGTTTGACCTTACATAAATCATTTAACCTCATTGAGCCTCAGTTTTCTGTTCTGCTAAATGTAAAGATTGAACTAGATTGCCTCAGTGATTCTCTCCATCTCTAGACCAATGAAATTTTATAATTCATGGACTTGGCACATGAGAATAGCAAGAAAAGTCAGATGAAGAGATTATAGGTGAGTTGGACAGAGAAAAAAAAACTGGTTGGACATACATAGATTCTATTTTCTCCTAAGATTATGATGACAAGATTTACACATGCTGTATTCACTTTTTTTTTCTTCTCTTTTTTTTTCCTTTCATGGTTTTTCCCATTTGTTCTGATTTTTCTCTCCCAACATGATTCATAAACAAATGTGGGGGGGAGGGGGTTTAATGAATGTACACATATAACCAGAAAAATAAAAATTTTAATTAAAAAAAAGAAAGATTATGATGTTATATAACTCTTTGACCCTCCAGGTCACCTACCATCTAGGATTGTTGGGAGATCAAATGAAATAATAGTTGTAAAGTTTGTAGCATATAACAAGTGCCTAATATTTATTTCTTCCTTCTTTCCTCTGAGGTCTCTTCTAATGCTAAATCTATAATTTTATGATGCTATGATGAGGTCAAATTCCAGTTTTATTATATGATAATAATAATGAATAGTGATAACAATATAATAAAATGATTAAATTGCCCCCAAACTATGTCTCAGACTTTTTTTTTCAAATCCACACTAGTGAGTTGCTTCCCTCTTCCCTTTTTCTACCTCTCATCATTGTTCCAATGACATCAATATATGAATTGGAAATCAGTGAGATATAGAATTATCAATCAAGATGATTAGCCTTGATCTGTCTGCTGGAAGATAGCTATGCCCCATGAACATCATACAGCTTCTTGGAATCATAAACCCCACTGCTCCACAGTTTTACTTGTAAGATTTTCTAGGATCTATCTAAGATATACTGCAACATATCTAACATATATAAGACTGCTTGCCATCTAGGGGAGGGGGTGAAGGGAGGGAGGGGAAAAATCAGAACAGAAACAAGTGCAAGGGATAATGTTGTAAAAAAAAAATTACCCTGGCATGGATTCTGTCAATATAAAGTTATTATAAAATAAAATATAAAAAAAAGATTTTCTAGGATCTATTCATGATGAAGAAATAATCACTAAAAGGCAATTCAAAATGAATAAAATTAACTTCCACATTAAAAATAATAATGATGATGATAGTGATAACAATAACAACTAGCATTTATATGGCATTTTGGTTTGCAAAAAGCTATACACATATGTGCTGACTGTGTGATTTGGGCAAGTCACTTCTGCCTCTCTTATCTATAAAATGAGGGTATTGAACTAAATAAGACTTTCACAGTCCCCAATATCTCTAAGTCCCATGATTCCCATTGTTGCTGTTGTTTAGTCGAATCCAACTCTTCATGACCCCTGTGGATTTTATCGCCCAGAGTTTTCTTGGCAAAGATACTGGTTTGCCATTTCCTTCTCATTTTATAGATGGAGAAACTGAGGCAAACAGAGGTGAGGGAGGTTTGTTTGGTTTTTTAAGTGACTTACCCAGAGTCACACAGCTACTAAGTGTCTTCAAGCTAGATTTGAACTCAAGTTTTCCCGACTCCAAGCCCAGAACTCTGAGTCAACTATCTGCCTCTGATTCCCATACAGGTATTCCATTTTAAATCAACCTTCCCTATTCTGTTCCTGACTTTGGTGGGGTGAAGGAAAATGGCCTGTGAAGAAAAGGTCAAACAATTGAAGAAGGCTTTCCAAGCCTTCTGTTAAAGTTTGGTTCTCAGATCTGCATTCATGTGAACATTATATTCAGAGCCCAAAATAATCATTGAATCAATTAATAAGCATTTATTAAAAATTTAACAAATGCTAACACACTATGCTGGATACTGGGGATACCAAAAAAAAAAAAAGTAAACAGTCCCTTTTCTATCAGAGGAAACAATAATTACACATACAGGTAAATAGAAAATATAGATAAAGTCAATAGTAAATTAAAGAGTTGATATCTGGGCACATCAGTAGCTGAGGAAATCAGGAAAAACTTCATGGAGGAAGAGGCAAGTGAGCTGAACTTTGAAGACAAAGACAATACCCAGTTGAACCCTCTGCCTAATGGCTCAGCAGCTAGTATAGTCAGTGTCACCCTTCAATATTTCTTTGAAGGCTGAACAGCCTGGATTTCCTTGGATTGAGAGTTGTTGCTATTAGCTGACTAGTCCCAAAGCATGCATTCTCTCTCTCTCTCTCTCTCTCTCTCTCTCTCTCTCTCTCTCTCTCTCTCTCTCTCTCTCTCTCCTTTTCCCTTCATATGTGTGTGTGGGGTGTGTGTGGGTGTATTCTCTATCTATTACACATTTTGTTTTTATTTATTTATTTTTGATGAGGCAATTTGGGAGTTAAGTGATTTGCCCAGGTCGCACAGCTAGGACATGCTAAGTGTCTGAGAGCAGATTTGAACTCAGGTCCTCCTGACTACAGAACTGGTATGTATTTGTTTTTAAAACATCTGTAACTCCACGTGAAACATAGGTAACTTGAGTTTTATTTGACAACATGAAGATGCTAGGTGTAAAAAATGATGCAACTTTAGGCTGCTCAGAGCAATGAGAGAAAACTCCTATAGACAAATGATTGTCAAATTAAAAATACCATTCAGAAATATAGACAATTCTGCTCAAGCAGTACCCCTTGCAAAAATAAACAGTGGAAATCCCCATTTATCCAGAATTCCAAAAAATAAAGGAAATTCTCATTTATCTGGTCAAATGGATCAGAAAAGCTTACTTTTAAGAAGAGGGACAAAGCAACATAAGAACAAACTGGGTATCAAGCATCCTGTCAACTTCTCACAGTTCTGACTCACTTAAATCCAATTCATATGAAAGTCAAGACATCACCCTCAAAGTGTCATTGGCCCTCTTCATAATGTCATTGGTCATCTTCAATAATAAAGGACCAAGAACAACAACATCCAAAAAAACCAAGTCCCATGGTATTTATTGCCACATATTTTCCCACACTTCCTGGATCTACAGTGCTATACAATGGGAATTCATGCTCACTAAGAGATATAAATCTGAAGTACTTTATGATCCAATGAAGAAAGATTAAATTATCTATCATCATCATCATCATCACTTCTTTTATGTTAAATAGTGTAGAAGTACACGCCGCTACCCAAATAGCATGAAAGGCTTTCATTCCCTCACAAATACCATGTATTGAAAAAACCTTAGAAGGTTAAAACTAGAAGGGATTTGGGGGATCATGTCACCCAATCCCCTCATTTTACAGATGAGGAAATTTAGATCCAGTCAGATGCAGTGATTTGTCCAAAATCATATAGGTAATCAATCTGTGGCCAGGAAGTGATTCAAACTGGAATCCTGCGATTTCAAGTTCCCTAACTCAAGACTCATGAGCCTATGAAGAGCAGGTGTTCAGACTGGTATCATTGGTTAACATAATGACTGTGGATGATAGATGCATTTACAAACAGACAAAGATGGAGTGGGGAGGGGCTAACAAGATTGAAAGCAACAACAAACAGAGAGGGGCACAAACGATTCCCATTCTGGCTAAAGACAACTTTTCTCTCCACAAGGTCAGTATTTTCATCAATGAAAGAAGTGACAGTAATGTTAACATGGACAATAGAGAATGATCCACTGGAAGGGATACAGGATAACATCATATGATGAATAATGAACTTTGCCAGTAATTCCCCTAAAGTCTCGATACATTGAATTAGTCATTTTGCTTGTAAAAAACATCTTTTAAAAGTTTTTATATAGTTTGTTTTTATATCAGAGTTACTTCTGAAGTTATTCTTTTCTTTCCTGTACCTTGCATCCTAACTTTCCTTGTAAGAAAGGGGGGAAGAAAAAAAAACTGAAGCAAATAGATACAGTGACTATATTGCATATTCAACATTCTACTCCCATAGTCCCCACCTCTTCAATAGCAGGAGAGGGGTGCAATCTACACAGTAATCTGGATATTATCATGATGATGATAATGATGATGGAGGTGGTGGTGGTGATGATGGTGATGATGATGATGACAAGCATGATTACTATAATTTCTCATATTCTGTAACACTTTATTAGATTTTTTAGTTTATATTGTCTTCATAATTGTACATATTTTTCCTCATAATTCTTACTTCATTTCTGCATCAATTTATACTTGTCTTCCTTTATACTTCTTGTATTCATCATTTCTTATGGCAAAATTATATTTCATTTCATTCACATACTACAAGTTGGTTAGTTATTCTCCAGTAAAGAAGAACCCACTTTATTTTCAGCTGTAATTGGGAGAGTAGCTCCAAGATCTGCATAAGTATCTTGGTAAGTTAGCTCCTAGAGATTCAAAGTGTTCTGCTGTTATCTTAAATGGAATTTATCTTCTTATCTCTTCCTCCTGGATTTTGTTAATAATAAGCAAAAAAATAATGATTTCCATGGATTTATTTTGTATCTTACTACCTTACTGAAGCTATTAAGTATCAAGACAATGTCTTGATTAATTTTCTGTTGATAGTCTAATGTTCCCTGAGCTAACCACCATATCATCTGTAAAAGGAAATAGTTTTTCCTCTTCTTTGCCTTTGCTTATTCCTTTAATTTATTTTCTTGTCATTTTGCTAAAGCTAGCATTTATAGCACTATATCAACTAGCAACAGAAACAGTAGGAATACTTGCTTCACAGTTGATCTTATTGGGTGAACTGAAAGTGTTTCTGTGTTATAAATAATAGTTGTTCTTGATTTTAGATAAATTATTTTGATCATATTAAAGAAAATTCATTTTATTATTTTATTTTTTAGGCATTTTAGTATAGATTAGTGCTGTATTTTTCAAAAGATTTTTTTCTGTATTTATTGTTGCCAAATTAATCATGCCAAAAAGTATTGTTAATGCTGAACTATCCTTGAATTCCTAGTATAAATCAAATTACTATAGTGAATATTTTTTAAAAAAATAATGCTATGATCTCCTTGTAATATTTTTATTTTATAGTTTCAAAATCAGTATTTGTAAGGTTTTTTTCTCTTACATTTTATCTTTTTCCAGTTTGTGTCAGCATTGTATGTGTTTTATTAAAGGATTTTGATGATGTGCCTGCCTTCTCTTTTTTTTTTTCCTGAGACAATTGGGGTTAAGTGATTTGCCCAGGGTCACACACTCACAGACTTAACACTGAGATCACATTTGAACTCAAGTCCTCATGACTTCAGGGCTGGTGCTCTATCCACTGTGCAACCTAGCTGCTGCTCCTCTTTAAAAAAAAACGTTTAAATAGTTGTTTGCACCAATCTGATCATGATATTTGATCTTTTTTCTTTAACATACTTATGAATCTTTTTTTATATGTTTCATCCTTTCCTTAGGAAAGAAAGAGGGTCACGCTAATTAAATGAAAAATGTGGAAGAAATGGGTTGAATGGCTTTCACAAGTTTCTCAACACATATCACAAATATCTCTAAAAGTAAACAAAATGTAAATTTATTTCTATGGTAATAACATTTTGTTAGGAGCAGAATTGTGATTTTTCTTCTTCTCAAAACTACAAAAAGTCCTAAACTTCAATAATAGGAAGGATGTCAGGAATGTTGGGGGGAAGGGGGAATGAGAAAATTGGGACACTAATACATTGTTGGTGGAATTATAAACTGATTCAACCATTCTGGAGAGCAATTTGAAACTATGCCCAAAGGCCTATAAAACTGTGCATTCTTTTTCATCCAGCAATGTCACTACTGGTTCTGTATTCCAAAGAGATCATAAAGGAAGGAAAGTGACCCACATGTGCAAAAATGTTTGTGGTAGCCCTTTTGTAGTGGCAAGAAACTGGAAACTGAGTGGATGGCCATCAGTTGGCGAATGGCTGAATAAGTTATGGCATATGAATGTTATGGAACATTATTGTTCCATAAGAAATGATCAGCAGGATGATTTCAAAGAGACTCAGAGAGACTTACATGAACTGATACTAAGTGAAATGAACAAAACTAAGAGATCATTATACATGGCAACAACCAAATTTTACAATGATCACTTCTGAATGACATGGCTCTCTTCAACAATGAGATGATTCAAGATAGTTCCTGGTCTTGTGATGGAAGCCATCTGCACCCAGAGAGAGGATTATGGGAACTGAGTGTGGGTCACAGCATAGTATTTTCACTCTTTTTGTTGTTGTTTTCTGCATTTTGTTTTCTTTCTCATTTTTTCCCTTTTTGATCTGATTTTTCTTATGCAGCATATTTGTGGAAATTATATATAGAAGAATTGCACATATATTGGATTACTTGCCATCTAGGAGAGGGAATAGGGGGAAGAGAGGGAAAAAATTTAGAACACAAGATTTTCTAAGGGTGAATGTTGAAAATTATCCATGTATGTATTTTGAAAATAAAAATCTTTAATAATAAAAAAGGAATAGGAAGTCAGATTCCTAGTGATGTCATAAATGTCACTATAATCTTAATTGTCATTCAAAAACAAATTGAAAGGAAAATTCTAACAAAATAGATTATATTTGGTAATACAATATAATACTTTGACCTCTTTAACTGGAAGTTATTTCTCCCCCAGCTAATCTCATGCTACTTTTTGTTACTCATGCTTATATATATAGTTTTTATTTTATTTATCTCTGTATGTGATTTATCTCCACCTCTTCAAAACTCTTTCCCCAATGACTAAAGGTAATATTTTTACTTTGTGATTTTATTAAAGCTAGAAAGGCTTCAGAGCTGGACCTCATACTACACCATGTCTACAATCTAATGAACAGAAAAAAATTCATTATAAGCAATTTGGCCACCAGATCACAAAATTTTAGCCATGCCAACCTATGAAATAATTAATATTTCAGTGTATGTATAATCTCATAGAACTGTAGATTTAGAGCTGAAAAAGATCTTACAGGCCAATGAGTGTAATTTCCTCTTTTTACATAGGAAGAAATTGAGACATAGGAAAATGAAATTACTTGACCAGGATCACACCTAATAAGTGTCTAAGATGAAATTTGAACCCATATCTTCCTGATTCTATTTTGACTCTCTCTTGATGCCTCATTGATTGGTCCCTCCAACAGTGTCGATGGCAAATTGTCCATGTTTTCCCATGACATTCCACTCTTATCTATGTCTTCACATAAATCCACAACTTAGAATTTTTTTTCTATGTTTTTAAATAGTACATAGGTACTGAGCATAAAAAGTGGAAGCCATTCCCACCAATAGTGTTCAGAACTCTCATGGAGGACAACATACACAAATCCAAATGAAGCATTCCCTAGAAATGATATGGTCAGTGTTGTAGTTGGGGGACAGTATCTTGCTAATTACATTGAATTCTATCTCTATGAGAATTACAGTCATGCAAAAGAACTTAATTATCCACATGTAAAATGCAAAGTAGATGAAGAACCCATATTGTCCTGTATATGATAAAAACTAAATGGGCAACCTACTTAGTTAATCCACCAGCTCATTTACCTTGAATATACAATGCAAAAATAGTCAATGAGATGGACCCAGACCCAGACTTGAACAGAAGGATGATATTGGATTGAATCACATTTGGGAAATGACACAATGCATTCAATCATCCGCAACTGTTCCCTGCTGCCAAAGCACATTTTTGAAAGCAACAATATTATGCTAGTGATGCTATATGGTTTTGAAACATTGAACATCATCCTGTCAGAAAAAACAAAATTGCAAGTTGCCCAAAGGGCAAAAGAAAAATGAATACTATGGGTATCAGAATGTGATAATATGTGGCCAATAATGACTCCAACCCAAGTAGAGTTGCAGTGGCCAGAGTTAACAGCTAGACAGCTTATGTGTTGTACTGGAAGTTTTAAGATCCAGAGAAAGGCCCTCAGTTCAATGAGTAGATTCTCTATGAATGATTTGTGAGAAGACATAGCAAAGAATAACAGATGGATTATAATCTGTATGAGTAAAGGGTACACCCACATCAATGAAATCAATCAAAGCATTGAAGCACCAGATTGTAGAGACTCCATCATATAGTATTATGGGCCAGAACTTAGAACTTAAAATAAGATACTAAGTGGAATTGAGGAGACAATGGTTAAATCTAGTTTAACATTGATTTAATCCTACAACAAATAATGGTTTCCTAGTGATATAATGATTGGTATATACTCATTGTGGGGCATATAAGCTAGAAGCCTTAGTGAGGGAGATTCAGAGATTCAGAGACAAGTGGACAGAAGGCTGGAGGTTGGAGGCTGGAGCACAAGCCCTTGGACTCAGACAGATTCAGCCCATCTCACATCACCTTGGTGGGAAGTTCTCCTCCTTTGCTTCCCCACTAAAATCAAGACTCTGGAAGGCCCCCCAGAAAACTAGCCAAGCCCCAAGTGAAAGAGATAAGACTTTGAAAGAGATAATAAAGGATTTAGACTTTAACACCTGGCTGCACTTGTAGTGATACTGAATTGAAACAAAGGCTGCTCCCAGAGACCCCAAGAAAACCTCAACAGAGAACATTACATTTTAGAGAGAACTTTACAATATAACATAGTACCTACTTAAACACTTCACTCAGAATTTTGCACATAATAAGCATTTAACATTTTTCTATGTGATTTAGTCATACAAAATAGTTTTAAAATAAGGCAAAATAGACTTGTGATGAAGAGAGCCATCTGCATCCAGAAAGAGGACTGAATGTGGATCACACAATAGTTTTTTCAACTTTTTTTGTTGTTGTTTGCTTCTTTTTTTTCCTCTTTCTTTTTTGTTTTGATCTGACTTTTCTTGTGCAGTATAACAGATTTGGAAATATGTTTAGAAGAATCACATATATTTAACCTATATTGGATTAATTGCTGTCTAGGGGAGGGGAGAAGGAGAAAGAAAGGAGAAAAATTTGGAACACAATGTCTTGCAAGGTGAATCTTGAAAACTATCTTTGCATGTATTTTTACTATATTTGTATTTATTTACATTTATATTTTATTGCATTGTCTACAATATACATATATTTATTTACAAGGCTATTATTAAAAAAAAAAAAAAAAGAATGAGTCAATAATAACCTGGTAATTAAGACTTGCCTTACAAGTGGAAGAATCAAGTGTCTGTGTAGTATGATTTGAACAGAGTTATCCTATTCCCAACCCACTAGAATTCCCACATTACACACTCATTGGGGTTAAACAGGGAAGGATGCTTTTCAAATTCCTTTATTATCTAGAAAGGGAAACATAGCCAGCAATTATCAATCACTAACATATTACTGGGAAGATGATCTTTAGATTTACTAGCCAATACCTAAAAGAATCTCATATAGATGAAAATCAGGTTAGATAAATTGAAGGTATGAGGGAGAATAGGGGATAAAGATACTCATCGCCCTGTTGTTCTAGTTGTTTAAATCTTTCCTGTCCCCATTTGGGGTCGGGACACAAATGATTTGCCATTTCCTTCTCTAGCTCATTTTACAGATGAGGAAACTGAGGAAAACGAGATTAAGTGACTTGTCCAGGATCATACAGCTAGTACAAAGGTTAGAATTGAATTCGGGAAGATGAGTTTTCCTCACGCTGTCTGCACTAGAGTGCCACCTAGCTGACTGACTTCATGAGTTAGTAGAATGCAGGAGTCTTTGGGTGGTCAAGGCTTTGAGGTGGCTATGGTCATGATGAGTGGAGGAGGAAAGAAGAAGGGTTGGGGCTAAGAAGTGTCAAAGGGGATAATAAAAGAATAATAGGCGAATACCGAACCCAGATTTCACCAGCTTTGCAATTTTGATGAAGGCTAGTTCTGCAAGCTAAGAGAATGAATGAGATGATTGGGAAGCTTCCCATAATCAATATAACTCTGAGCCTTCGAACTCTCAACTGCTCTTTTCAGCAAAACCTTGATTTCCTGTGCTCCTATAAAACACAGACTTAAAAAAAAACCCAAACAACAAAAAACCCTAGTGAGCAATCAAGTCCCCAGTCAACTGTAGCCTTCTGCAGAGAACTTTTTCCTTTCACAGGCACAATGGCCAGGTTTTGTTCATCTCTGTAGCCCCCAAAGCACCTAATCCAGTGAGATACAGAATGTATGTATAAAGACACTGGCAGATAAAGGTACTAGATTTCAGACCTGGAAGAATTGAGTTCGAATCCTGACTTAGCCACTTACTGGCTATGTGATCACTGGCAAGTGATTTAGCCTTTCTTGGCCTCAGTTTCCCTCAGGATCAGAATGGCCTGCACTTCCTATTGCTATTGTAAGGTTCAAGGAAGATAACAAACAATCAATTCTTTTTTAAAAAGATAAATAAATAAAACACTTTAAAGTGTTATATAGATGCTAGCTGATGTTGTTGTTGTTATTACATGTGTCTGTAGAATTCAACTGAATTTTAAAAAGAAAACAATTGCTTCCCTCAAGTGCCCCGTGTGCCATATGCCAAGTCTTTTTCATAGTTATAAACAATTCAGTTGAATAAGAATAAGGCTGGAGAGCCACATGCCCTTGGACAATCAAGCTAATTTTTTTGATCCCCAGCCTCCTCCCTTTCATTGAAAAACTTCAGCCATGGGACCCAAGTTCAGAACTGAGAGAATAGAAATGAATGCTGACAGCAATTGCCAATTAAGTTGGGTTTTCCTTGTGATCTTTATCTTAACTTTGCAGTATCTTGACATTCTTTATAAAGACAGCAAGATAAACTCTTCTCTAGTCCAAAGTAAACAAAGCCAGTTGCCTTGGAGCCCCACACTAAGCCATTCCTTTCAGACCCCAATCTCTAAGTCTGTTAAATCGTTGTGGATGCTTAAGGGATCCCCTAGGGAGGCTTGTTTTTGTGGTTTGAATTTTTTTCTCCAAGAGGACCAAGACCCTAGAGAGGTGTTGCCATGAAATGCA
Organism: Antechinus flavipes; assembly: GCF_016432865.1. Classification (NCBI taxonomy): domain Eukaryota; kingdom Metazoa; phylum Chordata; class Mammalia; order Dasyuromorphia; family Dasyuridae; genus Antechinus; species Antechinus flavipes. The sequence goes on from NC_067400.1 coordinate 50,197,321, forward strand.
AGTGAATTGGATTTAAGTGAAGGAGAGCAGTACAAAGTCACCAGTTTCACTTTTGACTCCTGCACCAACCGCGACCCATGACAAGATATAGAAGAGGAGGTCTGGAGATCACGCTGAATGCAGTGGGAGACCTTGGCTTTTTTCAAGAAAGATCATTCTTTAGCTTGATCTCACCTAGAGAGAAAAGACTTATCTTTTGCTAGTTTCATCAGATAATAGGATTATAAGAACCTAGAACTGGAAGGAACCTCAAATATCATCTAGTTCACCTCTTTCATCTTTCAGATGTTGAATCTGAGGCCCAGGGAAGTTAAGGAATCTGCCCAAGTAGTAATCTTCCATTTTGAAGCAGTCATGAATGAAGCCATATTTAAAAGGCAAAATTTGGTGCTATTCTAAAAATAAGGAGCATAATGTAATGGAAAGCCCTAAGAGCTTGAGCTTGGGCCTTGCTGAAAGACCTCTGACAAATCATCCACAAAAAAATAGTTATTATAAAATAACATCTTCACTACTTGTCTCACAGGAGAGTTGGGAGGAACATTCTTCATAACCTTAGATCTCCTTAACAATATGGGTATGAGAGAGCAGAAAGAATACTAGATTTGGGTCAGAGCATTAGAGTTCAAGTTCTGATACACTTTCTAATTTTCTGATCTTTGATAAGTTATTTCATCTCTATGATGAAGAAATCATCAGTTTTTTCCTCTGTAAAATGGAAATATATTATTTCCTAGATAATTTCCTAGTTTTGTATAACTAAAAGTGCTATACAAATGTGAGCCATTCATTGAAAATGAGCTCTGATAATCACATTCGTTAAAATAACAATTCTTTCTAAATCCCAGATGACTTGGCTTCCTGCAGTGGTATTTGATCTCTCCCTTTAGGCATAAGTGTTTCATTTAAACTTTTGTTAACCTCTAAGGCAAATGCATATGAAATAAACTTTCTTTAATCAGATACAATTATCCCATTAATGAGGAGGAATAAAAAGAAAGTTTAACTAAGAAGCAGAAGGTTTGGGTTCTAGACTTGGGTCTGCCACTAACTAGACACATGAACTTGATCTTATCATCCTTTGGGTCTCAGTTTTCCCATCTGTTAAAATGAGGAGATTTGACTAAACCATCCGCAATATCACTCCCAATTCTGTATTCTACTATCTGTAATCCTGCCTGGCCTGAAATTTCCACTAGAAAAGTAGATACTGCCTTGTGTTGAAAAATCAAAGTGAAAAATCCAAAAAGCAACTGCAGAAATGCACAAGCTCAGAGAGGGCACTGATACTCTCCATCTTTCCTATCAATACACTGGCATGAATTAGTTTTTTCAGATGAGCTCATTGTTACTTTATAAGCCCCCAAAATCTTCCCTTTACATGAAGGGTATGGGAGAGTTCCGCTTCAATGGAGTACGTCCAAGGCAGTGATGAAAGGGGTTGACAGAACCCTGCTAGGTTCCCAACCAGCAGGTCCAGAAAATATGAAAACGCTAAACCAAAGATCTGGGTTTTAAATGATGGGGAGATTTGGAAAAGTAGTCCAAGATTACCTTTCCTCCTTCATTGCTCACCCTAGAGTGCCTCCTGAGGTCCCTATTGGAGACTATTATCATATTGTCTAAAGTCCCTCAATTGGTTATGATTCTAATTATCCTAATGATTTAGAGGACTTTACTGTCTTAAGACTGTAGCATAAGGTCTGAACTGAAATCTTAGAATCATTAAGAGAACGAATCTCTTTTTCATGTTAAAAAAATTTAATGAAACCTTTGATGGAGAAGATGCATGATAACAAAAAACTACTGTAAATTCAGTAATGCTTTTAAATGAAGTTTTATTTATAAATCACATCAACATATGTATAAATATGTGCATATACATATCAATTTGAAAAATAGTAATGCATTATGGGTGTGACGATATTTATTCAGTATCCAGATGATCTATTTGTTTTTCTATAAATGTGCTTATGAATTTTTAAACTACTTTAAATCATTCCATAATCCCATCCTCACCTCCCAAGAGTATACAGTTAGGAAGAGGGAATCTAACTCCCGACCCATTCTTTTTATACATAAGGAAACTAAGTGAAGGGGAGTGACTGGTTTGAGGTCATACAGTTAATAAAAGACCAGATCCCATAATCTCAAAAGAGGAAGAAAAAATATAGCAATCTTAAGCTGACTTAAGGTTCTGTATTTTTCAAAATGGTTTTGCAAGCAGACAGTTAGGAAAGAGAAACAGAGACTGAAACAGAGAGTAGGGAGGAACTTTATTGTACCCCAAATCACAAAACTCAGAAATCACGGGCTTTTGTGGGCTCCGACACAGCCATGCTGAAAAAATCTATTTCCAACTCAAGCTTTCCATCTCTAATCAGTTTTTAATCCTTGACAGCACTACAGTTCACTCCATGGTTACCAAGTTTCCTTCTTATGAAGGACTTTATCAAAAGCCTCAGGAAAGTCTAAATAAATTATAGCCACTGGTCCCTTTTATCCACTGTTTCCTTTCAAGGACTTCTGACAGGTTCAAGAGCATGCTTTTTACCCTTCCTGAATCCATGCTGGTCCATTGCAATCATCTGTTACCCAGCTAGATGCTTTGTAATATGCTTTAATGACCCAGCCTTTGCCTCTGTTAAAGAGGAAGTACCTCTAGTCAGTCGGTAATTCCTAGGGTTCTTTATTCCCACAAACTATAACATAGCACATGAATTCAGTTTAAAGATTAAGTGATATTTTTGCTTCATTGGCCCCTGCTCGTAAAAGCTTACCTTGCAGGAAAAGGGGGAATTGGATCAAATTGGTATAATCATGTGGAAGTGACTACATCTCTTTGAATAGTGGAAAGGCTTTACTGTCGGGGTTTCATTAATAATGACTGACATTTTACAACATCTTAAAGTTGGCAAAGCGCCTTAAACACATTTTCCCATTGAACCTATCACCAAGTACTAGGGAGAACGCTCCACAGGCTCAAATATCCTTGTCGTACAGATAGAGAAACTGAGGTTCAGCAAAAACTAAATGATTTGCCCATGGTCATACTGTTAGTAATCATCAGAGATGGGATTTGAACTTAAGCCTCTCCTTGACTTATATATATTATACCATGCTGCTCCTCAAAAAATCCACTTACCAATAAAAGGCAGGGAGGATGTCAAGGGAAGATGAAGATACTCTCCCAGAGAATTTGTGAGTCTCATTACTATTTTTTCAGTACTTCAGTGTGACATATATATGAATTAAGGGTCCCCAGGTCAACTTGAAAGGGGACTGAATTGACTGAACTTCCAATCAAACATCTATGTACTCAAAAAGGAGTGAAGTAACTGATGAAAGGGTGTTGTCATTTAAGGCATGAAAAGTATCCCATTTCCCAAAAGAAACAGGCACATCAAGAACATAGGAGTTCAGTCTTGCTGTGACAATGTGTTAGGACCCTCTTGTTCTTTGACCAATTCTGTTATTCATTTGCTGTGTATCCCTTTGAGAAGTCAATTAACCTATCTGGCCCAGTTTACCCACTTGAAGAATGGGCATGACTTTTCTGGAATTTAAAAATATACCAGATCCTTTTTTTTTTTTAAGAACAAAAAGAGAGAGAAAGAAAGATTAACTATCGTGTCAAATTCTCCCTTTGACCTGCTAGAAGCTTAAAGTAAAAACATGAAGTTGGTGAAATTGAAACCGTTAAAACTGGAAAGAGGGGACAATATCCATTCATTCTCTAATGAATCTCCTATCTATAGCCTTCTTTTGCTTCAACTCTCTTTTGAAAGGAGCAGGATCAGAAAAGGACTAGAAATGCACCAAAGGAGGAAGAGAATAATAGAAACTCTCTGGGTCTGCTGAAGACAAATGCTTTGAAAAAAAAAAAAAAAAGCAGCTGATCAGAGCCAGCCAAGTTTGAAATTTGTTCAGGGTAAATGGGTGATTCATAAATTCCAGTGATTTCAGAATAGAAAAATAAAGAACCCACAGGCTTTCAAAAAGCACCCCAGATCTACAGATAGGTTGTTAAAAAAAAAAAAAACTTATTTTTCATTTCTGAGCAACAGGAAATATTGGTATCAAGTTAAAGAAACAGAAGAAATAGTATTAAGCATTGTATAACTCTGAAAGCATGACACAAAGCCTGAACAATAATAAAAATAAATGTGATCCAGAAAGAAAGATTAAAGAATGAGCTGACACTCCATTAAGTATTGATACATATTCTTCAGAAATAGACTTTGCTGTTAAATTCGAATAGCTTCACTCTAAAAAAGGATTTGACCTTGCACAGCACTACGACTAAATTGGGTTAAATTGACTTGTCAATAAGTTCTCCATGGACACTCCAATAAACTTTTGGTCACAGTAACCCATGAGAGAGATTTAAAACAAAACATCCCTTGCTTCTGCTATGACAGTAAATGAGTAGAGGAAAGCTGGGCAGAAAATTTTAAGGATTGCTTGGTTCTTAGACCATTTACAAATAACTATTGAATCACTTAAAGTATATAATCTTTTTCCAATAGCTAATATGTTATTACATGTTAGAGGATCTGAACCACATCCATGTTATCACTGGAAAATGAAGTCATAAAAGGTAAAGAGATTACAATCAATGGAGAAGGTAGAAGGAGTAGTCTCACAGGTTAGGTTCTCCTCAAGATGTTGAATGACGGAATTGGCAAAGTTGGTTTAATAATGTATCAAGCATAAATGGTCAAAGGATATGAACAGACAATTTTCAGATGAAGAAACTAAAATCATTTCTAGTCATGAAAAAATGCTCTGAATCACTATTGATCAGAGAAATGCAAATTAAGACAACTCTGAGGTACCACTACACTTCTATCAGATTGATTAAGATGACAGGAAAAGATGATAAATGTTGGCAAGGATGTGGGAAAATGGAGATATTAATACATTGTTGGTATTAAACTGATCCAATCACTCCGGAGAACAATTTGAAATTATGACCAAAAGGCTATCAAACTGTGCATACCCTTTGAAACAGCAGCATTTCTACTGGGTCTGTATCCTAAAGAGATCATAAAAAAGGGGGAAAGGACCCACATGTGCAAAAATGTAACCAGTCTTTTTGTAATAGCAAGGAACTGGAAAGTCAGTTGGAGAATGGCTGAATAAATTATGGTATATGGATGTTATGGAATATTATTGTTCTCAAAGAAATGATCAGCAGAATGATTTCAGAAAGGTCTGGAGAGACTTACATAAACTGATGCTAAGTGAAGTGAGTGGAACCAGGAGAACATTGTACGTAGTAACAAGATTATGTGATGATCAATTCTGATAGACTTGGCTCTTTTCAACACTGAGGTGATTCAAGACAATTCCAAGAGATTTATGATAGAGAGCCATCTGCATCCAGAAAGAGAGAATTATGGGGACTGAATGTGATTCACAACATACTATTTTCACCTTTTTTGTGTTTGTTTGCTTATGGTTTTTTTCTTTCTCATTTTTTCCCTTTTTGATCTTATTTTTCTTGTGCAGCATGATAAATGTGAAAATATGTATAGAAGAATTGCATGTTTTTAGCATATACTGAATTACTATCTAAGGGAAGGGGGTGGCAGGAAGGAAGGGTGAAAATTTTGGAACACAAGATTTTGCAAGGGTGAATGTTGAAAACTGTCTTTGCATGTATTTTGAAACTAATTATTTAAAAGGTAATAATAATGTGTCAAGCAGCAACAACAACGAAAACACATAAATTGGGATACTTCAATATTTCACCCTGGAGTATTCACTATAAATATAATCAAAAAGAACACTATCAAATAATTTTTATTTTAATATTTTGCTTTGTTTCCATTACATTTCAAGTAATGCTTTTTTCTTTTTAATAATAATATTTAACATTTATTTTTAATTTATTAATTTAGAGATAAAACAAGCATTTCTATAACAGTACATTAAAAATGATTGCACATGAAATAGCAAATCTATTATATTCAACTTGCTATTCCATTTAAATATATAATAAAGTTATCATGTAAATTTCTTTTTTTTCTCCCCTCTTCCACTCTCTTATACTCCATAAAGTATATTTGCATATGTATTTATATGCACACTAAATTATATGCATGTATACATTAGGTGTATGTATACATATATATGTATATATGATGAATGCCAGAGGTAGACAAAGAGCTAAGCCCAAAATTGAACAGGAAGAGTAGATCAAGCCAAATCACATTTGGGAGATCGTGCAACACTTTCAATAATCTCAAGCTGCTTGTTGCCACAAAAGCCCATCTTTTCAACACGAATATTCTCCTGGTGATGCTATTCAGCTGCAAATCATGAAACAGCATGATTGCAGAAGAATAAAAAAATTGCCAGTGACCCAAAGGGCAATGGAAAGATGCATGGTGGGTATAAATAGACTTCCATATTACTATGATGAAATTCACATGAGAAGAGAAACAGCATCATTCAGCACCAGGATGACTAGAACATAAGATCAACCAAATAAGCATTTATTAATCATTTACTGTGTGCTTGGCACTATGCTGTTCATGGAGATACAATATGAGAAATCATAGATGACTGGCTTGGAAAACCAATTGAAAATGAAAACAATGGGCTTAGAAACCAAAGTCAAAATGTTAGGCTCCCAAGAATCAGCTCTACTATGGTCACAAATATGTAGCGAATATTTCATTTGGAAGATGTCATAGAATTGACAAAACCTAACTAGAAAAATCTTTAGAAAATTCAAATAAAAGAGTGGGTATTTTAATTCAAAGACATATGAAACAGTACTAATAATAATAATAGCTAACATTTGTATAGCACTATGTATCAGACACTTTATAATTGTTTTGTTGTTTTATTCTCATAACAATTCTGGGAGAAAGGTGTTATTATAATTTTGCAGAGGCAAAAACTGAGGTGAAGTGACTTGGCCAGCATTACACATTAAGTGTCTGAGGTCAGATTTGAATTTAGGTGTATTTCTGCCCATAGCTCTTTCCATTTTGCCTTTATGCCACTCCAAATACTATAAAGAAACTCAGATATGAGTACATTATTTGCTTTGGAAGTATCCCAGACAATAGAAATACTAAAAAAGGTAAACAAACACATTAAACAAAGAAGATACAAATAACAAAATAAATCCAGGCTGAGACAAAAAGGAAAAAGAACAGGCATTCATTAAGCATCTACAATGTGCTAAGTACTAGGTAAAGCATTTGATAAAATATTTCATTTGATTCTCATGACCCTATGAGGTAAGTGCTATATTATCTCCATTTTACGGTTGAGGAAACTGAGGGAGATAGTGATCACGTGATTTATTTAAGGGCACACAGTAAATAGCTGAGGCTGAATTTGAACTCAGTTCTTTCTATCTCCAGGTCCAGTGTTCTAGCCTCTATATCACCTGCCTAATTATGAAGTTAACAACAATGACAATCAAACAGCCAAAAGACCATTAAAATTTTTCCTCTAGGAAACAAGGTTGACAAGGGTGAAAATATAATTTAAATGAAAGAACCACTTATGGAAGAACAGGTCCGAAATACCATGAACTAAATTTCCAAGCATTGCATCCATGGATGAATTAATGTCATTTATGGGACTAAACCCCAGAATAGAAGGTCACATAAAAGAGAAGAGGCAAGGAAGAAAGTAGAGAACAACATCTAAATCAAGTTAAGGATGCAAAATAGTCTCTCAGAAGAGTATATAAGGATGACTGAAACAATAGGAAGAGGGATTAAAACAGGGAGAGTGAAAAGGGAAAATCTGGATTTAGTGGTGGGATGTGGTTCTTTTGAAGGACACTACCATTAGAGGAGAGATAACATAATATAATATATAATACATATATTATAATATATATAATATATAATATAATATAATAATATAATGGGAGAGAAAGACTTTCAATGGATATGATCAGCAGAGGTATTAGTGCTTGAAGAGACCACTACCTCTGAGAGTGTTGAATGAGCCATCCATTGATGTTATCCTGCCTTAGGAAAGGGGAAATCAGAGTTTCCGGGACAGCTAATATCTAGAAGGAACTAATATTTGGGCAAGGACCCAGAGAGAAGTTTGCATGATGAATGGGGGAGGAAATCATGGGAGATGGAATAATGAGCTGTGCTGTCAGGGAAATAGAAAAATCTCTGCCATGGAGCAATATTTCCATCTATCTAATGCAGGTGTTGATATCTCTGTAAGGGAAGCATTATGGAAGAGAGAGGCAGGAGCAAAATGTTCAAGACAAGAACATAGAAACAAAAAAAACAGAACTGGAAACAAGTATCTTGGAAGTTTTAATTCCTTGAGGAATACAGAAAATAAAAAAAGGAACAAATAAGTGTATCATAACAAAATAAGTAAAAGAATAAATCAAGAATGGAATTAAAGAGAAAAGACTCAAGAAAATGAGGGGAAAAACTTTTTTAGAAAAACATACAGAAAATGAAAAAAAGACTAAACAATAAAAGTGAAAGGACAAGAGAGAAAACTAAAATTTACTTGTCTACTTGTCTGAAGGGGGAAAAGAGGGAAGAATTAGATAACCAGATAAAAAGAAAGTAAAAGGAATTAATAAGTTAAACAAAACTCTAAAATTAGAGGAAAGAGTGACTACTGGAGGGTGAGGAAAGGGGGAGCAACTTTGAGGTGAAGGGAATAAAATCTTTGGGACTACAATTACCTTAAAGAACATTAAGCAAAATTATTGACTAGACCAAGTCCTGTATTGAGAAAGGAAGAGAAAATAAAACCCTAATTTAGAAGAAACTCATTAGAAACAAATAAAGGAAAAATTAAATCTAACTAATAATTTCAATTGTCAATTGCCTAAATTATCCAATGAAATAAAAAAGTAACAGATTAGATAAGAAAACAAAGCTTCTGATCTGTTATTTATTAGTAAAATACCTAGAAGTAAACATTAAGAATTGAAGCAAAATTCATCAGATAAATTTTTTTTAAAAAAGATAGTAGTTAGTTACAATCATTCTCATACAAAGCAAAAACAAAAATTCACAACAAACAAAGATAAAAACAAGGAAACAATATTTTACTGAAAGACAACAAACCAATATCACTATTAAATTTATTTGCTCTGAATGGAGTCAAAGGACTTGACTTTGAAATTTGTTTCCTGTGTGGTCACTGTGGGCAAATCATTCAAGTTTCATGGTCCTTGGAATACTTTCTGTTCTATGTTTAATCCTTTGGTTTTGGAGTCCTTTTAGACCATTCCTTTCATTGTATAGACAAGAAAACTAAAATCCAGAGAGTTTAAAGCAGTATTTACTATTCTGCTGTTATTCACAATAATATCTACCATAGATTATAAGTTTCTAGAGGAAAAGACTGGTTTTGTTTTGGGGGGTATATCTCCAAGGTTTAACACCATACCTAAAATATAGCAGTAGACTCTTACCAAGATCACATAATAAATTGCAGAGTCAGGACTCAAACACAGGTCTTTTGACTACAAATCTATTGACTTTTCCACTTAATCAGGTTCCAACAATAACCATTTCAGTGAGACCAGCACAGATTGCAGCTAGGTGATACCATAGTGCACAGAGCGTGGGCCTTGGAGCCAGGAAGACCCGAGTTCAAATGTGCCCTTGAAACTTAGCAGCTGGTTTGCCCTGGACAAATCACTTAACTCTGTTTGCCTCAGTTTCCTCATCTGTAAAATGAGCTGGAGAAGAAAATGGCATCTCTGTTAAGAAAACCCCAAACGGGGTCATAAAGAATCAACAAGTGGAAAAGAACAACTGCATTTTAAAGAGTAGAAAACTTTGGAGGTACAAAATGCAGCACAGTCAGAGGATTTTGTCCAAATTAATCAGAGAATCAAAGATTTAGAGTCTGAAGGGATCTTAGAGCTCATCCAGTCCAATTGTATTATTTTACAGATAAGAAAACAAATAAGACATGGAGGTGAAGTTGACAGCAGCAAGAATGGGAAGCAGACTTTGAACCCAGAGCCAGTGTTCTTTCCACCTAGTTATGATCCAGATCTTCACACTCTCTGCCTATCTTTCTCACACACATAGACACAGAGGGGTTAATAATGGCCGTGCAACTTCCGCCATATGTGGCAGAATCACTCAGGGTGGAAGGTGGGTGGGCCAGCCAGGGCCTGAGAATTTAAAGAGCAGCAGACATCAAGAAAATGGCATCCTGCCAACAGATGTCTTTTCTTCAGCAAATCTTCCTCCCTTGGAGAAACTGCTTCTCAACTTCCTGGAAATCTGAGACATCTGCAAGACGGTTCTCACACATTTCACTTTTTATCAAAATCTATAAAGTTAGAGGGTGGTCTTCTGTCTTGTTTTTGTTTCCCACAGGTTAAAATGTTAAGACAGAGATCCCTGCAAGTGACTGACTTCATCTGACTATGGGAATCAGGGGAGGTGAGGAGGGAAAGTAACAATTATTTCCTCTGATGATTTTGTTCCATAGGTACCTGAATGTAGAGATGAAAGAATCCTTCTCTAGCCCAACTCTCTCATTTTATAAATGGGGAAACTGAGGCTCATGGGGGGAGAGGAGGGTGAAACAGCACAGAAAGTAAGCCTGAGAGGCAGGATTTAAAGCTGTGTCTTCTGAGTGTAGGTTCCTTCTGTTGTTTAGTATCCTTTCTTTGAATACTAAGAGCTAATTCATTCCAGTGACCCTTCTCATGAATTCTGAGGACATTTTTCCCCACGAAATGTAGTATTGTCTAATCATATAGGTATATTACAGTACACAAGCCCTAATCAGACTCACTGCCATGCTCATAGCGTCCAATTATATACATACACATACATATATTGGTTGCTATATTTCCTTCTCAAAGAGGACCAAAATGACATTATTATGTTAAAGTTAAGTTAGTGTGTCCAACTGTGGCTGATCGGACCAATATGAGCTCAGAAAATAGTCCCTATGAACATTTGGAATGGATTATCTAACTTTCTTCTGAGCTAATTCAATTCTGCTTTGCTCATAGAGCACATCACCTTCTCTGATGAGAGCCCACCATACTGGGTGGTCCTGTGCCAGTTTCTTCCATGGCGAACAATCAATTCTAAAGTTCTTAGAGAGACCTTGAGAGCGTCCTTGTATCGCTTTTTCTGACCACCTTGTGAGTGCTCACCCTGTGTGAGTTCTCCATAAAATAGTCTTTTTGGCAAGAGAACATTTGGCAATAAATGTGGCCAGCCCAACAGAGCTGTGCTCTCAGCAGGAGAGTGTAAATGCTTGGCAGTTTAGTTCCAGAAAGGACCTCAGTGACTGGTCTTATATTTACACAGTTAAACGCCCTCGCTACATCACAACATTCTGATTCTCAGCTCCATTCTAACAGCCTTAATGCCTCAGTGAAAAGTGTCAAGGACCAAAAAATAAACATGGGAATCACCCAGTCTTGAGTTCCAATGAAGAAGCTAGGTTTTGGCTAATGAGGAAGTTATAGAGTCATGTATACATTCAGGGGCTTAGAACCAAGAATACCGGAGTTTGAATCCTGCTTTAATCACTAACTAGTTATATAACTAGAGCAATCACCTAATCAGTCTCAGTTTCCTCATCTTTAAAATGGGGACAATAATAGCACCTATGTCATCAAGTTGTGAGCATTAAATGAAATTATAAAAACAGGTGTGTGTGTGTGTGTGTGTGTGTGTGTGTGTGTGTGTAAAAGCTAAGCTATTTTTAAAATTGTTACCAGTGAAATTATAAATGGTGGTAACAACTACTACAACTATTCCTGTTGAGCTATGAACTTAGCCAAAAGTCATGGCTCCAGGTTTTCCCAATCCAATTCCATTTCCTAGTTCCTATTAGTGGCTTGCTTGGTTGAGCATCAATTACCCTTGCTATCTCAGCAAATGACAGGAACCAGAGTTGATAGAAGGTGGCGTCAGTTTTTCCAGTATAGGGTCCAATAATTTTTCTGTCCTTCCTGAGCTCAGCATGTGCTCTTTCAAGTACATGGAAAGGTAAAGTTTCCCTTAAAGAATTATGTAGAAGGCCAGCATGTACTCAGTGTAATCCAAAGACACCTTCAGGTCTCTTCTCCACCCACATGGACTCAGGCGGGTTCCATCGGTTCCCCTTACCTGATCTAAAATTCCATGCCTTCTCTCTGATCCAATTCCCTGCCTGTGAAGGTCATGAGTGAGATAACAAAGGCAGGACTTTCTTTACAGAAGGCCACAGCTGATCCTCTCATCTTTCCCAAAAGGGGAGAAGGGTCTTTTTGTTCTCTTCTATTCTGAATTATCGCTTCATTTTCGTCACCGTTTCCCCAGCACCCAGCACTATATTTGGCTCATGGGATGCACTTAATAAATGGAATTCATTCCACAAACATAAAACATGCATTCACAGTGAGATACAAAGCAGCAGAGGATTCAAAAGTGAGGAAAACTGGGTCCTTCTGCTCTAGGGGATCCAAGGGAGGAAGGAGAGGAGTTTAGCCTGTTGATACAGGTTGATTTATTTGGTTAGCTAGCTGTGACACTGGAGAAGACCCTAAGGGGAGGAGATAGGAGAGAAGATTCAGCAAGGAGGAATAAAGGGCAATGATGATTACCACTTGGAAGATAAGGAGTGGTACCAGCTAAGCAAAGCAGACCAAGGCTACTGCAATGTTCATCCAAGGACAGAGAGAAGGGTTCCTTAGAAAGGAAAAAACCTAGAATAAAGAGAAACAGATTTGGAAGGGAAGAGTGAGTAGATCCAGACGAACTTCATTTGTTTCCCAATTTTATCAAGGTCCAGACCTAAATAAACATAAATTATTCATGTCCATTACTGACAGATAATAACAGCTGATATTTATATCCTGTTTTAAGACTTTCCAACCACTTAAGATAATAGGAGTATAGATAAATTTAGGGCTGGAAGAAACATTAGAGACTATATTTTAAAGATTAAGAAACTGGGGTCCAGATTTGCCCAACAAGAAATTGGGAATAGAGGATTTAAATGCCGGGATTTCAAGACTCAAAATTCCCTGTATTACACCAGCTTCTTAAAGGCAGGAATTAATTCCATTTTTGTCTCAATGTCTGACACATAATAGGCCATAATATTAACATTTTAAAAATTAATGATATTAGTAATAATTAATAATATTAATAAAAGCTTGTTGATTGATGGATTGCCACGTTGTTTGTATTATCTTGAATGGGACTGATTGGATGAAGTATTTCTTAGTATTGAGTCACATGTTCCCTGTTCCTAGAGCTGGGAGATTGGGCTTTGGACTTTAGGTTTGGTTCAGTATCCTGGGGAGTGGGGGGGGGGAGGAGGGGGTTTAACATGATCTCTGGAGTGATGAACCTTGAAACCCTGGAATGCAGGAAGTTAGTGAAGTTACAAGAAGTGATATGACCCACAGGAAGCAGACAACATTGGTGACCATTGGTCAAGGATGGTTGCATCCTTTTAGTCTATCCAATGAAAAGACTTGGATCTTTTCCTATTTAATGGACTGTGCTATTTTCGGCTGGCCAGGTTCTGGAGGCACATGGTGGAGCTGGGATGGCTCCCAGGTGTCAGAGCCTCTCCCTGCAGGGATTAAATAAATGCTTTCTCTTTCTAGCTTATGTTCCTAATAAATGTCAGAGGCATCATTTGAACCCAAGTTTCTCCTGACTCCAAGTTTAACATTCTTTCCATTATGCAGCAGGCTGCCTCAAAACAAAGACTTAGTGAAAAAACATTAGTCCCTTCCCTTTATGGGTCGATGAAGTTTCTTTCTTTGTTTCTCTCTCTCTCTCTCTCTCTCTCTCTCTCTCTCTCTCTCTCTCTCTCTCTCTCTCTCTCTCTCTCTCCCTCTCTCTCTCCCTCTCTCTCTTCCTTCCTTCCTTCCTTTTCTTCCTTCTTTTCTTTCTTTCACTCTGTCTCTGCCTCTTTTTCCTTCCTTTCTTCCTTCATTCATCCTTCCTGCTTCTCTTTCTTTCTTCTCTCTCTGTTTCTATCTTTCTATCTCACACTCTCTCATGTTATCTCTCTCTCTCTCTCTCTCTCTCTCTTTCTCTTCTCTCTTTCTTTCCTCTTGTGAGTTTTTTTGATCTGTAAATGAAAGGCTAGGCTAGGGCACCTTTAAGATTATTTCTAATTATAAATTCTTTTTTTTCCTTTTTTTTCTAATTATAAACTCTACATTCCTGAGGGTAGGTTGTTTTTTGATAACCATCAGTGGCATCATTCAGACCCAACAACTTTTTATGATAAGAGCAGTGTCATTGATAGTAATCCAATGGATCCATGATCTCATCTGTTTTAGTATTCTCTCCAGTTCTAATTTAGGATTATAATTAGGGAGCTATTCAGGTCAGCCAAAATAATTTAACCGTTCACAAAGAAAAACAACCTAGGTATCTTTTCCATTTCAAGTGGGTTGGAGACAATACCTTGTTATCTAAAGACTCACCCACCTTTTTGTAGAGTTGTTTTTCAGTGGGGTCCAACAACCCTTCGTGACCCCATTTGGAGTTTTCTTTGCAAAGATATTGGAGTGCCTTGCCATTTCCTTCTCCTGTTCATTTTACAGATGAGAAAACTGAAATAAAAACAAGGTTAAATAATTTACCCAGGGTACTACAGTTAGTAAGTGTCAGAGGCTGAATTTGAACTCAGGAACGTGACTCTTCCTGACTGCCAACCGGGTGCTCTATTGCCACCTAGCTCACCCAATCTAGTTCTTACAGGAAAAGCTCTCTCAAGCAGGAGACAGGGCTTTTCACTTCAAGAAAGTAGGAAATAGCACAGTGAGAGGTAGAAGCCCCTTCTTTGTCAATAATTGCTACTAACATGGAGAAATAATGATTTTATTCTGCATAGAACCATAGTCCTAGAACCAAAAGGATGTGCAGTCCAATTCCCTTAATTTACAGATGATGAAATCGATGGGTGAGTCACTTAGCTAAATACTATTTTTATACAGAGGGAAAAAATACTGGATTTGGAGCCATTAAAAACTCTTGATTCTGTCACCGGTATGACCTTGAACATGTCACCTCACCTTGAAGGACTTTGGATTCTTTATCTATAAAATGGGGTGAGAGGGAGGGCAGATTGGACTAGGCAATCTCCAGTGTCTTCCAACTTCCAAGTAAACGAGCTTTGACCCAAGACAATAGGCAAGTATCAAACAAAAAGTATTGGATCTAGAATCAAAGGACCTGGGTATTCTTTGGGGTGTCACCTAGCTCTGCCACTTACATACAACCTGTGTGATTTTAGACAAAGCACTTCATTAATTTCCTCATCTGCAAAATGTAAGGCTTGGACTAGGGGATTGCTAAGGTTTCTTCCAATTTTAACTCTTAGGATCCCAGCCTCTCCTTATTCTGGCTGGCAATTTTCTCTTTAGAGAACAAAGTCATTTTGTTTTTCCATGTTAGCAGAGATTCCTAAAGGAGAAGAACCTGCTTTCTGTCACTCTACTCATTCCTCCTCTCATTAAGATAAACATGCACTCAGCCCTTGGAGCTGTGGTAAGCAGAGCCTCTAGAGCCCCCATCACTGCTAATTCCCGCCTGCCACTCCAGCTGCCCTCCCCAGAGTCCCACTAGACGGGAGATTTATTTTCAGCCTTCACAACAATGCACCCCCTTTGGAAACACTCTCAGAATTTATCTTACATTCCCTCACAGGCTTTGCAACCTCAGTGCTTGGACAGTCGGGCTGATTGCTCCCTACTTCCTATTAAAACTCTCCCTTTGTGTCTATTCCTTTCATTTCAGTACAAGCCCTTGAGTCACAGAAATGCCTACTAGAAAGAAATCAGTGAGCATCCTCCAGCCCCTACCAGAGTTAAACATCTCCTGATACTCACCTGTTTAAGAATGGGGAATGGGGAGGACACAGTACTTATTTGTGTCAATGAGCTAATGCTGTACGTTAGAATCCCAAGTGTTTTAAGGGGCAGTCTGTCCTAAATGGAACATGTTTTCTTCAAGTTCCTAAATCAAATGCTCTGAGAATCACAGTTAACTCAAGAGCAATTATCCAATGGATTTTAACTCTTCCCTTCAGATTCCCTCCATTTAGGGAGGGATGTCTCCCCTCTGGTCGGCTGAAGAGATGATTAATGACAGCTGGTGGAGTTGGGGGCCAAAGGTCTCTTCGAATTGAGTGAAGGCGGCAGTCTGCCTTCAGCTTATTTTCCCAGCTTTCATCCCTTTTTTCAAGTAATTAAGTATGAAGAAAGAGGCAGCAGTAATTATGCTCCCTTTTTCTTCTCATAAAACAGCTGCCCTGGCCAGTCCTGGTTTTTTTTTTTTTCCTTCTTCTATGCAGTATGTGCTGTTTTTTTCCCTTTTCCAAGACAATCTTATGGAATGACACCCATTGAAAGACAGAGAAGAACCAGGTTTCTAGATCATCACTAGGACAACAAAAGGAAATGGATCATTTTCTTCTTCCTCACCCATCTATGGCCTAGGCAGCTGACCCTGATCTACAAGTGGAAGTCACTTTCTTCTCTCAGACTTCAGGATTCCTTCAGTTCTTTTATTTTTGAAGAGCTTCCTATAGGAGTTATTCACACACACACACACACACACACACACACACACACACACACACACACTCCAATTATCCAATGTCCTTCCTATGCCCTTAAGGGTAGCCAGTCAACTTTGCATCCCTCCCTTTCTCTGGATCCTTTAACTTAGTACTTCCTAGAATAAAACTTAGAATTAATAATACTAAGCTTCAGATGATAAAAGCTAATATTAATATGCCATGAAATTGGGGTATTTGAAAATGCAGGAAACAAAGTAGATGCCAGCTGATTGGGGAATAGATTACTATCATTTAAGAAATTATGGATTTGAAAATGCATGGGAAAACAAGCAAAGTGATGTGAATAGAACCTAAGAAATATATATATATTACATATAAATATATATTTATTTATAATACATGTATATATCTACATATATGTATATAACAAATCTTAAAGAACTATGTAAATACTGATATGATGTAATATCAATATGATTATTTTTAAAAATTAAATTATCCTTGGGATATCGAAAATTTTTAATGGAAATTCCAAGAGAACCAAAGTTGTCTTAGTAAGATTGCCACTTTTTGGTAGAACTTCATAAATGGCGTGGTCATAGGTTGCATAAATAGTTGCATTTTCTTTTTCTCCCATTCTCTCCTAAGCTCTCCTTAATAACAGTTTGGAGAAGAACTTTCATTAAACATAACAAATAGTTGCTATTTCATTTTCCTAGAATGAGAGTAACCAGCCCAAGCTTTTTTCCCCAATTTAACCACACTGGTTGACTTCTTTGCTTTGGGCTGTACCCTAATTAGGCAAAAGAAGGTTTCAGCTCATTGACTTCTAAAATCTAGTTGCCCAAAGAGTCCACTTGCTCTTTGAAACCAGTCACTATTATATTTAATTCCTAGAATTGACTTCCTACCTCATCCTTTTCAGTTCTAACCAAAAAGTCAGGGATATTACCACCTGCTTAATTAAAGGAACCATCTCAGAAAGATTCAATTGTTCATTCCTTATGAATTTGCATTTTATGATCTGACACTCTTGATGCTTCCTTGGTCATTTGTGGGTCTGAATAATAGACCTGGATTCTTGGCTTGGCTCAAGACCTCTCATATTCCTCTTGTTTGTTTGAATCTTATTAAACCCACTACCAATAAAGAAGCATTCCTTTGTCTATTCCACAAGAGAGTACATTTGGATTTCCATGTTTACTCTATTTATTCAGGCACTGGGATGCTGTATGACCATTCCTTTTAAAATGTATTCCTTAGTAATCTCAGTTGATCATGTTATAGGAACTGCCATAAGGGATAGCTATGCTTCAAAACCTAATCTTCCTCCAATCTCTCAGCCCTGAAATCTGAAGGAAATTTCTAATTAGAATTTTAAGTCACTTCAGTAAAATCTAAGTACCTGGAGAAGGGAGACAAACACAGAAAGAGAAGACAGGAGGGCACTAATAATAAGACCTACACACATTTCTTTAGCATTTTACAAAGTCTCTTTCTCCTAGCAACCCCATAAGGTCGGTGGCAGAAGCCTATGATCAGAGATTTTTCCCAAGATCTTACAGCTACTTAAGGATCAGAGCAGGGATTTAAACTATGTCCCCTCCACCAAAGACCCCAGAGAATTTTCCATTCAATTATCTTGTTTTTCAACAAACTGAATCTGGTGAGTCTGATTCTACCTATTTCACAGTTGAGGCTTAAAGTCCAGCCTGGGTCAAAAGAATCACTTTATGCTATTAGTGAATCCATTTCTCTGTCTGTGCCAAGTTCATGTTATTGTTCCCACTTCTGTTTATTTTCGAAGGAAGGTCAAGTTAATCAACAAGCATGTGTTAAGCCCTTACTAGACATTTGGCTCTGTGCTAAGTGCTGTGGAAAGAAAGAAAAACAAAACTCCTGTCCTCAAGAAGGTGACATCCTAATGTAGGAGACAGCATGCAAACAACTAGGTATATACAAGAGAAAGAAAGAAAGAAAAAGGAAGGCAGGAAGGAAGGAAGGAAAGAAGGAAGGAAAGAGAGAGAAGGAGGAAGGGAGGGACAAAGGAAGGGAAAGAGGGAGAGAGGAAAAGAGGGAGAGAAGGATGGAGGAAAGGAGGGAGGGAGGGAGAGAGGAAGAAAAATAGATATGTATAGATATATATATGTTTGTACACAGAGAGAGCCATTTTGTTGTATTCCTGGTATCTGGAACACAGTAAGCACTTAATAAATGCTTACTGACTGGTTGAAAGACAATGGAAATATAGAAAATTAAGAAATGGAGCATGGGATTCAAGAAAGAGACAAGATGGGTACTAAGAGATTGTAATAGACATGGAGGGGGATAAAGTGGAAGAAGGCTGGAAAGGTAGAAAGGAGCCAGTTTGTGAAGGACTTTAACTGTGAAGGAGAGGATTTTAGATTCTCTGAGGTTGGATTGGGCCTTTCAAGATGTCCAAGTGTCTTGCCCTCATTTGCAACATCATTTCCTGTTTCCACCTGCTACCTAAGCAGGTGCTTAGAGCCTGAATCTCCTTTCCCTAGATAAGCAGCAATTTCTATTTATACATGTCACCAATGTAAACCTTTGCCATACTTAAGTCTTGTGACATTCACTTTTTCCCTTGGAGAAATTGAACAGCACTGAGGATTGTCTGAAGGATTTTTTTCCCTTATTGGAACAAATGCTTTGTAAAGACTCTGGAGAGCTTTGGTTGTTGATTATTGACTTTGAAGCCTGTGATTTTCAAATTTTCATTTCTGACGGAGACCATGTGGACAAATGTATCAGCCTCACAGTGCCAGGTCCATGATGTTGGAGCACTCTTTATGGGCAGTAAATACAGTCCTTTCTGGTTCCCCCATTCATCTACCACTCTGACAGTTGCTCAGGAGCCACTGGAGAGCAGATGTCCTACAGTGCTAGGTAACAGCTTAATTATTTCCATCACTGACTTAGCCCTTTCACCTCCTGACATCAAATGAAACAGGGTGGAAAAAACTAAAATAAGAAAGAACAGGTTTTAGTAAAGAATATTTGCATAAAAAAGTAGCCATTTTCTCCCCACACCTCAAACCTACAAAAGAAATCAGCTATTTCCAAATGCCATTTGTAACAGGAGTCAGACAAGGACAACTTTATACTTTTCAGGGTTCTGAGTGTCAGGCACAAGTTTGGCTAATCAGGATTCCATTTCTCAAGTGACTGTGTTTTGGAGCTGCTGGTCAAATCAAAAGGATAAAATTGTATAAGCTTAGTAAGGTAATTGTATCAGAAGAGAAATAAAGACTTCTAGAGGAAGAAGGGAAGTAGCATGGAAAAGTGTAATACTTATGTTTAAGATTCACTAACCCAACCACACCTCCATTGGCTGGTTGAATCTCTTTAAGTGTGGCTATTACTACTGATGAAGTCTTCAATGTTAGGTGGATTTAGCAGAGGAATTGATAAAAATTAGTTCTTTAGTCAAGTAGGGAAGAAGGCTCTGATAATGGAGATAGGTTTAGTTCCTTGGTCCCATCTTCTAAAGATAATCCAGTCAGAAATCCAAGTTATATCAAGGTCCTGGGCTAAATTTTCCCTATAAAACAATTAATGGCCCATAGCTTTGCTGCTACCTTCCTTTGGATCAGCCCTCCACAACACTCTGCCTTTCCCCTTCCCTCATGCCACGTGGTATCTCCCCTAATTCCACTATATTTCCCAACCCTACTTCTCCTCCTTGGAGCTATTTTAAGGTGCTAAGTCCCTTTCAGGATTTAGCTTGCCAGTTAAGACATGGGGTGCTCCCTTTCTACTGGGTAATTGTAAGTTCTACTCAGGAACTTGTCTTTCACATGCTTTCCCACTCTATTTCATACCGTTCCCAATGTCTATTCTATCCCTCCATTTTGACTGTAACCCATTCCCTTAAATAAATCTATCTTTTGCCAAAGAGAAGGGCTATTGTGAATTCACATGACTGAACTCCAACTTTTGGTGCCCACCATCATTTGGGGACAAAACTCCACATCATAGATCGCATCACTACTATCAGTACACTGGGTAATTCTGGATGAGTCTCCTCCTAAACACTACAGCAGGGGTCTCTACCAGTGTTTCCCCTTAATCAGACAGTACTCCGTTCTTTAGCAAAGATGTTTTCTAAAATGGCATTTCCAGAACAATAGTTATAAAGCACTTCCCCCGAACATCAGGGGCACACCCTCCCACAAACACCCTAGGGTGCAGGAGAAGGGAAGAGCAAGCATGAATTTAAAGCACAATGGTACTTTGCATTGTACAATGTAGTACATGCGTAGGAGACATGCATGATCCACGCAACTCACAAATCCAGTATTATAGAGTATTGACGCCCTTTCTCCTTCTAACAGGATCTCACAGAGTGAACTCTTCCGTTCAGTTATTCTGGCACTTTGCAGGGGGCAGTGTCTCAGCTGGACCAGCGGGTCAGATGGCCCACATTCCTAAGGTGTGATATATTGGCTGGAAGGGCCATTCTGCTCCGAGGCTGGCTCAGGCAGCTCTCTGGCTGAGTAACTCCTCATCCAGCTCCATTGCTGCTGGACTGGACTGGGCAGCTTGCTCAGACAGTATCCTTCTCAAAGCATGTCTGGACCAGCCCCTAGTCTGTTGAGCTCACTATGCAATGGACAGCTAGAGTCTTTTTTTCTAACTTTAGCTTCTAGCTGGGCTGGGAAGTACTATTCTTTCTTCAGCTGGAGTGTTACCATGTTGTTGTTTTTTTTTTTTCCATCCAGAGTGCTACAAAGTTCTTGCCACAATAGCAACAATTTAGGAGTAGCAGAAGTTCCTTCCCTTTGACTTCCTCAGAGTCTGCTTAGAGGTGGTTTGTCCCCTCTAGTAAGTAGATAAAGAAAAGCCTTGCCTTCTTTTCTGCAAATTTTTCCTCATTCAAAAGTCCTTTCCCTCTTTCCGTCATTCCTTTAAGCCATTCCCATATTCTTTTTAGAATCATATGTATTTGAGGGGCAAGGACAAAGGTATGAATATAGTCTATGCTTGGGAAACATTCATTATCTTGTCAACCTCTTCTTAAAATATTCATATTTCCACACTTTGGACCTTTTCTAGGGTAGTGAATGTTTATTTTTCATCTGAAGGTTTTCCAATTTACCATTAAAGGCCTCACTTTTTTTAACTTAGACCCTTTAAATTGGGGAAAATGACAAAAAATATCCATCGCTAATGCCAGAGGGATTGTGGAAGAATAGGCACACTAATACATTGTCAGTGGAGCTATAAAATGATACATCCATATGGAAAGTAATTTAGAATTCTGCAAATGGATTGACTAAAATGCCTATATCCTCTGAATCAAAGATTTATTACTGGACTTATACCCCAAGGAAGTCATCAATGAGAAAAAAAAAGTATAGATATGGCAGCATTTTTTGTGGATAGCTAAGAACTGGAAATAAAATAGATAAACTTCAATTGAGGAATGGCTAAACAAATTATGGCATATAAATGTAATGGAATAGTATTCTATTCTAGAATACTATTCTATAGAAAATGTTATGATGAATATAAAGAAGCATGGAAAGATTTCTATGAACTGATGCAAAGTAAAGTAAACAGAGCCAAGAAAACATTATATGCAACAACATTATAACAGTAATGACATAACAAGAAATCAAAAGTAAATTTAGCAAAATTTTTAAAAAGAAAAGCAAAATGATGAAGGTCAAGTGGAACTCTAAGGAAGAGGCACAAAATCTTGGAGGCAGGAAATCTGCTTGTGTAACATATTGCATATGTTTACACTTTTTCAATGCATCAATCAGCAGTAATTTTCTTTTTCCTCCAACTCCCCTACCTCCATTATTTTTCATATGAAATGTCTCTCTGAGAGGAAGAAAGATATTTGGGAGAATCCTAGCAATGTAAGAAACAGAAAATATCGGTAAAAACTTTTTTTTTAAGTCTCAGGATGTTTTCTGTTTGGGGTTTGTTTGTTTGATTTTTGTCTTTGCAGACTTTTAATTTTTGCTAAAAATCTTATTGAGGTACCTCCTTTACATAAACATGGCAGAGCCTGGTAGGAAAAAAGATTAATAATGCAGACTGCTTGCCAGTGTCCAAGAACAAGCTGAGACCCCACTGAATGAAGAGAGAAGAGAATGAAAAATGCACTGTCCCCATTTGGGGAGCAATTGAATTTGTATAGGTGATTATTAAATGGATCAGACCCTATCACATATTGTTGAATAACAGGACTCTTTGGTTTTAAGGATCTGTGTAGAAAAATAAAAAAGACCCTGTCATAGAAATCAAAAAAATTTAGTGTTTTCCCAGCTCGGTCTATCTCAATGACTTGGACAAGACAGTTCAATCTTCTGGGGTTCTGTCTTTACATCTATAAAATGAAAGGTTGGACAGCTCTAAATTTCTGTGACTTCCCATGATTCTATGTCTTCCTTCATCTAACACAAGATTTTGGTTCCAACAGTAGACATAAAGATACAAATAAATTGAATCCATTATTAGAAGAAAATTAAATGAACCAATCACAAGATTATTTTATGATCATAGATGTAGAAAAGATTTCAGAGTTTCAAGTCCAAACGCTCAAGTTTACAAATAAGGAACAGAGATTCAGATACTATGAAGGACTTACTCAGAATCTTTTAAATAGTAAGCAACTTATTTTGTTTTGCTCCAGAAACAGAACTGTTTCTCTTCATTATTTGCCAACTGTATCTTCCCTTCCAGTTGCACTGGAGTGCTGGGCTTGGAACCAGGAAAACTCATCTTCATGAGTTCAAATTCATCCTCAGATTCTTGCTATGGGCAAGTCATTTATCTTGTTTGTCAGTTTCCTTATCTATAAATAAGTTGGAGAAGGAAATGTAAACCGCTTTAGTATTTATGCTAAGAAAACCCCAAATGAGGTCATAAAGGGTCAGATATGACTAAAATGAATGAACAACAATCTTCCCTTAAGTTACTTTCCTGATATTTAAAAATTTTACAGAAATAATATAATAATAATTAACATTTCTATCATTTTTTAAGGTTCACAACTATAAAGTAGGTAATATAAGCATAAGGTAGCAGAATGATTTTCCAGTCTGCAAATAAGAAAATTAAAGTTTCAAATACTCCTTTTATAGATAAAGAAATTGAGCCATGATTTCCTTAAAGTCACACAGATAGAAGATAAGCAAAACCAGGATTGGAACCCTGGTCTTTGAGTGCAAATCTCACGCTCATTCTGCTACATCACATTGCCTTTCAACTCCCTCTTAGAGCTTCTCATGGAGGGAAAAGTCATTGACAGCCATGTAAATGGAACTAGACATAAACACTTAACTAAGTGGAGCCCATTGTCAGGAGAAAATAATGACTCCTGACTTAGTTTCATCAAACAATAGATTGGAAGCTTTATCAGTGCTCCTGTGCAATGGTGAGCACATTCTTCAGGGTAATTTACCCTTCTAAGTTGATGCAGCTCCAGGATCTTAGGCTATGGCACTACTTTGGGACCAGAATACAGATTCTCTTTCTGTAGCATGATTATTGAGTCATGGAATCATAATGACTGGGAGGGGAGTTTGAGGGAGGGGAGAGGACACATGCTTTTGAATCAAAGCATTGACACTAGAAATGTGCACATTCAAGCAATAGAATCTCTTAATAAAATTTAAAAGGTCAATAATGGACATGTGGGTCTTTGTCGGGGAGGAAGGGAACTGAATTTTTTTTTAAAATACTGCTCAAAAGGGGTATTCCTGACTGAGCTTTAAAATCTGCTTGCTATCTGATCCTTAACCTCGGCTTACATTTGTTGACCTAAATCATACTTCTTCACTCCTAATCATAGGATTAGATCTCAGTGATCTCCAGAGTAGAAAGCAAACTTTGACAAATCTTAAAGTCCTCCTGCAGAGGACTCATAAAATTATATATTTAGAGCTAGAAGTAACCTCATCCATCTCAAGTTTGCCAGTGAGGAAGGAGAGGTCCAGAGGAGCAAAATGACTGAAATAACAGAGAAGTATTCATACCCAGGACCTCTGGTTCCAGAACCAATATTCATTCCACTAGACCAGCTTCTTCTCAGTTATAATTGTTTTACCTTGATCTCCTTAGTTTATTTTGATTCTGTCTACAGACAAAAGCTCTCCAGCAACTGGAAACAGAGCAGGGAGAAGAGGTTTGAGGTTCCTTCTTCCCAAGCTAACTCAACCATTAGAAAAGACCTTTTAAATTGAAACATTAACCTACAGTAAAATAAAAAGCACAGTAAAACCTACAATAAATGTGTAAACCATAAAAAACAAGCAAGGGATGGCAAATAACTTAGCCAACAAGCATTTATTGAACACTTACTGTGTGCCAGATGCTGTGCACAAAGCAAGTCAGAATCAATCCCTGAACTCCAGGAGCTTACTTTTCCAAGGATAGGCAGATCATTTCTAAATTGTGAGATTTAGAACTAGGATGAATTCTGGAGACTATTCCATGACAGATGAGGAAACAGGAAGCAAATAGCAGAACCAGGGTCTGAACCTAAGAATTATGATTCCAAATTCAGGATTCCTTCCACCCACTGGGGAGGGGTGGGGTTAAAGGACCTAGATCTAACCCAGTCTATAATTTTCTATATCCTTAAACAAATCATTTAACTGTTCTGTACCTCTATTTCCTCATCTGTAAAATCAGATCAAGCAGCCTTGCACAGTGGATAATGTCAGGAATTCATGACATCTGAAGACTCATCTTAATGAGTTCAAATCTGACTTTGGACATTTACTAACTGTGTGACCTGAACAAGTCACTTAATTCTGTTTGCCTCAGTTTCCTCATCTATAAAATAAATTAGAGAAAGAAATAGCAAACCACTCCAGACTCTCTGCCAAGAAAACCCCAAATGGGGTCACAAAGAATCAGACAGAAAAACAACTGAACAATATAAAATGAGACAATAAGACCAGAAAGCCTCGAGAGTCTCTTAGATTTCTACTCCTCTACTATGTTTTCACCAAACCAGGATATGAACCAAGATTCCCTGGCTCCAGTTACAGTGAACTGCTCACTGTATCACTCTAAAATAGCTCCTCATATGGGTACCTTCAAGTAAGACTAGGTGGCCACTGGGCATAGAGATCAGTAAACTACAGCCTAACGTTCCAACATCCAGAGATTATTTTTTGGTACAATCAGCCATCTAAGAATAGTTTTTACATGTTCAAGTACAATTAAACTTTACTTAAAGATGTAAAAACCATTCTTAGATCATCAGGTCATATAAAAACAGGCAGCAGGCCAGAATGGGATAAATGTGATTCAGGAAGGGGGATCAGCATCCTCCCTCTAAAGTGCAGACTCTACATGCCTTTCATTATTTTGTTTGAAACATAGATTTCAAGAATATATAGTCCAAAATTTATCCCAGAGGACAATCTGATAACTTTTAGTTCCTTTCTTCTGATTATCTGCTATACCTGTATTATTCCCTCCTCAAAAATACAGATTATCTGAGCAGATTGTAAAGGGAAATATATGTGTTTTAGATGTTTTGTCTCCCCTAATTAGTCCCTGAAAACAGTAACAAACTATTTTTGTACTTTTCTTTGGGGGGAAGGGAGGCAATTGGGGTTAAGTGACTTGCCTAGAATCACACAGCTAGGAAGTATTAAGTATTTGAAGTCAGATTTAAACTCAGGTTCTCCTGACTGCAAAGCCAGTGTTCTATCCACTGGGCCATCTAGCTACCTTCTTCTTTGTATACCTGTATCACCATTGCCTACTCAGCATTTGCCACAAAGCAAGCATTTGATAAATGCTCTTTTTATTCATTCATTCAATCTGACATCCTATTGATAGACCACCTTTTCAGATAAATTATGGTTCCATTATTCAAGTGAGAAGATGGCCAGGGGATCTGCTAGACTGGACCACTTCCCATGAAGTCAGAAACCTTCATTCTGACTCCATGGCTTGGGGTCTGGCTAAGTACTAGACGATTCATGTTTTGGGATGATGCTGCAATCCCTCATTGGTCTCTGTCACCAAGGGGCTGTGCCAAAGACGCCTGGCAACAGTGCCCCACGAAAAAGTCCTTCCAGTCTCTTTGCACAGGTCCAGTGAGGCGTGAGTCTGCCAGGAAAGCAGCTGGCTCAGAGTACTCCAGACTACCTGGACCTGACAGCTATGGCTGGCAATCAACTGTTTAGCCCTCTGTCTAAGTCATTACCACTGGCCAGACTGTCCTACTTCTGGGATAGAGAAAAATGATATTGGAGAACGAGAGGGAGTCTGTGTGGCACAATAAACAGAAAGAAGGGAGCAGTGACATTTTAAAAGAACCAGGCAAGGATTCAGGTTTCCAAAGTAAATCCCTTGTCCCTTGGATTTTTAAGTAGCCAGGATTTTCAAAGGGCCATAAAGCTCTCAATGACCTTCCTGGAAGGGTTACAATAAACTCCCCAAAGTTTATTTGCTTCTTAAAAAAAAAAAAATCTTTCACAGACATTTACAACTTAGTTTCCACAAGGTGAGACCTCTGTCCCTGGGCCAACAACCTTCTGGAAGTTCTTCAGCCTCATTCAATTCCAAGCTAAATGGGGAAGGAGGAGGGCGGAGTTTGCTCTTGAGTGTCTGAACCGAAGCAAAGGGATTCATTCAAATGGACTTTAATGTGAAAAGAAATGACTCCACAAAGATTGGTCTGTGTTCATGTTCCATTTTCTGGATTTTGTTAATTGCCCCCCCCCAAATCATTTTATGTAACTTTATGAATTATTCTTCATTTCATGTTCCCTGGCTACCTTGTCAGCAAAAGTCAGCAGAGCTAGGTTCATGTTTATGGTGCTTTGGGGCAGGCAGACAAGAATCCCAGAATGCTGAGAGTAGGAATCATCCAAGCAGGAGTACCATTTTGTATCACCAACATTTATGGTCAGTCATTCTCTAGACTGTACTTGAAGACATCCGTAAAAGGGATTCCATATCTAATGCAAAGTGAGATTATAAGAACTTCAATGGATTTATAATCCAAGGGTTCTGAGTTCAAATCCTAAACTTGTCTCCTACTTACATTTTTAAGTAAGATATATACCTCAACTATAAAATGGAAGGATTGAACTAATTAATTGATTAATAAAGTTTCTTCCATCTCTCAATCTGTGATCTTTTAGACAACTCAGATTGTTAGGAAGAACCAAGTTTAGCCAAGACTAGAAGAAAAGCAGAATGCTGGGAGAAAATTTTGTACTTTCTCAAATTAAGATCCCATATCTCAAATATAAAAACCTTTGTCAAATTTATAAAAATACAAGTCATTCCTCAATTGAAAAATGGTCAAGAGCTCTGAATAGACAGTTTTCCGATGAAGCAATCCAAACTACATATAATCATGTAAAAATCTATAATCACTATTGATTAGAGAAATACAAATTAAAACAATTTGAGAGATCATTTTACATCTATCAGATTGGCTAAAATGACAGAAGGGGAAAGTGATAAATGTTGGAGGACATATTTGGGACACTGATTCACTATTGGTGGAACTATGAATTGATCATATCATTTTTGAGAACGATTTGGAATTATGCCTAAAGAATTATAAAGCTATATATATATCCTTTGACTATTTATATCCTTTGACCACTATTAGGTTTGTTTTCCAAGGTGACTGCAGAAAAAGAAAAAGAACTTACATGTTCTAAAATACTTATAGCAGCTCTCTTTGTGGTGGCCAAGAACCAGAAATTAAAAGGTCGTCCATCAACTGGGAAATAGCTGAACAAATTGTGGTATGTGATTGTGTTGCCATGTTATTATGCTGTAAGAAACGATGAGCAGATAGATTGCAGAAAAGCATGGAAAGACATATAAAATAAAGAGTGAAATGAGCAGAACTAAGAGAACATTGTACATATTAAAAACTATATTTTTCTAAGAAGAACTAAGACATTTGGAGTATTATAAACACTCAAATCAACTACAAAGGACTTATGAAGGAAGATTCTATCCACATTCAGAGAACTGACAAATAGAAGTAAGCATCATTTTACACATGTGTGTGTGTATAATATAGATATAGATAGTATAGATAATATGGTTTTACATATATGTATATGTATAATATATATAGCCTTATATATATACATATATCCCTATATTTACATATATTACACATACACATTAGTGTCTGATGAAGTCTTCTCTAGGGAGGGAAGGGAAAGGAGGAAGAAAGAAAGGAAAAAGTACAAAGCAGAGGACAAAAAACTTCATAGGAAGTGCAGAAAAGCAAGGTAGCTTTGAAAATGATGTGTAGTATTTATTACATAGTCGTTTTTCTTTAATTAAACTGTATGTAAAAAAACTGTATGTAATGGAAATTTATGATTTTATACTGAATCTTCTTTTTATGTTGTGTTGTATACATCAAACAATTCTTTTTTGTATTTAAATTCAAAATGAATTTTTTTTAAATGTTTTAATTGTTTAGAAGGACTTCCTTGTGTTGAACTTTTAAGCCACCTCCCTGTAACTTCTACCTATTCTTCCTAATTCTGCCCTCTGGAGTAATACAGAGGACACAGAATATCTCTTTCTCCTGTCAGTCATTCAAATATTAGAAGATATCTAGCATCTTATTTCCTCCTTATTGCTTCCATCACACACACACAACACACACACACACACACATACACACACACACACATGCACACACACACACAAACACATGTACACCCCAACTAAGCCGTCTCCTATCAACCAGGATAACAAATCTCTATAACCAATAAAACCATCTACTTTCTAGAACCATCTTTTCTCAGAAGATTGGTTTCTAGATTAGGGTGCAAGAGGGCCTAAACCCATTAAAGTTCCTGTCAAAAGATTCGATCTTCTGGAATGATTTGGGAGAAGGAAGGAAGGGAGGGAGAGAGGAAGAAAGAAAGGAAAGAGGAAGGTAAGAAAGGAAGAAGGGAGGGAAGAAAGAAGAGAGGGAAGGAAGGAAGGAGGGAGGAAAAAAGGGAGGGAGGGAAGAAGGAAGGGAAGAAAAGAGGGAGAAGAGAAAGATAGGAGGAAGAAAAGAAAGGCAAGCAAAGTTTGTGAGAAGTAATTCATTTGGAACCCTACTTTATTCCAATCATTATTAATCAATTTGATAGAATCATATCAAAGTTCTATATATAAAGCTCTAGAACTGTAAGCTATAGATTCTAAGTTCACTTGCTTAATTATAAGAAGTTAATAATTTAAAGGCCTTCCACCCTTGTTTTGTTTTGTCATGATGGCCAAGTCTAACATGCAGAGATGACAACTACATGGAAAGTTCCCCAACATATTTTTGTGCCTCTGGACCAATCATTTATCCAATAGGAATAGGTGATCATTTTTTAAAATTATTTTTTAAAACTTTTTATTTTAAAAATATATGCATAGATAGTTCTCAACATTCATCCTTGCAAAACCTTGCAAATTTGTTTCTCCCTTTCTTCCCCCCACTCTCTCTCCCTTTGACAGTAATGCAATATATGTTAAACATGTGCAATTCTTCTATAAATATTTCCACAATTATCATGCTGCACAATCATGCTGCACAAAATGAGAAAGAAAACAAAATGCAAGCAAACAACCAAAAAAAAGTGAAATTACTACTGAGTTGTGACCCACGCTCCTTCCCCAAAGTCATCTCTCTGGGTGCAGATGACTCTCTCCATCACCAGTCCATTGGAACTGGGCTAAAGGTAATCCTCTTTTGACCATTAGGTCCCTGACTATGATAGCTTGTACCATTTCCTCATGCTAACCTAAGGAAAAGCCTGTTTGTCTTGTTGGAGACACTCCTTTCTTCACCCAACTTGTGACCCTGCTAATGTATTGCTTATTTTAGCTTATGCGTCACATATCAATCAATAGAATCATTCTGTCTTTGGTATAAATGTTCTGGAATGACAGGATATCTAACCTTATAAAAACAGGGCCCTGGAAGGAGCTGGTATCTCAGATCCTGAGGCAGATCTGAGGTCCTCTTCATTAGAGTTATTAAGTGCCATTGGCTCAGAGCTCTGCCTTAGTCTTTTATCTTTTAATGTAGGTGGGATAATTTTAATCCCTACAGTTTATCTTTTGTAACATCTTATCTCCCTCTTTGGCCCATTTCTACATCCTGGCACTCTTCCAACATCTCCCTCAATCTTTCCACTCATTTACAAAATCATACAATTCTTTCTACTGAACCCCATTCCCAATAATCATTACCTTGACATATGTACTAAGTCAGAAAATTTACTAATGACAATCATCTAATTTATATTTATTAATGTAAGCAAAGTTCTCCTCCTTGGGGCACATTAACTTTTAAAAGGATTTCAAAGGTCAAAGCACCCAAAATAGTTTGACTATAATGGTACAATGATACCTCAGTGGGTAGAGTTGGTCATTTGGGTTACTGAAATTTTCCTCAGAACCCCTCAAAAGGCATTAGTAAGATACCTGCCTATTGATTGTGACCACCTTGTGCCCCTGCAGTGGAGAGAACAGGGAATCACAGAGCAGCTCGCACCTGCCCTCAGACTCTGTCCCTTCTCATTTCCAGCTGATGCATCTGGGGGGCCATTTGTCAAGGTTGCAGAAGGGATTGAAGTGTCAGCAATCCCCTGAGAAAAACTGCAGTCCTCTGAGCCTAGAGAAATGCTTGGATGAGCACGGAACAGGGCAGAGAGAGCTGCATGCCCCTTTGGAGGCAGAATTCGGGTGCATCTCTGCACAGTCGGGTGCTTCTGGCCCATCACTCATGACACAGCGAGCAGGGGCTGCAGGTTTCTCCATCCTGACAGAGCTGGATGAACATCCCTTCCTTGTTTATCTCATCAGCCAGTTTGACAACAGCTGTTCTGGAGGCTCCATCAAAGATTAAGGGGCTGTCAGGGTAAGCGACACTGTTTGATTTCATACCCAACAGGAAGGGAACTGCCATGTGAAAGGCCCACACACATTCCTCCACAGCCTATCTCCCAGAACACTGGCCCTATTCAGGGACACCCAGCCTCCATCCCAAATCTTCCCATGAAAATGGGCTCCCTAGGTGTCTATGACACACTGATGCTTCTTGCAGAGGGTTCTATCTAAGGGAAGGCTGTTCAAGTTAACCAAGCAAAGGAATGCCTTTACTCTGCAGCTAACTGGCATCTAGCCATGTTGGAAGAGTTCCATTTCTTTAAATATTCTGACAAATCGAGTGGGAAGAGGAATGAGAGGTGTTTGGTCATGTAATTTCACAAATTTATATAATTAGGAGACAATTTTGAATTTGTTTTTTTTAAAGACCTTCTAATAACTAGAACTGTGTTGTTTTCTTTAAACTAGAAGGGAAAAGGCAGCATGAAGCCTCCAAGGCAGGAAGACCTGGATTCCAGTCTTACCTCTAACTCAAGCTGTGTGAGCTTAGGCAGGTCATTGAACCTGTCTAGGCAATTTTTAAAAAACTATAAAGTACAGAGCAGAAATTAATCTGCCTTCAGGGATCTTACTATGCCAATAAAATCATAAACAAAAATTTAATCAAATTAAAATTAAATTATTTTGACTTTAATATTTTAATACTAAATTAAATACTCCCTCCGGATAGTAAGTTTCCCATCCCTTCAGGAAGAGACTGTCCTTTGCTTCTTTTTGAATCCCAGATCTTAGCACAGTTCCTGGCACATAGGAAGCACTTAAGAAATGTTTACTGAAATGTTTCTGGTTTATTTCAAGTAAGTTACCATGATGAGCCATCAGAGTACAATTTCCATGAAGGTCTTAATAGTGAATATTTAATTCACAGGACCACAGAATCCGAAATATAGAACTAGAAAGTACCTTCAAAGTCACCTAGTCTAATTTATTCAATTTACAGTTGAGGGAACTGATGCCCCAATAGGTTAAGTGACATGCCTGGGATCACAAAGGGAAAAAATGACAGAACAAAACTAAGAATTAAGATCTGGGAACATCAAGTCCACCGTGTGTCTATGTGACCCCAGTGAACAAGTTACTTAAGTTTTCGGTACTTCCAGACAATTCTCTCTCTCTCTCTCTCTCTCTCTCTCTCTCTCTCTCTCTCTCTCTCTCTGTCTCTCTCTCTCTGTCTCTGTCCCTCTCTGTCTCTCTCTCTCTCTCTCTCGTTAACATCCATAAGGCACTTTAATCCTATGAGTACTGTTTAGTAAATACATATTTTTACATCATTTTAACAACATCTCCTGGTACTAGCAGAAAGATGTACATATTTTAATAGAGAAATTGTTCTCATATTTGTGCACAAATGAGGTGCGTTTTTTAAATTTTATTAAAGCTTTTTATTTACAAGACATATGCATGGGTAATTTTTCAAGGTTGACCCTTGCAAAGCCTTCTGTTTCAAATTATCCCTTCCTTCCCTCCACTTCCTCCCCTAGATGACAGGTACTCATCTATATGTTACATATGTTAAATCCAATCCAAAGTTAAATCCAATATATGTATACGTATTTATACAGTTATCTTGCTGCATAAGAAAAGTTGGATCAAGAAGGAAAAGAAAAACTGAGAAAGAAAAGAAAATGCAAGCAAATCACAATAGAAAGAGTGAGAATGCTATGTTATGGTCCACACTCAGAAGAAACAGTGGGGGTAGATGGCTTTCTACATCACTGAACAATTGGAATTGGTTTGAATCATCTTATTGTTGAAGAGAGCCACATCCATCAGAGTTGATCATTGTATAGTCTTCTTATTGCCATGTACAATGATCTCCTGGTTCTGTTCACTTTATTCAGCATCAGTTCATGTAAGCCTCTCCAGGCTTCTCTGAAATCATCTTGTTGGTCATTTCTTACAGAACAATAATATTCCATAATATTCCTGTACCATAATTTATTCAGCCATTCTCCAACTGATGGGCATCCACTCAGTTTCCAGTTTCTTGCCACTACAAAAAGGGCTGCCACAAACATTTTTGCACATGTGGATCCCTTTCCCTCCTTTAAGGCCTCTTGGGGATATATAATCCCAGTAGAAACACTGTTGTGTCAAAGGATATGGACAGTTTGATAACTTTTTGAGCATAGTTCCAAATTGCCTTCCAGAATAGTTGGATGTGAATTCTACCAAACATTTAAAAAACAATTAACTACAATACTATATAAATTATTTGAAAAAAATAGGGAATGAAGGACTCCTAACAAATTCCTTTTATGACACAGACATGGTGCTGATACCTAAACCAGGCAGGAAGAAAACAGAGAAAGAAAATTATAGACTAATCTCCCTGATGAATATTGATGCAAAAAATCTTAAATAAAATATTAGTAAAGAGAATATAGAAAATCATCCCCAGTTTAATACATCATGACCAAGTAGGATTTATACCAAAAATGCAGGGCTGGTTCAATATTAGGAAAACTATTAGCATAATTGACTATATCAATAATCAAATTAACAAAAACCATATGATTATCTCAATAGATGCAGAAAAAACATTTCATAAAATCCAACACTCATTCCTATTAAAAACACTGGAAAGAATAGAAATAAATGCTTTTCTTTAAAATAGTCAGTAGCATCTATTTAAAACCATCAGCAAACATCATAAGTAATGGGGATAAACTGGAACCATTCCCAGTAAGATCAGGGGTGAAACAAGGTTGCCCACTATCACCATTATGATTCAATATTGTATTAGAAATGCTAGCTTTGGCAACAAGAGAAGAAAAAGAGATTAAAGGAATTAGAATAGGTAATGAGGAAACTAAATTATCACTTTTTTTTAAATTTTTATTTAATAATTACTTTATATTGACACTCGTTTCTGTTCCGATTTTTTTTTCCCTCCCTCCATCCCCTCCCCTAGATGGCAAGCAGTCCTTTATATGTTGGATATGTTGCAGCATATCCTAGATACAATATATGTTTGCAGAACCAAACAGTTCTCTTGTTGCATAGGGAGAATTGGATTCAGAAGGTATAAATAACCCGGGAAGAAAAACAAAAATGCAGATAGTTCACATTCGTTTCCCAGTGTTCTTTCTTTGGGTGTAGCTGCTTTTGTCCGTCATTTATCAATTGAAACTCAGGTCTCTTTGTCAAAGAAATCCACTTCCATCAAAATATGTCCTCATACAATATCGTTGTCGAAGTGTATAATGATCTCCTGGTTCTGCTCATTTCATTTAGCATCAGTTCATGTAAGTCTCGCCAGTCCTCTCTGTATTCATCCTGCTGGTCATTCCTTACAGAACAATAATATTCCATAACATTCATATACCACAATTTACCCAGCCATTCTCCAATTGATGGGCATCCATTCATTTTCCAGTTTCTAGCCACTACAAACAGGGCTGCTACAAACATTTTGGCACATACAGGTCCCTTTCCCTTCTTTAGTATTTCTTTGGGATATAAGCCCAATAGAAACACTGCTGGATCAAAGGGTATGCACAGTTTGATAATTTTTTGGGCATAATTCCAGATTGCTCTCCAGAATGGTTGGATTCATTCACAACTCCACCAACAATGCATTAGTGTCCCAGTTTTCCCGCATCTCCTCCAACATTCATCATTATTTTTTCCTGTCATCTTAGCCAATCTGACAGGTGTGTAGTGGTATCTCAGAGTTGTCTTATAAATTATCACTCTTGAAAGATGATATGATAGTATACCTAGAGAACCCTAGAGAATCAACTAAAAAAACTGTAAGAAATAATCCACAACTTTAGCAAAGTTGCAGGATAAAAAATAAATCCACATAAATCCATCAGCATCTTCATCCATCTCCAGACAACTCTCTAAGATTATAAATCAGCAAGAAGATGCCAGTTTGTGTTAACAGAAGGAATTGTTTTGATGGGAGTTCCCTCTTAATAGAATAACAGTCCCTGTCCAAAAAAAAGAAAGAAAAGAAAAGAAACAGAATATCAAATCCAGACTATCAGCCCTATCAATTCAATTTCTCAAAATGTATCAACACTTACATTGTGTAAAAGACATTAAAATGGTTACTAGGGATAAAAAGTGATTTCCCCTCCCTGCCAAATCCCTTCAACAAGCAAGCCTTCTACTAGAGAACTGCAAGGTAGAGGAATATATTCTTTCTCCTTTTCTCTGATTTCTCTGTCTCTCTGTCTGTGTGTGTGTGTCTCTCTCTTTCTCTTTCTCTCTTTCTCTTTCTCTCTCTCTCTCTTTCTCTCTCTCTCTCTCTCTCTCTCTCTCTCTCTCTCTCTCCCCCCCATATTTCTATCACTCTCTGTCACTCTCTCTCTCTGTATCTCTGTCTCCCTTTCTGTCTCTGTCTCTGTCTCTGTATCTTCCTCTCCCTTTCTCTGTCTCTGTGTCTTTCTGTGTGTGTCTCTCTGTTTCTTTCTTTCTCTCTCTCTCTCTTTTTTCCTCTTTGTCTCTTTGTCTCTCTATCTTTCTATCTCTGTGCCTGTGTGTGTCTTGTCTCTCTCTGTGTCTGTCTTTCCCCTACCCTCCACCCACCTTCCCATAAGAAAAGTAAGGCTTTTAAAAGAATCTAAGAGTTAGTATTAAAAAAGGGCAACATTGCAGAAAGGTAGACAGCAGAATATGGAATGCTGTGTTCAGGAAACAAGCAAATGAGACTGTTTGGCAGAATGGTAGCATGTATCAAAAAGAATAATGTGAAAAGAATCTAGAAGGATAGATGCCAGACTGTGAAGAGCTTTAAATGACAGGAGTTTGAATCTTATTCTAGAAGTAATAGTCACTGAAACTTCCTGTGATCCAGAAAAGGTATTTCAGCAGCATTTCTGAAGATACATAGCAGAGGAGGAAGCCTGGAAGCAAGAGACCCACTTAGGATGTAGGGAAGAGAAGAGGTAATGAAGCCATGAGAGGAGAATGATGGGATTATATATTAAAGGTTAAATGTTAGGTAAATAAAATAAAATGTTATATAGATAAAATTTTGTTGATATCTTTATAACCTTTCCTAGTATATCTAGGGCCCTAAAACAAAGAATAAAAAAGAAGGGAAAAAAAATCAACAAAGTTAAAGTCTAAAAGGTATTCCATACTTATAGTCCTCCCAATTTCTTGCAAAGAAGTCATAAAATTATTGACTCCTGTGATTTCTTTGGGGTCAATATTTGTCATTTCATTTTTACAATATTCATTATCAATTTTTTATTGCTTTATTTAATCTTCATATTATTGTGGTCATTATGTAGATTTATTTTCCTGGTTTTGCTCACTTTGCTCTATATCAGTTCATATACATTTTCCCATGGTTCTTTGTACTCAACAAATTCATTTCTTATAGTATAGTAGCATTTCATTATTTTTATGCAAGACAATTTGTTTATTCATTTGCTAATCAATGGACAACCTCCTCATTTCTAGTTTTTTGCTATTATGAAAAAGGGCTATTCAAAATCTTTTTCTCTGCAAATTAAGACAACTCTGAGATACCACTACACACCTGTCAGATTGGCTAGAATGACAGGGAAAGATAATGGGGAATGTTGGAGGGGATGTGGGAAAACAGGTACACTGATACATTGTTGGTGGAATTGTGAACACATCCAGCCATTCTGGAGAGCAATCTGGAATTATGCTCAAAAAGTTATCAAACTGTGCATACCCTTTGATCCAGCAGTATTTCTACTGGGCTTATACACCAAAGAGATACTAAAGAAAGGAAAGGGACCTGTATGTGGCAAAATGTTTGTGGCAGCCCTGTTTGTAGTGGCTAGAAGCTGGAAAATGAAAGGATGTCCATCAATTGGAGAATGGTTGAGTAAATTGTGGTATATGAACATTATGGAATATTATTGTTCTGTAAGGAATGACCAGCAGGATGAATACAGAGAGGACTGGCGAGACTTACATGAACTGATGCTGAGTGAAAGGAGCAGAACCAGGAGATCATTATATACCTCAACAACGATACTGTTTGAGGATGTATTCTGATGGAAGTGGATCTCTTCGATAAAGAGAGCCTTAATTGATCAAAGATGGACAGAAGCAGCTACACCCAGAGAAAGAACACTGGGAAATGAATATAAACTGCTTGCATTTTTGTTTTTCTTCCCGGATTATTTCTACCTTCTGAATTCAATTCTCCCTGTGCAACAAGAAAACTGTTTGGTTCTGCACACATATATTGCATCTAGGATATACTGCAACCCATTCAACATGTAAAGGACTGCTTGCCATCTGGGGGAAGGGGTGGAGGGAAGGAGGGGAAAAATCGGAACAGAAGTGAATGCAAGGGATAATGCTGTAAAAAATTACCCTGGCATGCGTTCTATCAATAAAAAGTTATTTAAAAAAAATCTTTTTCTCACTTTGGATTAGTTGCCTTTGGACTATTCTCTCCAGCTATTCTATAGCTGATCCAAAATATATAATTTCATTCTTTTTCTTCCTTAGTTTACCCATCTAAAAATGAAGCTTACTTTGCTACCAGAGCCACAGGTTGTATATAGATCCTTTCTCTCCATTCATATTCCTGACAGGTGCTGGGCCCCTTGGTGTTTGCAAGGTATTAATGCAAAATGTTGTGATGCTCATTTCATTATTTTAAGAAGTAAATAGCAGGCGAATGCCTCTGTTCTCACGTTGCTAGGTTACTCAAAGGCCTCCCTGCCTGCAGATAAGGTCTCAAGGCCCCACTAAAACAGTTCAACACAACAGCCACTCTCAAGCTCAGTGGGTGGAAGGTAAACCTGAATCTCAGAACTGCTGTTCTCCCCAGATAAATGGCATAACCTGTCTCATGGCAAAATATACCAATATTGCCTTCTAAAATAGTCCAACTCTGACAAGCTCTCTGCCAAGGACTCTTTAGCACAGGGCTGGCCAGTTTTATTGACTGACTGACCAACTTCAGCCTGCTTTTCTGATGAGCTCAGGAATTGTGTCTTGTACATTTTTTCTTAAATTTCCCACGTGCCATGAACACAATAGGGGCTTCATAAATGTTAGCTAAATTGAGCATAAAGAGAGCTCATCAAATATGACCCAAAGGAAATACACCAACAAAACCATGACATGGAATCACTGAATCTTACACCTCAATGGCCCCCAAGATTAACCTAGACTTGAGCAATAATTTTGTTCCCCAAAACCTCCATGGCATCTGCTGTGATGTATGTGCTTAGGCATTTAAAAGGGAGAAGGAGAAGGGGGAAGATTTCTAGCCATTTATTTCTATTCATTAATCCCTTATTAAATGTCTATTAAGTGCCATCTAGGCACTGCCCTGAGAAATGAAAAGCAATAATTAAAGAGTCTCTGCCCTCAAAGAGTTTACATTCTCCTGGGGGAAAATAGCATGTACATAGATAGGTAAATGCAAAATATTTCATGGGGCAGGGGATTAAAAAGTTAAATGATGGAGGGACCAATAAAAGTCTCAAGTAGAAACTAGAATTGAGCCTTGAATAAGGATTCCAAGAGAGGCAGGGGAGGAAGAGAGACCACAGTACCCATAGGAGCAACATATATAAAGGCAATAAGGCAAGACATGGCACGTCAATCTCGATAAACATTTTCTATCCAAATCCACACTATCATACTAGCACAAAGGTAGAAGCAAACTGTAAGCTCCAAAGCAGAGGGTCTTAAACTGGAGTCCAAGAACTTAGTGTTCTTCTTAAAATATATTTTGATAAATATATTAACATTTAATTATAATCCTATATGTTTTCCTTTTTTGCATTTCAAACCATGATTCTGAGAAGGGGTCCAGAAGCTTCACCAGACTGCCAAAAGGGTCCATTACATAAGAAATGGTGAAGAACTCTGTTCTAAAAGAAGACAAGTTCTTCCAATGATAACATTCATAGTGCCAAGTAACTCCCCACGAATGCAAGGGAGAACAGGGGAAGAACTCCCACCCAACACTTCACACTAGTTACTGAAGATATTATTCTACTCAAGAAAACATCCCAACAGCTGTATTCTGAGGTGTCTGTTTCTTTGTCTACTTGGAATGATTTAAGCATTTACAACATCATTTCCATTCCCTTAAATTTGGGAATGTTTTCTCCCCCACCCTGTAAGTATGAAGAATAATTTTAGAAAAGTCTGAAATGATCTCATCATCGGGCATGTAATATTCAGTATTCATCTGTAACCCTCCATCCATCTGTTTCCTTCCACAGCAATGTGAGAAGCAAGAAATCCTATAAAGTGGCTGATTATAAATGAACATCCAAGAGAGGGCTAGGCAAGGGGAAAGACCTAGATTGTGAGTGAGGAGCCCTAGACTTTAGTTGCCTTCCAGATCTAATATTCTATAATATATATATATATATAATCTATACATATATATTATATTCTATAATAAGGAGGAGAAAAGATAAAGAAAAAGGGAGTAAAAACAAAATTTGGGAATTTGTTGGGGAAACTATAGAGAAAGAGGTCAGCCTGCCCTGGAAGAACCCTAATAGCTAAAGAGAAGTTGACTTTTTCTACAATTGGAGTATAATTTGGAAGGGGTAATGGCTTAAGGAGCTCTGTTATGCCGATGGTCTCTTTTTTCCCTTCTCCTTCCCACACAAACCCAGGCCCCCAGGGGAAATAAAGATTTTGTTTGAAGTTAAGTTAGGTCACAGTACACCGACTGCCTTTATTAAGAAAGTAATAAAGTAAAAGGAGAGAGGGAGATGGTCTGCTTTGTCTTTGTTTTTGTTTTTGTTTTTTAATTTGGTATGGTATTGGCTTTCTCAATCTTTGATGCATTTCATAGCTTTTTTGGTTGGTTTGTTTATCAGTTTTGCTAACGTGAATTTCCCCCGCCCTTGGTATGCAATTAAATGTTTCCCCAGGATTGTACCGTAAATTAGCTTTTAGAAGGATCTAATCTATACAATAACATGAGAACGCATCTCAATCTGTACTAGTTTATTATGTCATGGGGGGAGGGGGGAGGAGGATTCAAGGTTTAAGAGGAAGCCATGAGGTCTTTTCATTCATTGGACCAAGGGCTAAAACAGTAGAAACCTGCATTCAGTTAATTCACTGGCCATAGATTAATTTAAAAATACATAATGGGGGAGGGGGGAGAGGAAGAGTACAAGAGAAAGAGAAAAGGTAGAGAGAAAAGCCCAATGATGTGTTTGATTATATGAATCCTTCTTCTTGAAGGAGCATGGCAATATGCCACCATAAACTTTAATCTATTGAGCTGCCTGGACAGAGATGAGAGAGTAAGTTCACTAAAATGAGTTCAGTCCATTACCCAGCTACTTTTGCAACTCAGTAATAAACATTCTATATGCAAATTACCTCCAGTGAATGTCCAGAAATTGACGAGTTCCTAGTGTTGTATCTTAACACTAAAAGAAATTGAAAACATTTTTTATGGCTTATATCCATAATGACTTTCTCCAGTGAGAGTGGTGTTTTTATCTGACAGTATATTGTTATTCTTTTTGGGACCTTCTCCTATGCATTGCTAATTTGCCCACTCTCCCCCCCCCCCATCCAAAGCAAAAGGATGACAATGAAAAATAATCTTCGAAAATATATTCACCCCAATAAGTTGTATTAATGACCTCCACAAAACTGAGACAAAATTCCCATTGTTCTTGAAATCTAATTGTTTCAAGAGCAGTGAGAAGAGTTGGAAAAGAATAAAAACCATCTCTTTTGCTGAAATTAAACTCCATTTTTTTTGGTGACGAAAGGACTTGGCTGGACCCCGAGCTCTGCTCTTCACACTGTTAAACTGTCACATTGGAAAACGCTCGGCCGCTTTCTTGTACAAGAGTTTCAGTCTCAGCTTCATGATTCAATTAAACAGAGCAAACAAAGAAAGATTATTATTCTTTGTGCCATTTAAAAACTGAAGGGGACAAAGACGATGGCATTGTTTTTCTGTGGGCTCCACAGAGGCATTAAATGCTCAGTCATGCTTTTAGAATACCCTCTTTCCTGCTAATACTGTTGCCTTTAAAACAGGTTGGCAAAAATCTTCAAAATGCTTCTCTATCTCCCTCCTTCCCTCCCTATTCTTCCTCCTCCTCTTCTTTCTTCTTCGTCTTCCTTTTCTTCTTCTTCTTTTTCTCCCTCACTCTCTCTCTATCTCTCTTTATCTCCTCCTCCTCCTCCTTTTCTTCTTCTTTATCTTCTTCTTCTTCTTCTCCTTCTTTTCCTTTTTCTCCCTCACTTTCTGTCTCTCTTTGTCTCTCTCTGTCTTTGTCTGTCTGTCTGTCTGTCTGTCTCTCTCTCTCTCTCTCTCTCTCTCTCTCTCTCTCTTTCTTTCTCTCTTGTTTTTCTATTCCCTAAAGTTCTGCAAGTACCATGGGTCCCATCTCTCCCCTGCCCCACCCCTCCATTAAGTTTCATGTCTTGAAACTCAAACAATGAGGTCAAGTATTTCTGGCTACCCTCCTTCTTATCAATGTGCCAGACACCCACCAGTGGAGCAAATCCAAAAGCCCACAGTCCCCAAATCTCACAGGTGAAAAGTATCCCAGAGATCATGAAGTCCAAGACGAAGTTGTACACTGAAGGAGAATGCACTTTTTCCTGAGGCAACCTATTCCACCATTGGGCATCTCAAATTTTTAGGAAATGTTTCCTTAAAATTCTCTGATTGCAACTTACACTGTTCTAGATCTGAGTCAGTATCATTAAGAGAACTAATGGTTTTGACTAAGGATGTAGTAACATCACTTAGTCAACTGCACATGTGACTCATATCACTTTTCTCTTCTTTGGAGCTACTGCCAAAGCTCAAGTCTTCATGCATCCTTGTGGTATCAAGTGACCATAGGTATGGCAACATGGAGCTCTTGACCTTCTTGACCATTATCAAATGTAATAACTCTTCCCCATCCTGCTTCTACCCTCCTCATACTGCTACTCTGGGACTAGGACTGAGAGTGTGCCAATGGCCATGAATACAAGAGAAGAAAGTGAAAGATTCAGAGAGAGTGGGAGTGTGGATAGGACTTAATTATCCTGGATAGGAAGTGTGAACCTTAAAAGGTGGAAAGAAAAGGAATAGAACAGGAATCAAGGCACCTCAGATTCCTTCTGTAAGCTATCACAGTCTTAGACTGCAGCTACTTTGGAGCAATCTGGAGTCCACTGTGATTCATGCGGACTAGAGTTATGAGAAAATAATATAGGCAAGGAGGGAAAAAAAGAAAAAGTGATCAGTTTTCTTAATAGAAAAGGGGCTGAAACTAAGATTTGAATGGGTAATTCATTCACTCATGAAAACACATAGTGTTGCTCCTCTTCTTCCTCCTCCTTCTCCTCCTCGTTCTCCTCCTCCTCCTCGTTCTCCTCCTCCTCTTCTTCCTCCTCCTCTTCCTCCTCCTTCTTCTTCTCCCCTTTACCACCATCACCACCATCATCTTCCTCCTTCTCCTCCTCCTGCTCCTGCTGCTGCCGCTCCTGCTTCTACTCCCGTTCCCTTGGAGCGGTCCATCCTGGTGCCTCTTTTGTGAAGCGGAGGCTGAGGATATTCCCGGACTCGCCATGGCGGACGGAAAGCCTAAGGAAGGAGTCAAGACTGAAAACAATGACCACATTAATTTGAAGGTGGCAGGGCAAGATGGGTCGGTGGTGCAATTTAAGATTAAGAGACACACACCACTTAGTAAACTAATGAAAGCCTATTGTGAACGACAGGGTTTGTCAATGAGGCAGATCAGATTCCGATTTGATGGGCAACCAATCAATGAAACAGACACACCTGCACAATTGGAAATGGAGGATGAAGATACAATTGATGTATTCCAGCAGCAGACAGGAGGCATTTACTAAAGAGAACATGCAACTCTACTCCAGAACTGTGCTCCCAAGG
This sequence comes from Antechinus flavipes, assembly GCF_016432865.1. Lineage (NCBI taxonomy): Eukaryota > Metazoa > Chordata > Mammalia > Dasyuromorphia > Dasyuridae > Antechinus > Antechinus flavipes. The sequence goes on from NC_067400.1 coordinate 50,240,633, forward strand.
AAAACAATGCATTCACAATTAGAAAACCAAGATTTGGTTCATCCACATCCTGACTACTGCAGTATAGTTTTCTCTCTTCTTTATCCCTTCCCCCATTCCTATATTGTACATAAAGTAACTGGTGTATGTGCACAAGCATAATGCGTTTTGTTTTTTTTTAACTAAATGGCCGATGGTATGTTTTGATCAACATCAAATGGAGATGGGGAGGGGAAAAAACAAACTGGTTCTGTGAAAATATCCCTTTTCTCCATTAGTGGCATGCTCATTCAACTTTATCTTTATATTCCAGTAAGTTATTTTGCTCTCACTGTTTAACAACAACAACAAAAAAAAACCCACAAAAAAATCCTTGCATACCTTGTTTGATTGGATAATTTCAATGTTTTTCTTTTATCATTGTAAAACCAAGGACGATTTTATAACTTTTTTGTACGTAGCTGTTACATGTAGGGCAATCTCTGTCTCTCAGTAGGGATAAATTACTATAAAAAATTGATCCTAGATAGTTCTCCCTTCAAGTCAAACATCTTGTTGTTTAAATAAACTTCTTGTTTAAAATTAAAAAAAAAGAAAGAAAGAAAGAAAACACATAGTGTTGCCCATAACAGAAGGAAGTAGTCAACTGTAAGAATCAGAGAGAACTCGTTGGTTAACTCAAAGGAAGAGGGATATCGCAAGATACATGTAGCAAAAGGGGATGAACATTTGATACATAATAACTTTTCCTTACAACCATGGATGCGTGGAGCTCATATTGAGCTCAAAAGAGCTGATTGTCAAAATTTCAGAGTAAGCATGTGCACCTTGGAAATAAGCTGTAGAAATAATTGTAGAATTCAGGCTTGATTTATTATCTTGATGATGATCTTGATTTATGAAAGTGATGAAGACAATGTAATCAATTTAAATTAAACTTAAAATGTGTCATTCATGCTGTTTTTTCTTCAGAGAGCTGATTGTTAAACATATACCAAGCAGCCTTCCTACTAATTACTAAGATCAAGTGTTGCCCATTGCCCCTCCCCACTGTCACTACAAGCTACATAATTTGGAAAGTTTCATTCCTGGCTGTGAACTTTTTAGCCATAAAATTTCTCAATGATTGTGAATTGAAGAATCACAATCGGAATGAATAGAATGAACCTCTACACAATGAAATCCTTGAAGCATTTAGACCATTTATTTATAAACAGTGTGAGCTATATAGGGCTCACACTCAATGATTATCAATTGACTCTCCCATATCCAGTATAAGCAGACTCCAACACACCTCTGCCCATAGTAGTAATGCAGATTAAACCTTAAAGTGTGTTTTACATATGTTTTTGGAGAGCCACTTGTTAAACATTTACCAATACATCACTCAGTGATATGAGGACATATATTGTCATTTATGGCATTAATGGCTGATAAACAGTTCCCACCACCATTATCACAGCCTAGAGAATAATGACAATTTAACAGTCGATGGCTATTAAAATAATATTTGATAACATAGTCACCCAAAGATGAAACTAGTACTGGAAATTTTGGATATTGAGCCAAGTTTAATACTGAGTGGAAAGATGGGGGTGGGAACTTTGCCAGTTTGCCTCCAGCTATCTCCTCTCAGAGGACCATATTAACAATTCCCATAGAAGATACCAGATTTCTGCACAGTTACAACTTTACTTTGCTGCTCTGCAGCTGGGAATGGTCTGGATTCCTGGGTGGGCAGGCCAAAGGCCATTGTGACACCAAGTGCCATCATCAGTATACGCTTCTTAGGGAGAAAATTGTTCACCCATGTGACATCGATTCCATCTTCCAGGGCACTCACTAGGCTAGTATTCTGTGCAATGAAAGTAATTTAGTAAATGGTACTCTGGTGTCCCGGACGAGTGAATTCATTTCACACAGGTCAGGAGTTTACTTCCAGAGAACAGTTTACTCCCTGTCAGATCAGGCTTGTATCTAAAAGAAAACTCAATTGTAATATGGAAGACACAGGAACAGCACTTTCATGATACTCCCAGACTTACAGATCTTGTCCGGGATGAGGAAAACTGGCTTGATGACTGTCTGGGAAACTGGAGTAATTCTCAATTTGGGACCTTTGGGAATGTCGGCTCATTCTATAAAAGGCACAGTGAGCATACAGAGGAGATCTGCTGTGGGTGGAAGAAGTGAGCTTCCAGTTTTGCTGACAAGACTGCTGTCAAATTCTGGTCCTCACAAGTATGGCTTAATGACACTTGGTAGTGCTTCAGTCCAGAGTAGGTATCCTCTTAGTCACCATAGACAGCTCCTTTTTCTTAGCCCTTCCTTAATAACCTGTCCATTGAATTCAAGTGACAGAAATTATGCAAAGTTTGGGGTGCAAGGAAAAAAATGGAAAACTCGTTGTCTTGAGGAGAATATTTTAATGGGGAAGGCAATGTATACATACAAAAGAATATGAAAATATGTAAAAATACAAATGAAGATTTACCATATGCATAATACAAAATGAATATAAGGAAATTTGGGGGTGGAAGACCTCAGAAGTTGGGGGGGATGAAAAGGAGGGAGATTAGTTTAATCTTCTTGTAGAAAAGGGCACTTGAACTGAATCTTGAAGGAAACCGAGCATTCCAGGAAGAGATGTAAGAATGTTAATTATAGGGCTGGAGGAAACCAATGCAAAAGAATTGGGAACATGACTGTCCCTGTCTTAAGACAGTTTACTTTCTAACAAGATGATATTGAAGATTTGGATAAATTAAAACTTTAGAACCTGATCCGATTGTACTGAGGAAGAAGTCCAATATATGTCCCCCAGTGACAAAATATCTCTTAGACACTTATATGTGTGTTTTTTAAAAAAATCTTCTTCTCACATATGTGCGTTTGCAATGCAGATATGGAAACATTCTCCCCAGATCTGAAATTAGAATTTGTCCTTTTGGAGTATTCACAATTCATTCTCAAATGTCACCAAATACCAAGCTGAGGCCCACAAAGAGATGTTCACAGCAGATACAAAAAGAACTAGGGAGGGTTCCCTTCTGGACGTCCTGAGCTCATAGTTCAAGCGAGTGAAAGCCAGATTCCAAAATTAGAGGCAAAAGAACGTGCTCAAGGACTTGGCTTCAAGGACCCCATTTTTGTCAGTGGGGGAGCATCATCCTTTCATCAATGCAGCCCAGAAACGTTCAACACCTTCAGAAACAGTCTTACTATGCTGCCTAAGCAAAAAAGATTCATCCCTGGGAAGCCAAACAGATGGGCACCTAGCCAGACTGGTTCTCCAATGACAAATGGCAGATCCATCACCAGGCCTACGCTTGAAGCCTTTCTAGCATTAACACATGCTACAGCCCAGATAAATGGGCTTTCTTGCTATCACACACACACACACACACACACACACACACACACACACCATTCCATCTTCCATTTCTGTGACTGTTCATGCCTGCAATGCTGTCCCCATTCTACCATCTCTCAGAATCCCTCATTTATTTCAAAACTCAGCTTGAGAACTGCTTTCTACATATAGCTTTTCCCAATTTTCCCATCTGCTAGCACTTTCAAAAAAATTATGATTACCTTGTTTCTATTTTACCTTTATTTTATACATATATAAGTATATGTTTTCTCCTCCTATAGAATATAAGTTCCATGAGAGAAGAGACTTCCATTTTTGTTTTTCTCCGATTCCAAGCACAGTCCCTAGAATAAAGTAGTAGTTTATAGAAAGTATGATGGTACAATGAGAAAAGCCCTGGATTTGGCTTCAGAAAGCCTGAGGTCCAGTAGTACCAACTGTAGCACCAGTCTCTGATTTCTCTCCTAGCTTTGAAGCTCTGATCATCTAATACTATGCACATTAAAAAGTAATGCATTAAAGTTATTTTTTTAAAAAAGTAATACATTGCCTTTGAGGTTTCCTAGAATACAATAATTTCAAGCAGGAAAGTGACCTGTATTTTACAAGTAAGAAAAGAGTGACTGGAACCAAGGATCTTTGGTTACTGCCTAAAGAAATAGAATTAAATTTTATCTCCTCTGGATCCTAATTTATTTTTATCCAGTTAAGTGAGATCATAAGGGAATTGATCATTCCTTTTTCATTGAACCAAAATAATACTAATATTGTTATTGCTAGTCAGTCATTTTTCAATCATGTTCCATTCTTTATGACCCCATTTGAGGTTCTCTTGGCAAGGATACTGTAGTAGTTTACCATTTCTCTTTCCATCTCATTTACAGACAAGGAAACTAAGCCAAAAAGAGTTAAATGATTTGTCTAGGATTACATAGCCAGTAAGTGTCTGAGGCCAAGTTTGAACACAGAACTTCCTGACTCCAGGCTCTATCCACTGGACCACCCAGTTGCCCCAATATTAATGTGTCTTCCCTTAGTAAGTTTCGAGCCAATCTTCCTTTGTTAATATGTATGTCAAAAACATTCCTTTTAATCTAATTTTAAGTATCTTAATTTGTTTGTGATCTTTTATTTATAATACAGCCCTCTGAAATCCATTGGCAAGTATCATTTTATATTTAAGAGTTCAAGTTAAAATGTGACCATGTTTTCTCCCCCATTCAATCAGCTCCATTGGTTCTCTATTTGATCTCTAAGATCCAATGCAAAATCCTCTGCTTGCCTTTCAAAGTCTTTTATAACCTGCTCTTCTTCTATCTTTCCAGTCTTCTTCTACCTTACAATACCTCTCCCCCACGCTTGAAATTCTCTCCCTCCTCATCTATTTCTCTTGTCTTCTCTGATTTTCTTCAAATCCCACCTAAAATTTTGCCTTCTACAAGATACTTTTCTTTCTTTTTTTTTAAGCTTTTTATTTTCAAAATATATACATGGATAATTTTCAACATTCATCATTACAAAACTTTGTATTCTAAATTTTTTTCTCTCTCTTCCCCCATCCCTTCCCCTAAACAGCTAGTAATCCAATATATGTTAAACATATGCAATTCTTCTATACATATTTCCACAATCATCATACACAAGAAAAATCAAATCAAAAAGGAAAAAATGAGAAAGAAAATAAAATGCAAGCAAACAACAACAAAAAATGAAAATGCTATGTTGTGATTCCCACTCCGTTCCACAGTACTCTCTCCAAGTGTAGATGACTCTCTTCATCACAAAATCATTGGAAATGGCCTGAATCACCTCATTGTTGAGAAGAGCCACATCCGTCAGAATTGATCATCATATGGTCTTTTTGTTGAAGTGTATAATGATCTCCTGGTTCTGCCCACTTCACTTCACATCAGTTCATGTGAGTCTCTCGAGTCTCTCTGAAATCATCCTGCTGATCATTTCTTATAGAAGAATAATATTCTATAACATTCATATACCATAACTTATTCAGCCATTCCCCAACTGATGGGTACAAGATGCTTTCTTAATGCCCCTTAATAGTAGTCTCTTTGCTCTATTGATTACCTCCAATTTATCCTGCATATATCTTGTATGTACATATTTATTCTCATGTTAGCTCTCTAGATTGTGTGCTTCTTGAGAGAAGATTTTTTACTTTTCTTTTTATTCCTAGTGATTAGGTCCTGGAGTCAAGAAGACCTGAATGCAAATCTGGCCTCAGACACTTAACACTTCCTAGCTATGTGACCCTGGACAGGTCACTTAACTCCAATTGCCTCAGCCAAAAAAAAAAAAAAAAAGTAAGGTATTCCTAATAATTAGCACAAGAAATGCCTTTTGACTGACATTCAATAATAAAATTCTCAGACATAAAGGAGCATTTAATATGATTAGAATGTTGTTATGGTTGAATTGTTTCAGTGGCATGTGACTTTGTGACCCCTTTTGGGGTTTTCTTAGCAGATAATGGAGTATTTTGCTATTTCCTTCTCCAGCCCATTTTACAGGTAAAAAATTAAAGCAAATAGGATTAAGTGACTTGACTAGTGTCACATAGTTAGTAAATTTCTAAGGCCATATTTGAATTCATAAATATGTGTTCCTAATTCCAAACCCAGTATTCCATTTAGCTGCCTTTAAACCTTTATAATTCCATTTCCAACTAAGATTTGTCAACCAGATTCAGAAAGTGTGAAAAAGCAGCAATGGTTGTGTTTTTAAAAACTGCAGCAAGAGAAATGTAGCACATTCTAAGTGTAATTCAATCAGAGGGTGTATGGAGAAGCATTCACACATGTGCGCGCGCGCACACACACACACAGATACACACATATTTGTGTGAGTTTGTTCAAAGATTCCTAGATATCAGATTCCAAGTTCCTTCTCTCCTTCTCTTTTAAATTGCTTCATGGAGGCTTCTATGAAACTGGATCAATCCTCCGGCTACATCTGTACCATGAACCCACCTGTCAAAATTTTCCTGCCAAGAAAAATCCTTGAGATTTCTGACAATGTTCGAGGGTACTTCTTCTAGCATTTAAGTAAATGCAAAACCCATTTCTATACACAACTTTTTTCCTTTTTCTTCTTGACAAGTATTTCTTTACCTCTAACATGCTCTTCAGTATTCTGCTTTTCCCTAACTGATCCTGCTCCGTTCTCTTCAGAATATATCTTCTGGACAATACTTGCCAATTCTCTTAATCAAATTCCCTCTGCTCTAGAAATAATATTCTGTCTTTCAGGCAACAGATGACCAAATATTCTTGGTGTTCCTCTGGCCCTTTTTAGGAAAGGCTACCTTCATGAAGATAATTCTCTAAGGTGATCTATTAATTGTTTTTAGTTGAAAGTTGCATATTTTAGGCCAAAGATCCAGATTTTTAGAGAAAGAAGGGAGCCTTGGGATTATCTCTCTAAGCAATCCCAATTTTGAGAAAGGGTACAGTTTACAAGAAGTGACAGGTTATAAGAGACAAAAGAATTGTGCTTATTTCTCTACCTCCTAGTCTTTAAGATGAAGGATTGTAAATAAACAATAACAATGATATGGGGAAACAAAAATTTGAACATTGCCTTCTTCTATTAGCATGAGTTATTTAAAGCGTATAAGTTCATTGGGAAGGTGCTTGTCCCTCTAGTAAGTCCTTATTAATTTCCTTTCTGGAGGAATTCAAGACCTCAGAGTGGTATCATAAGGCAGAGATGTCTATGTGCATCTCTGGACTCTTAGAAAGACAGAAGAAAGTTGTATTGGTTATTTATGGACTGCTATGAGTCCTTTGTGTTTTAAGTATTCTGTCCGTGGGATGATTGAAAAGTTTTTTCTATAACCACTATTTATTATCTTGAGTATTGGTAGAGATTCTGGATACCATTTTGACCCCCATCCATGGAGACTCAGTCATGAGCTATGAGTTTCCCAGAGGGAATTGCAGAAGGCAGCAAAGAGATATGATTCAGGGAACAATCTTTACAACTGGATCAAATTGGGTAAATCCCACAGCTTGTGGTTCAGACCATGGGTTATAAACATTTCATATATGTGCTTCTTATTTCAACCCTTCAAGGACCCATGAGTTCATCCATGTTGACACTTTGCTTCAAGATACATCAAAAACCATCCATACTTTAGTAGATAGTCATAATGAATTGATGTGGACTAAAAAATTAACAAATAATCACCTAGCAGTCAAAATTCTGCCAATGAGCTGGGCTAGTTTTCCAGCCAATGGCCTGAGGTCCATTCCAGCTTGATTGAATCTGCCATAGTTTGTGCTTTGTTGGGTCTAGCCTTTGAAAACTAAATTACCTTTTAAAACTCATGATGGAATTGATTCAATAAACGATCCACATGATTAAGAACTAGAAAAATGAAGGCGTAGAATCCCAGCTTTGTCATGCAATTCCTATATGACCTTGAGAGGTTAATAAAGTAAAGCACTTGACTAACCTTTATAAACCTTGGTTTTCCCATCTATAAAATTAAGGAATTGTATAAGGTCCTTTCCAGTGTTATATCCTGCTTTCTATGATCCCATGAATTTTAAATTTCCAAATTTAGACTTGTGGTTTTTGAAGAGAAAAACATTTTTAAGTTGAAAAATCACTTTGGAATTCCTATGGAATAAAGACAAGTGACCCAAAACCTGGCCTAGAAAAATCCTTGGTTTTAAATTAATAAGCTCTTTTATTCATATGGCATATCTAAACAACCTTCAATATCTTGAATCTCTTGTTCTGAGGTTGTAAATATGCTTTAATTGAAAAAAGTCATTAGAATACTCATTAGTAAGGAAAAAGATTTGAAAAATGTTTCTATTATCCTGAGGATTTCGTGTTTTTCCAGCCTTCTGCTGAGTCTCATCCCAATTTTTCTTGCTTAGAGAGCAGAAATGCTAATGAAGTGAGCTCTCTTTAAAGCTCACCTTTTAAGCCAGTTGGTTGTGAATAAAGGCCAGAGAAGCACAAAATCTGAAGACTGGTTTCTGGTGCCATGTTTTGAAAATATCTCACTCCAAAATAAAGACAAACACCCACTCAAAACCAAGACAAAGCTTCTAAAATGGGAATCAATTGCTTTGCTTCAAAATAGACACTATCACTTGGGATTTTTTTCCCCCTTTCTGTATTATCAGCTGGTTGTTACAATTTCAGATACAAAACCAATTTGTGGATAAAAGCATAACTGCCACACTTACATTTTGTGAGATGAGAAGTATCTTGTAGGCCCCAAGTTACTGCAGAATGTTGAACTCTGGGTCACAAATAACAGGTTTCATCCCATTACAAGAATTCTCTCACGGGGTTACACAGGATGTGGATTGAAATATTATGTTATCAAGATATTTCTGGCTTGTTACTTTATAAATCTATCAAGGGTACTAATCCTCATGTGCCCCCTTCTAGGGAGGTAGTAAAAAATCAAAATATGCTTATTTTTCAATTGGACAAGCCTTCCCCTCAATCCTTTCCTGCCTTTGAAATGAGAAACATAATTCTACTAGTATTTAATCAGTTTGGTATCTAATCAATCAATTTCCTAGCACCTAAGGATTCTATAGCAGACGATTACTTGAGGCTCGGAGGAATATTGGGGAAAATTAGATCACAGACTCATGGACTTAGTGCTGAGAAGGAATTAAAAGGCCATTTGAATCAAACCACTCAGGATCACAGAGATAGTACCAAAGGCAGGATTTGTAGCCAGGTCCTCTGATTCCAGAGCCATGTTTGTTTGTTTGTTTGTTTTTTCCACTACACCAAATTACCTCCTATTTTTTCCCCTTTAATAAACTTTTATTAAGTTCCTATTATAAACAGAGCATTGTGCTAAGCCCTGGAGAGAAAGAGAGAAAAAAAATTACTTAAGAAACAACTCTTCCTTTATGGAGCTTACATTCTATTAGGAATAAACCAGTGGAAACCCAAAATATGATATGATCATCTCATTTTTTACAGGAAGCCTTTCCAACTCCTCTTAATTAATTCTTAAATCCATTCTTCTCTTATTTGTTTCCTATTTATCTTGTATACTATTTGTTTGTTCATATGTATTTGTTTGGCACTTTCCCAATTAGAAGATAAACTCCTTAAAGACAAAACTTATCTCTGGAAAGACTTATATGAACTGATGCTGAGTAAAATGAGCAGGCCAGGAGATCATTATATACTTCAGCAACAATACTATATGATGATCAATTCTGATGGACATGGCCATCTTCAGCAAGGAGATGAACCAAATCAGTTCCAATGGAGTAGTAATGAACTGAACCAGCTACACCCAGTGAAAGAACTCAGGGAGATGACTAAGAACCATTACATCGAATTCCCAGTCCCTATATTTTTGTCTGCCTGCATTTTTGATTTCCTTCATAGGCTAATTGTACAATATTTCAGAGTCTGATTCTTGTTGTACAGCAAAATAACGGTTTGCCATGTATACTTATTTTGTATTTAATTTATACTTTAATATATTTAACATGTATTGGTCAACCTGCCATCTGAGGAAAGGGGTGGGGGGAAGGAGGGGAAAAATTGGAACAAAAGGTTTGGCAATTGTCCATGCTGTAAAATTACCTATGCATATAACTTGTAAATAAAAAGCTATTTAAAAAAAAAAGTGAGAATAGCATTAAAACTGTGCACACACACAAAAAAAGACAAGACCTATCTTTTGCCTCTTTTTGCATCCCCAATCTCATCAAAGTGCTTGTATATTATATAATGTACATTGACTAACTGATTATTAAGTGCATTAGAGAAATGCAAAACAAAAAAGCTTTATGAGGTCAAAGGATAAAGGTCATTACCAATCAGCATAAGGAAGTCTTCACAGTAAGAGAAGAATCTGAGTTGTCTTTAAAAGAACAGGTGTAGAGGAGAGAGAATATTACGCAGAGTTTCTCAAGGTTGGAAGGAGTTTCTCAAGGTCAATTCACATCTGACCAAGAATCTCTACAGAACATTGATGGACAGTCTTTACTTAATGACCTCCAATGAGGGAGGTGCCCACCACTATCTGAATATTATTCATTATACTTGATAAAAATAATTTTTGGGAAATATTTCCTCATGTAAGGCTTAAACTGGTGTCTATGAAAGTTTCAACCTTTATTCCTGGCTTTCTTCCCTGGGACAAACAGAACCAATTTAATCCCTCTTCCAGGTAACAGACTTTTCAAATATTTGAAAATGGTCCTCATGTCCTCCCGAAATTGTCTCTTCTCCAGGCTAGCCATTCCCATTTGTTTCATCTGATTCTCACATGACATGGAATCAAGGCCCTTTACTATTTAGCTTGCTCTTCAGACAATGTGGCTCCTGGAATGAAGACACTCATCTAGATATAATCTGATTCCTTATTCTTAAAAGGTATGACTCTTAAATTTAGTCCAAGATCACATCTGTTACCTTGGCTGCCATATCATATTGAGCTTGTGGTCAACTAAAACTCTCAATCTTTTATAATCTATCTAGCCATAGATTGATTTTTTGAACTGAAATGTAAAACTTTACATTTATCCCTATTAAATTTTATTTTCTTAGATTCAGCTCAATGTCCTAGCCAGGAGACTATGTATGGACATTTTTGCAACTATGTATGGACAAACAATGCTCAATCTCTCTGAATTATAACTCTCGTCCAGCACAAATAAAATTGCAGAGACAAGATATCACAGATTGTGCTCTAGAGATGATATGTGAGGAGAAAGAGGTATTTTAGTTTGGAAAAAGAATAAAGTGTAGGGATGGAGAGTAATATCAGATAAGACTATAAATGTAAAACGTACCTAATTACTGAGGGCTTGAATATTAGGTAAAAGAATTACCGCATAGTTCCTGCTCAAGAGAACTTGGAAGCCAATTGGAGAATTAAGTCGAACCAACAGAAAATAATGAAAGATGGTGTCCAATCTAGTGTCAAATCACGTAGTAAAGACTGCTAAAGGCATGGAGAGTTGAAAATGAAAGTTTTGAGCTGAAATAGCATAGCCTGATTGAGTCAATATGGAGTGGAATCACAAAGCTGGAGCTAGAAGCAACCCCCAAGATCATCTCATCAAATTCCTCGTTATAGAAGGTAGTAAAGCCCAAAGCTCTTCTGTTCTCACAATCTGTCCTTTTAATCTTCTTGCCCCTTAATCCTTTCCACATATTCTATGATCCAGCTACATTGACCTCTTTCCTTCTCCTCCTTTCCTGACAGCCCTCCATTTCTCACTTCTGTGTCTTTGCATTAATTGGAATATTCTTCCTTATTCCTGAAATGCCTTCCTTCCTCATCTCTTCCTTTAAGTTTACCTTGCTTTTTTCAAGACTCAGCTCAAATCCCAACTTCTTCAGATCTTTCCTGCTACCCTCACTCCCATCCTAGCTTCTTCTTTTTGTGATTATTTCTTCTCCCAGTTCTTTATTTTGGTATATACATAACTATTTATACAGAAGCTAGATGGTGCAGGGGATGGAACATTCAGCATGAAACAAGAAAGATTTATGTTCCCAAGTTCAAATCTGACTTCAGTTACTTAGTAGCTGCATGACCCTGGAAAAAAGAGTTTTCCCTGTTTGCTTCAGTTCCTCATCTGTTAAATAAGCTGGAGAAGGAAATGGCAAACCACTCTAATATCTCTTCCAAAAAAAAAAAAAAACAAATGGAATCACAGAATGTCTGACATGACTGACAGATGACTGAACAACGAAGTTATTTACATTTAGTCCTCCATTAAAATCAGAGTTCCCTGAGCACAGGGGCTCTTTTGGGCTTTCTTCATGTCCCCAAGCCTTAGCATGGTTTCTGATACATAGTAAGCCTTTAACAAATGCTATTCGGCCAATTGAGTGAAGTAACTGACCCAAAGTCAAAGTAACTATTTAATGGTGAAATTGGATTAGAATCCAAGTGTTTCAACTCTCAGACAAGTGGGTTTTTTTTACATAATATCTTACTGCTTCTAGATAAGAAGGAAAACAATTAAGAAAGCTAAGGCTTAATGAAGGACGTAGGATTTGATCCAAGAAAGTCCTTCCCAGAAAGCTCAATATGGATGGTTGAGACGGCTCACTGTAGTTCCATAGAAAGCCACATGATATGGTTTTAAAAAAAAAGTAAAAAGAAGATGAAATTTGGAGATAGAAGACGTTGGTTCCTATTCTACCTCTACAATTTACTAGCTGTGTCATTCTGAACACATCATTTCACCTCTGGACCTCAGTTCCTCCTATGGAAAATGAGAGAGTTGTATTAGCCAATTGTCCTTTGTTCATTGATCATTCTCCATTGTCCCTTTGAGCTGTATATTTAAACGCATGTCTGTGGCAGGTCTCTCAATATTATATTTGAAAATAGGTCATTTGTGGACTTTGGCATCAAGAGATTTATGAAGTCATATAGATGGGGCTGGGCATGTTTTCTTTGCCACCCTGGGAGAACACCAAGTGTATACCCTTCCAATTTCTCTCAGGTCTCAGGACAAGTGCCAAAGTCTGCAGTTTTTCCCATTGCCAGTCATTGACTTGTGTTACCCATAGTCTCTGTGTGATCAAAGATTTAAGTGGAAGAGAGGGTGAATGGAATAGAAAGAGTATATAGCAGGCTCAGTGAAGCACTTTGCTTTACTTTGCTAGACCCAGACCCTAACCCTAATTTTTTCATAGAGCTAGATCCAAGAAAAAAAGTCCTAGGTAGATAGGGAATGTTCCTATTCAAGATCAGCCCTTAAGGCAGCTGGGTGGTGCAGTGGATAGAGCACCAGCCCTGAAGTCAGGAAGACTTCAAATCTTTCCTCAGACACTTAACACTCCCTAGCTGCCTCAGCAAAAAAAAGAAGAAGAAGAAGAAGAAGAAGAAGAAGAAGAAGAAGAAGAAGAAGAAGAAGAAGAAGAAGAAGAAGAGGAAGAAGAAGAGGAAGAAGAAGAAGAAGAAGAAGAGGAAGAAGAAGAAGAGGAAGAAGAAGAATAAGAAGAAGAAGAAGAAGAAGAAGAAGAAGAAGAAGAAGAGGAAGAGGAAGAGGAAGAAGAAGAGGAAGAAGAAGAAGAAGAGAAGAAGAAGAAGAAGAAGAAGAAGAAGAAGAAGAAGAAGAAGAAGAAGAAAAAGAAGAAATCAGCCCTTGAGAAAAAGTGAAACAATAAAAAATTTGTCACCCAAAAACCAAGAGAATTAATGTTAGAAAAGAGCTTTGTTTCATACAGGAGTAAGTTGAAGCCAGGGGAATGAAGCTCAAGGTCATGGCAAAGCCATGTGGAGTTTCCCAGGAAGGATTTTCCTTAAGTCAAATTCAGCCTTCTTCATGAAGTTTTGGTTTCCATCATTAATTTCTCCCTAATTTAAAGCAGTGAAATATTGTGCAAAATATACTTGTCAGAGAATCAGAACATCTGTGTTCTAATCTTAATTCCACCATTAAATAGCTTATTTAACCTTGGACAAATTTCTTCACTCTATCTATCTATGAGACCAGAATCTAAACCTGCTAAGTTGTTGATTCAGTGCTCTATTTCCCTACCAAGAACTAGTCCTGTATTCCACTACCACTGCTATCTGATCCCTATTTGTTGTCCTATGTGTTCAGGGAGGACTAGCACCTCTGTGAGGGATTGAAGAACATTTGGTGGCCTTTGGTGTCCACCTGACACTCAACTCTCACCTGTGGCTATAAAAAGCTGTAACCTGTGCAGCAGTCACACCTCAAGAAAACCATCTCAGCAGATGAGCTAAATAAATTTGAGAATAACTAATGGGCTTCAAACCTATTGCTGAATTAGGAGATGCCTACTTCCAAGCATGACTTCTCCTGCTAGAATAGGTGGTTGAGAATAATTCATCTCAATGACCCTAAAGGCAGCTAAAGTAGGTGCTTTAGAGCCCTTAGAGCTTGGTCAGATATCAATGATGACAAAGTTATCCACTGCATCTCAGGCCAGTTTGTCTTGTCACTGGATTTTGATGATTCAGGAAGAGAGGCTGAATATTTTGTATAAATCTGCCTCATTTAAATCCAACTCTCATTCAAGATATCTCTGGTCCTCTTCAAAAATGAAGGATGAAAACAAATGAAGCTAGGTGAAGCTGGCAGGGTCCCTATTCTTACCTTTCTTGTAAATATCTACCAGAAATGATAGCTGTTTTCCAGCTAGCACCAACCTCACTTATCTCCCAATTTTCTGACAAGAGTGAACACTATGCCCACTGTCAAGTTCTCAAGGAAGCATTCTAAGCTTTTCCAGATCAGAACCAAAATCATAACTTTTTATTTTAGTCTGTGGCCCAAATTAAAGCATATGGTTTTCAAAACTGAAGGAAATAGCTTCTAGTTTAAAGTGATATTAAAACTGTGAAGAGCTAAATCTGTTTTAATCAATTAACTGCTTACTGTTGCTTACTGTCATTCTTTAACAGTGTAACATGGTTCTTTAGAAGACATAAGAATAGATAATAACAGTAATAACTAATGTAGATTGAGCAGGCACAATAGTGAACCCAAAATTCACATAAATTTGACTTATGGCTCTGAAAATATCTCTCATAGAATCATAAAAATTAAGATTTAGAAATGAACTGAGAAGTAAGAGTCCCTAGTATGACAAAGAAAATTGATTACCTATTACTGTAAGCAACCTATAGCCATGGAAAATATCAGCTTCCTTCTGCCATATTGCTTTCATATCATGTATGAAATGAATCATGTTGAGCTTTTAGTTCACTGACTTTCTTAAATTCTGTCCCCATGAACTATTGTCTAATCACATTACCCTCATCTTGGACTTATACAGTTGACTTTTTCAACTCAAGGACAAAATATTATGTATATTCCTATAAATTTCTTCTTACAGAAGTTGACCGAAGATTCTCAAGGATTGACACACGACTTCATTGTTTCAAAAATTAAGAAGGAAGATCCCAGTCTTTTCAAATGATATGATTTGGACAAAATAAATACATCTTTCTCTTAAAGGAATTTTGCCTCTAGATACTCTTTTTTTTCTGGCTCAGAGAAACAATTATCTATTTCTAGGCATTTATAATCTGAGAGAAAAGATGGTAGAATGGACAGAGCATTGGTCTTAAAGTCAAGAAGACCTGGGTTCAGGTGCTGTCTCTGGCTGTGAGACCCCAGGCAAATCATTTAACCTTTCAATGTTCTGGAACACTTTTCTAAGAATATAAGTTGCAGGAAGGTGTGCCAACCTGCATTAATAGAGAGAATTTCCTCATCTTGGAGTTCTCTGCTCCAATGAAAGAACACATCCAGACCAAAACACAATCTAATGCATTAATAACTATCATATAAAGTCATATAGAAGGAATGTCAAATGAATGTTGGTGACAATAAAAATTAGAGGCTTAATGGAGACAATTGAGAAGAGAAAGAGAAAGACAGAAAGAGAGACAAAGTGAGAGAGGCAGAGACAGAGGAGAGACAGAGCCAGAGAAAAAAGAGACAGAGACAGAGAGACAGACAGAGAGAGAGAGAGAGAGAGAGAGAGAGAGAGAGAGAATAAAATGACATCTAGTCTAGATCCCTCTTTTGATAAATAGGGAAACTAAGAGACAGAGAAGATAAGGTAAAGTCAAAAAGCCAGTCAATGACTGGACCAAGAGAAAAGCAGATTTCTTGACTTCATAACAACAATCAGTTCAAAAGCAGTTATTGAATATCTACCTTTCCATATTATAAATTCCTCAACGACACTGAGGATATGAGAAAAATGAAACAATCCCTGCCCTCAAAGAGGAGCATCTATCAAAAGAGTCTATCAGGAGACTCAATAAAAACATATATAAATACATACAAAATAAAACCCAGGTATTTTCTGACAGATACTTTAAAAATGGTGAGGCTGGGGTACAGAAGGAGGAGGGAGGAATCAGGACAAGCTTCACCTAGAAGGCAGGACTTACCTGAGCTGAGTTTTAAGGAAAATTAAGTATTCTAAGGTGAAGGGGAGAAAGGAAAGCATTGGGGGTATAGAATGAAAAGCTACCTCTCCCTAAAAAACAGATCACATTTCACTACAACGATTCCTCCCCACATCCCACTTTCTGGCTGCAAATGGCAAAACCTCTTAAGTGGGCAGCGACTTGTTAAGAGCATTGAAGGGGGCCAGGCCGCAGTTTATCTCCAGCCTTACACACTGAGTGCTCAGCTTAAGGATCCTTCTCAGAAGGGTCAATAGGAGAAGGGGCTCTTAATCTTAAAAAAAAAAAAAATGTCTACAGACAAGAGCTTGATCACTCCAGTGAAAACCTTAAAAAGGGGTTTTAAAGCCTAAAATAACTCTGGGTAGGAGTGGAGGAAGAATGAGTGAGCCATAATCAAAGAGAAACAGCCCAAAAGAATGAAGATCTTTGCTGGGGAAGGAGTCTTCAGTAGTAACAAACTCTGGTTTCCAGGATTTAACTGGAAAAAAGGCACCAACATCAAAACCACGATATTAAAAAAGCTGATGTCCCATGCATGGGGACATACTGATCTATATAGGTGATGAGAACAGAGGCTCAGAATAAAAATAATTGCCTTCCTGCCACATGGAAGGATCTGACATAAGCCCTAGAAAGAAGCACAAAATGCCTTGAGGAAGAAAATGAGGGAAACTAATGCCAAAGAAGTGATAGGAGGAATCAATCCTTCCTGTTCTCCTCCACTAATCAAACTCACTACTAATCTAATATACATATAGATAAGCTAGAAAAGCAAGAAAGCATGACAAAAATAGCCAGGGGAATGGGTAGATTTCAGTGAAGAGGAACTTTTGATATTGTGTCAATTAGCATTCATTAAGCACCTACTGAATACCAAGCCTTGATCTAAGCACTAGAGATCTAAAGAAAGGCAACAGACAATTCTTATTCTCAAGGATCTCACAGTTTAATGGAGGAGACAGCATGCAAAAAGCTATGTGCCAATAAAATATGTTCTGGAATAAATTAAGGGTATTCTAGAGCTCTAGCCTTGAGTTCTTATTCTGACATCTACCATAAGTCCTTTAAACCACTCT
Source organism: Antechinus flavipes (assembly GCF_016432865.1). Lineage (NCBI taxonomy): Eukaryota > Metazoa > Chordata > Mammalia > Dasyuromorphia > Dasyuridae > Antechinus > Antechinus flavipes. The sequence continues at coordinate 50,258,004 of NC_067400.1, forward strand.
GTGTCTTAATTTCATCATATGTAAAATGTTGATGAGAAGACATAACTTCTTTCATAGAGTTATTATGAGGATGAAAAAATATTGCTCCCCAAAGATGGTGAGTGAATCAGCCTCCTAAGCAAAAAATAATAATTTTTCCTGAAGTCTAGACATAAAGGCTTTGATAAAAGCCTTTTTTAAAAAAGGCTTTGGTAGGGTTAACCCCTCAAGTACCAAGATAGAGCATCCCACCACCAAGTCCAAGGCATCAAAGAGAAATAGAGTTAGGAACATTCAAAAATGTCAAGAAACTAGCTAGAAACTTAAAACAGTCCACAAGTCCATACTTGTAGGCTGAGACAATGTATCTGTGCTGTGTCCCACTCATTTCCTCAGTCATGATCTCTCTTAATTATTGGGACTGGACCTGTTATTTCAGGGCTTGGGAAACTCCTTCAACCAATGGATATCAGCATATAGTCTTAGAGAGCTCTCCGTACAATAGAGAGAGTAACTGAATTGCTATAGACATTCGGTGTCAGAAGCTGCACCTGAATCCAAGCCCTCTTGACTTTGATGCCAGATCTCTAATGATGACACGCTTTCTCTCATCATCAAACATTTATTGACTGTCTACAATACGTCCAGAAATGTCTAGGATATGAGAAAAGCAAACAATCATTGTCTTCGTGTTTGGCAATCCTTTCACTGATCTCTATGCAACCCATTGTGGTAAAATGTGGTAAAATGTGGTTTAAAAAAATAATCTTGGACAACCTTGAGGGTTATTGCTTCTAGGACTAAGGAGGTTCCATTGACCTCTGCTCTGATCAGGCTATTATGCCTAGAATGTTATGGGTTTTTCTGGGCACTAGTTTAAGAAGAGCATTGATAACTTGAAAAGACAACCAGAAGGATGAAAAGCCTTGAGTCCATGCCATGTGAAAAGTTCGTGAAGGGACTAGGGATTTTTAAAGAGAAAAGAAAAATCAGGGAGGACATGATACCTGTATTTGAAGGTCTGTCATGGGAAGAAGGATTTAGATTTATGCTTTTTGGCCCCAGAGATTCCCCCCCCCAAAAAAAGGGGGGGGTTGCAAAAAATATAAACTTAAGTTTGATGTTAAGAAAACATTCTAAAAGTCAAAGCCCAGAATGGACTACATTCATCAGCTGTACTAGGATGCATTTCATATACATTATCTCATTTGAGTTTCATAACAATTCTGGGAAGTAGGTGCTATTGCTAATTCCATTTTACAAATAAGGAAACTGAGGGTCAGGGAGATTAAGTAATGTGATGTAAAGTGACGTCCAGGGTCATACAACTAGTAAGTAATCTAAGGTGAGATTTCACTAAGTGTATTCTTGGTTTCATCTACAGAATTCTATCTTCTATGTTAAAGCTTCTTAAACTGTGGGTCGCAACCTCATATGGAATCTGGCAATTGAATGTGGGGTTGAAAAATTGTGATTTATTTATCAGTAAATGTTTGAGTTATATCCCTATTTTTTATTTTTATTTTTTAAAATAATAATAGCTTTTTATTTTTCAAAATATATGCAAAGATAGCTTTAAACATTGACCCTTGCAAATTCTAGTGTTCCAAATTGTTCTCCCTTCCTCTCCCTCACCCCCTCTCTTCTAGACAGCAAGTAATCCAGTATGTTAAACATGCTCAATTCTTCCACATTTCCACATTATATTTCCACATTTATCATGCTGTGCAAGAAAAATCAGATCAAAAGGCGGGGGGAGGATGAGAAAAAAAAAAAAACAAGCAAAAACAACAATAGCAAAAGGGAAAAATACTATTCTTTGATCCACATTCAATCTCTATAGTCCTTGCTTTGTATATGAATGGCTCTTTCCATCACAAGTCTATTGGAATTGCCTTGAAACACTTCATTGTTGAAAAGAAACAAGTCCATCACAGCTGATCATCACATAATCTTGTTATTGCTGTGTATAATGTTCTCTTTTTATCTCTATTTTTAAAATTGTATTTCATTTTTACAAATACATACATAGTTTTCAGCATTCACTTTTGCAAAACTTTGTGTTGCAAATTTTCCTCCTTTCCTCCCCATAAATTCCCCCCAGACAGCAAGCAATCTGATATAAGTTAAACAGGATCAATTCTTCTAAACATATTTCCATATTTGTCATTCTGCACAAGAAAAATCAGATCAAAATGTATCCCTATTTTATATACCTGTATACCCAGGGCTGCATAAAAATTTCTCAGAGGAAAAGGAATCAAGAATGTTTTGAAAAAGTTCAAGAAGCCACATTCTCTCTAAAAGGTGGCGATCTTTAATTTGGGAGCTATAGAAACAAATGACACAAAATTTGTTTTGATAAATGTTGATTTTTTTTCATCTTTGTCTACTGATATTTCAGCACATTCAACATATATCTTGTTGTCTATGGAACTTGATTATTTTATTTGAAAAAACGTTTGAGAGGATAGTATGAAATATATCCTTCAAAATGAGTACTAAGACTTGAATCTCTTGTTATAAACTTCACCAGCTGACTCCCTTGAAACTGTGATAATTATCCTAACAAAATCCCCCTCATTCATAGAAGCTCTTCAAGCTATGATGACCATTATGTCGAAGAAAGCACACAGGTCCCATTGCTAGCATCAAAGCAGCTAGATGGCACAGTGGACAGAGCAATAGCCCTGGAGTCAGGAAATCCATCAAATCTGATCTCAGACATTTAACACTTACTACTTATAGTGTTATATATACTTATACTGGGCACTTCACTTAGCCTCAATTGCCTCTTAAAATCAAATAAAATTGCTAGCATTTATATAGCACTTAAAGGTTTGCAAAAGTTTTACAATTCATTATCTCCATTAATCCTCACAGCAAACCTGTGCGATAGGTACTGTTATTAGCTCCATTTTACAGACAAGGAAACTAAGGCTGAAAAAGTTTAAGTGACTTACCCATTAAACAGAATTTGAACTCGTCTTTGACTCCAAGTCCAATACTTTATCTACTATACCACCTAAATGCCCTAAAACTCTAAAATCCTCTAAAATATTTGAAATTTTGTGATGCCATCTATTAAATACCCAGCAATTTCTGTTCCAAGTCATTTTTCCATGTCTTTCACCTAAATTTTTCATCTTGCTCAGCAGATGACCCTTCCTCTTACTTTACTGAGAAAAGTAGGGTCTTTGCCTAGGGTCACACAGCCAAGATGTGACAGAGTTCTTCCTAGATCGGAGGCCAGTTTTCTATCCACTATATACCTCTTATTGAGGCTTCTGGGTAATTGAATAATTAATGGTGTCTGTGTTAATAACAGGCCAGTATAGACTCAAAATATAAAATGCCATTAGCAAAGAGGTAAGAACTGAATAAGCAGAATCCTTGTCAGTACACAACAAATTTAGAGTAAATTAGGTGAGAAAAAATAGTGAGAAAATAGTGGGGCATTCACTCCCCCAGTTTTGTCTCTGGTCACCTCAAAACTTTTCAGTTTCTCCTTTCCAGTCGTCTCACAGGAATTTCTTTCTAAGTCTGGATTAGTTGTGTCTTCAAACCCAGTCCTGAAAGCCATTTGCTAAATTTTTATTGAAAGCATTTATGCCTCTGTAATCTGCAAATGCTACAAATCAAGATTTGATTTATTGTTTTGTTGATTGTCTAAACTTAAGAAAATGATGTAAAAAATAATAATACTGATTAAACATAAAAGTGTTTCCTGTGAACAATTTTTTTTTTCTGGAGAGCCATTTACCAGCACACCATATTCTGAATCCTTCAATTGACATTCTTGACTCTGTTGCCTCATGTAAAATCTTTGGTTATGTATCCCCTCGTTCTATCACCTTCAATTCTGGTTGTCCATTAGCTTCTATTTCTCTGCCTACAAACATGCTCAGTCTCCTTGCTGTCTTTTTTTCCAAGGTTCTTTTTACCCCACTGCTCTCCCAAGTTAATATCTTCCTTCTTCCTTTGACCATTAAAATGACCAAAGAGTAGTCTTTCTACTCACACCTTCAACTTCTTGATCACCTACTCATCCTGTTACTTGTCAACATCCTGCAAACAGATCTCTGCCTCCATCACTTCACCAAAAGGGGGACCAAATAAGTTGCTTAATGATCAATTTATTTAATGGCATTTGCTCAAAATTATAGTAAGAAATATTTTATTATATTTGACAGAATGAGTTCATTACTATGGAAGATTTTCTTTATATCTGGGATGCTATATTTTTTATATGTATATATATGTATGTATTAGAGCTATTACATGTTTGTCAGATATATATTAGCTTTCATTAAGAGTATACCTGCAAAACTAGGCATTGACCCACACTTAACACCATACACCAAGATAAGGTCAAAATGGGTTCATGACCTAGGCATAAAGAATGAGATTATAAATAAATTGGAAAAATATAAGATAGTTTACCTCTCAGACCTGTGGAAGAGGAAGGAATTTATGACCAAAGAAGAACTAGAGATCACTATTGACCACAAAATAGAAAATTTTGATTATATCAAATTGAAAAGTTTTTGTACAAACAAAACAAATGCAGACAAGATTAGAAGGGAAACAATAAACTGGGAAAACATTTTTACAGTCAAAGGTTCTGATAAAGGCCTCATTTCCAAAATATATAGAGAATTGACTCTAATTTATAAGAAATCAAGCCATTCTCCAATTGATAAATGGTCAAAGGATAAGAACAGACAATTCTCAGACGAAGAAATTGAAACTATTTATAGACATATGAAAATATGCTCCAAATCATTATTAGTCAGAGAAATGCAAACTAAGACAACTCTGAGATACCACTACATACTTGTCAGATTGGCTAGAATGACAGGGAAAGATAATGTGGAATGTTGGAGGGGATGTGGGAAAACAGGGACACTGATACATTGTTGGTGGAATTGTGAACACATCCAGCCATTCTGGAGAGCGATTTGGAACTATGCTCAAAAAGTTATCAAACTGTGCATATCCTTTGATCCAACAGTGTTTCTACTGGGCTTATACACCAAAGAGATACTAAAGAAAGGAAAGGGACCTGTATGTGCCAAAATGTTTATGGCAGCCCTGTTTGTAGTGGCTAGAAACTGGAAAATGAATGGATGCCCATCAATTGGAGAATGGCTGAATAAATTATGGCATATGAATTTTATGGAATATTATTGTTCTGTAAGAAATGACCAGCAGGATGAAGACAGAGAGGACTGGCGAGACTTACATGAACTGATGCTAAGTAAATTGAGCAGAACCAGGAGATCATTATATACCTCAACAATGATACTGTATGAGGATGTATTCTGATGGAAGTGGATCTCTTCGACAAAAAGAGTTAATTCAATTTCAATTGATCAAAGATGGACAGAAGCAGCTACACCCAAAGAAAGGACACTGGGAAATGAATATAAACTGCTTGCCTTTTTGTTTTTATTCCCGGGTTATTTATACCTTCTGAATCCAACTCTTCCTATGCAACAAGAGAACTGTTTGGTTCTGCAAACATATATTGTATCTAGGATATACTGTAACCTATTTAACATGTATAGGACTGCTTGCCATCTGGGGGAGGGGGTGGAGGGAGGGAAGGGAAAAATCAAGTGCAAAGGATACTGTTGTAAAAAATTACCCTGGCATGGGTTCTGTCAAAAAGTTATTTAAAAAAAAAAAAAAAAAGAGTATACCTGCAACCTATAAGAAGAAACCCAGAATTTTACCCCTAAGAGGAAATATTCAAGCAGAATCCAAGGCAAAAGTCTAGATGATGATTTGTTTTTGCCAGATTTGAGATTTCACGGATCTGGGCAGCTCAGATGGAAGAATTTCTTCTAGATCCAATCCATCCATTTTCTACTTATGGGACCTGCCCAGGTCATACAGACAATATTTGTCATGAACTGTATTTGAACCCAGACGATCCTAACTCCAAAGCCAGTTTTATACTTTCGCTATTAGTCTGTCATATTATATCATTGTTAGAGAATTAGGGAATAGGGGATAGACCTGAACTAGCATGAGTAGTTCCTGGGTGAGGGAACTCCTTCTACCAACACAAGTCAGTCCCTTCTCTGTGATGTCTGAAGCATTGAAAGATTCAGTCACTTGCCTAGGATCACACAGCCAAGATGTGACAGAGGCAGGTCTTTCTAGCTCGGAGCCAGTTTTCTACCACTATATACTTCTTATTGAGGCTTCTGGATAATTAATGGTATCTGTGTTAATAACATGTCAATATAGACTCAAGATGTGAAATGCCATTAACAAAGAGGTGAGAACTGAATAAGCAGGATCCTTGTCAGTACACAACAAATTTAGAGTAAATTAGGTGAGAAAAAATAGTGAGAAAAACTAAATTTATAGAATGAGCCTACTTCCCTTAGGTGTCTAGATGTGGTTCAGTTGGTTACAATGTACTATTGATTTTTTTTTGGGGGGGGGGTTGTTTGGGGTCTTTTATTTATTTATCCATCCATCCATTCATTCACATAATTGTTTATTTTTGACCAACCAAATTTAAATCAAATGTATGTCACATGAGTCTTTTATGATCTTTTTTTTCCTTTTTTTTTAAATTAAAGTTTTTTATTTTTCAAAACATTTGCGTGGACAATTCTTCAACATTATGTGTTATTGTTTTAATTACATTTAATGTTAAAAAAATCTTAAAACCTTCAACATTCCAACACTAACTTTAATAGCTCTCTGGTTACATCCATGTGGGTATACCCTTTAGTGAAAAAGATTTTAACCCATCCATATGTATCCCCATCCTACTCCATCTCCACCATCAATCCCCTATACAGGTCCCACCTCTTGAGTTCTTGAGTTCTCGTATAGATAACTGTGATGACCATGGAGTCAGGAATTCAGGTTAAGGGGAAAATCTTCCATCTTTATTGAAGAGGTGAATAAGGATTGCGATAGCAATATGGGCAAGAAAGATTGCGATAGCAATATGGGCAGCTGCGACAGGAAGCCAGCAAACAGAGGGAGATCTGAGCTGAAGGGTGGTCGCGATAGCAATGTGAGCAGCTGTGTCAAAACACCAGCCAGCAGTCTCTCCTTCCCCTTCCTTTTCCACTCCCCTGCCTCCACCCACCAAAGTCATCATTTCCTATACAACACATCAGGACTTGCACAAAGAGTGGGCAGGAGCCATTCTTTCTCCAAGCTTATATATTAATAGAATATGGTCCAATTACTATTTAGCCTCACGTGCTTGGGACCTCAGTGCATCAACTCTAGCCTTAGCCCATTACATCTCCCACTTTCTTTTGTTTTAGAACACAGGTTGTCATGCCATCCCTGACTCCTCAGGGAAGTCAGAGCCCCCAAGGGGTGCTGATCACACCCTCCCTTACTTCTCAGGAAATGAGGTGAAAGCACCGAAAAGGAGGTGATCACGACCCCAGTGACTTCTCAGGAAAGGATGTGAAAGCACTAAAAAGGAGATAATCACCCCCTCCCTGACATCTCAAGAAGTGAGATGAAAAGCACCAAAAGGAAGTGGGGGTTGCTAGCAGGTTTCTGGGCTGAAGGGTCTTATTATGCACAAACCCATCAGCATAGGAGGTATTACACAAGCACATAGCAACAACGCAGAGGCTATTAGTGATGACTCTCCCCACAGTCAGTGAAGGCTTGATGTGGTGTAACAAGCATGAATTGTACACCCAAGTAACGGTATAACAAACAATATAAATCAACATGGTGTTGCAAAAGATTGCCAGAAGTCCTAGAAGGAGAGTAGGTAAACAGCAGTCACACATATGCCTTCTTCAGCAGCCAGGAGATAGTCCAAAACCAATCTATTGTTCATTGCTTCACATATCAGGGAATCCAATCATCCCCCCAAGTTTTTGAAGTCCTGCAAAAGTCTTTTTATGTCTTAGGGAATCCAATGATTCCAGCAGATTTTGAAGTCCTGTAACAGTCTTATCATTTCTCAGAAAATCCAATGATTCTTGAGGGCTTTCAAGTCCTACAACAATCTTATCATGTCTCAGAGAATCCAATGATTCCTGAGGGTTTGGAAGTCCAACAATTTTCTATGTCCATGAGTTAAACGCCATAATGCCACATTCTTTCAATGGTGAGCACAATCAGCAACAGAACCACCCGATATTTCTTGGGTCTTCTCCTTCATTTCAAGGGTCTGCTCTGTCTCTCTGCGATGGACAAGGCGAATACGGCTCATAATTGGACCATACTCTATTAATATATAAGCTTGGAGGAAGAATGGTCCCCGCCCACTCTCTGTGCAAGTTTATATATTAATAGAGTATTGTCCAATTACTATTTAGCCTCACGTGCTTGGGACCTCAGTGCATCAACTCAAGCCTCAGCCCATTATAGATAACAAAGGAGCATATAGCTGGCATGTAAGGTACCATTCATCCCCAATATGTGACCAACCCATTTTATCTTTGGGGTATTTTTTTATTGGATAATAGCCTTTACACTACAGCTCTTTCACAATTCTATGTTGAGAGGAGGGGTGTTATAGCCTTTTCATGAGCCTCTTCACTGCCCATTAGGTGATTTTTCAATTTGAGTTCTTCAGAGCTAGAGTGTCCCATGACTCACACTTATACAACATCATCAGAGGAATGTTGATATTGAAAAGAAGCATCTTTGTTTCAAGGAGAAACTTGGAGTCATAGGAAGAACTTAACAGTTTTCCAAAAGCAGTTTTGTCCATTCCCCTCTTCTATTCAGCTCTAGACTTACCTCATTGCCCATTTTCAGTATTTATCCAAAATGTTTATATAAAGGATGAGCTCTATGGGCCATCCATTCAATTGTATAACATTTTGTTATAATAGGAATTTTTCATCCACTTGGTTTTCCAAATGTGGATAGTGAGTGGCTATGGCTCTCGTTTAAGAGATTTTGAAGTGTGCAAGGTCTTGTTAAATAAGCACAATATTGTTGGCAAACAAATGCGACTAAAGAATGTCATCATTTATAGAGAATCTCTTTTCCACTTGGACTTTGCACTATATATCCTCCATGATAGTGCCAAACACCTTTGATGGGAAGACTTCTCCATGCTTTTTGCCTCATTAATGATCAGAAGTTTGAATTTGGTTATTTCTGTTACAGAGAAAAGAAAAAATTATTAGTGAAGTTAAAAAAATGTTTAGAGAACTCTAAATCAATAAAAATCAATTTTAAAAAACCTAAAATTGAAATATATACCAATAATGTTTCAAAAAATGACTCACATGAATTTTGTAAATTGATAATTAAATGAACTGACATCAGACTGATACTGTAGGCCTGAAAGATTCTAATTACAGTATGATCCATTCTAAGGAGGGATTTGGGATATTCTCATTTGGCTGGAAAAACTCTGAGTAGCCACATATTGTATGCCTCAGCCTCTATCTACTTAAGCAAACCTCAAATTATAATCTGCTAGTTCCCTAAATAAAGCTGCTATGTGTGAGTATAAATATATAGATATTTATGCGTGTATGAGTATTATTCTTCAGAACTTGACACATAATAGATATTTAATAAATACTTGTTGATTGATTAATTGAAGGCTTTCTCTGATGTCATATCATGGCCAGGAGATGATTCTGAGTTCTCAAAGGCTCTGGCAATGGAGCATATGCTCTGATAGGTCCCAATGAGTTAAAAAGACTTTACATGGTGCAGCTGGGTGGTGCAGTGGATAGAGTTCCAGCCCTGAAGTCAGGAGGACCTGAGTTCAAATGTGGTCTCAGACTCTCAACACTGCCTAGATGTGTGACCCTGGGCAAGTCACTTAACCCCAATTGCCTCAGAAGAAAAAAAAAGAAGAAGAAAGACTTCACATATGGACCTGGAGAAGAGTTGCATATTTGAGAATGAAGGAATTTGGGGCCATAGAAACTCAAATAGCATCTAATAAGTTGCCTCGGAGGAAGTACTCACCCCAACAAATCATATGACTATGTACGTGTGTGTGTGTATATTATGAACACACATACATGTCACCATTATTATGTGATCTTGGGTAAATCACTTAATCTCATGTAAAATTAGAGAGTTGAAGTCCAGCTTTTGAAATATTATCCACAAAAAAAGACAAGATCTTATTCATAATAAGACAATTTATCTGCTCAGAATTTGACAATTAATTCTGTGGACATTTTTTCAAAACTGTCCTAATACCTGAGGACCATTAGTTATGTTCAAATCAATGTCCTAGTACCCATTTCATATATGCTTTCTCCTGTGTGGGTGTTTTCTTGCCCCAAAGCAATTTACATATAATTGATCTCTATCTTCTCCTCCCCATTCCCCCCATCTTCAGGATCCTGCACACTAGCCTTGATTACATCCATCTCAATCTATTGTGTCTAGCCAACGACTAATTTTATGATCCATGTCTAGACCTCTCCTAAGCCAAGAAAGATAGGATGGCTTAATGAGTAGAGTATTGGACTTAGAAGAATTGAGTTCCATGTCTATCTCTGACATTTATTAGTTAGGTGATCACAGGCTTTCTGAGCCTCAGTCCCCTCACCAACTTGGGAATGTTGATACCTGTGGTACCTCCCTCCCAGGATTACTGAGAGACTCAAAAATGATCATGGATATAAAATGCAAATTTCAAAGTACTAAATAAATGTCAATTGTTATTATTGTCATCATGATGAACATATTGCCGACCCTTGTGTTCTTCCCATGCACATTCATGGGATCTGTACCTCAGTCACCATGATTTTCCTCATCCAGGGACCATTACAGAGATGATCAGGGCTTATCATTGGATGTGAAAAAGGAAGGAACCTGAAGGATTCACAATATCAGTTTCTTTATTTCATAGAAAAAACAGTGATACATAAAAATACTAAATGATTTGTCCAATCTCAACAGTCAACAAATATTAGGATTGGAATGAAGTCCAAGGAATATATGGAAATGACTGCAGAGGCAGAATGGCAAAGTAGAAAGAGCGTTGGCTGAAGAACCTGAGGACTAGGATGCTAACTGTTAATATCTGTGGGACCTAATCACCTAGACTTCCAGTTTCCTCATCTACAAAATAAGAAGGTGTGACTAAATTACCTCTAAGGTTCATTCCAACCCTAGGTCTAAAATAAAAAATAAAAATTTTCTTAATAATCTCTACATTTTCAGTGAGAGTATTTATACTTTACATATCTTGTCAAATCGAAAAAGTTATACTAAAGTTATAGTAACTTTAACTTCAGTTAAAGCTTAAGTAAAGGATTCGATATATTTTTGTTAGTTGTCTAGAGTTAAGAAAATGAAAAAGAAAATGTTAATATTTCAGATTAAACTTAAAAGTGTGTCATGCATAATTTGGGGGGTTTATTTTGTTTTGTTTTGTTTTTTAGATATCTGATTGTTGAATATTTACTTGCATGCTCCTGCATAAAAATATAATGAAAAAAAAGAGTTCATTAAGTCTGAGAGCCCATGTACTGTATCATGATTTCACAATGGAAAAAGCACTGGTCTTAGAATGAGAGAAAATGGCTTCAAGTCCAGCTCTGATTAATCTAATTAGTCTTATGACCTTAGAAAATTAACTTCTCTCTGGAACTCAGTTTTCCCCTCTATCTCAAGTTCTAGCAGTCTCTGTACAACATTAGGGAGATTTGTGTGTGGTTAGCCACAAGAGAGTAAAAAGAGAAAGGGTTTTGCTATAAATAATGGAACCATGACAAGAGTGAGACTTTATTAGGGGCCCCCAAGAGACTGCATTGAAGAATAAAAATTTTACCCATATGTGACTACTGAGCAGAGATGGGCCTCTCAGGGGAACTCCCAAATGGATATTCAAAGGGCAACACGAAAACATAACAAATATGGTGAGGCATCTAGATCGATGATGAAGCAGAGTGGAAATAAGAGACATCCGTTGGCTCTCCCCTGGGGATGCAGGGCCAAATAAAGAGGGTGACCAGGTAAATTTAGATGAATACATCAAAATAGTCTTTCTGACAGACAAGTTTAATGGAAAACTTTCTATCCCAAGGGCACTTTTTATTGGATATTATGGTGTGTCACCAAGGGAAGCTGAAGTGTCTGAGAAAGACTGAATGGAACAACTTAGGAAACATATCAGAAAAGAAATGCAATCATCTGAGTTCTTTGGTGTAAATAGTATATTCCAACTGGCAGAACACCTTACAGAGATGTAATCTTTCCCCAGATCCAAATGGAGTTAGAGAAAATGGGTCCAAGTCTAATCTGTAACATCAACTATCCTTTTAATCTTAGACAATTAACTTTCCATCTCCTGGCCTCAGTTTCCTACTCTGTCAAACTGAAGGATGTAATGGGTCCCTCAAGCTTCAATAAAAGTTTAATATGACAGATATGGTTTCTAAATTAGTAATTTTTGCTTGACTACTTTTTGAAATTTGTTATAAGGGGATTTTTGGGTTGGATAGAGGAAGAAAGTCATATATGGAAATGATTGGGAAGCCCATGAGTGTGGGTTCTCCCTTCGATTATCTATGTTCTCATCTTGAACAACTCTTTTTCACCACAGATCTCCCTCAGATGATCTACCCAACATGCTCAGGGCCTTCCTCCAGATGAATTGTCATTCCCTTTAAATAGAGTATCATCCCTAGATGCCCATAAACTTTTTCCTCAATTATTCCTCAGTTTTACTCTATGACCAGCCCTCTTTTTTCCTGGTTATACAACTCTCAGAAGACATCCCTGATCCTACTTGTATGCATCTCTTCATTTAAGATATAGAGCAGCCTTCTCATATCCACCATGCATCTGTCCATTAGGAGAACAGATGATCCTCTACTTTCATTCTTAATGAACTGGCTCATGGCTATCCAATATTGCTTAAAAGATTAGTCTTTGCTCCTGGGAAAATTTGGGGGCTATTAATACTTCTATGGATATAATCCCAACGAAAAGAGCTTTGCCAAGTATCTTGCCACTTGGCAAGAAACCATATCATGGAGAAAAATTAACCCATTTATACCTTACCATGACTACCCCTCTCCTCCTCCCCAGAATTCCTACCCTGAGGCCCTTGCTATCCTGACTAATGATTTTCTCAATTTCCCACAATATCTAGTCTCAACCAAACTTTACTTCACTTTCTATCTTTCTTTTCACCTTACTTCCTTCTTCTTCTTCTCTGCACTCAGTTTTCCCCTTTCTGATTCTGTATCCATATTCAAATCAACTCCCTACAAAGAAAAACGAAAAGTATATATAAGCATATACAAAAATATTTATAGTAGCAAAAAATTACAAACCCAGGGTATGTCCATCAATTAGGGAATGGCTAAACATATTGTGGTATTTGATTGTGATGGGATAATATTGTGCTATGAGAAATAACAGAGGAGATGGTTTCAGAAAAACCTTGGAAGAATTATATGAACTGATGCAAAATGAAGTTAGCAGAACCAAAAAAAATTGTACAACATAATAGCAAAATTGTACAATGAGCAGCTATGAATGCCTTGGCTATTCTGATCAATATAAGATCCAAGACAATGCTAAAGGACTCCTGATTAAAAAAAAAAATGCTATTCACTTCCAGAAAGAGAACTGATGAACTCTGAGTATAGATTGGAGTATAACTTTTTCACTTTCTTTTTTTTTTTTTTTTTTTTTGCTAATTTCAACATTGCTAATACAGAAATATGTCTTCCATGATTTCACACATATAATTGATATCATATTGCATGTTTCCTTATTAGGTGGCGGGTGGGGGGGAGAGGAAGAAGGGAAAAAATTTGGAACTCCAAAAAATTTCAATGAATATTAAAAATAAACAAATAAGAAAAAAATTATGAACTAGAATAAATGACCACTAACTTTCCTTCTGGGTCTAGATTTCTATAACCCTGTGAAGGCAAGAACTACATCTTAGCTAAACTGTGTGCCTCCTCTTACATCTGTCAGTGCTCTGCACACAATAAGTGTTTTATAAATGTTTGTTGAGTTAGTCCAAATTCTCTTTAGTTTGCTGTAATCAGCCTGGACATATCAAGACATTGAATGAAGAAGGTTTTGTCAGACTCCTTCAGATAACTATATCAACTTTCTGCTTAGTTTAGCAACTCCAACAGCTAATGTTCATAGGCAGCCTACAGTACACCAAATAACATACTAGATGCAGTGAGGAAGGGGACAAGGAAGTCACAACTAAACTGAGAGGGGAGTCAGTTAATGAGGACACAGATAGATGATGGCATAGCCTACAGAGCATCCATCCTGAGTGATGGGTTCTATTTTGCATGCTCCATATTAGGCAACAAAACAAATGACTGGCCATTAAGAAGAAGGGTTTGCACTGGGTTTGGGTACATACTAGAAGTGATTGCTTTGGCCAAAGAGATCCCATCACTAAGGCTGATGAAAAGTGAAAGGCCAGCCCAGCAAAACTATGAAGCATTTGCTGAAAAGTGCCTAAATCCTCTTTCTGGTCCAATATTTTAAGGAACAGGAGAACAGAATAAGGAAGAAAGGCAAAAGGTATTGACCTCAAAGCAGGGAGAAGTGCTTCTCCATCCACCACAAAATGCATATGGAAGGTTTTAAGAGCTTACTATAGAAGGTCTTAATAAAGGCTTCATTCATTCATTCATTTATATAAGGTCATCATAGATTCTTACGCTTTTCCTCCTAGGAACTGAACCCAAATTTCTGTATATAGATCAGATATTTTTGGATTAACTGATAGAGGGTGGCAGTAGAGGGTGGGGGAGAAGAGAAGAAATGGAGCATGGAGCAATTGGAAAAATGCTCAATGTGAAGCCAAGTTTGGGAGTTCAAGTTTTATCACTTTTACCTGACACTTGGGGTAACACTTCTTTGTGCCTCAGTTCTTTTTTTTTATTATTTTTATTTCTATCCTAGAGATGCATGTAGTTTATTTACAAGAGACTGAATTTGCATTAGTTTTTGGTATATCAATATTTTCTTTTTTTTTCTTTCTTTTTTAATTAAAGTTCTTTATTTTTCAAACATATGCATGGATAATTTTCAACATTCACCCATGCAAAACTTTGTGTTCCAAATTTTTTCCCTCCCTTCCCCCCACCTCCTCTCCTAGATGGCAAGTAATCCAACGTTAAACGTGTACAATTCTTCTATACATATTTCCATAAATATCGTGCTGCACAAAAAAGAAAATCATATCAAAAATTAAAAAATAAAAAAAACAAAATGCAAGCAAAAATCAAAAGGAATGAAAATGCTGTGTTGTGATCCACACTCACTTCCCACAGTCCTCTCTCTGGTTGCAAATGGCTCTCTTCATCATAACACCATTGGAACTGGGTGCCTCAGTTCTAAAATGATTCCCTCCCATCCCCTCTAATTTGAAATCTATGACCAATGCCCTGGTATCTAGGGCACCCATTATTAGTCTAACTTGGATAATTCTAAAAGAGTATGTTAATATTTTATTTCTAAATTATACTATAGCTAAATTTTGGAAGGCAAATTTGGGGTAACTCTGTTGATAATTTTTAGGGAAGAAGCCACCATCAAAAATCCATTTTAATTGGGAGAGAGACTATGTGTGCCTGTGTGTATAATGTAAGGGGTTTTGCTATAGCAAATAGAGGTTATTAGTGCAAATGGAGCAACAAAATTACTTTGGAGAGGATCTCCTTAATTTTTTTTTTACCACTTTTGACATTTGCAATTTTACAATATTGACATTTTTTAAAATTTAGCATGTAATTAGGTGCCTATTAGGTAAAGAAAAAGGAAAGGAATTGCTCCCTACTGTCTTTCCTCTAGCCCTTATCATAGAAGTTCATAAATGCAATATTTACTATATATTTTGCCTCTCACTTGATTCTTTTTTATCTATTTACTTTTTATTATGAACTTTACAAACACCAAATGAAATGAGAAGTTCCATTTAAAACAGAAGAGGATTACACATGAAACTGTGAGTCTCTATTATAAAGTGTTTATTCAAAGCTGTGCTGTTTATCTGGAATTCCTTCTGCCGCCCTTCCTTCTGTTCTCATTCTTTCCCTTTCTGTCTCTTTGTCTCTGTCTCTCTGTCTCTCTGTCTCTGTCTCTCTCTCTCTCTGTCTCTCCCTCTTTCTATGTATATGTGTCTCTGTCTCTCCCACTCCTCCTTCCCCTTTCTTTTTGTTTTTTTGAAGCCTATTCCTAGCCTTGTCTCTTATAGTTCCCCAAAATGAACAAAAAAGAAGAAAAGGAGGGAGAGAAGAAAAGAGGAAAGGAAAAGGGGCTGAGGTAGGGAAGAGAGAGAAAGAGAGGAAAGGAAATTTCTTACATACCAAGATGTGTTCAGCCATTCTCCCAGTGAAGATCAACTCACTCCCTACACTCATCCCTTTTTAATTTTGAGGGTTTTGCCACACTTTTGTATCTATGAGTCCATTTTCTCTTTCTTAGATATCTTTGGGATATAAGTTTTGTAGTGGCAACTGATGGGTTAAAAAAATCAGAGGCTGTAGAATACCTGGACCAATTCAGAGCTCCACCAAGCGTAACAACAATAGCTAACATTTACATAGCATCTGCTCTGTACTAGGCACTAAACTGAGCAATTAACAAATATTTCACAATTCTGGCAGTAAAGTGCTATTGTCATCCCCATTTTACAGTTGAGGAAACTGAGGCAAAGAAAGATTAAGTGATTTGCCCAATGCTAGTAAGTGTAAGAGAACATATTTGAACTCAGAATTTCCTGATTCCAGGCTGGGTGTTCTAACCCCTGCACCACTTAGCTATCTAGTCAAGGTGATCACCCTAATTTGCAGGATCATGGATTTAGAGCTTGTAGGGGTAATAGTCCAACCCTTCTCATTATATGGAGGAAAAGCTCAGGCCCAAAAAGAATAAATGGATTTTCAAAGATCACACTATTGGTAGCAGAGCCCAAGTCCTCCAAGACCTCCAGGTCTTCAAACTCCAGATCTAGCATTCTTTCAAGTATTCCACTCTTCCTATGCAAACTTGGAATCTCTTCTCTCTGTCTTCCCACCACCCACAACCAGTTTTTAAGAATAAATATTTTTGAGAGTAAAAAGTATTTCAGTAAAAATTTAAGAGAAAAATATTTTTGAAGAGTAAAGAGAAATTTAATCTATTTCATCTAAATGTAGCCATTATGACAATTTATGGTTCTCCATAGAATTGTTCCTTCTAATGGTGAAGATGCTGACAGAGATAGATCACATTTATTGAGCAGAGCATTTAATAGTTTACAAAGTACTTTATATGGTGTCATTTGAACCATGCAGAATCTCTCTGTGTAGATATTATATGTATTATTATCCCATTTTACAAATGAAGATGCAAAAACACAAAGAATAAGTATCTTATTTATCAGCACTATACTGGTATCAGAGGTGATATCTGAACCCACATCTTAGTCAAGAATGAAATTTTAAAGTTCATTCACAAGCTTGGGAATCATTTAGCAGATGCCCAAATCATAAACACTGGTTTTCTGCCCCAAAATTTGACCCTCTCCATAGTGACTTGAATCCTCAAAAAAGCAGGTCCCAGCATAGGAAGTCTGCTTCTTTTGGAACATAGAAGACATACAGAACTCTTCAAGGGAATAGAGCAAATACAATACTGAACACAAAGAAAGAAAGGGGCCGGTTTCCCAGTGGGGCAAGGCTAGGCTTTCTTGGAAAAATGGTGCTGAAAAGCTCATCTGCAACATCAATGCCCAAAAGAATCATTACTACTTGAAGAAACCTTGTAGAAGTTTTAGGAAAGGAACCAGACATAACTTTGCACTCCCAGAAATGGGGAAGAGGGAGGTTTTGAGAGATTCAGTTACTCTGGTCATTCCCGAGAAGGTGATTCTGGGATTAGGCTAAATGGCCTGCTCAGAAGAGATATGTTTGTATAAAGCCCTCAACAAAGGTAGCTTTCAAACCCAGTTGCAAGACTATTATGGACAGACAATATGTTTGTCAGTGATCAGCAGAAGGAGTCATTCTAGTGGCTTATTTAGAGCAATAGGAAAAGCATTTCCTTATAGTAAAAGAAGTGTGTAAGAAAAATCTACACTTTTGGAACTGGTTTGCCAAGTCATCAGAAACTACTCCATCCAGATCATGATATTCCTATCTATAGCTGAAGATCTCAAAAATAATATCCTTGTGTCTATCCCTTCCTCTCAGCATGAGAGATCTGTAAAAAAAAAATAGGAAAATCTAATGAAAACTCCAGACCAGTGTACTGGGAAGAATGACTTGAGTCTGGCTTTCTTCTGAAGGACTAAGAGTGGAAAGAAAGACATCCCTGCTCTCTCCTTGTCTCACAGTTCTTAGGATTTGGGCAGAGTTAATAGTAACAAAGCATGAAGGGCAAAGGAAGCAAATTGTAAGCTAAGAACTGAGTGTGGAAGGCAAACAGAGCCAAGAAAAAAGCTGGGAATAGGAAAAAAAAAAAAAAAAGGCCAAGACAAGAAATAAAACTAAATAAATGCAGAGAGAAGCCAGAATGTCTGGGAATCAGAGGGCCTCATCTGCTTTTTTACAATGAGCTTGTTCAGTTTAAACTTTTTTTCAAGGAACAAAAGACATAGGAAAACGCTATAAATTTAAAATGTGAAAGCCATGACTGTGGAGGCCAATTTACATCCCAAACTTCCCTTTCTTTCCTTCTTCCTATTCTTGACATCATGTTTTCCCACTAGAATCTAAGGCTTTGTCTGGAACTTTCCGAAGGGAGAAAAAGTAATTTAGGTTCCACGGGCACCTCAAGCTCAGTGGGTCGAAAACTGAGCTCATAATATTTCCTTTCTGATGTTACAATCATCGATTCCTGTTGAATTCATTTTCACCATATCTCCCAATTTGCCCCACCCCCATAGCAGCTTCTCTCTTTTTTGTTTTCATGTCAGCAGAGAGTCCTTTTTCCTCTCAGTAACTCTTAAATTTCTATCCATTCAAAGTTAATTCACATGCTACCTCCTCCAAAAAGCCTTCCCTGATGCTACCCACCTTCCACTGATACTGCTTTCTTCCTTTTAAAAAATGGCATTTATAGATAGTTAATACAGAGCTGGCTTGTAGGAGGAAGGAGGAAAGGAGGAGAGATAGAATATCTAACACATCTATGAAAAGGTCAGGATCCAGGGTAGCTAGGATACTGGGCTGAATCTAATGTGAAGAAATTTGACAGGGATGAGGGTAAAGTCTGTCTTTGTCTCTCTCTCTTTCTCTCTCTCTCTCTCTCTTGCTTAGTCAGTTGAGGTTAAGTGACTTGTCCAAGGTCACACAGCTAGGAAGAGTTAAGTGTCTGAGGTCAAATTTGAACTCAGGTGCTCCTAACTTCAGGACTGGGCTCTATCCACTGGACTACCTAGTTGCCCCTTGAGGGTAAAGTCTCAAAAAAAAAAAATCACCTTAGAAACACAAGATTGGGGAAACATAGTTAGACAAGAGTTTGAAAAAAATCTGGAATTTCATGAGGCTTCAAGTTCACTATGAATCAATAGTGGCTATATGTCACCCAAAAAAACTAGCATGATCTTGGACTACACTGAGGGACAGAGCTTTCAGTTACTAAGAGCTGATTGTTCCATATTTTGCTTTGGGCATCTAGAAAAAGGATGCCTCTTGGTTTGGGGTATGACTTTACAAGAAGAACCTCGAAAAACTCAGGAGCTTCCAGAAGTGCAATCAGGATGAGAACATGTGGAATGGTTGAAGGAACTGGAAATATTTACTCGTCAGGAGGCACATGATAAATATATTCAAGTTTTCAAAAGGCTGGTGTGTGGAAGAAGAATTAGATTTGTCCTGTTTTGTCCCAGAATAATTTGGAACAATGGAAGGAAATTACCAATTTTAAACTTGAGATGATCAGGAAAAAATTACTGGTATTGAGATGAAATTTAAACTTGAGATGATCAGGAAAAAAATACTGGCATAAACAGAATATAGTGGATCCTCTGTCATTGGAAGTGCATAAATAGATGCTAGATAACTATTTGGTTATTATTTTAGCAAGCATTTTGGGGCAATTATGGATTGGACTGAATGCTCAACTCTTAAAATTCCAACCCTAAAAGATCTCTTTGAACTCTAAAATTCTTTGAGTCTATGATTCTGTGAGATCTCACATAAAACTCTGTTTTGCTACTCTCCAATGCACATATGATATAATAGTGTATAGTGTGGTTACTTTTTTGTGTATGTGCTACTACTAGACTGTAAGTTCCACAAGGGCAGGAACTATGTTTTATCTAAACTTTGTGTTCTGTAGACCATAAATAAATATTTGTTGAATGAATGAGTTAAAGTCAAAATATGTACCAAGCTATCTGACATTTGCTTGATTTGATTTACCTTGTCAATTATTCAATTTCCCCATCTATGGAGTGGGTCAAATACAATATAAATTCAATATCATGAAACCTTTTAATGCCAATGAATGAAGATTGCTATAAACAATTCACTGCTCAAAAAAGGTTTTTTTTTTTTTAAAAAAGCTTTGTGCTAAAAACAAATTTTAAAAACTAAAAGAAAAATGAAGTTTGTCTAGACTGTGGGAAAGAAGTACATTTTCATAAATCAAGCAAACGGAAGACACTACTGGTGACAAAATTAATGGATTTGATTATACAAAGATGAAATGATTTTGCACAACAAAAGTAATACCTCTAAAATTAAAAGAAACAGATTGGGGGAAGGAACATAGTTGCAGTAAATGTATCAAATAATTGTTCTGACATCTGTAATCTATAAGAATATGTTGAATAAACATGAGAGCACTGCACAATCCCCAGCGGAGAGATAATCAAAAGTTAAAAACAAATGATTTTTCAAGGATGAAATATAGATTGTTAATAACCAGATGAAAAGCAGCTGAAATTCACTAATCATAGAATTAAAAATCAAAGCCATTTTAAGGAAAATATGATCATTAAAAATGTCTGAAAGAGCAAAGTAAATAAACAATAAAATTTATAGTTTATAGGGTTATTGAGAAAGAACCTCTGAATACACTAATAGTGAAAATTGGTGAATACATTAGTGGAAAACACTATAGTAAGATACAACAATTAATCATAACACTGAGAATGCTTTTGACCCAGTAATTCCAATGTTAAGAGTTTAGTCTTTAAAATGTCATAAAGATGAAAAGGGACCTACATAAATAGCTTAGATAGTTCAGGGAATATAGCATTCAATTTGGAATCAGGGAATTCTTGAGTGCAAATCCATCCTCAGACCTTGGCCAAGTCAGTTAAACTTTGCCTGCCTCAATTTCTTTATCTGTTAAGTAAAGATAATAACAACTACTTTTCAGGAGGAGGTCAAAATGAGATAGTATTAATAAAAACTTGCAAATTCTATGGAAATACTAGTTACATACAAAAATATTCATAGTTGCTTTATTTGTGATAGCAAAAGAATGGGAAACAATCTTTATGATCCAAAACTAGAGAATGCTTGAATAAATTGTGACAGAAACATTGACTACAGCTTAGACATATTTTTTTAAAAGAACAAGAAACAAAGCCAAGACAGAATTTCTAATAGACTTGGAAAGGAACACAGAGCAAATGCTCTGTTGTTTGTTGTTTGTTAATTCATTTGGTTCTATTTCATTAAATGCTGAAGATTTAATGTAAGGCTTTGCTTTTTATACTGTATTATGTTTTGCTTATTTGTATTCATTGCTAGTTATTGAGTTTACGATTATTTTTCAAAGATTTTGTCTTCATCTTTATATATAACTAACCAGTTTGTACAATTTATTCAAATGAAATAATTGCAATTTAAACACTTTGTAAATCACACCAATATAAGGACATATATAACTTCTGATTTCATTCAAAAGACTAATATTGAAGTCAGACAGTAGCACTTCAAAATGGAGGCCACAGGACTAGATTATAAATCAGTCTATCATGAAAAGTTAGTCCCTTTGCATATTCCTTATGCAATGGATAGTGTCCAAGGAAGATGAATTTCCAACATACCAGAGACAGCCAGTCCTGTCATGATGGTTTCTTCATTCTTTTCTAAACCTGCTAACATAATAACACAATGAAATATTTGCTTGATACTTTCAATTATTCTCACTTTTTGTCTCCTTTTTTCTTTTTCTTTTTTGTTTCTCTTAATCCTTAGCACTGTGGGACCATTCAAAGAACATTGTTTGAAGTCATTCTGATTCACTGATTCCCTTCCAAACCTCATTCCCCAATGCTCTTGTGGAATAGGCCAATTTTGGAAATTCCAAATTTTGAATCAAGAAAGTACACACTGGATACTTATGTGCACTTTTAATGGTCCTGAATCTCATTTTACTAGTGTGTGGCTCTATGTTGAGAAATGTTGAAGCCAAGCCAATAAATGGGAGTTATTATTAATCGACCTCACAAAGTAAGTTCTGTAAAGAATTAAAATATAAATGGTTACCAAAAAAAAATCAGATTGGTGTATTTTTTAACAAACATAAAATCTCATACATTCAAAATGGCCTTATGCCATTCATAGGAGTCATTTGAAAGAATACACTTATTCCAAGGTTGCCACCAAATGTTCAGAATATTTAAAGAGTTCTTTCTGAGGACTTGCCTTCATGGGAATTTTATGAGCTCCATGACTGATTTATTGTCAAATGTACTTTTTGATCCCAACTGGCGATACAATTTCATCTCCAGGCAATTGTCTTGTTCTCCAAATTTGCCTCCAAATGTTTTTGGGCTATTTCCAAAAAATCAAATCCACCCTGAAAAAGTAAAGACTTGAGACCACAGAGAATATCTCAGAATGCATACATCAGGCTCTGCCTTCAGAGTCTCTGACTTCAAAGACTCTGAAGGCAATTCCAAAGGAAATATAATGTATCCAACAATGGCCTCTGCGTAGAAGAGTTCAGAATAAGTTTGTAGACAATAAATCTCATTGGAGGAGACCCAATGGCCATCTCATTGAATCTGTACCAGAAGTGCCTTCTACAGCACACCAGACAAGATGCCATCAAATGTCTGCTTCAACACCCCCAGTGAAGTGTCTTTCCTATCTTCCAGAGCAGCCCATTCCGCTTTGCAATAACTCTAATGATCAATAATAATAATAACTAATATTTATATAGTGCTTATTACATGCCAGGCTCTCCTTATCTCCAATTGCTGGACACTTTCCCTGACTCGCCTTCCCTTCTTTCCTCCCTCTGTCCACCTAGAATATTATCTAGAAATGCTTTTAAAAGCATTTTTTCTTTTAGTTTTGTACCTCTGAATGTTCCCAAGATATCTTGGGGTTTACTAACTCAATTTCTTTCTTAAGGATCAGGCCTTGAATCAAAACTAATCTGATTCCCATTGGCCGTCAATAGGCCCTAGGCCAAGCAAATCAAAGGTCATTGTTTGAATCCTGATAGATTCAGGTTGAATGGAAATTGCAGTGATTTCTGCTTTGGCCAGAAACCCTGAGGTCTTTCTCTCCCAGATTCACTCATTCACTTATCTATTTATTCAGTTTTTTGGGTTTTTTTGTTTTTTTGGATAAAGAAATTATCCAGATTCTTGCCTCAATTGCTACCTAACCTTAATCACTGAATGGGCAGTTGCTTCAGTCAAACTGAGACCCGTGGAAGATCTTAGCTTAAAAAGGACAGGGTCTCTCAATTTATTTAAGGCCATCTCCATTTGTCTTGCTCTATCCCTGGCCACTGGACCCAGATGGCTCTGGAAGGGAAAGTGAGATGGGTGATCTTGCCAACCTTCCTTCACTTAAATCCAATTCATTTCCATGCTATGGCGTCACTTCCCTGATATCATGGTCCTGTTCAAGAATAAAGAATAAACAACAACTTCTACTACTTATCTCTACACCTTCCACCCATCCCAACCAAGCAGAACAAGTCTACTCTTTCTTTCATTTGACAACTCTTCAACTACCAGAGAACACCTGTGGTATGTCTCTTTGGTCTTCTCTTCTCCAGACTAAACACACCCAGTTCCTTCACTCAATCTGTATGTGCTGTGAACTCCAGGTCCTTCCGTCTCTTAGTCGCCCTTCTTTTCATACTCCCCAGCTTATCAATATCCATCCTAAAATATAGCATCCTAAACTGAACACAGCACTCCCGTTTTTATTTGATGAGAGCAGAACACAACAGAACTATCACTACCTTAGCATAGATGCAGCTAGATGGCATAATAGGTAGAATTCTGAGCCTGTAGTCAGGAGGATCTAATTTCAAATCCACCTTCAGACACTTCCTAGCAACATGACCCTGAGCAAGTCACTTTAGTTTTCTCAACTGTAAAATGAAGATCATGAGAGGCAGCTAGATGGCGCAGTGGATACATAGCTGTGTGATCCTGGGCAAGTCACTTAACCCCAATTGCCTCAGCAAAAAAAAACAAGCAAACAAACAAACAAAAAACCAAGATCATAATAATACCTTCTAGGGTTATTGTGAAGATCAAATGAGATAATATTTGCTAAGTACCTAACACATAGTAAGCACCTAATAAATAATAATTAATATTTAAAATTAATATTAAAAAATATGCTTAATAAAATATTTCTTTCCTCCTAATTCCTTAAGATAGTCTAAGTTCACATTAGCTTTCCAGTCTACTAAAACCCCCAGATCTTTTTCAGAAGTTCTGTTTTCCATCCATGTCTCCCTTATCTATACAGATGAGGTTGAGTTCTTGATCTCAAGTAAAGATGAAACACTACAATTATGTTCATTAAATGTCATATTTTTCAATTCAGTCCAATCTTCTAATCTTGGAAACCTACATTTGAGTTATACTTTTTTTGATAATTGGCAATTATCAATTGATAATTGTTGATAACAGTATTGTCTTCTGCCTCCATCCAAGTCAAAGGTAAAAATGTTAAATCACACTGGGCTAAACAACAATGATCTCTGGGACACTCACCTCAAGACTTCCTTTGGAGTTGACATAGAACCCTTACTGACTGCTCATTCGGTCCAATCATTTGACCAATTTTTAATCTACCTAAAAGTCTTATCCAAACCATACTCAACCTTTTCCATTATAGAACGAGCAATTTCATCAAGTGTATCACTGCCATCTCAGCAGTGTGTGTGTGTGTGTGTGTGTGTGTGTGAATAAACACTTATTATGCATCTACTATCAATCACTGTGTTAAACACTGAGAATGATAGATACATGGATAATAGATGGATGAATGGATAGATGGATGGATAAAATAAATGACATAGCAAGGAAGGAAAGAAGGAAGGAAGGAAGGAAGGAAAGAAGGAAGGAAGGAAGGAAGGAAGGAAGGAAGGAAGGAAGGAAGGAAGGAAGGAAGGAAGGAAGGAAGGAAGGAAGGAAGGAAGGAAGGAAGGAAGGAAGGAAGGAAGGAAGGAAGGAAAGAGGAAAAGATGGAGGAAGGGAGAGAGGGAGGGAGGAAGAAGGGATGGAGGAAGGAAGGAAGGAGAAGGAGAGGAAGGAAGAAAAAGAAATTCCATTATGTTTGATTTTTTAAAGTCAGTCAGTATTGCTTTGTGACATCTCATACAATTTCACAATATAACACTTTGGTGCTTCTATGCCTCAGGGAGAAAAATGCTCCAAACAGTTGAAAAATGTTCTGGTAACAGAACCTGTTCCCCTGATACCTTGGGTCTCAATATTTTCAACTGACCCCACTCTTTCTAACAGCAAAAGTGGAACACAATTGATTTTTCTGCCCTTGCCTCCTTCTCTTAGTCCTCCAAAGGTCCTGACCAAGCAGGTCATGGAGTTTTCCAGGATCTGTCGAATAGGTCACTGGAAGAAATGACCATGTTGGCTCATTGAATTGCAGTTGTGTATTCAGAGTTGCCAATGGAGAAGTTTAGGGGAGCTACTTGTAACCCCCTCTCATCAATAAGCATCCAATGAAAGGAAAGGTTAGCTTTCCCTCCGATGAGAGCCTAAGAGGACTTTATGGCAAATGGATTTCAGCATGGACGCATTAGCAACTAATGATAATGATTTTAAAAAGGAGTGAGTGGAAAAACCAAACAGGTAGCTGGTGATTCTGGCATCCGGCCTCAACAGCCCATAGGTCACATCTGCAGAAAAGTCAACTCCCTCCAACAGAGAAAATGAAGGCACCAGAAAATATTCCTACTTGCCCAGGAGCAACCATCCAGAATGCTAGTGCCAAAAGGAACAAAAATACTGTTTGTCTTTGTTTATACCATTTTGAACAACAAAATGTTGTCTCGGAGACCCATTACCATAACGGCAGTCACCCTCTGTGCACATAACTTGCTGCTTTCTCAAAATGTAATTATTCCCACTCTCCATGCTTTTAGCAAAAGATTAACTTGTAGCAATTTAAAAGGTCAATGCAAAGATCAAGCCGGGTGTTTTAATTTCCCCAAAATGCAAATGGGACTCAAATTTCAGAAATAATATGCACTGCGGGGAGGCTGTCTATATCCATGAAAAGTTTCTAGTGACACATGAATTGCTCCTTGCACAAGTTAGCCATGCATTAGAGTGGCAGATGTAACATCTGACGAGGTATTGGCCATGGTGTGGTGAGTGCTGATTCTTTATTGAAAAAAGACAAGCAAACCGAACCAAAAAAAAAATATCACTGGCTCTATAACATTCACGCTTAATGTTAAGGTTCACCTCGCAGTTTTGGAGTAACAACAAAAAAATAAATACTTGGGCGTGTTTTTACTGGCTATACACATTTTCCCACACAGAAATTAAAAGGATATTTTGTTATTATGGTCTCTGAGTTTGGGGATTAGTGCTATAAATTAGAGCTACCACCTTTGTGCATAGTCACCTGGGGGGTCTTTTGAGGGGCTCTGAATGTGTGGTTTCATTTGTTACAGGAGTTCCCAGTATGAAAACTCCCTCCACTAACACAGGCCAGCACTCTTTAGCAAATTCTGTTAAAAAATTACTTGAGGGGAGTGAGAAACTAAATGACTGGACCATGGTCACTAAGCTAGTTCTTTTTTTTTTTTTTTTCCAGAGATAGGACTTGAACTAAGGTCTTCTTAACTCTCCTATAGCATTCTAACTCACAGATATAATAATTATAATAAGACACACTGATATAGACATTTTTTTTTTAAAATTTACTCCCCAAAGCAGGGGAAGCCATTGAGCCTTGACTCTGTCATCTATAAAATGAAAATTTTGAAGGAATAGCCTCTGAGATTCCTTCCATAATTTCAATTTTATCAATAGCAAAAATAAAATAAAAAACTCAGAAAAATGAACTGAATATCTCAGGATCAAAAGTTGATCACTGTAAGAAGTAGGACTTGAATGCGAATCTTCTGACACAGAACTTGGTGCCCTTTCAACTCTAACAAACTGTGCTAAAAAGTAATTCTGATTGTGTGGGGGAAAAAAAGTATACTTTCCATGTTAAGACTAAGAAATAATGTCCAAAAAGACTGCTAAAATGAGTTGTATAATTCTTAATGGCATTTTAATAGTTTAAATTAGAAGCAAAAACTTGCCTAGCATGTTTATATAAACACAACCCTTTCGCTATATTAGAAATTGGAAACTGTGAACAATAGTTTTAGAAGAGATGAAAGAGAATAGAGATGTCAGATAGTTGTTCTCAATCTTTGTTCTCACATTAAAAGAGCTATGTTGCATATAAATAACGAAAAACTTTCCCCCAGCTCGGCAACAGCACTAGCCAAGCCCAATATTTCTTAGTAATACAAACCCTGTCTCCAGCAATGTATTACGAGATGACTGATAGCCTAAAGTGCACTGTGCGTATGATTTACGGCATGCCCAAGTCGATATTGAAACCATTTAATTTATGCTATATACAGTTGGGGAGAGCTTGAAAATAAGTAAAAAGGTAAATTGCCCAAGAGGTTTGTTGAGTCCTCCCTCTTCACTTACTGCCATGATCCATCTTTCAAGCAAGTATGCAGTTAGGATAATAATAATGAGAGGTTCCCAGAGATGGACAGCTCCAGGGAACTGTTGATTCAGAACTCCATATCATGTTTGAGAACCGGCATACTAATGATCTGAAGTTATTATGGATGTGTTTCCTGTAGATGAAATGGATATGAGAGGCAACATCACATGGCAGATAGCGAGCCAGTTACAGAGTCAGAAAGTCTTGGGTTTGAGTCCCAATCTTGACAAATACTGGTCGTAGAACCCTGACCAAGTCATTTAACTTTTCATGTTCTGGATTACTCTCAAAGACTATAAATTGAAAAGCAGTTGCTGATGGCATTGGGAAAAGTGCTTTCCTCACCAGAATTTCCCTAAATCAATGAAACCATAGGTTGTTCACTCCTCCCATTCCCAGAATACAGATATGTCAGGTTTTCTGGAACCGACTTCCTTTCCAAAGCAGGATTTTTGGTTGCCTGATTGTATCCACTAAAGATCCCCTGCCCTTTGCCACCAAAGCATCCCCATGCTGTGTCCCATTAAAGCTTTTCATGCTACAAGATTTCTTGAACAGGTGGCTTATCCTGACAGGGAAGACAAATATGCCCCTTTATAGGATTTTTCCCATTTATAGAAAATGGTAATGATAGCAAGGAGATGAGTATAGTGCTTAAAGCCATAATAACTCAGAATCCAAAGAGAGTTGTGAAAATAAATCAGCTTACTTTTGAACATTTTTACTAGGAGAGAGCCTATGACTTGGGTAGTAAACTTCCTCCTGAACATCCCAGAAGGATGTGTACCAACAATTCCTTCATCTGGTAAAATGGCCATTTTGAATTGATGTTGTCAAATTCTATGAAAGGGGAGAGTGAGAGAAGGAAGAAATAAAATTCTACCCTCAAGGAGCTTACATTTTATTAAGTAGAGAGAGACTACTATATTGAGTCATTTCAATGGGCCATTGCTTTTTCCTCTCAAAATTAATGTCTTCATAGTTATCACATTCTTTTTTGCTAACTAAATGATCTTGGATCAGTCATTTTAAACTTTCAGTACCTCAAACGATTGGTCTCTAAAATTGAGAAGTTAATTCCTGTTCTTACTCCATAGGTTTTTTTTTTTTTTCCTCCCAGTCCTGGTATTTCATCAGTGTAGAGCAATGTTGTCAAAGTCAAATAGAAATATATCTCTGTGAGCCAAATATTGACTTAGAATCCCACAAATTAACATTATCTGTATTTTATTGTATTTTTATTTATTTCACTACATATTTCACAGTTTAATCTGGTTCTGCTGCATTTGGAAGTGCTGCCAGCTCATGTGGCAGTATTTGACACTTTTGGAGAAGTGACAGATCTTTCTCTACCAATGGAAACTGACATCCGTCCTGAAGCTGTTAGTTTTAGGGATTTTCTGGATGATGAGACTAAGAACTTTCCCAGAATCACCTAGTGAGGTTGTGTCAGGGTCAGGACTTGAAGCCAAGTGGCCCTGATTTTAAGACTACCTCTCATCCACTAAACCATTCACTAAACTCATTGCATTAAATACAGGAGCAAAATGGGCCTGAAGATAGGTTTTGTGGCAGAACTTCATGCCAAAAAAGGCTTCTGAATTTTGGTCTCAGTGAAAGAATTTGGTTCTCTACCCATTAAGTACTACCTATGGATGAGTCTTCTCCTTCCAATGGCATGATAAGGTGTTTTGTTGTTCCTTGGCCATTAAGATGGGAAGTAGATTTGAGCAGGTTGTTTTGATTGTTGGAAATCACATTCAAAAGCTAGGAGGACAGATCAGGAGACACAATGTTTTGGAGCTTCTAAATAATGAGAGTCACAGAAATTCTTGCATTTACTCGGTTCTAGTTAAATGAGTAAGGGATGGGTGGAATAGTGGTGTAAGGAAGAACTAAGGTCAAATTCTGCTTCAGAAATTTATCAGCTATGTGACTTTGGGCAAGTCATTTAAGCTCTTTCAGCCTCAATTTTCTCATCTGTAAAATGAGGATAATAACAGACTCTACCTTCTAGGACTGTTTGAGACTCAAATGAGATAATGTCTGGAAGTGCTTTGTAAACCTTAAAGTGCTATATAAATGCAAGGCATTGTTATTATGTGGGCGACATCCTTCTTTGGGGAGATCTGGAAGCACGATGAATGTGCCTCTTCATAGAATTTTCCTGTGCTAAGCCTGATGCACACTCTCCTCCCAATTCAAAAGTCAAAGCTATTTTACATTTTGAACATTAGCACATTTAATAGCTGCAGAATTCTCTCATCTTTTCTGGAGATGACTCAATGATAACATGCAAGGGAAAAGAAAGGAGAGAGAGGCCTCCTGATGTTTTTATTCCCCAGATGCCCTGCCTTTTTCCCTCTTTGCCTAATCATTCCTCATCAATTTTCCACATATTTTTCAGGGAAGTATCTTCCTTCTAAATGAAGAAAATGACATATTTCAATTTAAACAATGGTATTCTAGCTCTGACACCAATTTGGGAAAGAGTTGCCTGAATTCAGAATTGAATGAATTCATAGGATCATTGATTTAAAGCTAGAAGAGATCTTCAAGGTCAGCTGGTTCAATGTGCTCAATTTACACAGGAGGAAACCAAAGTCCAGAGTTGTTGAGTAACTTGTTTTAGATCCCACAAGTATCGAGCAGCAGGACTGGGATTTGAACTGAGCTCCTCGAACTCCCAATACAAATCTTCCCACTGTACTCTATTTTCCCCAGGGCATTCCTATTTAATCTACTAATTGTTTTGATAGAGATTTCATAGAAAGTGAAAAGTGTGACCAAATATGCCTTCAGGAAATCTAAACCTGGAATATACACATCCCCTTTTTAACCATGTGTGATTTTCCCTATAGAATTCCCTATAAGGTGAAAGAGCTTAACAGAATTAGATTTCCCTCATGATTTAGATCCCCCATCTCAGCAAATATATAGCCATCCATTTCAGACCCTGAATTCCAAAGCCATGTCTATACATTACTCAACCAGCTTTTTGGAAAAAAATGGAAAATTTTGAATGCCTTTTTTTTTTTTTTGGTACAAAGAAAGCCAAACAGTTACTAAGTTATATTGTTTTCTTCTTTTGAATTAACCTGTTACTCTGATGTTTTTCCATCTATAACCTAAACTCATTTCTATCTTTCATCAGTATGAAGGCCCAATGGGGCAAATTTAAACTCTTAGGTATTACTGAGACTAAGTGGTGCAAGACTCATAGCTGGACTGCAGCTCTGGAAAGACATGCTTTGAGGAATAGAGCCAAGATGGCAAACTGAACAACTTTAAAAACACATTGAATTCTGAAGAGAAAAGCCAACAAAATATTACAGTGAATTATTTTTCCAATCCAGAGTTTCTTAGGAAGATAAAAACAAAAGTCTGCAGATGCTGGGGAGAGCACTAACCAGGACCAAAGTTCAGCAGAAGCAGCATCAACTATGGGCTATGGCAGCCCAGCAATAGTAGGGAACATTACAGTGCCCAGAGATGGGAAAGGGACTGAATATCTGATCAGGAATCAGGGGACCTCTGTACTAACCCTGGAAGCAAAACCAGGTGCTCTCTGGTAGCTCTGTCAGCCATTACCTAGTTATCAGTTGTAGTTCCAGAATGGAGAGGAGAGGAACAGTCCCTGTTATGAAAGCGCAAAATACTTACCTGGGTGGGGACTAGAGCACAGGACAAGACATCAGTGACCAGACCACTTTCCTGATCATGCCACTTTGATTTTTATATATATAGCTTTCCATTTTTTCCCTTCCAGGGGGATTTTTCAAAATACGTGCAAAGATAGTTTTCACCATTCACCCCTGTTGTGTCCTGCTTTCTAAAGCCCCCAAGTTGGGGTGACAAAATGTACCATGCTTTCTAGAGCCTCCATGCCGGGATGATTAAAACATACTGTCTTAGTGGAAGAGTGATGAGGCAAGACTCCTGAGAAAGGTGGAAATATGGAGTCTATTTTATTCCAAGTTCTTCACCCTTTATATACTCTATCTACTCTAATACCCTTATATAACCAAAACCAATATATGCACTAAGTATATACTGCGCACGTGGGACCACATAAACAACTTGCTATTATGCGTAGTTTGCCACTTGGTATCAGTTTTTGCCACCTGCTATCATTCTGCTTCAATCACAACACAGGTTGTCACTGCCTCCTGACTTCTCAGGAAGTCTCCCTTAGGGCAGATGGGGGGCTGAACCAGACATTGTTAGCAGGTTCCATCTGGGCTGAAGGGTCTTATACCTTACTCAGAGTTCCCCCACTATCTGTGGTCCTCTACACACCTCTACATAGCCTTGTGTTCCAAATTTTTCTCCCTCTTTTCCCCTTTCCCTCCTCCCCTAAACAGCAAGCAATCTAATAGAAGTCAAACATGGATCACACCACTTTGAAAGTACTGGAAATACACAGACCCTCACTGAGCTCTGAAAGCAGCAGTTAAATATTTTTTTAAAAAAACCAAAAGCTTACACTAAACATCTCCCCAATCTCAGAGGCAATCAGAACCCAACTCTAATATAAAGTCCAAAGTTAAGAAATAGACTGGAAATATGAGCAAACAACAACCCCCCCCAAAAAAAAAAAAAACTGGCCAGAAAAAGCTTCTAAGAGAGAAAACCTCTAGACACAAACTCAGAAGGCAATGATGTGAAAATATCTCAGAGCAAAAGCTAAAGAAAAATGCAGATTGGACAAAATTCTTAACAAAATTCTGGAAGAAATTAAATATAATCCCAAGTCTTATACCTTTTACCAAGATAAGATCAAAAGGGATCCATGATCTAGCCATAAAGGGTGACATCATAAGTAAAAGAACATAGAACATATTAACTATCAGATTTATGAATAGGAGAAGAATTTATGAAAAAACAAGAGATAGAGAGCACTGCAAGATGAAAAATGGATCATTTTATGACTTTCAATGAAAAATTTCATACAAATAAAACCAATGCATCTAAGATTAGAAGGAGAAAAAAAATGGGAGAAAGGAGATTTTATAAACAATTTCTTGGATAAGAATGTCATGTCTCAAATTCATAGAAAACATTGTCAAATGTATAAGAATATGAGTCATTCTCCAATTGGTAAGTGGTCAAATTA
Source organism: Antechinus flavipes (assembly GCF_016432865.1). Lineage (NCBI taxonomy): Eukaryota > Metazoa > Chordata > Mammalia > Dasyuromorphia > Dasyuridae > Antechinus > Antechinus flavipes. The sequence continues at coordinate 50,290,998 of NC_067400.1, forward strand.
TAAAAACAGACAGTTTTTGTAGGAAGAAATCAAAACTATGTATAGTCAAATAAAAAAATGCTCTAAATTATTATGTTTTAGAGAAATGCAAATTAAAACAATTTTGAAATATCATCTCACACCTATCAGAATGGCTCAAATGATAGAAAAGGAAAATGACAAATGTTGGAGAGGATATGGAAAAATTGGGGCATTAATACACTGTTGATGGAACTGTGAATAGATCCAAGTATTTTGGAGAGCAATCTGGAATTATGCCCAGAGAGTTATAAAACTGTATATACCCTTTGATTTCCCAAGGTGATCAGGGGACAAGGAAAATAACTTATATGTTCCAAGATATTTATAGTAGTTCTCTTTGTGGTGGCAAAGAACTGAAAATTGAGGGGATGCCCATGAATTAAAGAACAGCTAAATAAGTTGTAGTATATGATTGTAATAGAATACTACTTGCTGTAAGAAATAATGAGCGGGTTGATTTTAGGAAAACATGGAAAGATTTTCATGAAATACTGAAGAATGAAACAAGCAGATCTAAAAGAACATTATATATAGTAACAATACTGTTCAAGAGTAAAAGTGAATGACTAAACTATTCTAAGATATATGAATATTCAAATCAACTACAAAGGACCTATGAAGAAAGATGCTATCTACCTCCAGAAAAAAAAAAAAAAACAATATGTGGAATTATATATTGTTTAGTTTTACATAGATATCTGTGTCAAATGTTGGCATTCTCTAATATAGGACTAGGAAGGAAGGGGGGTAAAACAACTTGGAACTTAAAGGTAACAAAAATAAAAGAAATATTTTTTAAAATGAGATATATGCAAGACAATCACAAAAAAAAAAAAGAGATTTAACAGCCTGGTAAAAAGAGGCGCAAAAAAAAAATCTTTTAAAATTGCTCCTTAGGGGCAGCTAGATGGCTCAGTGAATAAAGCACCAGCCCTGGAGTCAGGAGAATCTGAGTTCAAATCAGACCTCAGACACTTAACAGTTCCTAGCTGTGTGACCCTGGGGAAGTCACTTAATCCCAAATGCTTAAACCAAAAAACTAACAAACAAACAAAAACAGTTCCTTAAAAATTAGAATTGATCAAGTGAAAGCTACGGACTATATGAGATATCAAAAAACAATAAATCAAAGTCAAAAGACTAAAAGAAATACTCAAAAATGTGAAATATCTCATAGGAAAAAAAAAACTGACCTAGAAAATAGATTCAAGAAATCTGATTTAATAATTATTGATCTGCCTGAAAGTCAAGATCAAAATAAGAGCTTAAATACTGCATGTCAAGAAATTATAAAGGAAAACTGCCCGGATAACTTAATCCCAGAAGACAAAGTAAAAATTGAAAGAATACACTGTCATTTCCTGAAAGAAATTCCAAAATAAAAACTTCCAGGCAGATTATAGCCAAAATCCAAAGATCCCATGTCAAGGAAAAAAATATTGCAAGCAGCCAAAAAGAAAGAATTCAAATACTATAGTAACAATCAGTCATACCATATTTAGCTGTGACAATTATGAAAGAGCAGAGGGCTTGGAATATAATATTCCAGAATGCAAAGGAGCCAAATTTACAATCAAGAATAACCTATCCAGAAAAACTAAGTATGACCCTATAAGAGAAAAAAGTGGATATTTAATGAAATATAGAATTTTCAAAGCATCTCTGATGAAAAGACCAAAGTGAGTAAGAAATCTGACATTCAAACCTTAGACTCAAGAGAAACATAAAAAGGTAAAGATGAGTGAGAAATTATAAGGGATTTAACAAGATAAAACTCTTTATCTTCCTACATGGTAATATAATATATATAATCCCTAAGAACTTTATCATCATAAGGGCAATTAAGAGTGTACTTAGAGAGCATGTGTGTAAGTCTAAGTGAGTTAAACTGAGGTAATCTCAAAAATCTCAAAAAAAAAAAAAATGGAAGGATAAAAAAGAGAGATGTACTAGGAGACAGGATACTTCTTAGACTGTACAAAGAGAGGCTAAGCATCCAGGAGTAGAGTAAACATAATATTGGGATCAATTCTGGGCATCACATTTTAAGAAGGACTTTGATAAGCTGAGGAATGTCCAGGCAAGATTGACCAAGATGGTTAAAAGCCTTGAGATCAAACCATATAACAATCATGACATATGATGATGAGTTAAAGGGACTGGAAGTGTTTGTCTTAAATAAAAAAAAAAAATTTAAAAAGGAGAGAGAAATCAGAAGGAGATGATACTCATTTTCAAGCTGTCATGTGAGACAAATTAGACTTATTCTTTATATAACTAAACCTACAGTAGAAATAATGAGGGAAAGCTACAAAGAAATTAATTTTGTCTTGAAATAGTTAAAAAAAAAAAAAAAACAGAAACCTTCTGAACAATTGAATCTATTCAAGAGTCAAATGATTCCCCTCAAAAAGTCAATAGTTCCACTCATTGAACTTCAACAACCAGAAGCTAGATGACAATTTGTCAGGTGTCATACAAAGAAGAAAGTTTTTCACAAAGCTAGAAAGCGAAATACCATAGTAGATAAAGTATTGGACTTAGAATCAGAAGGAAATGAGTTTGAATATTGCCTCAGACATTCACTAAATGAGTGAACTTAGAGCAAGCCATCTAACATTAAGTAGACTTAATTTTCTCATCTGCAAAATGTGGGTAATGTTGGCATCTACTTTACAAGGCTCTTGTAAAGATCAAATGAGATGACATGTAGTTTTTTTGCACATCTTTATAGTGTTGCATAAATGCTAGCTATTAGTTTTATCAATTACAAATTGGACTAGAGGACTTCTAAATTCCCATCTGACTGAGATTCTATTATAGCTATGGTAGCATAGACAAATCACAAATTCTCTGGACCCATTCTCTCTTCTGAAAATGAGATGGGGTGTCAAATGAAATGATTTAAAGTCCCCTTCAACTCTGGAAACCTATAAAACTAATATAATAACCGGTAAGAGTGTGAGGGCCTGTTGCTGATTTTTAATGGAAGACATCTGCTTGCTAAGCTGACAAAATGGAAATACGATGATTAGGATGATAATATTGAATATGATGATGATGGTGGTGATGATGATGATGATGATGATGATGATGATGATGATGGCTCACATTTAAATAGCACTTAAAAGTTTGTAAAGCATTTCACCTCCACTATGTCGTTTCATTTGATTCCTAGATTAACCCTGTGAAGCTGAGTCTACGCTGCTGTCTCACCTAAACAGCATTTGAATATGGCAGCAGCAGAGGGTGGGTGTTCCACCTATTCACTATTCCAAAATAATCCAGCTCCAGCTCCTGCGCCATGGCTGCTGCACCTGACAACACTACCGTGTCAGCACCTTGGTCAGTGCTACAGTTGCTGACAAACCACAACAAATGGAAATGTACCAGCACTAACCAATAACCCATACTCTGTTTCCTTCTCAGCTATACCAGCCATAAAATGTGGTGTATGCATTGCTAATAGACAGCTAGGATGACATGTTGCAGATTATCAAACATTTACTGGAACACCTTAAATGAACGGATTTATTACTTGATATATCCATTTTCAAAGTAGTTGGAACAGCAACTGAACTCGCTGAATCGACTTTCTGACATCTAATATGTCACATACATCGAATCACAGTAAAAAAAAATAAAAAAGTATGTTAGTAAGCAAGACTTTCAAAGCACACTCTAGCCAGCTCATAATTTGGATATAGATCAAGAAAAAAACCATTTCAAGAATTCATAATTTTTGCTATACAAAGCAAAAGAGTGAGAAAATCAAAATGATTATAGGGTTATTCAATCAAAAAATATTTATTAAGCAATTTACTATGTGCCAGATACTTTACTGAGGTCTGGGATCATAGATCTGGACCTAGAAGAGATATGAAAGGGATAATAGAGGCATTCACTATACATAAGGAACCTGAGACTCAGAAAAACATCATAATTTGTTCAGAATCACATAGCTGATGTCTGAGGCAAGATTCAAATTTGGGTTTCCCTGATTCTAAGTACCACTTTCTATCTATTGTCTCATCTAGCTGCTTCTTCAGGCTTATATCTCTCTAGCAAACCTTGCACTGACCATCACAAACCCAAAGGGAAATCAATATTTCTTCCTCTCACAAATTAGTTCAATGCCACAGGCCTGAGCACTAAGAAAAAAACCAAACTAGTAGATTATAAAAATAATAAAACTTGAAAATCCACAAAGATATGCTAATATTACATTTTTCAGTTTCTGATGCTCATGCCCATGGAACTACAATAGAAAAGACTTTAGAGATCATCTAGTCCAACCCTCTCATTTTATAGATGAGGAAGCTGGGGCTAAGGAGATTAAGTGACTTTCCCATCATCACACAGTGCTAACACATTAGAGGCAATTATTTGAACACAGGTTCCTTAGATCTTGGGCTTTTTCCACTTTATTATGTTGCCTTGAAATCCAAGAAGTTGAATATACACATATATTTATATTTACATATACATACATGTATATATGATGTATGAATGTATGTATATGTATATAAAATGTATGTATATAGTATATATCATTATAACACTACTTTGGGGTGTATAAAGTGCTCCAAAATACATACAAAAAGGAACAAATGGGTGACACACTAGCCTTTGAATCAGGGAAATGTGAGTTCAAATTCTGCTTAGACATCTTCTAGTTATGTGATCCTGGGCTAATTTTCCCACCTATATAACAAGAGGATTTTGCCTCTTGTGGCATCTAATAATAAATTAAATCTAATTTAAATCTAAGATGCTTTGATATGGATGCTATAGAAAACTTTTTTTTAATTATGGACATTTTTTGAAATCCTATCTACATCTATAATGCTGATGCTGACCATGGTCATTTCAATGTGTTCCACAAATATAGAACAGAAAATGCAAAAATAATCACCTATGTAGAAAAAGCAGTGAAATATAAAGACTTTTTTTGCCCCTCTCTCCTGTAGCTCCTGGGCATTCACTGAAGACTTAGTCAAAATTATCAGAATGCATTATTATGCAAGAATATGATCAGGACTTGGACTAGCTATAAGTAAAAGCAAATATTGAATATACATCATTAGAGACATTTATGCAATCTAACCACTATTGTTTTGATCTTGAAAAGAAAGTTTACACAAATAAGAATACCTGATCTAATTGATAAAGAGAAGAGCAGTACATAGGACCCTGAACTCGGGGCGAGCCAACAAATATCATGGGACTCAATGACAGCTTGGAATTATTAGATCATCTCTGACTTTAGGTCTCATCCTGATTATGTTTAGGGTTGTGAGAGGACTAGAGTCAGGGTGGTTCTTCATGAAGTCAATTTGACCTTAGCTATTCTTTGGATTTCTAGACATAAGATTTGTACAGAGTGAGTCAGCTGTGTGTGTGACTTTGAGTTGAAGTTATAGCATAGACAGATGGCTTATGAACATGAAAGGGCTGTTGACTTAATATTGGCTCCCTTAGATTTTTTTTTTCATTTTAGCTTTTCCTTTACTGATTCTGTGAGCCCTAGGCAAGATGGTAAGAGTTAAGAAGGAAGGACATTTCAACTAAAACACTGAATATCCTTGTTCAATCATGTTTCCTCAATTTCCTAATCAATCTTAAACACAGGATTTTTTGGTTTACTTTTCTTTGAGGAAAGAGACTTGAAATACAAATGTTTTCATGATTTTGCTTGGCCAGACCAAACCAAGCAGGGCAGCAAGAAGGAAAGAAATATCAAGATATATAATAAAATAGGAAAATATAATACCACTTGCAAACTCCATAGACAGAAAAGATATCCTGTTTTCACTAAGTATTTGGGGACAAAATAAGTAAGATAGACAGTAATTGTGTCACATATAACAGGCCATTTAGTAAGCTTGTTACTAACAGGAATACACTGTACTGGATCTTCTCCAGACACTGGGGAATCCTATTCTAGGAGTGTAGATCTTTTAATCCCAAATGTCCTGCCTTCTCTGTACAATGTGGATTCTTTTGTATTGTAATGATGCCTGAGAATGTTCTACATATAGATTCACAATCAAATCAAGGCCCCACTAGCATCAACTTTACCAATAAACACAAAGAGCTTTTATATGATGCAATAACCTCAAACATATGAGAGACTTCTACTTCTTATCTCCTTAAAATATGGGAGATTAAGATTTTGAGCATTTGAAAGGGAGGGAGAGGGAATAAAAATCTTTCCATCATGAATTCCATGGGTTTTTATTTTCACTAATGACTCAGGAATTGAGTCTCTAAAAATCAATGTGTTGCTGAATTTTAAGTATGTGTCTCATTAGCAGTAGGAGTCATTAAGGTCTTTTGGTTTCACCTGCAATTAAGAAAAAATATTTAAATCTTCCTAATTAGTTAATTATCAGCTTATTCGAAATGGCATCTGTAATGAAATAGCCATCTTTGATACATTAGCTATGTGACCCTGACCAAGTCATTTAACTGCTCTAAGTCCATCTAAAAGTGAGATAACTGAACTACAAGGCCTCTCAGGTCCCTTCTATGATGCTAGTTTTATAAGAGCGGGGGAGAAAAAGTTGCTAATTTTGTATTCCATATAATTTTTGTTACTGTAAATATTGTGCCCTGTAGTCCTCAAGATCCAACACCCCCCACCAAAGTGAGAGAACCTATGTGAGCCAATGATTCATTGGGCCCGGGATGGGAAAGGATGAACAATGGAAAAGTGTGACTATTAACCTAGTGCACCAATAGTGGCCAGACATACCTGGAAGCATAAATTCAGAACTAAAGAGAAAGTTAGTTTGAGAAAAGCATACCATAAGGAAATGGACTTTCCAGTCCAATAAAAAGTTACTGCTCCCAACAAGATTTGGGATCTACATAATGTAAGTGATCTCACTTATAAAATCTAATCAGAACTGAGTAATGGGGTGAAGGTAAGACATGATTTTCTCAAAGGGTCAGGGAATGCAGATCCCACAATAGCATTAGAAAAACTAATGTCAGGAGAGGTTGGGAAAAATAGCTCAGGGGCATAGAATGCATGTTCACATCATATTGGGAGCCTGGAGGAGCACAAGTGAGCCAGATATGCCAGCACAATCTGAGATCCTTCATTATCACTGACCCTTCCCCTGAGAGAATTAACCCTGAAGGAAGGATGAATAGCAATGCTTCCCTAGCATGTAACAATGCATCCAAGTTTATACAGCCAAGTGCAATGCAACACATATCTATGGAATTTAAACAGAGTAAAGAAGGGATATATACCAGATAGACTTTTCCAGACTACATTAAGATATACTCATATTTCCCTATGCCACCATAATGAGAATTGGAGAAGCAGATTCTTCAGCCTGTAAATAATAGTCCTAAACACTGCATATTGATGGGGGGAAAATTGGGCAAAGAGAAGCTAAAGAGAAGGGACAACTATCTAGTAATGGATAGAGAATTCCGAATAAATGGCTTACAAACGTAGTAGACCCACTAGAATTTTGAGAGCAGGAACTGTTTTATTTTTTGTCTTTGTATCTCCCAGTGTCTTGATTAGTGCCCTGCACATATCAGATGTTTAAAAATAAATGCTGATTGAGCTATTGCAATCCATGAACTCTTATCGTTTATACCATAACTTTCCTCTTCTATTGTTTATCCCCCATTGTTCTTATAAAGGAAAGAACTGTCTATTGTAAACTTTGGGATGATCAACATGTTGGGTTGAATCATTTCAATGTAATATTGAACTGTTATATCTGTCCATTTTTTATCTCCTTATTTCTCCTTTGACTAGAGAAGAGAAAGAGTTCAATAACAAATTATTACACAATTATGTCAGCAGAAGAAAGGGACAAAAAAAAATACCACTATGCTATCCAGAAACTTGCTAATGCATTGTATTCAAATGGATGGATTCCAAAACTGACTTGAGGATGTCATGGGACAGAAACCTTGTTCTTATCTCAGGTTCATAAGGAAGAAAGATTCCCTGACTTACAAATAACAAATTCCCTGAAATACAAAAAAAAACTGATAGGTTAATTGGAACTAACACTGGAGAACTGTGGCTTGTAGAAAATGGTTTAGGGAGTTCAAGAACCCATTAATCGAGCACAAAGTAAAATAGCTTTCTTTTAGCACAATGGATAGAATATTAGATGGGGAATCTGAAAAATCTCAAGTCATATCTGACAGATAACTATTAGCTACATGACTTTGGACAAATCACAATTTCTGTTTCAGTTTCTTCACCAGTAAAATGGGGATAATACTTCCCAGAATTATTCTGAGGATAAAATGAAATAGTATTTATAAAGTACTTTGCAGACTTTATTTTTTTTAACAATTAAATCATTTATTTTTTAAACACATATTGCTTTATGAATCATGTTAAGAGAGAAAAATCAAAACAAAAGGTAAAAAACTATGGAAGAGATTTTTAAAAATAACAGAAAAATATGTTAATTTACATTCAATCTTTTTAGTTCTTTTTCTGGATGCAGATATCATTTTCCATCTAAAGTCTATTGAGATTGCTTTGAATCACTGACCCTTTGAAAAAAAAACAAATATTTCATAGTTGGTCATCAAACATTCTTGTTGTTATTGTTTATAATGTCTTCCTAGTTTTGCTTGTTTCACTCAGCATCAGTTCATGTCGATATTTCTAAGCCTTTATAAAATCAGCTTGTTCATCATTTTTTATAAAACAATAATATTCCATTACCTTCATGTACCACAGGTTGTTCAGCCATTTCCTATGTCCTCCTTTTCCAATTCTTTGCTACCACAAAAGGAGCTGCTACAAATATATATATATATTTTTTGCAGACTTTAAAGAGCTATACTGCAAATCTGCTAGCCATTATTGTTGTTATATGAATTTATAACTTTTACCCTCATCTATTATTTCTGAATTTCTATATACTTTCTTTTGTCATATATAAATTCTAAACATGAATTCTCATACTCTGAAATATGCAAAGATGGGGAGGGGAAAGGAAGGAATAAATAAAGGATTGAATTCCTGCCCATACTTAACCCTAGTCCCTCTCCTATGCCCAGGCCCACAATCACAAACTGCCTATTGTATATTTTTACTGGATGACCCACAAGCATATTAAACTCAAACAAAAGTTGTTATCTTAACTCCCCCCCCCCTCCAAATCCTCTCCTCTTCTTATTATTCCTTTTTCTTTTCAAAGTCCCATTCATAGATAAGCCTAGGTCATGGGCTAATTGCACTAGTCCTACATCCCTCCAGCCGCTCAGGTTCCAGATCTCAGTGTTACTTTCTGCTCTTCCTTTTCAGTCACCTTACCTCAATCAGCTGCCAGATCCTATTCTTTCTACTTCCATATATTTCACATATGCCCCATTCTCTCCACTTTCAAAGCCACCATTTTAATTCAAGGATTCACTACTTTTTACCTGAAGTATTGTATTTCCTTTTTTTTTTTTTTTTTTTTTTTTTTTTTTTTTTTAAATTTTTTATTTAATAATTACATTATATTGACACTCATTTCTGTTCCGATTTTTTTTCCCCTCCCTCCCTCCACCCCCTCCCCTAGATGGCAAGCAGTCCTTTATATGTTGGATATGTTGCAGTATATCCTAGATACAATATATGTTTGCAGAACCGAACAGTTCTCTTGTTGCGTAGGGAGAATTGGATTCAGAAGGTATAAATAATCCGGGAAGAAAAACAAAAATGCAGATAGTTCACATTCGTTTCCCAGTGTTCTTTCTTTGGGTGTAGCTGCTTTTGTCCATCATTTATCAATTGAAACTCAGGTCTCTTTGTCAAAGAAATCCACTTCCATCAAAATATGTCCTCATACAATATCGTTGTCGAAGTGTATAATGATCTCCTGGTTCTGCTCATTTCACTTAGCATCAGTTCATGTAGGTCTCTCCAAGCCTCTCTGTATTCATCCTGCTGGTCATTTCTTACAGAACAATAATATTCCATAACATTCATATACCACAATTTACCCAGCCATTCTCCAATTGATGGGCATCCATTCATTTTCCAGTTTCTAGCCACTACAAACAGGGCTGCTACAAACATTTTGGCACATACAGGTCCCTTTCCCTTCTTTAGTATTTCTTTGGGATATAAGCCCAATAGAAACACTGCTGGATCAAAGGATATGCACATTTTGATAATTTTTTGGGCATAATTCCAGATTGCTCTCCAGAATGGTTGGATTCGTTCACAACTCCACCAACAATGCATTAGTGTCCCAGTTTTCCCGCATCCCCTCCAACATTCATCATTATTTTTTCCTGTCATCTTAGCCAATCTGACAGGTGTGTAGTGATATCTCAGAGTTGTCTTAATTTGCATTTCTCTGATCAATAATGATTTGGAACACTCTTTCATATGAGTGGTAATAGTTTCAATCTCATCCTCTGAAAATTGTCTGTTCATATCCTTTGACCATTTATCGATTGGAGAATGGCTTGATTTCTTATAAATTTGAGTCAGTTCTCTATATATTTTGGAAATGAGGCCTTTATCAGAACCTTTAACTGTGAAAATGTTTTCCCAGTTTGTTGCTTCCCTTCTAGTCTTGTTTGCATTAGTTTTATTTGTACAAAGGCTTTTTAATTTGATGTAATCGAAATTTTCTATTCTGTGATCAGTAATGATCTCTAGTTCATCTTTGGTCACAAATTTCTTTCTCCTCCACAAGTCTGAGAGATAAACTATTCTATGTTCCTCTAATTTATTTATAATCTCGTTCTTTATGCCTAGGTCATAGACCCATTTTGATCTTATCTTGGTATATGGTGTTAAGTGTGGGTCCATGCCTAATTTCTGCCATACTAATTTCCAATTATCCCAGCAGTTTTTATCAAATAATGAATTCTTTTCCCAGAAGTTAGGGGCTTTGGGTTTGTCAAACACTAGATTGCTATAATTGACTATTCTGTCTTGTGAGCCTAGCCTTTTCCACTGATCCACTAATCTATTTCTTAGCCAATACCAAATGGTTTTGGTGACTGCTGCTTTATAATATAATTTTAGATCAGGTACAGCTAGGCCACCTTCATTTGATTTTTTTTTCATTAGTTCCCTTGAGATTCTCGACTTTTTATTGTTCCATATGAATTTTGTTGTTATTTTTTCTAGATCAATAAAATATTTTCTTGGAAGTCTGATTGGTATAGCACTAAATAAATAGATTAGTTTAGGGAGTATTGTCATCTTTATTATGTTCGCTCGGCCAATCCAAGAGCACTTAATATTTTTCCAATTATTTAAGTCTGACTTTATTTGTGTGGAGACTTTTTTATAATTTTGCTCATATAATTCCTGACTTTCCTTTGGTAGATAGATTCCCAAATATTTTATGGTATCAACAGTTATTCTGAATGGAATTTCTCTTTGTATCTCTTGCTGTTGGGTTTTGTTGGTGATGTATAAAAATGCTGAGGATTTATGGGGATTTATTTTGTAGCCAGCTACTTTGCTAAAATTATGAATTATTTCCAATAGCTTTTTGGTAGAATCTCTGGGGTTCTCTAGGTATACCATCATATCATCTGCAAAGAGTGATAGTTTGGTTTCCTCATTGCCTACTCTAATTCCTTTTATATCTTTCTCGACTCTTATTGCCGAGGCTAGTGTTTCTAATACGATATTAAATAATAATGGTGATAGTGGGCAACCTTGCTTCACTCCAGATCTTACTGGGAAAGGTTCCAGTTTTTCCCCATTGCATATGATGCTTACTGATGGTTTTAAATATATGCTCCTGACTATTTTAAGGAAAAGTCCATTTATTCCTATGCTCTCAAGTGTTTTTATTAGGAATGGATGTTGGATTTTATCAAATGCTTTTTCTGCATCTATTGAGATGATCATGTGGTTTTTGTTTGTTTGGTTATTGATATAGTCAATTATGCTAATAGTTTTCCTAATATTGAACCAGCCCTGCATTCCTGGTATAAATCCTACTTGGTCATAGTGTATTATCCTGGTGACAATTTTCTGTAATCTTTTTGCTAATATTTTATTTAAGATTTTAGCATCAATATTCATTAGGGAGATTGGTCTATAATTTTCTTTCTCTGTTTTCAGCCTACCTGGTTTAGGTATCAGTACCATATCTGTGTCATAAAAGGAGTTTGGTAGGACTCCTTCAATCCCTATTTTTTCAAATAGTTTATATAACATTGGAGTTAATTGTTCTTTAAATGTTTGGTAGAATTCACATGTAAATCCATCTGGTCCTGGGGATTTTTTCTTAGGGAGTTGATTGATAGTTTGTTCTATTTCTTTTTCTGAGATGGGACTGTTTAGGATATTTACTTCTTCCTCTGTTAGTTTGGGCAAGCTGTATTTTTGGAGGTATTTTTCTATTTCATTTAAGTTGTCGAATTTATTGGCATAAAGTTGGGCAAAGTAACTCCTAATTATTGCTCTAATTTCCTCTTCGTTAGTGGTGAGTTCTCCCTTTTCATTTTTAAGACTAACAATTTGATTTTCCTCTTTCCTTTTCTTAATCAGATTTACTAAGGGTTTGTCTATTTTGTTGGTTTTTTCATAGAACCAACTCTTAGTTTTATTAATCAATTCAATAGTTTTTTTACTTTCAATTTTATTGATCTCACCTTTTACTTTTAGAATTTCAAGTTTAGTGTTTGACTGGGGGTTTTTAATTTGTTCCTTTTCTAGCCTTTTTAATTGCAAACCCAATTCATTGACCTTCTCTTTCTCTATTTTATACAAATAGGCCTCTAGAGATATGAAATTTCCCCTTATTACCGCTTTGGCTGCATCCCATACATTTTGGTATGATGTCTCATTATTATCGTTTTCTTGGGTGAAGTTATTAATTATGTCTATGATTTGCTGTTTTACCCAATCATTCTTTAGTATGAGATTATTTAGTTTCCAATTATTTTTTGGTCTACTTCCCCCTGGTTTTTTGTTGAATGTAATTTTCATTGCATCGTGGTCTGAAAAGGATGCATTTACTATTTCTGCCTTACTGCATTTGAGTTTGAGGTTTTTATGCCCTAATATATGGTCAATTTTTGTATAGGTTCCATGAACTGCTGAAAAGAAAGTGTATTCCTTTCTGTCTCCATTACATTTTCTCCAGAGATCTATCATATCTAGCTTTTCTAGTATTCTGTTTACCTCTTTGACTTCTTTCTTATTTATTTTCTGGTTTGATTTATCTAATTCTGAGAGTGCAAGGTTAAGATCTCCCACTATTATAGTTTTACTGTCTATTTCTTCTTGCAGCTCTCTTAGTTTCTCTTTTAAGAATTTAGATGCTACCCCACTTGGTGCATATATGTTTAATATAGATAGTGCTTCATTATCCATGCTACCCTTTAGCAAGATGTAGTGTCCTTCCTTATCTCTTTTAATTAGGTCAATTTTTGCTTTAGCTTGATCTGAGATCAGGATGGCTACCCCTGCTTTTTTGACTTCACCTGAAGCATAGTAAATTTTGCTCCAACCTTTTACCTTTAACCTGCATGTATCTCCCCGCTTCAGGTGTGTTTCCTGTAAACAACATATTGTAGGATTCTGGCTTTTAATCCATTCTGCTAACCGCTTCCTCTTTATGGGGGAGTTTACCCCGTTCACATTTATGGTTAGAATGACCAATTCTGTATTACTTGCCATCTTGTTAACCCCGATTTATGCTTTCCTCCCTTCTTTCCCCTTTCCCCCCTTCCAAGTATTAAGCTTGTGAGCACCCCTTGCTTCTCACAGCCCTCCCTTTTTAGTGTCCCTCCCCCCGCCTTAGAGTTCCTCCCCCTATCTTACCCCTTTCCCTCCCAGTTCCCGTATTCCCTTCCGCTTAGTTTATTCCTTCCCTTTCCACTTTTCCCTTCTCACTTTTCAATGAGATGGGAGAAGTTTCACCATAGATTGAATATGTCTTAAGATTTTTCACTTAAAGCCAATTCTGAAGGCAGTAAGATACCCACTATATTCATCCCCCTCCATTCTTTCTCTCAGATATAATAGGTTTCCTATGCCTCTTCATGTGATGTACTACCCCCACTTTACCCTTTTTCTGGTACAGTGTCCTTTCCACATCAATTTCTAGAACAAGGTATACATGTATTCTTTATACATCTATATAGTCAAAATATAGTTCCCAAGATTAATCTTTACCTTTTTAGATTTCTCTTGAGTTCTATATTTGTAGATCAAACTTTTTGTTAAGTTCTGGTTTTTTCATCAGAAATAGATGAAATTCGCTTACTTCGTTGAATGTCCATCTTCTTCCCTGGAAAAAGATGCTCATTCTCGCTGGGTAAGTTATTTTTGGTTGCATACCAAGTTCCTTAGCCTTTCGGAATATCATATTCCAGGCCCTTCGATCTTTTAATGTGGATGCTGCCAGATCCTGGGTGATCCTTATCGTGGCTCCTTGATACTTGAATTGGGTTTTTCTAGCCGCTTGCAATATTTTTTCTTTCACCTGAGGGTTCTGGCATTTGGCCACTATATTCCTTGGTGTTTTGATTTTAGGATCCCTTTCAGTGGGTGATCGATGAATCCTTTCAATGTTTATTTTTTCCTCTGTTCCTATGACTTCTGGGCAGTTCTCTTTGATAATTTCCTGGAAGACAATGTCCAGGCTCTTTTTTTCATCATGTTTTTCTGGGAGTCCAATGATTCTCAGATTGTCTCTCCTGGATCTGTTTTCCAGGTCTGTTGTCTTCCCCAGAAGGTATTTCACATTTTTCTCCATTGTTTGATTTTTTTGGATTTGCTTGACTGATTCTTCTTGTCTCCTCGAGTCATTCAATTCCACCTGTTCAATTCTGATTTTCAGTGAAGTATTCTCTTCACTCACTTTTTTAAAATCTTTCTCTAATTGTCCAATTGAGTTCTTTTGTTCTGTGGAATTTTTTTCCATTTCGCCAATTTTGTTTTTTAGAGAGCTGTTTTCTGTTTCCAGTTCACTAATCCTATTTTTCAAGGATTTTACTTCTTTATCCACTCTCTCTTTAACTGACTTCTCCAGGCTCTTTTCCCACTTTTCTTCTAGCTCCCTTGTGAGAGCCTTTTTAATCACTTCTATGAGGTTCATCTGTGCTGAGGAACAGACGCTCTCCTCCTTTGGGGAATCACCTGGGGACTGTCTGTTTTTAGTCTCCTCAGGATTTAGAGTCTGCTCTCTATCTGTATAGAAGCTGTCAAGGGTTAAAGTCCTCTTCAGCTTCTTGCTCATTCTGTCTATTAATCAGAGACAAACTAGCAAAGAAAAACAGAAAAAACTGGAGTCTTTCTTTGGGGGGGGGCTGGGTGTGTTATCGAGCTTCCTCTACAGACTGCAGGTGGCAGCAGTGAGGCACTAGCAGGACTGTGCTGCGCCTGCGCTCTGAGATCCCAGAGCGTGCTGAGTCACTGAGGGGGGGGAAAGGGGGGGGGCGGCCAGGTCCTGAGAGACTCCAGCTGTTTGCGGTTGTGTTCTTCAGCCCCGGTGTTTTTAGCTTCTCTGCTGGGCTGTTGACTTGCTGCAGGTTCCAAACCTGTAGCGAAGCTCTCCCCGCAGAGATGGCTGCGATCACTCCCCACCCCCTCTCCAGTCTGCTCCCGTGCTCTCACTGCCGCTGCCCGCCGCCTGCGCCCGATCTAAAACCGCCCCAGCCCTCCAGTAAAGACAGACCTTTTGTGGCGGATCTCAAGGATGGCTTCTCTTGGTAACTATTTGTGGGTTTTTTTCAGTCAAGCATTGATTCAGAGGCTTGTAATGAAGTGGATAGTGAGAGAAAGCGCGGAGCTTATGCAACTGTGAGCCTCCTCTCCGCCATCTTAACCGGAAGTCGCCGACAGTGACATTTTCCCGCCGACAGTGACATTTTCCTGTATTTCCTAATAGGTCTCATCATTACAAATCTCTGCCCATTCCAACCCATACTCCATACAGATATCATTTTTTTTTTCTTAAAGTGCAGGTCTGATGGTGTCACTCCCTTTCTCAATAGACAACAGGGACTCCCTGTTACCCTGAGGACCAAATAAAATTTTCTGATCAGCATTTATAATCTACAATTTGATCCCAATGAATGAGATAAGATGAGATCTTTCAAGACAGTTGTGAAAATCGAGTAAGGCTTCATCTATTTCAAAGTTTGAGTAGGCCTGAAGGACTTTAGGCATTAAGTCAAGGGCATCCTTAAAGTGTCTCCTCCCTGCTATTCTCCTAAGGGCATACTTAAAGTCTCCTCCTTGCTATCTTCCTAAGGGCATACTTAAGCCCCCTTCTTGTTATCCTCCCAATTTCAACCAAAAATGGGCAACTATGTACTTATTGATCAAGTTCAGCCAAATATGGGCAACTATGTACTTATTGGTCAAGTTCAATTTCTTGGGTAGTTCCCGGGTTTAGAATGTAAAATCCTCAGCCAATAAGGATGATGGGTGGGCCGCCCGATTCTCGCAAGAACGTACAATAAACTTTGCTTTGCTTCTAGAGAACTATCCAGTTTTTTTTTTTTTTTATTAATGCTTTCTGACCCACACACCAACCTACCATTCCAAGTTTGTTACATAATCACCCCCTCTCTACAATTCAAAAACTGGCGTTCTTTAATGTTCCTCATAAATGGAATTCCATTTCCTATTTCTGAATCTTAGTACTAGCTGTCCCCTATGCATAGAACTCATTCCCTTTCCCATCGACCAATGAGAGTTCCTAATTTTCTTGAAGACCCATTTCAAGCACCACTTTCTACATAGTCTTTCTTCCAATGCTTCCCTACCCACAACAAAAATAAAATGCTTTACTGTATCTCTTTTTTAAATAATATTTTGTTTATACCTACATATGTATTTGTTATCTCCCCTTGTTGCAGACAAAGAGACTCACTTTTTATTTTGTATCCTTACACCAAGCACAACACTTGATACATAATTGGCACTTTATAAATCCTTTGGCTGATAGATTGACTAATTAGCCAATGCATCCAATTACAGTAGTTCAAAAGAACAGGAAAAAGGGAATTAGAACTAAATGTGATACATCTCTGAACCCAAAGGAACCAAGAGAGCTCAAAGGCCATTAGGGTGTACAATCAAAAAAGATTTAGAGAATCATGAAAAGTAGAAATGCCGGAGTTAAAGCAGAATCGGCCACCACCCACCCAATCCTTCCCAAGTGAAGGAGGTAGGGGGATTCATAAAAGTTAGCTGAATCTGTTAGTGACTTGTGGAAAATCTCTTTTTCAATCCCCCAAAGTTGTCATGCTGCTGAATAGTCAAAAGAAGCCTCTGGTGTCTTCTCTCAGAAGAGAACCTGGGTTTAAGGAACTTAAGGCAATGAATACAGCTGAAACTTGAATGGAGCCGCAATGATCTGAAGCTTACAGTGAATTCTGGATGCAGGGGGCCTGCTGCCTCCCAATTTCAACTCTGGCACTTCAGCATCATTATTCCTTCCAGATAAACTGACAAAAAACATGGCCAGTGAACCTCTATCTCTGGGTGCAAATGGCTCTCTTCATCACTGAAAAATTGGAACTGGTTTGAATTATCTCATTGTTGAAGAGAGCCACATCCATCAAAATTGATCATTTATAATTTTGTTATTACCATGTACAATGATCTCCCAGTTCTGCTCATTTCACTCAGCATCAGTTCATGTAAGTCTCTCCAGGCCTTTCTGAAATCATCCTATTGGTCATTTCTTACAGAACAATAGTATTCCATAGCATTCATAAACCATAATGTATTCAGCCATTCTCCAATTGATGGCATCCATTCAGTTTCCAGTTTCTTGCCACTACAAACAGGGCTGCTACAAACATTTTGGCACATACAGGTCCCTTTCCCTTCTTTAAGCCAAGTATGGCTAATATGAGGAGGCAATGTAATGTGAGCTGGCTTCAAGTCTCACCTCTGACCTAAAATGACAATATGACTTCAGGGGAAAGTCCTAGCCATTAATTAATTATTTCACTGTGCCCCATAAATTGTCTAAATTGTCCAGCAATTACTGATCCACATTGGTAGGAGTTCCCTCACCAGGAAGCTTCCTATACCTAATGACATCACAGAGCTGGACAAAAGGAAAAAAAATTGAATAATGTAAAGGACAATATTTTTTAAAGAAGTTTTATTGCTATCTTTTGTTTTTTACATCAATAGAACTTCTCCAAGAATCCTTTTCCTAGCCCTCTTCCAGATATCCTTCCCATATAACAAATATTTTTAGAGAAAAATAGAGATGATGGGGGGGGGGGGGGGGCAGGGAGGGAGGGAGGAAGAATCAACAACAGTGGAAGGAATATGTGTGTGTGTGTGGGTGTGTGTGTGTGTGTGTATACTACAACACACCACAGCTGTAGACTTTTCAATCTTTATAAAGAGCAGTAGTGACTTCTTATATCTTTTCTTTTGAGTCATGCTTGTAATTTTAGTTTTCACTTTTGATTGTTCTCTTTCTTTACACTTATGTTGTTGAAATCATTGATTATTATAGTTTTATTTATTCTAATCTATATCAGATTATGTAAATCATTCAAAGCTCCTCTGTAGTCATCATGTAGTTATCATTTCTTACAGCATAATAATATTCCATTGTATTTATGTACCATAATTCATTTAACTATTTCCAATCAATGGGTATCTTTCCAATTCATTTTTGTCACAAGAATTGTTGCTATAAATACTTTGGTGCATATGGAGACTTTCTTCTTATCCATGGCCTCTTTGGGATATAAGCCTACTAGCAGAATTTCTGGAGCAAATCACGTTATTTTCATAATTTCAAATTGTTTTCCAAAATGATTATACTGATTCATGGGAGAGGCAGTGTTCTAAAGCAATGATGTCAAACTCAATTGAAAATAGTTCTCTACTGGCCACATATTGACTTAGAAAACCACAAATTAAGATTGCATTATGTTATATTTTAATTTGTTTTATTAAACATTTCCCAAATACATCTGAATCTAGGTCTTGCACTTCCCACAAGTTTGACATATCCATAAAGTGAATAAAGAGCCAGCTTTGGAGTCAAGACTAGGCTTGGGTTCAGAAAGCTGTAACACATTCTGTGTAACCCACAATTAATCCTCTTCAGGCTTCAAACAATTCTCTGAGATTCTAAGTTACTTGTAAATTACAGATCTGCATCAATGGAAGGAAATTCTTCCACACCAACGAAATCACAGCTCTGGATCAAAAAGAAAGATAATACCTGGTTCAAATAAAAAAATAATAATAATAACAAGTTTTGTACACCTCTCATAGGATTTTAAAACAAAGATCCATTTTTCTTGATTTGTTTAAAAAAAAAACTACTCATTTCCTTATATAAAACTTTTGTCTGGCAAACACAACTTTCTCACCATCTAAAAACAACTTAAGACACAGGAACATGAGTCATCTCTTCTGTTACTTAGACCCAATTCCAAAAGCAGAGTGAAAAGCTGCCCGTACTTTTCTTAATCACTCCGAATTACTGAAAGTCCAATTTCTGGGGTCAGTCTATTGGCTGAGATCCTGTAGGAAGACATTTCTCAGTCCAATAGGCAATGTTTTCCAGACGATTGGCCTTTGCAAACTTTCCCAAAATGAAAATAATGAAGTAGTTTGTCATTCCATTCATACAGAAACCAATGTATACCTTTTGGAAGAATGACAGCTTGCCATCAAGGTGGCACCCAGTACCTCACACAGTGCCTTGTAGTCCATGAATGGTTCATAAATGTTAATAGGATTCAAGGAATCCACCAACTATTTTTAAAATGCCTACCAAGTACAAGGCACAGTGGTGGGCTCTGTCTAGCATGAGATACAGATAACCGGAGTTACAGTTAGAAAGATTGAGATCCAATTCTGATAGCCACACATGATTCTAAGCAAATCACTTAATCTCTCTGTGCCTCACTTTCCTCATTTTTTTTAAATGAGAAGGTTAACTTCTAAAGATCCATCCAGCTCTACATCCATGATCTCATGAAGATGAAGACAAAAATGCAAGTCTTTGTCCTTAAAGAACTTATATTATTCAAAAATATAACATTTCTCCAAATAAAAAATTACAGAATTAGGCAGAAACAAATAATCAATATGGATTCAAGAAGATCATGGAGAGCTTAGGACCTGAACTGAACCTGGAAAAAAGATAAGGGCTGAAGGAGATAGAGTTGGAAAGAGGGTGGATTCCTGACCTTTCTGAATCCACAGACGTAATAACCAAATACCAAGTTTCAGAAACAGTAGAATTGTAAAGTACAGAAAGGGGAGCAACATGAAATAATTTTGGAAAACATAGAGGAGAACCAAATTATGGAGGGCTTTAAAGACTCACTGAGTAGTTAGCATTTTCTAGTATTAAAGAACGACTCCAGTTTTGGAGGCAGAGGAATGGCTGTGTCTTAAAAAGATCATCTTCACAAGGGCATAGAGGTTGAATTCAAGAGGTAGATACTGAAGGCAGAGATCTCAATTAGGTGACTATCATAATACTCTAGTGCTTACGGAGCATATCTAAGGTATAAATTGTGTGAGGACAGAGAAGGGAATGGATTCAGACTTGGAAATTGATAGAATGGAGAAAATGAGGGAGAAGGAAAAGTCAAGGATGACTCCGATGTTACTTGACTAGAAGGATGGTGTTGACATTGATGGGAAAAAAAGAATTTGAAAGAAAAACATAGACATGTTTTAGGTCATAGATTTAGAGCTCGAAGATTCAGAGATTTAAGATCAATCACCTTATTTACACCTTTATTTTATAGATAAGGAAAATGAAATCAAGAAAGATGGAATGACTTCCAAAGAAGCAAAAAGCCAAACCTAGGCTGTCCATCCTCAAAGCAAAGACCTTTTCTACTGTGTTACTCTCTATAAGATTAGGAGGAGAAGAATGGAATTCAACTACATTGAAGTGAATTCAACGGAATAAATGACATTTGGCTATCGACCTAGAAGACCAAAATTTAAATCTTGACTTTTTCCACCCACTAACTGTGACCTTGAATAAGATATCTTCTAAAGTCGTTTCAAGCCTTTATTTACTCTATCATCCCATGAGCTTACAAAGGAAACTGCATCAAGCACTAGAGCCAATCCTTGCTAACCTCCCAGACAACCATAGCTGTCACAATTAGCTTTCTGAGTGGCTCCTCCCACCGCACTTCCCAATAAGACATCCCTGTGGGTGGCTGGAAAATAGAACAGCAGCCGAAAGAGAAACCCAGCATGTCTTGCCTGAAAATGGAATTGCTCGTTTTGATCAAAAGCTTAAGGCAAACACATCGCCAATAGGTTACAAATAGCAAAAGGCACTTTGGAAAAGACTTCAGTCCCAAGCAAAGGATAGAATTCATTTGTGCTCAATGGGGAAACAGTTACTGACTGCTCTTGCAGTGGCATCTTCAGCCAATTCTGCCTCACATCGGTTATGGTAATATTGGTTATGGTAATATTGGTTTAATTAATCAATAGTCCACAAAATCTTGGGTACCCATTTTGGAGGAAGCTTGTAGGGCCTACCACCTGCTCACAAGTAGCTTGCAGTCTAGGAGAGGAGATGACAATATTAACATACATGAAACAATTTAAGTCCTGGATTCAAATTCTGCCCCTGACATATATTGGTTATGTGACTCTGGACAAATAACCTCCTAGTGCTCCAGGCAATTCTCTTAATACTCTAAAGCAACTTTCTATATGTAGAAGACTAAGGAATGGCCTGCATTAGTAGAGGGAGTTTTTTCATGAGTACAATCTTTAGTCCAGCCCCCATTCCTATAGGATAGTATATATCAAGAGCTAAATTGTTTTATATACACTCTAATTGTAGTGTCCCAGAGGAGTGCAGCAAGGGCTCAGTAGTTAGGGAAAGCATCCTCAGATATGAGCATAGAATATTAAATATAGTTTATAGAGAGTATAGTATAGAATTAGAATTGAAGGAGCCTAGAAACCACCTAATCCAATCATCCCATTTTTATCAGTGAGGAAATTTGAGACCCAAAGTACTTAAATTGTTTCCCCGAGGTTTCATGTGTAAGTGATCAAAGGATTATAAAATGATAAATGCAGAATTGGAAGGAACCTGAGGCCATTTAGTCCAGTAGTGTCAAATTCATAGTGAAGTAGGAGCATCCCCGAGGGCCATATGCCAATATGATTGACTTAGAAAATCACATATTTGTATTTCTTATTAATACATGGGCACATTCAAATAATTTAGGAACTATATTTAATCTGGTTCAGGTCTTATCATGCAGGCCTGAGGGCAATATATGTTGTATCTCAGTTCTCCTCCAACTCCCTTCTTTTTTTTTTTTGCCTTAACCCAAGGCAATTGGGGTTAAGTGACTTGCCCAGGGTCACATAGCTAAGAAGTGTTAAGTATCTAAGGCCAGATTTGAAGTCAGGTCCTCCTGACTTCAGGGCTGGTGCTCTATCCACTGCACCACTTAGTTTCCCTTAAACCCCTCCTTTAACAGATAAGAAAATCCTTTTTAGATAAAATCTAAAGTTCTCTGTTTAGTGAACAAAGCTCTATACAATCTAAGTCCATTCTAGCTCTCCATCTTCACTGGCCATTGCTCTCTTTCCCATACTCTGAAATCTAGGCACACTAGGCTCTTCTCCATAGCTCACATGCAATCATGTATCATCCAACTCCATCCTTTACACTCATTGTCCTAGAGCCTGTAACATGTTACCTCTACCCCATAGACTTTTTCCTTTCCTTTAAGATGTCTTCTGCATGAAACTTTTTCCAATCTCCTCCCCCAGCTGCTGGTGGCTTCCATCCCAAACTACTTTGTATTTAACTATTTGTAAATATTTATATTAACTTTTGTATTTATACTGTATACATTTTATAGATACTTGCCATCCAACATAAACTTCTTGTGAGCAGGGATCATTTCATTCTCTGTACTTGTGTGACCAGAGTTTAGCATAGTGTCTGGCACATTGGAGTACTTAATAAGTATAACATACAAGTATATGTGTGTGTGTATATATACATTATATATACATACATATGTATATGTAATTTTAGTACCTAATATGTGCTTATTAATTGTTTAAATCATTTGTCTAGGGTCAAGCAGGTAGGAAATCAGTTTACTTTTAAGTAAGAGCATGTCCAAGTGACGTTGGAGAGGGTTTGGATGAGTGGAGGGTCAGAGACAGGAATGAAGTGATAATGGAAAGTTGGAGAATCTGAATTCAAATCACAAATCTACTACTTATTGAATGAATGTCCTTGAATGAGTAACTTTACCAAGCTGATTTATTTCCTCACCTGTAAAAAATAAAAGTCATACCAGACAATATTTAACCTTTCTGGGATTTGTGAGGGACAATAAGGATTTTGATTAGACTAAGAGAGAAGGTTCTCACATTCAAAATACAATGACCCTGAATAAGCTCACTAGAATTTTTCACAGATCCTAACTGGTAACCTGGCCAGTAACCTGATCAAGGCTGCCCAATATCAGGTCATGGAAAGTGTCTATAACTAGTAAGGATGCATCTAAAAAGTCACATACAAATAATTTTTAAATTTTGTGGTTTGTTTTTTGAGTCAAAAAGCCCAGATGGAAATTTGTCTTTCATACATTCACAGAAAGGAAATTAGGGATTTCACATATGTAGGGAGAGGACAGATTTCATCTATCCTCTCCATTTCTTTCCCTGATATTTGGTGCTGAAAGGGGGAGCCCAAGATGCACTTT
Source organism: Antechinus flavipes (assembly GCF_016432865.1). Taxonomy (NCBI): domain Eukaryota; kingdom Metazoa; phylum Chordata; class Mammalia; order Dasyuromorphia; family Dasyuridae; genus Antechinus; species Antechinus flavipes. Next base: position 50,314,710 of record NC_067400.1, read on the forward strand.
TGGCCAAAAGCTTGTCCAACCAGTAGGTCACTTGACAGCCTGGGTGTATTAACAGAGCCCAAGGCCATTGGGTAGACAAACTGTTGAACTAGACTGAAAGAACAATGTCTGACAGATCCAGCTATGGCGGCCAGTAAGCATTCTGATACATACAGTTGGATGGATAAGCACACTTCACAAACAAGTAATTTTTCCATATATAACTTTAGGTAAATCCATCATTTCTCCAGGCCTCAACTTCTTTATCTGACAAACTCGGAAGTTGGATTAGATAGTCACAAAATTCTCACCAGCTCTGATCCCAAGATGCTTGTCCTATCATTCCCTAGAAGATCTGCCAATAATAATACATCTAAAGCTGACTTTAAATCTTTTCTCCTCAAACTAGATCCTCTTCTTGACTTCTTTGTGTCTATTAACACTCTCCCAAGTAACCCAGACTTTAATTCTCAGTTATTAATGGACAGAAGCTCTGAGGATAGCAGTACTTTTTTTTTTTAATTCTCAATAGTATTTTATTTTTCTAATTGTATGTAAGGAATGTTTTCAACATTAATTTTTGTAAAATTTTGAGTTCCAAATTTTTTTCTCCCTCCTTCCCTTACCTCCCCACTCCCCAAGACAGCAAGCCATCTGCTATAGGTTATACATGTACAATCATTTTAAACATATCTCCATATTGGTCATGTTATGAAAGAAAAATTAGAACAAAAGAGGGAACCACAAGAAAGAAAAAGCAAACCAAAAAGAAAAAAAAAAAAAAAGGTGAAAATAGTATGCTTCAATCTTCATTCAGTTTCCATAGTTCTCTTTCTGAATGTGAATAGCATTTTCCAATCCAAGCCTATTGGAATTGTCTTGGATCACTGTACTGCTGAGAAAAGCTAAGTCTATCATAGTTAATCATCAAATAATCTTGCCATTACTGTGTACAATGTTCTCTAGGTTCTGCTCCTTTCATTTAGCATAAGTCTTTCCCGGCTTTTTTGAAATCAGGCTCCTCTCATTTTTTATATAACAATAGTATTCCATTACATTCATTTATCATATTTATTCAGCCCTTCCCCAATTGATGGCCATTCATACAGCTCCAGTTCCTTGCTACCACAAAAAATAATAATAATAATAATAATAAATTAAAAAATAAAAAAAAGCTGCTACAAACATTTTTTGCACATGTGGGTCCTTTTCCCTCTTTTATGATACAGACCCAGTAGTGACACTGCTGAATCAAAGATTGCGCACAATTATAGCTCTTTGGACCCAGTTCCAAATTGTTCTTTCTAATGACTGGATCAAATTTGCAATTCCACCAACAATGCATTAGTGTCCTAGTTTTCCCCACACCCTCTCTGAGGAATAACAATGCCTTAACTCCTCTAGACCACTGGCCCTGCCTCCAGACCAGCCCCCACAACCATCATCCAGGGGAGCAATTGACTCCTATATCAAAGGAGGCAACTATTTCCTCTGACTACCAATCAACAGCCACCCAAGGCCAGACAAGCTAGCCTAGTTGAAGCAATAAGGCACAGTGAAACGAAGAGGAAGCATATGTCAGTCAGCACATCAAACTGTGTGGGTCAGAAACCATTTAATAAAAAAAGACTGGAGAGATCTCTGAAAGCAAAGCAAAGTTTATTATATGTTCTCACGAGCATCGAGCAGACAATTGAAAGGAGGAAGCACCTAGAGGGCAGGGTCAACACTTTTAATCCCTAACGCAAATTCCCCCTCCCACCACTGACCCTCATCCTTTTTGCCTGAGGATCTTACATTCTAATCCCGAACTACCCAAGAAAGTGAACTTGGCCAATAAGTACATAGTTGCCCATATTTGGTTGAAATAGGGAGGATAACAAGAAGGGGATTTAAGTATGTCCTTAGGGGGATAACAGGGAGGAGACTTTAAGTATGCCCTTCAGAGGATAGCAGGGAGGAGACTTTAAGTATGCCCTTAGAAGGATGGCAGGGAGGAGACTTTAAGTATGCCCTTAGAAGGATGGCAGGGAGGAGACTTTAAGTATGCCCTTAGAAGGATGGCAGGGAGGAGACTTTAAGTATGCCCTTAGAAGGATGGCAGGGAGGAGACTTTAAGTATGCCCTTAGGAGAATAGCAGGGAGGAGACACTTTAAGGATGCCCTTGACTTAATGCTTAAAGTCCTTCTGGCCTACTCAAACTTTGAAATAGATGAAGCCTTACTTGATTTTCACAACTGTCTTGAAGGATCTCACCTTATCTCGTTCAAAACCATCCTTCCCTCAGTATCTGATAGAAACACCCCAGGACAACCCAGCCCAGCCCCTCAAACCATTATCCATCTTTGTGAACATGAGACCTGGGAACTACTTCTGTAAACTCTGTAGTCCAGCCTTCTGGGCAACTTCAGCTCCGAGGACTCAGGGAAGGAAGTTCTCATCCACAAAGTCCTTGGCACTCTCAAATAAATAGTTCAACATAAGAAATAAGTATACATAGTTTTATCAGCAGACATAACATTAAAGACTTCTTTTTTTTCTGCTGTACTGTGAGGGCCATGAGACCTTGTGACTTTCAAGTAAAACTTATATGTTTTGTCTTCTCCATATTAGAATGAGAATTCATTGCCTTGGTTTTCCACTTGTATCTCTAGCACCTGGAATTCAGTAAGAAATTAATATATGGAGGCAGCTGGGTGGTGCAGCAGATAAGTTCAAGTCTGATCTCAGGCACTTAACACTTCCTAGCTGTGTGACCCCAGACAAGCCATTTAACTCCAATTGCTTCCGCAAATAATAATAATAATAATAATTTTTAAGGAATTAATATATGCTTTTATGTTTTCATTCATTTATCCTTGATTCCTCTTCTTCTGTCCCCATATTCAATCATTCACCAAGTTTCACCTAATTTACCTCTTTCTTTCCAGTTCCTAAGCACTTTTCAAATGATCTCATTTTGTGTCCATTGAGGAACTACTATGCCCCTAGTCCTAGTCTCAGTCCCAAAATTGAGGAGTCCTCTTTGAGTCTTCTCTCTCACCCTTCTTTAACCAATGACAAATGCTTGCATCACCATCATGTCTTGCATCCGTCCTTTTTTCCTCTACTTTTGCAGCCACCACCTTAGTCCTGACCTTCATTCCTCTTCATCCAGCTTACAATAATAGTCCCTTACCAGATCTCTCAGATTCTACTTCTCCCCTCTTCACACCCATAACTAGAGTTACTTCTTGCCCTAAAACTTTCAGCAGCTCCCTATTGACTATAAAAGAAAACACAAAAATTTTAGCTGAACATTCAAAGCCTTCTACAATACAATTCAAAGCTAATTTTCCACGATAAATTTATGGCATTTAGTTCTCTACAAGCTGACTGCAGTCAAAACTGTACTAATGACAGTACCCTATCTCTGACTAATTAATTCCTATGCCTAGATTAGAATTCTCCCTTTCCTCATTTGCATCTGTTAAGAATTCTTTTATTCCTTCAAGATTGGGCTCACAAGCTGCCTCTCCTGTGACACTTTCTCTGATCCCTCCAGCTAAAAGATTTCTCTTTCTCCTAACATTTTTCCAAAAGTACTTTAACTCAATCTCTCTTTCTCTTTTCAATCTATCTATTTATGTGTACATACAGCTTATCTCTCCATATAGATTGGGAGTTTCTTGAGAGCAGAAGCATTTAGCATTGGCAAAGTGGTTTGAGGCTTTCAAAGCATTTTATCCTCACAACAATCCTGAAAAATGGGAATCATTATTACTCTCATTTTACAGAGGTAGAAAGTGAGATAGAAGTGACTTGTTCAGGATCACATAGCTAATAAACAACTGGGGTCTCATTTGAATTTAAGTCTTTCTGGCTCCAGTCTCTACTCACTGAACCACCAAAAATCTTTGCTATTTTTCATCTTTGTTTCCCAAGAGGCTACTATTATGCTGTGTGAATAGTAAATGCTGATTAAATATTTGCTGTATTTAATTTACTTCTTAATACACAGCTCTGATTATGCGTTCTCCCACTCAAAAATTTGTCCTGATTGCCTATTAAATATAACCCAGACTCTTTAGTCTTCCATAGTCTATCTGTAACTTCTCTTTTACAGCCTTATCTTCCACTATTCTTTCTAGTATTCGGTTCAAGCAGGTTCAATCTATCCGAGAAAGAAGAGAACAACTGACCCGCTCCTCTTTTTTTCTTCCTCCCTCTCTAGCCTCACTCCCCATTTCCTCCAGCTGATAGAGCTTGGTGATGAAGTGCTGAACAAGATATCCCAGAACTGAGTCCTGGGAAATATAAAGAAAAGAATGGAAAGGTAAACACTTCAGTGATTAACTCTAAACTCAAATATCATGTTCTTCAAGCAGCCACCCCAAATACAATAGTAAAATAATAGTCCTGAAATAAAGAATAAACTTAGACAGAGTAACAGCAACCCAGGAGGGAAAGGCACAATTTCTCATCATATTCTCTTCCCCCCCCCCCCCCCCAAAAAAAAACCGAGAACATTTACATCCAACTTTCTCATGAAGTTATAAAAAAAGTTATTTGAAAGACATATTGATATAACATAAAACAAGCTAGGGGTTCTTGGTTAGTCTGAGTCTAAATCTTGCTTCAGATGATGACTGGATACTAGCTGGATGACAAGTCACTTAGGATAATAATAATGTGACAAGTCACTTATAATGACAATAATAGATAGCATTTACAAAGCACTTATTTTAAGGTTTGTAAAATATTTTACATGTATAATCTCATATAACCTTCTCAATAGGGTGATAATCTGCTATTTTGTTTGTTTGTTTGTTTTTCCTGATGGAAATGTTGTAGATGGTGGAAAAGTAGATTTTCTCAGGCACCTATAAAACTACTACTCACAATGCTGGGATTATGGTTAGATTATTATAGCCTTTGAGGGACCAATATGAGGGATTGAAGATGAGAAGGAATGAAGAAAGAGAATACAGAGCTGTAATAGGCAAAGGGCTGGAGACAAGACCTATTGATGTGACCTATGATGTGGGATTTGTCACCAAATGATGGCAGGCACCAAAAGTTAGAGTTCGGTCATGTGAAGAATTCACAATGGCCATTCTCTTTAGCAAAAGGTAGATTTATTTAGGAAAATAGAAAAAATGAAGGCATATAATAGACACTGGGAATGGTAGATATAAAATAAAGTGAGAAAGCATGTGAAAGACAAGTTCCTCAGTGGAACTCACAATTATCCAGTAGAAAGGTTGGGACATGACTTTATCTGGTAGGCTAAATCCTGTGTAAGTTTTATAGGAAAAATTTAACCTTAGGGATGTGACTGGGATTTCTACAGAGGGTAGGTCTCAGGAGTTTGACATAACTTGGATTTCAGACTGATTTACCTTCAGAGAGTAGCACCAAAGAACTAAATTGAACTCAATTATCAAAGTCTACTTCCTACTTGTTTAAGGGATTCATTATTATCAATTCCTCTTCCATCCACACTTAGCATTGAAGACCTCATGATTGGCTATTATGAGAAATGGATGGGCATTTGGTTTCCACAGAGTTATGAAAATTAAATTAGAAAAATAAAACTTAAATTAAAAAATTGAAACCCACAAGGACATCAAATAATCAGCAGTGGAAATTTTAGATTTTGAATGAGATAAGGTGAGATCTTTCAAGACAGTTGTGAAAATCAAGTAAGGCTTCATCTATTTCAAAGTTTGAGTAGGCCTGAAGGACTTTAAGCATTAAGTCAAGGGCATCCTTAAAGTGTCTCCTCCCTACTATTCTCCTAAGGGCATACTTAAAGTCTCCTCCCTGTTATCCCCCTAAAGAGCATACTTAAGTCCCCTTCTTGTAATCCTCCCTATTCTAACCAAATATGGGCAACTATGTACTTATTAGTCAAGTTCAATTTCTTGGGTAGTTCCCTCATTTAGAATGTAAGATCCTCAGCCAATAAGGATGAGGGTCACTGGTGGGAGGGGGAATTTGCATTAGGGATTAAAAGCGTTGCCCCCTACGGTGCTTCCTCTCTTCGATTGTCTGCTCGATGGATGGTACCCAAATTCTCACGAGAACGTATAATAAACATTGCTTTGCTTCTAGAGATCTCTCCAGTCTTTTTTTATTAAGTGGTTTCTCACCCACACAATTTGAACAGCAGCCCTCAGAATTTTGCCTCCAAAAGAAGATAAGGTCCAAAAAAAAAATCCCAAAACAAACTAACAAATAAATAAATGAAAATGAAGGTAAACTCCTTGGGGCTGGGACTGGCTTTTATAATCAGAGGTAGTGGCCTGAGATTTGTAAAAGAAGCCTTTTGACTTTTGTGCCAAGGGGATTAGCTTCTCCCTTAAGAATGTAAGCTCCCTGGAGCCAGGGACTGGCTATGTAATAAGAGGTGGAGATTTACAATCTATATCTTCTGTAAAAGAATTAATGGAGAAGTGGGGGAGGGACTTGCTTTTCAGGATAGGAAATAAAACACTGCTTTTGGGGTTCCAAAAGTAACTACTAAGTTAGGCACCCATTCTTCCAAGAATATTAAATAAATCTTTCCTGAATTCATCACTGAGTCAGTGGAGTTAAGATATTTTCTTTCTTACAGCTATCTTGGGAAAGATGGAACACAATCATCTTCTCACCCTCGAATTGTCTGATTACATACGCCTTGGGATCACCATACTCCACTTACTTTGGAGACAACTGCCCTAGGAAATTATTCATTCCAGCTGAATGATTATAACCTTTCATGTAAGATCATAAATCTTAAAGATATAGGATATATAATATTATAAATTCTTTATATAAGATCATAAAGAAGAGAGAAGTTGCACTCTCTGTTGAAAAGAATTCCAAATACTGTTGACATCAGAGAGCTGAACTAAAAGGAGAAAATAAATACTTTCATTAAAAAAGAGCCTGGATTGGATCCCAGAATACCTGGCTCGGTCATTCTCACGCTATGTGGTGCAGGGCAAATCTTTTGGCATCCCCAAGCATCATTTTCCTAACTTGTAATAAAAGGATTGGGGACAACTAGATGATGTGATGGCCCTGAATTCAGGAGGATCAGAGCTCAAATGTGAGACACTTTATACTTATTAGCTGTGTGACCCTGGGCTAGTCTGTTAACCCCAACTGCCTCACCCACAAAAAAACAAAACAAACAAAACAATAAAATGAAGGATTGAACTAGATAATCTTAAAGGCTTTTTCTAGTGCTGATCTTCTATGACTATTAAATTATCTGGGGAGGCTGGCTGCCTGAACCCTAGAGAAGTTGATTGCACCGCCTTCCCACCCACCCACTCCCACCAATTCTATACCATATTAAAGGGAAAAACTTGAAAATAGAAATTCTGCATTGGGATAGTGGGAAGGAAGCTGAGAACTCTTCTTAAGTCCAGGACTCCGTTGTACAAATAAAGAAGGGGGAGGAGGGGAGGGAGAGGGCAGAGGAGAAGGAAGCCGGAATGACATACTCAAAAGTCATATGGCCACATGGCAAAACTGGAATTTGAACAGAAGTTCTTTTTTCCCAAAAAACTTATTTTATTTAAAAAAAAAAAACAGAATAAGAAAAAAGAAATTAACAAAATGAAGCAAAAAAGAACATTGTCATGTGTCCAGCAGAACATCAGGGAAGATTCAAAATATATAACAACAAATATCAGTTCAAGAAAGTATATTAGTAGAAGAAATTATATTTATGAGAGTCCATCTTTTCTTCCTTGTAAATTGTTCTTTTGCTCTCTGCTGTGCACAATTTTTACTTTCTATTTTTTTCTGCCTTTCCCCCGCCCATCATCCCCAAGCAGGCTATAGTTAAAAAAAGATTTCTTTATGTATACATATGTAGATATATACTGTTATGCCATAGTTCTCTTTAACTGTCCTGACTCAGTTTCCCTGTATGAGTTTCCCTTGTCTCAGTTTCCTTAACTGTTCTGTCTCAATCTCCTTAGTTGTAAATCCCCCTCTGGCTCATTAAGACTGAGGACCATTTGCTCTAAGGTTATAAATTAGCAAGATAAACAAGAGAGTAGGCCTCCTCTTTTCTGTCCTCAAGAATTTACAATATCCCTCTAAAATATTCCAAGATACCTCACTGATATCTTTACTTCTTTGTATTCAGACATCCTGTCTCTGGGTTTTTAGAATTTGTGGCCTTCCCCATCCTGATAGAGGTTTTCCCTCACTTCTTACCCCTTCCATTGTTTAGAAAAAAGATATTTAAGAAGTTGGGGTTCCTCCATTCATTGCTGGAGGCTGGAGGCTGGCGGCTGGTGGCTGTATGCTGGATGCTGGATGCTGGAATCTTTGAGATGACAGTCTCCTCCAGCCCTGGGACCAACTTGGATTCCTCTGTCCTAGTATATCTTTATCTCTCTCTGACTGGATAATTTGAGACGAGAGTCCTGTCCATTCAATTTTACTCTCCCATTAATAAAATATTAAAAACTCTCTAATCTCTCTCCTGCCTCAGTTTCTCCAGCATTACAATACATACCTATACAAACCTTTTTTGGGTCACAACTTTAAGGCAATTCAATTATCCTTATATTTTCTCTTCTTGAGAATGTACACATATATCCCCACACATAGCTTTCCTGTCTCTGTGATCCTTTGCTTTAATTCTGCTTCTAACTTACCTTGCTATTATTTAACTTTCTTCCACCCATAAATCTCTCCCTTATCTTCTTCCCACACTCTTTGCTTCCCAGTCTGCCCATCCGTCCCCCTTATTTATAGATTTTGGAAGATGCTATACACTTCTTGGTATACATGGAATGTTGCCTATTTAACCCATTCCTGATGAAATTTAACCCATTTCAGAGCTATGAGTCCTTCTCCCAGCCTTTATACCTCTGTATCTATTCTTCCTCTGTACCTCATTTGTATGACATAATTACTGTTTCTACCTTAGTTCTTTTACCAAACTTCTTTTGAGCCGTCATATTATTGATGTCAATCTTAAATATGTTTCCTACGTTAAAAAAAACAATTATCCAAGTTGAGTTCTTTAAAATTGATCTTTGATGTTGGCTCTTACATGTTAAATTTTCTATTAAGTTCAGGTTTGAGTGATAGAAAATCCTGAAATGCAAGTTCATGAATGTCCATTTTTTTCCTTGTTCAATATTATAGATCATTTTCTGGAAATGCTATTTTAGCTGCAGACCTAGTTCTTTTGATTGTTGGTAGATATGATTCCAGGACCTGTGGTCTTTTATTGTGGCTGCTAATAAGTCCTGTACAATTCTAATTGTAGCTCAAGCATATTTGAATTGTTTTTTCTTGAAAATTTTTCTTTTTGACCTGGGAATTTTGAAATTTGGCAATAATGTTCCTATCAGTTTTTACAAAGGATCTCCTTGTGGCAGTGATGGGTGGATTTTTTCTACTTCTACGTTCCCCTGCTGTTCTATCACTCCAGGATAAATCAAAGTCCTTTTTTTGGTCACAACTTTAAGGCAATCCAATTATCCTTATATTTTCTCTTCTTGATCTGTTCTCCAGATCTTTTATTTTTCTTTTAAGATGTTTCTATTTTTTCATTCCTTATAATCTGTTTTGCTATTTCTTGGTCTCTCATAGCTTTCCTGGCTTCCCCTTGTCCAATTCTAATTTTCAGAGTTATTTTCATCTTTGAGACTACCTCTTTTTCTAGTTGGTTAACTTTTTTTCATAATTTTCTCATTTTTCTTGGATGGTTTTTAGTTTAGTTTAGTTTAGTTTTAGTTTTTCCTCAATGAATCTCATTTGATTTTAAATTCTTTTTTGAGTTCTTCTATAAATTTTCTCTGGGCAGGGTGCCATTTCACTCTTTGGGGTAGAAACTATTTTTACTTCATTGTCCTCTGAAGACATACCCTGGTTGTCCCTATTCCCACAGTATGTTTCTATAGTGGGATTCTTTTTTCTTTGCCAGTTCATTTTTTATTTTTTTAGCTTTTTTTAAAATTTTAATAGCTTTTTATTTACAAGTTATATGCATAGGTAATTTGACAGCATTGACAATTGCCAAACCTTTTGTTCCAATTTTTCCCCTCCTTCCCCCCACCCCCTCCCCTAGATGGCAGGATGATCAATACATGTTAAATATATTAAAGTATAAATTAAATACAAAATAAGCATACATGTCCAAACCATTATTTTGCTGTACAAAAAGAATCAGACTCTGAAATAGTGTACAATTAGCCTGTGAAGGAAATCAAAAATGCAGGCGGACAAAAATATAGGGACTGGGAATTCAATGTAATGGTTCTTAGTTATCTCCCAGAGTTCTTTCGCTGGTGTAGCTGGTTCAATTCATTACTGCTCCATTGGAACTGATTTGCTTCAACTCATTGTTGAAGATGGCCAGATCCATCAGAATTGATCATCATATAGTATTGTTGTTGAAGTATATAATGATCTCCTGGCCCTGCTCATTTCACTCAGCATCAACTCGTGTAGGTCTCTCAGGCCTTTCTGAAATCATCCTGTTCGTCATTTCTTACAGAACAATAATATTCCATAACGTTCATATATCACAATTTACCCAGCCATTCTCCAATTGATGGGCATCCACTCAGTTTCCAGTTTCTGGCCACTACAAACAGGGCTGCCACAAACATTCTTGCACATACGGGTCCCTTTCCCTTCTTTAATATCTCTTTGGGATATAAGCCCAGTAGAAACACTGCTGGATCAAAGGGTACACACAGTTTGATAACTTTTTGAGCAGAGTTCCAAATTGCTCTCCAGAATGGCTGGATGTGTTCACAGTTCTACCAACAATGTATCAGTGCCCCAGTTTTTCCACATCCCCTCCAACATTCCGCATTGTCTTTCCCTGCCATTCTAGCCAATCTGAGAAGTGTGTAGTGGTATCTCAGAGTTGTCTTAATCTGCATTTCTCTGATTAATAATGACTTGGAGCATCTTTTCATATGGCTAGAAATAGTTTCAACTTCTTCATCTGAGAATTGTCTGTTCATATCCTTTGACCATTTATCAATTGGAGAATGACTTGATTTTTTACAAATTAGAGTCAATTCTCTATATATTTTGGAAATGAGGTCTTTATCAGAACCTTTGACTGTAAAAGCCAGTTCATTTAAAAAAAAAAAAAGTATTAGAGTAATTGTGAGGTGAGAGGATGGTGCCTCAAGCTTCCCTTCAGCTCTCCACTCTGATCAGGAACCTCAAACTAACAGCTTCTTCCCCCTGTAAGTACCTGCAGCCAGCAGCATCTCTCTCCTCTGCACTCTCAATGTGCTCACCCATGACCCTGTCTCAGCAGCATAGCTAAGCCTAGCATTCCCAATCAGCCGAGGTTCTCTCAGTCTTCCTGGACTCAAACCCCAACTGGATAGACAGTCCTAGAGGTGAACTGAGGATCCAGCTACACCCAGCTCACTCCAGGGGTCCCCACTTGGTGCTTCTGGGGAGCTAGCCGGGGGTGTTTGCCCTTCACTGGGGTTAATCCTGGCCTGGGCAAGAAACTGGAAACTGAGTTTCCATGTAACATGGAAACATGAGTTACATGTAACTGGGGAAAATAAAAATAATTTTTAAAAAAAATCTAAAAACCAAAAATAAATAAGTAAATGGATATATATTCTGCTTCTTGAAATGGTTTCTAGCCTGAGAATGGCTGAATAAGTTATGACATATGAATGTTATGGAATATTATTGTTCTGTAAAGAAACAATCAGCAGGATGTTTTCAGAGAGGCCTGAAGAGACTTACATGAACTGATGCTAAGTGAAGTGAGCAGAACCAGCAGATCATTATACACAGCAACAAGACTATATGATGAACATTGTGATGGACGTGGCTCTTTTCAGCAATGAGGTGATTCAGGACAGTTCCAATGATCTTGTGATGGAAAGAACCATCTGCTCCCAGAGAGAGGATGTGGGGATTGAGTGTGGATCATAACATAGCATTTTCACTTTGCTGTTGTTTGTTTGCATTTTGTTTTCTTTCTCATTTTTCCCCCTTTTGACCTGATTTTTCTTGTGCAGCAAGATTATTGTATAAATATGTATATGTGTCTTAAGTTTTACATATATTCTAACATATTTAACATAAATTGGATTACTTACCATCTAGGGGAGGGGATGTGGGAAAGGAGGGAAAAATTTGGAACACAAAAAATGAATATACTTGTATAATAAAAAAAAGTTTTTACATGTAACTGGGGAAAATAAAAATAATTTTTAAAAAAAATCTAAAAATCAAAATTAAATAAGTAAATGGATATACATTCTGCTTCTTGAAATAGTTTCCAGCCTAAAAGCAAAAGGGGAGATGTGTTGCTCTAGATTTTCTTTATATCAAATTCATCCACAGACTTGTTTATAATTGCACCTATCTTCCAGGACTGCTGTGGGCAAAATACTTTGGAAATCTTCAAATGTGCTACAAACATGAGGTATTATTGTGGGTATGGCAAAGATGTTGGGTTAGCAGGACATGGATGAAAGAATTCAGACTCAAGTCTCCAAATCAAGCATGGACATTAATTTGGGCATTTACTTGGGATAAAGCATGATACCCTGAAAGCCTCCTCCTTAAAAGAGACAGGAACCTAGGGCTTATGGGGGGAGTGAGGGGATGGGAGAAAGGAGAGAGAGAAAGAAGCAAAAATGGGCAGAACAGGAAAGTTGGATGATATCAGGAGATTTTGTTGGACAATTTCTGAAAAGCCTGAGTTATTGGATTAAGAGAAGCATGGAAAAGGTAAAGGCCTTTTTGTTCTAATGAAGTCTATGAGAGAGAGAAAGTGACAGTATTTGGGAGGCTGAGGCAGCAGCTAAGATTCCATCATTAGGAAGGCCATCATTATCTAGGAGTTTTCTCATTAGTCCCTTTTAACATGTTACCCTTTTTTGTTTGAATTCATAATTTACCTGGAGCTTCTTTATCCAGCTCTTTTAGTCCCAGACTATTAGCTGTTTGTTTCTCTTCCTCTAACAGGATTTCCCTTTTTAAACATTAATGGGGAAGAGAGCATGAGTCTTTCAGAAGGGTTCCTTTGTGGGCTTTATTCCACGTGAATGTTTCTTGCTTTTTTTCCCCCCTGCTTTCTTCTATGACACTTGCCAAAACTGCTAAATGTAACAATCCCAGTTATGAATTCACTTTTGAAAACATGCCTTTTGCCTTAGGATCCTTTTGCTGTGGCTACTTGTCCCACAAACTAGTATGGCCTATTTCCCACAGCCCACTGGGCCATGCTCTACCTGTAATAAAAAGAGGAATAGTTGGATTGGTGACCCAGTCCGGCCAGATGCAAGGGTCTCCCATCTGATACAGTATTCTTACAGCTTAAACTTCTCTATCGTTTGACATTCTGTTTTCCAAGTGTTCTTTCTCTCATATTTTCCCCAGGGAGAGGCAGAGCCCCAAAGCAGCTCTAACAAAGAGCTAATGACATCACAGACATTATTGAACCAGGGCCCCAGCAACAGGAATGAAAAGAGGCTCTGTGGTTATATGAACTGGCCCACATAGGAGGTCTCCTTCTCCCTGCACCTCTGCCAGGATGGATCAGAAAGTGACTCCTCACTTGATCTCGATCAAGAAAACCAAGCTTGCCTGACTTTGTCCCTGATACAGGGACTCCACTAGACAGGAGCCACAATAGGATGTAAATCCTTGGCTCTTGTACCTAGTGATGACTCAGCACTGGCTAAGCAATAACAATGCCTTTCCTGCAGAATTTACAAGCATTAATATGGGGCAACGGCGCTAAATTTGGAATCCAGGGACCTGAATTCAAACCTGGTGCTGCTGACTGATGATGATGATGATGATGATGGGTCATAGTGGTGATTCAAATCAAAAGCCTTTCTATGGGCAACAACCCTATGGAACCAATCCACAATACCTTGTCTTTGAAGCACGGAGGAGTAAGTCCTGGAGGTTTATTTATAGAAATGCAGGGCTTTATGATGTTAATTTAGTATCGGGTCGTAGCCTGAAATTACAAAATTACAAAAGGCTTAGCCTTAAAGAGCCTAGATTTATTGATCAAAGTAAATTATGTAAATGTCTCAGAGCAGTGAAAACAGTGTTCTGCTAACAGAGTTAGCAGAAACTCCACTGTCTATACCTACTAGTCCTCTTGGGGAACTGTCTTAACTGTAATGGACTAAGGCCAGATGGTGACTAAGAGACAAGACTCCTATCGAAGAATCGTATTTTTCACCTTTGTTTGCTTGGTTCTTTTTTCTCTCGTTTTTTTCCCCCTTTTGGTATGATTTTTCTTGCACAACAACAAATATGGAAATATGTTTTAAAGAATTGTACGTATTTAATCTATATCAGATTGCTTGCTGTATTGGGGAGGGAGGAAATTTTGGAACACAAAATCTTACAAAAATGAATGTTGAAACTATCTTTATGTGTATTTGAAAAAATAAAATACAATTGAGGAAAAACAAAGAAAAGAAATATACTGCCTATACTTAAAAGGAAGACTGGACATCACAACCCCAATGGGGTTACTCCAATCATACCAACAAAAAAAAAAACATATTGTGTCTTGATTTATATCTTGTCACCAAACTCAGATTGCTCTGGAGAGGAAAGTGAGGTAGGTGACCTTGCACAGCTCTCCCTTAAATCCAATGCATTTGCATGTCATGGCATCACCTCCTTGATGTTAAGGCCCTCTTGGAGAAGGACAAACCTCTTGAAATAAAGTTCCTTTCTCCCTTCCCTCCCTCCCTCCTTCCTTTCCCTCTTCCTTCTTTCCTTTCTTCCTTCCTTCCTTCTTTCTTTCCTTTCTTCCTTCCTCCCTTCTTCCCTCCCTCCCTTCTTCTCTCTCTCCCCTCCCTCCCTCTCTCTTTCTCTCTCTTTCTTTCTTTCTCTTTCTTCCTTCCTTCCTTTCTTTTTTCTTTCTTTCTTTCTTCTTCCTTCCTTCCTTCCTTCCTTCCTCCTTCCTTCCTTCCTTCCTTCCTTCCTTCTTTCTTTCTTTCTTTCTTCCTTCCTTCCTTCCTTCCTTCCTTCTTCCTTCCTTCTTCCTTCCTTCCTTCCTTCCTTCCTTCCTTCCTTCCTTCTTTCCTTCCTGCCTTCCTTCTTTCCTTCTCTCTCTTCTTCCTTTCCTTCTTCCCTCTCTCTGTTTACACAGGGTATCATACACAGGGTACTTACCTATGCTCTAAAAATATTTTTTTTCCTCTTTTGCATCTCGGCACCCTCCCAAGGGGCTTACTGCCTAGACTTCTTTCTTAAGGATCTAGTCTTAAACCAAAACTAATCTGATTCTCAATTGGTCTTCCTCTCCCAGTTTTATTTATTTATTTAGATTTTTTTTTTTTTGGTGGGGGGAGGGGACAAGGTTAAAGAAGAGGTTCTTTGTCTCAATTGCTACTTAACCTTAATCACTGAGTGGCTGCAGCCTCTAGTCTGGGAACTGTTTTAAAAAAAAAAAAAAAAAAAAAAAAAACCTTACTTTAAAAAGGTCAAGGTCTCCCATAGCATCCAGAGCTATTTCCAATCATCTAGATCTGTATCTGGCCACTGGCCCCAAATGGTTCTGGAGGGGAAAGTGAGGCAGAAGCCCTCCCTCACTTAAATTCAATTTACTTGCATGTCATGGCATCCCCTCCCTGAGCTCCTGGTCCTCTTCTCGAATTAGGAACAAACAACAATTAAATGCCTTAGGAGGAGCTCAGTCCCTGTCGGAAGAAAAATGGGGCTGTCAACATAACTGTCAACAGCACCCAGAGGTGAGCATGAGAGAAAAAGCAGAGCAGACATTGGCCTAGGGTAGCAGCCTCATCAAGTAACAATTTGGAGGAATGGGAGAGACAGTCAAATGGAAACAAAGAAATAGAGCCATAGAGACAAAGAGATGAAGTAGGAATAAAGGAAGAACCCAATTATACAACAGCAGCATATAGGGATAAGACAAGACTCAAGTTAAGTAAAAGATAATTGTTTATTCACTTTTTTTTTAAAACTTCCCAAAGCATGGAGAATTAAAAAAAAAATAAAAATAAAAAAATAAAAAAATAAAAAAACCCCAAATCTTCCTAAGCTTCCTAAATTTATTAGCTTGGGTTGTGGGAGACTGTGATTTGTATGAGTGATGATGCTAGAGACATTTCTTTTTCCATTGATTTTCTACTTCTAGTTTAAAAGGAAAAACCATTCTCCCTGGGGGAGAAGAGATGAGGTGGTGACTAAAGAGAAAGCCAAAAGTGAGAGAATGATTTGGGAAAGACTGAATCCACATAAAGATCTGGCCAAGTGAAAACAGATGACTACCCTATGCAAAGTTCTAGCAATATGGATTGATAAGTAACATCCAATAACTTCCCAAGTATTCCACTATAGTATATAATCTAAGAAGAAGAGGCAAGAGACATGAATAAGGAATAAAATAAGGAAAGGTAGAAACTATCCCTAAAGATTGCCCAAAATTTAACATGTACCAAATACCTACCAAAACATGACCCAGTGAATTACACATAAAAAGTTCACCGTATTTCCTAAAATATAAGACAATAAATTACCCTTCTAAAAATACAAGCTTCAAAACGAATTTGAGAATTCAACCACAAAGACAATATACTAGAACCAAATCATTGTCGCAGACAAAACTATGGTCCACAACTGACCAGATTATAGATTGATCTATGAAAAAATTTTTTTAAGAACTTTTTTTTTAAATAGTGTCTTATTTTTCCAAATAATGCAAAGATAGCTCTCAAAATTCACATTTGCAAAATCTTGTAAAATCAATGTTTTTAAGAGATGTTATCAGACCAAATAGTCATAATCTGCATGGAAGTTACATGAAATGAAAAGTTTCAAATAATAGAGAGCTAGAGAAGAAATCAAGACCAGGTAGGAACCGGATTAAAAATATGTTTCATTCCTGTTGTTCTGTCTGCTATTGAGGTTGTCCCGAATATGCTTTTATTGAGCCTAGAGAAAATGAGATTACATCTTAATACTTTTATTCAATTCCAAAAATAAAGTCATCTTTCTCCTTTTGGGCAAAGATCTAGAGGACATTAAATACGAAACAATAACAGCAGGGTAATTACTTGTTTCAAACTGCTTCTGTCTAAACTCATTTGGAAAAAGATAAGCTTATAATTAATTAAATATTAAATTGATACTAAATGGGTATTAATTGTTAATATTAATGATTGTGGAAAAAAGATGAGAAGAATGAGACAAAATAGCTGACATTTCAGTATTACTTTAAGGATTATAAACTGCTCTACATAAATTTTAAATTTGATCCTCACAAAAATCCTTTTTGGTGGACCCTTCAGTAGGAGAATACTAAATCTCAGAGAGATTAAATGATGGTCATACAGGTATTAAGGGTTGGAGGCAGAAACACTCCAGTCTCCCTGTGTGACACTTCTAGACATCAGTTAGAATTTCTGAGCCCCTGTTTCTTCATCTCTAACATAAAAGTATTAGACCAAATGATTGCTGATGTTGCTTCAGGCACTAACTCCTCAAGTTATATATAATTTATATAAAAATTACATTGAGTAAAAAGGCACTCTCTCTCCCTTTCCAACAACTAATTTTTTTTAACCATGGTAGATGGTATGAATTGTTTTTACCTGTTCTAATGAATTCCATTAAAAGGAAACTCCAGGTTAGGGACTGCTTAATTTTGTCTTTGTAACTCTAGAGCCTACCCTATGCTTGAGGTAAGAGGTGTTTAGTCATTTAAAATTTAATGTAATAATTTGCATAGGGAGGTAGTCAGTGACAAAACTATCACAGGACACTTTTCTGTAGCTTTTGAACAAAGTTCCTAATTTCACATAGTCCAACTAGTTGACAATTGTGTCTACTGCCCTGGTGAAGAGATATCTGGGAAATATTAGTCATTCTAGTGATATTTTAAATATCTGATCCCAGGCAATCAGCTTAACCAAAAAAACAAAAACAAACAAACAAAAAAGGTGTAGTCCATTGTGTCCTAATGCTGTCCTTGAGCAGGTGGACACTGTCTTTCCATAAACACCTGACATTTATATACAATACCTCAAACCTCCAGCAAAAATATATATATATATATAATCAGCTCATAACATTTCCCATTTTGCTAACTTCAATTGTTATGCAGAATTTAACAATTTATTTAGAATATGACTAAGGGTGTGCAGAATTACATAAGATGTAACAAAAGTCAAATGGCATAAGCTTAATTATTAAACACTTATACCAAAACCTTGTAGCCAAATAGTGTGTCTGATTGTAAAAAGTAGGAGTAAATAGTCTTGGAAAAGGAAAAAAAAAATTTTTTTTTCCCCTTAGCATTGATCTTTGACAGATGTGAAAAGCCTTTTCATGCAAGTTGACAGCATAGGGGATGAGTGGATCAGCCATTTAACCCTCTGAAGACACCCCCACACACACCTTTGCCCCAGTCACAAACAGAAAGTTATTCCTAAAATTGCATTTGTCACTTTGAACATGTTCTATGGGCAACACTGGTTCCCATCACACAACTGTCATATCCTCTTCTGTAATTGGCAGCTTCCTATGAGCCCCAAGAATATACTAAAAAGTATCTTTGGACTGAAATCTGGAGCCAAGATCTGTACCACATCACACAAGAAGGCAGAACTTTTGCTACTTTCTTTTTTTAAAAGTCTACCAAACACCACACTTTGATCAAAGTGTGGACAAAGTGAACTAATACTTCTCCTTTCCATAGTGACAATAGAAAAGTTTTTTTTTCCCCCCTCACTTTTCTTTTGTTATTTGAAGTAATCTCTAGGGATTGAATTTTGCAAAGTCTTAACTTCATTGCCCAGAGGACATTAATTTAATGGCCTCTCGCAAGCCTCAATTAATCACAAACAAACAGCAGTTTATTTGGCAGCAGTTATTACTGGGTCCCCACAGAAACTCAGGGCTGGGTTGGCAGGGGTCAGGATGGTGATGTAGTGGCCCAGACCTTCACCTGTTCAGTATATACAACACACCAAGCTCCATGTGGAGTGTCTATTCCTCTCTTTGGTTCCAACCCAGGTCACTGTCCTCCTATGATGACCGATGAGTTCATTCACAACATCAAAAAGCAATAAACAAATGTCAAAGGCAGATGGATAACTGAAAGGCTTGGTTTGGGCAGTGTGGGTACACTTTCTAGTTTAATTACATTTGGACTTAATGCTCTTGAGAAAACTTTTAAAACCAAATTTCCTCTCTGGAAAATTTAGATAATTTCTTTTCAGACTTGAAAAGAATTTTTGGGATGAGCCCCTTCAATTCACAGATGGGAAAACTGAGACTTAAAGAGAGGAACTGATTTGAGCAAAGCCACACAATCAATTATTAGCAGTAATATTATTCATCTAGGTACAAGAACCCCTGGAATTATTTTCTCAGATACATCTCTATCTTTGTTTTGCTTTTTTTTTTTTTTTTTAATTATATTTTATTGATGAACTTTGTCTTTCCATTATGGTCATTTTTGGAAAACGACTCCTTACCACACTCCACCCCTAATATTACCCTTATAACAAAGAAAAATAATTAAGCAAAAATACCAGGTGGCATAACTGATCTGAAAATGTTTACAACATTCTAGTGTAATAATACTCCATCTCTGTCTGCATATACATGTGTGTGTGTGTGTGTGTGTGTGTGTGTGTGTGTATTTCATTTCCTTTTTCCCGGGACCCTCACTGGTTTTTGGATTACACAATCTGACTTAGTTTTCATTCACAGTTCTTTAATAATGTGTATCATTTTTTTGGGTTCTGCTTATTTCTTGATACTTCACTTCACACGAATAGTTCCCTTTTCTAGAATTTTCTTATATTTCATAATTTTTTTAAAAAACGTTTTCTCCATATTTCTTGCTTTCATATGTTGATACTTTTATTTTTACATCGATTCATTTCTAAACATGTCTTTCTTCCCCACAGAAGCTATCTCTCCCAGATAGCTTCCAGAAAGCTATCCCTTACAACAAAGATTTCAGAAGAGGGGGGGAAAAGCGATTTTGTGAAGTCCACAAAGCAACGATGTCAGAAAGTATATGTGATATTCCATACCCACATCCCTTTTCAGTGACGGGAAGTTCATTTTTTCTACAATTCTCTGGGGTCAACCTTGGCTAGTAAAACTACACACATCTTCATTTCATTTTATTGTTCTTTCC
The DNA here is from genome assembly GCF_016432865.1 of Antechinus flavipes. Taxonomy (NCBI): domain Eukaryota; kingdom Metazoa; phylum Chordata; class Mammalia; order Dasyuromorphia; family Dasyuridae; genus Antechinus; species Antechinus flavipes. Next base: position 50,334,836 of record NC_067400.1, read on the forward strand.
ATTTACAATGACATAAATCACATATATTTTTCTGATTCTAATTTCACTTTGTATTCTCTGTATCAGTTCATATTCATCTTCCCTGATTTCTCTCCATTCCTCAACTGGCATAGTAATATTCCATTACATTCATATACCACAATTTGTTTAGTTATTTCCCAATTAATGATCATCTATTTTATTTAGTCTTCTTAAACCACAAAATATTCTCTTGGTTATATTGAGGCATGCTGGATATTTTATTTTGGCTTTGCGTCACCAGCCCAACCTTGGTGCATATAGCTAACAATTTGATTATCAATAAACCTTTAATAGGCACCTGTGATGCTAGTGAATTAGGAACTAGAAATACAAGACAAAAAAAAAAAAAAGTCTCTGTCTTTGAGGAGCATCCATTCTTATATTATTGGTACCCAATTGTGGAATCACTAAAACAGTTCATGTAACAGAATTTTCCTCAACTCATGTTGTAATAAGTCCATGGCACCTGTTTTTATTAATATTTTCTAATTGATCTTTCATTACAATGTCAAAAAGAATTGTCAAGACATTATATCTTTGTAAAGACATAGGATTTAGAGCTGGATAATTTAGTCCAATCCACTCACTTCACAAACAAGGTAAACTGAGACTCAAAGACATTAAGTGACTTGCCCAAGATACCCTAGTTAATAAATAATTGAGTCATACTTGAACCCATTTGTTGTTGCAAATCCACTGCTTATTTTTAATGCTGAAGATTTAAAAATTAATGGTGTTTCCTAATGAGTGGTCAGAGGATATGAATAGTTTTCAAATGGAAAAGCTATCAATAACTATGAAAAATACTCCAAATCACTAATAAGAGGAATGAAAAAATGAAAAAGGTTTGTATCTATCAGACTGGCAAAGATGACTTATGGAAAATGGCGAACAATAGAGGGACTATAAAAAGACACATTAAATACATTATGTGGAGCTGTGCATTAGTCCACTCATTCTGGAAAATTATTTGGAATTATGCTTTAAAAAAAAGTATGCATACTCTTGGATATGGTGTATATACACAAAGGAACTTTTAAGACAAAGGTAATGGTAAAACATAAATATATGTGTATACACACACAAACACTGTATAACATTATTTTTGCAGTTGCAAAGAACTCAATTCTTTGGGTGACCATTATTTCAGGAATTGCTGAACAAATTTGCAGCAGATAGCAGGCTGGACTTGAAGACAAAAAGATCCGTGTTCCAATCCAATCTCACACACTTATTTAACTCTGTGAGTTAAATTGTTTAATCACTTTTCTGTTTCCTCATCTGTAAAATGGGGATAATGGCACCTACTTCACAGTATTATGAAGATCAAATGAAATAATATATGAAAAATGCTTTGCTAACCTTAAAATGCCACATAAATGCTATCAATATGATATAAAAAATATTGTTGTGACGCAAAAATGACAAAATTTAAGAACCCAGAAATTTAGGAGAAATAATGCAGAGAAAAAGTAAAGTCAGGACCACAAAAATATAAGGGAAAAAAACAACACTAAATAATTTGGGATCTCTATCAATGCTATGATCAACTGTGACTTCAGCATACTGATGCTAATTCTGACAAAATCTAGTAAATATGACTGTTCTGGTCAATATGTTGATTTGTTTTACTTAAATATAACAAGAATAGTTGAGGGGAGAAAAGGAGGCAGAAGCAGACAGTTTTTGAAAATGACAATGGAATTTTAAAAATTACATCAATAAAACTTTAAAAATAATAGTAGCAATTAATTTCCATCATGCAGTAATCACATTACTGTGGCAGGTTTTTAAATTGTAACAATATATTTCAAGACTTTTGTTAACTGATGCAATTGAAGTGAGCAGAACCAGAACACTATACACAGTAATATTCTAAAGATGATCAACTGTGAAAGACTTAGCTACTGTGATCAAGATAATTCCTATCTCACCTCTAGAGAGAAAATTGATCTCCAAATACAAAATTTTTTACTTTCTGTTTTTTCTTGCTTTCTCTTTATTTCCAATACAGCTAATATGGAAATATCTTGCATGACTTCACATTAATAACTGACATCATATTGCTAGCCTTCACAATGGGTATAGGAGAAACAGAAGGGAGAGAATTTAGAAGTCAAAAACTTTTAAACAGGTGTCAAAAATGAAGAAAAAAAATTTTAACAGTTGTACAGAATGGTTATTTTCATTAAACATTGCTATTACTTCAGCACAACAAAACTTAAGACTGAAATCTGAATGGGTTTAAAATCTGTCCCTGACAATTACTTGTCGTTACCTTGGGCACATCATTTAATATCCTAAATTTTTGTTTCTTCATCTATTAAAAGCTGCTTAAAATACCTGTAGCGTCTATTACCAGAAAATTGTGAGAATCAAATAAAATAATGGAAGTGTCTTGTTAACTATGAAGCATTATAATAATAAATAATAAATTTCTTGGACCCCCCCTGGCATGAGAACTGAATGTAATAGAATAGTTCTTTGTTGTAGGCGACCATCCCATTGTTCTAGACTCCATTCATTAATCCACAGCTACCTACAAAACTCCGAGACAATATGCTTTACAAATCATAAATTACACATATGTATATGTAATTTGTGATTTGGAAAGGCATGGTAGCTGTTATAAGATAAGGGGGTGGAATGGAGAAACAATGAATTTACATTTTTTTTAAAGGGAAAATGAACTTTTTAAATATTGGAGGTGTATGATAACCATTGATATTTAGGTTACAAATGTACTTAGCAAGTAAGAAGCTCAGTCTTTTCTATAGACCACTTAGTACTCATGATGTTATAAAACGTAAAACATTTAGAACTACTTTGATGATACTGAAGCTTTTAACCACTTCCCTGGTGAAAATGTACTAACTGGGATTCAAATACTTTTAAAAATTATTTCTAATAAAAATAAAACATCAATTTAAATTTATCAACCAATAAGATCAGATTCCTTAAATCTAATATAACACAAAAATTTGCTTCTGAGTCTTTTTTTATTAAAAATATTTGCTCTTTTATGATGTTCCCTTGATTCCCTCCTAAAATGATGCCATCTGTAGTCATCAAATATCAATTCATCTTATTTATTATGTGCTAATCTAATTTTAAAAGTGTTTTTAAATTAAAAGTGTCACAAATGCATTTACTGGTACTGCTTTTCATGAAAACCAGGAATCAAAGCATCCTATATGCAATCAGAATATAATGAAGATCAAACTGTAAGCTACTGGACAAATTAAGAAATGATCATGTTTTCTTTCTGTATCATTTTTCTCAAGTATTTAAAAAAAAAAAACCTTATTCTTTCTGAGAAAATACCTGCTCTCTCCTTTTGTGCTTCTTTATCTAGAAATCCTTAATGATACAATTAGATTCTGCACATAATTACAGTTATACACTTAATAGTCACTCCCATGTTAAAATAAATATCTTCACAAGAACATTATTCTTTATCTTTTTTCTTCCTAAAAAAGAAATTCTCAACAGTTCACAGAATGTGCTCAAGCTTTCTTCCAGAGGTCTCATAATAAATTACAGTGAAATCAGGGTAGGAGGATATTGAAATTGTACTATATTTAACATCAGATATCTCAAGTCTGTCTGCTTTCTCCATTACATGCCCAAATTTCATAACCTGATATTATGCAGGGAGATATCAGCCCAATATAGGGTTAGAATAAGAACTGCATTAATACCCGGTGCAAAAGATACACTGTTTTTCACCAAGTAAAATTCTACTCTTAAAATTCAAACAGACTGAGCCATGTTTTCATTTTAAAATATGGAAGGACGAAAACTGAATACTGAACAAGTTCAAACTAAAGCCTCATTCTGTGGCCTACCATTTCCTTAGGAAATTTATACTTTTTTTGTGATAAATGTGAAGAAAGTAACAGATCCCACTGGCACCAAAACAAGCCATGCATGATAAATTCATATACACATTTTTTAGATGGGAAGGAAAAAAAAAACAAAACAAAACAAAACTGAATAACTTGCTGCTTTTTTGATCCAACTCCATTGCTTTCTTCCCTATGCCTCATTATATTGACTGTCAACAGAAAACAAATACACTCAGATCCAGGCTCCTGAGTAACCATTCAGCTAAGAGTGGCCACCTTCATGGCACACAAATAAATACTTACATGTATGCATGTATGTAAATACATGTGCATACACATAATGCAACACAATAACTTTTACATTGTATTCTGATCTCTAGTTGTTTTTCAATCAAATACTTTCTTTGTCACCCACCACATCAAATAACCAAATTCTGAATTAAACTCTAGACAGAGCTTGGACAGAAAATAAGTCCTCTGGAGTATTATCACTGTAATAGACCAAAACATTTTTTTTTTGAAATCACAAAAATTTGTACTTTCCTTCTTAGATTCACAATCAGGAAAGAAGCTGTACTTTTCCACTGATTCGCTCTAATTTTTTTTTTTTAGGGGTTTGGGGGTGGGGTGAATAGTATTAGTAAATTTGTGTACAAACGCTGGAACTGGAACCTGACAGAAGCCTTGATTTATTTATAAGAAAATGACTCCTGCTTAGAAGCAAGAGTCAGCCAAGCAAATACAGCCTTCCCCCACCCCCACTCCCTCCAGTCCATCTGGCTTCCCACGTGGGACAGGTACCCAGGAAAGCAAGTGTTGTTTGCAGCTGCACTGGATAAGTAACATAGATAATTCCAAAGCAACTAAAACAGTTATTAAAAAATGAATATCATTTATTTTTAATTAATAATCACATGTAACCTTTGCTTTTTCCTCAAAAGTCCATTTCAGATTTACGAATCCGTGATTTCTGCTTCTCCCCTGGGCTCCAGACCCCACTCAGTGACCCAATCCCTAAACCCCCTACCCTCAACCCAACCCTCTCCAAAATCCAAGCTGTTCATTTACATGACCACAGACACCACAGAAAGTTTGTAAACAAGATTTTGGTTGCTGAGAATTTGAACAACATCCCACTTCCGAACGGAAGGTGAGAGGGGGATGGGATGGCATGGAAGGAAGGAAGAAGGGGGGAGGGGAAACTTGCCAACTCTTTCAAGTCTGATCTCTTCTGGGAAGTACCCGTAGTAGCTGTTCCTTGAAACCCCGTAATTCAAAACCATTTCTAGCAAGTGTGAGTGTAATTTTTTGTATAATATACGATACAGAGAGAATACTTAAGTCTTCCCGACTGGGGTCTTAGGCTATCCTTTCACTGGGCACCGTGATTCGCCCGAGCCCACAAAGTTCTCAGCAGGTCCTGGGGGGCGGGGTTCCAAGTGGGAGCCAAGCCCAGTCCGGGTCTCCCCTCCCGTACCCTATCCTAGAGCCGGGGTTTCCGGAGCAGAGTCTTGCTGAGGTCTTTCACCTCCTCGGGGCTGTTGACCCTCTCGTAGCCCAGCACCGCCATAGGCTGGTAGCAGAACTCCTCCACCTGCTTGATCTGCTGGAAGGTGAGGGCGGCCCTCCAGGCGTTGGCTGCCTGGGTGGCATTGCGAGCCGATACCACGAAGGGCTTGGAAGACGAGCCCGAGCCGCTGGTCATGTTCAAGGCAAACTGTTCCATCTCCGGGCTCACCAGGAGCCCTACGAAGTCATAGACCCTGCGCAGCGTCTTGACAGGGTCCCCCACGAGGTCCTCATATCGCACCACCAAGTAGTGGCCCCGCAGCCAGTCCGGGGGCTGCAGCGCCGTCTGCAGGGTCTTGGCCATGCTGTTGCAAATGACTTCCATGGCCCCCAAGGCGTGATAGTCGGCCGGCCCGCCTCCTAAGCCCTCCTTCTTGCCGCCCAGCTTGTGTCCCGCCGCCTCGAGGAAGGGCATGCGGTGCGCCCGCGGGTCCCGACTGCGCACCACCTGAAGGCTCTCCCGAATGAGTCCGTGGCGGGAGCGGATACGGGAGCTGGCCACCGCCCGGGGATCCCGCACCAGGTGGATGACCTTGAGGTCCAGGGCCGGGTCCCGCAGCAGCGGGGCCAGCACGGCCACGTCGAAGACCCGCACCCCCTTGATGACGAGGGTGCGGTACTTGCGGCACTCCTCCTCCAAGCGCGCCAGCCGCTGGGGCGGGCACTTTTTGCATACGCGGTCGTCCACCAGCCCCACCACCTCCTTGCGGTAGGCCGGACACAGGGGCGACGAGCAGACCACCTTGTTGGTGGCGGCCCCGAAGATGCCCAGCGTCGTCAGGTTGCGCCCCCCGCTGCCCGCGGGGCTGTACAGCTGGAAGACGGAGAGGTCGCAGCGGTAGAGGGCGCTCAGCATGTCCCGCGCCGCGCCCTGCAGGGACACCGCGTCGCCGGGGTACAGTTTCTGCCACACGTGCCACACGGGCTCGTAGAGGAAGAACACCTCGGGGTTCTGGTTGAAGAGCTCCCCGAAGAAGGACGAGCCCGAGCGCCACGTGGTGAACACGTACACCAGCTGGCGCTTGCGGGGGCCCGGGCCGGAGCTGGAGCCGGGGCCGCTGCTGTTGCCGCCGCCCCCCGGGCCGGGCCCCGAGCTGCCCGGAGCCGCGGCTGCGGGCTCGCGGTAGAGGGAGCGGAGGTCGGGGCGCGCCGGGGGCTGTGCGGCCCCGGGGGGCTCCCCGCGGCACTGCTGCGGCGGCTCCTTGTGCCACTTATAGTCCAGGAGGTTGAGCATGGTGAGCAGGAGCAGAAGCGCGTAGCCCGCGCACAGGACCAGCGCCTTCCTGCGGAACACCTTCATGCCGAGCGGCGAGGCGGGCCAGCGCCGGCCCAGGCGCCTCGGCCACTGGGGGAAGAGGGAGAAACCGCCCGCGGTCGGGGTGCCGGCGGGCAGCGGCCGGAGCTGGAGCAGCGGCGGCCGAGGCGCCGCCACTGGGGGCCAGGGGCTCACTCCCGGAGGCAGAGCGCGGGCCGAACTGTTGCTCATCCCAGGCGCGGCGCAGCCCGGCGGCCCCGCGGAGGCCCTTCCCGGGGCGGAGACGACGCGGTCCGGCTGCGGCGGCTGCGGCTGCGGCTGCGGCGGGGGGCCGAGCCCCGACTTGGGGTCGCGGAGGCTGGAGGCGGCGGCTGCTCCCTGGCTCCTAGCTCCTTATCTCCCATGGCAGCGGCTCCAGGGAGCGTCTGTGGCAGGGGGCAAGGGGAGGAAGGAGAGGTTGGCACCCGCTTTTTCCCGACCCCAGCCCACCCGGAGCCCTCCGTGTCCCGGCTCCCGCCCCCGCCCCTGACCGCCCCCTCTTTGTTTTGCTGCCGCTCACCTGGAAGTGCGGGCTTCCCCCGGAGCGGCCCCGGATCGAAACTCGGGAGGCCGGGTGGCTTCTGTCCGCGCCTCTCTCTTGCCTTGCGGAGCGGGCGCGCACCTTCGGGTCAGCCCAGGGACACGCCGGCCCGCGGCCGCCCCGAGCTGCAAAGAGTTTCCGATCTGCGCCGGACGCCCGGAGGCGCGGGGAGGCAAACTTTAATGTGGCCGCGGCGACCTGCCCAGCGCTCCGAAAAGTGCCCGCTGCGCCCCTTTCTGGGCGGCCGGCCGCAACTCTTGTCGGGCTCTCGCAGCCCAATGCGCACTCCCTCGGATCCCCCGGGGGCCAAGGAGGTAGATGATGGGGTCCGGCAGCAGCGGCTAGACCGGCCGCAGCACCCCGAGAAATGTATCGTTCAGACTGTCCTTCGCCTTCCTTGGTTGGAAGCTTCTCATCTTCCTGGAGGAAGCGACGGCGGCGAGCGCCGGGAACCGGAGACGGCGTGCCTAGGCAGCGGCAGCTTCCTTTTCCATCCTCAGGAGGATGCCCGGCGGGGCAGCGCGGGCGGCCCCCGCCGCTCTGCAGTCTCCGACTGACCGGAGGGTTCCATGCAGACGCGCCACAGTGTGAAGGACCCCGAAAAGACCACACAGCTCCCAGTCCTCTTCCCTCCCCTCCCCTCCCCCGCTGGCACTAGCTGCTCTAGACCAACGAGTTCTCTGTAAGAAGGCAGCCTCCGCCGCCGAACGAAAGCAAAGCACCGGAGGATGCTACCCGACTCCGCGGTCCCTGAGTGGCTGCAACAAGCTTTATCCTCAGTCTATGCATCGCTTCTCCCTACTCGCAGTGGGTTGGTGGGAACGGCTGCCAATCGAACCGAACTCCTCCTCTTAGCCTCACATGCCCTCCTCCTCCCACCCAGCCAGGGTCCCACCTCCCTCCGCCCCCTCCACTCCGCCGCTTTTCTATTCCACAAGCGGCGATTCAACGGTGGTGGCTTGAGGTTTGCACCCGCCTGGTGGGCCGGGGCCCCCGGAAGCCGCTGCCGCTACTCGCTGGGTGTTCTCCGAGGCCGAGGCAGCTGGAAGGATGGCTTCCACTCTAATGCGCTCGTCTCTTGGGCAGGCGATGCCATGCCCTCCGGTCACCTCTCGGAGCCTGCCAGGCAAATGAGACTAGGCATCCTAATGCCACCGGGGGAAGCTGGAGCTCTAACGGATCTTAGGCCTTGCAAAGCAGGAAAGGAGAAAGACTTGTCACACGGCAACGCCGGGACAGAAGCCGAGTCTCCCTGAGCCAGCAATCCACTGGCCTTGGCACAGTGCCACCTACCCTCATCTCTTCGCTGTACGAAAGAACTGAAGATAAAGTTTGGCCCAGAGCCCCCGGGTCCCGGCCCCTCCATTGCACACGTATCTTACCTGGCTGCATGTGTCAGCTTCACTCCCCTCCGAAGTCCTTGGCAGTTTTAACTCCGTAGCGCTTCCCCAAGCTCAGGGGGACTCAGCGTCCTGCAGCTCCGCGGCCTCCTGACCGTCCCGGAGGAGAGCTAGCCAGTGTCGGCTGCTTTTTAAGCAACGACAAAGGCAACATATTAGATTGCATTCTGGACAGTTAGGAAATGGGTGACCTAGTGAAATTTACTCTGGTCTGTTTTCTCATTTGTAAAATAGGGGAAATTAGTACTTGCATCACCTACCTCACAGGGTTTCGGTAAAGAAAGTTTATTGCAATACTTGAAAGAGTTATAGAAATCAAGTGGAATCAGATTAGACACCTGTGATTGCTTTGGGTTAGGGACTTCCCCCATGGGGGAAACTCCCTCTGTCTGCTCAGATAGTCACCTGAAAGGCCGAGCAGTTTACATGATTTACTCAGGATTGCACAGTCACATGATTTACCCAGGATCACACAGTCACAGAAATGAGCTGTTATTAAGTAAATGTGAGAAATGTTGATCGATAACAAATATGACCTCAGGAAGGGGGGGGGGAGATACTTTTCTTTTTAGTGTTCTTAAGTGCTTTCAATCCTTTTCATAATTCTCTTCCTAATTGTAATTGTCAGACCCTCATCGCCTTTGTATCTTTTGTTCGGTTCCTGAGTGCGCTGGTTCATGAAGGGAGGGGAGGTAGTGGGAGGGGGAATCTAATATCTTCCCATTCAGAAAGAACTGGGCAGTCTTTTATTATTTTGGTGGGGAAGAGAGGCTTTTTCCCCCCAGCAAAAATACTGTTCTACTTTTTTTAGTTAATAAGTTAATATGAGAAGCCTCATTACCTCACTTAACCTTCTGGTGCCTCAGGCAAGTCTGTAAGATTATAAATTGCAAAACAGGTGCCAATCTACTTTAATCGAGGTAGTTTACTCACTGGGAGTTTCCTGTGCCAATAAGTTCCCCCTGCTCCCTCCGGTCCCCCCCAATTAAGTAATATAGTCCATTCCAGAGCTCAAGTTAGTAACTCATATTTCAATAGCACTTGAAGGCTTACAAAGCACCTTCCTCACAGCATAGGAAGTTGTCCTGAAAGCATTTAATAATGCATTTACATATTTATCCATTTTACAAATGAGAACACAGATTCAGAGTTTAACCTGCTCAGGGTCACAAAGTATCAGAGCCATTTGCTGGGGCTTTTATTATCACAGGAGGGAACTGAGATGAGGACAGACTAATAGAACAAGAAATGATTTTTTTTTAATAAGAAGATACATCTTAAAATTTACAAAGTGCTTTTCCTCAAAACCAGGGTGGGGGAGAGGGGAGGAGGAGGCATTTCAATCCTCCATTCCATTTTACAGGTGATTGTAGCTGAGATACATTGGGTAGCTTACCCAAGGAAACAGGTAAGTAGCAGAGTTCAGGTGAAAACACCAAAATAACATCTAATAATTGGAAACCAGGACTCAAACTGAGGCTGTGCTGACTCTCCCATCTCATCCGACATATACCACACTGCCCCTCAAGACATCTTAGAGATCCTTATATCCAGTTCCTCATTGTACAAATTAATGACTTGTCCAAAGTCATCCAGTAAACTGAGATGGGTAGGACTAAAGTCTATTTCCAGGACCCCTATCATAGCATGGAAATTTATGGCTCAAGAACCATGAGGAAACAACTATGGATTCAAATTGAGATCTTAGAGGTTTTTGAAAATGTTACACTTTGGCTTGTACCCCTATCCAGGGTACGCCTGGGAACTTCTGCATTTGGCTCACTGCTAGTTCTCCCTGAGGGCTATTTAATTACCCTTACTAGTCAAGTAAACAAGGAACATAGCATGAAACATAAAACAAACTTAATACATGAACTAAAGAAAGCAGAAAGGACTTATCCCAGAGTCAGGAAAATAGTCAAGAAAGTTTTGTCCTCTCGTGAGTTCCACCCTTCCCCAAGGACCTAGTGCTAAACCTCCTACTCAACAGAGAAAGATCTTGGGCTTGCCAGAGGCTTTTAAGCACCAGTCCTCCTTTGGACCGCCACAGTCCACATGGCTCAGTAGGGGTAAAAGGGAGCGTTTAGGTTTGCTCCTCCACATCATTTCCAACTTCCACAGTTCTAACTTTGAACAGTTTCTTGGTAGAAGTCCAAGACTCCCTTCACTTGCTCCTCTAGCCCTTCTAGGGCCTGATATGATGACATCATTCCTGTGACATTATACTTTCTGGGTCTACCACAAGACTTTGTGGTCCCGCTGCAGAGACATCAGTATCATTTCCTGATTCCCCTTCTTCAGAAAAGCATTATAGCTCTTACAGTTGCCCTGGGTCATTATACTTCTGCACATTTCTAATTCTTATTTAGGCCAACAGAAAGGCCCCAAAGGCAGCCACTGGGACTTCTTTTAAGACTTGTTGACCTCCCCTTCTCATGGAAAGGTGTTCTGCCCTCAATCCTGATACTGTAGCACAGAAGTATCTCTGTCTGTGGTGGCAGCAGCTACACTGAAGCAGCATTTAGTCTGAGAATTAAAAAATAAAGAGAACTAACTGAAGCAGAGTGCCAGCAAAGGTATTGAGCCTGCACCATTCCTGAAGGAAAGGGAACTAGCATTCACCTGAGACTAATCCTGTCATTCCTCCAGAAGTCACTTGGTCAGGGACTGAGACTAGCACAAAACAAATTTCTTCAGAAGGAGAGATGAAGAGAGCTTTGAGATCAGGCCTAGAAGGTGTCAGAAATAAGTGAAAAGACTAAAGTTACCAAAGATCTCTAAAGGAAGAAAACTCAATAAAACATGAGCACAAGCAGATAAATCAACCAGGAAGAATATATAAACAATAGGAAAGATGGCACCCAGAACAGCTAAATGAATCCACACATTTCTAAAGGAAAATGTAAGACAAAGAAGAAAGAAGTAACATTTGATGATGCAGCAGATTCTCCAAGAGATCATAGAGCCATGAAAGTATATTCCTAAATGGTTTTAAAAAGAAATTAATTACGATAACAAAGTTTATGACATGCACAGCAAAAATAAATGGCAGAATAGAAAAACCTGAATTCCAGTGGTGATCCTCTCCAAGAAACAAAAAAGAGAACAATTTATTGGGAATACAAATATACAAAAGTAAAGGATAATCTGGAAGAAGAGAAGCAAAAAACAGTAATATTAAGGGAAAATAAGATCTCTACACAAGCAAAACATTGATTTTAAAGATAGCCTCCATAGAGGTAATTTAAGGATTATAAAGTTTCCTAGATGAACACATTCTTTAAAAAAAAACTTAACACTATGATGTAAGAAATAATAAAACTGAACAGTGCAGTGAACACAGGAAATAAAGTTCTAATTTTAAAAATCTGAAGATGACTCAAAAAATCTACACTGCAAACTACAAGACATATGATGATTAATTTTTAACAATTCCAATGACAAACAGCAAATCTTGAAATGATCTAAAAAAACACTTCAAATAAAGAAAAGAATTTCATTCACTTTTCCCCTAGTTTGGGGTGCAGACAATATGCCTCCTACATGGGGTCAGTATCTTTTTTTTTTAATATTTTATTTTATTTAATAATAACTTTATATTGACAGAATCCATGCCAGGGTAATTTTTTTTTTTTTACAACATTATCCCTTGCACTTGTTTCTGTTCCGATTTTTCCCCTCCCTCCGTCCACCCCCTCCCCTAGATGGCAAGCAGTCCTATATATGTTGGATATGTTGCAGTATATCCCAGATACAATATATTTTTGTAGAACCGAACAGTTCTCTTATTGCACAGTGAGAATTGGATTCAGAAGGTAAAAATAACCCGGGAAGAAAAACAAAAATGCAAATAGTTCACATTCATTTCCCAGTGTTCTTTCTTTGGATGTAGCTGCTTCTGTCCATCATTTATCAATTGAAACTCAGGTCTCTTTGTCAAAGAAATCCACTTCCATCAGAATACATCCTTATACAACATCGTTGTCGAAGTGTATAATGATCTCCTGGTTCTGCTCATTTCACTTAGCATCAGTTCCTGTAAGTCTCTCCAAGCCTCTCTGTATTCATCCTGCTGGTCATTTCTTACAGAACAATAATATTCCATAACATTCATATACCACAATTTACCCAGCCATTCTCCAATTGATGGGCATCCATTCAATTTTCAGTTTCTAGCAACTACAAACAGGGCTGCCACAAACATTTTGGCACATACAGGTCCCTTTCCCTTCTTTAGTATTTCTTTGGAATATAAGCCCAATAGAAACACTGCTGGATCAAAGGGTGTGCACAGTTTGATAATTTTTTGGGCATAATTCCAGATTGCTCTCCAGAATGGCTGGATTCGTTCACAACTCCACCAACAATGCATTAGTGTCCCAGTTTTCCCGCATCCCCTCCAACATTCATCATTATTTTTTCCTGTCATCTTAGCCAATCTGACAGGTGTGTAGTGGTATCTCAGAGTTGTCTTAATTTACATTTCTCTGATCAATAGTGATTTGGAACACTCTTTCATATGAGTGGTAATAGTTTCAATTTCATCATCTGAAAATTGTCTGTTCATAACCTTTGACCATTTATCAATTGGAGAATGGCTTGATTTCTTATAAATTTGAGTCAGTTCTCTATATATTTTGGAATTGAGGCCTTTATCAGAACCTTTAACTGTGAAGATGTTTTCCCAGTTTGTTGCTTCCCTTCTAATCTTGTTTGCATTAGTTTTGTTTGTACAAAGGCCTTTTAATTTGATATAATCAAAATTTTCTATTTTGTGATCAGTAATGGTCTCTAGTTCATCTTTGGTCACAAATTTCTTTCTCCTCCACAAGTCTGAGAGATAAACTATCCTATGTTCCTCTACTTTATTTATAATCTCATTCTTTATGCCTAGGTCATGGACCCATTTTGATCTTATCTTGGTATATGGTGTTAAGTGTGGATCCATGCCTAATTTCTGCCATACTAATTTCCAGTTATATGGGGTCAGTATCTTTCATTGCATGTTTCTGAGACAGAGCAAAAACAATCTTTTTCCTTTTGCCTTTCTATCTTCCATCATGCTTTCCACTCACAAGGATTAGACCATGCATATTGTCCTAAAACTCAGGTATCAAGAAAGCAACCCTGATACCAGTAAAAAGGTTTGTACAGTTCTTCTACTACCTTCTTAATCACTAAATCTCCTGAGATTCATTTGTAAAGTGGGGGAAATACCTTCTTCCAAGCAGAAATGAACCATGACCCCATTTTCTAAAAAGCAGATTTTCTAAAATACATGTAAACAGGAAGCACCAGAATTGAAAAGTTTTGTTATTTTTTAAAATATGGGGAATCCAGATGTAGATATTATGTTATTATTCTGTCTCATGAGGACTTGATTCTACTGCTGTCAAAATGGAAACTAGTAAAATGTTAATAAAAATAAATAAATAAAAAGGTACATATTTCTGGCTTATATGTTTGTATGGTTTAGAGTCTTCTTCTCCTGGAACATTCTGCCAAGTTTAAAATGTTATTATTTTCACTATTGTTCATCAGCCAATTTTATAATTACATTTGGGTATAATCTTTGGGGTTTTTAAAATTATCTCTCTCTTTTTTTCTTTTTATGAGACAACTGGAATTAAGTGATCTTCCCAGAATCAGACAGCTAACAAGTGTTAAGTATCTGGGCTGAATTTGAATTTAGGTCTTCCTAACTAGAGGGCCAGTGCCCTATTCACTGCACCATCTAGCTGCTCCTGGATATAATCTTTAAATGAAAGCTCTCATGAAGAGTACTGAATGTGAAAAGGACTACTGAACTTTAGTTCTTCAATTTGGACAAATTCACACACATACAGAAAAAAATCCTAAATCCCAAATATCCTACGTTGGTCCAGATTTCCAGAAAATTTCATAATGCATTATTTTTTTTATGATAGATTAGAATTTCCAGTTATTTGTAGTAGCCATAAAAATATTGCCTTATATTCTATCTCATATTTACATGACACTCTATACTCTCAGACAACATCATGTTTCAACTCAGCACTTATTAAGCATCAATTGTACAGAGTGTTATTTTAGGGCCTGGGAATTTACAAATTTTAGGGGAAAAAATTCTTCCCCTCATTGGAGTTTAGAGAATAATAAAGGGATAAACCACATGCACAAATAGCTATAAATTACAATGATACAAGATAAATTCACTAAAGAGATAAACAACGAACTGCTAAATGATGTGGGGTTGGAGAGGAGAAACTTTTGCCAGCAGAATTAGAGATAGCACTTGAGTTTGGACCAGAAAGGATGGTTATGAATGCAAAAGACAAAGGTATAGGGATAGGAGGAGAAAGGCACGGAGGTGGAAAAATATGAGCCATTGTGGGTGAGAGAGTGGGTGCCACAACAAACGAGAACCAAAACCCCAAAACCATGACTCAAGCCCTGTACAATAAATTTAAGTACAAAAGAGGCTTAGTTGAGTTTCTTAACACGAAAGTCCTGCTTGCACAGGCAAAGATACCCCAAATGAACAGAAATACAAAGCTTATAGAGGTTTCAGTTTGGGCAAGAGATGAATTGGGTTAAGAGTACCTCAAGACTGGACAGGACTATTGTTGGAAGGTTCAAAGGGTAGAAGTAGGACAGGTGATACTTTTTGCTTACATAGGACTTTTCCTAGGGCTACCAACAGGAAAGTCTCTTCTTCAGGTTAGCTATCTCTTAGAACCCTTCTAATAGATAGGACTATCCTTGCAGTTCCAGTAGTAAGAAAAAATCAAAGGGCAAGGGCTGCAATACAAACTCGGTCAAGACAGAGGAACTGCAGATGTCTCAGATATCCACACCAAGTTTTGGGGAAAACCAATAGACCAATTTGGTTAGAAAAAATACAAGTGTGCAAGGCAAAGAGTTTTTATGTAGTCAAATCAAAGCAACAAGCATTTATGGAGCACTTTGATATTCCCTGAGCTAACAGACAAGGATGCAAAAAAGAATCAAAAAACAAGTTCAGCCTCAGGGAGCTTATATTCTAATGGAGGAAATAACATTCAAACAAGTATACACATATGAGATAATGTACTTTTTTATCTCAAAGGGAAGGCTCTGAGGTGGGGAGGGACTAGATACAGGGAAAGACCTTTGGCAGAAAAAAAGCTAGAAAAGGAGGATAGCGCCATATCTACAATGGACTTTGAAGGTCATCTCCAGTGATCCTGATTTATATCTTGCCAATGGAGGGGAAAGTGAGGCAGATGACTTTGAAGAAAGTCTTCCCTCACTCACTTGACTCAGAAGACTCACTTGAGTCTTGATCCTCTTCCAGAACAAAGGATAAATAACAAAACAAATGCCCTACAGAGGAATTATCTTTTTCCTAAAAAGGTAATAGGGAGTCAAAGACAATTTGTAAGAAAAGGAATACCCTGAGCAAATATATGCATAATGGAGATGACTCTGGTTGAGATGTGAAGGATAGATTAAAGGTAAGAAAGAATAAACAAAATAAAAATCTATTAGAAAACTCTTGCAAGAGTCCAAGGGGAGAGACTGAGAATCTGTTCTAGGTTATATCTGGAGAAGTGGAAAGAAGAGAAGCTATATGAGAGATGAAGGAGATATTGAGGAGGCAGAAGTCAAAAGATTTTATAACGGATTGAATATGTGAGCTGAGGTACAAGGAAGAGTCAAAGATAATTCCAAGATTTCAAACCAGTGAGATCTGGTAAATGAATGATCATGTTACTAACAGAAATAATGAATTCAAAGTCAGAAGGAAGAGCATATGCTGCTCTTTCTGTTAGTGGTCCATTGTTCACTGACCCAAAAACTGAGAGATAAGGTGAAAAGAGATTGGGTTATCCTAGTTAAGTCTTTATGAGAAATTATTTTGTATTCTTTTAAATTAGATTCACATTTCCCCATCAATCACTAGAATATAATTATCTGATGGAACCATCCTTCTGGAAACAATTGTTTCCATAATTTTTTTTTGTTATACTTTATTATATTTGGCCAAATGGTAAATTTATATGCTACACACCCCCACAGCCAGCATTCAGCTGGCATCAATTTGCAAGTTCCAGCATTATCATCTTCCTCCTTACTTGCAAGTATTTTTTCTTCACATTTTGCACACAAATGGTCAGTATAAAACATTGTTCCAGTCAATTTCATAGACTTGGAAAATGCTTTCCTGCATTTGTTATAACATTTCAAATATTTTAGTCATTTAATCTTATTAATATGAACATGCTGTTAGGGGAAGGCCTCAGAGCAGCATCCTGTAAGGTTTGATTTGGGGACAAAATGAGAAACTCATACGTCATTGAGAAGTTAACAAAAAGAGGTTTATTTTGCTTTAGTGAAACAAAAATATTCAGGAAGGATACCATGGCACTTAACATTTATAAATGTGGTCACCATCTCTTATAGACAGAGTAATGCATCTGGTCAGCAGGACTGGGTCTGCCAATTTCTGTGGTCTTCAAACAGTCATTACATCTGAAGACCTGATTTTCCTTAGGGGCAGGGGAACATTTTTCCCTCTTAGGTGGCTAAGAAGCTGCAGTAGAAGAGACACAGTCAAAATAGGTCTTATGTATAGCTTTGTTGGATCTTATGTTGCAGGATCCCCATAGCATTCCTGTTATCTGGGTGTAGGAAGGAATCATGGGAAACTGTGGTTCCATAATGTATGCTAATGGCATATGAATTAACAAGTTTCTGTACACAAGAATGATGCTGTCCAAAGCCAATTGTGAAAATTAAGAAAGGATGGATGGGAACTTTATGGAGGATTAGGGGCATCTAGATGGGCAAGTTGGGATATTCAATAATAACCCTTCACTCTCACTTCTATAGCTCTCTAAGGTAAACAAAGCCCAAATAATCTATAAGCTGTGTGTTATGGTGGGAGGAAAAAAAAAACTCACTGGATTTGGAATCAAATGGATTGGATTCATATCCCAACTCTGTCTCCATCTATGTGACCAAGGGCAAGTCACTTCCCTTAGTGGAACTTCACTCTCTGCATCAGTAAATAAGGTGTTTGACTTGACCTCTCAAATCTCTGCAAGCTCTAAATCTAGGATCCAAAGTTTTTCTAACCTCACTTTATTGATGAGTATACTGAGGGTCATGGAGGATCAGTGATTTGCTCAAAATTACATAGCTAGTGAAAGGAAAACCAAAGTTCTCTGACAACTAGCCTAGTGTCTTTTATGATGTGTGAGAGGTAAGATTAGGTAACAGAAAGTTTTTAATATCAAGAAGAAATACCACATTTAAAAAATTCATTCTAGATTTCCCAAGCATGCAATACAAAAAGACAATCATCAAATTTATTATAGAGACTAACACTTATATAACCAAATTTTCTCTGAATCGCTGCTTTGTTTCCAACCAGTCTAGTGTCCTTTATGATGTGCGAGAGGTAAGATTAGGTAACAGAAAGTTTTTAATATCAAAAAAAAAAAAAAATACCACATTTAAAAAAAATGTTTATTCTAGGTTTCCTAAGCAAGCAATACAAAAAGGCAACCATCAAATTTATTATAGAGACTAACACTTACATAACCAAATTTTCTCTGGATCTCTGCTTTGTTTCCATCACATTCTGAGCTGTAAGTGGTATTCTTATTCATGTCCATACTATAACTTACCCCTCTCAAATCTACCAGAAAAATATAGGATCCTTAAATATAGAAACTCACTCATTGTTCCAGGAGAGTTCCTAAGGCAGAAAAGATAATAACTTGCATGAGACTCCCTTTCAAGGGAGTTTCCTCTTCCATGACTTCCCTATATCAATAAATTCCAGGTCTGGTTTGGTCTTTATTTAATGGAATCTTTATCTGTAATGTTGTGATGATATTTTTCTTCATCATTCTCTTGTCTTACTTAGCAAGTCAGTTTAGTGCTGCAGGCATTTAGCAAACTGCTGCAGTTTCAATCTGGCTTATTGCGGTTCCTTGACTACCCCTTTGAAGGCCTCTTACTAACCAGAAAGTAGCTTCCCATCATGCAGACAGATGGGACTCTGTGTGTGTGTGTGTGTGTGTGTAAAACTGGGCAATGTAATGAGATATTTTAAGTACCCCAAATAAGGGCAGTTATACCAAAATTCCCCCAAATTACCTCTTCACTCCAAATCTCCATGTTCTCAAATTTATAGAAATTATTTTTTGCTTGATTTTCTATTAAATGAAAAGATAATTCAATTAAGCAGCATTTGATCTTATTTGCTCTTTTCAACAGATGATACAGATTGCTTCCATTCCTAAAGCTGAAAAGAAATGACATATTACTACCACACTGTGCACTAACAAATGTGAAATAGTGTTCAGTAGTTACCGGTTTTTAAATTCCATTCATCGTTCTATTTAACTAAAACCTCGGATCTGCTATGTAAAGCACACTGTGCTAAGAGCGGGCAAAGATAAAAAGATAAACTGGTCCCTGCCTTCAAAGAGCTTCCTATATTCTGGCAGTTGATGAATGGAGTCACAGAAATTTTCAACAAATGTCTTCTCCATCCCCTTTACCCCTATTCCCATCCCTATCCACATATAAGGACTAAAAAGATAATGGTCCAGTTAAAAAGCTGGGTGATGGAGTGGTTAGAGTGCTGGACCAGAAGTCAGGAAAACTCATTTTCTTAAATTTAAACTCGTCCTCAGATACTTATTAGCTGTGTCATCCTGAGCAAATTATTTAACTACGTTTTTCTCAGTTTCCTCACTTGTACAGAAAAGGAAATTGCAAACCACTCTTTTATCTGAGCCAAAAAAAAGACAAAATGGGATGATAAAGAATTGGACATAACTGAACAACAAGAATATTATACCTATATTTTGGGGAGATGACTGAATAAGAAAAAACACACACACACACACACACACACACACACACACACACCTGCAAAGTACACTGTCCTCTCTACTCATGAATTTCCCATCTTTCATCTCTTCAACTATGCTGTGAATTCTTTTTTTCATTTCCTATCCCTCAATGTCTGGACTCCAAATTCCCATTTTATGTCAATCCTTCATCTTTGGCTCAGATCTTGTCTGGTTATATACTGAAAAGTTGGATTCAATTTTGGCTGAAATCATAATGTCTCATTAATTTTCAGAAGATGGCTCTCTGTCCTACAGATTTTTCTTTTCTTAGTCACGACATAACATGTGGTTCTACTTACTTCAAAAGAGCAACCTTTCAGCTTGTATACAGAATGTGCCACATCTATTCCAAAACACAAAATGTTTTGTTGATTTGTTGAACTTTTTCCTTTTTCCTTTTTTTTTTTTGCCTTGTTACTGTCTATCTTTGTGCACAATCTCATTGTTAGAACATAGTTTATTATGCAGAGAAGTCTCTTCTGCAAATGTGTCCCACTTAGAGCTTAGGGGGAACCCACTCTGCATTTTAATGACACAGGCCAAATCCCCCATACAGCAAATAACAATGGAAAAACATCTCTGGAGCTCTAAAGTGGATCAAATAAGGTTTTGTTGCCCTAGCCAATGACCCAGGTCTTTATCATGTTCAGCCAGCAGAAGCATAGAATTTCAAAGTTAGATGGGACCTCAAAGGCCATCAAATGCAACTTAGATTTGACCAAAAATGTCATCTCCCTATTATATCAAGTCACAGGCTTTATTTAGAACAGCTAAAGTTGAGTGAAATGAAATAATTTGGATTTACCAGTAATTAAATTGGAGTTATAATAAGCCAGACAGTTTATTTTAGAGTTTTTTTTCTGCCACTTTTTGGAATGGTCCAATCCCCTTGTTACTTTTTCAAAAATTTTTCTCCTGCCTGATACCTCAGAGATGACTAATGAAAGTTTTAGCCTCCATCTTGATTGGGATCAAGACTCTGATCCTCAAAAGTAGAGAGCTATCGATGGTTTTCTCTCCCCACTACCTGACAGGATTCTATGCCCAACAAGTGCAGATGGGATGCGAACTATAGTTGACACTGAATTTGATGGAATGGTGATCTCTAGAAAGCCGGAGTGACAGACCATAATTAACAGAAATGTTTGCCTCTTTGATAGCAGCTAATTATTCTCAATTAATATGCAACCACTTTTCCAACTGCTTTGGGATCCATTTATTTATTGAATTATGTCTGCAGTGAGATTGGCGTAGCAACTCAACACCTGTTCAACATCTCCGTTCTTGTTGTCAGGTATTTTGAGATGTGTACCTATGACATGTTCTTCCTCAAATATTTCTTAAGAGGACCATGGAGTGGTTCCATTTTATATGTTGTTGTTATTTTACATTTCCCCTACATAACCTAAAATAAACAATGTGGTTTCCCACAACTAGTGCATCAGAGTTGGATGATACTAACTTGGGCATCTTTGGTTGCTATTCTCTTCCCATTTTGAATGGCCAGCCAAAAGATTAATTAATGTCCTTCTTCAAAGCTTTACAAATACATTCTATGGCTGCAGATTGCTTGCTATGATGGCTCAAGATAAAATCATGATGATTTTATGTGATCTTTAAGCGGCCTACATGTATTATATATCAATCTATGATAGAATATTTTCTTACTGACAGTCTCAGGAAGAATTCTGAATCTACTGTGTGCATTTTGTGGTCCCTGTTCCCTATATCTCTCTTTCACCTTCTGGACATTTGACCACAAGTCTTGCTTTTGGTCTCAAAAGCCATTGTTATCAAGAATGATAAGTCATCATCTACCTACTCGAGAATATATACTTATGGGATTGACCATCATAACTTCTAATTCTTTAAAAATAATACCTTACAAATATTGATTCATTAAGTTATGAACAAAAAATAAATTTAAAAGATGGTCAGTCATGAAATAGCAAAGGATAGCAAATAGACAATACCCAGAGAATAAAAGGAAGCCATGTATTACACAGGATGGAATCATGGTGGAGGATTTCTAAGAGCTCTTGGACAAGAAGGAACATGACCTCTAGGTGGTGCAGTAGATTGATTGCAAGATTTAGAATCAAGTAGACTTGAATTCAAATTTTGCCTTTGATACCTACTAGCAGTAGGCAAGTAACATAATCACTCTCTAAAAAAATAAGGGAGTTGGACTTATTTATGTCTTTTACTCCCAATCTGTGATCCTGTAAATCTATGAACATCTACATCAATGAAATCACTGCCTATAGTATCTATGAAAACTAAAGATTTTTATCATTGCTTTATCAAAAGTGAATTCACACCAAAAAAGTGAATTCACAACAGAGCACTTCACCATATTCTGTGTAAGAGAAAGTTTGACATATCATAGAGAAAGAATCTCTCCATTCTGAGAAGCTTCCAGCCTAATTGAAACAAGACAAATGACTGTACCATCATGGACCAGATGAAGCGTATATAACCATATTGAAAATGAGTTTATTTGTGGCACTGAAGGAACTGAAAAATCAGGTTATATAATAGCTATGTTAAAGGTTCACAGCCATAAAGGAAATTCTGTGTTTGAGCTCAGCAGCTTCTGAGCCTTTGTCCAGCTCTAAGAACCCTTTCCTTTCCAACACATAGGTTAGAGTCAGCATTTCAGGCATGCAGAATTTCTCTTTTCTCCTGGAATATTCCCTCATCACTACCTATCCTGATCTCATCTGTCCTACAAAATTTGGCTCAAATATAACTTCCTTTACCTCAATTCAGTAAGAATTTCTAAAGTTTCTACCAAATGCTAGACTCTGGAGATAAAAAGACAAAGGGAAAAGAAAAACAGCCTCTGCCCTCCAGAAGGGCATTCTGCTAGGGGATGCAATGGGCAGTTGGTGCTGAAGTGGATAGAGCACTTGGACTGGAATCAGGAAGATTCTTCTTCATAAATATAAATTCCACCATGGACACTTACAAACTGTGTGACTCCGGGCTAGTCACTTAACCCTGTTTGCCTCAGTTCCTTGTTCATAAAACGGATTGAAGAAGGAAATGGCAAATCAGTATTTCTGCCACAAAACCCCCAAATGAGCACAGCTAAAATTACTTAAATGCAACAAAAGGGAATACAAGAACAATCAGGAGAATGAAGAAAAAGATTCCTCAAAGAAATGGCACAAGAGCTGAGCCTTGAAGGAATTCAAAGAGTTAGTGAGGAGGCAGGGAAGCTGCAGCAGCAGCAAAAGACCAAAATGAATGTTGAACTTCCAGGGCACGAAGGAAGATATGCTTGAGCAGCCCATATAATTGGCGTGGAATAATAGAATGAGTATTGGACTTGAAGCCACAAAACCTGTTTTGAGCCCTGTCTCTACCACTTATTACAGTAAAGTTACAAACTTTCTCTTTCCTCAGTTACAAAATGTGGACAAGAATGCCTGTATCACCTATCTCTTGGGGCTGCTGTAAGAAAATACTAATATAGAATCAAATGAATCCATAATCTCATCAGCTTGGACATTTTCTTCCTGAATGCAAATCATGACGTATCCTCCCCTAAGCTGACCACAGACAGTCCATCCCACATGCTGGAGACTTTCCTTGATTTCTTTCCAACATTTTCAGGATATCCGTGGAATATTTTAGCTATCCATCTGCCTTCCCTCATCCTCAATCCATAACCAATCCATCTTCTCTTGCTAACATCCCTTTCTTTCTATGGTAACTTTAATTCCTGGTCTTTTTTGGAGTTCTTCATTGCTTATATGTTGCAGCCTGTTTGCACCTATCACTTATTTCTCCAAATTTTTAAAGGAGCTTCAGCTTTACTGAAGGCAGTCCAATCTTCTGTTCCACTCTAGACCCAATTCACTGTCTTTAGTATCTGTCTTAGGTATACATATTAGAGAAAATAGTTTTGTTTTAGGGGTTTCTTTTTTAATAGGTATCTTTTATTTTAACATTGCCTACATTTTCCAATATGTGTCTCCATTCACCCTTCCTAGAATAATTTCCCTGATAACAAAGAATAAAATGTTGAGCAAAACTGATATATTAGTGGGGGCAGCTAGGTGGCATGGTGGGTTGAGCACCAGTCCTGAAGTTAAGAAGACTGAGTTCAAATCTGAGCTCAAACACTTAATACTTCCTAGATGTGTGACCCTGGGCAAGTCACTTAACCCCAATTATCTCAGCAAAAACAAAAAAAATTTAAATTAAAAATAAAATAAAATTATATACAGCATTCCAATTCTATAGTTCCCCACCTCTGGGAGAAGAGAGGAATGTCCTTTAAGATCAGTCTGAACAACTTTCTTGGAAGCAATTCTAGTCATTAGTGGGCAATCAAATCTCCAGGTCAATAGTCCTCTTAACATCAAGAATTTCTAATAATCCTCCTCAATATGCATATAAGCAATGTGCACTTTCATATTATGGGTAAGGATTTGCTCAAATTTATTTCCTGATCAACTACCCTTACAGATCCAGAGCTACCTATTGAGCACTGAGCATACACATCAAGATCTCAGTCAGTAGAATTCAGAAAAATCTGCCACTAATCTTTTTCTATTCATGGTTATAGAATCTCGGGAGAAGAAGAGATCTTATAAGTCATCTAAGTGAACATAACTAGCACTTGAACAAGAATCCCCACTCTAGCTTACCACCTACTTCCTGGACAGTACATCCCACTACCAGAGAACCCAGAAAGGTTTGTCCTATCTACTACTATTCACATTCTGCCAAAACTCAAGTCCTACCACGTGCCTTCTCTGCTTATTTGTTCTAGCTGCTAAACAACACTAGAGAAAATCACACAACTGTGCTGAGTCCACTATAAATTCATGATGCTAATATGAGCCCGACTCTATTCCTACATTGCAAAACTTTTATTCTTCCCTGTTTGAATCCTCCATTCCTCTAAGCAAATGTTCCAGATGTTCATCTCACTCTCACCTCCTATTTTACTGAAAAAATAGAGTATCTGCCATGACATCTCTCCTTTTCCCTACTCCATAGTTCAAGATCCCTCTCCTTCAAGAACTTGCTTCTTTAGTCATTCCTTTTCTCTTCTTTTAATCTCTATTTACTAAATTGTCTCTCTACTCTCTAAAACTATGGTATCCTTAAAAAGCCTACACATAGTTCTACAGTCTCCCCACCCCCTCCCAATCTATTGCTTACAGCTCTTTATTTTTCACTGCCAAAGTCTTAGGGGGGAAAAAAAGCCTCTTCACTTACTACCATATCACCCACTCAATTCTTTATCCCTTGCAATCTGGCTCCTAACTTTACGCAACTGAAACTACTAACTATCAAATCTTTTTTTTTTTTTAATTAAAGCTTTTTATTTTCAAAACATATGCATGAGTAATTTTTCAACATTGATCCTTGCAAGGCCTTCTGTTCCAAATTATCCCCTCCTTCCTCCACCCCCTCCCTTAGATAGCAGTTAGTCCAATTCATTAAATATGTTAAAATATATGTTAAATCCAATATATGTATACATATTTATACAGTTATCTTGCTGCACAAGAAAAATCAGATCAAGAAGGAAAAAAAAACTGGGAAAGAAAACAAAATACAAGCAAACAACAACAGAAAGAGTGAGAATACTATGTTGTGGTCCACAATCTGTCCCTTTGGTTTTCTCTCTCAAACCAGTAGAACTGATTTGAATCTTCTCGTTGTTGAAGAGAGCCACAATCATCAGAACTGATCATCATATATTCCTATTGTTGCCATGTATAATGATCTCCTGGTCCTGCTCACTTCACTCAGCATCAGTTCATGTAAGTCTCTCCAGGTCTCTCTGAAATCATCCTACTGATCATTTCTTACAGAACAATAATATTCCATAACATGCATATACCATAACTTATTCAGCCATTCTCCAACTGCTGGGCATCCATTCACTATCAAATTTAACAGCCTTTTCTTATAAGGCTCTCAATCTTCTTAGCTTCTTTACAGCTTTTGATACATTAAACTGCCTCCTTCTTCTGAGACACAGATCTTCTGGTTTTTCTTCTGAATCTCCATTGCTGGATCACCATTCATCTCCTATACCCTTAACATGAGTATCCAAGAACTCTACCCAGGAACCTCTCCCTTAAAGTTTCCATCAGTTCAAGCATCATCTTTTAAAACTTTTTTTTATGTTTGCTTTTAAAATTTTGAGTTCTAGATTCTCTTCTTTATCCCCACTCAGCCTCCATTAATAAAGCACATATGAAGTTATGCAAAATATTTCTTTAAAAGTCATGTTGTGAAAGAAAATGTGGATTTTGCCCCTAAAAAAGCCCTCAAGAAAGAGAGAGAGAAAGACAGAGACAGACAGACAGAGACAAAAGAGAAAGACAGAGAGAGACAATGCTTCAATTGTATTCAGACACAATCAGTTTTTTCTCTAGGTATGGACAATATTTTTCATCATAAATCCTTCATGGTAGTCGTGAATCATTGTATTGATGAAAATAGCAAAGTCATTCACAGCTGATCTTCCTAGAACATTGCTATTACTCTGTACACAGTACATTTCACTTTGCTCAAGTTCATGTGTATCTTTCCAGGTTTTGGTAAGAGCATCCTACTCATCATTTTCCATAGAACAATGATATTCCATCATAATCACATGCCACATTTTATTCAGTCATTCCCCAATTATGGGCATCCCCTCAATTTTCAATTTTTCTATATATAACTATTTTGATTCAAGCATCATCTGGATGCAGCTGACCTCAGAGTCTTAGCCTTATGACTACCCTCTCTGGGACTTCAATCCAACATTACCACTTATATGGTGGTTATCTCCACCTATGCACCCTACAGATATGTCACACTCAACATGCCCCTAATGGAATTATTTTATTCCTCTCAAACTTGGACCTCTTCTAAACGTTTTTGCTTTCAATAAAGACATTACCATCCTCCTGATCATCCAGCTTCATAACCTGAGGCATCTCCAACTCTTCCCTCTCCCATACTCTCTATAGACATCAAAAAGTCTTATTGGTTTGACTCTCACAACATCTTTCTCTCATCTTCCTCTGCTCTCTATTCCCTCTCCTTCAGGTTTTTATCACCTTTTATCTGGTCTTCTTCAAGAGCTTCTTATTTGTTCTCCCTACTGCTTGTCTCTCCCATCTCTAATGTAACCATCACACAGATACCAACATAATCTAAAACAGAGATCTGACCATATCACTGCTCTCCTCAGAAATCTTCAGTGGCTCCCCATTGCCTATAGGATAAAGTAAAAACATGTTAGCCCAGCATTTAAAATCATCCACAATGTCATTCCCACATATTATCTCAATCATTTTTCAAGGTATTCCTTTTCTTTCTTTTTAAAATTTTTTTTCATTTATATATATTTTATTATTATAGCTTTTTACTTACAAAACATATGCACGTGTAATTTTTCAACATTGACCCTTGCCAAACTTTCTGTTCTGACTTTTCCCCCGTCCTTCTCCCCATCCCCTCTCCCCTAGATGTAGTCCAATACATGTTAAATATGTTTTTTTTTCTCATACAAGAATTGCTGATGTTTATTCTTCATTGCACACACAGATGCATAGCACACTATTCCTAAAAAAGGTTGATCTGGTCAGATTTCACAAATCTAATGAGTCTCCTCTACAAATTGCAAATCACCTTTGATGCTCAAGAGGCCCAGGCCTGTGCTCAGTCTTAATGCTACTCCTCTCTCTTACAATCACTTGAGAGAGGGAGATTGTGGGAATGAAAATGCCTTGTGTGTTCTGGCTTACTAAGTAAAGCACAAATGAATTGGCTGTCTACAGCCGTCCCTAAGATGGGCAGGAGGAAAAGACAGGAGGCTTCTGTCTGGCCCAGGTTCAGAAGGAGTCCTTCCTCACCACGGGTAACAGCTTGTTCTTTTAAAGAGGATTATTCCCGCCAAATTCTAGGACATCCTAGTCAAAGCCAAGGCCTGGTGTCATCATAACTCAGTGTTTTCAGAGCTGGAAGACTGAGAGCCCGTGCTGTTTGCTCGTTCTTGCTCTGGTGTGGCTGGTGATTCCTCCGTAGAATTATGGATCCGCCATGGAGGAAAGAATGGGTATTTTCTTAGCCTGAAAGTAATTGTAGGCCTCCTTTGCACAGACCAATAGAACGACACTCTTTCCGCTGATCTGGATTTTCTCCACTACACCCTCATAAGGTTCATCCATCACATTCACCCCATTCACTTCAATGATGTAGTCGTCATCTTCTAGACCAGCTAGGGCAGCAGGGCTGCCCTTCTGTACCTCTTTGATGAGGGAACCAGGCTGATCCCGAACAGCATTTAAGTGGAAACCATAGCCTTGTGGACCCTCGACCAGCCGGCAGAGTTTGGGCTTGTAAGTCACTTTCTCAGAAGAAGCTGGGCTGGCGGCCATGGGAGAAGGAACAGCAGGAACCTCTTTGACCGTACGTTAGGCAACACTTGATTTTGAAGGTAGTAGAGAAATGGAGAAAACTGAGCCAGTCTATAAATGGCATCAGTCTCCTTGTCCACCACCAGGAGGAAGGTCTGATCTCCACCTTTTTTAATCTTCTCCACAATGCTGTCATGATCCAGATTTTCCACTGACTCTCCATTGACAGCAAGCAGGTCATTATTCTTCAAACCGGTTGCTTCTGCTGGGCTTCCGGAATCTATATCTTTGATGATCTGACCTTTCTGCCCCGGGCCTACTCTCAGATAAAACCCATAGCCATCTCTTCCTTTGGTCATGTCCACAATCCGGGGCCTGTGAGGAAGCAGCACCAGACTGGCTGTGTCTCTTTTTACTTTAATTTTATGATCATTGTAGTATTTGTCCATGTCCTTGTAATCAGCAAAAACATAATTTGGCTTCCAGCCTTCTTCACCTTTTCCACCCCCTCCTCATGACTGGCATTTTCCACATTCTCCCCATTCACTTCAATCAGACGGTCTTCAGATTGCACACCAGCCTTTGAAGCTACACCCTGGGGAATCAAGTCAGTCATATATACTCCCTTTTTACCTTGCACAGTTTTCAGAGCGAAGCCATAACTGCTTCCTTCCTTTACCAGGTAACACAGCCCGGGCTGGCTCCCTGCTCCTGCTACCCCATTCATTACTGGGGGTGACTCCTTTTGGCTCTGGCTCAGTTCCTTCAGGCTTATCCCTTTTTTTATTGCTTATTCATAAGACACTCCATCCAGAACCAGGAACGTCACTGAATTCCCACTTTTCTTGACCAGATCCACAACCTTCAAGTGTTCTTTGTCCACATACACTCCGTTGATACAGAGGACGCGGTCGCCATCTCTGAGGCCGGCTTTCTCAGCTGGGCTGCCCGGTTCTACCACCCGAACAGGTGACCCTCAGTGTCCTCAATCCGGAGGAAGAAGCCATAGCTTTGCCCATCTTGTTTGGAAAGTTTACATTCTCAAGGTGTGATGGTAGAGGCCATGTCTTATCAGCACAGCATCACACAGGTTTTGGACATCCCAGTGACTGCCCTGGTGCAGTTGCTGAAGGACCTGCCTCATACTTGCTTTGGTCAGTACCTCTCTGCCATTAGGTAAGAGCCATCATCCTTCCGAGTTCCCAACTCACATGTTAAATATGTTAAAATATATCTTAAATCATGGTACTCCTTTTCATAAATTATAGTTGTCATACTAGTTTGATAACTGTTCCCCAAAATCAGCATTTACTACTTTTGTGCAATCACAAAAGCTGTCATGTGCACCCTTTATATATGGAATGAACTCTCTTCACCTCTCAGAACCTTTAAGTTTCTTCAAGACTCACCTCAGGTATCACTGATGAGGTCTTGGGTAAGTAAGTAGGTGGGGTTGAGAGAAAAAGTCTGAAGTACTGGTAAGATTATAACACTAAAGGCAAGCAGGAAAGGCAAGTTGATGGGGATCAGCTCAGCCTTACAGTCCTCCCCCTGTGGAGGTCTTGGGAAATCCCACCTTACTCTAATCAGAAAGCCAAATTATGATGTCAAACCCCTTCCCTTTTCCCCCACCAAGGTTATATTTCCTCTATAAATCTGTCCATAGCCTATGCCATCTTTGCTGAATTTCTCTTGGGTTAGCCCACCACAGCATTTACGGGGGTCTTTCTCCTTGCTATAGTTAACTAACTCTTTTAGGATGCTAAACTCCTCTATGGATTTAGCCTGCCAGTCAATGGTGTAATCCCACCTCATGGCGTATTTCCTTTTTCCTGGTTAATTATGAGTTACACAGGGGAACTTGTCTTTTCCATTGTTAATTGTTAAAACCCCTTTCCTTGCTAAGTATATGCCTTCCCAGATCTATTTCATACTTACCACTGCTGGTGTCTATTTTACCTCTTCATTTGGTCTGTAACCTCTTCTCATAAATAAAGGTACTTTTTGGCAAAAATAAAGTCCTTGTGAATTTATCACATGACCAAACCCCATCATTTAGGTCTTAACCTCATCACTGGCGCTGGACCTCAACCTCACCAACTCCTACCAAAAAGAAAGTCTTCCCTGACCCCGTCCTAAGTGCTCGCTCCCTCAATTTTCCTTTGTTTGTATCCATATTATTAACCTGCCCTTCTCCTTTAGGATATAAGGTCCCCAAGAAAAAAGACTGTTTTATTAATGTCATTGTAGCACAGTAGGGGACACCAGGTTTATTCAATTTCATTGAACCAGAATCTCTCTCTCTACAGCTTCCACTCCAGGATCAGGCAAGACAAGCCTGACCTCTCTTTCACAGAGCAGCCCTTCAAAGGCTAAAAATGCTCAAACTCTTGGTGTAAATCTTGCACTTGTAATTTTGGGATTTTACCTTGGATGGTCTAAACGTGACTCCCCAATACAAATTAAGTAGTTGGATATTCTGCTTATCTTATCCACATTTCTATTTAGGAGAATTTATTTTCCTGGAATTTTTTTTTTTTTTTTTTAGGGCAGACTGGAGAATCTACTTACAGGGAGAATTTATTTGAAATTTGCTTTATAAGAAAACTTTAATCATCCAATCAACAAAGATTGGTACTATATGCCAGGCATTGGGATGTCAAGAAAAAAACAAAACAGTGCTTGCCTTCAAGGAGCTTCCTTCTAGTGATAAATAAAACAAGAAAGAAAGGCTAAGAGGGTCACAGAGCTGTCCAAAGTTAATGAAGTTTTTTTTCATTAAAATTTTTTTTCTGCTTCCTTGAAGAAGGGAGAGGCTATGGAGGTAGTTCATTACATAGTACAGCAGGATTTTTTGAAATATTGGTTAGTTTTGCCAAGTTTTCTTCCCATCTTTTTTTTTTTTAAAATCATAAGGAATGGTTATCTTGGAGGGGTTGGGGAAAGAATATAATGGGAAATCCTGGGAATATCAAAACAGAAGATATCAAGAATTATTTCCTAATAAATACATTATGAGAGACACAGTTCTGGTATATAACAGTCAAGGATGAGAAAGAGATTTTTTAGGCACTGCTCCAAAATCTACAATTCCACTAAGTGTTTTTTTTTGTTTGTTTATTTGTTGTTTTTTTAATCAAGATTTCCAGACTCTCTAAGGCGTCTCCATGGGATAAGGTGCTAAGGAGACTTTGGTGGAAAGCCTTCTTATTCACAGGGATCCAAGAAGCTTCCTTCCCTTTCTTCCATCAGCCCCATCCCCAGCCTTGTGGGGCCATCGCCAGTTGTCCCGACTGCCACTGGAGTCTGCTGACTCGGGAGAAGAGTAAGGTGGATGCCTTGGGAAAGGTCTATCTCACTTAAATCCAATTATTCACAAGTCAAGTCATAATGGTGCTGATGTCATGGGCCCTCCGAGGCTGAAGGGCGCACAACAAACAGCCCTGTCATAGCTTTCACATCACTGTGATTTAGGGTTTTAAAAGGCAGCGAGATCTGTTCTGCTGGTTCAGCATGGGGGGAAATTACTTTGATTTGTCACCCTGGATACATTCTTTAACTTCTTGGAGACTCAGTTTTCTTATCTGTGATCCTATGACCGGGTGACATCTATAATCAGAGAGAGAGAGACAGACAGAGGAGAGATGGATAGAGACAAAGAGAGAGAGAGATGGGGGATGAAGGAAAGGAGAGCCACTTCTAAGCTGTTTTCTGTTGGTTTTTCTGGGGTCAGTTTTTTTTTTAGCTTGTTCTGCCTTCACTGGCCATCCTAGACTTAAAGATTAAAAACTTACCATTTTTTCAATCAGCAGGTAACTGCTGCATCTCTTCTAAAGGGCACTTGCCCATCTCTGAGACACAACAAAACTCTGTTTACCTTCTTTTCACATGAAACCTTTCTCGACTTTGACTTGAATTCTTGTTTTAATCATTGCACCACCATCTGCCCCAAAACCCAGACCCCCAAGCTTGGTGTTATTCTCAGTTCCTTAGGCTCACTCAAACCCCCACTAATCTACTCCATTTACAGATATTGTTCAAAACATCTTACTTCTAGGTGCCCTCTCCCCTCAGCCACCATCTGAGGTCAGGCCTTCACCACTCTCACTTGGTAGCCTTCTCTCTGGTCTTCCTACCTCTGATCCACTCACAAGTCTTCCTAAAGCTCAAGTCAAACCACGCCATCCCCCTCACCCACTCAGGGAATCCTAGTGGCTCCCTATGAGTTCCAGATTCCATTTCAAACTCCTCTGGGGTCATTCAAGGCTCTTCACAGGCCGGCCCCTTCCTCCTTCCTAGTCTTCTTACACTTTACTGTTCTCCATGTGCTCTGGCCAACTGCACATACTGAGTATGCAACCTTCAGTCCTTCCCTGTGCATATGTGACTGTCCCTGTGCTTGGAATGATCTGTCCCCTCACCTCTATCTGATATCCTTTTTTTATTGAAGTAAGTTTATTTATTTTAAATACACATTGCTTTATGAATCATGTTGGGAGAGAACAATCAGAACAAAAGGGAAAAACCATGGGAGAGATTAAAAAAAAAAAAAAAGTGAACATAGCGTGTCCTGATTTATATTCAGTCTCCTTAGCTTTTTTTCTGGATGCAGATGGCATTTTCTGTCCAAAGTCTATTGGGATTGGTTTGAATGTCTGATCTCCTTGAAGACTCATTTCAAATCCTACTTTTTGCAGGAGGACTTTCCCATGTCCCCCCTTCCTCAGCAGAGGCTAGTGCTTTACTCCAGGGGATACTTCTATTTAGTCTGTTTATATTCTACATATGTCTAACTATTAATTACTTATAGTACTTATTATTATAATAAATATTTGTTGACTGATTCATTGATCCATACTTGTGGCGACTCTATCCAGGGCCAGCCCCAAGTCCCTAGTCCAAGTAATATTCATATGGTCATATAGCTTGCTGGTGACCAAGCCAAATCTGGCCCCCAAATCTCCTAAACTCCTAGTTCTATGTTGTTTTTTTTTCTGTTCTTCCATGTTCCTTCTTCATTTGGCATTTACACCTCCAGCTAAAAGGTTTTCCAAGCATAGTCTATCAGATACTCCATTGATTTCCCCTGGA
Source organism: Antechinus flavipes (assembly GCF_016432865.1). Classification (NCBI taxonomy): domain Eukaryota; kingdom Metazoa; phylum Chordata; class Mammalia; order Dasyuromorphia; family Dasyuridae; genus Antechinus; species Antechinus flavipes. The sequence goes on from NC_067400.1 coordinate 50,367,876, forward strand.
TAAAATCCAATCATAGATTGTTTTTGGAATACCACGGGTACTTAACCTTCTGTTTCCATTTTTTAAAAGAGCCAAGCAATTTGCATGTTTATCACTGGGGCAAATAACATTGATTACATGTTATGGTAAAAGCATCATTACACACAGTCCAGCACCACTAACAACAGAAAAGTCTCCCTTAGGAGACTTTTGCAGGAAGCAATTGCAACTTCCTTGAAGAACCTGAATTTCCCAACTCTACCACTTACATTTTCCCAGGATGGATGTATGTGTGTGCATATGTATTTGTTTGTGTTGTTATGGATGTATTTATGTACATATGTGTATGTATTTTTGGACAGCTAGGTGGTACAACGGATAGAGCACTTGGACTTGGATTCAGGAGATTTCCTGAGGTCAAATCTGGTCTCATACATTTACTAGCTGTGTGATCCTGAACAAGTCACTGAAGCATGTTTGTCTCCCTTTTCTCAGCTGTAAAATGAACTAGAGATGGAAATGACAAACCATTCCAGTTTCTTTGCCAAGAAAGCCCCAAATGGGGTCGGTCACAAAGAAAAGGACATGATTGAAACAGCTGAACAAAATATATTTGTATATATCCACATATAGGTAGATGATATTGATATAGATATGTATGTCTATACTTATAGATGGATATATATGCATACTATATATGTATACAGTACACATGACTTTCACAATGGAAATGAAAAGAACAACATGACAAAAGCATGACTTTGAGCCTAATATAATTATAATGACCAAGATTGGCCCAGGAGAAGAGATGATAAATATAGTTCTCTTGCCGTTCTTTACAGGGAGGAATAAGAGGTATGTTGTAAGTGTCAGATATTATATATACTAGCAGTCTGAGCTGATGCAATGATATGTTTTTTCTCTCTCTCCCTACAAACTTGCCAGGTAAAGGAATAGATTTTGAAAAAAAAGGATATCATAAAACCAAAATATATGAATAAAGCCAATTTTTCTAAGGAATTAAATATGCAAATATTCAAATGCGTTATTGTTCTGACAGATGAGATGTTAAGGGTTCCCACATCTGGTCTTTGTCTCGATAATTTCAAGAAGACCTGCACTGTGACTGCAGAACCCAGACAGACCAGCCACTCGCCAGAGACAAAACAGCTCAGACTCTGCGTTCCTGAGGGTTTTTTTTTCCAGTCTCAGTTCGTACTTTAATGCCATTTTAATATGTGGTGGCTTTATTTGGTATCTAATGAAATCAACAGAGCGTGAAAACAGGCACACGAATTGGGAAGATAATGAGTCGGTGAACGGCTGCTGCTCGTGGGCCTGAATGAGGTCCAGTGCTTAAGGTAGAAAGAATAAACTGTTTCAGAAGAGGTTTTCATTAGCTTCATTAGAATGGTCATCAAATGAATGATTTCATAACGAATCTAATTAACCAAAGAATGTGCAAGAATGGCATATTCTTCCTGCTAATTGGGTCCTTGGATACTAAGGCTTATACAGGCACCTAAGAAATTCAGGGCCGGATACACCCAAAAGGAAACTTGTGGGTGGGAAATACAGTAGCATTTTAAAAGATTTTTATGATAAAATTATCTAACACGAGATAAAGAACTTCCATATTCATGGGCAGAACGGTCTCACGACATTTGGAAGATTTATTTCCAAGTATTATAAATGGAATTCAGATATTACCAGAATTTTGAAATCACTTTCTTTAAAGAACTGCTTTATGGTTTTTGTAATGGCAAGGAATTGGAAATTGAGTGGATGTTCTATCAGTTGGGGGATGGCTGAATAATGGTTGATTGAATGATGATTAGATGAAGGTAATGGAATATTATTGTTCTATAAGAAAAGACCAGCAGGCTGATTTCAGGAAAGCCTGGAAAGACTTGTATGAACTGATGCTGAGTCATGCGAGCAGAAGAACCAGGAGAACACTGTACATAGTAATAAGATTAAATGACCAACTGTGATGGACTTGGCTTTTCTCAACAATGCGGTGACTTCAATTTAACCTGTATTGGAGTGCTTATAATCTTGAGTGGGGAGAAAAATTTGAAACAAGGTTTTGCAGAGGGGAATGTTGGAAACTATCTTTGCATGTATTTGGAAAAATGAAAATACTATTTGAAAAAATAAAATAAATAGAAAAAAAAAGGCAATCCCAATAGACCTGAAATGGAAAATGCCAATTACATCCAAAGATAATGAATGGGGATTGAAGCATGGTATTTTCATTTTGTTTATTTTTTTCTTTCTTGTGTTTTTTTTTTCTTGTTCTGACTTTTCTTGCATCACATGAGAAATATGGAAATATGTTTAAAAGGACTGCACATATTTAAGCTATATCAGATTGCTTGCTGTCTTTGGGAGGAGGGAGATAAAGGAGAGAGAAATAAAAATTTAAAACACAAAATATTACAAAAATATATGTTGAAAACTATCTTCACAATGTATTAGGAGGAAAAATAAAAAATACCACTGAAATAAATACAATAAAAAATTTCTCTGGATGGATATTAGAAAGTAAAAAAGAAATGTTACATAGCGCTTTCTTTATCTATTAAGAGAAAAAAAGTATGGCTGCAAATATAGGAACTATGTGCTTTTCTCTCTTTTTCTTTCTCTCTAGATCTCTACATAAACTTTTGATCTAATTAACTTTTCCCCCACTTTGAATTAAGAAGTAAGCCCATGGTCAAGGCATTACTTAAAAAAAAAACACCCCTAAACTTTGCTTCAAATATTTCTGAAAAAAATCTCTATGTAAGCCATATAGGGAATTGAAACAAATATGTAAAACCAAAAATCACTTAAATTCTCTGGGTCTCAATATCCTCATCTGTAAAATAACGATCATGTGTGTAGCACATGTTTCATAGAGCTGTAGTGAGACTTAAATGAAATGATATATGCTATATCATGATCCAGAAATCCCACCACTGACCATATACCACAAGAAAGAACTGTCTCACATATACCAAAATATTTATAGCAGCATTTATTTTATGCAATAGGAAAAAACTCTTGCAAATAAAATTAATCCCCATCAACTAGAGAATTTCTGAATAAATTTTGGTATGTGAATGTCTTTTTTAGATGGGACTTATAACTTGGCCTGGGAAAATCTCATCAAGCAGATTGGTACCTGTTCTGAAACTAGCTAGAAGAGTAGAGGTCTATGGACCTAGAAAGCTGCTTATACTGTCAAAAGGATCATTTTGTAAGTCAATTTTACTTCACTGTTTTTCTTTGGGGCACCTAGGTGATATAGGAGTTTGTTTGAATTAGAGTCAGGAAAATCTGTATTTGAATTCTGCCTCATCTGAACTCTGCCTTATCTAGATAATCTTCGGTAAATCTGTCTCTGCCTCTATTTTCTTTCTATAAAATGGGGATAATAAAAGATCTACTTTGTAGGATTGTTGTAAGGAACCAATGAGATAACATGAGATGTCCCAAAAGTCTCAGTTCAGTTTCAAATTACTTTAAGGGTACCTTGTAAAGGACTTGAAAGTATTCCATAAATGCTAAATATTATTATTGTTATTATAATCAAGATTTCAGAAGTAAAGAGCAGTTTGGGATAAATAATTTTGGTGTAAAAAACCAAAAATATTAACAAGACATTTTTAAAAAATGATATAAACACATGGCACCAAATGTATTATCTCTCAATAAGTGCTAAATGGTAAAAAAACAAACAACAACAAACAGACCATGAAGAAAAACAAACAAAATTCTTTGTGATGATCATATCCTGATGAAGATAGAGATGAATTACTGCATAGTCTTCTCTTCTTACCTTGGGGTAGGGGAAGACAGAAAAGAGGAGGATGAAGGGAAAGACTTAATAAAAACCCAAACCTTCAGATAACAAGACAGCCCTCTCACATCTTAACAAAACATCCTGGAAGTACCCTTTTCCTAGGTTTTTCTAATAAGGAAAAAAACCTGGATAGCTTTTTTCTTTTAGCATCTCCCCTAAAATCCTGGCTTATCAATGCCGTTAAAAATCTGTCAGTTTTGGTGTATTCTAGGCAAAGATCTCTGGCTCCTTTTAAAACTGACCTGTTTCACTATCATTTTTCATATCCAGGCTCTAAAACAGGACTTCTGGATAATTCTAGGCTATAAGCCACGAGTTCAGCACAATACTGGCAATCAAGACCTCAAAGCTTTTGAAAATGAAAGCAGAGCTATCAGGACCCATAGGCTGAGTGAAAACGGTTTGGGAGCATATACCTGAATGAGAGTTTAAAAGACAACTCTATCCCTACCTACCTTTTATGTGTCTGTCTTGCTGTAGCTTAATACTATTTCTGTGGGTTTAGTTAGTTGGAGCAAGGAGCTGGAGAAGGGAAGGGAATGAAAAGAAATCCTTAAAGATTGACCCAAATACAGTCTGCTTTTCAATGCTAAAAGCTCTAAGCAGGAGTCCAGAGTCATTTGCACAGTGTGCAGGTCGTTTCTTAACATTAAAAAAAGAAACCTCTATGCAGAGTGTGTATATCTTTGTCTATGTGATTTTTAGAATCAGAAAAGGCCATTTAGTCCATCACTCTCTTTTTTTTTAGATGAAGAAACTGAGATCCAAAGAGCAAGAAATTACTCTCAAAGACATTAGCTGCAGAGCTAGAACCACAAATCAAATCTCCAAGTGTTCATCTCCAATCTTTCTTCAGAAATAAAAGAATATACTCTTGGTCTCTCTGCTCATCTCTCTCTAGTCATTAAAATGATTTTCCTTTTTTTTCTTAACAATAGTTTTTTATCTTCAAAATACATGCAAAAATAGTTTTCAGAATTCACCTTTGCAAAACCTTGTCTTCCAAATTTTTCACCCTCCCTTCCCCCATCCCTCCCCTAGATTGCAAGTAATACAATATATGTTAAACATGTTCAATTCTTCTATACATTTTTCCATATTCATCAAGCTGTACAAGAAAAATCAGATCAAAAAGAAAAAAAAATGAGGAAGAAAAAAAGCAAGCAATCAACAACAACAACAAAAAAAAGGTGAAAATACTATGTTGTGATCCACATTCAGTCCCCGCAGTCCTTTTTCTGGATACAGATGGATCTCTCCAAGTAATTTTCCTAAAGAGCAATTCTGATCATATTCTGATTATTCAATCAATTCCAGCATCTCTCTGTCACCTCCAGAATCAAATGCAAAACCTTCTGTGTGGTATTCCTAACCTGGTCACTTCTTACTTTTCCATTTTCTCCGGCCATCTACTCTGTGATCCAAAGACAGTTCTCTGTGATTCGTTGAACCTAACACTGTCTCTGATTCATTTTCTGGGCTTCTTACTGGATACTCCCCAAGCCTCAAACTCTCTTCCTCCCCATCTTTACCTCCTGGCTTCCTTTGCTTCCTTCCAATCCCAGCTAAATTCCACTTTCTACAAAAAGCCTTTCTAAACTCCTTCTCTCTGATGATTTTCTCCATTTTATCTTGTATTTGCTTTTTTTGTACGTGGTTATTTGTGTGTTGGCTGGAAACCAGAAAACCAGTATCTCTTTTCTCTCTAGTTCTCATCAACCCCACTCTTCATACAAGCATGGAATACCAAGCAATCAGTCTCCACCTAAGAGGATAGTAGCATATTAATAGGCTTTGAGGTTTGGGTTACATGTATAAAAAGTGACTTCAACTGAGCCATCTTGTGCTAGCTTCTAAATACAATCAATTTCATTCCAAAACATTTAATTTGGAAAAATGATAGTGTCAGTTGAATACCAATTCTCTCCCAGTCCTTGACTTGTGAATGGGACGTCTGAGGAGATGATGTCTCTGTACAGTGTTGGAGTTACAATCTTTGAGTTGCTCATCTTCCCACTTTTCCTCAAGAGTAATTACCCTTGAATGGAAAGGTCGCCTTTATTTGAAGAAAAATTCCAAATTTATTCTCATTCTAGATGCAATGATTCAGGTATCCACAAGGCATGATGGATCTCAGTCTGTGTAAATTGAGAAATTCAAACCAGATGGATTCTAAAGTTCCTTTCAGCTATAAATCCTATGAAGTCACAAAATGCTGCTAAATGAAATACATACAATATGAGAAAGAAGGAAGAACTAAAAGAAGGAAGAGTGGAAGGAAAAAAAAGAAGAGAAAGAAGGAAGGAAGGAAAGAAGGAAGGAAGAAAGGAAGAGAGAAAGGGAGAGAGAAAGAGGGAGTAAGGAAGAAAGGAGGAAAAGAAAGGAGGGAAAGGAAGAAAGGAAGGAAGAAGGGAGGAAGAAAGAAGGAAGGAAGGAGGAAAAGAAGGGAGAAAGGAAGAAAATGTTCATTTCTTCCCCATCTTTGTTTAATGATTTGGGATCATGTTATTCCAGAACATCTTATTAATTTTACACATCAAATATTTTTAAAGTTATCTCCAAATAAACATTGTTTTCAGTGATATTTTCATAAGATAAGAAATAAATGTACTGAACATTAAGTTTATGGGATGATAGTGGAGAGATAGAAAGATGCACAGTGAGCTGTCCCACATATATCAAACAACCCCCCAAAATCTTCCAAACAAATCTAGAAAATATAATAAATCAAATTCTGAAGTGGAATTCCAATTAAAAATACCCTAGGTGACAGAGAAGCCTGCAGACTCTGACAGCTGGGTCATTCACTTCCCAGTTCCATATCACAGATCCATGAGGAGGGAACCTGGACTTAACCAACGTGAGAAGTGGTAGTGGTTGTGTTATGTTGATGATTTTTAGAGAAAAATAGAAAGAAGAAGACTAGGGGACAGGAATAAGGGAAAGGGACATCAGGAGAAATTATCTTCATAATCAGAATGGGCAAATAAGCACTTATAGGATTGGGGAGAGGAGGAATGGCTGACACTTGATTCTCATTCTCATCAGAATAGTCAAGTAAGGAAATACTACACTCACAGAAATCTGGATACAAATACTTTTCACTCGACAGAGAAATAGGAAGGAAAAGGGAGAAAGTAGAAGAGGGAACTAGAAGAAGGGGATATTAAAGAAGAAAATAGTCCTAAATAAAACAAACTTTAAGGATGTAGAAATGTATTTATAGCTCTTTTTGAGATGTCAGAAATAAGGAATCTGGATGGATGCCCATAAATGGGTAAAATACTATTGTACTAAAAGAAATGATGAAGGGGATAGCTTCAGAGAAACCTAAATCAATGAATATAGACTGGTATAAAGTGAAGCGAGTAGAACCAAGAGAGCAAATTACACATTGACAACAATATTAGAAAGATAAACAACTTTAAAAGATTTGGGTAATCTAATTGGCATGATGACCAACCACAATTCCTACTGATGATGAAGCATGCTGTCCCCTTCCTGACTGAGGGGTGAAGGACTCAAGTACCAAAGGAAATATATTTTTTTAAGATGACCAATGTAGAAATTTGCTTTCCTTCATTGTAGATATTTGTAATAGAAGTTTTGTTTTTCTTTCATTCTCAGTGGTAGAGTGGTAGAGAGGGAGTGAGAGGAAGAGTAGGTGAATTTTTGCTTCTTGAAAAAAATTAATTTTTAAATAAAAAAAAACATTACATTTATGAACATAGGATAATATGAATTTTCTGTTTATTAAGCTGTCACTTGAAGTCCAGAAAATTTCCCAGATGCATTAATTAAAAAGGAAAATTTAATATAGACTTATAAACAAGAAAAAAAATCAATCCCCCAATTTCCATCTTAAATGTTCTCATGAACTGAAATTCAATTGTTTGTTTAGATTCAGATATGTGATTTCATCCATGTAGGAAACTCCTAGGGTAGAAACTCTACACTAGTGCAGATCAGTAATTTGCTGATAATTTAAAATTTTAGTAAATTGCTTTTATTTAATAACTGAGCTATCTACACTCACAAATCCTAGAATCAAGGAAACTCAAAGTTTGAACTCTTATATTGAACAAGAATCCTTTCTACACATATCCAAAAAGTAGTTAGTCTTTGACCTGAAGAATGATAAAGAACCAGCACCTCCTGAAGTAGTCCATTCCACTGCTGGACAGTTCTAATTGTTAAGGGGTTAAGCATTTAAAGCCCTTCACCTACCTTTCTAGGTTTATTGAACTTGCTTCCTTTCGCTCACTCTATGGCCGAGACAAACCTCCAGATGGTAGTTCCTCAGACATGGGATTCCAACTCCATTGGGTCCCCAGTGACTGGGATGCTCTCCCTCTTCTCGGAAGCCTTCATTGCAAATTCCGTTCAAACACTATTTCTTCCAGGAGATTTCCTGATTCCCCCTTATCGCCAGTGCCCTGCCCTCTAGAGAAGTTCCTTTCTTTGTATAGTTGGTGTTTTGGCAGTTTCCACTTGACCAGGTCCTTCCTTAATGACCTCCTGCCACTCCATAACCGCGGGCTTGCGTACCTGAGTTCTCAGGCCAGTAGTCCTTACTACTTATTTTGCAGCATCCCTGTCTGTCACTAGCTGAAGGGCCCTCCTTCAAAAAAAAATTGTGGACTTGATAGACATCAGCAAACATGAATATTTCCAGATACAAAAAAGAGAAAAAGAAAACTGCATACAAAATAGTGAATTTTTACCACTCAGTTTTTTGTTTTGTTTTGTTATGTTATAGGAGGGGTATCTAGATGATGAACTGGATAGAACATTGGTCTTTTTTTAAATTATAACTTTTTATTGATAAAACATATGTATGGACAAATTTTCAACACTGACCCTGCAAAAACTTCTGTTTCAACTTTTCCCCTTCCTCCCTCCACCCTCTCCCCTAGATGGCACGTAGACCCATACATGATGTGTTAAAGTATGTCTTAAATACATATATATGTACATATTTATACAGTTATCTTGTTGCACAAGAAAAATCGGATTTAGAAAGAAGGTAAAAATAACCTGGGAAGAAAAACAAAAATGCAAGCAAATAATAACAGAAAGAGTGGAAATATGTTGTGTACCACACTCATTTCCCAGAGTTTTTTCACCAGGTATAGCTGGTTCTGTTCATTACTGATCAATTGGAACCGATTTGGATCCTCTCATTGTTGAAGAGAATCACGTCCATCAGAATTATCATATAGTATTGTTGTTGAAGTGTATAATGTCTCCTGGTTCTGCTCATTTCACTCAGCATCAGTTCATGTAAATCTCTCCAGGCCTCTCCGTATTCATTTCTTACAGAACAATAATATTCCATAACATTCATATACCACAATTTACCCAGCCATTCTCCAATTGATGGGCATCCATTCATTTTCCAGTTTCTAGCCACTACAAACAGGGCTGCCACAAACATTTTGGCACATACAGGTCCCTTTCCCTTCTTTAGTATTTCTTTGGGGTATAAGCCCAGTAGTAGCACTACTGGATCAAAGGGTATGCACAGTTTGATAACTTTTGGGGCATAATTCCAAACTGCTCTCCAGAATGGTTGGATCCATTCACAGTTCCACCAACAATGCATCAGTGTCCCAGTTTTCCCACATCCCCTATAACATTCACCATTATTTTTTCCTGTCATCTTAGCCAATCTGACAGGTGTGTAGTGGTATCTCAGAGTTGTCTTAATTTGCTTTTCTCTGATCAATGGTGATTTGGAACACTCTTTCATGAGTGGAAATAGTTTCAATTTCTTCATCTGAAAGTTTTCTGTTCATATCCTTTGACCATTTATCAATTGGAGAATGGCTTGATTTCTTATAGAGTCAATTCTCTATACATTTTGGAAATGAAGCTTTTATCATTTAAAAGTGTAAAAATGTTTTCCCAGTTTATTGCTTCCTTCCTAATCTTGTCCAGCATTAGTCTTGAAGTCAGGAGAACCCAAATTCAAATCTGGCCTCAGACACTTAATATTTCCCAGCTGTGTGACCTTAGGCAAATCACAACCCCAAAAGCCTCAGCAAAAAATAAATATGTTATAGGGAATGGGGTCAGGTGGGACAACTAGCCCCCTCAGTCTTCAATATCTCCATGGAGGCTTGTTGACTCAAGTTCTATTTCACAGAAGACACAAGTATCCTCCAACTGTTTCCTGTCCATTTATTTTATTGTGACAAAAAGTTCTTTAATTGGTTACTGGGCCAGAACTGGGGGGAGGGGGGAATCAGAGATGAATTTTCTTCTTCTTCTATGATGGCAAGAGAAGCAAGACTTGCTGTGGAACCTCCGAGTTGGGGTGGGGAGTGGGAAAACCTTCAAGCTCTCTCTCCTATCCAGCTATTATGTTTCCATGAATATATGGCATTTTTGTTTCTTGTATCTTTGCTTTCCTGATTTTGAGTGAATGAAACTGAGACCTGCAGAAGCCCTTAGCTTAAAAAGGTCAAGTCTCCCATTGCATCTGGGGCCATCTCCAGTCTTCCCGATCTCTATCTGGCCATTGGACCCAGATGGCTCTGGAGGGGAAGGTGAGGCAAGTGACCTTGCCCAATCCCCTCTCACTTAAATCCAATTCACTTGTATGTCATGGCAGCACGTCCCTGATAACATGGTACTTCTTGAGAACGAAGGACAAACAACAAGAAGACATGGAATGGACCGGTTACAACCTTGTACTCTTCAAAAGGTCAAAAGAATAATAAAAGTTCTCCATGGCAATGAAAGCTGGTGAGAGCAATAGCTAAGTCTAACAAGGCAACCAATCATGAGACAAGACCTAAGTAACTAAGCTTAGTAGTTAATGAATATAGCAAGTGAGACTCTCTATCTCACAAACAAGCAGCCCATCCATCAGCTTTACCATAACCAGAAGTGACTGAGTAAAGAAATGCTTTATAACAATCCTTGTTACGTTTGAGTCTACTTTCCTGAGGCAACAAAATATATAGAAGTCAGTTGTGATATTTCAGGGACTTCATTAGTAAAGATTCCTTTGGAAAAGCAAATTTAATTTTTTAATTGATTGAACTAGCAATTGAACTGGAGAAATACATCAGATGGGGCTTTATAAACAACAGTATTAGTAGACCCTGGAGCCCTGAGGAAAAAAGTAGCCAGCAATGGAGACCTGATCTGTTCATCTAAATTGGTTTGAAAAAATTCTATGTGATACAGAGATGTGAGTATAATACACATAAAACACGCAATATGTCATATACATATAAATACACAAGTGTGTTACTTTGTCCTTATTCTTGAAGAAGATATGAACATGAGAAGGTGACACTATAACTTGCAAGTGAATTAGATTTAAATGAGGGAGGGATGTGCAAAATCATCGGTCTTCTTCTCCAAAACCATTAGGGTCCAGTGGCAAAATATAGATCAGGACAATTGGAGATGGCCTCAGATGAGTGTATGTGTGTATATATGTATATTATTATATTATCTCATATATAATTATTAAAAAACTTTTAGACTTCTTTATCCCACACTGAATTTCCTTTTATTCTCCTGTGTGTTTTTTTAATGTTTTATTGATGGGCTTTTTCTTAATTTTCTTTTTTTTATCTATATCACCATCACTACTTTCACCAAAAATACCCCTTCCTTGTGACAATAAATAAAGCCAATCAAAACAAATTCAGACATTGGTGGTTCCTGTATATCTTATTACGCATCTACTGTCCACCCCTCTCTGCCAAGAGATGAGAAGTATGTTTTATCATTAGTCTGGTGTTTTATTTCTTCTTTAGAATGATGTATACCTCATTCTCCTGATTCTGCTGATTTTGATGGATTCTGTAACACGTCTTCCCAGATTTCTGACTATTTTTTAAATTTTGGTCTTCTCTGATAATGCAATAATGTGCTAGTATTTACATTTTCTCATCTCAAGTGGCAAAAGATGAAATCACAGATCCTGGCCACAATAATAGCAGCATTCAGTTGTACAGCATATATTTTATAGTTTATAAAACACTTCATATACATTATTCTCATGTAATACTCCAATTGTGTTCATTCTCCCGATTTGAACTGATATCATAAGTTGTGTGTCCAATGGGGGCTGCTACTACAGTCAGATTATGGTTAACACTACTCACAAGCCCCCACCAGTGAGCTCCCCCTTAACAATCAGCCAGAAGATTTAACTAAGTCTTTAGCAAAGAAATTTACTCATTTGGCATAGGAACAATAGTCACAAAGCATTTTCCTCTAAACAAAGGTTGTGCTTTTCCATCAATACACATAGACAGGTAATCGAGGAGGGGGATAGTGGTGACAGATTTAAAGTACAATAGTAATGAGACATATACAGGGCATACACTTGTCAAAGCAGCTTACAACTAGGACCTCAATGTCCACTCTTTCTCTAGGTGGTTCTCGTGAAGTTCTCGTGAGATGTGGCAGTGATGAGGGACAAGCTGCTCCTGTGCTCAGCTAGGCTAACTCCTTGACGGGCTGGGGAGCTCAATCTGCTGCCGGGCTCTGCTTCTGACTGGCTCTTGTCCAAGCTCAGCTGCTACCGGGCTGGATGGGGTAGACGGTTCGGTCACTGGACAGCGATGCTACTGAGCTATTGATAGAGTCCTGGGCCAGACTGGGCCCAGATGGTCACTCAGTGCTGGCTATCAGACAAGGGCAGACAGTTTGCTCCTCTCCGGGTGCGGTGTCTCAGCTGAATGGGTCCTTTGGATTCACTGGGCTCACTCCTTGATTGGCAGCTGTAGTCTTTGTCCACTGGCCCAAATGTACATCACTGGGCTTTCTTTATCTGGATAAAGGGAAAACCCAGTGAAGAAAAGCCATAATGTATCAAAATTTTGGTACTTGTAGCCCCTAAGTAGATATCCAGCCCCCCAAAAGTGAGTTTGTACTTAGAATGAATTTAAGAATTTATGAGACTTGGGGCTAAACAAATTTTTACAGGCATGAGAATGTAACAGGATCTTACTGAGCCATAAGAAATGATGAATACAGAAGAACGCAGAAAGATCTACATGACTTGATACAGTGTGAAGTAAATAGGGCCAAGAAAACAATATATATAGTGACTGCAACAGTGTAAATGAAGAAAACACACACACACACCAAATGTTGCAAAAGTATAAAGAACAAACATGGCTTAAGAGATATGAGAAAACACTCCCACCTACTCTACCCTTTGTGGAAGTGAAAGAACTACAAGTATCGCATTATTCACATCTTTTTTAGACTTTTCAACATATTAATCAATTATGTTGACTGTTTTCTTTTTTGTCTTAAAAAACACTATTTGTTATATAGGATGGTTCTCTGGGACAGGAAAGGAGAAGGGACATGGAGGGAAACTGTGGTCATGTAAAAATCATAATACATCAACAAAAACTTATTTTTTAAATGCAAAACAAAGAATGAGACCACCTGGGATAATTTTTTTTCAGATCTACAATACTGCCATATAAAAGTTTGACAAGGGATCATGTTATTTCTTTCAGCAAGCATTCAACTGTTCAATCTTTTCTCTAATTTCTATTCTTTGTCCCAGTGGTATGTGTGTGTATGTGTGTGTGTGTGTGTGTGTGTGTGTGTGTGTGTGTGTGTGTGAAAGATGCAGAAACAGTACAAGAGCACCGAGATTTTTAAAGAATTCATCTGTACGTGTTGTTTTTTCCATTTTGACAATAACTGCCTTTGTGATATCACAGAATCAAAGAATGTCAGAGCTAGGAAGGACATTATAGGGATTACCTTGTCAAACTGTCATTTTTTTTTTCAAGTGAGGATGCTAATATTCATAGAGGTAAAGTAGATTGTGAAAGACTGGTATATATAGGGAACAATGTTTAAAGTGCTAGACACTTTGAAAACAGAAGATCTGAGTTTGAGTCCTGGCTTATGTGATGCTGACAAGTCCCTTCCTTCCGTTTTTCAAATCTATTAAATGGGGATACTTGCACCAATTTTGCCACAAGGAAGGGAATCAGGAGGGACAGTGTATATCAAGCACTTTACATACTTTAAAATGCTATCCAAATGCTATCTAGTAACTGGGTTCAAATTCAAGACTTCAGATCAAAGATTGAAATCTGAGCTCATCAAGAGACAGAGCCATTTAACTAGGAACATTGGACAAATGACAAAAAACAAGTTTTCAAATCCATTTTGTACATCATGATTTGAATATGAGAAGCAATTAAGACAAATTCAGCTAAAGAGAAGGAATTAGTTAACTACCATGATTCACAGATCAGTATTACTAATAAAAATAAAACCAACAAAAGCTAAAGTTCTAGAGGCCAGAAGTAGCTGACACAATGATTCATGCAAGGAGTGATTACATATTTGAATATGAATTTGGAGACCCATGTTAGTAAAAAACTGCTAAGTTTGAGTTCACTCCTTCCAGAAACAAAGAGACAGAGACAAGGGAAGTGTGTTTACTTTTGTGTTGTAAATATTCCTCTTCCAAAAATTGTTATATAAAATGTTTAAATGAAACTGGGGCGTTAGGAACTAGCAACAGTCATTACTAAATGATAACAACAGGGAGAAACTTACCCACAAGGAGGGTCAAACCAGTGACATTGAAAAAAGGTACCACAAACCTTTAAGGGTCCTTCTAGGATCAGGAGCCCAGAAAGAAACACTTGCTGTGGGGCAGCTAGTTCGTATAATGGATCGAATACCAGCTCTGAAGTCAAGAGAACCTGAGTACAAATCTGGCCTTAGACACTTGACATTTCCTAGCTGTGTGACCCTGGGCAAGTCACTTAACCTCAATTGCCTCAGCAAAAAAACAAATAAAAACAAATAAAAAACTTGCCATATCAGAAATAGGGCAAAGCATGGTATAGTGGGACAAGCACCAAGTCAAAAAACTTGAATTCAAATTCCAGCTTTGCTACCCATTTATTATCTAATTCTAGTCAAGTGATCACTTTATAGGGTCTTAGTTTCTTCATTTTTTAAAAACAGGAGAATTAAACTAGATGGTGTCTAGGGTTGCTTTCAGCTAATTGGTATACTGGTAAATATTTAAAAATCTAGTGGGAAGGAAGGAGGGAAGAACATATACATGATACATTTTTAAGTTTAATCTGCATTTAAAAAATTTTCTTCATCACTTTCATCACAATCAGCAAAACAATAAATCAAGCCCTGAT
The DNA here is from genome assembly GCF_016432865.1 of Antechinus flavipes. NCBI lineage: Eukaryota > Metazoa > Chordata > Mammalia > Dasyuromorphia > Dasyuridae > Antechinus > Antechinus flavipes. The sequence continues at coordinate 50,382,876 of NC_067400.1, forward strand.
TCACAGCATCCAACATTTAACAATCAGTTCTTCCAGCCTATTCAAGCTAGCTCTAGCACACCCTTGCACTCAGCTCCAAATCTGATTCCATGACACAAAGAACTCTCATTCAGTGAAATTTGGGAAAGAAGAGTGTCCAAAATGAATTCTCAAAAAAAGATTAATCTAGAGAGAATTACACATAAGGAGAGAAAAGATAAGTTGTCATCCCTATAAACAACTATTCAATTACACAGAAGTTATTTTATGTTCTATAGCTGACACTTTTTAAAGTAATACTACAGCCAACCACACAAATGTATTTCTCCCATTGTAGAAGTCAGTGAATTTGTTTTCTCCTCCTCCCACCAACTCTTCTTATCAGAGTAGAACAAGGTGGCTGGCAAGTGAGAAAGAAGTGGTACCCGAGCAAGCTGAAACAAATCCTTCCAAGCTCCCCCTCTACCTTCAGACAAATCCTGACATATTTCTTACCACAGTCACGGACCCTTCTATCATGTTGGCTGAGGGGGATGAGGGGAAGGAATTGTCTATGTGTGTTTGGTTTTGATAAGACTGATGATTTCTTTGGTGTAGGGAATTGCCAGTGTGGAAATGCTTTGCACTAGTACAATTCAGCTTTGCTTTGTAACCTAAAGCCTGGGGCATTATAGGTTAATGATTTGCCCATGACAGGCAAGACCCAAATCTAGGTTTTCTTCTCTATCAACCAATCAACATCTTCGAGGTATTCATAAAAGAAAATGTGAATGCCATATGGCCCAATTAAAACAAAAAAGAAACACGTGGGACCAGAATGTGAGAAACAAAAATATATTAAAATTCTAGATTTCATTTATTAACATTTGGGGGCAAAAGTTAAAAAGTTAACACAATCAAAGCAATCAAAGCAGTTAGGGGGAAAAAGCAATTTGAAATCATTAAAAACTTCATTTTAGAGGTTTGAGATATGAAAAGAGCAACTTTCCTCCCTCCCCCTAAAGAAGAAAATATAGAATAAGTTGTGTCCTGCAGAAAGTATAGATGGGAAGGGAGCATAGAGTGCCAGGCTTGGATTCAGATTTATTTTCCTGAGTTGAAATCTAACCCCAGACACTTAGGCAAGTCACTTAACTCTGTTTGCCTCAGTCTCCTCATCAAAAAAACAAAATAGGAGAAGGAAATGGCAAACCACTCCAGTATCTTGCCAAGAAAACCATAAATGATAAATCCTTATGAACAAAAATCCTTATTGAAACCCAGTCTTATTGGTCAATATGGATTATGTAAGGAAATTGCAGAAACTGTGCAGTATAGCTCTTCAGGCTGCAAATTTTTAGCATCACCAACAAACAATACCTCACACCAGATCTCAAAATAATTTTGAGAATTCAAGAATATATTGTATTGGAATTGTACTAAATTGTTGCTCCACAAATCATCCTGCAAAATACTGAGTCACAAAAATTTAAGAATAATATTTTTAATAGCTGTCATCATAAAGAGAGCTTATAATCTCTAAGTAAATGGGAGGGAAAGCTGTCCAAGTATCAAGTCATTTTAGAAAATAATGAAGCCTAGAAAAAGCATCCCTGTCACCCTGTCTGCTAATGCAGATGTCCCTAGGATGCTTTCAAAATTTACCAAAGATAACCTTACAATCCCCATCAGTTTATCCAATTACACAAAGCAGTTATTTTATGAAGCTATTCAATAGTCTTTAGAACATTAAATATGAAAGAAAAATAAATATCAGGATAACAACTTATCCTAAGACTGTTTTTATTTGAATTTTTTTAAAAAGATGAGATGAGTAAATTAATAGCAACAATAACAATAATAAATGCTATTTTTATCGTGTCTTCATATTTGTGATGTGTTTTACATGAATTAGCTTGCTGATCTTCATGACTCTGAGGTCTAGGATATAGATATTTTTATCCCTATTTTACAGATGAGAAAACTGAGACCCAGGTGTGACATGACTACAATATTGTCATAAAGCTCATAGGACCATATAATCTTTTTTGTGTCACAGATCTCTTTACTAATGGATTCCTCAGAATAATGTTTATTGCCTATATTTAAAATTGAAGGAAATGTCATATGTCAATGAAAATAAAGATGCAATTTTTTCTCTAATCCAAGGTCACAGACTCCAGGTTAAGACCTGTGTTAGAAACAGAATAGAATTAGTTTTGTTCTTTCCACGATCCCATTTTGGGGTTTTCTTGGCAAAGATACTGAAATGGTTTGCCTTTTCCTTCACCAGCTCATTTTACAGGTGAGGAAACTGAGGCAAACAGGGTTATGTGACTTGCCGAGGGTCACGTAGCTAGAAAATGTCTGAAGCTGGATTTGAACTCAGGGAGATGAGTTTTCCTGACTCCAATGCTCTGTGCACATGGAACCACCCAGATGCCCCTTCAATCAGTTAATTAGTCAATAATTAAGTGCCTACTATGGGCCAGGTACTAGGGATACAAAAACAAAACTGAAATCATCTCTAGCCTCAGGGAATTTATAGGGAAGCAACATATACATATATAGCAAATAAAATATAAATACAATATAACTGACTTTAAGCAATTAGTCAATAAGTATTAGTTGTTTACAATTTCTAAGCACTGTTGTTTAGCTGTGGGGAAAGACACAAAGACCAAGCAAAACCTGTCCCTGCCTTCAAAGATTAGATTTTTTTCAAATACTAGATCTATTGTCACTGATTATTGTGTCATATGTATCTAACCTATTCCACTTATTCACAATTCTATTTCTTAGCTAGTACCAAATGGTTTTATGACTGCGGCTTTATAATAAAGTTTTAGATCTGGTATTGCTAGGCAACCATCCTTTGTATTTTTTCCATTAATTCCCTTGACATTCTTGACCTTTTGTTCTTAGAGATGAATTTTGTTATTATTTTTTCTAGCTCTATAAAATAATTTTTGGCAGTTTGATTGGTAAGGCACTGGATAAGTAGACCAATTTAGGCAGAATTGTCATTTTTATTATATTAGCTCGGCCTACTCATGAGCAATTTTTCCAATTGTTCAGATCTGACTTTATTTGTGTGAGAAGTGTTTTGTAATAATAATTCCTGAGTTTGTCTTGGCAGGTAGACACCCAAATATTTTATTTTAAAGATGTCATTTTTCAGTTGGGAGATAACCTAGATAAAATGGTGTCTGTAAAATAGAAAAGGGGTAAATGGAAGGTAGCCATGGACCAAAAGGCCCCCATAACTTAGGGGCCCAGCTGCCCACATTGCCATATGCTTATTTAGGAGGCAGAGATGTTCATTTACTTCTGTCTCCTGAGGCTCCTATGAGCCCCACCAGTAACTGAAAGAGAAAAGAACCAGGTTCTTCCAGTGTCCTCAGGACACTGTCCTTGTGAAGCTTCATTTACCACTCCGCTGCCAACATCGGTCTCTGGTTTCCATGCGGCTCAACCTTCACCCATCCTCTTGCTACCCAAAATTCACCAGAGAATTTAAGTGTTTGTGTCCACGTTTCAATATTGCTTCGAAGGGAGATGCTCTTTTATGACTGTCTCTAGCTGCCCTTTCCGATTCTAATACTCTCATGGCTCGTCTATCCTGCTCGAGAGGCTTTTCTCTTTACAAATATATTTACTTTTGGTAGTTCTAATTCACAAGAATATAAAACATTGGAAAGCAAGTTCTAGCCATGGCAGTTTTTTTTTTTTTAGTTTTTCCAAAAGAACTTTCTTTATCACTAACAAGTTTTTAAGAACAATCGTCTTTTTATAGCATTTTTTTCCATGATGATGAGTACTTATTATAGAAAATATCTTAGTTCTGCCAAGAGACCAGAAACGAGATCTGCATGGCATTTTATTAACGCACTGGATAATGCCCATGATGGAGGGAGAGGCAAGGCAATTTCACATTCAGAAATGGTCCAAAGCTTTACACAAATGAAAAACATCAGTCTGGAGATGATTGGTTAATGTCAGAATGTGACTTTTATCTAATGAGACACAAGTCAGGCTCTGGGCTTCCCCCAGTCTTCCCTCCTAAAACAGAGCACTTTTGAAGTTCCATGTCGAGCTACATGGTTGAATTTGGCTTTTCTAGGAAGTCTATTCCAGGCCTGGGATGTCTCAGAGATTCAGATCCTAAGATTACTGATTAGCTATATCTCTGACACAGATATGGGTTTCCAGGGCTCTCGAGAGGATCCCGTGCAGGACCTAAAGGATCTCTGAAATCAAATCTGAAACCTCAGAAGCAAAACTGAGGAAGCCTGAAGTTAATTCCATTCTTGCAGCATTCATTAAATACCTACTTTGAGCAAGGCAAGAAGCAGTGGGTATGATGGGTAGAGAGTCAGCCAGGGAGAATGTGGATTCAAGTCCTGATCCTAATACATACTAACTGTGGAACTATAAGTAAAGCACATAATGGAGCTCTGAATGTCACACACACAGGAATACTCTGGGAGTATTCATTACAGATCAGCTGCTGATCTACATCCACACAGAAATTCCCTGCACCGATGGCAACACAGATCTATCCCTTCTTCCCCTGACCAAAAACAAAAATTAAATCTATAAAAAATAAATATGCAAGCCAACATTAGCCACTGGAGATACAGATGCTGCTTTCAAAGAGTCTGATAGAGGGACATGGTTCGTGGACAAATTGAGTGATAGCAAGGGACAAAGTGACTTGGAAAATGCCATCCACAGAAATGGAATTGAAGCGGAGAGGCAGGTTTTTGTGGGGAAGACGATGAGTTCAGTCAGTCAGCCAATAAGCCAGTAGTGCTAAGCACTGCCAAGAAAGGTAAAGACTCAGCCAGTCCCTGGCCTTAAGGAGCTCACAACTTATGCAGGAGAAGGTTGAGTTTGGCATGTTGGAAGGAAATACAGGTTTAGCTCTTCAGAAGATAGAAGGAAGTATGCAGCCAGAGTTTGGGAGGAAAACTGGAAGTAAAAATAGAAATTTCTGGAAGCAGATTGGAGTTCAAATATGGTCTCAGATACATACATCTTGACTTCTATTTTCCTCAATTTCTCAATTGTATAATGGGACTAATAATAGCACTTACTTCCCACAGTTGTTGTGAGGGTAAAATTAGAAAATATCTGTAAAAGCTTAGCACAGTACCTGGCATATAGTAGGCTATAAATACAGGGTTTTTTTTTTTATTATCATCATTATTATTATTGAGATTATTAAATTGAAGAATCTTAAACTCAGAGGATGTAATTAAGTACATGGGACTAGATGAGATTGCCAAATAAAGAGTGTATCCATCAAATTAGCCAGAAAGTATTTAGTCAATGGCAAGTTCAAAGTTCAGATACCTTTCTTTTTCTCAGGGTTTCTTTCTTCACCATATTCTAGTTGTCTTATCTCCATGGAAATTCTGTCTTCCCCAGAAGCCCCTTCCTCTAACTGGTAGACTCCTCCCAAAATCTCCATTAAAACAATTTTGTCTGATTCACTTGGATTCTTTCTTTCATTTCTTTCCAGTCTCTGGACTTCTTTCTTCACCACATCCCTCTTCTCTCACTTTTAAAAATGTGTTTATTCTCAGTTAGATTGTAAGGTCCTCAAGGGCAAGGGCTGCAATGGTTTTGCTCATACTGGATACGTACTCCCAGCATTTAGCAGAGTCTGGCACATCATAAGTGCTTGTTGACTTGCTTTGACATGGCAGACATAGTGATAGGTATTAGAGATATGAAGACAGAAAAGAGGCTGCCCCTCCCTAGAAATCAACATAAATATATTTTGTCTTTGTGAGCAGATATCAAGTGCATATATATCCATACATGTATTTATTTATATGTATATATTTGTATGTATATGTATATAAGTATGTATTTGTGTAAGTATGTGTATATTTATAAGTGTAAATGTATATATTCGTCAGTGTGTATTTGTGTGGGATTGGAGGCAGGAAGACTGATTAGGAGGCTAATATAGTCATCCAGGTCAGACGGGATGCGAGATGGAGAGGACAGAACAGGACAGGACAGATAGGATGGGCAGGAAAGAAGGGAAGGGAGGACCAGAAAGGATCAAACACAGGAAGAGGTAAAAGGCCCTTAAGACTATAGTAATACTAAAGCCAAGAGAGAAGAAACTATACAAAAAGATCATGGTGGGTGGTAAGGAATTTTCTTCTTTTTAGAATTATAGTTATTTAAAGAAAAATCAAAAATAGAAAAATAGCTCAGGAGTAGCCAGGTCAATAGGAGGTTTTGTTGGGAGTTTGGGGATTTGCTTATTTTGGAATCGTTTTCTTGTAGTTTAATATGGTGGAGACATGGAGACCTGAACATCCTTATAGGCTAAAAGGATGGATTATGTAGGCCAGAGATTCTTAACTTAAAAGTCTGTTTTTTTTTTTTAAGTTGATAATCTACTTTAATATAGTTTCCTCTGCAATCTGATGTATTATTTTAAGCATTTAAAAACTTTATTCCAAGAATGAGTCCAGAAAGATTCCCCCAACTGTTAAGGGGGGGGGGGGGTTTGTGACATCCACAAAATGGTTAAGAATTCCTGCTACATTAGAAAGATTGAAGATACATGAGTGAGGATGGCTGAGGGAGCAAGGTCACCTAGGAGGCAGGAGCAAACATCCTGTATGGCTGCCCATCTCCTCCCTGGCAGAACTGGCTCACACTGCCACCAGTTCAGGGAGAAGGGAGAAAATGATTCTAGTATTTTCTTCCCATCTCTTTTTTTCCTGGCATTAATTTTCTCTCCCAACTTGTTCAATGTCATCAAGTACACACTGGTGTTTTAATAGGAAAATTAAACCAAAGAGTTAGGGAATCTCTGCCCTTTCTCTTACTGGAATCCGAGGGAGAGGCCACCTACACCCTAAGTAACAAGGCTCAAAAAAGAGAGGCAGAATTTTTCTTTATTTTTTTTGCTTGATAAATTATTTTATTTTATTCTAGTGAGAAGTGATCTGCTTGTTTATTTTTATTTCCAATAAAATTTACTTATTTACTTTTTATTTAATAAAATTTTATTTTTAATTTTTTAATAAACAAAAATAGCTTTTTCCTCTCTCACCTTTCTCTTTAATGGGAAAAAAAAAAAGAAAGAAAAAGAAAAAACAAAACAAAACCCTTGTAGCAAATAGATTTATTAGATTGTGAGTTTCTTGAGAGCAGGGATATCTTATACCATTCTTTGTATCCAGAGAGCTTAGCATTACAGGAACTTAATAAGTATTTATTGATTCTGATTTAGAAAACAGTATAACAATTTTCTAAATTACTCATTTTCACTGAGGGGATGGGCTCCTCCTCTCTCAGCTGCCAATCATCTCTGACACAGCTTTCTCAATCACAGAGAACCAGGGACCATGTAGGAGCTGCTGATTGTGTCTTTTAAGGGGAGGTAGATCATGTCTAATAGATGGGACCAGATATCTCCAACTCAATGGGAAGTGCTCCATTACACCCCTTCTACAAAAGTAATATACAGTTGTGAGCCTGGGTGAACAAACCCATAGTCTCAGCTTTGCACAGGGATGAATAATTAAATAATCCCTACTAGACACTCCTTATCATTGTTCTATATTTAGGTCCTTAGCTTATTCCCAACATTACACCTATTCTATTTCCCATAAACACAGGATTCCACAGAAAATACTCTCTTAAGAATACTTCTTACGTGTTCTTCTTATTTACTTTAGCCCTTATATATAATTTCCAGGATCCGAGTTAGGGGAACATGACCACGTTGTTCCATGTCCAGCTTCGGCTGTCTGTGTGCTCTGAGTCATTTGGTGAATGATGGTGATGGAATTGCCCTGACCCATCCACCTTCACCTCTCTGGTTACTTCTGCACCCAGAGAGAGCTAGTTGTGGTACAAACTCCCTCTCTCTTTGCATATACACATACATGTATATAAAATGCACACACAGTTCTCTATACAGGAGCACCATCTGTAGCTACAGAGAAAAAAAAAAAACCACACACATTTTGGGTCTTATTAGCATCCAGCTCTGGGGGATGCCATTATTTTCATTCTTGTAGTTAATTAACTCGCTAAAGTTTAAATAATTAGCTTCATGCCTCTACTGAAGAGTTAGTCCTAGTCAATCAAGCAGCCAATTTTGTCTTGTCCTCCGTCAATAAGCATTAATAGGAACATCCTTAGAGAGGGTGAGAGGAGAGCATGTTCTATTTCCTCTCTGAAACAGAGTCCTCAACTAGGCCAACTGTGCAAAAGGCAGAAATTACAGAGGAATGCCCAAGTCACCTAAGGAAGCCGCCCACTCCCACAGAACCAGTTCCAACCATTAGATTTTAAGTTCCTTTAGGGCAGACATGGTTTTGGAATCGCCATTTAGAGCCATCTGATTTACACAGCACTTAACAAATGCTCGAGGGCTTCCAAGGCAAGGCAGAACCAAGCCCACTTGTCTGGACTGGATCAAGGATGGCTTTTAGAAGGCCACTTCTTGTGTCTTCTAGGCAGAGGCATGGGAACCCCAGAGAAGCTTGGATGGTCACCAAATTGTGGAATTTCAGAACTGGGACCAGCACCTAACCAGGAATCTATCAATCAGTTATGTAGTCTTACTGAAGACCTCTGGGGAAGAAGATCCCCTTCGCCCATAGCCCACTCCTCTTCAGGACAGCTCTGTTAGAAAGCTTCTCCTAACATGATCCATTGTTCTTAGTTTTGCTCTCTAGGGACAAGTAGAGCAAGCCCATCTTTCTCCCTAATGGAAAAATGGGAAACACAAATCTCTCTTTCGCCAGCCTAAATCTCTCCAGGTCCTTCTATTAGCTTCCATATGACATGATCACAAATCGTGTAAGTCACGAGCCTGGTCACCTTCCTCTGCACAATTTCCCTCTTGCCAATGCCCTTCCTGAGACAGTGATGCCAGAACTGAACACAGTGTTCCAGTTGTGATCTGAGCAAGCTGAGTAGAACAGTATTATCATTTCCATGACCCAAGACACCACCCTCTTCTTAATGCTTCTGAAGGGTACATTACAGGCATTGTGGTAAACTGGAATCATGAGCTGGAGTTAGGAAGACCGGGATTTGAATTCTCTCTCAGATACTATGCGGCTTGAGTAACCCAGTTTTCTCATCTATAGTGTGAAACAGAGCTGGAGTGGATGACCTTCAAGGTCCTTTTTAACTTTAGAGCTATGAGACTATTCCTTTAGGGCTCCCATGTCTCATAGTTAACTCATCATCAACTTGTAACTTACTAAGCCCTCAGCACCTTTCCAGGTGAATAACTGTCTCAATATATTTTTCCTGAATTGTTCTTGAGAAACTGATTTTTGAATCTACGTATGATGTCATTTATCCCCATTGTCTCACCTTATTAGATTAACCACACCTTTCTGGGTTGTCAAGTCAACAAGATAAATCAACCAGCATGTCTTAAATGCTTCCTATGTGACGAGCACAACGCTATGTGCTGGGATTTCAAATACAAACACAAAAAGAACCCACTCTCGTGGAGCTTACATTTTAACAGAGGGAAGATCTGGGTAAGCTCTTTTGGAATTTTGACTCTATCAGACATTTTCTTACCTATCCTTCCTAGCTTTGTGTCATTTGAATGCTGGATAGACATGCCCTGACATCTGTGTCATCATTTAATGCAAATGCCATGTAGCTCAGGATCAAGCCACAACATAAAGAAGTTGGAAGTGGCCCCATCAAGGGCCATTATCATGGCAGGGTTATCTTTGTTCACCCAAACAAGTCAGTAATCCTCAGGGTCTTGAGTAAAAGGATTATCTAAATGCTCTATAGCAGTAGGTAAGACAAACCAATTGCGTTCTTTTCATTCTTCAAACTGTGAAGAGTATAATACACTAATTGTCAGTGCTTTCATCAGTATTGATACAACTATTAAAGATAAAGGGATGAGCAATTAGCATTGATTGTACAATATAAATTAACAGCTCTTTAAAAAAAATAAACATTTGTCCAAAATGCTCAGTACATGGTTATTGATTGAATACAAAAGAATGTTGTGCTATTCTATAGGGAAAAGCATATTTCTTAATTTCTTCCATCTCTTTTTGAGTTATGAGAAGGATTACATTAAGGAAATTTTGCATGAGGTTGTTTATAAGAGGAAAACTGTCAGACATATTTCATCAAGCACAGTCAGTTGTAGGACAAAGTTTATAATAGGTGATACTCTGCTGAAAAGAGCATTGGCTTCCTGAAGACCTGGCTTCACATCCCACGTCTACTACTCACTGCTGAGATGACCTTGGTCCCCTCTGGGCCTCAGTTTCCACCTCGCCAAGATGGACTAGATGCTAGCACAGGTCCCTTTTGGCTCAAATTCTGCGTTACTTCCACAGATTTGAACAGCTGCCTCTGTTCCACAACCACCTTCACCACCATCTCCCCTCAGTCTCCAGTGGAGAGCCTAGAGGCCCTGGAAGCGGCAGAGATCCCATAAGATTCTCCCCATTGAGGAGCCCACCATCCTCAAAATCACCAGCTGCTGACCAACTGCCACCTGCTAACTGCAGGCATGTCAAAGGGAACCAGGAAGAGGAACACTCCCATTCCCCAAACTGGTCTCGATAAGGGCCCAATCCCTGCCACCATCAAGCACTCCTGTGGAACTGGGGCCAATTATCCCCAACAACTGCAATACAGACAAGCCAGCCTGGCTGACCAAGGCAAACTGAGGGATTGACTCAGCATTTGTGGGGAGGTGAGATAAATCCCTGCCATCATCTCCCCATGGACCCTGAAGAAGATAGTCCAGGACCCTAACTAACCCCCCAAACCCCTGGGAATAGCAGCGGACACAGGTGCACACAATAGGTCCTGATTTCCAGACCAACCCCCGTAACCATCATATATTCCTGTGGAGGCGCAACCTGTTAACTGTGCCTACAGGTGGGACGCAGGTCTCCCTCCTTACAGCTCCAACTAATGAAGATCCAGAAAAGAAAGGGCTCAGCCCCAAAGTTCTTGGCGTTGGGAAATAGCTCTAAATATAGTTGTCCTGCCCATTAGCTGTAAGTTTTGGAGAGCAGGGATACTTGCACTTCCAAGTTTAGCCTAGTACTTTGTATATCACAAGAGCCTAATAAATGCTCTTATGTAAGGATTCCGTTATTTTAGATGTGGAGAGTAAAGCTACCTCTTTAAAAAAACAAAACAAAACAAATGTAGTCAAAGTAGCAATTAAAAAAAAAAAAAAAAAACCTATTGGTTGGGCTGAATAGGTCTCCAAACATTTTCCACTCATCATGGGTTTCTCTCTATATAATGGAAACTCAAGTCTGTAGAAAGTCATCCCTACTTCCAAGTTCTATTTATTGAGGGCCTCTGTGTGATAAGTGGACAGGCGTTCAAATGACAAAGTCCTTATTAAATCCAACCGAGACAGAGTCGGTTTATCTCATTTTATCTTCAGCCTGCAAGATAGAAAGCTGCCATGTAGGAATTTCCACTACCTGCCTCCAGCCCTTTTTCCAGCCTTATATCCATTTCTTCTCTTCACTCACTCCAGGTGAACTGGGTGAACAGAAATTTCCACAAGATGCCTTTTCCCTTCTCTCCATACTCACTCACACGTGCCAGCCCAAAGTGGATTCCTAATTCTCATTTAATTCTCATTTAATTTCTCAGTTCAAATGCTCTTTCCTGAGGCCTTCTCTGCCCACCTTTGCCCCCACCTACTTTGTCAAATATACTTACCTGGGGACAAGTAATCTTCCAGGGTAGGGAAGATGTACTCTTAAGAAACTCCCTGGAAAAAAAAAAAGTCTTTCATTTTGTCCTTGTATGCCCAGTAGCTAGGACCGTGCCTGGCACAAGTTGAGCAATTAATAAATGGTTATATAAAAGCAGGATTGATGGAGTAAATCAAAGAAGTCAAGGGATAAGATATCCTGAAACCTTAAGGAGTTAAAACAAGTCTCAGCCAACCTATCAAACACTTTAGATTAAATGTGAAATGTCCTTGGATGAACCAGAATGGTTCTGATAGGAGAAATATTTGGATTGGCCCAGGGAAGTTAGCTGTGCCCTGTAGGCCACGTATAAAATGGAAAGGGAGGGGAGAGATAAGAGCAAGGAAGGAGAGATACTGTCCCAAACCCACATAGGAGAAAAATGCAGAATGTCCCCCTCCAGAAGCCTGTCCCTATAGCATTGCCCAGATAGGACCTCCACATTAGGTGATCGGGTACATGCAAAACAAAGCCTTCTTACACTTGCTATGCAGTGAGAATATTTAATAAATTACCCTTCCTAAATGCCCCTTAAGGCTGGCTGGCTAAAGTGATTCTCAATCAATAACTTAGGCTCCAAACATAAAAGCATCTCATAAGCTACAGGATTAGAAAGGTAACCTTACCCACCTATACCCCCTCCCACCTCACCACCAATACAGGGCTACCCATGAAGGCCCTGGAAGGAAGGAGCAGCTGAGCTCTGGGACCCAACTCATGTGGGTGAGTGGGAGTTGACATTAGGGTCTCAGAGCATGTGTTATGTTTATAAAATCAAGATGTACTGAACTCAAAAGCTGACCAAGAAAATAAACATTTATCAAGCACCTATATGCCATGCGGTGTGCTAAGTACTTGACCCCTATTATCTAACTGATCCTCACAAGAATCCTTCCAGGCTTTTATCATCCCCATTTTACAGTTGAGGAAACCGAGGCTGGCTTTAACTCCGGTTTTCCTGACTCCAGGCCTAAGGCCACAACAAAGGGATGCCATATGGTTTTCTAGAAGTGTCCAAAGAGTGGGATGAGACTGAATATTTTTAATAGACATTTCATTCTTACACTTTTTCATTACAGGAGTTTAGCATCAATAGTAACGAGGAGTCTCATAAATCACAGGAAATCCAGGCTCACTGGACACCCTCATGCCGTTCCCCTCTCTGTCCCCCTCGATTGTGGGCCATTATTTGGATGCCAACAAGTTAAATGAGCTTCAGAAAAACTGTGGATTCCTTAGATCACCGATTCCAGAGAGAAGTTGCAGTTTTCTCTAAGAGCCCAGAATAAGCAGGGGCTTGATTTTCTTTGTGTAAACAAATTATGCTTCTTTACCCAGTGATAGATTTTGTCCTTGAAGGAAACCTTCTCACCTTTTCTTTTAGGTCAGAGGCCATCGTGTTCCTAACATGGTTGGCAGTGTTGGGAGTTCGAGCCCCTGAGCTGCAGTTCTGGTATTAGACAAGCAGGAAGGCTCAGGGGATGGACACCGGCCTGCCCCAAAGGCAAATTTGGTCTCACACAAGCTAAGTGACTCTGGGCAAGTCCATTTGCCTCCATTTCCTCAACTGTGAGATGAAGATAAAAGTACTTAGCTCCCAGCACTGTACGGATCAAGTCGGGCTATTTGTGAAGTGCTTGGGCCCGGCACATGCTAAGCCACATACACACACGCATATATGTAGGCATCTTTTCCTCCCCTTCCCAAGTCACTGAACCCCTGAGATAAAAGGAGATACTTACACTCCCATAGTTGTTTCAAGACAAGTTGTCAGCCTTAAACCAATTTCAACCTTCTTGTGACTGTGGTTCAGACCAGCTTCTTCTGTGTGGGCAATCCTTGGTATAGAAACCCCCCTCCCCAAATACAGATGGGGACCTCTTCTCTCCTGAGTCACCCAGGGCCCGGAGGAGCTCCCCGAGACTGGGTCTTCTTCTTCCTATCACCATACTGACTCTCAGGTCCCCAGTGTGTGCAGTCAGCCAGGAAGGACGTTCCAGTTTGCCTTTAATGCTTTAACCCTGAGTTCTCTTAAAGGTGGCAGAACCCCTTTAAATGTTATTACTCCCTCCCAAAACTTGCCATAATGTTAATTATTCATGAGCTTTTTATCAACATGAGAAGACTACAAGTAAGGAAGATGTGCAGCAAAGCCAGCATTTACCTAGTGCTGCCATCAAAGAATATATGTGTTTATGTTCCCCTGAGATACTATCATCCCATTTTACAGATGAGCAAACTGAGTCTGAGAGAGCTAAAGTGATTCCCACTAAGTAGCAGTGGCCCTGGGGCAAGATCTAGCTTTTTCCAGCCCAGGTTTTTCAGCTCCAAATTCAACCTTCTCGGCTCAGCCCAGCTGCCTATAGTTTCAGGTGGGCCATAAACAGGATGAAGTAAAAGCGTAATCTTTTGCTGCTTAAACAATGTCTCTATGATTTATTACTCTTTATTTCAATTGTGAATTAAGTATATTACTCTTCTGCAACCTATGCAGAATTAAAACCATGTTTCAAGAAGCAGATCGCATCTCTGGAGAAATAAGTGCAAGGGATGTCCTTTGTGCCCTAAATTTCACACAATGATAACAGACTTGGTACCGACCAGATTATTAAATAAACTTGGGTGAAAGACCCATGTGAGAAAGCAGAGAACAGAGTAGCACCCTCTGAAAGGAGGAGCTTGCATGCTACAGATTGGGAAGTTGCTCATTTAATTCTAGCTGAGCAACTAGAATGGAGAGAAAACTATGGAAAAGGAATCCTAGTACAGGGAAGCCCTGCCGGTTCCACGGGAAAAAAAAAAGCATTCTGGATTCAGGCAGCGTGGCATCAGCGACATGACCCTGGGCCTGTTACTCCACCTATAAAATGGTACAATGCGATGCCGAGGAGTAAGGGATGTTATGGTTCCAAATCAAGGCATCTCCTATCATATTCTTGATTGCAGTGCTGGGGATTTTTGTTCCTGAATGTTTACACTTCCAGGAATAACTGAAGCATTTGGCAGTTAAGTTTAAAACAAGAGGGTGGCTCAAAGGCACTGGAAAATTTCTTGTTCCCTTTGTAAACTGCTCACTTATCTGCATATGGCCCAGCACAGTTCAATTTAAAATATGCTGCAATGGAAAACTATTTTTGAGTTATTTCATATAATAGGAATACTGAACAAGTCAGGTGGCCCCTTTAGATTCAAGAAGCAAGGAAGACTTCAGCTGTTTCAGGACCATCGCTTTCCTTTAAGACCAGGAAGTATTTTCCACCAAAATTTTGGTCATCCACATTCTTGTTTGTGAAGCTGAAATGTACCCACGGGCTTTATGAAAGTTCCAAGGACACTGCTACTAAGCCCTTATTTCTCAGAATTTAAAGTCTAATTTCCTTTTCAAATGTTATGTGGCTTGAGCTCAATATTCTGGAAGTAAATTACTGTAGTTTTATGGAACATCTAATACTCTCCTCCCACGTAATCTGAAAATACAAACTGTAACTTCCAAATGCACACAAAGGGTTCAATAATGCTTATATAACTGACCCCATTGGCAGCCTCATTTCAGGATATTGTTCTCTGCTCATTTTGTGACAACTGTGCCTATTACTTTTCAGCTTGGAAGAAATTGCATCTTCATGTACACATGTGCATGTTTTATACATACATGCATATCCAAATACAGGATGTGGTACAGATATATGCATGTATGTCTATATTTATGTACATATCTATTTATAGCTAGGAAAGCAGCCAAGATGGCTCAGTAGATACAGTCTGGGATTGGATTAGGAAGGTGAGTTCAAATTCAGTCTCAGTCCCTAGCCCAATGACACGGGATGAGTTACTTAACCTGTTTGCCTGGAAAAAGGGAAGACAAATTACTCCAGTATCTTTTTTTGGGGATGGAATAGGGGGAGGCAATTGGGGTTAAGTGACTTGCCCAAAGTCACAAAGCTAACAAGTATTAAGTGTCCACTTTTTGAACTCAGGTCCTTGTGAGATGCTCTATCCACTGTGCCACCTAGCTGCCCCCACGCCAGTACTCTTACCAAAAATAAACCTCACACCAGGCCACAAAGTTGGAAACAATTAAGACATATTTGCATGTGTGTATACACACACACACACACACACACACACACACAACTTTTTAAAACTTTGAATTTGAATTAAAAACATAGAAAGTGTCAATACCCAGACTATCGATGGGCAAGATCAGTCTGATTATAAACATCAGTAAATTAAGAGATTACATTTAAGTTCGTCTCTAAGGACTGGAGGCTACCTAGTCCTTTGATGAGAAAAAAATCTTTTTTGTGTAACTGAAATACAAAAAAGCCTTCTTGGATATAGAAAGCACAACCTCCTCTCAAGATTGATTTCTTCATAAAGGGAACTGATTTCATTTGTGTGGGAACAGAATATAGCCCTTGAAAAACCTTGAGCTGCTATGGCCAGACTACCTAATCCAGCATTGTAAAACAGAGTCATTAGCTTTGTGATCTGAGTGTTGGGCCAACTCTAGGTAGATCCACTACCAGTATGGCTGGTTCTTAGGAGACTGACCCTCCCCTATCACTGGCCCACAATGGCCAAGTCCCCCAGAATGGGCCATACTTATCAGAGGCTGGTCCTCAGGAGACTGACCCTCCCCTATGACTGGCTCTGTATTGAAAGCTTTTCAAGTTTGGCAGGATCTGCCCCAGCTTACCCTTTGCTGGCATATACTTAATCATATCAGGATCAGGCAAATGGACCAGAATTGGGTGGAGGATTGTTCACCAAGAAGATTAGAACATAAATGTTAACTCTGAAATAGTAGCAGCAGATTAGGAATTGGTATTACTTGTAGATGAAAACACCAAAATATTTCATCTATATTTATGACAAATTGATTTAAACCAAATATAAATCAACTAGATATTAAAACTTCTTAAAAGGAAAACCCTCTACTAATTGAACAGTTGTAGATTGTTATGCTTTATTTTACTCTTATTTCTTGTAAGTACAAATATTCACATTAGTCTTAAGGAATACATTATGTTCACTCCAAAATACTACAAACTCCTGGGTCTGAGAATTTATTTTCAATGCAATATAAATGATGGAAAAAACTAAAAGGCATGAGTGAATTCCTATTTGTATAAGTACTTTTGACATGTTAGCTATATTGAATTATGTTGCTAGATACTCTCAATTGTAGTCATATCAGTAAAAAGTTCTACAAATTTAATTCTGCAAATATTAAGCACCTACCACGTACAAGGCGCTATGCTAACTGCTGAGGAAACAGAAGGGCAAAACTAATTAAAAGCCCATTTTGAAAATCTACTTTACATAATATCCAAACTATAAAATAACTTCTCAACATAATATTGTAGTGTGATAGAAAACAATGAGAATAAAACACAGGGCGTGAAACCAGAAGAATTGTTGAAACTGCAAGGCATTTTAATGAGATGATGTAGCCAGAGTGTACAGTGCTTACGCATTGTTTTTATGATCAGTTACATTTCTTTCTTTTTTAGTTTTTATTCAAAATACAAAAAATGCTGATGGGCCATTTTGGCAGTTATTTTCCAAGCCCTATAAGGAAGTAACTGTTTTCAAATGCCAAAATCCTTAAAGAAAACATTATTGAGCCCCAAAAGGAACCAATGAGAAACCTGAAAATTCTCAGTCATGAGTTTACTGTTGTAATAGTCAGCATTTGGGGGGGAGGGAGAAAGGCAGAAAAGAAGGGGAGACAGGGACTAAGCTTTCAAAAATAAGTACTTGAAGTTGTATGCTAAGATTCTTAACCATGAAAAATGTACTAACTTTCTGGTTTCAACAGATAAAAATGGTGCACTGCTTGCTTCACAAAGGACAAAGATCTTTTTAGGGTTCAATTGCTAAAGGCACACAGCTGAAATTAATTAGATATGGCTTACTGTGCTTGCATTAAGAAGGCTCAAGTTCTACATGGATAAAATTACATGAACAGTATAAATTTGATATGAAAAAATGTACTTTTATTAAAGTAATTATGCCCAACAAACAACAAAAGGGAAGTTTCACAATTTTGTTTCAATCATATAATCCTTAAGTAGAAAAACTATAAAGTGACAGTCTGGTATGGAGAACATCTCCTTTAATAAACTTGGAACCCTTAATCCCTGTATTAAGAGACTCTATTATGGAAAAAGTTCAATGGAAGGAAACATGTTGGGAGGTGGGGAATAGAGGAGCACAGGGAATTAAGGAGAATATTTCAGTTTAGTTGGATACAACTACATTATTCTCAGTTCTTAAAAACTCCCTATTTTCCCTGGTGTTTCAAAGCCACCACCAGAGGCATTACAAGAGACTGCAGAATTAAAACAAAATATATCAATATTCCAAGCACAAATAGGTATATGAAAATGAGCTTAGGCCAAATTTTATCTACTCACCTAAAAAAACTATATAACCAATTATACATACATGTAGCATTGATACTTAAATTCCATAAGGTTCACAGCTGTATTGAGTCAAACACTGAGGCAATCAATTTTTAAATTGGGATGTGGCTCATCTGGAAGAAAATTCTTAAGAACACTCCCACTGGGACTTTACATTGATGTATTAAAATTAATCTTGGAAGACGATGGGGAAAAAAACCCAATGCTTAAATTATTATAATGAACTAATCCCCATATAAGCTCTTTTAAATCTTACATGTGAAGTACGAATATGAGACAAGTCCTTTACCATGAAAGGGAATTTTTACAAATAGTGTATTCCTTTAAACTCAAAAGGATGTATGTATACTTTCTAAAAGCACAGGCTATTCAGAAATGTTTGCATTAAATTCACTCTAGTTGGCTTAATCATTTAAAATTATGTTTCGTATCTAAAGATGTCTTCAAATAGTGTTTATACAGATTTCTTAAATGGAATATCTTATAATGGTAGTACTGTACAGTCTCAAAAAACAACCCACTTTAGCAGAAGTCCTGATTTTGATGACTAGTTTGAAGCATTTTGGCAATATGAGTTTTGGCAATATAAATGATCTGTTTATTTTTTTTCACAGTGGCAAAAATATTTTTTTGGCTCTATTTCTCCAAACCTTGAATTTTATAAAGATAAAAGCCAAGACTTTTTAGGGAAATTAGGCCTAATTACAACTAAGATTTTTAAAAATATATATAGTCTCAACAGTAAAGAATTTAAAACAAAGAAAAAAACAGCTGTTACATAAAAGCATGTAAGCAAATATTTTTCCCACTGGGTTTTTTTAATTGGAGCAAGCCTCAACTTAATCCCATAGGCATGGTCCAAACAAAATAAAACCAGGTCAGTGCAATTTTTGCAAACCTTAGCACATACAAGAATTTAAAAAAAAAAATTCTGAATCAATAAGACATCCTTTGGGTCACTCAATTCCTAAACATTCTTCTTATGCAAAAATCCCAGCCATTTACTAACACCATATACAGGAACATGGAAAAATATTGCCCAAACAAACATGCTTACTTATTTTCTTGGGTTTATTTTTGGTAAGCAGCAGGTTGTTTTAGTATGATTTTTTTCACCTGAACAACAATGGGAGACCAGAGCAGTATAAGTCTAGCAGGGAAGCCCATCTCTGAAACAGCAGAGAACAGAGTAATGAAAGAATCTGGCTTCACCTGTAAAGCCAAGAGAGCGCATTTTCTTTCCTAACTGGCTATAGAAGATACATGGTTCCTGGGCATGAATTTTGAAGTCGGCTGAAATATTTCTTTTTTAATGAAAGGAAGTGAATAAGAATCTTTTAGTTTATTTGTGGAGACTTCAGCGAGTAATTCAGAACTACCTTGTTTGGGCATCTATCTGATCATGAGTGATAAGATTTTCAAAAACCTAATCAAATATGCCTTCCTTTTGCAAGATCCTTCCCTCCCCCCCCTTTTTTATCCTATCAAATTCTCACAAGTTGGAAAGTTAGAAACATGTTTACTTTCTCTAACTTCTCATTAAAGTCAATAAAGAGCAACTAATTTACCAGTACCTTTACAATTCAACAACTCTCAGAGAAGTGCTCTGGAGGAGCCAAAACTGCTGGATTCCCTACATATCCTCCATTGTTGTTCACACAGCATGCCAACACTTAAAAAGGCAGAAGACCAGTCTTATCTATTGTAAAATAAGGTCTTATAATTATGCTCAAGACAGAGAGCTGCTTAATTCTAATGCTTTATAAAATACCCCAATTAAATCACCACAACAGTTTTCCTACTCATTCATCCTCTGAAGAGCAGAGTACACCCCTCTCTCCCCGCAATTTCTTGCTATTTGTTTGGCATATTGTTTATTTGCAAGCCTTCACACTACCAAAATAGCACTGCGCCTACCAGCTACCTATGTGGAGTGCAGGACAGAGATTCATCTATCCCTAAAGTTTTGCCAAGCAAGATATATTTCACAAAATTAAGTTCTTCCAGGTATGGAGTAAGAGTAGAAAAAGCTACTTATGTTGATTTTTTTTTAAAAAGGGGGGTGGGGGGAAAGAAACCAGCACCAAATTTTTAGCATTTCTTAATGGTTCAGAGTGGGCTTTTAACAATTAACATTCCCTAACAAAATGCTTGAACAGAAGCATGAAAGTTAAGTGAATACCTATTCAAGCAATATTTATATGTTGATAAGAGCCATTAAGGAAAATAATCTTGATGGGCTCACTGCCACATTTTATTGGTTTGCACAGTTTAGAAGTGGCCTGCCAACAGCAGCTGATACGAATACAATTACTCCCTCACGTGTATAGTACATTTAAAATTACATGCCTGCAAGAATTTATTTTAAAAATGTGTAAAATAGGTTTAAAATAAAGCTTCTTTTAAAAGTATCCTAATCAAGACAATCCATCATCAGAGTACTTCTCCACAACCCACAAAAACAAAAACACAACCCCCACCCCTCCACATCTTGAACAATTATACAATTAAGCACCCAAATGAAAACCATTAAAGGAAAACAGACAAATTTTAGTATCTGTCAGACCTAAGATCTAAAATGACCCTGGGTCTTTTATGCTTACTATATAAAAACATTGTACAAATATCTGCTCTGCTATACTGAGGAAGTCTTGCTCCCAGATCAGAGCATATTACAACTTCCAAGTGGTATCAGCTGCTTAAATGAACTTTTCAATGCATCCTGGGTGAGATACTCAAGCTTAGGAATTTCAAAAAGCTAATTTATTTTCTTATTTTACTTGAACTGAAACCATTCTTACTTTTTTAGACTGAGGTGATTAATAGTAAGAAAAAAATTTTGATACTAACCTTCAAACAGGGGCATGAAAAAAGAATACAGAAAGAACCTTTGGCTGTCATGGAGGAGAAAAAGTCTAGAAAGAACTAGGTCCCCAAGCTACTTCTTCCTATCTTAATCTGAATTGTATAAACAACAGCTCACCCCCAACTAATAAGCCCATGATTTAAATTCTCTCCGTATATTTTTTCTAGATATATGTGTGTTGTGTTAAAAACTATTTCTGTAAAAAGACAATCCTATTGATTTTGGCTTTGCCTGTGGGCAGTGCAGTAGCCTAACAAAGCATGCCATTTCTATGATTCTTAGCTCTCTGGGCACCAAAGTGGTCTAGGAAATCCTGGTTATTTCAGAACCCTCTTAAGAACAATGACCACAGAATTTTCTCAGTTGTCTTAATTTTGACAGTTATTTTAATATAACTAAGGGAATAGTTACTCAGAACGCCAGGGATTGTAAAGTGCATCACAGAGGAGAAGCATGAGTGGTGGCAAACTCACTTAGACTTTTATGGAACTCGCTGTCACCAATGGGGCAAGAAAACAACATTTAATTTTCTGTTGAGATTTTATTTGAAATCTAATCCAAATTGTCAAAGCTACAAAAGGGGGAAAAACATCTGTGTGTTATTTTTGCTAGGTCACAACATCCTAAAACAAAATATCACTACTGCCAGCAGATCAGTTACACACATTTCTGATGAAATTCATAAACACAAAAAAAATGTTTCATTTTGAGAAACAGCCACAATGAAGATATTTTTGTACAATATAAAACAATGACAGGTCTACAGATGCAGTTACTCATGAGTATACACGTGCATTCACAAAAAAAAAAAAATTGAGGAATGCTCTTCCATTTGATTTTTTTTTTTAAAACAGACTTGTTCAGGCACAAAAACAAAACCGCATTTCCAGTAAGCGACAGCATTGTTTTAAAAAAAAAAAAAAAAAAAAGTGATTTTTTTTTTTTTTTTGTCAGTGTTTGCTTTTCTTTGACTTCTTGTGGGATCTGTGCGGAGATCGAGACTGAGACCTGGATTTCTTCCCTGATTTTTTAGGGGACCTAGATCGTGATCGCCTAGACCTTTTAGGTGTCCTTGAACCAGATGGTGATCTGTCAAAAATAGAAGCCAAGCATGAATATGTAGGTAAGAACTCTATTTTAGATGTTTAAAGTACCCAACAATTTAGAGCAATGAAAAAAGTATGTTAAACAAAATGCTTAATTTCCATAAAGTGTATAACCACTCTTACATTTTTTAACTACCACAAAATGAAGGAAATACGATTATTCTGTACACTATGAAAGCAAGCTATTCTACAAGGCAAGCTCCCCAAAAATGCTATTTTAAATTGATACAAAATCAAAACAGATATGTTATCCTAATGAATTCTGTGGTACAGATCTGTGGTCCAATATGAAAACACATTTCTCATTAACAAAAATTTCCCCTCGAAAAATACAAGAGCCAAAGTTCTCTCAATTTCTTATTTCACTTCATAACTTCATTATTTGTTAAAATGATGTGACGTGGGTTATTAAAGTATTATGTATTATAAGGAATAAAAGGCCAAAAATGCATGACAAAGAGATGATAATTTTTAGTTCTATGGTTTTTGAAAAGGCAGTCTATTCTATGGTCATTTAAACACAGCATTATCTAGAACAAGAAGTGGATGTTTTTAAAATCCATTGCAGCCTTATGATTTTATTAGCAATGGACAATTTATAGATATAGAAAGTTTTTCAGTCCAAAAGAAACTTCTCTATAAAAATTTTTAATAAGAATTTACCATTTAGATAACTACAATTTAAGAGGTCCCAAATAATCTCTGTTCCTAATATGTACACTAATAATAATGTAAATTCTAGAAATTACTCAATACATGATGAAGCATGGTATAGTAAGTGGTGGCCCTGCAACCAAGAGGACTTAGGTTCAAGTCCTGTAATACTAACTAGCAGTGGAACTCCAGGACCCCTATAAAGAAGGGGCTAGACTACATTGGCCCTTCAAGTTCTAAATCTATGAGAATCTATGAAAAATATGGTCTGACAAAAGTTTGAGTGTAGTAACTCCTTAATCTAGAAACCACAATTGTACATGACTGAAAACAAAGAAGCCTTATCAGTAGTCCATGGAGGACCAAACACACATGGCTCCCCCCAAGACAGACTAATAGTCTATTTTCTCTGGGTGTGTAGGCATCAAACAGCAGATTAGAAGCATCAAGCCAGAAAATGGGGGTGCAATGGGGGAAGGGAAAGGTCAAGGAAGGATCCTAGAAACTAAACAGAGAGTGGTAAGAATTATTTGCTGACAGTAAGCGAGAAAGAGAAAAATTATGAAGATATGACAGAATTAAAAAAAAAAAAAAAAGCACAGCAGCCTCGAGCCATTTAGCTTGTCCACAGGGGCTGAGGCCATGAACAATTGCAGCCAGCACTGCTGCAATAACTGCCATGCATCTCTGAACCTGCTACATGATGGCCAGAATGCTTTGAGAAGGCAAGAGTGCATTAACACTTTGGACAAATTCTCATCAGACTTTTTTTTCTTTTGCTCTTTGATACCCCAAAAGAAAATATTTTAATATTTGGCAAATTTTCATTAATCACACATTCCCATGTTCAGTGTCTGTGGTGATAAAAGTGAAAAAAAGGAAAAATGTACACAGACTACACAATTCATTAAGAAGAGAACCAAGAGATTTCTATATGCAAATATGTGTCAGCCCCACATTCTCGCCTGTGATGCTGCTGTGTCATAAGATGGTGATCAAGAGTAATGAAAACTTATATGCCTTCTTTGTTTCACGGCAAAAGTACAGAAACTACAGAGGACAGTGGGAGGGTCAAGGAGCCTTTTCTGGATTCATTGAAGAAGTTCTGAATTGCATTTCAAGGCTACTAATCTTCCTTTTTCACTCAAAAGACTTTCCTCATGCTTACTCAAGAGAAACTGAATAATGTAAAATGTAAAGCATTTAAGAAAGTTATCCAGAAAAATGAAAGCAAAATAATTCATAGAACTGCATTTATTGACAACTCTACTTCAATAGCAAGAAATCTTAAAAGACTTTAAAAAACGAAATTATTTGTGGAATTATAAAGAAACTAGAAAATATATTTTTATGACTTTTAAATGTATAGAAATGATTCAGAATTACCTTTTGGCCTTTTTACTAACATCTCTGGGAGAATCTTTGTGAGATGACCTGGAACGGGAACTCTCTTTGTGAGATCTTTCTGACCGCTCTGATCGCTCTGATTTGGGTGATGGAGATTTTGCTCGCCTACCACTACTGCTCCGAGAGGGGCTGGGCGATGTGCTATGTCGCCTTTTCCTATAAAATAAAGAATAAAAAGATTCAATAACTAGTAATCGATAGTTGTGGACATTAGTTATTAATTCCTACCAATAATTAGCAATGCTATTTTCTAAAAGTAGTTCAAGTCCAACATACCAAGTGACTTCTCCTTTAACTAATCAAGGCTTTTATAACCAATATCATTTCTTATGCGACACTATTGAAAAAAGTCTTCGAGAACAAAAGGTTAAGAGTAAGAATGTGCTATATCAAACATGGTACAGCCCCAGATTCATAAAAAGCAGTGACAAACATAGGGCAGACAATAATTACCTTACCTACTGCTGCAATAGAAAAAGCATCAATGTTTGCTTTAAGATGAATGAATTTAATCTCAAACTAGCATATGAAATGTTTTGCTTCTTCTTAAATCATTTTGAGAGTTCTTTGGAATATGAATGTCTGCTATGAACACTCATGGTCACATTATGCATCTCTTTCACCAAGCTTTCAGCTGCAACTAGCCATGGTTCAAATATATTTCAAAGGATGCAATCTAAATCTTGTGGTTCAAGATCTTTTAAGAAATCCTAGGCTGCAAAGGGCTCAAAGAGAAGCAAATTTCTGGCATTCAGTAACCTGGTGAACCCAGAAATATGAACTTCTCTTCCTAAATGAAGGCTTTATGGGCTGACTTCTCCTCTCCCACTTCCAGGTTAAAGACAGCCATCACGAGGCAAATTAATCTGTGAGAGCTGCTTATCTAGGAGATAACAAAGATCTAGTGAGTTGTTTTGGTCATTTGAGTCTTAGGCTTGGTAGGTGATACTGTAACTAAATTCCCCTTCTGAGGTAAGAACTAAAGATACAATCTGAATCTTGAATTAGGGAAGATGGCTACATAACTAAGTGTAGCACTTTCCCTTATTCTCCAACTAATACTGCCTCTCTTTGTGGTAAGAAGCCACCCATATCCAAAACCATCATTTTTCCAGATTATGACATGATTCTCTGGTGCTTCAGTGTCCTCATCTGTAGAATGAGGATGCTGGACTAGAGTTTTCAAAATTTTTCTGGCTTTGGTTCTATGACTATAAAGTGTCCCATTAGAGTCACACCAACCCAAACCTCTGATCTTCTTCACAGAGCAAAATAACACAGGCTGCACCTTTCTTTCCTTGTTGGCGTGCATTCATCTTTTTCCTTCTTGTCTTTGGATCGGGATTCCAGTTTCTCTTTATCCTTCTTGTCTCTCTCACGTTCTCTTTCCAATTCCTTCTCCTTTTCCTAAGAAAAGATTAAAAAAAAAAAAAAGCATTTCTGATATGTTACATATTTTACAAAGAATTTCAAATTCTTCCAAAGTCACTTATCAATTACTGTTTTTGTGTAAGAAAGAAAATATAGTATTGCTGAATTAGCACCCTAGAAAAACTTGTAAAAATATTAATGATATTCTAAGAAAACTATTCTTATTTTGCTGTAAAACATGAAGAAACTAAGAATTTATTAACTTTTGTGCTTGTGATTTTCAATTATACGTGTGAATTTGATTAACATTTAAAATGCTCTCACACAGAAAATTAGTATACAAAAGCAGAATTATAAATATAAGCATTAAAAAAAAACCCCAAAAGTAAATTGTAAAAAAAAGTTATCTTATTATCAGTAGTTTATCCATAAGTGCTGATTGCTCTGGCAGATCAAAACTATTATATCAACTTAGTAGAAGAAATAAACTGAGCTATTTTTCTATTTGTTTGTGCCAAATCAATGAGATTTGCAAAGAATCCATGTGCCAAGCATCATCTACAATGCACTTAGTACGTGGGACACAAGGTAAAATGAATGGCTCTAATCCTTAGGGAACTTACATGCTACTATAACAACTCCAAGTGAAATTCCAATTTTCTATGAAAATCTCCTTTGAGGATGGTCAATTTCTCACTCTTCTTCCCATCTCCTACCTCACATTGCACCATACACACAGTAGGCACTTAATGTTTGTAGAAGGAATAAGGAAGATGGCTTCTAAATACTTTAAGGAAACACTCTTACACTCTCTACCAAGGCTCATTTAGTTCCATACTAATGTGAATTTTCTTCACAAATTTACTAAATTTGAAAAGGAGGGTGGAGGGGAAGTTTGCTCAAGACAATTCTTTCTTTCTCCAATTAAAATGAGAAAGAGTAAAGATCTAAGAGGCCAATTATGTTCTCGAACATATGCTATTAATTTTAAGCCTTTACATTTCAGATGTTACCATCAAATCTAGTGAAAAAAGAAGTTTGGAGGCAGATAATTTTTCATACACTACAAAACTCTTACTCATCATCTTCCCAAAGCTTTATATACCATTCAGTCAATTCAGTAACTTAGTAAACATTTCATGTTTATCTGGATCAGAAATATAAAGGTGATAAAGTGAATGGATACTGCAATACAAAGAAATATTATTTTTCCATTATAAATGCAATTAAATGCCTAAAACAAGCAACTTTTGAAAAACACGTAAATGGTACCATTACTGATTATTTTGTGACTTTCAGCCATGTGAAAATTTGCATGGGAGGGGAAGCTTTTGGGGATTAGAGGAAGAGTAAAAGGTAAGAGAGGAGACAGACACAAACAAGACAGGGTGGACAAAATGTTATTCATTACTTCTCTGTTAGTTTGATAAATTGTCAAAATCAACAATAACATTTCCCAGTCCAGGTTCCTACACTCAAGTATATGAAATTTGGAGACTTCTAATACTTATCTACAGATCTACACTATGCAGGATCCTTTTGGAATAGCTGCATCGAAAGTAATGAGCTATGCTGAGAGTTGGTGTTGCTGTCCAAACTTGAAAAACTATATAAAAGTTTCTTTTCAATTTCAAAATCAAACCAATTCAAACTGCCTTCATGTTTTTTGTGCCACTTCCATAATGAACCCCAAAATAATTGTCTCATACTGTCACAACCATAATACCGCCTTTTGGCACTCCCAGGATCTCAGAGATGTATCTAAAAAGATAAATCTATCATTATTTTATAAGTGATAGAGGCTACACTAGCCCTTTAATGAAGTCCTTTTGTCTATTTCAAAATGCCTTTTTCATAAAGAAACTAAATATGGCAAACTGTCAAATACTTCTGGATGTTTATAACTTAGAGAATATAAACATGTCAATTTCTAATTTTCTTTTAAAAGGTTACAAGAATTCTAAGGCACTAATCTAATTAGTGAGGTAAATGTCATAATACAGAATTCCCATTACTCTCTGAAGAAGTTTATCTCTGTAGTGCTCCACTTGTTCTTGAAAGCTCTGTCCTGGCTTTTTCGGTCTTTTCCCAGATTCCAATTCATCTTGAAACTTCATCACTTTGAGCTGTGGAAAAAAAAAAGACATTTACAAGTTATTCCTCATTACTAAAAAAGGCTTCCTGAGGCCAAGTGCCCTTCATTCTTTTCTATCTGGCTTATGAAAACCAACACCAATATAATTGTTATTCTGTCATTTCGGTCATATCTGACTCTTCATGACCCATCTGGGGTTTTCTGGAGTTGTTTGCCATTTCCTTCTCCAGATCATCTTACAGATGAGGAGACTGAGGCAGAGTCAAGTGACTTGCCTAGTGCCTAAGGTCAAATTTGAACTCAGAAAAGTGGGTCTATCTACTGCAACACTTAGCTGCATACAAATATAACAAGTTATCAAGTCTGATTCCAAGTTCAAGATAAGACAGAGTGGACTGGCTGGGAGAGAGGGGAAGGGAAATGATACACAACCATTTGACAGAGCATCTGGAATAATTAATTTGTAACCTTTGGGCAGTTAATTATCCGATCACCTCAAATATCTAGAATATAGCCACCTTAGAAGATGGTGCTTTGGTTCTGTATGCCAACTCTTTATTTCTGCCTATCCTCATCTTTGATACAAGTTTAAAAACATCTAAGCTGGCTGATGAGTTTTCCTGTCTCTAAACAGGTCTCCTTTCCCCACCTCATCATAAATGCTTTTCTCTGCATTCAGAATTCGATTACTAATACTTCTCATCCCCCTCAGATTTATATATTACGCCAAAGTTTAATCCATGGGATCCTGTCTAGCCTTTTTCTGAACTATTAGAAATCTGCTCTACATAAATGACATATGACCAGCTTTTCTTTCTTATCACAATTTCTAAGATGAGATTGTCATCTCCCTTCAACATATTCATTAATTTCCATTTAAAATTTAAAGCTGGAAAGAAATTTAGGTATAAATATCCTCTTTCCAACTCTTTTGTTTTAAACATAAAAGAAAACTAAACTCAAAGATATTAAAATGACTAGCTGGATATTTGGTTGGCGTGAATAAAATGGCTCTTTGATTCTGCTACCTTTTAAAGAGAAAATTAGGATAGTTAATGGAAAAGAGTGCTAAACTTGAGTGAGTAGAGAGCTAGTTTAAATTCCACTTCCAGCACTCATTAGTTGGTGGTTGTATGCAAATCACATAAATTCTCTGAGCCTATTTCTTCATCTATAAAATATGGATAATACCTTTCATGCACTTATGTACCACACAGGGTTTTAAGGACAAAGTATGTAGCTCAATACAATGTGAACAACAAACCATCTGGGCTTACTCATCATCCATATCCCAGTGCCCAAATGGGAGTGCTCCTCAAGGCTGTTCTGATCTTCTCTCTTCTTCTCTATACTTTTTCTTAGTGATTTTATCATTTCTCACAGATTTAATTATTAACTCAATGTCAATCAATGACTAATTAACGTACAAATTTAACCTGTCTTTCCACTTCAGTAGGAAAGGTATCAACTGCCTATGGGACATTTCAAATCGGACATTCTGGGGAACAACATGTCCAAAAGAGAATTCAAAATTTCCCCTTTTTCAAATTCTCCATTTCTGTGAAGGTTTTGCAATGTTAATATGACAAAACTATTTTGCATCCAAGCCACTGTTTCTACTACTATCACCACCAGAGATTAGTCCATCATTATTTCTTCTCCTACCATATGATTTTAGCTCAATAAGATCTACCAGCACCTTACTGCCTCTCTAGGAGGAAATAGAAACTCACATGGCTTTTAAAACCCTTCATGATCTGGCCCAAGTCTATCTTTCTAGCTCCATTACACATTACTTCCTTCCCAGACTCCATGATTGGCCTGAATTAGCCTTCTCTCTGTTCCTTACACTTGTCAATCTATCTGTCATCTTTGTACCTTTTTATCATCTGCCCTTTTAAATGGAATGCACTCCTCCTTCACTTCCACCTTAGGAGAATCTCCCTTCAAGACAGCTCAAGAACAATCTCTACATGAAGCTTTTCCTGAACACCCTCATGCCTGTGTCCTCCTTTCCTATTTTTCTACTTATTCTGCATGCCCTCTCTATTGCCCTTTCCCACTTTGCTTTGTATTAAACTTCTTTGCATCTATTTTTAACTTATTAGTTTTAGAAATACACTACATACATTTTTAATAAAGACTTGCTACCTCCCCATTAATTTATGGGCAAATTATTTCATTTTTTACCCTTGTGTCCCCAGAATTCAGCCTGGCAAATAGCAGGTATATGATAAATACAGAATTAACTGCAGATTATTTTTTCTGTAAATTCTTATAAATATATTTTTCCGGAGCACACATTTGCCCAGAGCACCAAGCACAGAAGCAGGCACTAAGTGGGCATTTAATAAATTCTTGATGACCACCTTATTAAGCAAGTCAAAAAGTTATTAGCTCCTTTGCTTTTGGCAAAGAAAGCTCCAGCAAACCACTGTACTAATCGGTTTCCTGAAGACTTCAACTACTGCCTTCTTTCCTTTCTAGGTCATCTATTTGAGCATGCTCAGATGACAACATCTCTTATGTTCCTGTCTATGCTAATTTTTGCCTAAGGGCTTTTCATCATGTCTTCTCCTTTAATTATTGGATTTTCTCACAAGCTTAACATACAAGGCTAGTCAATGCCACACCTATTTCCTTCCTTTGAGGGAAGATATACCTTTCCAGAACTACAGTTAAGTAATGAATCAGACTGCATACTAAGCCTCAGCAATACTGACAATATTGGATTTGAATCTTTGTGAGGATCTCTTAGTGTGCCTACTATAAACTCTTATGTTTTTTTATCTCATAGAACAGCCCTATAGGCCCTCAGACATTGCATTTTTTCTAACTTTCCACAAAATTCTAACAAATTCTAGCAAATTTGATTGCCTGGTTTCACATACCACAAATTAGAAGGTGAAAAGTAGATTACATATATTCTTAACAATAAGCATCCTAAAAATTGAAGTAAAAAAAAAGCCAAAAAAAAAACTACAAAAACACCAACTTGGAAAACAATAGCATGGGGTTATTGATACAAAGGGGTACAAGAATCATCTCTCTACAAATCTAAACTCTGGAGAACATCTGAGAAATATTATCTCTATAGTTGATATTAAAGAGAGGCTTTATTGTCACCAAGCAAAGATTAATTTATAATCCATAAATTCTATTAAAAAATAAAACATTTATTTTTTAAAGTTTTGATACTGAAAATAATGAAGTATCACTTCTGAAAACAAATAACTCCTTCGAAATGGCACTCTTTTCACTCAGTGATACTTGAGTAAATGAGATGATGATGTATTTAGAAAACATTCCTGGCATTTCCTACCTGGTTACTGCTCAATTTTAATTCTTTAACAGATAGTGGTTTTTATTCCCTTCAAAATTATGTACATATCTGTGTTTTTCTTAGATTTTACAAGACAGTTACTATTCTGATTTTACCCAGAATTTATTTCAAATGCTACTAAGCAGAAAACTTGTCACTTGAAAAAAAAAATTCTATCTAAAATGTTTGCATATACATTTGTTTATTCAAAGACCAGTGAATATGTACAACAGGAATTTGCATATGAGTAAAGAGAGTTAAGATACACACGCACATAAATATTTAAATTAGGACATTCCTATAGAAAGAACTACAGAGCCAAGTCAGAACTGCAATCTCCAATACTAAAGCAACTTTTTCTTACTACCTTGGAACACTTGAGAAATAAAGTTAAAAAAAAAAAAAGTTAAGTTACACTTGTGCCACTAAAATTCACTCCCTCCCATACACTCTCTTTCTCCCAGTTTGTAGAAAGGTACTGAAAGGAAGAATTTTGAGGATGCAAGAGAGAAAAGGACTGATTGTTGTCAGAGGTCCAACAGGTAAAGCAGGAAGGGGCAGGAGAGTCAAAGCAGAAGAAGAAAAGTTAGTTTTGGCAAGTAACATCAATCTCAAGCAAAAAAAGTCAGACCATATTAGGAGAATGAGAAAAGAATGGTAATTCACAGGCACAATATAAGTTTTAGAATTAAATTAACATTCTAACACCTATAATGTGTGCTACTGCGCACATTAATATGACACTTTAAGGTCTATCAAAGCACATTGCAAAATTACCCTATAAGAAAAGGCCCACAGCTATTATCCTATCTTGTGAATACTGTGACCTGTCCAAACAGAGTCAGCTCATCAGCAGCATATTGGGAAAATACTTGACTTGGAAACAGGAGAAGAATCGAGTATCTGTTAGGATTAACACTACTAAAACTCTTTTTATACACATGGTCTCATATAGTTGGTTTAATAATCCTAGAGTTGAGGTTTGTTTTGCATTTTTAAAAATATATTTTTCCCGAACAACTTCAAACTAGACCATGTACAAAAGCCTTTCAAATATTATCAGATCCTTTTTTAATAATCTCTCCTTCAGGATGAACATAAGGAGAGTGCAAATTTAGAACTGGCACTTCTAATCCAAACCCCTTCATTTGAGAGATGAAAAAATAAGGCCTAGAGTCATAGAGGTATCTTCACCAGGTAGCAAAAATGTCAGGTGGCAACACCAAGATTCAAATCCAAACTCTTCCCATTGTACAACATCTCAGAAGTGAAGTCTCTGAACACCTCAGGCTGTTGTCCAAAATCCCAACTAAAATTTAATTTACTTAAAAGGAGAGGTCCTCTTGGGCAGCTAGGTGACACCACAGTGCATAGAGCACCAGGTCTGGGATCAGGAAGAACTGAGTTCAAATAGCCTCAGACACTTACTAGCTGTGAGACCTGGGGCAATTTTCTGATTTGTAAAATGAGTTGAAGAAGGAAAATACCAAACCACTTCAATGTTTTTGCCAAGAAAACCCAAATAGGGATCACAGAAAGTTGAACATGGAAAAAAAAAAAAAAAAAAAAAAAAGACTGAATACCATAGGCCCTTAGTAACTTCAACTCCTGTTCTTATTTAAAATTCTGTTTTTAAAGTATCTTATGATTTTATTTGGACAGATACATTCCTAACATCTAAAATCCACTATGCATTCCCTAAAAACCCTGAGCTGGTAAGACAGCCCACTGAGTCCCCTTCTACTTAGGTGAGTTACTGATTCAACATGAAGTTTTTAATCCAATCTGGTTACTGAATTGTTCCAAGATTAATATTCTGGTCTCCTAAATTAAGCAATCAGTTCAATTCATGGAATACTCAAATTTGAGGGGGGGAAATGTAAAAGAAAGGGTCCTGAAGGAGAAGCCAATGATGTGTGTTGTATTCTAGCCCTTGCTTTGCCGTTGAGTTCCTTGGCTCCAAGGTGCACAAGGTTCTCTAATTTTTGTCTGGAGAATTAAGATATCATAGTTTCTAACCTCACAGAGTTCAGTCTACTGGATGATTTATGAAGTTCTTTATAGCACTAAAATGCTTTGATTTTATGCTTTTGTTCCCAGTTCAAAACAATCAGAAGCAACCATCTAAATGGAAGGCAAGACAACAGGAACTCCCAGAAGTGACAGATCCTCATCTGACAGGCAGAAGCCAGATGACTAAGCAACATCTAACAAAGTAATAAAAGCACCAAAGTCATTCCCAAAAAAGAGTAAATTAGTCAGGATCCTCTGCCTAAGGTAACAAAGAAAAACACTAAGCACTGGAGAATTATTTCCATCAAAAATGGCTCTCCCTCCCCTTCACCCCCCCCCCCCAAAAAAAAGCCATGTGTGCAAAAATATGGTACTGGCAAGGACCTGGAAACTTGCTGAATAGGGGAGGGGTGGGAGAAGGGAGGGGAAAAAAAGTTTTGCAAAGGTTAGTGCTAAAAGATATCTTTAAAAAGAGAAAAGAAACCTCCAGAAATGGTATTTAAGAATGTACTTGTAAGTTGTTATGTGGGAATTTAGAATACATGTGTATTACTTAAAGTCACACATTTGCTATTTCTGCAATGTTAAATATTATGAACTTCCTCATACTACAGAGAAACCACATGAATTTATTATCTCTGGAAATCATTACTTTCTCCACCTAAAGTTTACACCCTACTGATATTGCACAGTTCAAAATAAAATGTTATCATTGATAAATGGTCAAAGGATATGAACAGACAATTTTCAGATGAAGAAATTGAAACTATTACCACTCACATGAAAGAGTGTTCCAAATCACTATTGATCAGAGAAATGCAAATTAAGACAACTCTGAGATATCACTACACTCCTGTCAGATTGGCTAAGATGACAGGAAAAAACAATGATGAATGTTGGAGGGGATGCGGGAAAACGGGGACATTGATGCATTGTTGGTGGAGTTGTGAACGAATCCAGCCATTCTGGAGAGCGATCTGGAATTATGCCCAAAAAGTTATCAAACTGTGCATACCCTTTGATCCAGCAGTGTTTCTATTGGGCTTATACCCCAAAGAGATACTAAAAAAGGAAGGGGACCTGTATGTGCCAAAATGTTTGTAGCAGCCCTGTTTGTAGTGGCTAGAAACTGGAAAATGAATGGATGCCCATCAATTGGAGAATGGCTGGGTAAATTGTGGTATATGAATGTTATGGAATATTATTGCTCTGTAAGGAATGACCAGCAGGATGAATACAGAGAGGCTTGGAGAGACCTACATGGACTGATGCTAAGTGAGATGAGCAGAACCAGGAGATCATTATACACTTCGACAACGATATTGTATGAGGATGTATTCTGATGGAAGTGGATTTCTCTGACAAAGAGACTTAACTGAGTTTCATTGGAGAAATGATGGACAGAAACAGCTACACCCAAAGAAGGAATACTGGGAAATGAATGTGAACTATTTGCATTTTTGATTTTCTTCCCGAGTTATTTTTACCTTCTGAATCCAATTCTCCCTGTGCAACAAGAGAACTGTTTGGTTCTGCAAATATGTATTGAATCTAGGATATACTGCAACATGTTTAGCATATATAGGACTGCTTGCCATCCTGGGGGGGGGGAGGAGGGAGGGAGGGGAAAAAACGAAACATAAGTGATTGCAAGGGATAATGTCGTGTAGAAATTATCCTGGCATGGATTCTGTCAATGCGAAGTTATTATTAAATAAAATAAAATTTATTATTAAAAAATAAATAAATAAATAAAATGTTATCGGTGGTTTCTGAATTGACTATGTATGAGAAATGGGTGGGAAAAATCTTCCAATAACCTAATAACAGCAATGACTATTTAGAGAAAAGGAAACGAGATCAACACAAATGAAAGGTATAATGTAAAAGCAAAGTACATAAGAAATTTAAAGTCCTCAACTGTATTCTTTCAAGTATTAAGATCCCATTACTGTTTCACTATAAATCATAAACTCCTTGGAAGCTTTTGCCACAATCTGAGGGTAGAAATTCAGGAGGACTCTCCCCAATAAAATCTCCTAGTTTTATTTCTGGCAGGAAAAAACAAGTAAAAAAGAAAAAAACAAATTTTCTCCAAGAAAAGAATTTCTTAGAGAATCTTTTTTCTTAATTCCTTATGAATCTTTTTAGATTTATAGAGACAAATGTATCTAGTCTGTTTATTCTCTAGAAAAGGAAACTGAGGCTCAGAAAGGTAAAGCCATTAACCAAAGTTATACAAGCAGGATTACTGCTGCAAAGCTAGAATCTGAACCTGGGTACAATTTCCCTGTTCTTTTACAGTCCAGCACAAGTCCTTTTTACTCAATCTAACACATTCAATTACCAACCAGAATCCCAAGTATAACAACATCCCCATGCTGTTTGCATGCTGTTAAAAAAAGAGGGAGACTGACAGAAGTTCTTTTCTCCTAATTCATAGGTTGGGCAAGATGGAGGGATGACTGTGGGCTCTAACATCTCATCTAACTCACAGAGGTCACCCAGAATAAGGAAATATCTAGTCTTTACAATCCAAATGACCTTATTTTTTTTTAATGAGTTTGATTACATTTTCATATTCCACACCAATACTGACCTCAATTTCTCGAAGCTTAGCTCGTTTTTCTTCACTCATTTCTGAATATTTAATAGAGGATTTGGACTCCGTCATCTCTTCTTTGATGGGATTGGAATACAAATGATGTTCTTCAGACTTGGAGCTCTGGGTATCTTCCTCATCTTCACTCTCTTCTTCTTGACTTTGGGAATAAGTTGAAGACGTTAGCAAATGCAAAGGTGTGTCACTGTTTACTCTGGGAGCTCCCTTCTTTCCTGACTAAGTTTCTCTCTTTCCTTGGGTCTTTTCCTCTTCTTCCAATCAGTTTCCTTGCTTCTATATGTGTCTCTTTCTGCCTTTGCACTATGCTATCTTTCAAAATCAAAATCTCCATTTAAGATAAATTCCTTTCTCCCTCTATATCTGATTACATTTGTGCCCTTCTCCACCCCTACCCTCAAAACATGCTATGTCTGTGTTGTTCCAGTAAAACAAATTCCCTGAGAGAAGTGACTCTCTTCCCTAATATTAAGCATCCTGTATAAGTAGCAAAAGCTCAATAAATGTTTATTAAATTGATGACATTTCCATTGTGTAAAGTGTTTTATTTTTTGCATTCTAAAGAACTCTGGGCAGAGTAGATGAACACATAATATTCTTATTGACTATAAAACTTCAGATGTTCTCTATGAAAAGTTTTCTGAAAAAAGTTTTGAATCCAATAAGTAACAAAAATCACATTTCATCACATATTGCTTTTGTTTTGTTGTGTAACCCTCCCCTATATTCTTTGCAAAACTACTGAATCAAATGGATAATGTATCCAAATGTTCTTTGTACATTAATTGTTCATTGGGAATTTATAAACATTAATTTTCACATAATCTATAAGTTACAGCAATAATATTAAATTTCCAAAAATCATTGCATACAAAATGTTGATCTACACAAACTATCAATATTACTTGTATCTCTAGAAAGTTATTATCCTCATCACTGCCTTAAATAATCAGTCTTTTGGTGATAGCCGTGGAGTCTACAGATAGTGGCCAAATGGAATAAGGGATCAAGAAACATATTACTAGTCTAGTCTTTATTATGAACAGGTACAATTCCTTTAATATATACTTATTTGAGTCAACTTAACAAGCATTTATTATGTACCAGCAGCACTGTGTTTAGTGTTGAAGATACACAAAAAGGCAAGAATAGTCACCAAAAGAAATACTTAATACTTTCCAAAAGATTAATATGCTTTAAAAAAACAACTTTGAAAATAAACTATAACCTAAAGTAAGCATCAATTAATGTCAAAGCAGTAATAAAGAAACCTTATCTATCCTATTTTATAATCCAGAGTTTGCATCCTAAAAGGGTAGGTGGCCAGGTAAATTATTTTTTTGAGCACAAAAAGTACCCATACCTTTATACACAAAATATTTCCAACCTACTTTACAAAGTTTACACACAGCTAGTCACACAGGTTTGAAACCTGAATCACGTTTCACTCTTCAAGCTCCCTCACCTTATTCCCCATAATATCCAAATCAGCTGCCAAGTTCTTTCAAATTCTACCTTCACAATCTCCCTCCCATATCTGCCTTCTCTTTAACACTACAACATCACTATTTCAGGCTTTCATCACATCTCAACTGGATTACATTAAAAGCCTCCTTAGTTAAGTCCCTGACTCCAGTTTCCCCTAAAAATTCCATCCTTCATACTTTCCCAACAAAATAATCTCCCTTAGGAAAAGGTCTAAATAGGCCCCCACACAAGAGTTGGCTCCACACTTTTTCATACTATTCCCTTCCATACACTACCAAAGAGGGAAGAAGATGGCAGTAGAAGTTAAGACTTTTTTCCCCTCCCAAAAAGCAAAAAAACTCTACTGATTTTATAGTTATTTTAAATGAATTTTAGAAGTTAATAATGATTATGTATATGGAATATAAACTCCAAACAGTTTATAAGTGATTTTAGGAATGTTTTGATTTTTTAAAGCCTATAAAGTTCATACTAGCAACAATACTGTTTACTAGTTCTATTGTAATCTTACTTTTCTATTTTTGAAGCATTGTTGAGGCTCAAATTCACTTAGTTCCAAAACAATAGGTATATAATACAACGCAAATAAATTTTAAATGTAAAGTTCCAACTTTCCATGTACAATTAAGTTTCTTTCTCAGTGCTACAGTAACTATTACCCTATCTCCAATTATTAAAATACCATTCTAGCTTCAGCCACTAGAGTGCAGTAGTGTAGCACACAAAGAAATTCAAGCGCAATTTATTGAGAATACTAAATACAACAGGAAAACAAAAAGATAATAAAAATTCCTGTCTTTCATCCTCCAGGAAGTTATCTTCAAATATTTATTTTACCAGGCCCTTTCAACTTAAATTGGCCTATAAGAAATCCCTGAACCCTTTTCATCTGAATTGAATAAGGAATTATATTTTTTTAAAGAAATTGTATATTTTAAAGAAAGGCTTTAGAAAAGATTAGGATGATTCAAAAAATATTTTAAAATATTGTTCATTTAACTTTTTGGTGTCATTATCTTCAAATCCAGTTTCATAATCACAATTATTTTTCTAATTATTAAATTTTAAAATAAATGTGATTTTGATTTCTTATCAAAAAAAAAAGTCACTAAAATCTCATCTTACTCATCAATTTAAAATTGTTTCAACACTCAAACACATTAACTAGGTTAATGGTTCAGAATAACAAAATTATATATACATCAAAATGACTTGATGGATATTAGTTTCATGTTTTACAAAACAACATTAAATAAAAGCGTCTCTCCCGCTTTTAAAAAAAAAAAAAAAACACAAAAATCTACCACGCAAATGTGTCAGCATGCTTATGATAAAAAATTTATCTGTCAAGAGCATATCCTTATTCTAGGAATGTTATTCCATGTAGTTGGTTATTTTGATCAGCATTGCTATAGTCATAATTTTAGAAAAATCATCTCTCATAAGAAGAAAATTCTAATCATGCAAAATTTGATTTTCACAAAAGTAACTATTACCACATTTCCTAAAAAACCCCAAACAACATTGATATTCCTTTTTCGTATTTCTCCATACTTCCAAACTGCAATGCACACATTCATATTTCAATTTGACTGACTCTTGTTCAAGATCTCATTAAAAAAAGTTTTCCATTTTAAAATAGAGATCTTTATTTCAAAGTAAAATTATAATATTTTCATGCCATTTAATGCTTCCAGTCCTCCTAGCTTTAAGTATTTTTTATATTTGTCTCTTGGATATGAAATTTTAGTAATCTGCATTTCATAATCCTCCTTTAGGCCATATAACTTGCTGTTTTGGGTTATACTGCCACAGAGCTGATATGTGAAAAGTGTTATTTCTAATAATTTTCTTGAAAACCTTATGAAGTATTTAAATGTATACATTTGAGTGCATGTTTACATGTAGTGTTTCTCTAGGTCCTGTTTTCAGAATGTGTCCCATATAACATGGAGAATAATACTACTATTCCTTCTACCTCTTTAAAAATCACTTTCCATGGAGCCCAATTCAATATTTGATAACAGAGATCTGAAAGAAATGCCACTGATCAATTAACATATTTAACTATAAAGTGAGATTCATAACTTGATGTGAGAAAACAAATACACCACAGAACTAAAAAGCTCATTGAAATG
The DNA here is from genome assembly GCF_016432865.1 of Antechinus flavipes. NCBI lineage: Eukaryota > Metazoa > Chordata > Mammalia > Dasyuromorphia > Dasyuridae > Antechinus > Antechinus flavipes. The sequence continues at coordinate 50,422,113 of NC_067400.1, forward strand.
AGAAGCACTAAAACTAGAAGCCAAAAGCTCCTCATGTGTTGGGAAAATAATTGAGGCTCTGAACCTGATCCCCTTGCCAGTTTTTCCCCCTCCTTCACTATTCTTTCGAGCACACCCCTTGATGAAAAAAAGGGCAGCCACACCAGAAACTGAACACATTAAGATCCTAGATTCTTACTTTTGATTTTCTTCTTCTTCTGATTCTTCATGCTGGTCAAATAACTCCCACTTAGATGTTGTTACCGCTGAATAAAGGAAAAAAAGGATGTAATTCCATAAGGTAAATTAGCATTATTGCAGAAGCATAGCTGAGTTCCAGATTTAGAGCTGGTGGTTTGCATTACACAAGTTTTTATCTGTATGGTATTAACAGCCATTTCTTTGTGTTACATGCATTCCATTCCTCATGGGAATATGTAAGTTTATTTCTTTATTCAAACTTACATTGCATTTCTATCTGAATTAACTAAGTGACTAATATTCTCATGCTTGTATTGAAGATTGCTTGTTTGATCAGAAACTCCAAATATTCCTGTGGATACACTATAAGCACTTTTTTTCACACCTATATGTATGTATCGTAAGACCATCCTAGGCTTGAGACATTCACAAAATGAATCGAAGGATAGGAATCAGGAGATACGTCATCAAGAGCAGAAGGCTCATTTCCTCCAACTTTCTAATTCCTAGAGGCAAGAATGAATTTGAAATCGTCTCCCATGTCCTGTGACTGTGTTCTCTGAGTTTTCATTCCAATTATGTTACACAAGAACCCTAAACAAGGACCTAAAATTAGAGAGGGAGAATTTACTGGTCTACTTGGAACTTCACTGGTCCTGTGATGTTTCTGATTCTAAACATCTGCTACATAAACAGAATAGGAGCTGCCTCTACCCTTTCCCATGCACAATAAGATGACATCTGTAAAATGTGTCATAAATGCTAGATATTATTTACTTGGGGAAAAAAGCTTAACAAGTAATTAGCATCCTGCTTACCCTGTGCTTCCAATTCCGATTCATCTACAGCTTCCCATTTGGATGGGGCCACTTTAAAAATGGGCTCGTTCTTTTTTGAGTCTTCAGAGGTATCCACTGTTAAGGCAAAGAACCATACTATTAGGTGAGAAGCTAACTGAGAATAATAATAATTAAAAAAAAGTATCTATAACTGCTCATTAATTTTTTAAAAAACTTTTTATATCATGATTTATTGGTGTTTTATTCTGATAAAAACATTCATTTCTGAAAATATTCTCCATCCCCACCAACTCTAGTGACTTAGTGGACAATTTCGTCATGTACAAACAGAGAATGAAATAACATCCATCGGCAAAGTGAGCAGAGCTCAGGCCTAGAGTCATAAGACCTGAATTTCAATCTGGCCTCAGATATTTAGTAGGTGTTTGTCCTAGGGCAAGGTCATTTGCAAGGCAAGCTAATTAATCTCATTTGTCTTGCATTTCCTAAACTATAAAAAAGAGAACAATCATCACACTGACCTTGTTATGAAACCCCCATGAGATAATAATTGTAAAATATTTAGTATTGAATGCCTGGAACATAGTAAGTACTATATAAATGGAAGCTATTATTGAAAACTTGTGTTGGAAGGTAATCACATGAGAAAATATATGTAAAAATTATTTGCAAAACTGAAGGCTCAGCAATAGTCAGACACTATATGAGACCTAAGGTCACAAAGATCCAGAGACCAGAGAATCTCCAGGAAAGAGGAGTGTGTGTCAGATGCTACCCAGTCATGAGAAATATGAAGACCAGGACTTAATTATTAGACTGGGATGGGGAGACACAAGCACGCATGCCTCAGAGGCATACAATATACAAACTATTTAAGAATTCAGTACTTTTTCCAAGAGGGAAGAGGAGGAACAAGGTCTGAATCCCTCTCCAGCCACCTGTTCTGCATCTTACAAGGGCCTAAGATCCCTCCCTACCAAACAGGAAAGCTGGACTGGGGGACCTCTCCTCCTGGGTCTAAATCCTGCATTTCCCATTTGTCCACCCAGGCAGCAGGTCCGCTCACTCAACACTCAACAAGCCACAATTTCCTCTCAGAATAAAATGTACATCCTTCCCCCCCACATCCACTTTTAATTCCTCTAATTCATTTACTTCTCAATATACATGCTTTAAAAAAAGAAACAAACATAAATCCATATAAAATAAAAACATTTTCACCACAAAATTCCATGGGTCATTTTTCATTATTTTCATCTAAAAGAATTAAAAATAAAGCCTTTTAAAATTTTACATGATCTGTTTTCTTCTCACCACACAAAAACCAACTTACAAGGCACACCATCAAGATCATCATCAAGTGATTTTATGGGGACTCCATCAAGATCATCAATGGGAGTGGCATCAATAGGAATTCCATCCACATCTTCCAAGGGCGCACCATCAAGCTCCTCCTCAATGGGAGCACCATCGAGATCATCTGGTACTTCCTATAGAAACACATAGATTAATATCTTCCTGTATTTCTTATGAGCTGCTGTTTAGGCATTTACCTCTTTCCCAAGATCATTAAAAAGTTAGTACAAATCTATTGAGATATTGATGATAACTCCCACCATTTAGGATAGGTCTATGGTTTATTATTTCACTAAAATGCATCCTCCTGAGGGTGAATACTCATTTTCTTTCTTTTTTTTTTATCTCCAGGGATTAATACAGTATTATGCATGCAGTAGGTAATTAATAAATATTTGTTGAATCAACTGATAAAGAGTATTCAGAAATACGATTTACCCTACTGACAAAATGAACAGGAAAAAAAAGGCACAGCAAATTTTTTTGTGCATAATTTTAAACCTGAATTGATAATTATTTTTCAGAGAAAATGTTATAGATGGTCTCATTAAAACATGTTTAGTTAGAGCTTGTTTTGCTCAATTAAAGTCAATTATAATGCTGTTCAAATTCTAAATTCATCAGTTTAAGTATGTATAGCCTTGATTATTACAGCAACATATGCATTCACAAATAACATGGTATTAACCTCATTGTTAAATTTAAGTGCTACCCCACCAAAAGCAAATGAATTGTTTTTATTCTTCAAGGTCCAACTAAGCATTCCTTTCCCTGAAGTACTTCTTATATGTACCAGTTATTTGGTACCTAGGGCTTCATAATAAAGAACTATATTAACATGCTATCTTTTCGGGACCTATATGTGCCAAAATGTTTGTGGCAGCCCTGTTTGTGGTGGCTAGAAACTGGAAAATGAATGGATGCCCATCAATTGGAGAATGGCTGGGTAAATTGTGGTATATGAATGTTATGGAATATTATTGTTCTGTAAGAAATGACCAGCAGGATGAATACAGAGAGGCTTGGAGAGACTTACAGGAACCGATGCTAAGTGAAATGAGCAGAACCAGGAGATCATTATATACCTCAACAACCATACTGTTTGAAGATGTATTCTGATGGAAGTGGATTTCTTTGACAAAGAGACCTAACTGAGTTTCAATTGATAAATGATGGACAGAAGCAGCTACACCCAAAGAAAGAACACTGGGAAATGAATGTGAACTATCTGCATTTTTGTTTTTCTTCCCGGGTTATTTTTACCTTCTGAATCCAATTCTCCCTGTGCAACAAGAGAACTGTTCAATTCTGCAAACATATATTGTATCTAGGATATACTGCAACATATCTAACATATATAAGACTGCTTGCCATCTAGGGGAGGGGATGGAGGGAGGGAGGGGAAAAATCGGAACAGAAACGAGTGCAAGGGATAATGTTGTAAAAAAATTACCCTGGCATGGATTCTGTCAATATAAAGTAATTATTAAATAAAATAAAATAAAATTTTTTTTAAAAAATGAATTAACAGTGGGAGAAGAAATTGATTAAGGAAAAGAGCACATTTTATTTTTCCCCTCTATTAAAGCATGCATTATTTTTACTGTGAACATTCAATAAATACTTGCTGAATGGAAAAAAAAATGCTATCTTTTTACATGCCTATGTTTCATGGCTATATTAAAAACGTTCACATATTTAACAGTGCCTAGAACCTTAGTTTTAAATGCCTATTAGATGAATGATTAATGAGGTCAATGTATTCACTATTTCAAATTATTAGCTACTTTCAATCATTCCTACTGCTGCCACTATATGAGCTCCAGGGTTGTTCCCAAGGCTAAAATTATGACTGTGAAGTTTTATGTAAAACACACACTTTGCACAAATAAAAACAAGAACAGTTATCTTAAAAACCATCCTTTTGTGATTTCTTTCAAATTAGACAAAGTTAAAACTACAAACCTGCTCCAATCTATTTGATCAGACTTCTATTCTTCTAATTATGAGTCAGAGAGTATTAGGAGAACATGGTTAGGTCCCAGAAATAGTTGGGATAAGGCGGCTTCTCTGGAGATGACTAAGGAATGAAGGAAGGACTACTCTTTTCTTTCTGATAAAACAGGATTAACTGAACTGTTTCCTTGTTGCCTTCTGCCATCCTCATAGGCTGAAGAGATACAAGTTAACCTCTGACTTGTTTATCCATTAACTCCTTACTTGCCTCTGGTTAATTCTAGCTTTGTCACTTTTATCTTAGCCAAGTCAGTCTCTTCCTCCGGCTATTTATTTACTGCCACAGTGAGCACACTAACACACCAGAAAAGCTGTAAAATCTGTGAGATGTACTTTATGACTATAAGATCACAGACATACACATCCCCCACTTCAAAGAAGCCATGAGGAAATAGTATGAATCAAAGAAGTCCAGTGTGAAAAGCTTTTATTTTAACATTATTACTTAATTGACCATCCCTTTGCAACCTCTATTACTTGTATTACTCTACAATTTATCCTATTTCCCAAAAGAAAGACAACTGATGATACCTACCTCTGTTTCTTTTTCTTCAATAATATTTACAAGTCCCAAAAATATATTTTGTAATTTGATCAAAAATGGTTCTGGATAAATTGCCCAATCTTCCCATGCTCTGAAGCAGGTCATTACTCGTTGCTTAAAAAAACAACAAAAGGAAACCATTAGTCAGTTGTCAAGAAAATAAAAAAAATAAGCTGGTATTTAAGTATCAAAAGGAGAGAAGTCTGGCAAAGTTTATTTCATTAAGAATCACTTCAATGGAGGGGAAAAAGTGGAACAAAAGGTTTGGCAATCATCAATGCTATAAAATTACCCATGTATATAACTTGTAAATAAAAAGCTATTAAAAAAAAAAAAAAAGAATCATTTTACTAAAAGTGGAAATATGATAAATTCTGTCAATATGGATCTCCTAAGATCACCACTAAACAAGATCCCAAGTAATTTCCTGTCAACAAATTTTCTTAAAGATGTTATTTTCTATGAAGCATTAAAAACTGCCTTTTCCTTAAAGCTTTCATGTATAATTGAAGGACATCATATCTCATCATTAGCAGCTTTATAGAACTTTAAGGTTTGCAAGTCTGTTTACTCTGATTTTTCATAATGCTGTCAGATAAGTGGCTGATATTATCTCCATTTTACAGATAAGAAAAAGAGGTTAGTGACTTGCCTGGGTTATACAACCTAATAAGTATCTATAGAGTATCTAGAGGTAAGATATGAACCTATATTTTCCTAATTCCTACTCCCACTCATTTTATTTCTTTTACATAACAACTGGTTTAGTCAGCTTTGTATCTCCACCCTTATACCACTGTACTACGCTACAGTGACAAATTTTACTAAATTAAAATTAGTAAAATTTAATGAATGTCTGGGATATGTAATGGTATAGGATATAGTTTTTTTGCTCAAGATAATTAGGTCAAGAAACAAACATTTAAGAATAGGCCGTTAGGCAATGAATGTACTTTTATTTTTTGCTACAAAAAAATGGCATAAGAATGCTAAAAATAAAGATATTATGAGATGTTTGGTTTTTAAACATTTTATCAAAACAGATGAAACTTTAAAAAATGCAATGAAATATAAAACATACCTTGAAGTTTTCGGATTGTAAGTGGCCTTGAATTGTACGGTAGGTGGCATTGAGGTCCGAAAATATCTGACATAATTTTGTTTCAAAACTGTAATTCAAATAATATATTTTTTTAAACTCTTAACGTAAACTATCATAAAACACAATCGTTTCTCCATCCTTGTTAATGAATACTCACCCCTGTTTTTAAATACTTAAAATCCAAGAATTAGTTGTTAAAATATAAAAGCAACAATTGTGTAACTTTACAAGACTAGTAATATTTTTAATTTCTGCCAAAGTATCATCTCCTTAATACCATATTTTAGCTTATGAAGCCTTTGCACAGACGTTACTTTGATTCCCACTATTCAAGTCAAATGATTCAGTGAAACATGCTCTTCCAGAACACAACTGCAAACAATTCTTTATTATTCCCATTTTACAAATAAAGAAACTGAGACTTAAGAGAGTTAAAATTATCGGCTGAAAGTCACAGAGTTCAGAAAGTTGAAAATTCAGATCTAGATACAAATATTTTGATTTTTATTTCAGTGTTCTTTCTACTATATCGCAGAATTTTACAAGCACATCTCAATTCTTCAATTCAAGAAAGTGAATTAAAATCAGTAACTAAGCACTGTTTCAGTCCCAAGGAAGCAATGTTCCCAGACAATTTTAAAAAGAACATAATTAGCCTAAATTTTAAAAAACAGAAAAGTTTCATTTTCATAAGAAAAATAGGAAAATATTTCTGAAACCTGCCTATCTGATTTGGTGGGAAAAGGAGATTAAAAGAGTGGAATAATGAGAGGACAGTGGATTTGGGGCTAAAGGAATTCTAGATAGCCCAGTCTCAGTCTGAAGTTTCCTTATGAGTAAAATCAGGTGATTGGACCAGAAGATCAGCTGTTTAGTATAAGCTCCCAATCCTAAAATCCCACCAATAAGGAAAATAGAAGTCACAAAACTAAAATCTAAAAGACTTATTTAATTGTAACGTATGATTACAAAGGTCTTAAGTCTTAAAGGTCTAGAAGCCTTACAGACTAGGAAATATTACGACCAATTAAATCCAGAATAAGTGCCAGAGCAATGGTATTTTCCAAAATAATGCCCTAAATGTTTCCAATTCCATATTTATGAAATTTTAATTATTTTTAGCATGGATTGGGGTTTAAATTTTTTTTGGTTATGTAAAATATACCTTTTGTAAAGCCCCAATTGAATTAAGTTCATATCTTTTATTTTATAGTTACAGTTATAAAATACTATACTTACAATTTTCTATAATATGAAGCATTGGCAACTTTTGCTGAAGAGTTATATAATACATCAGAAACCAAATATAATCTGGCAATCTATAAAATAAATAATAAAAATGAAGCACAATTATGACCATAAAGCCAACAACAAATCTAGAACATGACATGATGCTTCTTCCATGATACAGTGACAAGGAATAATAAAGATAACCATGCTTACCTTCAAGTAACATGTCATCAACATAAAAACATACTTACCAGAATTATTTCTTTAGCAGAAATGCAAATATGTCTAAATTTCAAAGAATATGGTTTTCGAATCAAAAATGTCAAAGATTAAAAACTCCCCATTTGTAATTTTTATAAGTATGGAAAACTTCAAATGGTTTTCTTAGGAAAAATAAATTCAAAGAGCAAAACATAACCTCTTCAATCACAAAATACTTCATTTAATAAAGAGCTAGGAAGACTTAAGAAAAATATCTACATACCTTTTTAGGCAGCGGTGTTTTCAAGATGGAGAGGGACTCAGTAATACAATCCACTATTTCTTCAGCAGCTTCAGCATTATTAAGACAGAAAACCATTGCATCACCAATATCATTTTTCCGAGGCGTTAATCCACGTAAGATTTCTTCCAATTTATCTCTCTGCCTGAAATAATATTTTTTACAAATTGTAAATACTATGGATACCATTGGGGTACAAAATTCATGAGGGTTGGGATTGTTTTTTCTTCTCTTTACATCCCTTAACACAATGCTTGGCTCATAGGAGGTAATTAATAAATGATCATTTCCTTGAATTCCAAATGTCAAATACTTTCATATAATTTAGTCATACTTGTAAGCACTAAAAAGTTACTTGGATGGCATCATCTCATATTTCATCACCTAAGTATTTTAACACCTCCACAATACAAGTTCTAATAAAAATGTAAAGAATGGTATTACCTGATAAATGTATTTCCTAAATAAAAGCATTTTATTAAAACCCATACTCTTTCCTATGGAGCTGTAGTATACTCAAAAAAAATATATACTGAAATGATGAGGCAGTAGAGGCCAATGGCAAGCATTACTTAGTTCTTAGTTGGGTAGAGGGGCGGAGGTGAAGTAATGGGTAGTTATTTTTGTTCTTTTTTCCTGGAGCCTCAAATTAAAATACTACAATTTTTTTAAGGTAACAATATTCTTGCTTGGGGTGGCAGAAATGTTCCAAGACTGAAAAGGAGAGAGGGAGAGAAGCTTACTCTTCTTTAAGTGCTCCTTTCTTGCTAGGTTCCTCAACAAAAGCTTCAGTTTCTTGCTCTTCGGACATCCCATGTAGGTATGGATTTAATGGTGGTGGCCTCCAAAAAGATCCATTTTTGAACATACGAAAATCTTCTGTTCTCCACTTAGTTGGAGCATCTCCCTAAAAATCAGCAAAATTATAGGACAATTAAATACCTACCTTTACATATAATCAAATCTAAAGCAAAAATTGGTTCTACTTGCCTGTAGAATTGAATAAAGCTTCCATCTATAGTAAACATGGGCTGGAGTCTGGTTTTCAAACAAAAACCTAAAAAAACCCCAACAAATGCAGTTTATATTTCTGAATGATTTGACTATTTTTTCCAAATGAATGTTTGTGCAACTCAGAGAAATTTCGTTTATTGAAAATGAAAAGATCGCATAAATAAGACCTAATACTGAAAGGCCAAAGAAATAATCTTCTCCCTCTGGTCTGATTTTATTATCTTACCATCAACTGACACAGTCATCATACACATAAATGCATTCTTCCCAGAGGAATAACTTTTAATTTAGCCATAAAAAAAAAAAATCACCCTATTCTCAAACATTCACTTTAAACTAAATCTGATAGAATAAATCAAGCTATTGAAAGCATCTCAGCAACATGTAATCCCCTTATCTGGCCACTGTTATCCATTTAAGTGTGATCTTTAAAAATTCAGTTTAATTGTACAGAGTAACTGCATGATTATATGTGATCAAATATGACAAGAGTTAGCTCTTTTCAGCAATGCAGTGATCCAAAACAATTCCAATAGACTTGGGATGGAAAATGCCAATTGCATCCAGAGAGAGAACTGTGGAGACTTGAATCAAAGCATACTATTTTCATATTTTTTGTTTGTTTCCTCATGTTTTTTTCCCTTTTTGATCCGATTTTTCTTGTACGACATGAAAAAATATGGAAATGTTTAAAAGGATTGTACATGGATAACCTATGCCAGACTGCTGTCTTGGGGAAGGAGAAAAAATATGGAACTCAAAAATTTCACAAAAATGAATGCTGAAAATTATCTTTGCATGTATCTTTTGCATGAAGCAAAAAAAAAAAAAATTTTTTTATTTATAGGAATCAAAGAGTTATAGGATTACGAATAGGAAGCCAGAAGAGTGCTGAGGGATTATTTAATTCTACTCTCCTTTTACATGATGAAACTAATTTCCAATATGTCACCAACATTGACCAAGGCCACACAAGTAGTAAGAGAGTGCTAGGACTCATAGCCAACATTCTTTCAAGTAAACCACACTGCTTCCCAAGAAATACTTGCCAATTTTTCTTCTCCTCTGAAGGAGAGGATTCACTATTTTGTTCCCTCCTTTTAAAAACCAAGTCAGAGGTATTTATCCTATCATAACGCATTGCTAAATCTAAGGTTCTTTACCAGGAGTATGTGAATTTTATTTATTCTGGTAATTATATTTCAGTGTAATTAGTTCCTATGATTTTGTTTTATACATTTGCAAATATTCAGAGATACAAATAAACCTCTTAGATCAGCAGATGGATCAGTAATACAATAAAAGTCAAGAACCCCAGCTCTGAGTCAAAACAACAGCCACATGATAGAAACTCTCAAGTTTTATCATTTAGTTGTGACATGATCAATCTGCTTAATTCACTTATTTGTACCAAACACAAAAATAGCAAATATATCTTATTCTCCTATCTATTGAAATCTCCCTTTTCCTATTTTAAAAATATATGTTTGAAACTTAAATTTCAAAGATTAAACAGCCAAACATGATGGTAACACATATGTACATACCTGAACATAGGATTGTTGATTTCTCTATTCATAATCATGGCTTCAAACATTGGTCCTTCACGTACAACAAACTCTATCATTCGATGTATCAGTGCGAGCAAATTCCTATAACAACAACACAGTTAAAGAAAAATGGATTCAGACCTACCACTATATAAAACTATACTTCACCTAAGTTACTTTAATTGTGCAGGAAACGATTATTTTTGCTGACTAATACAGAATTTTATACCAGGTAAAAGTAATTTGGAGTAAATGTTAATGCTTTCCATTATGGGGAAAAGGGAAGGGCATGGTAAGGGGAGGGGAGGGAAACCACAACACATCCTGATAATATTAAAGAGTAAATTTTCTGAAATGTCACTCCTAATTTTCAAAACTTAACTCAAAAAGTTACTATGAATCAGGGACTAAAAAGGAGGAGTATTGATCATATATAAAAATTGGAAACTGAAAACTTACAGGCTATCTTACTAGTTTTACAAGAAAGTATTACTAAACTAATATCAGATAATGCAAAAAGCAATTGAGTTACTTTTGTCACTTTGTATGTAGATACTATCATATATGGCTACAATTTATTAAATTTCAAACTATCAGGTAAAAATGGCCAGATTTAATAAAAAGTCCATTTAATTTCCATGCTACAGAAATTTTATGTATATATATATATATAAGCTCTACAAACCACTGTAGAGCTGAACATACACTTTTCTGGTACATACAAACTAGATGGAATTTTTATTGAATCTGACCTTTAAAGAGGCAACATCCCTTTGGTCAACAATACAAATAACAAATATTTTTGAAATAAATGAAAAAATTCTCCAGTTTGTAGACTAGAGGCTTCCAAGTTCAAAAAAGTTTTATGGGTAATAAAGTCTTACTTATGAAGACCATTCCCCACTCTGCTCAAAATATTGCCAGAAGGAGAATAATATAAAAAGCTTTTCCCAGGTTATATAAATCTGATGATGCAGTATCTGTTTAAATTTCAAAGTACTGCAGCAGTCCTTTTGCCTCTAAGTCTGTTAAGCCAAGTTTGAAGAACAATTTTATTTCTTGAGAATCTGACAGTGAGTGCTAAAATTGTCAGATATGATTTTTACATATAGAGATTAAAAGTTAGATAAAATGAATTCAGCTGTCTCCTGGCCAAAATATTAACCAATACTAATTGGAAAAAGCAAAAGGATATTGGCTCTTGGTATGCTGCACAGATATAATTTATTTACCCTATTAGCACTGCCAAAACAATGTGTTCTCATATCTGCTACAACATATATTTTTAAATGTATGATTATTTTAGAAAATATCAATTAATATGTCTTTATATCATTACCCTGCTTAGGAGTACATAATTATATTCACCAAGAGATAAAATTGTATTGCTTACTTTGTCACATTTCTCAAACAAACCTACTTAACTGGACACTAAAATATCTACAAAAATGAAAAAAAAATTAATTTAAGACTAAAAGAAAAAACTAATCTATAAAAGATTTAAATCTAGGAAAAGGATTAACTAGATTTTTAACTGCCACTATTAAGATTTTGACTTTCATAATTAAAAGAAATGACCAAAGCATCCCTTAGGTGGATAACCTAGCCTAGAAGTTACTTTTCTGCACAGAAGTATTTACTTCTTTACAAGAACAAGAATCCTAAAAGAACATGTAGTTCTAAATTCAAGTATTGAGAATATTCTCCGTATTCATATAGTTAATGGTATTCTTTGGGACAAAGTAGAGGAAATGATAATTAAATTATCATTCAATTTCTAAAGTCTTGCTAGTGACAGTCATATTAAAGATACGGGAAATGTGATTCCCATGATCAAATGTTCAAATATATTCTATACATCCAGGAAACTCATGTAGATTAAATTTTTAAAAACTAACTTTTAAAGATTAACAATGGCAAATCCAGTATCCTAAGTGGAAACTGGTTTGTTAATTTTAAACTAGAGGGTTAAAAAGTCTTGAGACTTTTACATCAAAACTACACTCAACCAGATTTTTTAAAAAAAGAAATAAACTAAGCCATACACAAAGATACTCCTTTCCATAAGCTTTTTGGAATGCTGCAAAAAGCAAAAAGACCTCTCTCTTTGAGTGCTAAATAGCATGAAAAACTACAGTTTTAAATAGGCTTGAAACTCTGATAAATAGCTAAACAATCATGATAAAAAAAATTTTAAATAGCTTTCAATAATTTAGGTAATATGACTTTTGAAAAATGCCCTAAATCTAACAATTAGCTTCTTCTGGCACTAGCCTAAATTTGTTCTTATTAAAACAATTTTACTCAAACTCCTTGCCCTAAAAATTGTGTTTTTGTTTTTAAAAAACTTGTTATTATTATTTATAAAAAAGGGACTGTTTTACAACAGAATGAAAACAGTGTAGTACAAAAAGATGATAGTTTAAGTGCATTATTTAAAAATGTCAATTATCTTACTCTGGGCAACAAAAAAAACAAAAATGTCTCTCAGTTATAATAAAACCACATTTATTGGAGTCGATCGTACCAATGTCTGGTCAAAAACTGTATACTTTCCCAATCCATCCCATGATGTTTTCCTGGTCCCCCGCTGCCGCAGACAGTTCAGCTGGTGTTGCTCACCAAGGCCAATGTCAAAGAGAATTTGGTATTCTTTTGTGTTCATTTATTATCCAACCAGTGTTGTGTTCCTGTGTTTGGGAAAAGGCTTAGCTTGACTGAGCAAGAGCATACCTAGAGAAATACCTCTGCTTTTAAACACTATCTTTATAAAGAGAAAAAGGGGTGAAAAAAACAAAAAAACAAAAAAACTCAAACTATCTTCACAGTGAAGAATTGCTTCCCCTGTGCACACTATTCAAAAATATAATCAGATTTTTTAAAAAAATTATTTAAAGATCTACAAAATAAATCTGACTCTACAACACTATTCTTAACCAAAGTTGCATATTAAATGCAATAATTCAGAGAATTACAGAAAGTTATAGCATATAAGGTAGAAACATAATCTATAGTATCCACAATATGCAAAATCCCATTAAAGATTTAGTCTTTATACTGTTGACCATTATTTTCAAATGAAAATAACCATATCCTAGTCTATAAAAACTATAATTCTGGATATTATACTAAAAAGGAAGAAAAGTAGTGACAAAATTGCAAAGTATAAATTATGAATTAGTAAAATTCCCAATACCCCCCATAAGTAAGAGGAAGGAACCATTGCTCAGTCAAGCCATTACCTTTTCCTCAACACCACTTTTTTAATTCAGAAGGGGATATTTTCTATATTTAGATCAGTAATAATAAAGAAAAACATGTACCTTTCTGTTGGGATAACCACTTTGACTATGGCTTGCGACAGAGTCTGTATATGAAGTCACATCAGATAATAAACATAGAATATGTGAGTATTGTTAACAAGTAACAAGCAAAAATATACATATGCATTGAAAATACTACACATCTAATCATAAGTTTTGCAGGCAATCACTGCTGTGAAGTTATACACTAAGCAATTACATATATGCAAATGGATGTGTTCAGTGAACCATGAATGTTCACTAAATGCCAAGAATCAGAACATTCCTGCCAGAATGCACATCAATGCCCGGAATCGGTACTACACTGAGAAGTCTAAGATAAGGATTTTAATTTGTGAAATCATTAACTGTTTGCCTTGGACCGTACAAGTTTACTTTGTTCCCAAGCCTTTAAAACCAGCCCTGTCATTTTAAGTGTAATTCATTAAAGAACCAACAAATTCTTATAACAGTAAATTAAGTTGGTTTTATGTTTATAAAAAAGTAAAGAATACTCACCCTTTAGTATGTTTTTACTACAGTTAGTTGCTTTAACAAACCACACATACCCTAAAAATATTTTGACACCTAGTTGGTCTTTAAATATTACATCAGCTAGTTGCCATCTAAACAAATCAACTATTTAGGAGGTCATTCTAATTGAAAACTAAGCCAACTGATTACAAAGTAGAAGTTTTTTTTTTTTTTTAAACAAAATAAATTTAAATACTGCAAAACTAGCACCTAAATAATAAACCTGAAACAACAGGGTATAAGGAGGGAGAAAAAATAACTGAAGATTGGAAAAGTACAACTAGATTTTAAAGGAGTGACAGTAACAAAAATACAGCCTGATATTCCTAAGGCCTCATTTCAATACTGGGGTTTCATGGGCTAAGGCAGGGAACAGACTATATGTATCTTTACGGGTTACCAAACAGATAAGTACACACAATTCTATAAAATTGTAGAAAAGAAAAACTACCATATGATTTAGTATTTACAAATTAGATGCGGCCCTATGTACATTTTTAAAATTACCTTCTCAAAATCCTCCTTGCTTTTAGGTGGAGGTAACATTGGAGCATTGGGGTTCTTTAATCTCTCTCTAGGCTGAGCATTGAAAGGCAGGCCGGAGGGTGGGGGAGGAAGAGTGTGTTCCATCATAGAAGGTGGAATGTATATTGGATGCGGTGGAATAGGTACAGCTTTGCCCCACCCTAATTTCATTTCAAAGGACATGATCATCTTTCCTACAACAAAGAAAATGTAATTTTACTAGGTATTAACTTATAAACAAAACCAAATATTTTAAAATGCATTTGAAGTTTTAAATTTCAAAATTATATTTTCATTAGTGAAAGGTTCTAAAGCTTCTGGAGAGCTTTGTGCTGCTTACCATTAAGATTTTTCAAAGCTCTCTCAGCGTCTCTTCTATTCATAAAGGCCACAAAACCGCAATTTCTTTCTCTTGCTCTTTCTTCATCTGTTCTCGGCCACATAATTTTGACACTGGCTAATGGTCCAAACCTCCCAAATTCCTGGCATAACATTTCTTCATTCATCTAAAAAAGATGAATACATTTTTATCCAAATGAAAACGCATGAATTCATACTATGAGTTTAAAAAAAAAAATAGAATTTGTAGTTTACTTTGAAAGTGTCATACTCTGTTACAATGAACCTTCAGGGGACATTGAAACAATTTCATTATGAGGATTTTTATTAATGAAAACTGTTAAAAATCATATTCTCAATCTGTTAACATCACAATATATTTATTGCACAGTTCAGATCTGATTTGGTAGCAAAAAGACAAAGCATTTTGAAAAAACCCCAATGCAAATTACTTTTCATGCACATGTATTTTATTCCTTCATCCCAACCTACTTTCCTCCTTTCAAACTTTTGGAGGAAGAAGTTACATTATTGTAGGAGGTACCTTAGGAATTAAAGAACTATTTAGATTGTTTAAGGTGGAAAGGAGACAAGAAGGACACTTAGAAAGGGAACCTAAGAAAAACCTCATTTTTTCCTTTCATAAATTGAACATCAACAAAGAAAAGGAAAGTGACAAGCATACTATAAAAGTCAAAATTTACAAAAATATCTCTTATTCCTTCTCTAAAATTCAAAAGTCAAGGTCAATTATATGATAAGAGATAGTCTGACAAGATAGAAACAATCAGCCAAATAATATGCTAACAAGTCTGTCATAGTAAAATTTGATTATGTTATAATGATATCATTGTGACATAATTTTAAAATATAGACTATAGCTGTAGCATTTCCAATTCCAAATTAATGGTCCATTTGTTAGAGCAACATTTAATACAATAAATGAATATGGGAATTAGTGACATTATTATTTACCGAAATTCATTAAGTATTACAAGACACAAATATTCCTATGTTTATTATAGAAAATTACATAGATTGATATTTCATGGTATGGAAATTAATTGCCTCAAAGGATACCAATCTAACATTTTAAAATTCATATGGTTTTCTTCCAAAATGAAATATGGAGTAATATTCAGCTCAGATATGTGTTATTACCTGTGGGTTAATGTTTCCAAGGTATAAATTTGTAGTACTTGGATCTCCCACATCATGCGAGCCAGGTGCATAATCATCAAGGACTAGAACAAACAAACAAACAAACAACAACAACAACAAAAAAAAGGGATTGTAACCTTCAGAATAAAAACACTGTTCAGAATTTGTACCATGTGAAAAAGCAAGAAACTATATTACCACCAGATGATCTATTTCTTCGGGAAGGCGCGTCCACTAAGAAAAAATAAACAAAATAAAATATCTTTACCTTTATAATTACATTATTATTTTACAAAAAATAATTATTAAAACAAACTCTACTTACTAGAACGACGCTGGCCATCTGAATCTGACTGAGGGGGTTCAAAACGACTTAGTCTGCCTTTTGTTTTATGTCTTTCATCACGCTCTTCTTGAATTCTGTTGAAAATATTTTAAATCACTAGCAATGAGTAAAAAACTATGATCCTATTGATTATGAGAAAAAAATTATTCACCCACTATATTCAAATAAAGTGACTTTTATTACTTTCATGTTGGCAGTCATATTTATTACTTTGAGGAACAAAAAAACTTTGATTATAAACTACAGCTACCATACAAGACAGCAGAGATAATTGAGTCCTTTCGCTATGTACAAAGGCAATTTATGCCAACTATACTAATATCCACTCTGAAACAGAAAAATTATTTCTAAAGCATGGGGAGGAAATTAAAAGTTACAATTTACTGCATCCTCTATTTTTTTCTTCAAGAGGAATACATTTTTCCACTGCAAACAGGACTCCGGACATTAGGCAAAACATTTTAATTCAACCCACATATGGGAAATTACCAAGAGGTATGACTGTGAATTTTATTATAAGTTCATTTTCAAACCCTGCCCCACAAAATATAATCATAAAATCTTAAAAGAAAAAAATCCTAATGACAGAATATTTGGTAACAACTAATAGCCATATTGTGTGGGCCTTTCTTTGTATCAAGCATCCATTTGCTATACCTATGATAGTTATTCTCCACACTGTAAAACTTACTGTTTTAGTTCTTCTTTGAAGAGTTCCAAATTGCTCTTTTTCTTTTCTTTCTCCCCTTTCTTCAGTGGCTATGAAGGATATGACAGGTTATGCTTCAGAAAATGGAATGTTTAACAAAACGAATGGTTCAATAATTATACCATTTCTAAACCATATTTACCTCTTGGCCACTGATTTCTTTTAATATTGCTCACTAATAAAATGATGCTGGTAAAAAATAAAGCTTATCATATATTGTTAAATATCTATCTAAAAACAATTTTGGCATTATTTTTTAAATAATGGGGTAAAAGAAAAATTTTAGCCCAATACACCTGAAGTATTTTGCTATTTTAAAGAAACATACCAAAACTCATACATCTAAATAAGTATTGTGATCCAAAGAAGTCATTTTGGAAGATTATACACTTATCCAAAAGATACTGCTTAATATATTTTTGCATCACCTCTTAGAACTGCTTTCAAAGCCAGTTTAGAAGATAAAAATCAGTTTCATTACTTTATCCTGCTATCATCTTTCTGACCAAAAAGAATACACTCACACCCTGGTTTAAGCACTGTTTCATCACTCCATTTGTTCACTGGACCTGGCTCTAGGTAATTTCTAATTATTTCTAAAACTCAATACACCCGCAAAAGGATAAAAAAATTCTACCATGCATATATTCAAAAGAATGTTTCATAGGATCTGAAAAATATTTCATATGAAGAATTCCTCCACCTCCCCCCAATTATGAATAACAGGAGCTGTTAGAATAAGTGCATTATTTCCCCCAACTTGACTTTAAAGGGCACAATGCTCATTTACATGTAAAACATCTGGTATGTTTGTTGAAAATACAATATAGTCAGTAATTTGTAGGTATATCTTAAGCTGCAACCAAGCATTCTTAACATAACTGAAGCCCCAACTACTGGGTTAGTATCAAATGTGTAAACATTAAGAAAAATGCAAATTCTTGTGTCATAGCAGAAAACTGTTCATTGCTTAAAAGCCTGCCAGTGGTCACATACCACATACTAATTATATTATAATCCAGAATGTGAATGCTATTGGGTTAGAAAACGCCAAAACTCACCACCTCCAAAAAAATACCAAAGTCCTGCTTACAGTGGAAGTACAGAAAGTAGTCTCAGCAAGGTCATCCTTATAGACATGAAAGGTCAGTGATTTCTGAGGGTGACTTACAGGTTTTTTGGTTTCTATCACAAGAAGGGATGGTGGCCTTTCATTAGAGGACTGATTTGGTGCATTCTTTTGATCTGCAAATCTCGAGGACGGCTTGTAGATTTTGCCTCGTTTTTCATCTGTTTCATGTTCTTCTATAATTTAAGAAATTGGGTTAATGCTTACTACTATAGTAAGTTTCAAATCTGTTTTTCAATCAACCAACAAATATTTGTTAAGAACTAAGTGCCTGACAGGGATTTTAGTGGGCTGAAGAGGACAAAAAAGTTTGTTAAGCTTGTTAGGAATACTTACCAAAAGCCAACAAAATTGGCTGAAACAATTCTATTTCTAAGATATCTAGATAGTTTAGAAATGGAAATGTTTAACTAATGTTTTTTATGTGTATAATACACACACACATCTACTGATGCTGCAAGAATAAAACTGCTTAACCTTAAGAAGCCTTGGCTTTCCCACCTATAATTATTGCACCATAAATCCAACTCCACTGACAGTGACAAGCACATACAATAATCAAAGCTCTGTTAGATGGCTAGGGGTTTTGACGGTGGAGAGAGATGGAGATGGAGGAAGCTCAGTCAAGACAATCCTTGACTTCAAGGAATTTGCAATCTAAGTAAGAATAGGAGATATAAACATTTAACTATAATACAAAGATATATATGAAAGTAAACAAGAGATACCAAAAAAGTATTACTTCCTACCCTATTACCCCCAAAAGAAAGGGTCAAATCTGAGTGGTGTCGTAGGGGAAATAAAGCAAGGAAAACACATGAGGGAAACCAATTATTTGAGTTCAATAAAAAGAGAATTTCAATTTTCAGAGATTTATAAGCTCATGGAGAAAAGCAGTAAAGTACTGAATGTTTTTAGGAACGACAAATAAACCAGTATGTCTAGGGCATTGAGCTCTTTAAGGAAAATAGTGTGAGGTAAAGAGAAAAAGGTAAAAAAATCTGATTATGTTGGGTCTTGAATACTAAGCTTAAAGAACTCAGACTTTGCTAGTCTAACTACCTTAAATCTCTATTAAACAGAGAACTTTTGAAAATATTAAAGTATTAAAACAATATTATTATTTATCAATAAATAATAAATAAAAGTATTAAAACAATAAGCTTATCACGTGACTTTTTCCTTTTCTTGTTTTTTATACTTTGGCCATTTCCTTTTTAGTATTAGCAAATCCATTAAAGCAATCTTTTAAAGCTGTGAGTCTAAAATTGAATGTTGGGGGAAAAGTACCTCAAAATTATGATTTATTATCACTTAATGTTTGATTTGTATATCTACATATCTGGGGTCATTTTTTAAATGAAAAGGGTTTTCAAGTGTAAAAAAGTTTAAGAAGCTCTGCAATTGAGGATACTGGAAGGTGGATGGAAATTCTAATTAGTCAATTTTC
Source organism: Antechinus flavipes (assembly GCF_016432865.1). Lineage (NCBI taxonomy): Eukaryota > Metazoa > Chordata > Mammalia > Dasyuromorphia > Dasyuridae > Antechinus > Antechinus flavipes. Next base: position 50,441,902 of record NC_067400.1, read on the forward strand.
TTTGTTACCAGAAAACACAGAAGGGAAATCTGAAATTCATGTAAGAGTGAAGCCTGAGGATCATTTAAGGATTTCAATTTTTCACAACTGCAAAGAATAACGTGAAGCAAAGCTAAAACTGAAAAGTTATGCTAAGACTGTATTTCATTAACCAGCCTTGCTCTCTCTTCATCAGGATTCTAGCCAACCTCTGCAACCAATCAGTGATGATGTGGTCCTGAGCAAGTCAGTTTTTAGGTTTTTTTTTTATTTTCTTTCTAAAGAAGATTATACTAGTTGTAAGGGAAGTATTTTGTAAACTGTAAATTAAGTCCTCCTCTGGTCTCTTTTTAAGGCATTTATACCATCTTGGGTCCTCGAATGCTTATAAACACAAGCTTTGCTAAGTTTTAGCAAACTTAAAAGGCTTTACATAATGACAAAGAAGGTTGTATGGTTTTTCATCAGAAGACCAGTCCAGAGAAGTCAGAGAAAGTTTGAGAGTAACAATGGATGGATGAACTTTCTTCAACCACCTCAGTTTACTAAGACTATTTACTAAGGCATGGAGGGACTAAGATCCAGAAACAACCAGGGAAATCCCAAATCTATTAAGTACTGAATCATATAAGTTGCAGTCCTTTCCTTTTTAAAGTTTTAGATGTGTCCAAATTCTAACACTCTTCTAACTCTTCAGAAAAATTATTTATTCAGGAAAAAAAAAAAAAAAAATATATATATATATATATATATATATCTTTTTAAATAAGAGGCAATGTGATTAGAAAGTTGGGCTTGGAGTCAAGAAGGCATGGGACTAAGTATCACCCCAGGAATATACTTATGAGAAGGCTTTGGATAAGATATACATCCTTCTCACTTTCCTTGGGCAACTCATAAAGACCTTAAGTTGAAAAACAAGAGCTGAAACAATTTTTACAAGCCTTAGTTCTGAGCTATCTAATCAAAATCTACTATAATTGCTGAATGACAACTACACATTCAAACTTACCTTTAGCAGCATTAACTACACCACCTCTCACAAATGTTTTCACTTTATTACCATCACTGCCTTCAAAAGCAGCAAGGAACTCTTCATAAATCTCAGCAGCTGCCTTCTCATCTTCCTAAATAAGCAAATTGAACAATTTAGTGTATAACTAATAGTCTAATGTGTGACTTTCCTACTGTAAATACTATTAAGTCATCCAGGAACACATTAGCAGCTGAAATCTTCCATTCCCCAACCAAGCAAAATGATGATTTCTACATCAACATCTAATCAGTTACAGAAATTACTAACCAAGCAAATCTCATCTTTTGGAATAAAACCATGCTTTTAATGACCAATGTAAACTGTTTTCCATGCTGAATTACACCGATTTTTAGGTATGCCCCCACTGCAGAGCTGGACCTCACCATTCTTAGATGTATCATGGCCACAGCAGATATTAGGTGAAAAAAGGGAACACAAATTACCTTCTTTTTCAGTTCTTCTTGCTCTTTCTTGCTCAAAGTCCTTTTAGCTGCACTCATCTTCCCAATGCTAAAAGCTTTGAGCTTATTTTCCAGAAGTGGCTATTCAAAGAAAAACAAGCTTAAATGTTTACACAAACAATTCTTAAAATACCACTTTTCAGAACTGATATCTAGGTCCCCCCAAAAAACTCCAAGCAAGCAAGGCCTCTCTGACCCACACAGTGAAACTTTGTATTTTCTTGAAATTGTAACTTCTAAAGAAGGAAATAAAAATATGTAGTTGGGTGGGGGTTATTTTTATTTTTGCATGATAATTTTTGATATAGGACCAGACACAAGGTGATAGCTTACACTTCATTAAAAGTGACTTCAAAATTATTCTGAAAGAGCATTGAGATCATACTGATATATCAGTTTGAGAGGTCAACCATAAATAAAGTTGTTTCTTGGACACGTGTTTTATAAATTAGATCAGGAAGAAAAGGAGACAACGGTTCTTCTTTGTTTCCTTAAGTGTAAGGAATAGCCCCTAAACTATCTAAATAGGTAAAAATTTGTAATTATATATTATTTCAAAATTGTTATCCTTAACATCTCACCAGAAATTAAAATCGAAAAGCTCCAGTAACAAGTTAATATAAGCACAAAATTACTCTTCCTACCACAGGATTCGCTAATGAAAACTAGAACCAACATTTTTAAATGAAACAAGACTGCAATAATATAAGTTGAAATTTAATTTGAACAAGAATTTCAAGGGAAAAATCAATTCTAAAACACAGAGCAAATATTATGTTCCTAATTTATTTTTTCTAACTCACCCTTGACAGATTTTGATGGGGAGAATCACAAAGGTTCTCACGGGTACTTTCTGTCCTATAATTGTGCTTCCTTGGGCTCTTAGGTCGTGTTCGACTTGGCATATCTGTATCTGAAGGTCCAGCTGCATCCATCTTCAGGGGGAAAAAAAAACAAAAAGCTAAAGAAACCACACATAAAGATTATATAGTCCTAGGTCCTGGCAAGATATTTTCCCTAAAAAATTAGAAATGAAAAAATATAAATCAGAAGGTCCTATTAGAGTAAAAGTTGCTAATATGAGTTAAGACTGTATTACCATTCCTTTCTTTTTATATCAATCTTAAAATTGGATAGGTTTTATAACCTATATACTGTAAAAAAGCAAACCCTTCTATGCAAAATAAAAGTCATAAGCTCAAAATGTGAAAAAACAGCATTTTGTGGACTAGAATTGATTTCCCAACATTCATGTTTATTTAATATTTATTTCATGACACCTTCCTTAATTTTACTTAATGTCTACAACTTTTGTAGATTGCACATGTGAATGAATCAATTGCCACCCCTAATGCAGATCAACATCTGCTTAGTGACTTAGACCTTTAGAGAAGTGCACAGAGAATTGAGAGTTTAAGACTCGCACAGGAAACATAATCAGTGGGAATTTGAGGATTATGGACCCAGGTTTCCTGACTCTGAGTTAGGTCTCTATCAAGCCATCTTTTTTTTGTTTTGTTTTGAAATGGCTACTTTTAATGACTTTTGGATGAGTAAATCTATATAAAAGTTTAGTTTATATATATATATATATTACTTGTCTTAATGCTAAATTATGAAAATTAATACAGTCACAATATTCAAAACCATCCTTAAAAGCTATATAGCAAAAATCAGTTAGTACAGTGGAAATAACACTGGATTTAGAAGATCTGGGGTCAAATCTTGGCTTTGTCACTTATTACCCAGGTGACCTAAGATACTACTCTCTGGTTTTCAGCTTTCCCAGATGTATAAAATAAGGAGCTTGTATTATGATTATCTCAAAGATACCTTCCATGAACCACACAAGCTACAAATTTTTTCAGGTGAAAATTTAAGGTTGATTCATTCCATTCATTCAAAAATATTTAGAATATCAGGCATCAACAATAATCAACAAACTCCCAACTTAAGAATGTTAACTCCACCTGATATCCTTAAGTATAAAATTTAAAATGAGAGCAATTAATGGCAATTCAAGCAGACTTTCATTACTACTTATGGCATCCCAAATTCCTGATAGCTTTTATTTCTTTCTCACTGTATTTTCAGGAAACCCTTCCATATAGACAAATTGGCCAGACATCTACTTTGTCCCTCTTCATTATTTGGATGATCTTCTTCCCCAGGCATGGATGTCACTTGAAACATTTTATCAATGTTAGGGATCAAAACCCAGAAGGTATACTCATCAAATCTATGAAAGGCAAAACTTGATAAGGATCATGAATGGACTAGAGAACAGAATCAAGATTCAAAAAGATGCAAGATACCTGGAAAGATGAACCAAAACCAACAAGATGAAATGTATACAAGGTAAATATAACATCTTGATGTTCTATTTTTAAAATAAAAAGTGATCAGCTGAATAAAAGTTGTGAGAGGCCTGAAATTGACAGTGAAAAAGGTGGAGTTAGTGGAATCTTGGGCTATACCCTATTTTGACATTTTAATAGTCCTGTGATATTTCCCTGACAAAGATCATACAGATATCAATTCACTACACTTTCTAAGCTTTGTCTATCTTCCTAAAATTCCTGCAGTGCACTGGATGCCTTCTTCTTTCTTATTTCAGGAATATCAAAATGAGGCAGAATAGTATACTGACAAAAGAGGCTCTCTTGGAATCAGCAGAGAATTGAATTCAAATACTCCCTCTTATACTACTATTTGTATGACCACAGGCAAATCATGTAATTTCCCTGTGTCTCAGATTCCTCCTCTGCAAGATGTAGGATTACCTACATGTGTCACCTGCCTCTGAGAAGTGTGGTAAAGATCAAACAAGATAAGATATGAAGAACACTTTGCAAACCTTGACAATGATCTTCTGGATAACCTCTCCTCTCTAGGACTTGGTGGTGTAACTGGCTCATCCTCAAACCTTTCTGACCACTGTGCAGCACCTCTACAGAACCTAGGTTCTGGCTTTAATTTTGGGGTCTCTGAAGGCTCTGTCCTAGGCTCTTTCTCTTGGGAAGTGATCAGATGCTACTGCTTTCTGTATCACCTATGCACCAAGGAATATTTAGATCTATATAGCCAGTCCTAGGATCTCTCTTTCCTGAACTTCCCTCTTTCTGTCAGGACATACCACCATCCTTCCAGGTGCACAGCTCTGAAACTATGGGGTCACTCAGGAATTCTCACTCACTGGCAAACCTTTTTTAATCTCCACAAAATGTGGTATATCCATCCCCTTGTCCAGACCCACACAGCTACTACTATTTTAGGGCTGCATACCCTCTCACGCCTGGAATCTACTGACTTTGGGAAGGCTTTCCTGCCTCAAGGTGGTACCTTCCACAAAGTGATCAGAAGAAGTTTCCTTAAAACAGAGCTGACCATATCATTACCCTTGCTCAGTAAAACTAATGGCTGCCTATTGCTTCAGAATCATATATAAACTCAGTTGGGCATGCAAAGCCTTTTACAACTTCTCTGGCTCTAATCCATCTTTCTAGCCCAATTATTCACTCTTTCCCTTTACCTTCGTTACATTATCTCACTTCTTACCTACACAAATTCTTATTTAGAAAATTGAGTTTCAGAAGTTAACTAACTTATCTCTCTGATCACAAAGCCAACGCACAGTACCTATAACATACCACCTCATAAGGGAAAAGTAGGACCTTAGAAGTTACAGACTGTAAGGATCAGGGGAGGAGTCTCGCATAGCATAAGAGGAGGTCCAGAGGCCTTGAAGCCTGAGGCACCCAGACGTAATTTCTGTAGCCAGCAGACAATGCCTCTTGAGTGGGAACTCTGGTCATACTGAGAACACATCATCAACAGGAGACGTCTCTTTCCCTTATTGGCTGTGCGTGTGACCTCACAGACCCTATATAAGCAGTGGGGACCAGGAAGTAGGTGGAGTTCAACGGGAGTTCAACAGGAGTCAGCAGGAGGTCAGGATGTGAATGAATAAAGACCTGAGTTTGCAAGCAGCTGTGTCGTTGGGTGCTCTGTTGGGCCTCACAGAGGAGATGGCCAGAGATCTCTGAAGACCTCTGATTGGGGTAAGATTGGTAAAGAACGACTGTACGAGACAGTGGCCAGAGATTTTCTGAAGGCCTGGAAACTAAGCAAGACTAATAACGAGTAATCTCTGAGTGGAAGGTTACAAGAGACAAGTATATTTTGCCTTTACATAAAGGAAAATCTTTCTAATGATAGCTATTTAACCATGGAATAAAGTGTTTTGCCATACAAATAGATGAAGTTTCTGAAGGTCCCTGGAAGTTTTCAAAGCAGGTGTTGGATTACTGTCAAGGATTGCTGTCAGATGAACCTCAGCATTACCGGAGAGATTGTGGACTATATTCTTTCATGTTCCTTTAAACTCTGATTCTAATATAACAGATTTGAAAAAGAATTCTTTGCACTTTGGCTCTGAACCTGAAGAATGTAAACTCCTTGGGGGCAGGGACTGGCTATATAATGAGATGTGAAGATTCACACTGTAATTTCTACAACACCCAATTAATGGAGAATCAGGGGAAGGGCTTATACTTCAGGACATATAAAATGCTGTCTTTGTGGTTCCAAAAGCATATCTACTAACCTAGGCACAAATTCTTGAAATATACAATAAATCTTTCCTGAAATCATCCTGAATGAATCAGTCAGTGGAATTCTTAATAAGATGTCTTTTATTTTGTTTCTTATAAGGAAAAAGAGCAAACTAGGTGGCACAATGGAGAAAGCAACAGGCCTAGAGTCAGGAAAATTTGAATTATTCTGAGCAAGTCACTTAATCCTCTTTGCCTCAGTTTCCTCATTTGTTTAAAAAAAAAAAAAAAAGCTGGAGAAGAAAATGACAAATCACTCCAGTATGTTTTTGCCGAGAAAATCCCAAATAGGGTCACAACTGAAACAAGCCATAACAAAATATAATGAAAAATGCTATTCTACCTCCTTGAGGGAGTCTAAATGGAGATGGAAGGATATGTTACTTTATTTTTGGAGGGGTTTTTTGGTCTGTTTTATTTTGCAACATGGCCAATATGGAAATGTTTTGTATGAGTGCATTGTGTATCATCTATATCAAATTGCTTGTTTTCTCAAAAAGAAGAAATTTCTCAAAAAAGAATTAGGAACTCAAAGCTTTAGAAAAACAAATACTAAAACTTTATTTTAGAGGTAATTGAGGGAAAAAAAAATGAGAAGAATAAAAAAAATTCTGAAAAATGGTCATTTAGCTTCACTGAACTGCCAAGAGTCCACAATAGGGAAAAAAAAAAAAGGTTTAAGAATTCCTTCAGAAAGTTATAGCATTTAATATAGAGGAATTTCAATTTAAGATTTTAAGGTGGCTTTTATAAAAACTTTCTCCTAAATAATAATAAAATAAAAATAAGGCTACTAAAATTACAAAAATCATATGAAACAGAATTAACAACAATATGCAACCAAAATTTTAATGTAACACCCACAAATGTTATAGAAATGAGGAAAGGAAGAGTTGTTTCTCAATTACTCCATTCTTATCTTTTACACTTACATGTGCATCTGAAGAGCCAGATGAATGTACTGTGTCTGATGATCTGGCCTGTGAAAATAAGAAAAATAAAAATCTATTTGAAAACAGAAAAAAGGCTTTGTACTCTAAACAAGACAAGCCATTTCTTTTGGGAGAATTTACCCTTCAAACCTTGTTGGCATGTCTTTTCAAGAACTAAATAAAGGCAGAGCCCAACATACAAATATGTAAACTGTAGAAACATTAATATTGCTACCTCCCCAATTCAAACAGAAATTATATCCTAATTACCTACAAGAATACTATACTAGATACTGAGGATACCAAAAAGAAAATTAAGTGCCTGACAATTTAGCAACTTAGCTGATATATGCAAACAAATAATATAAAATATATTATTAGAATGAGCAAAGTGTAAATCTCAACAGAAATGAGATTAGAGGGAGGAATCTCCTTTATTTGGGCAAGACAAGAAAAGCTGTGCCTGAATTGTGTTTTGAAGGAAGAAAAGAATTTCAAAAGAGATGAGGGATGAAATGAACAAATGTATGAAATTCTAAAAGACAGTGTGATAAGATGGGGGAAGAGCTCAGATAAGGGAAGCAGCATAAAACAAGGGTTGGGAAAGGTTAGGATGGGATCAGCTAATAGAGGACCCTGAAAGTTAGACTAAGGCATTTGTATTTTATTCCAATTAATACATAGCAACTGAAAGTTATAAAGTAGCAAGGTAAGAGTTATAACATGATCAAACATGTACATTAATATTACTATGGCAGTAGTGTGTGAAAAGACCAATGAGAGAAAATATTATTATTATTTTTGGCTGAGACAATTGGAGTTAAGTGACTTGCCCAGGGTCATATAGCTAGGAAGTGTTAAGTGTCTGAGACCAGATTTGAACTCAGATCCTCCTGATTTCAGGGCTGGTGCTCTACCCACTGAGCCACCTAGCTGTCCCGAAAAGATTATTTTTTAATTACTACAAAAGGCCACAATATTCTTATCAGTGCTAAATTCACTTAACACAGAAAGTAAAAATCTCAATGAAGAATGATATAAGCACTTTTCCCTTTCTGATATCTATAAGAGCAAAAATTAAACAATCCTAAATGAATAGTTGTGTCAGGATTCTATTATTATTATTTGCTGATCATTATGGCAATCTCAGAACAGAAACTCAGACTGTGAGAACCCAAAGAATAGATCCTTCCTTGCCACCCAAGTTTCTGTTCATACACCTACAAAATAAGGAGTACAATCTTCATTCTTTCAGGGTAAGGCTCTCTCCTTTCCCCCCCTTTTCCTTTTATCTCTAACCCTGAGGCTCCAGCACGGCTCCAGCCTCAGGTTCTATATCTGAACTGCGAGCTCTTCTAATTGGACCTGCAAAGGCCTTTCTAGTTCTAAAAATCTATGAACTATTGACTAATAACTTTAATTAGAATTTCAAATTCCATCCAAAGAATTTATTGTCTCTACTCAGGTTATTAATATTGACTGTGGTACTAAAAATTCAATGCTCTTATTTGGAAGATGGCCAGCATTTTACACTAATAAGCAAGAGAAGGGTTTAAAATGAAGGCTTTATGTTGCAAATGAGGGAACCATGGCAAAAAGGAATTAAGTGATTTGTCCAAAATCAAATGGCAAATAGAAGGGTTTTCATATGAATTCAGTTCTTTTGACTTCAAAATGTAAGTTTTCCTATTAAACTTGTCAATAATATAGAATAGAGGAATCAATTTAACTGGTAACAAAAGGGTATTTAAATAGTCTCTTGGAACAAAAATATCTTATAATTTCATCACTGCAGACTCCTCTAGTTAAAGGAAAAATAGATTCAGGGTAGAAATCATCAGAGGCCATCTGATCTAAAAAGTGAGTGTGTGTGAGCATGCACGCATGCACAACACATCTCATTCAATTAGCTTCTGCTTGAAAAGTCTTTTCTTCTTCTAAACTTTCTCCATCCAAGCATTTTTGCAAACTGCAGTCAAATCTACTTCGCCAATATTTTTTCAAATCCCATATTACTGTCCTTACCTTAATTCAGGTCTCTGTCATTACAACTATTTTAAGTTTAAAAATAATCTACTTGTCTCTAATCTCCCCATTCTGAATTACAATTCACACAGCTGCTCACTTAACTCTTCTAAAATACTGGTTTTTAACACATTATGCCCCTACTTGAAAATTTTCAGCAACTACCAAATGCCTTTCATGTAAAGAAAGTACAAACTTCTTAATTTAGAATTTAAATTATATCTTCATTTTCACTAATGTCTAAATTGAAATTTAACATTTCCTTCAATAATAAAGTTAGGCAACAAATATTATTAAGAGTTTCCAGGTTTCCAGGAGATCACTATACATGGCAATGGCAAGATTATATGATGATCAATTACGATGGGCATGCCTCTTTTCAACAATGAGGTGATTTAGGCTAGTTCTAATGGTTTTGTGATGAAGAGAGCCAGAGAGAGAGAGAGAGAGAGAGAAAAAGAGAGAGAGACCAACCGACCATGGAGACTGAATATGGATCACAACACATTTTCATTCTTTTTGCTGGTTGTTTGCTTGCATTTTCTTTCTCATTTTTTTTTCCCTTTTTGATCTGATTATTCTTGTGCAGTATGATTAAGTGTGGAACTATGTATAGAAGAATTGTACATGTTTAACAAATATTGAGTTACTTGCAGTCTAGGGGAAGGGGTAGAAGAAAGGGAGGGAAAAAAATTAGAACACAAGGTTTTGTAAGACAAATGTTGAAAACTGCATGTTTTGAAAATAAAAAGTGTTAATAAACTGGGAAAACATTTGTACAGTCAAAGGTTCTGATAAAGGCCTCATTTCCAAAATATAGAGAGAACTGACTCTAATTTATAAGAAATCAAGCCATTCTCCAATTGATAAATGGTCAAAGGATACAAACAGACAAGAATTTACTATTTCTAGCCATATGAAAAGATGCTCCAAAGTCATTATTAATCAGAGAAATGCAAATTAAGACAACTCTGAGATATCACTACATACCTGTCAGATTAGCTAGAATGACAGGGAAAGATAATGCAGAATGTTGGAGGGGATGTGGGAAAACTGGGACACTGATACATTGTTGATGGAATCGTGAACACATCCAACCATTCTGGAGAGCGATTTGGAACTATGCTCACAAAGTTATAAAACCGTGCATACCCTTTGATCCAGCAGCATTACTACTGGGCTTATATCCCAAAGAGATCTTAAAGAAGGGAAACTGTATTTGCAAGAATGTTTGTGGCAGCCCTCTTTGTAGTGACCAGAAATGGAAACTGAGTGGATGCCCCTCAACTGGAGAATGGATGAATAAATTGTAGTATATGAATGTTATGGAATATTATTGTTCTGTAAGAAATGACCAGCAGGAAGGCCTGGAGAGACTTACATGAACTGATGTTGAATGAAATGAGCAGGACTAGGAGATCATTATATACTTCAACAACAATACTATATAATGATCAATTCTGATGGACATGACCCTCTTCAACAATGAGATGAAACAAATCAGTTCCAATAGAACAGTAATGAATTGAACCAGCTATACCCAGCAAAAGAACTCAGGGAAATGAGTGTGAACCACTACATAGAATTTCCAATCCCTCTATTTTTGCCTGCCTGCATTTTTTATTTCCTTCACAGGTTAATTGTACCCTATTTCAAAGTCCAATTCTTCTTGTGCAGCAAAATAACTGTATGATCATGTATACATACACTGTATTTAACATATACTTTAATATATTTAACATGCATTGGTCTACCTGCCATCTGGGGGACTTGGTGGGGAGGAGGGGAAAAATTGGAACAAAAAGTTTTGTAACTGTCAATGCTGAAAAATTACCCATGGATATATCTTGTAAATAAAGCTATAATTAAAAAAAGAAAAAAGCTTTAATTTTTTTTAAAAAAGAGTCTATTATTAGTTTTATCAGACTGTCAAAGGGGTCCAGAACCCAAAAAGAATTGCTCTAAGCCTGCAGAGTTGGGATCCTTTTTCCCATTCTCATTCATACACTTCTTCCTCCCCCTCCTATTTCAATGCCACTTTGCTCCTATGGAACTCCACGTACCTGAAACGATTTTTCCGATAATATCATTATTAAATATTAAAATTCTTCATTTTGGGCTAGCCATGCTAGATCTAAAATTCTATTACAAAGCGGCAATCATAAAAACTAGGTGTTACTGGTTAAGAAATATGGTGATGGGTCAGTGGAATAGGTTAGATACACAAGACATACTAATAGTCAATGATTCTAGTAATCTACTGTTTAATAAACCCAAGATTCCAGCTTTTGGAATAAGAACTCACTATTTGACAAAAACTGCAGGGAGAACTGGAAAATAGGGTGACAGAAACTTAGACACTGACTAACATCTCATACCCTACATATACCAAGAGAAAGTCAAAATGGGTATATCTGATAACAAAAAATTATTTATTACAATTGGATATTTGAATAGAAAAATTAAAATGTTTATTTAATCTCAGTGATTTGAAAACAGTATATTTGTGTTGGCTAGCAGAAAGTATATTGTGGAGAATCCTATCAAAAATTCTTCTCCTTCCTTCAAAACCAACTCAGGAGTAGCAACCTCCACAAAGATGATTTTTCCAAATGGAAATTCTCATTAAAGCTTCAGAACTTTTCTCGGTCTGTCTTTTGTATGCACTCTATATACTTAAAGGTTTCTTAACTTCATACACATGGTTATTCCCTTGACCAATGAAGACTGCAAGCCTTTGTGACATATTTCAGAATTACTAGACCCCCCCCCCAAATCCAATGTTGTGCAGCCAACCTGGTGATGAGGCTTACCACACTTAGCTGAATTGTTAATTATTTTATAATTAAGTGGTATAAGTAGATAGATCATATTGGGCCTGGAGTCAAGAGAATCCCAGACTCTTGCTAGCTGTATGAACCTGAGTAAGTCATTTAAGTTCTGTTTGCCTAATGCTTCTTTAACTGCAAAAGGGGAGATAATTATGGCATCCAGCCCACATGCTGGGAGGAACAAATGATATAGTATTTGTAAAGATAGCATGTAAATATTTTCTTCCTTTCTGAAATTTAATAAATGTTTGAGGAAATCAACCAAGTATCCACCCCAAACACCAAAAAGAATGTTGAAGAATTCATTTCTTTTCATCAGTTTCCTTCAATGAACTTCAATGAACAAGCTCCTCCTAATTGTGTATTTGTCCCTGGTATTTTCGACAACTTCCCTCTCTGCTTAACAACCAAGATTAAAAAGCTGGCATATAGTGAGAAAATGTAACTAAATTAAATTAAAATGTAGCTAAAATTAACCTATGAACTGTTACCTTGAAAAATCAAGCACTAAAACACACATTCTCAGATGTCACTGACTTTACTAATTGTAGTCTAAAATAAAATGCCAATAAAGAGAAATGAGTAAGAATTTTTAGTAATAGGGACAGCTAAGTGGCACAGTGGATAGAGCACCAGCCCTGAAGTCAGGAAGACCTGAGTTCAAATCAAGTCTCAGATTTGAGTACCTTGTGTAACTGGAGAAGCAGTAGGCCATATCAGCTCATCCCAACTTTACTCCCTAACCCTGTTGAGTTCCACAAAGTCTTTTGATAACAATAGTTACATTTTTAATCCTCCCCCATATACACTAATAGCCCCACTTTATATCATAGTTCTTTGTTTCAGAGTTATTTTTAGAAGTATCAGAATAAGTTCTAGTCAAGTAGTAATAAATAATTATTAAATGCCTACTATGTGCATTTAACACTTCCTGGTTATGTGACCCTGGGCAAGTCACTTAACCCCAATTACCTCAGGGGGAAAAAAAAAAAAAAAAAACAGAGGAAAACGAATAGTTCTTTAGGTCAGGTAGGCAAGAACCATGACTTTTCTCCTATAGGAAATGGATGGGGATTTAATTTCCATAGTTATGAAAATTGAATTAAGAGAAATACAGAGAAATACAATATTGAAACCCAAGAAATGTAAGTATATTCAAGGAAATAAAAGAATGTAATCACATATCTAACATATATAGGACTGCATGCCATCTAGGGGAGGGGGTGGAGGAAGGGGAAAAATCGAAACAGAAGTGAGTGCAAGGGATAATGTTGTAAAAAATTACCCTGACATGGATTCTGTCAATAATTATTAAATTAAAAAAAAAAAAAAAGAATGTAATCAAAGTGACAAATCAGAATGAGAATTAGAGGAAAAGAACTACCTGTGGGGAGAAAGGAAGGGGAGGTGCACAGATATAATAATATGATCAGAGTGGGAGACTTAAACTCACAATGGAAGGATTAGACTGTTCTGAAAGAATAAATTCAGCCAATATGGGATCAGGGAAAGAACTGAACTACTTCCAAATAAAGTGACTGGCCAAGGGAGGAGTAATGATATATCAGGGGAGAAGATTCATACACACAGGAAAGAATTATGCACTCCTGTGACATCTGGTACTCAGCCAGTAGAATGTCAAGGGAGAGATTTGCATTTCAGTTATTAAAAAAAAAAAAAAAGTATTGATTGCATGAGATCCAATGCAATAGAATAGCCACACCTATATTGTGAAATTAAAGAATTTTAGCTTCAGCCCTTTCAAGTTCAATGGAGTTATTTCTCACATCTCTTACTGCAATGTTCAAATTATAGCCAAAGCCTTCGGTCACTTGTGCAACAGCACTTGAACAGATCCCCTTTTTCTTCTCTGACAATACCACCACTAGACTGTAGGCCTTCAAACTACCTCCTTAACTCAAACTCTAATGGCTTCCTATTCCCACCAGTGTCAAAAACAAAATGTTCTATTTGGCATTCAAAATCCTAACACAGCCCCCCTCCTCTTCAGCTTCTAGGGTCTCTTATACCTTAATCTTCAACACATACTCTTCTATCCAGTGACACTGGCTGTTCACAGACAAGACACTCCACCTCTCAGCTACAAGTATTTTTTCTGGCTGTCTCCCAATCCTGGAACACTGTTCCTCCTCCACTTCTGGCTTCCATTAAAAGTCTCAACTAAAATCTTCAGCAAAGCTTCTCCAGCTCCTCTTGATTCTAGTGCTTTCTCTGTTAATTATTTCCTATTTATCCTGTATATAACTGGATGTGTGTGTAGATAGATAAGATAGATAGTTGCATGTTATCTCCTCTACTGGATTATAAATTCTTTAAGGGTAGAGATTTCCCCCTCCCCCTTTTTAATCCCTAGTGCTTTAACACAATGTTTAGCATGTAATAGGCATTTAATAATTATTTATTACTACTTGACTAGAACTTATTCTGATACTTCTAAAAATAACTCTGAAACAAAGAACTATGATATAAAGTGGGGCCATTAGTGTATATGGGGGAGGATTAAAAATGTAACTATTGTTATCAAAAGACTTTGTGGAACTCAACAGGGTTAGGGAGTAAAGTTGGGATGAGCTGATATGGCCCACTGCTTCTCCAGTTACACAAGGTAGTCCAGAAATAGTGTTACAACCCACAACATTGTTGGAGGAAGAAAATAAAAAGAATTTTAAAATTCTAAAAAGGGAAAAAGAAAGTAGGGGACAAAGCAAGAATTTAATTTTTTGTCAAGAGGAAATGCAAGTTGGGTCTTGTCCATCTGTCCTAAAGCTCTTTGGAGTTTATACCTACTATTTGGGAATCACTTAGTCAAAGGGCATGCACAGGTTAGTGCCTGTTGGGGTACTGTTCCAAACTGTTTTCCAGAACTGACTGGACCAACTTACAGTTTCACCAAGAGTAAGCTAACGTACTTATCTATCTTCTCACAATCTTTCTACATTTGGCATTTTTCTTTCTTTTCATCTTTACTGATCTGAAGGAGGGGAAAATAGAATCTAAGAGTCTTAAATAATTTGAGAAGGGTTCGCTCTTTGTAAAGTGCATTTTAAATGTAGTTTTTAATTAATTTTTTTTTTCTTGCTCACCTATCTTTTAAGATTTTTAAAGCTGTTTATTTCCTTAAAATGAGGGTGGGGGGGGAAGGATGCAAATAACTTATAGAAGAATTCTGTTAGAATGATTTTGGTAAATTTAGATTGAAATTGTAATACTAATACAAACAGATTAACTACCCAATAAAATTAAGAGTTGGAACTAATAAAGTATAGTTCACAGTCACTCCTGCTTGGAAAAGCAAAGGATGATTTCACTGTTCACTAAAAGGAATAAGAAATATTCTAATAAATACCTGGTCATCTCATACTGAAATCTATTCATGACTAACATGAACATACAAATAAAAAACCACTATCCAGAGTATTTCATCATATTTACCAGCTTCTTTTCAGAATATCAACAAGTACAAAAATTCTGGGAAAATATTGCTAGGATATTCTAAACTAAATCAATACTTAAATCATTTTGTTGGGAAACAGGGATGTATAAAATGTACTGCGTGCGGTTCCAGACCAGCACAGCAGATAAAAAAAGTTTAAATAATTTCTAAGTCAAGAAGCAAAGTTGTATTATAGTTGCAACATTAATTAAAGTGAAGAATTAAAGGAAGACAGCAAAGAGCAGGGAGCAAACAAGTAAATTCCAAATAAGTATACTCATGCAAAAACAAATCAGTACATTGGCAGGATCTATAAAATTATTTCTCATTCAGTAGTTGTAGGCTTTCACCATGACTACTATTAATAAATGCCTATCATTTACTTATCATGCTTAATTAGTCAATATTATTGACTGACTTGTCCCCAACCTTTTAAACTCTACTCCAATCAAAAAATAAAAGTTTTCTCTTATAACAGGCTCACACAGTGACAATGTCTAAAAATGACCTTCCTATTCTGCACTTTTAATCCATCATTTTTCTGCCAAGAGGTTAGAAGTTGTCTTTCAAATGATATTGAAGCAATTCCCTAAGTTTTTTTTCCCCCCCTAAGTTCTACTTACTTTTCTCTGCAGCAGTTCATGCAAATCTTTCCAGGTTTCTCTGAACCTGTCCCTTTTGTCATTTCTTATAGCACCATAATATTTCTTTACATTAATATGCTATCAATAACTGAGTAATATCCATTGTTTCCAATGAAGACTTTTTAAAGAACTGGAAGCACAGAAAACACGAAACAAAATTCAAAGAAAATTAAACTGACTTTGACACAGGAAATAATTGGTTAATGATAATGGGAATCATTTCCCCACTATCCATGAAGTCATGCCAGTTAAAATCAATCTTAGATTATAAGAAAAAAGAGGATCTCTCCTCCCCCCCCCAAAAAAAACCCTAGGCTAATTTTTTTCTAACAAGATGTGGGTCCTGAAAAATTAGAAAGAAAGCAAATATCGATTTATTATCACTTCTCGGAAATTTAACAAAATGATTGCAAGAGAATTAAAAAATCATCTCATTTAGCAAATGGGAAGGCAGTATAGTCATATTTAAAGCAAAGGAGAAAATGAGCCATTAAAAAAAGTTAAAAATTGTCATAAGAACCAAATAAACCAGAACTAAATATTATTTACATAAAAAATAAAGACAAAAATATTGCTGCAAAGTGGACCAGATTAATTCTAACTTCATCAATGATATATTGATTAAAATATAATCAATGATTATAATAATATGATGATAATACTTAGAATGAATTTGGGAAGAGTAATTGGACCAGAACAAGTCCACAGAAGAAAACCTTGTAACAGTGAAATATCAATTCTCAAGATCTCAAGGGACTAGAAACCTAATATATGAGGAAAGAAAGTATTATTAACCCTCCATACCCAAAGAAAAGATGTCAACAACTCTGCACCATATGCCTGATTTCTCATCAGTACACTTCAATGCATCTGTGAATGAATAAAAAACCATGGTACAGTATTGTAAGTACCAAGAGTATTAAAGCTTGAAAGGAGTTCAAGTTGGTTCAAAGCTTCTCCTAAACTGAAATAATCTGTCATTTCATTAATGCAGGAGGCTTCTGTAACAGTGAAAATTACAAACTGCAAGACTTTCATCCTGTCTATCCTTAATTCATCAGGGGTGTAGAGGATGCTTAGAATCACATGGGTTTTTTTAGACTACCAGGATTCTGAACTAAGCTCTTCATCCAATGACAACACATTCTTCTAACAAAACTTAATTATATCAATTTTGACATTCTTGCTATAAACCAAAAGAAGGAAGCTGCAGCTAAATAAGAAAATGTAGTCTTTGGAAATTAAAAAAAAATATATGTCAGAAAGTTTGAAAGTACACCCAGAGGCAAGAAAAGAAGTTTCATATAATTAATGTTATTAATTAGCCTTTGTAAAAAATGCCACCATAAAAATAATTTCAATTTATATACCTGAGAACAAGGTAGAGAGAGTCTACCAAGAATGTGATTAAAACCTTCCAAATCAAATCAACATATAATGGGTTTTGGTGACTTAAATGACAAGGTAGAAAGAAATTGAGGGTAAGGAAGAAAATTATGGGAAAATATGATTCAAGAAGAAAAGCTACCTACCAATTCTTTTTTTTCTAAGCAAGTATTCCTTCTCTCAATTTTTTTTTTTGTTAAGAGTAAGTTATGCACTATCTTCCAACTGCCACCTCCACCCTGCACTAGAGAAAGACACCATTTGACACACACACATACACATAGGCATGCATGTAAAACCACATTATATATACTTCTAACAGTTCTTTCTCTGTGGGGCAATAGGGGCAATAGCATCTTCCTTCCTAAGTCCTTTGTAGTTGATTTGAGAATTTCTAATACTCAATAATTTAGTGATTTCTTTCTAGATGCTTGTGTCTTTTCTCCTTGACCTGGGAGCTTCAAAACAGTTCTAACGTTCCTATGAGTTTTCATCTTGGGATGCCTTTCAAGTGATGTTCAGTGGATTTTTCCATTTCTATTTTATCTTCTAGTTCTCAAACTTCAAGACAATTTTCCCTAATAAGTTCTTTCAGTGTAGTTTCTAGACTAATTTTTTTTTTTAATCACAACTAGTCCAAAGTTCATTTGAAAGCATTATTGTATTGGGGCTTTTTGTTTTCATTTGTTTATTCAGGTTTTTATTTTTCCAAATACATGGAAAGATTCATTTTTGTAAAACCTTGTGTTCTAGTTTTTTCTTCCTCCTTCCACTTCCCTAGATAGTAAGCAATCTGATATAGGTTAAATGTGCAATTCTTCTAAACATATTTCCATATTCATTATGCTGTGCAAGAAAAATCTGATGAGAAAAAAAAAAAAAGGTAAAAATACTATGCTTTGATCCACAGTCAGTCTCCACAGTTTCCATCACAGGTCTAATGGAATCAATTGTCTTATGTCATTTCTTTAAGGCATTATTTTAAATTACTTGTGGGGGAATCTTGTAGGAAGCAACAGGCGATTTCCTGCCTTTTTCCCAGAATCCTCTCCTAACTGTCCATATTTTTTTCATTCACCTACTTCCTCAATATATGTTCTAGGCAGCTAGGTGGCACAGTCAGTAGAGTGCTGAATTTGTAATCTGAAGATCTGAGTTTGAACACTGCTTCACATTTCCCATCTATGTCACAACTTTCCTGTGCTCCAGTTTTCTCTGAAATAATAGCATTTATCTTTCCTAGGACTGCAGGATTATTGTAAGGATCAAATGAGATAATATATGTAAAAAGTTTTGCAACCCTTAAAGTACTATCTATATAAATACTAACTATAGCTATTACTATAAGATACAATTAAAAATATGGGCAGCCAGGTGGCAGAGTTGATGAGTTCCACAAGCCTGAAATCAGGAAGGCTCACTTTCCAGAATTCAAATCTGACCTCAGATCCTTCCTAGCTGTGACCTAGGCAAGTCACTTCACCCTGTTTGTCTCTGTTTCCTCATGTAAAATAAGCCAAAGAAGAAAAAGGCAAATCTCTCCAGTATCTTTGCCAAATCCCCCCCACCCCCACAAAAAAACCCAAGGGATGTCAAAAAGAATAGGACATGACTGAAAATGACTGAACAACAAATGATTAGAAGTACATTGGGACATATTTGTGCTCAAAGTCTGTCTCACCAGAAAAGAAAAGAAGGTTACATACTTCTTTCTTGTAGTCCTATAAAATCTTTATTAGAATGTTTAATGGGTATTAAAGGTATTCTTCACAAAAACACATAAAACCAATAATGTCACGCTCAGGCAAACTAATTTCTACTGCAGACTACTCAAAGTCATACAAGTGATTGAAGAGTACAGAATACAGAACTTCAAATGAAGGGGCTCTTTCCTCGAATAAGACCCCCTATCCTCTATATGTCATGGCCACAATAGAATTCATGATTCTTGAGGGCATCTATAATCCTCTACCAATACTAAATAAGGCATAATAAAACAGAGTATATGTACCAAAAACATTTGTCAACATCATATAGAATGTTTCATCTAGAATTAAGAGAGAATAATTTCCTATAAAAGATTAAATCTTTTACAAATTCTTGTTTTGCAGACATTGTGTTGATTGCACCAAGATTTATTTGGGGCCTCTGCATTAAGACATGAGACCACTTGAAAGAGAACAGTCTATCTTACAGATTACCACAATGCTATACAAAAAAGAACCTCTTCAGCTCTCTCCTTATTCTATAGATGATCTTTGACACAAGCTACTCTGGATATTCTTATATCCCTTTTAAACTTAATCTTCCTCATTTTCTAACTTAAGGCCTATGTTCCCTTTGGCTCCCTTTCTATTTTCTTTCGGCTCACTCCCTACTCTGAAGCACATTTCTATTCTCCAACTTTTCCACAAATAATCTTTCCATCGTCATTCCTCTACAATGTCCTACAATTCTTTACTCCCATTATAATTTCATACAAAAAGTTGGTAACAGCTTTGTTCCTAGCCATCTCTAGGACCTAGCACTATAGTTGACTTAGTAAATACCTAGATTGATTGGTTGAATGTCACCTCTTGACCATTATTCCAACATAATCATACAACCACCTCTCTTTGGAGCTAGCTAGACAGACATCATTTTATACCCTCATGCCCATGCTCATCACCAACCTCTAATCCCACAGGAAGAGCTCCAATGTGACCTCTCTTCTCTATTTGATACTACTAATCACCTCCTCCTCTTCCAGAAAACTCACTCTTAGCTTTGTGCCACTATTTCTTGGTCCTTCTCTTCCCTATTTGACCACTCTGAATGAAGTTCCTTTGCATGCATATCATGTCCATCAACCAGGGATATAACAAAGCTGACTTTTAATACCCTCTTCTCAATTCCTATTTTACCTTCAGGTTCTAGGATACCAGGACAATTTTCCTTGATGATTTCTTGAAAGATGCTGCCCAAGCTCTTTTTTTTTCACCATGACTTCCAGTTAGTCCAATAATTTTTAGATTCTCTTTCCTGAATCTATTTTCCAGGCCAACTGTTTTTCCAATGAGGTGTTTACATATTCTTCTATTTTTAATTTTTTTTAATTTTATATGCTCGATTCTTGATGTCTCATTGAATCATTCACTTCCATTTGTCCAATTCTAATTTTTAGTGAACTATTTTCTTCAATTAGCTTTTTTAACCTTCTTTTGCATTTGACCAACTTTACTTTTAGAGGAGTTGTTTTGTTCAGTGGATTTTTTTTTCTATTTCATAAATCCTATTTCTTAAGGAGTTGTTTTCTTTTTCCATTTTGCCTAATTTACTTTTTCTTCTGCATAATTTTTTCCATTTTGCCCAAGTAATTTTATGGAGTCGGATTTTTTTTTTTGCCAGCTAAGCTGTTTTTTCCTCCAAACTATCATAAGTCTTCCACATAGTTCTTATTTCTTCTCTCCATTTTTTTTCTCTCTCTCTTTTAAGATCTTTTTTTAGCTGGAGACTTGTTCATATTTCTTCCCTCTGAGCCTGCACCTGAAGGCATTTTGCCTTTGCTATCCATTTCTGGGTTTGCGATTTAATCTTCCCCGTTTCCATAGTAGCTTCCTATGATCAGAGCTCTTT
Source organism: Antechinus flavipes (assembly GCF_016432865.1). NCBI lineage: Eukaryota > Metazoa > Chordata > Mammalia > Dasyuromorphia > Dasyuridae > Antechinus > Antechinus flavipes. The sequence continues at coordinate 50,462,878 of NC_067400.1, forward strand.
TTTGCTTTTTTGCTCATTTTTAAAGGCTGAGGTCTGCTCCTACAATTGTTCTGAGCTTCCTCTGCAGTGCAACAGGAGCTTTTCACTGACTGTGCTGGGGCTACTTCCTCATTGCGCTGGGTGAGCCTAAGTCCAGTCTGTTACACTAGGGTTCACAATTTGCATTCTGTAGTTGCACTAATGGTCCCACAACAGTTTTGCTGATCCAATGGCCTTCTGAACCAAGACATCATATTCAACGTTGCTGTTTAAGAGCCTTTAGCCAAATTCTCCACTTTGGACTTTGAGCCTTCCTACCTTGAGTCTTGTACTCCTCTGGCCCAATCAAGACAGACCTTTCCTGAAATCCTTCCAAGATCTCTTAAGCTGATAAATTATTACATTCTGAATGTCTGTTGAGTTGTCACTCCAAAATCCATTCAGAGATTTGATCCAGTGTTGATGCTGAGGGAAGTTGTGGAAAGCTATGGCAATGTCCTATTTACTCTCTGCAATCTTGGCTCAACCCTCTATAACCTCCTCTTCTCTTCCTTTTTTAATGCCCTCATTTCAGTTCCCACAGACTCAATTATCATCTCTCTGAAAATGAATCCCATATTTTTATATCCAGTCTTTCTTCTAAGCTCCAGTTCCACATTACCAGTTGCTTATTGGACATTTCAATTCAGATGTTCCACACATACCTCAACCATAACATATTCAAAGCAAAACTTACTATGTGTCCTTAAGAATTTAACCTCTTCTAAATTTCCATATTATAGCCAAAGTTATCACCATTCTTTCTATTATCCAACTTTACAAATTTAGTAAGTCAACAAACATTTGTTAAACCCCTATTATATGCCAGGCAATGTGCTAAACACTAGATATACAAATTTTTAAAAGTCTAAAATGAGTACATTCTGGATGTTTGAGATTATCATCCTTGACATATTACTCCTCCCCTCCTCCAACTGTCCAAGCAATTAACTTCCTATTTTAACTTCTCTGGAATACAAAGCACCTCTCTTGACATTTTGGTCCCTTCCTACCTTTCCAGCCTGCTTTCACATTATTCCTTTCTTCATACACTCAATTTGTAATTCCAGATTACTCAATCCTGTACCTTTGCACTGGCTTTTCTAAAGCCTAAATTGCTCTTGCTTCTCAGGTTCACCCTCCTGAAATCCATGGTTTCCTTCATGACTTAGCCCAAGATATACAGCTTGACTTCTCAATGGGCAAGGAAGAGGCAGGAGAGAGGAAATTTAGAATGCTAATTTAAAAATAACTTTTTTAGTTAATTGGGAAATATTTAATGAAATAAACTTTTAAAAATGTTTTTAAAGGAAGCTCTGCTCAAATACCAACTTCTACATGAGACTTTTTCTGATCTACTTGCCCAGTTGCTAGTGTCTTTCTCCCAAGATTACTTTGTATCTATTTTGTATCTTTTATACATGCAGGCATAAATAAATTTATTAAATATTAAAATGTAAACTTATATAACTGACAATGTCTAATCACCATTCCAGGAGTCTGATTATGAAGCATGCTGCCCAGCTTTTGATGAAGAGATAATAAACCTGGGCAGACTGAGAAATCTATTTTTAGATTCAATGTGTGAAGCTACTTAACTATGTTTCTTTATGACAAGAGAGAACTTTTATTTTACTGTGGGTAGAAGGGTGCAGAGGTGTGATCAAAATACTAAGAAAGAAAAAAATCAATGAATGATTTAAAAAAGTAAAAAGAATAATACAAGAAATTTCAAAAGAGGCCATAAGACAAGGGTTAAGTTAAATTTATTGACACAAAAAAGGTATGCGTAGTGAAAAACTACATAAGTAGAGTCATATATAACTTTTTTTTTTGTATATTTAAAGTTCACCTTTGTTAACATTTATTAAATTTGCTTTTTTTTAAAGTATTATAAGCTCACTGTGGTCAGATATTTTCACTTTTGTCTTTATATCCTCCTCTGACACTTAATAAAAGTCTGTCAAAAGTTTTCAACTTCAATGATTTCTATCTCCTTTGTACTTCAGGTACTCAAAATATGAACCTTCCCCAAAATCTTATATTTTAAAATTCCCCTCTGACTAAAGACTTGTACTTTGACTTCTCTCATTCCTTCCCACTGAACTGACTCTTGGCTACCTTCCTGACCAGACTTTTGTCCACTCCTCTAGTTCCATGTTTTCATTTGCCTACCTTCCTCGCTAAATCAGATGGTTAGTCAGTCCCATATAGCTCTACAGAACTCCCCCAAATCCTGAATTACCTTTATCATCACCTGTTTCATAAAACTCAGTGATCCCTCTGTTTTTCAAGTATTTCTGGAAAAGGTAACAAAACTATATTGACTTAATCTACTATAAACTGAGCTTTCAAGTGGAACCTTTCTGGAGCTCAACCATCTTTTCACCTTTTGTTGATTACCTACAGTATTCATTGACTTTAGCAGCTCCTTCAAAACTTTCCCATTTTCTCCAGGCTTAAGACCAATTCCATCTCATGCCTTCTATCCTAGCAATGACATCTTCTCCTAAGACACATTCCCTAGACCTTCATTCCTGTTATAGTGTTGTCTGGAAGTCTGAACCTTGTGGACTCCTTCTTGGAATGTTTTCAAATGTACCTTTATTCTATACACTTTATTTATGCATATAATTATCCCCTCAAAATTTATTAAAATAAAGATCTACTTTTTTTTTTTATCTAAGTTCATGGATTCCCTGAAATCTATCCAAGAACCTCAAGTTAGATGCCTCTGGGAACCCAGTCATTGTCAAAACTAAGACTTGAAGTCAAATTCCTGGCCTCTGGCCCCTAGGCCACTTCTTTTTTAAAGTGTTGCTCCATACCTAGGTTCATGCTGTCTGACTTCTGCATCATCTTTTGGCATCTATTCAATTCCAAGTCCTGTTAATATTACTTCTATCATCTTTTATATCAATTTCTTTCTTTTAATTTCACCATTTGAATATATTATACCTCATTAAACTCACTTAGATTACTTCCAACAGTCTTCTAATGATTCTTCCCATCATCATCTCTCTTTACAAACTTTATACTTTTAGACTTTATACTCCTTTACACTTCTGTCATAATCATTTCCTTATGAAGAGAACTAACTAAATCACTCCTCTGCTCAAAAGCTTTCAATGGTTCCCTATTACCTACTGAAGGCATCTGAAATTTGAGTCCTTTTATAATCTGATGCCTAACTTTCAGCCTCACTTCACATTATTTCTTTCCTCTTATGCTACATACTGATCAAATTGAAAAACTCCTGACTTTTGTATAGTCAACATTTACCAATTTCCTTACCTTTCCTCACACTGTACCCCATGTTAAAAAAATGCCTTCCCACATTCACCTTCTGAAATCCTATCAATCCCTCAAGACCTACCTCAACAGTACTGATAAAAAATTGTTTCATTTCTTCCATTTTATAGAGGACATCCTTCTTAAACTTTTATTATATTCTACTCTGCCCTTGTGTTATATTATGTATGCATGCATGTTATGTATGTATATGAATAGATATGCATACATACATAAGCATTACATGTTTGTATTTGTCAAAACTCCCTTGCTACATTGTAAATTTATTAGGAAAACAGCCTTGTCTTAATTGGCTTAATATATTCCCCTGAGGATCCAATAATGCTTCTCAACACTAAGGGCAACTAAATGATTCAATTCAAAAATTTATTAAGGACCTGCTGAGCAAAGCATTGAATGCTTAGTTAAAACATTTCCCCAATGGAAGCTATAGTTGGCAAGTAATAGCAACAGTTTAATAAAGTACATGAACAAATGAATGCAACACTATTAATAAAGATAACAATTTGTGGCACTGATTTGTTTTCATGTGTCTTAATGCCACAAAGTGTATTTTTTTTTCCAAAATGGCTGCTCCTCTGGTGTGTTACCTTACATACACTATGCTCCCTGTCCCTCATTTGAGGTTTTCTATTACATGTTATAGAGAAGAGAAAGTCACTTTCTAGAAGAAGCAATAGGAACAAAGACCTGTATTCAGTCTAAGAATGACAAGACCAGTGAGGAGACATAATCCGGTCTTCAACAAAAGCTATATATCCTATCCCAGTGACTTTTCTGATACTGAAATGGAGAGAAAGCAACTTCAACCTGAAGTATCCTGGAGCTGTCTTACATGTATGTAGCCAAGAATGTCAATTATTATAGAGAATGTTGTGATTAAAAAGCCCTAAATTTAGTTGTTTCTCCTGAAAAATTCTGTTATCCATATCTTCAAGCATAAGGAAACATTGACAGCATTTAAGCAATTATTGTGTCAGACATTTCTTATACTTAAATGTACTACTGAATTTACAGTTAATACTAAACTAAACTCAAACTGAATCCTGACACTGCATGAAGAACCTGCTTTTCAAGGTTTTTTGTTTGTTTGTTTTTTTCTTTTTTTTTTTGGGGGGGGGGATTTTTGAAAAGGGAACATTAGGCATATTTCACTTCTTTATAAACTTTGTAAATTTGCAATTGCAAAACACTTAATATCTTGTGCCTATAGTGAATCTTTGTTTTCAAGAGATAGGAATAAAATATTTCCATTAATCTACAAAAACGAGTATCAATAGTACTTAGTATAGCTTCACTCAACTCTCAGGCACCTCCAGTGTCTCTTGTTCTTTCCCTTCTGATTTTTAGTAAGGATATGGAAAAAACAATCTTCTCCAATGATTCCAAAGAAGCATCCTGACCTCCTTAACCACATAAACACTTCAATTAAAGAAGCACATGAATAAATTAAAATACAAAACAAAAAATAATACATTAACATTTCTTTACCTTGATTTATCAGAATATGGAACCAAAGAAACCAAACAGCGAGTCACCATGTTCAAATGATTAATAAGCTGTTGAATTTTGCAAATTCAATTCTGAGGAAGATAATTAACACTCCAAACATTTATAACCTTCTAAACATTCATACTCAATACCATCAGTCAATAAGCACAATGCTACAGCTGGAAATAAAATATAAAACCCTCAAAGACCTTACATTCTATAAATTGTATGTGTATACAAAATAAACCCAGGTAATGGGGAAGGGTGTTATTCACAGTGAAGATGTTAACAGTGGGAGTGAAAGAATAAAAGCGACTCTATGAACAAGGTAACATTTAAGCTAATTTTTGAAGAAAACTAGTGATTCTAAGAGGTGGCAGTGAGGAAGAAGTGCACTTCAGCAAAGGAAGCAGCCTATTGCAAAAGCATGGCAACAGGAGATGGAGTATTGTTTATAAAAAACAGAACAGCAAGATCAAGTCAGCTGGACAGGACATAGAACATGAAGGAGAGTAATATATAAAAGCCAGAAAGGTATGTTGGGGGACCAGTTGTGATAGGCTTTTAGACACCATAGAGCAGTGGTCCTCAAAGTGTAGTCTAAAGAATTGTTGGGGTCTCTGAAACCCTTTCAGAGGGTCTACAAATTCAAAATTATTTTTATTTCTAATATAGTAAATAGCTATAAATATAAACCATGTGAACAAAAACTCTTTGAACAGATCCTCAATGGTTTTTTAACATTTTTGTGTTTTTTAATACTGAGTATTTTTATACTGAGAACAAAAGTTTGAGAACCATTGCCATAGAGTTTGTAAGTGACTATACACATAGTCAATTAGTGGCAGCTCCAAGGAGAGGGGAGATACCTGTTGCAAAGAGAATAATAGGAATCTACCACAATAGTTCAGGAAAGAAGTAATGAGAACTTTAACTACGGTGGTGACTATAAGGAAAAAATGGGGACAGATGCAGATTCTGAAATGATATGATTTAGAGATTGACTGGAAATATGGTGCAACACAAAGAGAGGAGCTGAGGATGACACCAACTTAAAAACAAACAACCTTGGAAATTGGAAAGATGATGACAGCCTTGAGAGAAGTATTGTTGTATAAATACTTCTGTATTTATGTCCAGAAGAGAAGTAGATGGATTTGGGGGGAAAGATAATAAGTTTGAGATGTTTATAGGACATAGGCATCAGATGACCTGGAACAGAATCTCTACAGAGAGCCTGTAGATGAATATGTAGATCTGGGCATGTTCAGCAAAGAGATGAGCCCAAAGCTGTGACTTCTGCTCAGATTCTGCTAAAAAGTAACAATAAGAAATAACCAAAAGCAGGTGTAGCCTGATGAAACACAAAAGAAAAACTCAGAGGAGGATCTGATGGCTCAGGCATATTATTCTAAATTTTCAGGAAAAGCTATTTGAGGGTATATCAACATAAAATCAGAGAATAGTAGAAGTGGAAAGAACGGTAGAGATTATCTATTTTCACACACAAGGAAATAGATGTTAACCAGCTATCCAAAGTGGCAGAGAATTATTTCAGTTCATATTGTTTCTCCATTTTCTACAAAAATGGTAAATGTAATCACCAAGTAATTTCTCCTAATTTCAACATCACACACAGCCACACAAGAAGTAGAGTGAAAGACTTTTAGCAGGGTTGAATGCTTTTGGAAATTACTACTTCCCCTTGGTATAGCAGGCAAAGTACAGATAGGGACCAGTTATGAATAGGGTTTAAGAGGGAATTTAAGCACTCACTTACGTGGATGGCAAAAGGCAAAAAAAAGGTCAGTCATTTCAGAGACCTTATTCCCTCCCTCCCCCCCATATAAGAACACACTTTATTATTTAATAGTAAAAGCAAAGGTTAAGAGGACATTGTAATAACTTTATTTAAAATTAAGTTCTAGCTGATACTTTGGAAAATATATGTTAGGTTTCAAAATAAACTAGATGAAAACTATTGGGATTCTGTAAAGAATAGGAATGTGGCTTAGGTGCCAGACACAGTCAAACCAAAAACTATTGTCTACATCAGGGTTTTTTAAAAACTTTTCCCACTTGCAGTCCCTTTTTGCCTGAAAAATTTTTACATGACCCTGGGTATATACATATATAAACTAGATATACACTGACAATAATGTCACAGGCCTCCCACTTTCAGTTACAAGACCCAAATGGTATCAAAGAACCACAATTTAAAAAGTAGGGGCCTACATCACAGAACCAATCTTTTCTTCTTTTAGAAGCAAAAAAGGTGCTGTCAATAATGAAGTAAAAATACTGCTCCCTTTGAATCTGAAGTCTGGGACTGACTCCTTCCTCAGCCGCTTATTTATTTGTGATCTAGGCTAAGTTGATGAATTTCTGGGACTCAGTCTTGCTTATCTGTAAATGAAGAGTTTGGACTAGATGATGTCCAAGGTCCCTTCCAGCCCTTTCTTCATCAATGATCTTTAACTGAGGCAATCTAAACGAAGAAGGACCAGCATTCAAAATCCTATTGTTATATGTCATGTACCAGACAGGGACTAAGAGATTTTTGTAAAGGGAAAACCAAACCCATTTATTTAACCGAATGGATTTTACTTTACAAAGTCAGGAAACCCTAGAAGACATTTCCAAGATAATACTGTTAAGACCTTAGTTAATTCTTAGGGAACTGAAGCAGGTTTAGAATCCTTAACAAATAATAATGAGATTTTTCTGAGGGTACTAAAATGCTTCACGGACAATTAATATCAAAGCGTCCAAGAGCACAACCTAGGTCAGGGTGCTGACTGGGGCTTTGGGACCACCCGATTCATTATGAAAAGTGAAGTCATATTGGTAAAGAACACGCAGCAGGCGCTTTAAAAGGGCCGGTTCTCTCCCTCCAAAGCGTGCACTCAAGGCCCCCCTAAAAGGAATGCGATTCCTGCCGGCCATTGGAGCCTGGGGAAAAGCCGGGGGCTGGGCTGGGGGTTCGAGGCCTCTCGACTCCTTCCCGCAGCGTGACCTTGGGCACCGAAGCTGCGGCCCCGACACCCCGACTCTAAGGAGGGGGGAAGGGTGAACAGAGAGCTCCAGGGGGATGGGGGTCAGAGGGTAGCCTTTCCAAGTTAATCCTCCGCAGGACACCCCGGGGAGGGGCTAACGGTTTCACTAATTGCCCCACGTGCGAAACCAGGTACAGCGTGACCCGAGGGCGGGCGGCCTGGGCAGGAGGCTGCCCGGTCAGCAGAATTGTCTCACACCAGCCCTTCGGGGCTTTCCACCACGCTCCGCGCTTCGGTGAGGCCGGGGCCCGGAGATTCCCGCGTATCCTGAGCGCTGACCTCGCCGCCCTCGGAGCTAGGCCTCCCGCCAAGAGGTGGAGGTGGCGCCGAAGGCGGGCAGGTGGCGCTTTACACCCTGGCCCAGCAGGCCGCGTTCCTCCACCCGGGCCTGCCCGTCCTCAATGCGGCCGACCCTCGGCGAGGGCCCCAGGACGGGCCGAGGAGGGAGCTCAGGCCTCGCAGCCTGCGCACCACAGCACAGCGGCGCCCCGCCCCCCACCTGGCCCGACCTACACTGCCCGCCCGAACCCCGGCGGCGGGCGCCTCTCGCCTTCGCCCTCCCCCGCTGCTCGGGGACCCTCCACCCGCCTTCAGCACACGAAGCCCCCATAGGAAATCACCTTTGAACTGGATTTCTGCGAGCCGCCTGGCGTTTTGTCCGCCATCTTGCGTCCTGCCCCTCCTCGGCGGCAGCAGCGGGAGCGAGTCGAGCGCCGACTGTGCGTGAGGATCGCCGTCGGAGGCCCGCCAGAGGCCTCTGCAGGAGAAAGAAATCGATAGCCGAGGAAGCGAGCGGACACAGCGCCCGGCGCTAGGTATCTCACTTTCCCCCTCCCCCCGCAGGCCGGAAAAGAGGAAGGCACTCAGACGTCACGTGGCGCTCGAGCCCGCCTTCCGGACGCCGATTGGCGCGCGCCTGGTATAGGGCGGGGCGAGGTGCGCGCGCCTCGCCTGGACTTGCGCAATAGGCCTGGGACACGTCCCTTTCCTTCTGCGCCCCCCTGCGGCGCTCCCTCTGTGTGGGTTCAGAAGGCACGCGATCCTGAACTGAAATCTTGAATAGCCTTCTCTAGACTTGGAAGATAAAGATCAGTAATGCGACTGCCGGTTTAGGAATCTGCCGGAAGAAACTTGGGGTATCTTGTCGCGCCCCTGCCCCTGCCACTTCCCGAGAAGCAGTTTGGTCCCGTAGTAATAGGCTGAAAGGCTCGGGAATGTCCGAGTTCAAATGCTATCCCCGATTGTTTAAAACCTACTTGACCTCTCTGAATCTCCGTTTCCCTATCTGCAGAATGGAGAGAGCCACATTCTTCACAGCTATCTTTGTGTCACTGATTTCTTTGGCGAAGACTTTCCTTCCTCTGAATAATATTTGGAAATGCATCCGGTAAAGTATGAAGGATTTCGAAGGAAGCCAATTATGTTGAAAGACATATATCTGAGTATTGGGAAGGGAAAACAAGCTGATAAACGGAAGGTCAAGAGCCCCTGCCTCGCTGGTTGTCGTGTTCTAAGGAGGCACTACTGCGATAAGCTTTGCATCCAGAAGAGTGATTCTGGAGTATATGCTGCTTTTTCCATCTCAGGGGCTGAGCCCCTTTCTCTCTGCCCCCTCCCTCGCCCCCCAGTCCCTGGAGACTTAATCTCCCTCCATTTCCAGCCGCCTTCGGGCTGGAGGTCCAGGAGATTCATTCTTTCCCCTTCGTGGTCCCCCTTCTCCTCCTCTCCATCCCCCCCATCCCCGCGATGACTTCCGGGGCTGCCCACATGGGAGTCTTTCTGGACTTCTCTCCCACCCCCCACCCCCCATCCTTGAGTACAGCTGGTCAATTTCACTTTTTTTTTTTTGGTCAGTTTCACTTTTCCGGATTTCTTAGTGCTGGGCGGAGTCCTCCTCTGCGCCTCTAGTATGGATGTGATCCTAAGCCCTTCCCTTTCCCCATACCCAGCCCATCAGACACAAAGGCTTCTTTTTGCTACCATCCTCTTCCCTTCCCCCCTCCCCCTCCCTTCACACCTTATATGACACACACATCAGTGACATTGGTCCCCGGGCTGTTCCACGATACAAACACTCTTGTCTTCTGACTCCTGGCATTTTCTTTGATGATTCCAGATCCTGGAAAGCTCTGTCCCTACTCCTGCATCCTGACTTCTTCAAGTCCCAGTTAAACTTTTACCCTGTACAGGTGGTTGTTTGTCCTTCCTTCTCTGAGAGGGCCATGATATCAGGGAGGTGATTTGAGGGAGGGAGGATTATGCAAGGTTACCTGCCTTTCTCCTCCAGAGCCATCTGGGTCCAGTGGCCAGATGTAGTTTAGGACAATTAGATATGGCCTCCACCTTCTACTGGAAGCCTTTCCCAATCCCTTTAAATTCTTCTGCCTTCCGTCTGCTATTTCGTCCTATGTACAGCTTTTGGTACATATTTGCTTGCTTGCTTGTGTGTGCCCTCCTCCCCCATTAGAACATGAGTTCCTTTAAGAAAAAGATTCTATTTTGTCTTTTTTTAGATTCCCCAGTCCTTAGCCCTGGACCTAAGACACAGGAAGTGTTTAATAAATGCTTACTGACTGATCTGAGAGCTCATTTAACTCTATAGTTTACAGACAGTAAAAACACACTGTCCCATTTCAGGTAAGTCACAACTTTCTTAGGTCTCATTTTCTTCCTCTGTAAAATCAGAATTTTAAACTAGGTAACCTCTGAGGACTTTCTAGTACTTTACTACCATTCTGCTTTCTTCACAATTTGGTGAAAAAGATATTGCTTTTTTATTACCCCCATTTTATAGATAAGGAAAATGACAAGTTAAAAGGCTTGTCCTAGATCATATGATCAAGTATTAATGTGGTCATCATTGTTGTTTTGAATTAGGGAAGGAAATATAAAGAAACAGAGAAATTGTAAATGGCTTGCTACTTTGTAGACAGATGTACATCTACAGCCCTGAGCCAGGACTCAGAAAACTTTCTGCATGGCCTCCTTTCTCATACCTTAAATCGAATGTAGTCATAGGATTCAGAGTTCAAAGAATAACCTCCAAGAAATCTTCTCTGATCCCTTCATTTTGCATATAAGGAAACTAGAAGCTTCAGACTTTAAAGGCACTTTCTCATAAGCTTCTAGGCCTGAAATCATGTAGGAGTCATTTTTTTAGTCTTTATCTCATACCCTGCCATTTCTTTTGTACCTTGAATTTGCTTTTTTTTTTCTTTTCATTCCAACTGTTAACTCCCAGATGAAATCTTATCTTCTCACTTGATCTGAATGTTTACAACATCCTCTTAGCTCAACTCAATGATGGATATTAATTTCTCCTTCCTGTATAACTGTATAATCCTGTATAACACTGATAAACGTCTTTCTACTGCTTTTATCATATCTGCCTACTCAGTGGCTCCCTATTACTTATCCTATTAAGTCCAAACAATTCTTTTGTTTGCAAGGCCTCCATGGTATGGAAGCCTACCTGTTCCTATCCCAGTTATCCAACCTTAATTTCCACCTTCATCTATGCAGTCAGTCTAGTATCAGAGGTTCATACTTATTTCAACTTTCATGTCTTGTCTGCCCTGATGCTACAATCTCTTTTGTCTCAATTCTTATCTACCTTAGTCATTGAATGGGCATTGTCCAAAAGAAATTGAGATCCAAGAAGTGCCTTCATTTCAAAAGGCCAAGGTCTTCCACTGCATCCTGCACCATCATGAATCATTTTGACTTTTGTCTTGCCACTGAACCCTACTGATTGGAGGAGTGAGGTTTTGTACAATTCTGCCTCGCTTATAATTTGCTCAAAAGTCAAATTATGAAATTATCAATCCTTTTGGAGAATCACACATATACATACATGCACACGCACACAGCCTAGATTGTACTACCAAAATGGCTAAGGCGTCCCCAGAATCAACCCCTATGGCCCAGAACACAGTTTGCTCAGTGTTTTATTCTCACCAAATTCCTACCCCAGGAGCCCCTTCTTTGTAGAGGAATCCTAGAGCAAGATGTTCACTTACTCACTGCCCCTGACTCTGAAGATCTTAGACAAAGAGGCTATGAGTAGACTGCACCAGGTGTGAGAGAGCAATCAAGGATGGAGTGAGAAGGATCCATGGTGTGGGTGATGATGGCACAGAACATGAGAGAGGGCACCATTAAGAAGAGCTCTCAACCCCTCCATTTGGGAGTCTGAAGGCAGAAGGAAGAGAAAGGTAGGACTGTACTGGTTATGGTAATGACTGACATAAAGACAGCGATTTGTAATTAAAAAGCCACACCATGTATTCTCTCTGGGATGTTCCACAAACCATATGAGTTATCTGGTACAAGTAATTTGATTTCAATTCAGCCAACATTTTATTGACTACTAAATGATAATCATATAGCACTTTCCGTTTTATAAAATGGAGATAATAACCCTTACGTTAAAGGGCAGCTAGATGACAGTGAGGAAAATCTGAGAACAAATCTGGCCTCAGACACTTAGCCAAGTCATTTGCCCCTGTTTGCCTCAGTTTCCTCATCAGTAAAATGGACTTATTTCTGTTGAAGAATAATCAATCATTCAGTAAGTATAAATGACTGATTTTTTTGTGGGTTTTTAGAGGAAAATAAGTTTAAAAGAGTAGGACCACAACACTTGAAAGGATGCCGATGAGGGAGAATGGAAGAAATTGAGAATGTAGAAAGCAAGCTTCTATTATTTGACAGTTTTTCTAAGGACCAACTCTGTTTACCTTCAACTATCAATGTTCATCTAGACTCTGGAGGCTTTTTTAAGTTCAGCAGTACATTGTTACATAATAAATACCTAAGCAGCTATTTGGCTATAAATCCTTAGACCTTATAAATAGAACATGGCTTGGAAGGGTCCACCTTTTCAAAAATAGCAGCTATGGAATAGATTAAAAAGGGTACAGTGCAAAATAGTATTGGTGATAAAGAGAGAATCTTGTGAAAATCTAGGAGTGTAAAGCATGCCTGTAAATACCAAGTAGGGCAAATAAGTAATATCGTCATAGGTGTAAATGATGAAAGAGCTCTTGGACAGAGGGAGAAGAGGTGTAAATGAAAGATCTAGACAGAGGAAGAAAATAGATGAAGTTTGGGAAAGATCACAGGGTTGACACAGACAACTTCAGTTATATAGACATCTACTGGAATACTCTGTGAAAAGCAAAGCAGCTAATAAACATCTTGACTTCTTCAGAGTTAGAGGAAGTGATGAGAAGTACTATTTTAGACCTAATTGTGACCAGTGAGGAAGAAATGATTGCTGAAAATAGAAATGATGGGAACCTTGGGAAGAAAGTACCTTAGCATTCTTAATAGAGAGGAAACAGGAGAACACTCTGAGATGCATCCTAGAGCAGAATTCAAACAGTTCAAAAGAATGTTTAGGTAGGATCCTATGAACTAGAATTCCAAAGAGAAAGCTGAAACCCAAAGGATGGAAATCTCTCAAGAATAAAATCTGAAGACAAAAAGAAAAACCATTTTAGAGGAGGAAAAAATTACCCAGATACTGATGCATATTCACAGGGATGTCATCGACCAACCTATACTTTTAAAAGATATGTCTAGAAGATACAAAGAAGAAGAGATAAAGAGGCCTCTAAGAATAGGATTGGAAGTAGTAAAGCAGATTAAACTTGCCCTGCTTAGCTGCAGAAGACAAAACAAGGCACCACAGATGGAAGCTTCAAAGGACCAGATTAAAAAAAGGTTTGGTGCCAAGAAAAGCAGCCAGATTAGGTCATATACATCCAGAGGTCTGTAGTGGATGCATAAAATGTGAGGTCAAGAAGGGATCGTTACACTATATATCTGGAAGAAGGGAAAGACATGGAGGAGGGGGGCCAAATCTTAGACTTTATTAATATAAAAAAGGGGGGGAGGAAACTGAGAGAATTGAGTAATTATTGACCTATATATAGGTCACATCTTCATCACTTCCCAATTAACTGAGCTAGATAATATAAGATATCATAATACTTATTGTTTGGAGATTACAAAATAGTATTTTATTTGGCAGAACACAATAGACTCTTTTTCAGAAGGAGGCTCCATTCATAAATCAAAATGGGTCATGATTCTTTGAAGTTTAAGAACAGATATAACCTTATTAAGGACTCCTCTGGTAATGAATATGAGATGAGGCATAAAACAAGGAAGTATCTGCTCACCAAAGCTATTTACCACTGGAAAAGAAGAAATCCAGCTCAGAGTCCAGCTCAAAGAGGATTTCCTTATGAATGATGAAGACTTCCAGAACTTCCTGTTTAAAGATGTAACATCATTTTGATTACATCAAACACTAGAATATTGCAGAAGAAGAGATCCATCACCATTCAAAGATGTTTGTCTTTTATTCACACAGTAAATACTGAAAGTGGCTTGAGATGGAGAAACACCCTATGGTGCTTTCTAGTGGTTCAGATTGACAACAGATTGGTCCACAGTAGAATGAGAAGAGGAAAGCAGGTTAGGATGCTTTAGGGAATTGCAAAGTTCTTGTATGTGATAGCAAAGAGCCACTTTTCAGTCTTCAGTTTTTATGTGCTAGCAAGGCACCAAACACAGCTACCTCCAAAGAACTAAAAATGAACATCACAAAGAAGTGCTAACATTGGGGACACAAGGCGAGCATCCTGCAGCATATAATCAACAGGTAGTCCAGAGCAAGAACAGGAATAAAGGAATCGAACGACAAAGGATCACTTGTGATGGTGTTTGGGGAGGACATGGACAAGAGTCATACAGGACAGCCAAGACACACAGTGGGTAGAAGGCCAGGCCTGGAGGCAGAGAGACCCAAGTTCAAATCCTGCCTCAGACTTCCCCTGTTGCTTCAGTTTTCCCAATTCTAAGATAGAGCTAATAATAACACCTATTTCTCAGGGTTGTTGTAAAGATCAAATGGGATAATAATTGTGCCTGGCACATAGTAAATGCTAAATAAATCTCAGATACTATTACTATTAGTGTTATTATCATCATTAGGCCTAGATGAGTTATAATCTGGACCATAGAGAAAACTCCCAGATCCATGAGATCCATTTCACTATTGGAATTGGGAAAAACCATTTATCAATTAGAGCCATACAAAAGTAGGATAGAGTGCCTAAGGAGGTAATAGGATAACTTCTTATCTGAGGCATTCTTGTTCTGGTTATATTAGATCTGACATAGGATATCCCTAGGACAGGCTTCCAAATGAAATGATCTTTCCAGTAAAACATATTCTTCATATTTTTGTGACTTACATGTATAGTATGATCAGTACCTATTGATTGAATTTCAAAATTAGCATACTAAGCTCTTTGTGAGAATAGATTAAACAGATATAAAAACCATAGCAGTAAGAGCTTTGGCTTCTGACACATACTGGTTTTGTGTTCCTGGGCTTGTCACTTAACCACCGAGTATTCTGAACAAATCTCTAAAACCAGAAGCTATGATAACTTGAATAGGTAGAAGGAGAGTCCTTACCTGGAAGATTCCCATACTAATTAAATCACAAGGCTTTTCCATATGCCTACATTACCTTAGTACATTTTGGCTTATAACCATAATTGTAATTTCACTGTTATAGGGAATATTCTCTACCATCTCTGCAATTTGTTCTTTTAGAAGCATCTGGGTTAGACATCCAGTGACTTTCGAGGGCCATGTAGTAAGTATCCAGGGCTCCTACTGACTCCAGCAGAATCTGGATGACCACTTGTCAGTCCTACTCTTTCTTCCTGATTCTACCCAGAAGACCAAACAGAATATTCCTTCCTCCATAAAATAGCATGTCAGATATTTGCAGACAACAATCATGTCCCCTTGTAGTCTTCTCTTTGTACACTAAACATCCCCATTTCCTTGAACTTTTCTTTATTTGAAATGACCTTAAGCCCCTTCATAAATCCTGTTTCCCCTCCCTTCATTAGCCTTATTTTGCCAATATCCTTAAACTGTGATGAGTATAACTGGACATACTACTCTTGATGGAGTCTGACCTATGCAGAATACAGGAAGATATCATTCCCTCCTAATATTTGGAAGCTACATTTCTCTTCACAAAGCCCAAGATCCTCATCTTTTTTTTGACTGTTGCATAACATTACTGACTCATTCAGGTTATAGCCCACTAGAAACCCCAAATTATTTTTAGGTGAGCTGACATCCCCTCATTTCTTTCCCAACTAGAATTTGTAAGGTTGATTTTTTTTAAAAAACACAAATCTTAAGTATTTACATTTACCCTTCTTCACCTTTATCTTCTTAGGTTAGCCTAACACTGAAGCTTTTAAAGAATTTTTTCAATCTTGACATAATCCAATATGTTAACTAGACTTCCCAATTTTGCATCATCTGAAGAGATACTGAATATGCCATTTATGCCTTTATCCAGGTCATTGATAAAAATGAGTACAGAGCCAAATACAGTTCCCTGGAAGGTTCCACCAGAGACTTCCTGCTAAGTGATATGGCATCATGAATGATAACTCTTTGAGTTTGGTCATTTCACCATTTATATTTCACCACTTTTATTGTCTAGTATTTGTCTCTTCATTTACTCCATAGAAATAGTAGAAAATGATTTATCAGATTTATCAAATGCTTTGCTGAAATCCCGGTAAACTATAACTATATTCCCTTGAGGTACTAGTTTAGTATACCTGACAAAAAGGCAAATAAGATTCATCTGATATGATCTGTTCTGGATGAGTCAGGCTGGTTCTTGGGAATTACCACCCCTTTTTCTAGATGCTGACAGATCTTGTCTTTAATAAGGCATTCCAGATTATTGCCAGGAATTAAAACCCAGTTTGTTGTCGTAGAGTCTGCAAACTATTCTTTCACTTTAAAAGAAAGAAAGAAAAGAATAATCTGTCCTTCTCCAGTTCTCTAATACCATTCTCAGCTTTAAAATACCACCAACCAACTCAATAGTCACACCCTCCAAATCTTTCAGGACTTAACCCCAATGACTTAAATTCATCAAAGACAGCTGGATACTGACTCATTACCTGTGATGACCATGTATTTAAAATCAGCCAGAGTCAGGAATTCAGGTTAAGGGAAAAATCTTCAATCTTTATTCTTTTTGAGGTGAAGGGAGATTGCGATAACAATATGGGCAGCTGTGACAGGAAGCCAGCTAGCAGAGGTGAAGGGGGATTGCAGGTAAAGGGGGATCAGAGGTGAAGGGGGGGTCACAATAGCAATGCGAGCAGCTGTGTCAAGAAACCAGCCAGCAGTCTCTCTTTCAGCTTCCCTTTCCACTCCCCTGCCTCTACCCACCAAAATCCTTTATAACACATCAGGACTTGGCACAAAGAGTGGGCAGGGGCCATTCTTTCTCCAAGTATATATATTAATAGAGTATGGTCCAATTACTATTTAGCTTCATGTGCTTGGGACCTCAGTGCATCAACTCAAGCCTCAGCCCATTACAATTACCCCCTTATTTAACATGGGTATCAATTCCCCATTAGCCATTTCTGTTCTTTCAAAAATGCTTATCGCTGGAAGTTAGAATTAGGGTTTACAACTCTGCAAGAGAGGCAATGTTATGTTGAAACAAGATGCTAAGTCACTGGAATTGATAGAGACAATGCTTATGTACTTAGTTCACACCTTTAGATTTTACACCTTTAAGAGAGTTCACACATTAGTTCACACATTAGAGTTCACACCTTTAGAGAGCATATATAAGCTAGGAGCCTCAACTAGGATTGACTTCGGGAGATTCACAAGTCAGAAGCCTACAAGCCCACACTCTCTGAGATGGAGTCAGATTCATTCCAACTTCCACCTTTGTGCTGGCATTGGGAGGACAAGAGGCTGAAGAGACAAAGGACTAGCAGCAAGAGCTGTCAGAACCAAGGAGAGGGATAGGCCTCTAAGAAAGCTAACCGGCTATTTTGAAGGAGACAATAAAGGATCTGAACTTTTTTAACAGCTGGCTGTATTTGAGGTAATTATTACTTTGAACTGAAAGGAAGGCTGCTTCCAGAAGCCCCCCCAAGAAACCTGCTCATAGAGAAGATTATATTTTAGAGAAGAATATTACAAGGCAATACAATTATTATTACCCCATCTTACAAATAAGGAAAAGGAGTCTGAGTGGTTGTATGATAAAGCCCAGATTCATACAGCAAACATCAGAGTCAGTATCTGAACTGGAGTCTGCATTCTTTCCTCCACCTGCATCCTCACCCTTGTTCTCATTCAGCATTAGTGGATTCCCAGCCAGTCCCAGCCCGTTTCTTGCCTAAGTTTGTCCAATGAAGGAATGGATGGATGAATGAATGAATGGGTCAGTGCTTCATTGAGCTTGGGTAAATGCTAGGTCTCTGCTGCCAGCCAATCTGAAAAGATGCGATAAATTCTGAAGGTTCAGTATCTGCCTCCCTAGATCCTTGCCTCTTATACTTTACAGAGTAGAAAGAATGAATCAGTGACGAGGATGCCAAGTGTCATGGGAATGGAGGGTCATGGCTAAGTCATATACTGAAGTAAGACAACCTGGGAACAGGCTGTTCTCCAGCCAGGGACACTTTTAGTTGAGAGTCCAGTCCAAGTTCTAAGAGGAGGGGTAGATGGGAGAGAGTGGGCTGACTATATTTATCTAAGCCTTTTTTCTCTCCAGCTCATTCCTTGATGTTGCAGATGTCCTTTCGCCTGAAGCTTCTATGGCAAGACATTCCTGGTTGAGCTAGAGCAGAGGTTCCTCTTTTTGTGTTATGGACCCCTTTAGCTGTCTGGTAAAGCCTCTAGACTCTAAGAATCAAGTTTTTATTATTTTTATTTATTTATTTATTTTTTGCTGAGGCAATTGAGGTTAGGTAATTTGCCCAGGGTCACACAGCTAGAAAGTATTAAGTGTCTGAGGTCAGATTTGAACTCAGGTTCTCCTGACTTCGAGGCTGGTGCACTATCCTCTATACCAACTAGCTGCCCCAGAATCACGTTTTTAAATACATAAAATAAAAAGGATTGCAAAGGAAATCAATTAGTATACTGAATTGTAGTTTCTGAATTTAAAAAAAAGCTTTCATTAACCCCAAGAACCCCTGTTAGATTGTTCCTCATTTTATCCTGTGAAGCATTGAACCTGCATCATGCAAATAAAGCAGACATGTAATGGGCCAGAACTCTGAAACAAGGATTCTTACAAAGTGTTAACTCAGTGGAATTGATAAGACAATGGTTATTTAGTTTAGCATAGTGATTAATAGTTCTCTAGTTCAGTACATGTACTTGGTACTTAATATAGTTCTACACCTATTCTACAAGATTGACACCTATGTTGATGTAATTATAATAGAATATATAAGCTGGGACAGATTCAGCAGATTCATTCATTCCATCTCATACCACTGTGCTGGCAGGCCTGTTCTCCTTCATTTCTCCACTGAGACCAAGGCCCATCTGAGGAAGAGACAGATTCAGAAGGACTCAGAGAAGACAAAAGACTGGAGAAGAAGAGCTAGAGCACAAACTCTTGGACTGAGACAGACTTCAAGACAGAAACTGTGTGGTTCCTCCTGCTTCCTCCACAGAAACCACGACAATTCTGGAAGTCAGGAAAGCTGACCGGGGCCCCAGTCAAGGAAACAGACTGTGAAGGAGATGATAAAGAATTTGAACTTTATCCCTGGCTATTCTCATGGTGATTACTCTGCTGAAACAAAGGCCACCAGAGACCTCCAGAAAACCAACCAGAACATTACACAGACACACAAAACAAAGAGCATCAGTGGTGACAAAGTTTGCATAATATATACCCTAGTCCTAATCCAGCTCAGAAACTGAGTTTGGAGGTTTTCTCCCCTCCCCATTAGAAGCTGTTATCTAGGAATCTGCTGCTACTGTGCTGAGCATCACAGAACCATGGTGTGCCCTTCCATCACCACTGGTTGCCCAAATAAGTGGAAGTCTTCTCTAATGCTAAAATCCTGTCCCAGCTCCTCTTTTCTTGGACCCTCCATCACCACACCAAGGAGCCATGGACCTCTTTTCCCAGCCCATTTAGAGACCACTTTGTCCCCACAGTGTTCTATCCTGTACTTGCTCCTCTGGCACCCTACAGCAGGCCCATCCACACCATGATCTCAACTAGGACCACAGCCAGACCCACTGAGACTCCTGCCTGGGACCTCACTGACCATAGGAGGAAGTGCCATGACCATGGTAACCAGGTTACCACCAACTTACATTATCTGATCAGTGTGTCCTCCCTGCTTAAAGAACATTTTTTTTTTTCAATTCCCTGTATTCCACTGTAAGTTCATTGAGGGCAGGGACTGTTTTTCTCTCATTTAATGTTTCCCAAGCACCTGGCACAAGGAAGCTGCTTAATGTTTATTGGCTATTTATTGACTGATTGTCTATGACACTGCTCATCCTCCCCCAAGCCCTCACACCACCTCTGTGCTCCTCCTTTGTCTCAGGACCTTGTGGCTTCCTTTACTGAGAAAATACCATGGTCACAAGTTCCCTTCCCAGAACTCCAAAAGTGTTCTGGATTGACCCTCACTCTCTTGATGTTCGTCTCTGCCTCAGTTCCCCTTCCCTACATGTTAGCGCTTTTTATCTTCTCTCCATCCTTTCTGGGAGCCTGCCTCTTGAATCCCTCCCTCCCCGGTCTTCAGTCCTCCTTGTCCAGCTCTTTTCCTCGATTCCCTTATCTCTCCTATGGCTTCTTAATCCCCTCTAACCAGGCCCTTCCCCCCACCTTTCTGCCATAATGCTAAGGTTCTCTAAGTGATCTCCAATAAAATCTGATAGATGTTTCTTCATCCTCATCCCTGACCTTGAGCACTTTTAGACATTTTCCTTTCTTCCCCCTCTCCTTCACTTTCTTGATCTTTGGATTTTCCTAACATTTTCCTCCCCTGATTCTCCTCCTATCTGTCTTTCTCCTTCCTCCTCCACCTCCTTTATGGATTCATCATCCATTTTCTGCCTCCTAAGAGTATCTCCCAAAACTTGTCTAGGGGACATTTTCTCCTTTCTCCCAATAGTCTCGATAACCTCATCAGTACCAAAGGGTTTAATGAGCAACTCTATGTAGATGACTCCTCCACTCCAGCATCACCAAGTGCCTATGAAACATTTCAATAGAGCATCTCAAATTCCTAGCAGAAGTGCTCCTGACCATAAATTTAAGGGAAAGCATAGCAAGGAGAGGGATGGGGTAGAAGAATCTGTTGAGCTATTGATCTATTTGGAGGATTCACCTGCCAAACTCTACCATCTGCCTACAAAAGAGTAGTACCAAGGAAAGAGTGGGAGCCTTTAGAAGATGCTTACAAAGGCCCAAGGCAGTAAGTTGATATTCCTGGCTGTCCTCTGGTATTGGGGTAGGGGTACTCATGCCATGGGGTGTTCCATTGCCAGCACCTGCACTGATGCTTACTGGGCTGGGAAAAGAAGTCCATGGCTCCTTGGTGTGATGATGGAGGGTCCAAGAAAAGAGGAGCTGGGACAGGATTTTAGCATTAGATAAAGCATTGGTGGCTTTGGGGCCTCTTCCAGCATCAGATATCTAAGCAACTGCTGGACAGGAACTTTAAAAAATGTTGTCCTTGTAACCCTAGCTCCAAAACAATATTTTTTACACGCAGACACTTTATAAACATGTGTTGAATCTTGTTGATAGTATCACAATATAGGGGAAAGGGTGCTGGGCTTGGAACCAGATCTGTAGGAGAGATCTGGATACGAGTGCCAGCTCTGACATGTAACTAGCTGGGTGATCATTTGTTTTTGTCTTTGACTCCCCAGCATTTATCACAGTACCTGGGACATTTACAAAGTGCCTACCAAATGCTTACTGGATAACTCTTCACTGACTGTCTGCCAAAGTCCCTGAAATTCAATTTCCTCATCTATACAGTGGTACTGAAAAGCAGTGTGACATTATGCTGGCGTTAGAACCAATAAAACCGGAGTTCAAGCTTACATCTAAAATTTACACTATGGGCACTATGGGCAAGTCAGTGAATTAATAGCTTAGTGCCTTAGGCAAGTCTTTAGACCATAAAATAAGTGCTTAATAAACGATTGTTTTTCATTCTTTCATTCATATTCAATCAGAAAGGTCTTTGAATCTGTGCTAGTAAATGGAATTCTCACACCAGTAGTTTTCCACACTAAGGAAATCTCAGATCCCTCAAGAACTTCAGCCAAACCCATCTCATCAGATTCTTGTGAAGGAAGAAACAAACAAACCAGAAACTACATGATTAAGCATTTTGAAAGCCCCAAAACATTTTGTCTTTATATACCCAGCCCCAACATAGTATTTTGAAATTACCAACATAAATGTCTGTATAGTATATTGTTCAACTATTCTTGATGGATGCCAAAAGTCAGCTCCATCTGTTCTCCAGTTTCAGAGAGTATCATCGTGGAAGTTTTTGTGGATAGATAGATCCTTCTTTTTTCACATGTAAATTTCCTCCTCCTAACTTAGAACATTTTCAAAAGCTATCTTCAAGCCTGGAACTCTCCCCCTGCTTCTTATTCTTCCCTGGCTTCCTTCAAGTATCAATTAAAATGCCACCTTCTTCAAGAAGATTTTCCCAGTCTTTCTTAAGTTTAGTACTTTCTCTCTGAGAGTATCCCCAATTCATCCTGCATATATTTCATTTGCAAATTGTAGCTTTCATGTCTTCCCCCTTAATCTGTGAGCTCTTTGAGAACAGCTATTGTTTTTTGCCTTTCTTTATATATTCAGCAGTTAGCATAGTGCCTGGCACATAGTAAGCACTTAACAAATATTTTTAGATTGAGGTGAGATTTCTATTTCTGCTTCAAGAACTTTAGTCTTATTACCAAAGTCACAGTTAAGAAAATCACAGTTGTGCTAGCATTAATCAGGGAATCTCAGAGAAAACATCTCTCCTCTAACTGTCCATTTCTTATTAAAATGAACCTTATGATGTGTTGCCTCTGTTACTTCCTCCTATTTGTGAGCCATACAAGTCTTTCTTCCTGGCTTTGTTTTATATTGATCAAGATCCCTCATTTTTCTTAAGAAATGAAATAGAGTAGTTTATCTATGCTAGTATGGTATTGGTCTTTTTTAATCACTAGAGGGCATACATGATACATGTGTGTTTGAATTTCACAATTTTCCTTTCTCCATGTTTATTGTGTCAGGGTCATGTTTCAGCACTAAAATGATTAAAAACCTTTTTTTTTTTTTTCCAACTGTAAAACTTTAAAAGTAATTCTTTTGATTCTCTAACAAGTGCTGGAGCTCAATTCTTTGGTTTAGAGAATTTCGAATTGAAAGAAACTTTAAATACTATAACATCTGCATTTTACAGATAAGGAAACTGAGACCCAGACTGAGCATATCAGTTCATCAAAGTCATATACTTTGACCCTGATATATGCAAGGTAAAATGGGCAGAGATGTGGAAGGAATGTGCAAGGTACTGTCCAATATATAATTGATCCTGGAAGTAATAGGGAATTATGAAAGGTGATGACACTGG
Organism: Antechinus flavipes; assembly: GCF_016432865.1. Classification (NCBI taxonomy): domain Eukaryota; kingdom Metazoa; phylum Chordata; class Mammalia; order Dasyuromorphia; family Dasyuridae; genus Antechinus; species Antechinus flavipes. The sequence continues at coordinate 50,486,264 of NC_067400.1, forward strand.
GCTTTATTAAGATTGATTTGATAGCTGAATGGAGGGTGAACTAGAATGGAAAGAGACTTGTGGCAAGGAGACCAGGCAATGGACTACTGGAGTTGTTCAGCTTATCAGGCAATGGGGGCCTATATCAGGATCGTAGCAACGTCAGGGGATGGAAGAGGGAGTGTCTAAGTGATGTCACCGCTCAGGTTAAAATGAACAGGTTTTAGCAATTGAATGGATATAGAGCATGGCCAATATGACAAGGAGGGGGGGGCAGTGCAGGGACTGGAGGGACTCAGAAGATCCTGGTGCTCTATCTAAAAATAGAAAAGGTTAGAAAGGTTTGGGGAGCAAGCTTAGGTTTGGACATGCTGAGTTTAAAGTATCTACAAGACAGCCAGTTATAACAGGTAGTGAGAGATGGGAGAGTGGAGTTTGGCAGAGACATTTGGGCTGTAAAAGTAGATCTGAGACTCATTAAATTCAAGGTGAGCTTATGAGCTTCCCAAGTGAAATAGTATAGAGGGAGAAGAAAGGAAGGCACAGGACAAACCTCAGGGGGAGTGTGAGAAGGGGTGGTCAGATAGCAAGCTGGAGAAAGCAGTGTCCCAAAAATCTCAAGAGGAGAAAGTATAGGGAGTGGAAGTTGTAATCTTCTTCTCTAAAATATAATATTCTCTGTTGAGGTTTTCTTGGGGTGCTTCTGGGAGTAGCCTTCGTTTCAGTTCAGTAATCACCCGAAATGCAGCCAGGTGTTAAAGTCCAAATCTTTTATTGTCTCCTTCAAAGTCTCGTCTCCTTTCCTGGGGCCCAGTTAGTTTTCTTAGAGGCTTTCTGTATTGGTTCCCAGAGCTCGAGCTAAGGCTTCTGAATCTCCCCAGCTGAATCCTCATTAAGGCTCCTAACTTATATATGCTGTCTTAAAGGTGTGAATCTTAAAGAACTGTAGTAAGTACTAAGTACATGTACTGAACTAGAGAACTGTTAAATACCATGCTAAATAATCATTGTCTCTATCAATTCCATTGACTTAGAACCTTGTTTCAAGTTCTGGTCCATAACAGGAGGGTAATGATCAGAATATGAGAGCAGGGGCTGCAGTGGACAGAGATGGGCTGCAGAGGTCAAGAAGGCAGGAAAGTGAGAAAGGCCATTAGATGTGTTCATTAAGAAGCCACAGATAACTTTAAAGGAATGGAGTCACAAGCCAGCCTGTGTGAGTTAAGAATGAGAGGAGGAGGTAGAGGTTACACAAAAGAGAGCAGAGATATGGGATAATCACTCCCGGGGATAAACAGAGCAAATCAGAGTTTTTGAGGAAAAGGAAGACATGGGCAAAATTGTAGGCAGTGAGGAAGCAGCCATGAGACATGGAGAGACAGATGCTAAGTGAGAGAGGGAAATCTGCTGGAAGAAACAGAGGAATGAGCTCATTTTGTGAGTAGAGGGATTGCCTCAATAAGAAGAAAGGTCAGAATGAGATAGTTGCAAAAGGCATCTGAGTGATATGAATTGAGGAGAGGAGGGAGAGCTCCCAGAGAATGGTCTCCATGTTTTTAGTGAAGGATGGGCCAGAGTCCCAGTAAGAGAGTGGAAGAAGGGGAAACCATGAGAAATTTGAGGACTCTTGAAGAGCTGCTGGGAGAGTGGGATGGTGAATCATTCAGGGAAGTAGGAGAGATTACCCTACCTTCATGAGGTCCATGGATATATAGCAGACCTAATTAGCATCGTTTCATGTTTTTCTCTAGCTTTGTTCACAGTATGTAAACAAGAACAAAGGCTTGCACAGTGGGAGTAATCCGAGGCTGATCCATCCAGGGCAAGATCTTTAAGGAACCTGAAAGCTGAGATGTAGAGTCAGCCAGGTGAGGGCAACATAGGTTTGGACAGTATCGTGTCAGACAGGTAGAACAGGACAGTGTCACAGAAATCTCAAAAGAAGAGAGTTAGCAAGGAGAAGAACAGGACAACAGTGTCAATGACTGCAGCAGAGGAGGATGAAGGTGCCCTGATGTGTGGGCATGTGGAATGGACAGAAAGACTAGGATCCTGCATTAATGTATCAAGAAAGGAGAGCAGCCCAGGAGGTGGCAGATCACAGGTGCTAGGACCTCTCACCTGTCACAGGTGAGACAGATTTGGACAGAATGACTCTCAGAGAGGACAGATGAGTGATGATGGGATTCAAGCAGGGTAGCCTGAGAGGTACAACTGGAAAAGTCAGGTTGGGTCAGACCACTGTAACTAAATGCTATGCTAGGCAGCATAGTGCTGGACGGGTGACTGGGGCTGGACCAGAGAGAACATTGAAGGGACCTACACTGCTTACCATTCAGAGTAATTCAGTGCTTAGTAGGCCTTCTAAATTTTGAAGAGCAAAAGGCCTGAGCCAATGCACCTCTGGAGGGCAGCACCAATGGTGAATTCTATAATGAATGATGAATTACAATAGAAGCTGTTCATTTGTGCATCTCTGGCTCTTTCAAGGGTTCTGCATTTAGGGGCTTTGTATCTTGGGGTCTTCCCTCACCATCAACTGAATTTGTTTGTGAATTTTTACTTACACTGCCACTTGGTCCAGGTGCCAAAATTTGCTGGTTTCAGATCTGGAGAGGCACATGGAACTATGTAGTAGCAGCCGAAGAGGAGCTATTTTAACAGTGGTGTGATGTCAGAGTAGGCTGAATATTAATGCCAATGTCCAGTTTGGATTGGAGAGGGGGGAGGCTGAAAGCAGAAAGATCAGTTATTACATTTTATACTTCAGATAACAAAGAACTGAAGTAGGTTTGTGGCAGTGGATTTACTTTTTTATCTATCAATCAATCAGTCAACAAGCATAGAATCCTTACAACCAGATACTGTGGTACAATGACATACATGAAACAATTAAAGAAGCTTATATTCCACAAATATTTTAACAGAGTGAAATGTCAAAAGAAAGTTTTTGTACAAAATAAGAGACATTTTTGAAAGAAAGAATTTTAAAACATTTGCAAGAAAGAACACATGATTTATCCTTAGTAAGAACTGAATTGGGAAAAGAAATGTCTACGGGCAAGTCACTATGTAAAACAGTGATCATAAATGAATTATACTTCACAATTATATATTATATACCTTTTATGAAGACATTGCAAACTCAGAGGCAAGAGGCTCTATCCTAGTCTGTAAACTACTGCTTCATTCTGTAAACATTCTGCTTTGAGATATAATATAAATAAATATATAAGTGGAAGATAATTTGAGGAGAGAGAAAGTTACCTCTAGAATATCATAAAAAAAACTTTATAGAAAGAGAAAGAAAACCAAAAAACTTATAGCATAACATTGCTCAAGAGAACAGTAGCACAGGGCATGGACATTGGGTGATTGAAACACTTCTGATGTGGGAAAAAGTAATTTCTGCAAATTCTTTAAAATTGACTAAGTAAAAGTCCAGCAAAAATGTTGCCACAAAGGAGAAAAAAGACCAATTACTAAGAGAAAGGGGAAAAGTACTCTCTATGGTATAGTGGAAAGCAAAGAAGCCATGGGGAAGGAAAGACAGTCTTTTAAAAAATAAAATGCAAATCTCAGTGGGATAACAAGGTAGTACTTGTTCAATAGATCAGGTGGAGATTAGAAATTTGTCAGCCAATCAACAATCAATTATAGGTATTTACTAAGTGCCTGCTATGTGCCAGGCTCTGTGCTAGGGACTAGGATTATGCAGTTCCTACAATGGAGTTTGCATTCTTCTGTAATCAACCAAAAACCAGTTTTAGGAACATCTTGAAGACCCTCCAAATTTTAGCTCAAGAGGTTTGTAAACACATCCAAGGCAAAGATGAGAGAAAGATTAGTTTATGGGGTCTCTTAATCATTCCAGTATAAAAATGTCCTCAGAAAAGAAAAGGAGGTAGTCAAGAAAGGAAATTAATTTTGTGCCTTGTCTTTATTGAGGATGAACTTAGAGATTTGCACTCCATAACTGCCTTTGGAAGCCTATGAAATGATCTCTCAAACTTTATGTAGCAAAGTCACAGGATCTAAGAGATGGGAGAGACCTCAAATGGCCACCCATTTGTGGGCAAGAATCCCCTTTACTTACTCAAACAGAGAGTTACTCAAACAGCCTTCGGGCAAAGGGCAGCCCATCACCTTCTGAATATTGTTTATAGGCACTGGAAGGACTTTGAGCTTGATGTTCGAGACTTTCATATCTCCTCTGCAGCTGTTTTCTCATCTAAGAGATGTCTACACTCCTGGGGCTCCCTCTTCTGATTAGGGGGTTCCTGCTCAGAGCTTCCATTTGAGGAGATAACCAGGCTAGCCATGTTCACTTCTTACTTAGCTTGGATACTGATTCTGAATTTTTCAGCTCCCTTTCATGTTTTTCCTTCTCCCATCAGAATAGAGGCTGGTGAGGGATGATCTTTATTTCTTGCCTATTTTCAGCATCAAAATCCTGATTTGATCTAGAATGACTATAATTAAGCCCATTTATTTTCATATTATTGTTTCTTTCAATGTTGTGTTTGACCTTTATTCCAATTCACCAATGACTTGACTATGCAGAAATGTGTGATCTTGGAATTACACCCACTTTGCGGAAAAAAGATATATTAATGCCCTATTGGTGGAAATGTAAATTAGTCCAGTCATTCAGGAAAACACATTAGAATTGTGCTAAGAGAGGCACAAAACTCTACATGCAGCCTAACAAAGTGATACCACTATAACCATAGAAGGTCAAAGAAAAGGACAATTTTTACAAAAAAATATGTATAGTAGCACTTTTTGTAGTAGCACAGAACTGGAAGGAACTGATGTTCAACAAAGAGTGCTCATCAGTAAAGGAATGACGGGGGGGGGGGGGGGTTGGGGGGGGTTGGGGGGACTATAGCATGTCAAAAATGGAATTTTATCTTTTAATATGAAATCGTGAATATGAAGAACTCAGAGAAACTTGAGATGATAGAAAACTGATGTGGAACAAAGCAAGAATAAGCAGGGAAATGATGAGCACAATAATGTAAAGGAAAAGAGGAATGAGAGGCTTCACGGCACTGTGCTGACTATCCGCAACTTCAGAGGTCGTCAGATTCATTCATGGCTGCTCCATGGGCAGACCCACCCACCCTGAGCCTGGTGTCCCCCTCCCCTCTCAGCTTCCTTTATGTGTTGTTTCCAGATCCTTCCACCCATGAGAGTGGAAGCTCCTCGAAGACAAGGATTTGCTTTCTTTTCCTGTTTGTATCCCCAGAGCCTTACAAAGTATCTGACACAAAGTAGGTGCTTAGTGAATGCTGGGGCACCCAGGTGGTACCATAGTGCAGCGTGTTGGGCCTGAGTTCAAGTCAGACCCTTCCTAGCTGTGTGACCCTGAGCCAGCCACTTTCCCTGTTCGCCTCAGTTTCTGTGTCTCTCAAAGGAGCTGGAGAAGGAAACCGCAAACCCTTTCGGGATCTTTGCCAAGAAAATCCCCAATGGGCTCCCAAAGAGCCAGACCAGCAATGACTGAATAGCAACAAAACAAATGCTTACGTTCTGACTGGTGGCGACACGTGCTGCCTGATAGGAAGATGGCAGGTTTATGAGGCATGTATTTTCAGATATAGCTAATGTGTTGATTTGTTTTGTTATGACTGTGCTAATATGTTACAAGGGAAAAGGAGAGTCGTCAGAGAGTAAATCATTTAAACATTAAAAAGTATCCTTTTTCCCAGTTCTTTGTTACTGTGAAAGGTGGTGCTATACATATTTTTGTTGTAAAGGTGACCTTCTAGGAGTATATGCTTAGCAATGGTATCAATGTATATGTGTGTACACACAGACACACTTGCCTTGGTAACTAGTTAAACTTTAAGCCAATCAATATTGCATAGGGGAGGGATATATATTAGAGCTGACTATCTGAACATAAGATCAGGCACTTCCCTCTGTGAAGGAGGAAACTACTTGCAGGCAATGCAGTGGGGAATCTGGCAGAAAGGGGGTGCTAGTGGTAATGACTAACCACCACCCCCCATCATTCTGCAGCAGTGAAGCAGGGCTATGAGTAGCTGATACATGAGACAGGAAAATGGTCTCTCCCTCATGAGGTACAGAAGCATCGGGCAGCATCTTTGAAAGCCCAGGGGTCCCCCATCCACATGTAAGTGCTACCTCTGCTTCCCCAAAGGGTTTATCTAGTTAAATTGGGTATCCCCATAGAGAAAGGTAGCTAGGAATTGATGCTAGTCATGTCTATATGGACTACAAAAATAGCCCAGAGTCAAGGCACTGATGTCAACAAGGAGAATCCACCTGTGATCTACTCATCACCTGCCACTTAGGTGAATCTACAGTGACTGAGGCAGTGACCCTTTTCCCAGGGCAGCAAAAGAGGAAAGGCTCCTGGGCCTCTGACAGCTGGATTTCAATAGGGATTATGGAGGGGAGACATAGAACAGAAGGACTCTAGGGGGCAGTAATATAGAGGAAAGACCTATCTTCCATATGGAGCTGGAGAAAAGACTGAAAATGTTAGAAATAACTGAGAAAGAAAGCTTCTAAGAAATCAGGAATAGACTGTACCAAGAGTTCAGGCTCAATTTACCCTGGCTAAGAGATTTCTTGAACTTGCATAGATTTCTAGGATTTGGAGGATTTTTTTTTTTTTTTTTGCTTATCTCCTAAGGCAAGGAAATATCACATGGTTTGGACACAGGACAGTACCCAAAAAAGGTCAGGAGAAAAGGGAAAGAAGACTAAGAACAGGGGGCAGCAGGGTCCCCCATCTCCCCAGGGCAGGACCAGGATTTCCACAGGAACAATGGCATCATCAGTAATGGCCCATTTCAAATCCTCCACCTTCAGGAGATGGAAGAGACCAAAGTTAAGGGCCAAGCAGTGAGCGATAAGGCTGTGATCTGTTTGTTTGTTTGTTTTTTTTACAGGAGTACTTACTCAGGTGGCTGATGTCAGAACTGGTAGTATGTATCCCCTTCCCATGCCTTATTTTCCCTGAGTTCAACTGGCCCCCTTTTTCAAAGCTTATACTATTAAAGAATGCATTTTACTGAGCAAATCTTATTTTTATCATACCTGGGGTCGACTCTGCTCTTTACATGTCCTTGTGTCCCTTTGTTCATGACATGAGAGTATGAGACAACTCTGGGTGCCCCTCAGGGGGAAATGACCTTGTCAAATGTAGGGCCAGGATTCCAACCCCAACTCCTCTTGTTTTTTTTTTTTTTTCCTCTCTAACTAGGAGCATTCAAGTTTCATCACTATAATTCCAAGGACAGAATTATTATGAACTTGGGCCTTTACATCTGTCCCAATAGACCAAAAGTCTAACAGTTGGCCCCTGGGGTAACTTTGTTGATAGAGACAGATTCGAGTTGTGGAAAAGGAGAGAGTAGGATCATCTGGATCTCAGGAAAATAAAGTTACCTACCAAGAAGTAAAGAAATTAAGTCAAACTATTTCATTGAAAGGACAGATATTGAAGGTGAAGTTTGAATATTTCAGCCAAATAATGAGAAGACAGTACTCATTGGAGAAGACTCTTATAATGGGAAAGATTGAAGACAAAAGGAGAAAGGGATGGGAGAGAATGAAATGGATTGATTAGTGTCATGGAAACAGCGAACATGAGTTTGGACTGACTTTGGGAGATAGTGAAGAATGGAAATATGCAATGGTCCATGGGGTCATGGAAAGTCAGGCAATATGGAATGACTAAAATGTAGCAAACCAAGAATACAGATTCATTCTGAAGTTTGAAAAGAATTGTGGGAAAGGTTTACAAAAGCAGTAATCAGAAGTGATTACTTATGAGGGACAGCTGGGTGGCACAATGTATGATTGGTGGTGGAGAGCACTAACTGTGAACTCAGGAGGATCCGAGTTCAAATACAGCCTCAGACACTTAACATTTCCTAGCTGTGTGACCCTGGGCAAGTCACTTAATCTCAATTGCCTCAGCAAAAAAAAAAAAAAGTGCTCATGAATAAAAGGAACTCAGTGCAGTGTTTCAGTGGAGAAGATATTAGACTTTGAGTCTGGGAATCCTGAGTTCTAATCCTTTCTTGTATAGTTGGTAACTGTATGAACTGGAGCAAATATTTAATCCTCCTCAGTTTCTTCATTTGTAAAATGGGGATGATAATAGCTCTACAGGTTGGTTATGAGCATCCAGTGAGATAATATGTGGAGTGCTTTGTAAACCTTATAGTACTATAAATGGAAAGTATTCTTAGCAGTAACCTGACTTTCTCATTTTTCAGCTGAAGGAAACAAGGACCATAAAGTGGAAATAACTTAGGTCACACAGCTCTTAAATGGCAGAAACAGGGTTTTGGGTTAGAATCCTGTAGTAGTAAAGATCACCATATTCCTACATGAATTATTTCCACCATTAGAATATAAGGTCCTTTGTGATGACTGTGTTAGCACCCGAGATACCTTAGAATCAGCCAGAATCAGGATAAGCAAAAGACCTTAGTTTTTATTCTTGGTCTTCAGAGGGAAAAGTGAATTGGATGGAAGCATAATCTCCACAACCTTTCTTCTTCATCTCCCGCCCAGAAGTGACCCTGGCTATCCCCTAGTCCCTCCTACAATCCTCTGTATACACCAATTATCAAGCCAGCACAGGATAGTGGGAAGGGCCATTTTCCAAGCATATGCCCATAGAGTATTGTCCAATTGGTAGTTAGCCTTAAGTGCTCTGTTGTCCTGACCTCAATGCATCGACTCAAGAGTTCCAAGCCCATTACATCTCCCTCTTTCTTTTGTTTTAGAACACAGGTGGTCACGCCATCCCTGACTTCTCAGGGAGGTGAGAACCCCAAAAAGAAGGTGATCAGAAGTCAGGGAGGTGAAAACACTGAAAAGGAAATGATCATGCCCTCCCTGACATCTCAGGAAGGGAGATGAAAAGCATCAAAGGGAAGTGGGCATTGCTAGTGGGTTTTTAGGCTGAAGGGTCTTATTAGAAACAGGTATGCACAAACCCATCAGCGTATTACACAAGCACATAGCAATAACGCACAGGCTATTAGTGATGACTCTCCCTACAGCCGGTGCAGGCTCAATGTGGTGTAACAAACATGAATTGTACATGCAAGTAGTGGTATAACAACATAAATCAACATGGTGTTGTAAAAGATTTCCAGAAGTCCTAGAAGGAGGGTATGTAAACAACAGTCACATCCCTTCTTCAGCAGCCAAGAGATAGTCCAAAATCAATCTATTGTCTATTGCTTCACATGTCAGGGAATCCAATGATCCTCCCAAGTTTTTGAAGTCCTGCAACAGTCCTTTTATGTGTTAGGGAATCCAATGATTCCAGCAGATTTTGAAGTCCTGCAATAGTCTTATTATTTCTCAGAAAATCCAATGATTCCTGAGGACTTTAAAGTCCAACAATTTTTGACGTCCATGAGTCAAACTGGCTTTAGGAAATTATATAAGTGTTAAAATAAGGAAAAAGAAAGAGCAGGAGGGGGAGGTGCCAACTCCCAGCAGGAGAAATTAGATCATTCCCAATCCCCTGACCTACTTCCCTCAATTAACCCTTCATGGGTGAAGGGAGAAGGAGGAGGGGGAGAAGTAGAAACACAAACAGAACCACCTATGAAGCAGCCTATGACAAGATTGAAGAGCTTGATTCTTCAGGTCAAAAAAAGGAGAAAATATACTCCTTTTGATTTGGAAAAAAATTAAGGATTTGAAAAAAGGTTGCACTCTTTATGGGTCTACATCCTCTTGTGTTAAAATGTTTCTAGATAGTTTGGCTTTTGAAATCTTAACCCCAAGTGATTGGAAATCCATAGCAAGGACATGTTTAGAACCTGGACAAAACTTGTGGCTTTTGGCGTATCATGAATTATGTAGGATTCAAGCCAGATGCAATAGGGAAACAGGAGTTAATATACAAGTCACTTTTGACCAATTACCTGGTAAAGGTCAGTTTGGAGAGAATTCAGAATAGATTTGTTATCCCAAAACAGTGTATGAGCAAATTTCTAAGGCTGCAATAAAAGCTTGGGATTCCCTCCCCAGACAAGAGATGGAGGTAAAGCCTTTACAAAAATAGAGCAAGGTCCCAATGAACCCTATGCGGATTTTGTGGGACGTTTGCACACAGTCATCACAAGAACCATTGGAGAAAATGCAGTTACAGAAATAATGACCAGACATCTGGCTAAGGAAAATGCCAATGAGGTTTGCAGAAGAATTATATGGGGACTACACAAGGATGTTCCTTTAGAAGAAATCATAAGACACTGTGCCACAGTGGGCACAAATGCTTATTATACCCAGACTAGGATGAACATGGGAAGACAGTCCCTCTTGGCAAGAGACTTCTAGAGAAACTCGTAGATGTTTTCAATGTGGAAAACTAAGACATCTGAGAACCCAATGCAGATATGGAGATAGAGTGAGAAGACAGGGTGAGAGAAAATCCAAAACTCCATATCCAAAATGCAAGCGAGGCTTCCACTGGGCCTCAGACTGTAGATTGATTCAGGGAAATGAGAGGTGGGGCCCAACTCCAAGATATCATACAAAAGACAGATAGGGCATGATGGCAGCTGAGTTTACACCCAGAGAGTCTTTAGAATGTCAGGACTCTGATATGATCAATCAGCAGAATAGCAATCAGCAGAAAAGGATTACAATTGAAGAGAATACAGGCTTTTTAAATCAAAGGGCAGAGTCAGTGCAAACAGCTCCAATGTAATTGCCAGATGAAGAAGAGAGATTTAGAAAGTGGTAAATAAAAGGGAATTAGGTTAACTGCCTGGGAGAGAGGGTTTGCTTGTTTTTACTGATAAAGAAGGAAACAGATGGAGAAGGAAACAGATGGGTACCAATGAGTCCTATTCGCCTTGTCCACCAGAGAGAGACAGAAAAAGAGAAAAATCTGGGAACAAAGAAGACCTGAGAATAAAATCTGCAGGAATCATTGGATTCCCTAACACAAGATAAGACTATTGCAGGACTTCAAAGCTTGCAGGAATTATTGGATTCCTGGCACATGAGCTAATGGACAATGGATTCCTTTTGGACTATTTCTAGGACTTATGAACATGTATAATTCCTCATGTTGATTCATGCTATTTGTTACATCACTACTAGCCTTTGTTATATTGCTATGTGCTTATGTAATTTATGTAATTATGTATAATACCTCCCATATTGATGGATTTATGTATACCTGTTTCAAATGAGCCCCTTTAGAAACCCATTAATCTGATTTGATTTCCCATTTCCTTTGGTGTTTTCATCTCCCTTCCTGAGAAGTCAGGGAGGGTGTGACCACCTCCTTTTTATCGTGTTTTTACTTCTTTTTTGAGCAGTCAGGGAAAGCGTGATCACTTTCTTTCTTGGGGTCCTCACCTCCTTGAGAAGTCAGGGAGTTCATGACCACCTATGTTCAAAATTTTAAAAAAGCGAGAGATGATTCTTACAAGGTGCTAAGTTACTGGAATTTATAGGCACTCCGGGAGATTCACAAGTCAGGATTCAGTCCAGGAGATTCACAAGTCAGAAGGACAAGCCCACAAGAGGAGAAGCCCACAATCCCACTTTTGGAGGCAAGACAAGATTCATTCCATATTCCCCTTTGTGCTGGCTGGAGTCTTTGGATTTGGAGGAGGAGAGGCTGAAGCTGGAAGAGACAAAGGACTAGCTCCTAGGAACCAAGGAGAGAGATAGGCCTCTAAGAAAGCTAACTGGGCTATTTTGGAAGAGACAATAAAGGATCTGAACCTTTAACAGCTGGCTGCATTTGAGGTGATTATTACTCAGAACTGAAAGGAAACCTGCTCCCAGAAAATCACATTTTAGAGAAGAGAACATTACATCGGGCTGTCTCTTTTGCTGCTGGTATTGCAAAAATGAATCCTGAAAAAGTATCTACCACAACATGGATAAAGACAGACTACCAAAAGACTTATAATGGGTCACATCCATTTGCCAGATTTCATTGGGTCTCAAACCATGAGGGGTCTTCCCTAGAGACAGTGTAGGAGTGTGGTAAGGAAACTTTTACTATGCTCCTAGATTCCTCTCTTGTTATTCCAAATTGTAAATGTAAAGCTCGAGTAGTCTGATGATATTTAAAATGAGATTCTTGGGCTTCCTGAAATAAAGGAGTATTGGCCAACATGGTTAGAAGGCTATCTGCCTTTGAATTGAAAAATAGGACCTGGAAATCCACTATGAGAGTGGGCATGCAAGATATAAATCTTACCTGGACGCTTTCTCACTTGCTCTTGAAGTTCCTTAAAGAGCTGATATATGTTAGAGGCTACAAATTTTATTTGGGCTGTGGCAATTCTTTGTACCACACCTACTGAATAGGCCGAATCAGATATAAATATAAATATAATATTTATATCTCCTGGATAATAAGTAAGAGTTAGACTGTAAGTGGACTGAAAAGGAGTTCTGACTACTCTCTTTATAGTTAAGTCACAAGAGTATACAGCGCAAATATTATGTTTGGATGCATCTGTAAAGATAGTTGGTCCTTTAAGAGGAACTTTAGAAACTTTTTCTTCAAGAATCCATCACCAATTATGTAATAGTCTGGTTATCTTTAATAGAGACCCATGTGTAAAATTTGGAGCCGTGACTAATAAAATTTGCCACTCTGGGATGGTTTCACAGTATACATTAACTTGTGCATTAGTATAAAAGGTATATATCTTGTCAGGTCTTATCCAAGATAATTGTACTGCTCGCTTAAAGGCCTTTAATAAAGTTCTAGCCACAAGCACTGGATAAGGAGTAAGGCTTTGTTCTGGTTGTGCCGGGAGGTTCACCCACTCTATCACACTCTCTCCTTGATGAAGGACTGCTATGGGTGCCTCTTAAACAGCAAAAACTGATATTTCCAAGGGTTTTTGAATGACTCTCTCAACCACATTGGATAAAGTCAATTCAACTTTTCTCAAAGCCTCTTGAGCTTCTTTTGTAAGCTGGCATGGTGAGTTTAAAGCACTATCTCCTCTTAAAATATATAACGGTTGCAATTGATAGGCAGTCAAGACTAACACTGGACACATCCATTGGATATCTCCTATCAATTTCTGAAAGTCATTTAAGGTGTTTAGCTTCTCTGTTCTTAAGGACAGTTTTTGTACTGTAATCACCTTAGAGTGTACTTCATATCCTAAATATTGAAAAGGAGCATGTCTTTGAATTTTTTCTGGAGTGATGTGCAATTTGTAGTTTCTTAGTGTTTCTATGGTCTTTTGTAGACATCTTTCTAACATTTGTTCCTCAGATGCGCATCCCAGTATATCATCCATGTAATATAATAACATTACTTTTGGAAATGCTTTTCTTACTGGAGTAAGAGCAGCAGCAACATACATTTGACACATAGTAAGGCTGTTTTTCATTCCCTGTGGCAAAACTGTCCATTCATATCTTTTATAAGGCTCAACTAAGTTAACGCTGGGCACTGAAAAGGCAAATCTTTTCATATGCTCCTCATCTAAAGGGATAGAATAGAAACAATTTTTAATATCTATAATCCAAAGAGCCATTCTCTAGGCGACTGAGTAGGAGATGGAAGCCCAGGCTGAAGAGTTCCCATAGTTTCCATCTGTTCTCTCACCTTTCTTAAATCAGTCAACATCCTCCATTTTCCAGATTTCTTTCTTACAACAAATACTGTGAAATTCCAAGGACTTAGAGAAGGTTGTAAGTGTCTTTGGTCAACTTGCTCCTGAACTATATCTAATAAGGCCTGAATTTTATCGCTACCTAAGGGCCACTGTTCTATCCACACTGATGTATCAGTTTTCCATTGGATAGGAACAGGTGAAAGTGTTGGCAGGCCTTCAACAGCAGCCCTGCCTAAAAAACCAAAGTACTCATTTTTAACCCTAATTGTTGTAAAATGTCTCTTCCCCACAGATTGATGGGGATTTTTCAACTATAAAAGGAGTAAAAACTCCTGTTTTGCCTTCAAAAGTCCATCTCATAGGGGTAGCACTAACTTCAGCTGCTATTGATCCTCCTACGCCAGACATGTAGGTGTCTGCTTTAATCTTTGGCTAGTGAGTGGGCCAGCTGGCACCTCTAATGACTGTACGATCTGCACCAGTATCTATCAATCCTTCCAAGGTAGGCCATTTATATAGATCGTGAGCATATGTTGGTCAGCTGTTATAGCTGCTGTCCAGTATATTCCTGGATTTTGTGGCCTGGAGTCAGAATCTGGGCAACAATCACCAGATTGCTTATTAGGAGTTTGTATCAGTAAACCTGATGCTACTACTTCTCCTGGGTGATGTCACACATTGTCTATCTGTATTAGTGACTGAGATATTATCTACATATTCCCCAGTTTCCCAAATCAGTGTATGGATGGACACTGTTTTGTAAATTCACTCAGGAGGTGAAAATGGTCAAGCCTACTGTGCCTGGAGGCAAGGGATCCATGGGCTGGAGAGGAACAGATTTCACCTCTCCAGGGGGTATCTCATGATCCCAGCTGCATACAACTCTGTTCTCCCCAATTGTAATCCCTTTCTCCCATCAGGTTGCTTCCTGGCTGATTGATTGTGTAATCCCATTCTCCCATCAGATGGCTTCCTGGCTGATTGGTCATGTCTGGGTACTGGACTTCTAGGCACTCTTTGGGTGTAGCATTGGCTGCCATCATGTCCCAAGTATTTTTTGTCTTGGGCCCTGGGGCTGGGCCCCTCATCCCATTTCCCTGGATCAATCTACATTCTGAGGCCCAATGGAAGCCTCTGTAGCATTTTGGACATGGGGTCTTGGGTCTTGTTCTCCCACCCTGTTTTCTCATTCTGTCTCTATACCAACATTGAACTTTCAGATGCCCTACTTTACCACATTGAAAGCATTGACTTTCTGGAAGTCCCTTGCCAAAAGGGACTCGGTCTCCCATAATTGAATCTTGGGAAGTCTATATCAAAGCCTGGCTATAAAAGGCATTTGTACCCACTGTGGCACAGCATCTTATGAGCTCCTCTAAAGGAGCATCATTGTGCAGTCCTAGTATAATTATTCTACAAATCTCATTAGCATTTTCTTTAGCAAGTTGCCTTATCATAATGTCTGTTACTGCATTTTCACCATTGGTTCATACAACAGCAGTTGGCAGACATCCCACAAAGTCAGCAAAGGGTTCATTTGGCCCTTGTGTTATTTTTGTGAAGGCTTCACCCTTGTGATTTTTATTGGGGAGAGAAGCCCATGCTTTGATAGCAGCAGCAGCAATTTGCTCATAAGCTGCTATGGGGTAATTAATCTATACTGAAATTTCTGCACTAAGAACAATTCTGCAATATGACCCCTGTTAGTTGGTCATAAGTGATTGGAGGATTAACTCCACTATGACTATTTTGTTGGGCTTGTATCCTACAGAGCTCACTATATTCAGAAAGCCACAACAAGTTTGGTACAGGTTCTAAGCATGTCCTTGCTATAGATTTCCAGTCACTAGGAGTTAAGACTTCATAAGCCAAATTCTGTAATAACATCTTAACATAAGCTGATGTAGCCCCACAAAGGGGGCAAGCCTTTTTCAGGTCTTTGAGGATTTCTATATCAAAAGGAACGTATCTTCTATATCCTTGACCTGAAGAGTTAAACTGTTGAATCACAGGATACATTTCTAGTTTCAAATCAGCTACATCCTTCCCTTCCTCTGTGGCTTTAAATACTGCCTTTTGCAATCTACTCATTGGAGGGGATGATTTTTGGGGGAGGTGCTGGTGGTGTCACTGTCCCTCCCACTACTCTCCTCCCTCCATCCTGGAAGGTGGAGTTGATAGGGGCATATCAAGAATCAGTTCAGGTTTAGGTGGGGTTGAAGCTGCCTTGTGAGAGCAAGAATCACCACGCCCTTCATCCTCATTTGAACTCCTCATGCCCTCTGGAGATATCGCTTTTAATCTCTCCTTTGTCCTCCTCATTTTCCTCATACTCCCTCATCTGGCTGTTCTTAGAATTTTTCTTTTTTCTTTTTTCTGCAACTTACAGGATTCTTTAAGGCTAATTGTATTGTGTTGTATATATAGAATGTTTCCTTGGAAATTGAATGAGGACTTTTTTATCATTGTAGTATTCACTTAGTTGATCTCCTACTAGCTTCCAATTACCTAGCCCTATCTCTTCTTCCTTTAAGAACCAAGGGGACATGTGTTCTAATGTACCCAAGTTACAATTAAGCCTTGTCCCTTGATCAACTTAAGTATGCTTTCTATAGTGCCTCATCGGGGTGGAGTGGGGGTGGGGCTGGGGATGGAGGAGAATCTTTTTCCTAATATCTGCCCCATTTCAGCTAGAAAAGGTTACTAGTTTAGCCCTTAACAAAATATGTTCCCTGTTTGTCTATTAAAATACTCACCCTATTTCCTAATCACTGGATATTCTTCAGTGAAATTAGGATCCCTGGTCCACACGGGCACCAAATGTGAAGACCGTATTAGCACCCTGGATACCTTAGAATCAGCTAGAATCAGCCAGAGTCAGGATAAGCAAAAGTCCTTAGTCGTTATTCTTGGTCTTTAAAGGTAGGATTGAATTGGATGGAAGCAGAATCTCCGCAACCATTCTTCTTCCTCATCTACCACCAAAGTGACTTTGGCTAGTCTTACTCCACCTCTTAGTCCCTCCTACAATTCTCTGTATACACCAATTACCGAGCCAGCACAGGATAGTGGGAATAATTACCAATTGAACAATACTCTATAAACATATGCTTGGAAAATGGCCCTTCCCCCATTTTCCAAGCATATGTTTATAGAGTATTGTTCAATTGGTAATTAGCTCAAGTGCTGGAACCAACCTCAGTGCATCAACTCAGGAGTTTCAGCCCTTTACAATCCTTGAAGGCAGGAACTTCCCTTGCCTTTATATTTGTATGCCTAATTTTTGTAGTGCTTACACATAATTTTTTTCCATTCATTCATTTTTCTTTCATTCATTATGAAATCATGGATGGGGAGGGAGTCTGTGTGGCAACAGCAATATCAAGATGAAGAGCATCATTGATAGTGTTAAATACTCTGTAGATTACTCTATAGAATGGTCAAGAAAAATGGGTATTGAAAATAGAACATTGGGTTTGACCATTAAGACCATTAGTGATCTTTGAGAAAGCTGGTTCAGTAGAGTGGGGAAAATGGAAAACTGAGAGCTAAGAGCTGAAGAAAGAGTTACTATTAGAGTGGACATCAAATATAGGCAATGCTTTCCACAAGTGTGAGACTTACAGGAGAGAAAGATTGGTTAGTAGCTGGAGGAGATGTAAGATTTAAGAAAAGGCTTTTTCTTTTAAACTTAAGAAAATTTTATAACATTTGTAGGCCTGAGAAAGTGAAATGGGAGAGATGGAAGGCATGCAAGAAAGAAGGAATGATTTCTAGAGCATGAATGTCTTCCTAAGGCACGATTCTAACCAAGACCTTGCTCAATGACTGAAAGTCCTTGGCTCATGGGTCTATAGGAAAGTATAATTTCCTTGGTTTGGCATTCAAGACCTTCTACTTTTCCATTTACATTAGTGACACTAAATAGGTCTTTGGCTTACTTTACCAACTTTTTCATATAACTCTCCTTCACCCATTTGAGAGCCCCACTAAAATGGGTAACACCTTTTTCTTCTCACACCTAGAACATGCTTTCTGCATTTCTGTCTTTGTGGTTTTTTATCTTCAAGTCTTAGATCAAGCACCCTGTTCTCCATGAAGTTTTCAGCATGAATGCTAGCTGTGAAAGTTTTGTTTCTTTTCTCCTCAGATTTTCCTAGGACGCTTTGTCTGGATTTTTTCTTTGGCCCATTATTCCCTCTCTTGTATGCCTATATATGCACACGTGTTGTATTTCCCTCTCTCCCGCAGCCCCTAGCACAATATTTGAAGGCAGCAATTGAGTCCTTTTTTTTTTTTATCTCCATTATCTGGTAAAATATTGTACTCCTGTTTGTTGAACTGAATTCACTCATTCTATGCATTTTTTAAACCTTACTTTCCTCCCATATGGTATGTAATATTTTCTGTTGAGGTTTTCTTGGGGGTTTCTGGAAGCAGCCTTCCTTTCAGTTCAGTAATCACCACAAGTGCAGCC
The DNA here is from genome assembly GCF_016432865.1 of Antechinus flavipes. Lineage (NCBI taxonomy): Eukaryota > Metazoa > Chordata > Mammalia > Dasyuromorphia > Dasyuridae > Antechinus > Antechinus flavipes. Next base: position 50,504,342 of record NC_067400.1, read on the forward strand.
AGGGATTAAAGTCCAAATTCTTTATTGTCTCTTTCAAGTCTTGTCTCCTTTCCTGCGGCCCGGTTAGCTTTCTTATAGTCTGGATCCTTTATTATCTAATTCCTGGGGCCAGGCAGCTTTCTGGAGAGCCTTTCAGTCTGCCCTTGGTTCCAAGAGCTTGAGCTCCCACCTGCCTTCTCTGGCTTCTGAATCTCCCCGACTAAATCCTGGCTGAGGCTCCAAGAGCTTCTAGTGCACTTGTCTTTCTGGCCCTCAGAGCTTCTTGCTTATATGCCCCACACTGAGTATACACCAATCATTATATCACTAGGAAACTATTATTTGTTATAGGATTAAATCAATGCTAAACTAGATTTAACCATTGTCTCCTCAATTCCACTTAGTACCTTGTTTCAAGTTCTGGCCCATAACAATGGTGAGCCACTGCTATTAAAGACCATCTCATGGTTTTTGGTGTATTTCTGGGATCTTTCAAACATTTGTCCAACTGCTTATTAAACACCTACTATGTGCTGGTACTGTGCTCAGCACTGGATTTGTACTTTCTACAAAACTGTCCTGAAAGAAAGTAGATCAAGAATTTCCTTTTCTCTCAATTTAAAAAGAAAACATCTTTCAGCTTTTCTATATTCAGAGGAAGTAGCAAACGAAGGAAATCATTGGTATGTCTGCTACAATACTTATAGACCACAGCTCTCAGGAGACATTAATAAATTTGGTTGCTTTTTGTTAGAATCTTTTTTAATCTTGTGGCTTTGAGCCTTTTTATTCTATGGGACTTTTAATGAGCTTGCTCTCTGTGGTCAAGCTTAAAAGCAAACACCTTATAATTTTGTTCATGAGCTCTCATATGTGAAGATGATGGTGGGCCTGGCAGATCTATTCTAAGCTATCACAAAGGTGATATTGATAAAAAGGGCTTCTTTTCCACTGAAGCCATAACTTCAAAGAATAGTTCTAAACTTCAGGTAGAAATTGGGGATCTTTGTAGGTCTCTGATACTACCGGGCTGCTTGGGCTTCTTCAATGTGAGCACTTAGGTTTTTACCTGAGAGGGACACTCAGCTACTTAAATGGAAATGGGGTCTCATTCAATGAATTCAACAAGCAATGGAAGACCACAAGCATTTATTAAATGCCTTTTGTGTCCCTGGCATTGCAGCAGATATTCAGCCCTTGTTACAGCAGCTGCCACATAATAAATATTAAATGCTTTTGATTGACTAGCTGACTGACCAGGTGCTGGGGAAGCAAAAATAAAATGAAAGAGTATCTGCTCCCAGTGGGCTTACATTCTAATAGGAGAAGACTACATAAAAGGAAGTTAAAAAAAAAAAGCTAGTAAGACTGATGATGTAAGGATGTGCTGAAGTGGCCTATAACCCAGCCATCATGGAGCCCATTTTCTGGTGGGGAGAGTGAATGGGATGGTTTAATCAGGCTTTAATAATCATTTAGCCCCATGACTTTGTTTTTCAAACGAGGAAACTGAGACCAGTAGAGATTAAAGTGCCAATGTTCACAAATAATTAAGTGCTGGCTGGTCTTTAAGCTCAAATCACGGGATTCCAAGTTCAGCAGTCTTTCCATTGCTCTGAAATGAACTTTGTAGATTTGTGAAAAGGGTTCATGCAAAGAAGAAAGTCCACATGAGTAGAATACTGTGGGTGGTCAAATGATTAATTCTACTCATGCCAGAATGATTTAGCAGCTTTGAGATAAATCCCCAGAAAAAGTTAAAAGTCCAAATTATTCTCTGGCCTTATTTAGTCCACCGATCCTTTCCACCTCATTTCCCCCTCCCATTTGTATATCTGAGACAACACTGACCATCTCAGGTAGTGGAGATTTTAAAAAAAGGACTCAGTTGCTACCATCAAACACTGTACTGGGGGCCAGGGAAGAGAGAGAAATACATGATGTCTTTTTAAAATTGTCTGAAAGCTTAGTCTAGTCACATCCTAGAAAAAATAAGATACTGAGACAGTTCCTATGTGGGGGCATAAGGACATTGGCAGTGTTCATTGTTGCCTATTAAACATTTTTTTCATCGTTAATGATTAAAAGAGGTCTACAAATAGTCTAGATGAAAAAAATTAATTCCCTGGAGTTTAAATCTGCATTTCTTGGAACTTTATCCAGTATCTGAGAAAGCACTTGATGCAGAATAAATATCAAAGGAATAGAACATGGGGATGAATGCAGTAAGTGAACACTAGTACACAGTGTGCTATGAATTATGTGTGGGACTATTGAGAATTTATTCATAAAAATGTATAGGGAAACCTAGCAGACAGAGGTCTCCCAGTTTGTAAGAACTGAGTCTTAAGTTCTTCCTGGTTGTGCCATTTAACCTCTCAATGTCCCAAGGCCAAGTCAGCAAGTTGTTGTTAAAGAGCAAGTGATAATCTGTACTGATAGAAGGAATCCTTTTATTAGAACTCCTTAAACCAATGAAATTGCAGCTCTAGTTAAAAAAAAAAAAAGTCAGCTGTGCCTTTGGGAAATCATGCATTTTTTTTTTTGTTGTTGTTGTTATTCCAAACTTAAAGTTGGTCTTTTGCCATCAACTTTTGTTAAATCTATGTGGCTGAGGGCTATGGAGCGCCACATTTTCAAAGCATAAAAGTTGTAAGTCCCCCAAAAGGCAGTGGGGAAGATCATGGAGACAAGAACAGGTTGCACAAAGAACTGCGCAAAAATAATCAAAGTAAAAGCATGTTATCAAAGGGATTTATGATTAGAAAAGAAGATAGGTTGGTCATGTGGGAGGGCCAAACTGGTCTAGTTTGGTATTCCGCTGGCATCAACATAATGTCCAGAGACTCTAAGGAATGTCTTCAGCTCTTTGGAAGAATCCTTTAAGAAATATTTTCACATGAGGACATGGATTTGAGTTGCACAGAATGAGAACGCATGATCTGACCCATTTAAAGGAGTACCCACACTAATAAGAGAGCAGATTGAAACAAGCAATCAACATTTATTAAATGCTTGGCAGAATGCTAAGCTTTGTGGACAGAAAAAGGGGCAAAAGACCCTGCCCTCAAGAAGCTTACAGTCTAGTGGGAGAGGCCACATGCAAATATATGCAAAGCAGATAAAATACTGGAATTAAAAGGAATAAGGGAAAGCTTCCAGTAGAAAGTGGGATTTGGTTGTCCTTTGCCATTACTTGACAGGCAAGTGAATGGGATTTTGATGAGGGAGGGCTGTGCAAAGTCACTGAACTGGCTGGGTCCAGGAGCAAGATCTAGATCAGGACCATGGAGATGATGAATCTTAGTTGGACTAAAAGGAAGCCAGGAAGGCAGGCCAGCCAGAGAAAATGCCCAGGGCTGAGATGGAGTGTCCCATTGGTGGGACAAACTGGAATCTATGACACATTTCAGTGTCAGTGGAACAAGAACTGTCAGAGAGTAACTTGAAGAAGGCTGGAAAGGTATAAAGGGACCAAGTGATGAAGGGCTTTGAAGGCAAAACATTTTGTATTTGATCCTGGAAACTTTAGTTTACTGAGAAGAGGGATGGAGTGGGGTGACGAAATTACGATACTGCCTAGAAAGTTCAAATGAAATGTATGTGTACTTTGTCAACACATGAAAATAAAATAAGTATAAACAAATTAAAGCTATTTTGGGAGGCAGCTAGATGGCACAGTGGACAGAGCACCAGCCCTGAAATCAGGAGGACCTGAGCTTAAAATCAGTCTTAGACACTTAATATTTCCTAGCTGTGTGACCCTAGGCAAGTCATTTAACCCCAACTGCCTAAAAAAAAAAAATCCCCACAACCTAACAATAACAAAATAAAACTATATTAGGACATATAAACACTAATAAAGATCAAAAAGGAATTTGCAGTAATGTAAATAATTTTAAAATCCATTAACCATCTTGTATTTTTTTCCTGTAAATTTAATTTTTAAAAAGTCTCTCCTACATTTAAAAGCAAATATTAACAAGGATTTTTATATCCTAGTAGAGGTATTGACATGATGAGTTTTTTCAGTGTGAATGAGCTACTTCACATGGGGGAGGGGAATACATTTATTCAAGCCTTCTGTTCCCCAAACCTTACCCCAGTCACTAGTCATTTCTTGAAGAGACAGTTGATTTCTTTTAGTCCCAGAGGCCTTTCATTTCAAGAGTCTCCTATTATAATTATTCCTGGGAAATATCTTACTTTAAGCAAAGTAGCTATGTTAGTCTTCTGAGATGAGAGCAAGATGCTGAGAAAAACATGGTGGAAATCTCCATTTTGCTGAGATCATTCCTGGGAATGCTACACTCATTCTTTATCACAATGGCCATATTACAGTTTTGTTATCAATTATTCACACAGGTGCTCAAGGGGGTGGAGGACAAGAGATGGTACAAAATCCTAATTTCTTAAGCCTGGAAAAGATTGCAGAAGTCATTTGGGTCAGAAGAAGGGGCATGAAACTTGGACAGATAGGAGGGGCTTTAAAGGTTAAATGCAGGATTTTGTGTTTGGGTCTGGAGGTGACCGGCAGCCACTGAACGAGGAAGAACAGGGAAGGAGAACTGGTGACACGGTGACCTTGAGCTCTGAGGAAATCCCTAAGGCAGTTAAGGAAAATGGACTGCAGTGGGGAGAGACTTGAGGCAGGGAGACCCAACAGCGCTTCCCATTCTGGGTGTGAGAGGGTGAGGGCCACGGTATATTTGAGATATTTGAGAGATGCTGCAAAGGTGAGATCCAGCAGCTGGGTGATGGGGATTTAGGATGACATCTAGGTTGGCAGCCTGGGTGGGGGGTCTGGAAAAACTGACCCCAACATTCCTATATTTGGAAAGGGGGAAGAGTGGGGGAGAAGGGGGAAGGAATGAGTTCAGTATAGGACACATTGAGCTTTAAATGTCTACAGGACCTCCAGTTTGAGGTGTGTGGAAGGCAGCTGAAAGATAGGAGGTGAAGCAGACAGGCAGGTTTGAAAATAATTGTACAGAGACTGATAAATCCAGATAAGATCACCCACTGGAGTGGTATAGAGGGACAAAAGGACCCAAGACAGACCCTGTGGTACACCTACTATTAGTGGGTGGGACTTGGATAAGGCTTTGGTCAGGAGAGCCAGGACAGAGGGGTGTCCCCAATACCAACAGAAAAGAGTATCAGGGAGATCAACAGTGTCCTAAAGGCTGCAGAGGTGTCAAGGCCAGTGAATACTTCCCCTACAGGTTTGGCTTCAAATGTGCACTGCCAACCTTGCCCACTCCCAAAACCACAGGGCCGAAAAAAAGTGGCCAACAGACCGTGGATGACTTGGTGAGCTCAGAGCTTCCCTGAGCGGCACTTTGGAGAAAGAGCAGGGCTCAACGACCTTCAAAAGACATTCACACAATTCAAAGGGTGCTTTGTTTTAGAAGATCAAAAGTAAGTGGGTAAGGATAATGACCTTGGCAAAATTTTTGAAACTCTGACTATAGATTAAAAAGCTGAACTTTTTTTCTCTCTTCAAGGAATTTGTTAACATTTTCTTCATATTTTAGGAAAGGGAAAAACCATGGTGTGAGAGCATCTGAAACAGTCTTTTGGGTATACCATGGCTAAACGGTGCTATTAATAGAAGAGAATTTAAGAATTCCCTTTGATATAAACCACTTTGTTAGAGATGACCTTTAAAATGACAATTATAGCACCGTCACCCTTTCCTGTCATTGGGTGCTAAGTTGTATGTTGAATCTCTCTTCAGACGCACATATAAATGAACACATATTGAAACACAATGGATATATGCAATCAAAGATGCAAAAAACTCTCCAGAATTTAGACTATCAAAATTGTAGTGTTTTGTAAAGGTTTGAAATATACATATAGTGGTCCTTACCCACTTAAATTTACTGCCTTGACTGACTGGAGCTGTTTGAACAGGGATTGTCAGCTCTGAGAGGCAATTTTTAATTAAAAAAATTTGTTTGCCTCTTCAAAACAGGGCTTGGGTTAATGCTGAAATTCTAAAATTAATTTTTGTCAGAAGGTATAAGACTTCCAGGTGCACCCCCAATAATCTTATGGCCTTAAGTCAGTTAGTTGATGCAGTGAATAAAGATGCATTTGAATCCTGCTTCAACCACTTATGAGTGTGTCTGGCCAAGCTATTTCACTCTTAGTTCAGTTCCTTCACCTTCTAGAAACATGGAGATAATAGCACCTCTAAAATGCAAATTAAGACAACTCTGAGATACCACTACACACCTGTCAGATTGGCTAGAATGACAGGGAAAGATAATGCCGAATGTTGGAGGGGATGTGGGAAAAGAGGGACACTGATACATTGTTGGTGGAATTGTGAATACATCCAGCCATTCTGGAGAGCAATTTGGAACTATGCTCAAAAAGTTATCAAACTGTGCATACCCTTTGATCCAGCAGTGTTTCTACTGGGCTTATACCCCAAAGAGATACTAAAGAAGGGAAAGGGACCTGTATGTGCCAAAATGTTTGTGGCAGCCCTGTTTGTAGTGGCTAGAAGCTGGAAAATGAATGGATGTCCATCAATTGGAGAATGGCTGGGTAAATTGTGGTATATGAACGTTATGGAATATTATTGTTCTTTAAGGAATGACCAGCAGGATGAATTCAGAGAGGACTGGCGAGACTTACATGAACTGATACTAAGTGAAATGAGCAGAACCAGGAGATCATTATATACCTCAACAACGATACTGTTTGAGGATGTATTCTGATGGAAGTGGATCTCTTCGATAAAGAGAGCTAATTCAGTTTCAATTGATCAAAGATGGACAGAAGCAGCTACACCCAAAGAAACAACACTGGGAAATGAATATAAACTGCTTGCATTTTTGTTTTTCTTCCCGGGTTATTTATACCTTCTGAATCCAATTCTCCCTGTGCAACCAGAGAACTGTTCGGTTCTGCACACATATATTGTATCTAGGATATACTGTAACCTATTTAACATGTATAGGACTGCTTGTCATCTGGGGGAGGGGGTGGAGGGAGGGAGGGAAAAAATCAGAACAGAAGTGAGTGCAAGGGATTAATGCTGTAAAAAATTACCCTGGCATGGGTTCTGTCAATAAAAAGTTATTTTAAAAATAAATTAATTAAAAAGTAATAATAATAGCACCTCTATCATGGAGTCATATCAAATGAGAGAACATGTAAAAAGCTATGCAAATCTAAAAGTGCTCTCCTGTTTAGTGTCATTCATTGTCATGTAACTTTTCTGACCCTCAGTTTCCTTATGTTTATAATATGCCATATGACAAGCATAATAAGCACACATTATACTATCTCGCTTGTGGGGTTAGGAGGTCCAAATTAAATCATGTTTACAGACCCTCTGCAAACTAATAATGATATTTCCATAGGATATATTTATTACTTGTATTATGATTATTTAGCAATGATCCAAGTTCAGAAAGCTAACAGGAAATTCTGACTCCAATATGAATGAGAGCTGATATGAAAGCAGCTTATCAAAGGGAAAGCAGAGACATGTATACATTCACATGATAGTTTGGATCAGGGAAAGCATGTGATACCTAGCCTTAATATTAGTTCAATAATTAACTCTTAGATAATCAGAGACTTTTAATAAATATTAAACAAGTCAAATGTCAAACCTTGGAGATAATGAAAATTGCAACAGTACAGAATTAAGTGGCTCCAACAATAGGCTATTTTAATTAAAATGAAACCATTATCCACCCAGTATATTTACTGTAGATCAATAATCCCACCATATCAGTTAAAATGGAGGGATAAAATGATTAGCTCTTACATACATTTATCAATTGTTGCATTCATTCAAGTGATGCTGAGAAGATCCAAACAAGACTGCTTACTTTTTATCTACATAGTGATCTTGATGGTACCTTGCCCTTAAAGTGATGACAGGTTCAATTTTCTTAGAAGGAAACTGTAAGCACAATACTGTCTAGACCTAATCAATCATATTCCAATGTCACCTGAGCCTCCTGATCTTATTCTTCTTGGAAGTTCAGATGCAGTCCTCAGCTACTTTTTTAAAGCACAAATTTTATGATTTTTGCATACTAAATTTATTATGTCATTAATTCATAATAATAATTTAACATATTTGGTTTTCAGGTAAGAAGGGCCACAGCAGGTTTTTTTTGACCAACATTTCAATTTTTTTTTTTTCTGAGGCAATTTGGGTTAAGTGACACAGGGTCACACAGCTAGGAAATGTTAAGTGTCTGAGACCAGATTTGAACTCAGATCTTCCTAACTTCAGGGCAGTGTTCAATCCACTGAACCATCTGGGTGCCCCAACATTTCAATTTTTAACACATTTGTTCATTAATAAAAAAGTTCTCATCTCCAAAATATTTCAAAGATACAACTAAATGTGTATTTTAAGTATTTTAGTGGGCTTTTTACAAGACAACAGAATTCAGAGAGTGCTACCTTTGGTAATCTTTAATGTGCTATGTACATAGCTATCCTGGAATCCCTAAGGAGCTGAGTGACCTCTACCTGAGCTCATGATTCCAAGGACCTGAGAATAGGGAAGAACTTAGTGAAAATAGTGTTTTACAGAAGGGAAAGGGCTTAAGAGTATGTAGGAGTCGTCAAAGTAGTATGGACAAATTTGGGTTCACAGTCTACTTGAATAAGACATTAGAGGTAGAATGCAAATGAGAAGATAAAAACTGGGAATAATGTATCTCAAAAAATGCTGATGAACATAGGTTTAGCCAAAGGAAATCGAGTGAGAAGGACAGAACTCGGAGGTATCCTGGTAAAGGAAGGTAGGTCTTTAACCAGACAATCATTCTGCTTCACTTTCAAGTGAGATGATGCCGAGGCCATCCATGAAAAGGAGAAAACCTGCTTCCCTAGGATATCAGAAAAGAAAGCTTCAGAGTAGACAAAGGTGAAAGTACCTAAGTCTAGCATGCATAGTAATACTTCCCCACATCCCAACAGATAGACAAGAGTTAGAACTTAAAATATTAAGGTCTGATGATTAATCATACTAGCTTCTATTTCTCTGTATGTAGCCAGTACAGCCCAACCCACTCTCCTAGAGCCAGACCATTTACAAGTGCCCTTTAGCATTCTAGGGTACCAAGAAGGGTGGACATTTGTCTTCTCTATTGCCATTGGCTTTGAGTTTCCACCATCTGCATCCCCCTTTTAGGTGCAGTAACTGCAGTTTCATTAGACCATAATGCCAATTAGCTTTATGAAGGTACTTTAAATGTGTAATAAGAACAGAAATAACATTTCCCCTCACTATTTCAGGGGAAATGGTCTCTTTTATATATAATACCAGAGCCAAAGAAAAAGGCTCAAACATGTCTCAGTTTCAACACTGGTCCAACCCAATTCATATCCAACAATTGCTGTTTGATGAGTCAGTGTAGCTACCACTGTGCTGAATCACAAAGGTCACAAATGAGGGTCACTTCTTGCCCTTCTAGGTACCAGTGCTATACAGGCTGCTAGACACAAGCTTGGAAACTCACTTCCCATTGACCTAGATTGGAAAAGAACATAGAGCTGACGGGGCCAATGCCCATTTCTTAGTGCTACATGGTCTTGGGAGAAAGGCCCAAGGCTTTTCTGCCTTTTATATTAATTTCTCACCACATGTTTATGACTAAAGTCCAGCCAGGAGAATAGCTGAAAAGAAATGACCTATAAGCTTAGGCTGAAGCTTTGATACTCCTAATTCTGTGATGGCCATTGAAAAAGGCTCCTGCTAATCACATGAAGATTCTAATCAGGTATAGAATATCTGCACATTCAAGTCTCACAGAGGCACTTCCATTCCATGTCATGACTCTTTAAGAGAGCTCCTCAGTGTCTCCACATGTGGGGATTCTTTCAGAGACACTCCGTGCTTATATCTATTACATATATATCATAATATGAAAGGCAGTCATGTATAAGAAGTATGAGACTTACTCCATTTGGTTCCAGAAGGCAATGGAAAAAATGAAAAAAAATTTTAAGCTTGATGTCAAGAAAAACGTTCTCAAAGTGATCCCCAAATGAAACAGACCTACTGAGGAGATAGTGAGTTCCCCCTCATTGGATATATTCAAGCAAAGAAGGTTGATCACTTGTTGGGTGGTGCTATATTAATATTTTTCCCTCCCCAAGACAGGATCAATCAGATGGCCACAAAAAAGCTATTTGATTCTATATGCAAATCATATTAGTACAAATGAGATATATCATCTTACTCAACCCCCAAAGTATCTTAGTGAGGCATTTAGTATAAAAGACATTAGTCATATTTTATAGATGGGAGAACAGAAGCTCAGAAAGGTTAAGTGATTTGCTAAGATCATACAGCTTGTATCAGAAACAAGATAGAATCCCAGCTCTGCTCTGGCCCTAACCTCCTCTGCTTATACCACATGAAACCTCATGGATCACTACCAAATTGAAAAGGACTGTATGATTTGGTGCTCTAAACTAACACTAAGCCAACTTCTAGTGCCTTTCCTTTGTTGATTATCCTATTTATTCTGTCAGTAGCATATTGGTATGCAGTTGCTTGTTCTAAATCTTCCCCCAACAGAATGTGACCCTCCCCTCCCCCAACTTCTGTTTTTCCAGTGCTTAGCATGGAGCCTATCACCCTCATATTTCCTGGCTGGCTGGCTATTTGCAATATATTTTGACTACAGGTAGCTTGTTCCCTAGAATTTTCACACATTAGTAAAGTATTTGTTGTGTACTTGACCTACATGTGCTGGGATACAATAAACAAAATGGAAGAGTCTGCCACAGAAGGAAAAAAAAGTAAAGAAAAACCAAGAATCCAAAAAATACTCTCTAAAGGAATGGTGTTTAACATAAAGTTATCCCATGACAAAACAGCTTATAGGGAGCCTGGTCAGGAGATCATTCGGTTTGGGGAGAAGGGGTACAAAACTTGAAGAAGCTCACAAAAAAAGTCAACAAATCACAATGAGCAAAACAGAACTGTTTTACAAGCAGGTAGATAGGTAAGGATAAGAATAGTCTCAGATGAGAATTACAACTCCATTTGCTTTACTGCCAATTCCCAACCCTCTCTCCGCCTGGTCTCAGAATGGAGCATCCCTCCTGGAGGCTTCCCTAGGGGTTGCCATGGTTACATCTGATGCTGCTACAAGGTTCTTCTCCCTGGGAACATAGACTGGGTTGTTGCTTTCCACTCTTACAAAACACAGACCTCTAACTTGGCATCTGGTAACTTCAATCTCTTCATTTGAGCTGTGTCTGTTTCCCCAATTACCTAAAGGAAGTACACTGTATAGATAGCAAACTGCAACAGGAGAGGGTCAAGATCTCATGTAGCTTTCTTTGTATACTGGTCAGTTCCCCAGTCTCTGCAACTTAACATTTGGGATCAGTATTTTTTAATAGTAAATTTTAAAAGCTTTGTAGACTAGAGTCTAGTGGGCTTCTCCTGGGGTTAGTTAACAAAAACAAAAAAGACATGTTTTCTAAGGGTTTTATAAAGAATTCAGCATGTTTACCTAGGTAGCACCAACTTTTAGGGGATTTTTACAAAAAGTACCTTTCCCCTTTGCTATTGAAGAAGTAACTATATATTATTCTACTGATAATTTTATTTATAGAAAAATGGCCTCAACCAACGAGATTATAATATTACATTGGACCAATTTGTCATAGCTTCCAAGTACAGCTACATTTGATGAAAAAGTCCCTAGACAGACAAATATTTAGGGGGTTCTTTAGAGAATCACACAAGTGTAAACACAACCCAATTTTACAGTTCTGTTCTGATCATGCCTTGATTATGAAGAACTGGCCAAAATGGACTGCTAAGGGCCTACACCAACTTCCCAACATAACACAAGGTGATTTTCTTGGTGAAGGACAGGAAGTGTAGTTAGATCTTGGTTTTACTTTAGGGACACCTTATCTCCCAATATTCCATCCAGGGAATGGAAATCAGTCTATGGCTTCTGTTTCATCAGGACCTGTCTGATATGTATGAGAAGGAAGACCAACACCATCCTAACTGAGGATGGAAGTTAACCTTTGTAAAAACAAAGAGGTTTGAGAAACACATTTTTGTAAGTCATTGGAGGAAGGGTAAGAAAAGATAATACTGTACAAAATGAAGCTTAAGAACAACTGCACAGGAGGTATTTTGTCATCCTTAAAACAAGAACAAAAGGCATTCCAGTGGATTTTTCTTCTTTGTTTGGTCTTTGTAAGATACAAGAACAATGGCAGTAGAAAGAGCTTAGCATCAAAGGGTATCAAAGATCATATTACAACTGTCAATCATTTTTGTTTTCTCAGGGAATGGCCTAAAACATAAAAAAGAGAATTCAAAGAGGCAAAGCTTTTATTAAGCAACTTTCCAACTCACCAGAAGGCTATGTGAGATATTGCTGACTTTCCAAGATAGCATGCAGAATTTTAAAAAATTTCATGAAGGGCACACTTAGTTATAATTAATCATAGCTCCCAATAAAATAGTATTTTAATTCTAGTAATTTTCTTTTTTTACACTAAAGTAAATTTTGTTTAATGTTCATTTCCCTTTTTTTTTAATTTTGTCCTTGCCTAAGTATACTGATTATGCAACTATGATGTTGATAAACACAAGCTTTATCAAAGAGCAAACTATTATCTAGAGAGCCTAACTATATGGTTGGCCAAAGAGTATTAAAAACAAATGCCCAGGCTCATATTCTCTTTGTACTTGCCAGACTCTGGTTTACTATTGCTAAGCAAGCCTTAGCAATGACTGAGTCTTAAATCCCTTTTACAAATGAGCACAGACCCTTCAGCCCAGGGATCAAAAGAAATTAGGTTTGGTTTGAAAAGAATAAGGGTGTAGACAATAGAAAACAGAACACAACACTCCCCTTCTCCCCCAAAGTAAAGCTTTATTAATTAGCAGCACACCAATTTGGTCATATGGAGAAGAATATGGGGCTGAACTTTACCTTTGCACTATGAAGAAGAAACCATTTGCTAAGCCAATTATGAATATCCATTTCAGGGAGCATGTTTAAACTAATTAGGAGAATGACTATAATTCAGAACCACTTATCTACCCCAAAAGTCACTGTTAATTACAAATCATTTTGTATATATTCATTAAATTATGTCCCTTAAGATCCTCTACTAACCAAAACACTGTTAGCCTAGTTCTAGTTACTACATCTGAAAGTAAAGAGAATGATTTAATGGTAAAGCTAGCCTTCTGTGCTCTACAGCTGAACTGGTTAAATTTTACTCTACTGTATCTTCAAACTTACTGGAACATCTTACTGAATCATCTCAATCAGGAGGATGTAATATATTAATTTCATTCAACAAGCATTTATTATTAAGCACCTACTATGTGATCCAATATGACTTATGGGGGAGGGGGCAGGAGTGGGGTCTGCAGCTGTAATTTCATCATGTAAAATATTCTTGGGAAGGAGAGCCCTTCGAGCAGGTCATCTGCAATTTGCAAGCCTGAAGAGTTACCGTGAAGAAGCAATTTATCCAAAGTTACACAATTATTTGTTACATATCAGGGGCCAGACTTGAACCAAAGTACAAATGTTCTTGCCATCACAATGGCAGTATGATGAGAAAATTTCATAGCATGATATTTTTGATGACTACTATCACTTGGACCTTACTGTTATTTCTGTTGATGGCATTACTGTGCTTCCAGTCACCAAGGCTCAAAATCTGAGTCATCTTTGACTCATTCCTCTCCCTCCCCATCTCTTCCTCACCAGTCGGATCAGCTGCCAAGTCCCTGGCCATTCAGCCTCTGCAGTTTCTCTGTTTTGTTCCCTTCTTTCCTACTCTTACTGCAATCACATTAGATTAGGCCCTCAGCACCAGGCACCAAGGATAGACTAGCAGAACATCCCCCCAAGTGGTCTCCCTGCTTCCATTCTTTACCATTCTATCCTTCTACAGCCATCCAAGTCATCTTTTCAATACACAGGCTAACATTTGTCCTTTACTAAATCCACTGTCTCCTTGATATTTCCAGATTTATGACATACTATTTCCCTTGATGCCTTCAGTTTTTTAGCCAGAGTAATCTCCTGACTGTTCATGACAATGAACTGCATTTGTACAAGGCTGCAAAGACAGGCTCACTCAGACCAAAAACTGTTTTAGAGTCAGCTCCAACTAAGACAACCAAATGTTGATTTTCACTGCAAGTGTTTGCACTTCCAAAATGGCCAATGCTGCAAATCAAGGTTTACAGTTTGGTGGGTTATATGCATTTGAGGGAGAAAATAACAATGCAGCTTGAACTCAAAAGTATAAACTACATATATTCCTATCCCTCCCCCAACCAGTTAAAACATTTATCAGTACATCACTGCCTCAAATACCACCATGCCCGTCTGTAGAAATCCTTTTCCTTTGAAGGTCAACCTAGGTACTCTCCTTCATGAAGCTTTCTCTAATCCCCTCCAAATCTCTGTTCATTTGGATCTTGTTTATGCTCTTAATTACATTCTAACTTGTATTATCACTGTAATCTCTATTCCTTTTTCTTTATTAGATTCTAAGCTCCTTCAGGGTGAAGGCTTTGTTTTGTTTCTTTAAAACCTCAAGCACCTCTTGTCATAGTGCCTCATACATAGCTTGATATAGCTCAGATGCTTAATGTTTGTTGAATTGAATTCAATTGTTTTTTCTATGTATTTTTATTTTCTTGCAGTTTTCACTTAGCAAAAACAAGTAGAGAAAAGTTGTCTGAACTAATACATAAGCATTCTAAAATATCACTTCAGAAATCTAATTAAGAACTGTATTAAAAAGTTACTAAAACACTATGGTGTCCAGTGCTTATTTTTTCCAGAGTGTTACTTGCCTTGTAATCATAGATAAATTCTCCAAAATTAAAAAGACAATCTTGCCATAAACTTTCTCCTTCCAACACATGGGGTAGCTTGATAATTAAGACACCCAATAATTACTGAAGTGATATAATGCAACATTTTTTAGGTGTTAACAGTTTTAAAGCCATTAAAATATGTAGTCTTTAGATAAAATGTAATCAGTTAAAACGGTTTTTTCCTGCACAGTTTATATGTGCTAGGTGCCTAATTTTTCCTAGTCAGTCTTTTCTGTGTAATTATTTTTATTAACTGATATTACATTAAAAATATATAGAAAAGTGTTTGTTACATTAAATTTTTGCATGTATTGATCCATCTCTTTCCTTTGCACAGTAACAAAAAATATTATTTTGCCTTTTTGACAGTGAAATGCCATAAAATATTTTTACCAAAAAGTCCAAAGTTTTCACTTGGTTCATTTGAATTCAGTTATTATTCAGGATCTCATTATTCCAATTGTTCTTATCTATCCCCTTCCTTCTCCTCTTGATTTCCTATATGTCCTCTTTACATTCCCTCTATAATCTATAGTCTTATTTATTACTTTTAATTTTTGTAGGTATCGGTATTTTCTCCCTTTAAGACTACAGAGCAGCTAAGAGATGCGGTACAAGAATAATGTCTAGAGTCAGGAAAACGAGTTCAAATTTGATCTTGGACACATGTCACTGAATCTCCATCCAGTTCATTTTTCTCAACTATTAAATGAATATGAAAATAGCACCTCCCTTCCAGGATTGTTATAAGGATCAAATAAAGAGTATCAAGTCAAATGCTTAGAACAATGCCTGGCACACAGTGCTTAATAAAAGCTTGTTTCCTTCTTTCTTACACAAGCATGACCACGAAGTTTCATTTATTTCATTTACCTTCCCCCAAATATATAAACTGGGTGATAGTTATATAATAAGTACTTAATGTTAGATGAATTTGTCCTTTAATTGACTTTAATTTGTACTTTATTTTGTATCCTTCATATTTTTGGTTTGCACTTGCATTTTTTTTTCATTCATATCATTTCTCCTCAGTGGAATGACATCTTTTTTCACTAATTCATGCCACTTTCTTTAAGCCTCCATTTAAAATTTGCTGACTCAAAACTTTAAAACTTCCATTAAAATTTCAAATTTTAACTTCTAGGGCAGTAAGATGGTACAGTGGACAGAGCACTGGTTGATCCAGGAGTCAAAAGGACCTGAGATCAGGTTCAGCTTCATTTTTTTTTACTAAATGTGTGACCTTGAGCAAGTCTTAGCCCCAACTGTCTCCAGAAAACAATCTTAACTTGTGCTACATTTTTCCAACTTCCTTTGACTTCCATTTGTTTAAAATGGCCCTCAATCATATTTCTCCAGATCCTGCTCTTCCTGACTCTCTCAGCTCTATTAAAAGGTAATTATCATTCACCCAGACATTTAGGATCATAAACCTCTAGAATTGTGGCTCTTTCTCTATCCCTTCTGCCAAGTGCTATCAATTCCACCACCTAATTATCTACCAGATCCATTCCTTCTCATGTTCCCAGCTGCCCTCTGAGATAATTTGGGCTTTCATCCTTTTGACTGCCAGACACTACTATACAGACCTTCCTACTTCTAGGCTCTGCCTGGTGATCTTACAGTGTAGCCAGGTGGGTCTTCCTGTGCATACTTTATACCAGTTTTATCTCATGTTACTTTCAGTCCTATTCTCTATGTTCCAGCCAAACTGGATTGCTTGCTGTGCCCTGAATTTGCCCAGGGTGGGTTTCCCACTTCTGTTATTTTGCTCCTCATTCTGTTCCTTGCACTTGCAAAGCCATCCCTTTTCCTCACCTCCACCTTTTGGTTTCCTATCTTCCAGGATCTACCCAGTCTTCAAGGTTCTAAGTCCAAAGACTTTGCTTTGACTCTTTATCTCATCTCATCCGTACTCATATTCCAATTTGTTTATTTCTGGGTTTCTGCTTTATTTCTTTCATTTCTTCCAACTTCTCAGCATACTGCCCATGGCACACAATGTTTATCATGGCAAAAATCAAGTGATCGTAGCTAACAATAATGCAATATCTGTAATTTCATCCCATTGTGGCTTGTCAATCCCCCTGACAGAGATGGTGAATGAACCTTCTCTAATTCAGTCAGTCTTTAAGGGTGGCTCACCACCATGAGCCAACTAGTAATGGAATTTCTCTGAACTGGTGTCGTCTTTGGACAGCAGACATTCTCTTCCCCACTTTCTAGGACCTGCCAGGGTTTAAATTCTGCAGACATGGCTTTTAAGAACCCAGGATTACTTCCATGCCAAGTGTAGGGCACTGGTGGAGGTTCAATGTTTATAAAATGCCTTTTACTACATACCCCCTTCCTGAATTGCCACCTCCCTCTAAGTTCCAAGGAAACAGAAGTTTAAAGGGCTTTCCAATTTTAAGGTGTATGAACAGTATTTTTCAAGACCCTACTCAGAATCCCTCTTCTGGAGGTTTTGATGGGAGGAGGAGGAGGGCATGCGGTGTTTATGCTCTCAGTCACCTTTATTCACATAAGGGGACTGGAGAGTACAGGGATTGAAAGTCCAAAAGCCCCAGTTTTGAGTCCCATGTGTGTCACTATGCCTCTATGACCTTTGTCAAGTGACCACCTCCCTGGCTGGGCTTTAAGTTTCTTTACCTGTAATATGTGGGGTTGTCTGAAATGACCCTGAGGTTCCTATTCCTGGGAGCCTTCTATCCTGGCACAGGAAGGGCCTTGGAAATCCAGCTCCGCTGCACTCCTGTCATTTCCAGGACACTGGACCACCTAGAGCCCTTTCTAAGATTCTGAGTCCCGCCGTCCAGAGAACAAGACTGAAGGCTGCATTGCACTTTTGTAATTGGCCCGATACCGGACTAAATGCAGTCCTTCCCGATTCTGTAATCTTAAAACCAAGGCCACTAGATTTTAGGAAATACACAAAGGGAATCAGGAGACAGATCTTGAAAGTATCGAATGGGAATCAGCACAGGGAAAGGGTGCCGATGGACTCGGTGGCAAAGCGCCTCTGCCTCGCTGCTTGGGGTTCCAGCCCCGTATTTATCCAGGATGTGGCTAGCACAGACCCACCTCGACCTCCGAGAGAGAAGGGGACGAGGGAGGAAGAAGGGGGGTGGGGAGGTGGCAGACGTTTAAATGCTTCTTGCTTTCTTTTCTTAACTGTAAAATAAGCCTGGTTGGGGGCACCGCCGGAGCATCCCTCCTCCCGAGCTTCCCCCCGCTGGGATTCCGTGGATCTCTCGAATTCATTCATTCTCATCGGGGTCGCCGCAGGTCCCCGGCCGGGATTTCTCCTTGCGCTTCCAGAGCCCTTATCAGCCCTCCCCCATCTCTGACCGATGACCCAAACTGTCCCCTTGGAACTCCAGCGTGGCTGTTGGCTTTGGAATGCCCAGCCCGACCCTCGCCCCCTCCTCGAGCGGGGAGAAAGGCCACTGGGCCGCACCCTTTGCTCTCTGCCCATGAATCATTAACGAGCTCCGTCGGGCGAGCGCTTCGGGGGCACTGGGGGAATCTGAGAAACGGGAACACTCTATCTGCAGGGGCAGTGAAACTTTAGCCGGGGAGGCTCCCTTCTGCACCTCCCCCCACCCCCCACCCCCCCGCGCGCGCGCTCCTTCCCCCACCCTCCCTTCCTCGCTCTCCGCCGCCACCGCCGCGCTTGCAGTTACCGCGATGCTCAGTCGCAGCGCTGCAGCGGCGGCAGCGGCGGCACCAGCTGCAGCAGGAGCTTGCGCGGCGCGCGGCGCCGGGAACCCGGCGGCCAGGAAGGATGCTGAAGGCGGAGAAGAGATAAATCCCGGGCCGGCGCGGCTCTTCTCCGCCCCCTCCCCCCCGCCTCTCCCCACTCCCTCAAAGCGCCCGCCCGCCGCCGCCGGCCCCCGCATACGACAATAGCGGCTCGGGCTGAGCCGGGCTGAGCCGCGCCGCCGCAGCGCTGCCCGCCGCTCTTGATTGGCGCGGCCGCCGGGAGCCCCAGGTATTGTTCACCTGCATTAGCGGAGACGGCCGGGGTCGGGAAGCTCCCGGGCGGGGAGGCCGAGAGGAGGCGCCGCGCCCGAGGGGCAGGCAGCATGCCGCTGCGGCTCCAGCCCCGGGGCGCGGGGACAAAGAGCGCCGCCGCGTCCGCCTCGTCCTCGTCCCCGGCGCTGACGGCGGAGGCGGCCGGGGCAGCGCCTTCGCCCCCCGCCTCCTCCGGCCGGCCGTCACCGCCCCCCGCCCCCCGCGACCCCCCGGCCGGGCCGAAGCCGCTGCTGCGCTGGGACGAGGTGCCTGACGACTTCGTGGAGTGCTTCATCCTGTCGGGCTACCGCCGGCTGCCTTGCACGGCGCAGGAGTGCGTGGCATCCGTGCTGAAGCCCACCAACGAGACGCTCAACTTCTGGACGCACTTCATCCCGCTGCTGCTGTTCCTGAACAAGTTCTGCCGCCTCTTCTTCCTGAGCGGCCGCGATGACCTGCCCTTCCACCACCCGTGGCTGCTGCCGCTCTGGTGCTACGCGTCGGGGGTGCTACTGACCTTCGCCATGAGCTGCACGGCCCACGTGTTCAGCTGCCTGTCGTTGCGCCTGCGGGCCGCCTTCTTCTACCTGGACTATGCCTCCATCAGCTACTACGGCTTCGGCAGCACGGTGGCCTACTACTACTACCTGCTGCCGGGGCTCAGCCTGCTGGACGCCAGCGTCATGACCCCCTACGTGCAGCAGCGGCTGGGCTGGCACGTGGACTGCTCCGGGCTCATCGCGGCCTACCGCGCGCTGGTGCTGCCCGTGGCCTTCGTGCTGGCCGTGGCGTGCACCGTGGCGTGCTGCAAGAGCCGTGGCGACTGGTGCGCCTACCCGTTCGCGCTGCGCACCTTCGTGTTCGTCATGCCGCTCAGCATGGCCTGCCCCATCATGCTGGAGAGCTGGCTCTTCGACCTGCGCGCAGAGAACCCCACGCTCTTCGTGCACTTCTACCGCCGCTACTTCTGGCTCGTGGTGGCCGCCTTCTTCAACGTGAGCAAGCTGCCCGAGCGCATCCAGCCGGGCCTGTTCGACATCGTGGGCCACAGCCACCAGCT
Source organism: Antechinus flavipes (assembly GCF_016432865.1). Taxonomy (NCBI): domain Eukaryota; kingdom Metazoa; phylum Chordata; class Mammalia; order Dasyuromorphia; family Dasyuridae; genus Antechinus; species Antechinus flavipes. The sequence goes on from NC_067400.1 coordinate 50,524,282, forward strand.
CTTCCACATCTTCACCTTCCTCAGCATCTATGACCAGATGCACTACGTGGAGGAGGGGCTGCGCCAGTTCCTCGAGGCTCCCCCCGCCGCGCCCACCCTCCTGGGCACCGTGGGCTATATGGTCCTGCTGGTGCTCTGCCTGGCCCTGGTCATCCGCAGGTTCCTCAGCGTGTCCGACCTCTGCAAGGAGGACTGAGGCGGAGACTGAGGGAGGCCGCCCCCCTGCTGCGTGGCCGCGACCCCCCAGCGCGGGGCGGACGCTGCGAAAGCCCACAGGGTAGGAGGGGAGAGCCCCCACCAGCGGATGCCCGAGAGGGGGGGCCTGTCCACTGAGGGGTCCGAGCCACTGGGGAAAATAAATGTTCGTGTCGTGGTTCAGGAAAAAAACAAAAACACGAGCGCGCGCACAAACGACAGCTTCGTGATTTCCGGGGGTCTTTGGGGTTTTATCCCGGGACGCAAAGGCGGGTCGGCAATCGTTCTAAAAACCCCTTTTAGGGTGAACCCTCACGAGCTCTCCCTTTGTTGGAAGAGAGCCTGGCAACTTCATTAATCCTGATGTTTTAACCTGCTAGAAAATGCATGGAAATGTGAACACAAGTTTAATTATTTCAATGTATTAATGAATTGTTATTTAAATAGTAATATATATATTATATATGTATAATATATATATGCCATGATTATTTCATTTTTTAAAAATTAACTCCTGTGTGGAAATATTTTCAGAATAAGCACTTGAAATTTTTTTTTCTTTTTAGGGAAGGGGGGGGTCCATTATTATTTTGAAATCTCAGCCCTTCTGCATTGCACACACTGGAATTGGTGGGGAAGGCAATTTGATTTAGAGCCATTGTCTTTGCATAGTGTTTTTCTGGAGGACCACGTGTATGGGTGGGATTGTTATAACTGTGAGTTATTTTCCCTAAGCCGAGTGAGCCAAGCCTGAGAGAAAAACTAGAGTGGTCCGTAGCACCCCGAGGCTGGAAATCTATCTTCTGGTTCAATTTTTGCTCGCTCCCACGGGGCTCTGCCAAGCCCACTTGACCATTTTCATCGTGATTCTCCTTAATTCTGTTGCCACTGGAGTAAATGTGCCTTTTGAAGCAGTGCCCAAAGGGCCGGTCCTCAGCCCGGACAGATCTGTTTGCCCAGCCGGAGGAGGAAACCTCGCCTAGCTGGTTACTGCAAAGCAAGGTCTAATATTTCGTCCACGAATGAGGAAAGATTGGGGCAGGTTGTGATTTTTGTGGCTCGGACTGCTTGCTCAGCCTCATCTTCCCTGCATGTAGGGCTATGCACGGGAATCAGACCGAGACTGCTGGGGCCACTGTTGATCCTGACCAGCAGCCCTGGGCAAGAACCCACCAGAGTGTTTCAAATTGATGCAACCCTTTGTTTTAAAAATTCACCAAAGGGAGAAATAATTTCATCTCAGCTATCAGGAGACAGATTCCATCAGCTATAATTGAGAAGTTTGGAGTTAAAACAGGATTTAGCTTTGTGATGGGAGGTCAGCTGCCCACTTCCTGGCTTTGGAAGTTTAGAGATCTTTAGGGAATAGATTGGCTCTTAACTGGGTCAGTAGGAAATTACTAATGGTGCCCTCTTGGGTCATCTGGAAATGAGTTCCTGTCCTTGACTCCTTCTAACAGTGCAGGTTGGTCTCTCTTTTGGAGTACATTTTTTACAAATCCTGATGATTTTTGCACTTGAGCACAAGCTAGTGGGGCTATTGAGATGCTTCTCAGAAGTCAACTGTGTGACTTGAAATAGGGAGAGTGTTTTATAGCATTATTATGGCATTGTAGACATGCGCTAAACAGGAAAAGTAGAGGGAGGAGTAACTTGTTTGGAACCAGAGACAGTGCTTTTAAAGGGGGCTGTTGTATTGTATTTTGTAAACAGAGGTGAAGCACATAATTCCATGGAGGAAATAATATCCCAGTTGATTTTTTTGGATATTTGTTTGCACATGAAAGTTAAATTTGTATTTATATCTTTATATTGAATGTAGAATCTTTTACTGGAATTCATCTCAAGGGTATTGATTGAGCATCAGCTCATGCTTTGGAAAACTCAAGTAGCAAGACCATTAGGCTGCTGTAATAAGTCAATAATTTGTACCTCCAAGTTCTGTAAGACAGTACTTTTGTATCCAAGGAGCCTATGGAAATGGCTACTCCCGTATGCAAACTTATTTGTTGATGAATGGTGTCTGTACTGAGCCCCCAAGGAATGTTTCTTCGGACTATTCAGAGTGAATAGTCAATTCTGACCTATTAGCCCATAGACTTCTAAAAGTGGACCCTCCTTTTTGGGGAGGGCCGGGGCATGTGGAAGGAGTTGGATCTGCTAGAAGGTCATCTTACTTCTAAGAGGAGAACATTTAAACACGAAGACACAATTCCCCCCAACCCACTTTCTCCTTCCTCTTTGTCCTTAGGACAGAGAGGCCACTTAAGGATAAAATTATACCCATATCATTTTCAAGTGATTAATGTTGCGTGAGCCCTGGAAGATGACACACTTTTCCCTGTGAAAGGTTCAGCTCAAAGTATGTCACCAAGAAAATACTTTTCTCCTTCTTTTTCTTCCTCCTCATTTTCCTTCTTGGTCCAAACTCAGATTTTCTATAAAATGTGGAGGGGAAAAGGGATAGTAAGTTTGGAACTAAATTGGCTTTACAATACACGTACATATTAGGTACATTTGAGTTCTAAGACCAAGGATGATCCATCAGATTTTTTTTTTCTGTTCTTCACTGAGCTTTTTATGGTTTCTGCTAAGATAAACAATGGTAGACTAGAATCATCAATATTTACTTAACCACCTACATTCATGTGAGACTCTTAGATATGATAAAAATAACACACCAAAATCAGAGGAGGTTATTTTTCTGAAATAGTTTCTTAATTACTCTTTTGCCCTATCCATCCTTTAAATAAGTTTATTTTGAAGACTGGTTATGTCTCCATAACATCCAACCTTAGTTGTAAAGTGAAGACCTAGAGATAAAATAATAAATGATGAATTTAAAAATAATCTGCATAAATTATTGTAGCAATAGAAAGAAGCGCATTATATAATCCATTTTATGTTTACTTGTTAATCCTGAACCAGGATGCCATCTCAAGGAGCAATGTCACAAAGTCATGACTGGCTTGTAAAAATAAATGTGATATTTTCCATTGGCCACATAACATCTTCTATATATATCCCAGCAAGAGTATATGGTGCTGGTCTGTCCAAAGCTGTGCCTAGAATGTTATTTCCATTCATGAATAGTGCCTGTAAACTTATGATTTATAATGTGTTCTCAATTAAAAAAAACTTTAGGCCCCACCAAATCAACATGTTACTTCATGCAAATCTTTTCTAGGAATATAAAATGTTTAAGAATGATGCTAATAGAGATGATTTTTGAAATTTTTTATTTTTATGACTTTCACCCAAGGAATTAGATTTTGATCAAAGGGTGGTAACATCAAGCAATAATTAACAGCACTTTTCATCTCTAGGCTTATTATCAACTGATGAGTTAATTTGCACAAAATTTTGAGTAAAAGATGATCCATAGTTATAATCTCAATGTTAGGGTCATACAGTTTGACCAAGCCCATGGAACTAGTTTCCCAAACAAGTATTTTGAATTTGACAATTTGTGAATTTACATTGTAGATTTTATATACATATCAACATATTTGGATATGATTACTTATCTATTCATCCAGATATAAAGTAGATTTTAAAAAAACAACACTGATTTGGAAGTCAGAGACAGCAAGTGATACATATAAAAACATGTGTATATAAATATATACATAATAGATTTAAACTATCTTGAATAGGTGACAAAACTCCTCCATAAATATCTTTTTGCTTATTTTATTGTGGACTGCCTTCTTCCCTTTTTTTAGGGATATGCTACTGAGTAATTTTTTTATTCCTTCAACAAGCATTTATTGAGTGCCTACTATGTGCAAGGTCTTTTGTTTTCACATGAATTTTCTGGGATCCAGACATTCTTACTCTTTCACTACCGGTTCCCCCTTTTCACACATTTCTGAGCAAGTTGGTTTGTGGAGCTAATGGCTCTGAAGTAAATTAAGGTTAAAACTATGTCCTTAACCCAGGCCCACTTTGGTAAATTAAGTCAGAGCATTTCACGATGCTCACTGGTGTCAAGAACAAGACATCTACTGCAGGCTTGTTAAAAATTCTGCTTTGCCAGAACAATTCTTTTGACATGTAGGCCTTAGGTTCCTAGGCCAATATACATATTCACAATTGGACATCTTGGTTCAGTTTCATCTGGACATAGGGATAAAGGCCAAAGATACAGACAGACTTTGTAATTCTGGTTTGAAAAATCCAATAACCATTCATTTTGGAGATGTTGACAGCATACCTAGCATTATGCAGTTTATACTGATTCCCTAAGTTGTGTTAATTTTTCTTCAGATATGAACTATATATCACTGTACTGGTTCATGTCCTTCAGTTTCTTTCTCCCCCCCCCCCCTTTTAAGGTTTTTGCCATAGATTGCCATTGAAAAAATTCTTGAAAAATGTCAATCTTCGTGGGGGATTTGGGGGTGGGGGAAGGTTAGATTTTTACTGAAATTAGAAATCTGTTTAGTAAAGTCACCAAGCATTTGAGCTTCAGACATCATTAAGAAGCATCCAGTACAATGGAAGGAAGAGCCACGAGCATCTTTGCCTGGATTTTTAAGTTTGTACCCAGAAAATCATGTTGTTGGCCAGAGAAACAAGGGGGACTTGTCACTGAAGCACTGTTCCACCACAGTCCCCTTCCCCACTTCTCTCCAGTTTGTATTCTGCTCGTTGTGACCAGATTCTTTTAAAATCCATAAGTAAAATGAGAAGTTCAGGATGCTTATTTTACCAGTGGACAGCCAAGAAAGCTCCCTGAGCTACAAATAATGGCACCGTCTGAATTTGGAGACCAGATTTCCATCTATTTGCAACAGATACCTATAGTCCGCCACGTGCAAACTGCAATCACTCATTCCTGTTTACTTTCTGGTTTAGATGGAAGGGACATTGGTTTCTTTGGGTTTGTAGAAATGCTTTATCCAGTGTATTATAATATATCCCTCTTTTTTGCAATGCATGAATCCCCGCGTTGCTGTATGTTTTTGCATAATTTCTCTAAGCCATTCCGGGCATGGCAATTTCTCAAGGATGCTTAGATTTCTTGAATGTGTAAAAAACACCAAGCCAATTTCTTCATGCCTTATAGCACCACCCAGCACATGCAATAACCACCCGCGTAGGTGCATGTTGTGTCTTACGGATTACTTTGACTTTATTATTGAGAATGTCCTGCTCTTAGTGGTATAGCATCTCATTGAGAGATGGATGACCACTACTGTAAATAAACTTGTTTTCTATAGTAACATCCATGTCTCTTTGCAGTTCCCACTGCTTCATAGAAAGAATAATATGTTTTTAATCAGCTAAATAAAAAAAAAATCAATGAAAATAGGGCAATTTTTTAAAAGAAGTGTTTTCATTTTATAAAAAAATTCAAGTTTATAATAGTAATTAGTTTGTGAATTATTCATCTTTGCACCGAGGTGAGGCTTAGCGTCTTAAAATGCTCATCTTTGTTCTGGGCATTTAATCACTTTTAACTCATTTGAATGATAATGACCTATAGGTCAGTGCTTTTTTTTTTCTTTCTTAAATACTATGTAAATAGTATGTCAGGGAAGGGTAAATTTTAAAATGAAAAAAAAAAAAACTGGGCCAGATTTTGCTCCTTATATGTAGCAAAACCCACATTTTAAATTTTGATGGGAAACATCATTAAATTTATTTATCCAACAACAACCCACTGCCTAGCCAGTCTTCCTTTCTTCCAGTCTCTCAATCTTTCTGGAGATCATTAATAAAATTATTCCAAACGGGCAACTCAGTTTAAAATAAAACAATTCCATTTTCATGGTGCCCATAGCCACAATTAATGTTGTAGCCAGGCAAAATTGACTGGCCAGGGTCATTCCACTGGTATTGCTGACTTATATTTCCGCAGCTGCATCTGAGGGTGGGAAGTAGGGGGAAGGGGAGTTAGGAAAGATCCAATATGGGTTTTGATTTCCCCTATTTCACAAATGGAAGCAAAAGTGAAGTTACATTCCTTGTATAAAGCCATGTAGGAGCTCTCACCCCTGAAAACTGCCCTCTTGGAGGCATCCATTCTCATCTGATGGGGAAGCACCAGAAATGCAAACCTGTATTCAACTCTGAAGGCAACTCAATGGCTTGGCTAAGTATTTGGGCCTTTAAAAACCATCTGCCTTATGAGGTTCGTTCATTTCTAAACTGAGACTTAACTAGAATTATCATTTTAAGTTTTATAGGTAAGAATGTACAACCAGCATGTACCCCTTTAATTGAAGGGCCACAGTTCATCTTTTCTCAGGTGACATACAAGGTGTGTGTTGGGGGGGAGCTTTGATAATCACCAAACAATACAGATCTCCATATATATTCATAGCACATTTTGATGATGATTACAGAGGAGGATGGGGAAGATGGATGAAGGTTAAAGCAGGCGTGAAGCGAGAAATTGCTTTTTTTTCCCCACTGTTTGCTAGATGACCATAATTTTCCTGGGGAAATCCTTGACTCTAGCCGTCGATAAATCTAGTAAATTTTGCCTTAAAGGGCCATGTTTAACTAGCTGGGAAAGACCTCTCAATGTCTGAACTTGTATTACAAGGGGTCTGTAATGCTATTCCAAATCATTAGTGTATAAAAGGCAGAAAAATCATTAAATCACAAAATTTTTTAATCCACCAATGAATTACATGTACCCATCTATAGGGATAGATGCCACTTTGATCAGTTTTGTGCATGCAAAAGCAAGACAAAATTGTGTCATTTCTGTTTTTTGGTTTGCTTTCATTTTGTGATTTGAGAAATTTGTTCTTTGTGGTCTTGAATGCTGAAATCTGTAAAAAAAAAACTATGCATTTTTAGCTAAAAGACAAATGTATGAATAAAGGTGTTTCTAAGCATAATATTTAAAGACTGCATTTTGTATACTAAGATAGTCTTTCAGGGAAAAAAATTATACAGTTAGCCTGAGTAATTTTGAATTACTACGAATTTAGCATGAATACCCACATTCAGAAAGATTCTGCAGAAAATCATTGTTCCAGTTAACAGTAATGAGAGAGAAATACATGTTCTTGGAGGATTTTTTTTTTGGATTAAAACTTTATTTTCAAAACATATGCATAGATAGTTTTCAACATTCACCTTTGCAAAACTTTGTGTTGCAGATTTTTTTCCTTCCCTTCCCTTTATCCCCTCCCTGAGATGTCAAATAATCCAATATAGTAAACATATGCAATTCTTCTATACATATTTCCACAATCATCATACATAAGAACAATCAGATCAAAAGAGGAAAAAATGAGAAAGAAAACAAAATGCAAGCAAACAACAATAAAGGTGAAAATACTCTGTTGTGATCCACACTCAGTTTCCTTAGGTCTCTCTGGGTGCAGATGGCTCTCTCTGTCACTAGGTCATTGGAATTGGCCTGAATCACTTTGCTATTAGAAAGAGCCATGCCCATCAGAATTGATCATCACCTAATCTTCTTGCTGTGTGCAGTGTTCTCTTGGTTCTGCTCATGTCACTCAGCATCAGTTCATGTAAGTCTCTCAGGCTTCTCTGAAATCATCCTGTTGGTCATTTCTTACAGAATAATAATACTCTGTAACATTCATATACCATAACTTGTTCGGCCATTCTCCAGTCGATGGGCATCCACTCAGTTTCCAGTTTCGTGCCACTACAAACAGGGCTGCCACAAACATTTTGGCACATACAGGTCCCTTTCCCTCCTTTAAGCTCTCTTTGGGATATAAGTCCAGTAGCAACACTGCTGGGTCAAAGGGTGTACACAGTTTGGTAGCCCTTTGGGCATAGTTCCATATTACTCTCCAATAGATTGGATCTATTCACAGTTCCACCAACAATGTATCAGTGTCTCAGTTTTCCCACATCCCCTCCAACATAAGTCATTATCTTTTCTTGTCATCTTAGCCAATCTGAGAGGTGTGTAGTGGTACCTCAGAGTTGTCTTAATTTACATATCTCTGATCAATAATGATTTAGAGCATTTTTTCATATGACTCTAAATGGTTTAATTTCTTCATCTGAAAATTGTTCATATCCTTTGGCCATTTATCAATTGGAGAATGGCTTTCTTATAAATATGAGTCAATTTTCTATATATTTTAGAAATGAGACCTTTATCAGAATCGTTGGACTTAAAATTTTTTTCCCAGTTTATTGCTTCCCTTCTAATCTTGTCTGCATTGGTTTTGTTTGTACAAAACCTTTTTAACTTAATATAATCATAATTATCCATTTTATCTTTAATGATGTACTCATTCTGATTTGGGCACAAATTCTTCTTCTTGGAGGATCTTACTGGCTATCTCTATCATTTAACATAGGATCATAAATCCAGGAAATCTCAGAGGCCATCTAGCCCAAACTTCTCATTTAATAGATTCGGAAGCAGAAGTGCAAATAGATTAAACAAGGTCATCAGGATTTGAACTCAGGGTCTTTGACTTAATTTCCAAGGTTCTTTCCATTGTATTAGTAAGTCTCCATTAAAAGCTTGTCTAATGGGAAAATCAGTCTGTGCTAATCTTTAAACTCATTTAATAAAACTTTGCCATGGACTGAGTTCTTCTCTTATATTGAAGACCATGTAAAGTCCATAGGGTTACATGGAGGCTAAGGTTATAGGCTGTATGTCCCTGAGTTGCCTGTGTAGGCAAAAGGTCTCCCTTTTCCCCCTCCTCCAATTGACCTTAGAGCTTAAATACTATTAAATCACTCAGGATGCATCTTTCTCATATCTAAATTTAATTCCAAAGCCTCTAGGTTTCTCTAGGTATAGCTTGTATTTAAGAGTTGTAATCAGTTGTAAATAATAGTGATAGTTGAAATAATATTCTTTTGTAATGATGGGAAATATAGCAAAGTACAAAGAAGCTAAGATTTTAGCCCATTTTGCTTCCTTCAATCCCCCAATTTAAGAGTCTTTTTTGTCCTATTGAGGGATCCATGGTCCTGGGGCTAGTGTGAGGAGCTATAGAGTAATCAATCATCAGGCATAGTATAAAATAATAAAGACTGCTACTGTTACCATATCAAACACTACTTTTCCATGTTAAGGACCACAGAACAAGTGGATTGGAAATTGAATAAGAATCATTGATAAGGAAAGCAATTAGCAGTCAGGACCAGGAATGAGTCAATCTATGAGAAATTTCCCCTAGTTACAGAGAGAGATATAAAATCTATATGCTATACACAACACATGGAAAGTTAATTTTAGATGATCATAATGACATGATGATTCTGATAACTATCTGAATGGGCTAGAAGACCTAGGGAAAGAATTCTAATCAAAACACTTCATATATAAAACCACTTATACTTTAGAAATTTAATTCTCTTAAGTTTTTGGGCAGTTTCCTTGAGTAATTGCCTTCATGATAATCATTGTTTTCTGAGAATTAAAACCCACTGAATTTCTACCCTGTGTGTTTATAATATTTTCAGTCACCAAATGTTAATCCCTATGGTAAAATTGGAGATATATGGAAATTTTATAATCCACAAATATAGGTTACATCAACATGTATTTTTGGAATCTCCCTTTAACTTGATTTAAATGGTATTGGCTCTAAAAAGCCTTTGCTCTACCCAGTCATCTGAGAAAATAAATTTTAAAATTCTTCTTTATGATAGCTCTCTTTTCTTATGATAATTATATTAATAACAATAGCAGCAGCAAAAATAATAGCTCACAAAATAGCACTTACTGTGTGCCAGATGTACAGTGTTACGTGCTTTACAAATATGTCATTTGACCCTTGCAATATCCCTGGGTGGTGATAGGTGCTATTATCTCCATTTTACAGATGAGGAAACAGGTAAAAACAGGTAAGTTTCTTCCCACCACCATTACATTTCTCCCCTTATTTTGACACAGTGACCCAGCAGTCTTTAGTGAAGCTTGTCAGCTAACTAGAATATACTTTGTTTTATCATAGAAAACAGTGGGTTAAATTTAAGAAGTTGCCATCAGTTTGTTTTGGTTGTTAGCAAAAAGCCTTGGGTTTGGAGTCAGGAATAACTGACATCAATCCCAGTCTCAAATGCTAGCTGCCGGACTTTGGGTAAGTAATCTCTCCCTCAGTTTCTTCAATTGTAAAATGGGGATAATGATAATATCTACCTCTCAGAGTGGTTGTGAGAATTAAATTAGGTAATATTTGTAGCCCAGAACATAGTGCTATGTTAATGTTATCATAATAATTATTATAATACTAACAGTTGAACATTAATATTAATAAAGTTTATTATAGCATCAATATAGTAACATTATAACAATACATTTACATAATTATATCATCACTTATAATAAAAATATAATACTTACTGTGTGCCAGCTGTTACAAATATTATTTAATTTATTATTGTTATTATTACTATAGAAAAGGAGAGATACTCAGTACTCTTTCTCCTCCCCAACTGCTTCTCACTGCTCTCTCTACCTATCTTGAGTTAAGGTTATAGGTTCCCTAGCTCCTTTCTATCTTACTTACAAAAATGATAAAGCCCTAAACTTATCTGTTAGGAAAGGATGGGAAAAAATTCCAACAAATACAAATTAATAGAGTTCAAACATTTGCCAGTTCTCTCCATTCTCCCATAAAAACAAAAAAGCAACCTCCTACATCAAAGGAACTCTTAAAGAAGTCAAGGAATTTCAGGGGAGAAAATGGGGTTTAGGGGGCCTAGATTGTTGAATTTGGATTGTTCTTTGAAAAATGGGATTGAGAAATCTTAAGATTAATAAAAGCAGCTAAGAGTGTCCCAGGTCCCTGTTGCTCACATGATTCCTTTCCCTTCACCCGTCACCATTTGGAACGAAACCATGGGGAAAAGAAGGAGCCCCCAGAAAGGAGGAAGACCTTAAATGTAAATCTGCCTCTAAAAATGTGTAATGAATTAAAATCTTAGATGACCTCAACAACCTCTTTTCAGACCTCAGTTACATTCTTCAGACTATTGGCTTATCCCTATTGATCTATAAATCTGTTCTGATAGCAACCTGTCACTGCCACAAAGAACCAAAAATAAATTATTTAGGTCACCCACTTATGTTATGCAGTAATGAACATGGATAGAAAACAAAAAGAAGCCTGCTCATTGGATTTAAAGGAAAAGCTACAGAGTTAGACAACCCTAACACAACGATGCACTGTTTGCAATAAGAACATCTTGCTCTTATGAAAAAATGGATTTTTTTTCCTCACAACTCTTTCCTGTTTTCCATTTCTGCTCTCAAAATAAAAGAGATAAGTTAAACAGCAGGTTTCAGATGTAGTAAGCAAGAGCTTTTAAAGCTGAAATCCATGAACTTGTAAAAAAAAGTAGTATATATATATATATACATATACTTAACTACTATATATAAAGTACTATATACTTACATATATATTGATAATACAGAGAGGTACACATACATTTATAAACACATATATACAATTTTTATTTCAACATATTTGATTTTATTTTTCAATTCTATGTATTTTACACAATTAATATTTTATTTTATACATTTAAAAATCTTATTCTAAGAAGTAGTCTATAGGTAGATTTCCCCACAAAGGTTAAGGACCTTGTTACTAGGTTATTATGTTAAATATTGGCTTTGCCTGTTTTCTTGACAGCTAAAATTACCACTATGTCTAGACTACAGTGTCTCAGTTGACCTTACTTTAAAAAAATTTTTTTAAACTAATTTAATTAACAGACTTTTTTTAATCCTGGGTCATCCATAATGTGAGGCAGGGAGGGGTAGGACTGCTGCCTTCAGCACTACATCTTTATACTACTGAAATTTAGTTAAAATGAATATCCTTGGAAGTCACAAAAAGCTCATGTGTATTCTGAGGATTATATTTGCCCTGATGTGAGGAAAATAATAGGATCAAAAGACAGTTAAATATATAGGAAACAGCGAGAGGAAAAAAAAACACAACCAAAAGCAATTATAAACATCAGTTCAATTATTTGCAGTCATTTCTATTCTTTTATAAAAACACAGAAACAGCTTCCTAAATCAAGGAATTCTTGAAGAAGTCAAGGGATTTTTGGAAGGAAAGGGATTTTAAGTCTACCTCCCATTGGGCAGCTAATTATGTAATATAGTGAATTGAGTGCAGAACCTACAGTCAGGAAGTCTCATCATCCTGAGTTCAAATATGGCCTTAGATATGTATTTTTTAAAATAAGTAAAGTAAATAAAAGCAAGTCATTTAACCTTGTTTGCTTCAGTTTTCCCATCTGTAAAATGAGCTGTAGAAGAAAACGGTCAACCCCTCCAGTATCTCTGCCAAAAAAATGTGGTCACAAAGAATCAGATACGACTGAATGACATTTACAATAAAGATTCTACCTAGTGTTGTTAATAGAAGCCAATTAGACCAATTCCCTCACTTTACAGATGAGGAAACTGAGTCATAGAGAGGCTAAATGATTTGTACATGTTGTAAGCAACAGGGCTGAGGTTCTAATTTGGGTCCTCTCATTATGAATCTAGTGGTCCTTTTCAATGAACCATACTTCCTCTCATTATTTCGGTGTCTCAGGGTTTTTTTTTAAATGCCTCAGGTGGCAGGAACACCTCCTTCATAGTTTCTGAGCCTCCTGGCCCCTGATTTGCTATTTAACAACAACCACAAAGATTATTTTTGTTATCACTGCTAATATAGGCAATAGCTAATAATAAAGCAAGATGCTTTAAGCAGGAGGCTTTCAAGGGGAAAAAACAGATCATCCATGTTAAGAGGCTGCTTAGAAAAATAGGGTTAAAGGTTGATGGCAAAAACACACTTAGGGCAATTAGCACCCTTCCCATGAGATCAGTCCTGTGTTTGGTGCGGTAAAAGGGACAAAAGCATCTAAAAAGGGCTATAACAAGAAACTCACATGACATTAACCTTAGGAGGGGGCTCATCACTCCAGGGCTGCTACAGGAAAAATGACCTTTCCTTATCAAGGAGCAAGAAAATCAATAGATGTTCTCAGAGTGCACAGTAAACATTAAAATTTACACAAATAATTCTGGAACAAACATTATTCCACAAAGCAAAGTTTAAAAACAGTGATGTGGTATAGTGGATAGAACAGATGCTGGAGTCAGGAAATCCAGAGTTCAAACATGACCCCAAATACTTACTAGCTGTTTGCCCTTGAAGTAATCACTTAGTCTGGTTCCTTATAAAATGGGAAGAATTAAAGCTCCTATCTTCCAGAGTTGTTGTGAGGATCAAATGGCATAATAATTCTAAAGGTCTTAGCACAGTGTCTGGCACATAGGAAAAAGTATGTTTTTCATTATTAATATCATGCCACTAAAACTAATATTCTGGTTGGGGCTTATGAAACAGCTAAAATCCAAGTGTGGAATCAAAAGCTCCGTGGACAACATTCATATAACTAGCTATCTGTTAACAAATGTTGAGTAAACAACTGAACCATTTTTTAATAGAATTTTTTAAATTTTTTTTTATAATTTTATAGACTTTTTTTTATAGAAATAGAAGAAAGGTTTATGATAACAAATCAATTTATTGTAACGACAAATTACATAAAGGTTATCTTTGAGGAGTTGGTGTTTATTGATCAATCCAATGTAGATTAGATAACAAAGTGGAGCAATCTATGTTACAGGTGTAAACATTCCCAGTCCACTAGATACCTGGAGACACACAAGTGACTCAAATTATACACCAGAAGCTCAACTTTATAAATAGACAAAGACAAATACAAACCTCCAAATGTTCTTAAATTGAACAGCTATCCAGATATAATATCAATATGTAAATATTTAAGAACAATCCCTTTAATAGACATAGCCATACTAAATCCCTAACATCATATTTCCAAACTACATGATATAGAAAGCTTCCAAAATATAGGTAGTGGAAGAATCTTAGACCGTATGGAATAGGTGAAGGTACATATGATTATAGATTTAAAGCTTAGACAGAACCTTAGAGACTATCCTATCCATCCCCCTCAATTTACAAATCAGGAAACCGAGGCAAAGAGAACATAAATTTTTGAGGTTGAATTTGAATATAGTTACTGTTATTTATCTACTACAATAGGCTTTCATCCTGTCTGCCCCTGGACTCTTAAAAATGTTTTCAATTAGTCTACAGATAACCTGACAGCCCAATACTTTTACTCAGCAAAAAAAAAAAAAAAAGCAATCATTTTATCTACCTATGCAATAGTTCATAAAACAATGACTATAAAATATAAATATAATATATCTAATAGCAAGATAATAAGACTGTATATCAGAACTCCATTAAAAAAGATGAGATCATAATAACACAATTGATTTTATGTAGTTTATTAAGGTACAAAGAACTTGATATGGATTAACTCATTTGTCTCTCTCAATAACTCTATGAGTTAAGTACTAAGGACATTATTAAGCTCTTTTTTTATAAATCAGGAAATAGATCCAGTGAATTACCATAGTTCCTCAACTAGTATCAGAAGATTTTGAACCCAAGTTTCTCCTAATTGCAAGTCTTTTACTTTCTTAAGTACATTCCACTGCCTCCTAAAATGTTCTGAGGGTGGTGAGAATTATCTGATTTGACTGTAGGGTAATGTGAAATTTTTTCTGACTGAACAAGTAGGTTGTGAAAACTGTTGAATGCCAACTGAGATGGAGTTCAAGTTTTGTCCAAAGGGCATGGGAGAAATATGGAAAGTTTGGGAGTGGTATAATTGTATGACATATTCAGTGTATGAATCAAGTAGCAATATATAGGAACAATCAGAGAAGGAAGAGGGTACCATTTGGCAATGAGAAGGAAAGCAAAGGCCAGCGGCATTGTCTGTCGAAAGAGTGGTGACTTTTGAACATGAAGCTTCATTAAAATTGATGAGGATGGAAACCAGATCATAAGGACATGAGAACTGAGACAAGGGTCAAACTGGAAGGGTAGGCTGCTTAGTTGTCTGTATCTTTCAAGAAGTGTGTCAGTGAAAAGGAAGAAATACAGAATGGTAAATTGAGGGTCAAGAAAAGATTTATTTAGAGAGAGACATTATCCCAATATCTTTTTCCAGGAATTTTTGAATGTTGGAATTTGGAATTCATCAATATTATAATTAATAGACCTATCACTCTGCCTTTCAAATTCAAGTCCAAATAAATTGGAATGAGTAAGGATATGGCATTTAATTCTTTCTTTCTTTTTTTTTTTTTTTTTTTGCCATTTCCACCTCATCCCAAAGGGTCTTTATGCACTAGTAAGTACTGTCCAATCTGTAACGATTGTGTGGGTCCATGCTTTAATGTCCTGCTGTAAAGTATGGCAATGCATTGCATTAAAGAGCTTTATTCTGGATGCTTGAAAACACTTCAGTCCTTGTGCAGGGAATTGATTCAAGGGTGACTGAAACGAGAGAGGTGGGAGTTACTTCTCTCTTAAGGAATATCAGGATTCATTTTCAGCTTGTTCCGATGCTGCCTGGTAAAGTAATGTCTAAAAATAACCTAACAGAAAGGGTTTCCATTTTCTGCTTGTGCTGCTCAGTCAGGATGACAAGTGTAAACAGTTTTATTGCCTGATAGGTAGACAAGAATTAGAAGTATTTGTGTGTATATTTTTCTGAAGTTATATCTTCGATCTATGAAGTGAAATAATCAAGTTTATTATAGTTGCAAAAAACACAGAATGACTGAGAGGTTTCAGAGCCTTAAGATAAAATTTGTAATTGACATTAGCTATCATGATCATTTTTATTTATCAAAATGTGTTTAGGATATTGCCTCATATTGTATGAAATAATTACAGTAATGTACCAACCTGCCCTTCACTGGGAACAAAAACAAAACAAAACAAAAAAGAGATATCTTGAAGAGAAGATCTGCTTGTATTATGGGAAGTATATCATTACTGATGAGCTAAAAGTTTCAAAATACAATCCCCAAGGATGTAAAAAACAGGTCATTGTAAGTCCACCGATAATCAAGAAACCAAAAAAGTACCTTTTTCTCCCTTGTTTAATAGCAATCTTGTAGTTTTACAAAAGATATACTTTCAGTGATTAGTTTTTTCTTGTTATATGATTTTTAAACATCCCTTCCTAATTTTTCAGAGAAAAAGATGAGCAAAACAGGCATTTTATATATGTCTATACAACATTTTCATATGTATTTTTAGATATAGGAACAGAATTTGTGATTTCTCTGACCAGTTCAGGTCAAAACCTTCACAACAATTTAGAGTCTTAGACAGTTCCTTAGAATAATTGTATAAAAATGGCAGGGTTAGAGGATCCCTGAGAATTGCAAATTAACTTAGAAAATCACATATGTTTCTATATTTCTTTTTTAATTAATACATCAACATATTAAGATCAGTTAAGAATTACATTTTCAAGTGTTTCAGACCACACTTGAGAGTAATGTGGGCAACCACATGAGAACTTTTATCTGGAATTTGCTCAAGGGTTCACAGTCAGTATGTGTTAAAGGCAGAACTTCTTGCCTTTAAGACTAGCTTTCTATGTCATAATGTCTCCTATATAGATACATATGCGTATATACATATATTACAAATATGTACAATTACTTGTATTACAGAGAAAGAGATGGATAATTGAAATATGATAATAGATAAAAATGGATTATAGAGAGATAAATAATAGAAAGGTGGATAATAGTTTAATAAATGATAGTAAGTATTAGATAGGATGCTGAGAGTGAGAGAGAGTGATAGGAAAGAGAATAGTATGGTAGATAGAGTGCTTGAATACCTAGGTTCCTGCTTCTGACCCTTACTAGCTATATGATCTGTGTTTTCAACATCTCTCTAAGACCTAATGAATTACCTTTGAATTGTAATCTGTAAGATCACAGATCCTTAATATATTGATAGCTGTGTAGATATGTTCTATCACATGAAACACAAAAATTCCCAAGGAAATGAAGTTGTACATTACCCAACTGACAGAATTCCCAGGGAAGAAACCTCTTCTGCCAAAACAGATTGACATATTCTGTGCAATTAATAATCTTTCAGATTTTCCCAGGATCATAAGAGCAGGACATGGCAAAGTTTGACTTGAACCCAGCTCTTCATGCTCTCATGGCTGGCTTCTTTGTCTCAGTTTGCTCCAGTGTAAAATGGGAATAATAATAGTATCTATCTCCCAGGGTTGTTGTGAGGGTAAAATGGAATATCATTTTTAAAAAGCTTTACAAACCTTTTACCACTAAATAAATGGAATTATCATTATTTGTTGAGGAATTCTAATAGTGATTAAGGACAGAATGAATTCCAATAGTAAATCATTCTAATGGAGATAGAATGATTGTCCCTATCTCCCATAATGAAGTAATAAAGAAAAATTGATTGAAGATGAGTCAAAAAAACAAAAAACAAAAACCAGATGCCCTAAAAAAGAGAAACTGATCCTAGAAACAATCATTAGATTTACTCTACTATGAATTTTATCAACTGGTCAATAACATTGGTTGGGAGTTATTTCACTTAATTTTTGCCAAAATTAAACCCAGAAGTTTAGAATTGAAATATTTACAGTTCTATTCTTGGAAGCAAAAGATCTAGTAAGAGTTATTAAAAAAAAAAAAGGAGAAAAAGGAAGTCATCTGTTAAAACATCTGTCATCTGCAAGAGAAGTGTTCTCTCACACCTTTGTCCTGTCATTGTTAAGATGTAACACTAGTGTTAATGAAAAAACTATATGCTGAGCTGAAAGGCTCTGTTCTATAGTGCAAAGAACAGATGGAATGGCATATTATGAAGGGGAGAATTACCTTGTGTCATAGACTTCTTGGTGTTGGATAAACCTCAAAAGATTATCAGATCTAAATGAAACATTCATGATGTACCCAGGTATCATATCAACAACCTCTAAAATGTAATTCTTAGGATAACTAAAATTCTTAATCTTAATTTCATTCTTAAGAATCATTCCACAGATCACTCCAATATCATTGTACTTTTCTGGTAAGACATAGATATTGTTATTATATTATATATTATATTAATATTAAAGATGTAAATATATATTATTATATTAAAATTTTTCATTTATCAAGTTTTTGGTTTTTTAAAAATGTTGTTATATTGTAGCACCCATGGTTCAGTCAATGCACATTATGGGCAAAAAATTATGCTAAGTACTGGGAAGACTCAAAAGTTGAGCTCAGATAGGTTCCATCTAGCTTGGGGAGTAAGACACTGATTCAGTTAAAATGCTTATGAAACAGTGATGGCTTAGTCCCCACTGCTGGAGGGCTTTGTTTGATATCTTTCACCGCCTACTACCATGCTAGTACTAGTACTCTTAAGGGGACCTTTGGTTTCAGCCCCCATGAGTGATGCTCCCCTAATTAAAGGGGAGTACCCCGTGTTTTAGTTCCACTTAACATTTAGATTAGCTTTAACAAAGAACTTTTTATATTTACTTTAAAGAAATAGCACAAATAAATCTCCAAACATCTTGTCCCTTCTCCCAACACCTGGAGGAATAATCTGCCCTCCTTAATTCTGGGGAGGAGAAGGGGGAGGGATATAAGGTCAAAGTTCAGTTCTGATATAGCCCAGTTCCAGATTCCAGATCCCAAACCTCTGGTGGACTTGAGTGCCAGGCTTCCAGGCTTCTGGCAGCTTCCTTGCTGGGCTAGTTGGCTGCACTTTCAGCCTGGGATCTCCATGGTCTCCATGACTCAGGCTCTCAGGTCCAGGGGGGATGCACCTAGGACCCAAAAGGACAAACTAAATAAGCCAAAATGAAGCCCCAAATTGTTTGACCTTATGGGGTAAATGTGGAGCGGCTTCCTTCATGGAGCCCCTCCTGAAAATTCTGGAAAAAGTAAGAAAGAACAGGGAATCTGATATCCCAGTATGGCAGTTATTAAAGACATGCCCTGGGCAAGGTGATTATTCCTACCCCACATGGTGTGGGAAGCCAGGATGTCTTCTAGAAGCAGATCCCACAATCCTTATTACATACAAATTTAGCACTCTATCAAAGGACCACTTTTACAAAACTAGACAAAATATTAACAAAAAGGTCCAGAATAGCAAGAGAAATGGGAGAACGGTGAGTGTAGGAGGAGAAACCAAGTGTTCTACAGATCTTAAGTTATACCTTAATCAATAATCAATAACCATTTAACACTGGACAAATGTTGAAAATCAGAACATGTAAGTAACCAACTAGATTTCTTTTGAGGGCAGTCAGTAAAGCCAAATAGCATAGTGTCTAATTTCTAAGACACTTTCCACCTTATCTCACAACCTTCCACTTGAAACACTTGATATAGTCTTGATGTGAACCCTAAACTAACTCATTCTCAGGAATTGTTAGAAGAGCCCATCCTGCTCCTTTAGCAACTATGATCAGGTCAGTTTTCCAGACTGTCCTGTTTGTGTGGAATGATGTGAAGCTGAAATTCTTAATTAGCTCATTCAGCCTTCAGTGACATGGGGCCTAATCTCTTAATCAGATCATCCTTTCTGAGACTGTCTAGTTAGTATATTTAAAAAAACATAACCTTAGAGAAAAACTTGATGGAGACTTACTTTTCCCACATTATCTTTAAGGCAGTTTCAGCATTTCAATATACATCCTTGTCACTCATTAGGTTCTGCCTTTATTTCCCCTCTTCCTCTGAACTACCAAATTCCTTCCTGCTTTCTCTCCCTTACTCTTTTAGACCCTGCCTCCCCCCAAATCCTTTGTCTCCCAAGCTATAAAAAGCTGTGTCCTCCAAAAGCAAATTGCTCAAATCACTTATGAGTGGTTGGTTTGAGCCTGTGTGTTATTCACGTAATAAAACAGCAAAATCTCTGTTGCCTGTGATGAGTGTCTTATCATGGTTGCTCCCTGTTGTGAACTAAATTTCTATTATGCTATTTTTAGCATACTCTTTTACAATTGTGCTCCCCCAAATTTATTTCATATTTCTACTCCATGTTACCACTCCTGATACCTTTATTACTACTTCAGTATAAGGCTATTTTTCTGTTATAGAAACTATTCTATTTTTTCTTAAATTCTATTCTATAAAATCCCTGTAAACCATACCACCTATTACTAAATATAAATTAATGTTGTATGATAGGAGTGAACAATATATCTACTAAGTTTCTACTTAACTAAATGGCAAGCATCTGTTTACCTAACTCCTCAGTTGCTCTGTAAATCTTTTTCCAAAGCAAGATTACTGGTTCCCATGAGGTTCATTTTCTGTTGAGTAAGGCTCTCATGTGAGTTATAGGCTTATGATATGTGGCAAATGACCTCTACAAGGTCCTATGAAATGACCTCAAATGCAAAGCTATTTTTTTCCTGCTCCTAATCATTAAAAGTTTCCTCAAGCTTTTTATTCCCCATTTTTTTGGGGGGAGGAGAGATGAGAATTTATTTTCTTAAACTTAAAGAGTTTAGGAAGGAATTGATTAACCTAGAAAGAATCCAGAAGAAAGCAACTAGCATGACAAAGGTTAATTGAAGAAATTGGAGATGTTTACCTCAGAGATGTGATAAGTGCCTTTAAGTACCTGACAGATTGTCTTTTGGAAGAAACATTAGATTTATTCTGTTGGGCCCGGAGGTGGGGGTGCTGGGTTGATGAAGGGTGGAGGGGCTGATCTAGAAGCAGTGAATAGACATCCAAATGAGGCAAATTAGACTGACTGGGTGGGAAAGATTTCTAGCAATGAGAGATGCCCCAAAGTGGATTTTGAGGTACAGCACCAAATGATGGGGTTCAGTCATGTGAAAAATTCACAATTCTCTTTGGCAAATGGTAAGTTTATTTGTAAGAAGAGGTTACAGACAAAATGAAAAAGTAAAATAAACATCAGGAATGGTAAATATGAAATAGATTTGGAAGAGATTAGGGTTACCAAAGAAAGGAGTTTGAAAGAATCTGTTAAAGGAATATGCCATGAGGTATGAGTATTAATTAATCAATAGCATTAATAAGCATTTTTCATTCAACATCAGGAATGTTACATATACGTTTTTACTCCCCATCTATTTCTTTATTTGGGGCACAGAGAAATAGTGCTGAGTCTGGAATCAGGAAATTCATCTTCCTGAGTTCATTAGGATCACCCTGTGTGACCCTAGGCAAATCACTTAACCTGTTTACCTCCATTTTCTCATCTATAAAATGAGATGGAGAAGGAAGTGGTAAACCATTCCATTTATCTGCAAGGAAAATCTCAAATGGGGTCATGAAGGGTCGGATATGACAACAACAATGAAAAATCTCATTAATGGAATCTCAGAATTGGAAGGGACCTCAAAAATCATCCAGTCTCATCCCGCTTAACCAGGAGTCCTTTCTACAACATCCCTGAAACATGGTCCACCAGCCTCTGCTCTGAGACCTTGACTGATGAGAAAATACTTCCTGAGGTACCCATCCCATTTTGGAAGAAACCGACTTGTGCACATGTTGAGTCTAATGAGTAAAACATAAGCATCTTGCAGGCAAGTTGGACTTCATTTGCTGTTTTTGCAGAGCCTAGCACAAAGTAAGTTTTAAATCAATATTTGCTGAATTAACAACTCTGATTGTTAGAACATTCTTCCTTATACCAAGCCGGAGTCTGCCTCTCTGCTTCCTGTGGTTCTTTGTTCTTTTCCTTGGGGCCTAAGAGAACTTCAGCAGTTCTGTTCTAAAACATGAATCCCTTCAGCATTCTGTGGCCTTCCTCCATTGTTTTCCAAATTTTCAGTGGCCCCCTGACTAGCCATCTGAATTTCTTAACTACAGAAAGGACTTAAACTTGGCCTTGGTCTTCTGGTTTTTCCCTCTCAAAGAATCTTTGTGGAATTGTTCATTATTAGCAATCACCAAGGCACTTGCCCTTTGGGGAATCTTGACAACCAAACAGTCCTTTCTCCAAGATCAAGCAAAGGTGGAGACCATTGCTGTCCTGAAGTTTCTGAATCCAGATGTGTCAGCTGAAGCCTTCTGCACCTTCTAAAACTTCCAAATACCTGGCTACACTCTTGGGAGGTCTCATCACCTTGCAGCAAAGAAAGGATTGACTCTGAAAGCCAGCAGAGTCAGTTGACTGGGGTTCTGAAGGTTGGCATTGTATGATCCAGCCTTTGATGTCTTCTCCTGCATTTCTGGAAATGCTCTGGAGTTATTATGTATATGGGCTTTCAAGCATATCCTCAGGAATAAAAACCACATCACAGATCAGCCAAACTGTCTTATCATAGACTCTTAGCAAAAAGCTGATTCCCTTGCCACCTGGGGATAATACCAAGTGCCACCAGAAAACACAGTCTGTGTTTGCCCTGATGCACAAATTTGTTCTGCTTGTGGGGGAAATCTGGAGAACTCAAAAGTTACTGACCTACTATGCCACCTTCCCATATATGCTTTCTTGAAGTGGAAATTTATTGTTATGTATTTTGAATCCTCCCTGATGTTCTGTTGGGCACATGACAAAGTTCTGATTTGTTTTGTTTCGTTTTGTTTTGTTTTTGTTTTCCTTTTCTGTCTTTTTTATTCTGGAAAAAATAATCAAACCCAAATGACACTACACAAGAGGTTCATCTTACCCATTAAAAGTTCAATACATGTTATTAATAATGAAGAAGTAAATGAAAAAGCATATATTAAATGTTTATCAGGTGCCATACACTGAACTGAGCAGCAGAAAAACAAATGCAGAAGTGATACAGTTCCTGCCCTCAAGGAGCTTACCTTCTAATAGAAGGATGTAAAATTCACAGGTGGGTGAGACTGGGAAAGGGATCTCTGGTCTGGCAGTCTCCCAGATCAGGAAAGGGATCTTTGGTCTGGCAGCCTCCCACTTAATGAGTCAATCCATAGTATAGCCAGAAACAGTGGTATTGTTAATTTGATTATGGTGTCTGGAGTACTGGAGCTTACCTGTGAGTTGACAGAGTAGATGGAAAAATGGCTCAGGGAGATGGCTAGTTAAGAAATGAAGCTTGATCTAGTCAGGAGTCATCCAGGTATTGTGGGCCACATGAGTTTGTACTCTTACTTACTAATCAGGACAGCTCAGTCCAAGGGAGGAGTTCTTTTTTTAAACAGCATTTTATTTTTCCAAATGCATATATTGATAGTTTTCACCATTCATTTTGTAATATTCTTTTTTTATTTTTATAACTTTTTATTGACAGTACATATGCATGGATAATTTTTTTACAACATTATCCCTTGCACTCACTTTTGTTCTGACTTTTCACTTCCCTCCCTCTACCCTGTCCCCTAAATGGCAGGCAGTCTTATACATTAAATATGTTATAGTATATCCTAGATAGAATATATGTGTGCAATACCGTATAATTCTCTTGTTGCACAGGAAGCATTTCCACCATTCATTTTTGTAAAACTTTGTGTTCTAAATTTTTTTTCTCTCTCCCTTATCTTCTTCCCCCTACCCCCCACCCCCGCCAAAGCAACGAACTATCTGATTCAGGTTAAACATATGCAATTCTTTAAACATATTTTCACAATTGTCATGTTGTACAAGCAAAATCAGATGAAAAGGGGAAAAAACTATGAGAAAGAAAAAAAATACAAGCCAACAGACAATAACAACAAAAGGTAAAAATACTATGCTTTGATCTACATTCAGTCTCCCTAGCTCCCTCTCTGAATGCAGATGGCTCTTTCCATCCCAAGTGAATTGTCTTGGATCATCTTGTTATTGAAAAGAGCCAAGTCCATCATAATCTCATTTTCTAGTCCTTCAATTTGGACAGGAAGAGGGAGAGGGAACAGCAGTAGACTTGATTTGGGTTTGGGAAACAATGATTGGGATTTGGCCTTCTGGACCAGGAATGGCCTCTATGAATATGAGGTTATTCCCTTCGGTTTGTGTAACTTGCATCTGTATCAGTGCCGTTATGTTTCCCCAGAGAGATTTGATGGGCAGTACTCTGCTTCTGATATAACACATTAATGCTGAATCACACAATTCAAAGCCTTGCCTTTTATGACTTGGGACTTCTCGTGGCCACAGATGCAACCTGATTTCTGCCAGCGGTTCAGTCCTACGACAGAGGCAACTGCCATCAGCAGATTTATTGTAGAGGTTCATTAATTCAATATCTGCTGGACAAGGGTGGGTGGTGATTCTAGTTATTGCTATCTTTTTCTATTCTCAGTGGGCTCCTGGCACTCTAAATGGGTTCGAAGTGTCCTCAGTCCCCTAAACCATCAGCAGCTATTTGACAAATTGGAGAACTAACAAAATAAGGAGGAGATGCAATTTCTGGGGCACATGTGGATTTATGTTAGATGAAAGCCGTACAAATAAAGAATCCCCATAGCGGCAAAAGATCTGTCATGATGATGCTTCAAGATATTGCTAGTGCTTAATTTTCAGGTTTCCTGCTCTTTTAGTTCCTCTAAGCAACCTTCTGAAATACTCGAAACCTATAAATTAGGCTTAATATTATGAATTATGATGGGGTTACCCAGTTGCTTCCACAAAAGGAATTTCCACATAGAGTTCCCCACAATGCTGAAATCATAAGTCTGGGGGAGAAAGTATTATTGTCTCTATGGATACAAGTTAAATTCACCTTTCTATATATAGCATAGTCCCCCATGGTCCAGGGGACAGACTCATTCAAGAATCAGAACCTGTATAGTAGCTCAAACTTTACTTTCTATGACAATCACAACTAGGTCTTTCTACTGCCCAAAATGGAATCTGTCACAGAAAAGATTCATTTATTCACTCAAAAATGACCTTTTATACAAACTGTGTTTTCCATCCCTGTTTCTTCCCTGTGCTTAGTCCCTGTGATGGTAAAGAAGTAAAAAGATTAAAAAAAAAAAAAGAAAAGAAAAAGATACCCAGGTCAATGTAAATGTATTCAGACCAAAGCCACAAACAAATGATTATCACTATACCCTATGGAAGCCACAGACATAGGGCATCAAATCTGGCTTTTCTCTTGAAATGTGTGTGTGGGACAGGCTCTGGAACTCACTCCCAAAGTTCCATTCAGATTGCTTCCTCAGATTCCTCAGAGCACTGTTCTCACAAACTCTAGACATAATCCTGAGGAATTAGGGTATTTTTAAATATTATTACCCCCATCTGACAAATTCACCTCAATATCAATTAACTGGTTAGCACCTCCCAAGTATCAATTAATCAATTAATATAAATCAGCTTTTACAAAAAGATATTTACTAAGAAATTATATTGGGCAGCAAAGTGGTACAATGAATTAAAGCAGAGCTTCTTAAATTTTTACCACTTGTGATCTTTTTTCACCTGAGAAATTTTTACATGATCCCAGGTATATGGGTATATAAAACAGGTGTTCAAATAAATTATTTACTGATAATAAATCATAATTTTGCAAACCCCACACTCAAACCACAGTTTAAGAAGCTAGGGATTAGAGACCCAAGTGCAAATTTGACCTCACACACTTACTGTGTGACCTCTGCGAATCACTTAATCCTATCTGTTTAGTTTCCTCTTCTATAAAATAAACTGGAGAAGCAAATGGCAAACCACCCTACTGTCTTTGCCAAGAAATCCCAAAAAGTTCAGAAAGAATCAGAAACAAGTGAACAAGAAGAAGTTATGGTGAGGACCAAAGTACAACAATATTCTCCAGAGAATACTCTGTTCTATAGACACTCACTTGGTCTCCTTAGGAAAAGAGTACTTAAACTTAAAGGGAAAGTCACTCTTTCCCTTATCAGGAGTTATACTTCCTAACCCAAGGAATCCTTTGCTCCCTTCAAGAAGTCTCACAACTTTCCTTTCCAGATGTTTATCTTTCTCTCAAACTCTCCCTCTGAACTTCTTTGTGACAAATGTAACCCAATAAACTCCAGGGGCTTCCTATTATGTCCAGGATTAAATATAAAATAAAATATAAAAAAATAAATAAAATATAAAATCTGCTGTTTGACTTAAAACCTTGACCCCTTCCTATCTTTCTAGTCTTCTTCTACTTTCTTCCTCTACACATACTTTACAATCCAGTACATTGGCTATTTTTCACCTACAAATCTCCATCTTTCAGTTCTATGTATTTTCATTGGCTCTAGCCCATGTTTGGAATGTTCTCCTCCTTTACTTCTGTCTTCATGCTTCCCTGATTTCCTTCAGTTCCCAGCTAAAATCCCATCTTCTATCACAAGCTTTTATTGATTTCCTCTAAATGGTAATGTCTTCATATTTAACCTAGGTCAAATTGCTTGTTTTCTTGGAAAGAGAGGAGGTAAGGGAGGGAGGGAGAAAACTTTAGAATACAAGACTTTACAAAAATGAATGCTGAGAACTATCTTTACATGTATTTAGAAAAATAAAATACTTTTTAAAATTTAATTTAATTTAGAAATCAAAATAAAGAAATAAACAAACAAATCTTAATGCCTTTTCTGTAAGCTTAAGTCCAGTCTAACCTGTCTATAACTTATTCATACATGTTTATTTGCATGTCTCCCTCATTAGACTGTGATCACTTTGAAAGCAGGGGATGTCTTTTGCCTTTCTTTGTATCTTCAATACTTAGCATAATGCCTGGCCCCTTGTACATTCTCAATCTTATTTGATTTGATTTGATTTGACTCCAGTTGAAGGAACTTTTTCATATGTATTATATTGAAAGCCTTCATCCTCAAGATTACCATCTTCTCGAGACCCTGTAGCTTATCAATGTTCTTCCTGAAATGTCACACTTAGAACTAAGCACAATACAAGCAAACCTCAAAGATATTGCAGATTCCGTTCCAGACCACTGGAATAAAGCAAATGTTGCAATAAAGTGAGTCATGTGAATTTTTTTTGTTTCCTGTGCATATATGTTATGTATACACTATTGTAGTCTAATAAGTTGGCAATAACATTGTCTAAAAAACAATGTACATGCCTTAATTTAAAAATATTCTCCTGCTAAAAAAACGTAAGCCATCCTCTGAGCCTTCAGCTAGTTGTAATCTTTTTTGCTGATGGCTGCTGACTGATCAGAGTCAGAGTTGCTGAAAGTTGGGGTAGCTGTGGCAATTTAAAAAATAAGATGAAATTTGCCCCATCAATTGACTCTTCCTTTTATTTGAACACTTAGAGGAGATAGTAGGGTTATTAATTGACCTAATTTCAATATTGTTGTATTTTAAACATAGAAAGGCTTAAAGAGAAGAAAAGAGATGGGGGATTGGTTGGTGTGTGGAGCAGTGAGAACACATACAGCATTCATTGATTAATCTCACTGTTTTATATAGGCCCTGTTTGAGGTGACCCAAATAATTGCAGTAGTAACAGCAAAAATCACTGATCACAGATCACCATTGCAGATGGAAAAATAATGAAAAAGTTTGAAATATTTCAAGAATTATCAAAATGTGACAAGAAACCCAATGTGAGTAAAATGGCACCATTAAACTTGCTTGATCCAAGGTTGCCACAAACTTTCAATTTATTTTTTTTAAAAAAGTCCATATCTCAAAGCTCAATAAAATGTATGGCTGTAATCCAGATGTGCTTGGATCCAGGCTGACTTCAACAGAATCTGATCACCTCCCTAATCCTGGACACTATCTATGCCAAAGAGTTAATAGATCTTGAATTCTTAGGGGAAAAAAAATTGTTAGAAAAACAAAAGTTGTGAGTATTTTATTAAGATGCCAAGTGCTCTACCAGGAAAGGCTTTTGTTTATGAAGCTGTGGTTTGTTTTGTGGTCTCAGTGCTTGTTTTTAATCATTTCTCTTTCTCCCACCCTCTATATTCCTTTTAATTATATTAAACAAAATTTGCTGTTGAAAGGATCCATACGCAGTTCTTTGAAATCTTGCCTTGTGCAACTGGGTGTCTAGCCTCCCCTCCTTTTGTTTAATCAATAGAATCATTCACTTCAGAATTCAATTTTTTTTTTTGTTTTACAATACTAGCTTAAAAAACTTGTAGGTTTCTGCAGCTTCACTGAACATCCATTGGGAATAAACTCACTAAGTGGACTAAGTCACTTAGGAATCTGGCAAAAATAACATTCTTTGTGGGCAGATATCTGTTTACATCATGATAAATTTATTACTGGCTTAAAAAAGTCAGTGTTTTGAGAGAGTTAATCAGTGCAATTTCCAAGGACCCTAATAAAGTCAAGTCCAGTATTTCTGAGCGGCAGCTGGGAGATTGGACTTGGCGTGTAGATTTCTCCCTGTATCTGAGCATTTAAACTATTTTCATTGGCTCCTGTTTCTTTGGATAATTATTTCAACTTTCCAAAGCCATCTTAAAATTGATCTTCAAAGGAAGCAGAGGTATGCAGAGAGCCTGGAAGACTCATCAATGGCTCTTAGGCTCAGTGGTCCCCTTCCAAGATATGGTATATATTAAGTTCCCTCTAGATGTCTGGACCTTAAATGCTCACCCTTCTCATAAACAGGCCTTTTTTAAGGGCTTAGTAAAGGTTTTTTGATGAGTGTCGGGAAGGGGTGAAGAGAGGGAGAATATTTGTTGCTGAAAATAAAATTTGAAAAAATTTAAATGCCAAAAAACCCCAAATGTTCCCTGAGTTGAATGGAAGAATGCTGGAAAGATGCTGTGAATTAAGAATCTCATCTCTCATATAATAGTATGACCAGTGACCTAGGCTTCTCAATGGATATAAAGTCGTTCATTTAATGAATACTTGAAAATCATCACCACCATCATGAGTGTCAGATATTCACAAATTGAGAATGCAAGTGTTTGTTTATTGGTCCCCAATCCATAAAAGCAGACTTTGGATTTATTAATTTAATTTTCTTTATTATTCCTTAACTTTTAGGAGATATTGGGTATTTACAACATGCTTTATTGTTGTGTTTATAGCTTTTTTCCTTTCAGTAACTCTCTAAAGAGATAAAAAGCTTAAGATTAAGAAAGCCAGATTTATATTTTTTAAAGGAGGCTAAAACATACAGAACTTATATCAAGTTGTATGCTATTTTGGGAAGAGAGAAAAATTTGGAACTCAAAACATTTTTAAAGCAAATGTTAAAAACTGGGGGAAAATACTATTAAAAAAGGAGGAGGCTGAATATCCTGGATACATGTAACTCTTTCTCTGCTGATGAAGTTTTTCCTATGACCCCAAACAGGTATTTATCTATTTTGGAGAGTAAACAATTATAATCAGGTCTGGTTAACCTGCCTTTGGCTTAATCATTTGTCTGAAACTCAGAGATAAGCATTTCCTAAGCGGCATATGTCACTCAATTGTTTGTCTGGCTTTAGTTCAAAAGAAAGTGAAGTTTATGAACAGTTCACAAGGATTAGAGCTACTAAATGTTGTATATTGTTTAAAGTCAGACTGGAGAGGCACACAATCACATGGGTAGAAGACCACCCTTAGGGTTGAGAAGGCCTGATTCTGGGCATATATCTTGTGTTAGTGGCTCATCTTAATGCCTCAGGACAGAAAGTTATTTGTCCATTCTTGCAGTTAAGAGTAGTGCTACTAAACCCAGACTAAAAAAAGCCTGAGAATATAAAAATATGGGTTTTTTTTAACTTGTATTATTTTTTGCTAGTGCTTCCCAAAGTCAATTCTCAGGAAAGTAAACCATTTAAAGCCATTTTTAAAGAAAAATCTTAACCCCCCTTAATTCTTAAAATATTTAAATTAAATAAACAAATATTTATTAAGCATTCACTCTATTTAAGGCATTGTACTGTGAACAAACCAAAAAAATGTGTTCAGGGTAGAATGGTGCAATGGAAAGAGCACAAGACTTGGAATTAGAGACTGTAAGTTCAAATGAAGATTTTGACACTCCTGTAAAAATTTGTAAAATGAAAGGATTGAAACTTTGAAAAGCTTCTGATCTCTAATCAGTTCAGTGACTAGCCAAGATTTTAGTAGACAGATGAGGGAGCATACTACCCTCCTCCTGAGAGCAAGGTGGTGGACATAGAATGTGTAGTAAGACATACATTTTTAGATGTGAATGAAGTAAGAATTGGTTTTGTTTCCTCCATGTGTTTATGACAAAAGTTTTGTATTCCTTTCCTTTTTTTCCCAGTGAAGAAAGGAAGAATGGGGGGGGGATGTATATTTTTGTTAATTAGGAAGGAAAGGGAAGGGAGAAGGGAAAAGTAGAAAAGGGGGCAAGAAGGGAAGGAACATGGTGCATTGGATAGAGCACTTTACCTAAAGTCAAGAAGACCTGAGTTCAAATACAGCTTCAGACACTTACTAACTGTGTGACCTTAGGCAAATTAATTAACTTGTCTGCCTCAGTACCCTCAACTATAATATGAGGATAATAACAGTACTTATCCCCCTGGGTTGTTATAAAAATCAAACGAGATAATATTT
This sequence comes from Antechinus flavipes, assembly GCF_016432865.1. Lineage (NCBI taxonomy): Eukaryota > Metazoa > Chordata > Mammalia > Dasyuromorphia > Dasyuridae > Antechinus > Antechinus flavipes. The sequence continues at coordinate 50,554,769 of NC_067400.1, forward strand.
GTAAAGTACTTAGCACAGTGCCTGGAATTTAAGCACTAAGTTAGAGAAAGGAAGGAAGGAAGGAAAGAAAGAAGAAAGGAAGAAGAGAAGGAAGAAAAGAAAAGGATCTGATTATATGATCTTCAAGGCTTCTTCTAGCTCTAGATGCTATGATGTCAATTTCAATCATATAATTTAGTTAATTTTATAATTTTAAAAATATTTTCTATTTCTAAATCTTTTCTAGCTCTAATAGTGAGCATTTATATAGCACCTTACCACATGGTATCTCATTTGATCATTACAATAACTCTGTGAAATAGGGGATTTAATAGATTTTTGTAATATGTATATATTCATATTTACATATTTTTCACATAATATTTGTATGTTTTGTATAAATATTTTAATATACTTTAATGAGATACTCACACTACATACTTGTGCTCACATATTTTCCTTTCTGGATTGATTCAGTAACTGGCATTCTTTTTCCTTGCTTGCTGAACACATGCCTTAAAATAAATACTCTCCCAGAGATGTCTCAGAAGCGTATATGTTTTAAGTGGCAACTGGAATTCATCTTTCCCAAGGTAGCTGAGTTAGCTGGAGCAATATGTAGCATCTGCTTTCACTCACAATAGGAATTTTTCTTGTCATGTGCCCTCTGATTTGGTTTGTTTTAAGAAGTAAAACCAATTATGGCTGCTCAAGTAGCTATAATTCTCCAAAATAAGATTTTGACTGGAAACTGAGTGGATGCCCATCAGTAGGGAATGGCTGAATGAGTTATGGTAGATGAATGTTACAGAATATTATTGTTCTGTAAGAAATGACCCACAGGATGATATCAGAGAGACCTGGAGAGACTTAAATGACCTGATGCTAAATGAAATGAGCAGAACCAGGAGAACATTGTACACGGCAACAGCAAAATTATGCAATGATCAATTCTGATGGAAGTGCTTCTCTTCAACAATGAGATGATTCAGGTCAGTTCCAATGATCTTGTGATGAAGAGAGACATCTGCATCCAGAGAGAGAATTATGGGAACTGAGTGTGGTTCACAACATAGCATTTTCATTCTTTTTATTGTGGTTTGATTGCATTTTACTTTCTCATTTTTTTCCTTTTTGATTTGATTTTTCTTATGCAGCAAGATAATTGCATAAATATATATACATATATTGGATTTAACATATGTATTTTCCCATGTTTAACATATATTGGATTGCTTGCCACCTAGGGGAGGGTGTGAAGGGAAGAGAGAGAAAACAGGAATACAAGGTTTTGCAAAAGCTAAAACATTATTCATGCATATGTTTTGAAAATTGAAAAGCTTTAATAAAAAAATAAGGTTTTGACTCTATTCTTCCCCTTTCTGAGTCTTACTTTCTTCATCTGTAAAATGGGGATATTCTCACCTACCTCATTGGATTGTTGGGATAAAGTGCCATTAACTAGAAGCTAGTATAATTAGTAGTATTTACACTTTTCCCCCCAGGACTTCAAACTTTTCATAAGAAGTCATCCAGTAACTGTCTCAGGTGTAAGGTTTAAGGATAATTTGCAAGTGAGGAGTGTAAAGGTATAGATGGAGCTCCAAGATCTTCAGTGCTTGGTTTTTTAGTGTTAAATATCATATTTGCAGTTCCTACCCCCTCACTTTTCATCTTCCAACTTTGCTCTCTTATTTTTAATCCAGAACAGGCATTCCTAATCTGGGGTCCATGAACCCACAGAGGAAGCATGTATTGATTTTCAAAACCCATGAAGTTGGAGGAGAAAAATTACATTTTTATTTCCATTCACTTGTAACTGAAATTGAGCATTTCCTTAGATTGTGAATGTAGATATTAAAGCTTGATTCCAAGGAGCCCACAAGCTTTATCAATGTACCAAAAAAAGTCTTGACACAAGAAAATTTAAGAACTCTGAGCCAAAAGTATATCAAACTCAACTTATGACTCAGAAAGAGACTCTTACTGGGGAAGAAGAAAGAAATTACACTAAACATTTGCTATTGCAATTTCTTCAGGTATCTCAAAGCAGTAGAAAGAAGGATATTTGGATTTAAAAGTCCTAGGTTTGAATCCCAGATCTGTTTCCCATTGTTAGCAATCTCAGGCAAGTTATTCTCTCTAGACCACAGTTTCCTCTTCTGTGAAAAGAAAAGGTAAAATTATAAGACTTCTAAAATCCTTTCTAGCTCTAACACCTAATATTAATACGACATTGTAGGGTTTTCAGAGTGCCTTACCACATAGTATGTCATTTGATCATTACAATAAACCTGTATGGTAGGGGATTTAATAGATGTTTTTATATTATATTTTTAAATTACTTGTATTATTTTACATGTGTATATGTTGTATATTTATATATTTTATAAATTTAGACATTATTTATATATTTATATTACATATTTATATATTATTTGTATATTTGTGTTATTTATATATTTTATGTATTTATATTTTGTAGTGTTGCTCAGGGTCACACAGCTAATATCTTAGTGCTGAATATATATTATTAAAAATATGAGGAAAAGTAACCAGAAACCTCCTCTGAGTGGATGATTTAGATGGTATTTTTAAGTTAGATTGAGCTTCTCAGAAAAAGGTGCTATGCTTTTCATCCTAAACCCAATTCTTCCAGAAGAGGGCAGAGGGGAGAAAACTCACCCTCCATTAACTTGCTGATTCTGACCTGGTACCAGCTGCTTACAGAACCCACAACAGTTGAGTAGGCCCCTTGCAAAGCTCTGAATGGAGGAGGGGTGCCTCAGCACATCCCCCCAGAGACACCCCTACTGCTTACAGTGGTGGATGCTGGAGCTGCTCCGCTCAGTGGCTCCCTGCAAAGCTGCTTCCACAGTTAGAAAGAGGGTCTCAATGTGGGTCCCCCCACTCGGACCTGAGGAAGGAGAGAATTGTATTCAGCACATAAACAAACACCAGCATCTTTATTTTCATGCAAATGTACCTGTGTCCTGTAGGAAAGAAAAATCAGACTATTAAATGCATACCTGGCACAGGGCCATGCACATTAGTAGGAACTTAACAAATGTCTATTCAAGAAACAGTAAATTTCTGGGTGTTAAAGAGAGACTCATATTCCCTCCATGTTGCAAAGTTTTACAACAGGGGACTTTTTTGTTGTGGGTTTTTTAAAAATAAAGACAGGTGTGGAATTTTTTCAGTGTGGGGGAAAAACCAGTGAGGAAACCCCCTTCACCAGCAGAGACTCTTGCATTTTAGGGTCTTTTATCCTCTTTTGTCTGCTACCAAATATGATTGGAGAAAGTCTAGCAGGTTGTAGGGGTGATCCACGAGAGAAAGTAAACCCAGCAAAAAGCATAAACATTTGGTCACCTACAGAATGCAAGAACCCTGGAAGGCCTAAAATCTAGGGGAGAGTTGGACAGAGAGAGAGCCAAGAACAAATGAACCTCAAATCTGAGGACATTTATACTAAATTAATCAGAGCTAACCATGGGTAATATTATTCACTTTTATCTTTGCTGATGGACCTAAGTCTCCCTCATTGTTTCCCTCCAGGAAAGAAAGGAAGAGAGAAGAATGAACTCCATCATTTCACAGCCATCATGAGAGAAAATTCTGAACAAGTAGGCTCAATATGTGTATATTTATAAATTATATAGCTGTTGTATTGCACTAATCATGAAGCTCTAAAATAACCTTATGAGAATTGACCCCAAAATAGAATTTATAAAAAAGAATGAACGAAAGATGAAGCAACATTTGGTCCTGGAATAAATTGGGAGCTGCTGGAGTTTGCTGAATAGGAAGTGACACGATCATGTCTTCACTTTAGAAAGATGCACTGGCAGTTCTTTGGAGGATGGATTGGAAAGAGGAAACACTCTGGATGTTCTTCACAATACATCCTTTCTTTGCTGCCCCCACAGCTGCCACTTTAATTCAATACTTTATTACCTTAAAAGAAACTATTGAGGTGGCGAGCCTCCTAGATGGATGATTCACTGTTCCTAGAAAACTGACTATGTCAAATAAGAATGATTTTTTTTCCTTCCTCTGCAACTTTGCTTCTCGTCCACTCTGTGCCTGGAATGTTCTCCTTTTCCCATCTTCACCTATCAAAGTACTACCTTTAAAATATAGTTGAAACGAACTCTTGCAAAACACTCTTTGTGGCCCCCCAGAAGTGATCTCTGGATTCGTCTGGCACTTGTCAGTCAATCAACACAATACATAATGTCTTCCATTATAGTTATAGTTATATAGTTATTATATGTTTATAACTATAAATTCCATATGAAGTTATATATATATAATTATATATTCGATATATATATATTCTATATATAAATTATATATATAAATTATATATCCCATATAGTTATAATATACATTATATATACTATGTTAATATATATATGGTATGTACTATATATAATAATATATAGTATAGACAACATATATATTGTCTTTTCTCCACTAATTAGAATATAAGTTTCTTGCAGGAAGAAACTTTTCTTTTCCAGCTCTGTACCCACAGACAGTATAGTACAGGGTCTTACACAACATAGGCATTCAATGGTTGTTATATAATTGAATAAAATTATTTTAAACTCAATAATAGTCACCTAGTATACAAAGATGCAGAAGATGGTTGAGTGGATAATAATAATCACAATGATAATTAACACTTATATAATACTTTATGAGTTATAAAGTACTTTATATATGGTATGGTCAAGGCTATAGAACTTCATTTCCTACAGTTCATAGCTGATTATAACATATAACGTTGTAAAGGTTATAAAGTGCTTTATATATAGTATGGTCAAGACTGCAGAAGTTTATTTCCCATAATATTTGGCTGACTGTGATATAGTAATATCACCAGGAGAAGATTATAGTCGATGGGAAGCAGTAAACAAGGCTTAAAAGGCAGAACAGCAGTGAATGGGAAAAACCAGGAGAAGACAGATTTTAGGATCTTGGGCCTAAAGCTGGAAGGGAAACTGGGGCCCAGAGAAGTTGAATAACTTACCTAATGCATATGTTGTTTGTCCTTTGTTTTCAAAGAGAACCAATCACTTCACAGGTGATGTCTTGACTTGTTTGTGAATTGGATTTAAGAGATGCACAAAGTCATCAGCCTTACTCTCTCTTCCATAGTCATCAAAGTCTAGTGGTCAGAGAACTGGCAATAGCCCAGTGGCTGACCATGACATCTCTGCTGTCTGACCAAGCTCTAAGGGCTCCATGGCACTTGTTTCAGTCACTTTCATGACCATTGGAACAAATTATTCTCATTCAACCAACTATTCCACCCAAGAAAGTCCACCTGCTTAAGGTAAACATCCCCTAACTCGCCAATGGAATACAGAACTGGAAGAGACCTCAAAGGTCATCAGATCCACTCCCTCCCAGATAAGAAAACCCAGCCCTTCTGAAGTTAAGTGAATATTGGAGGTGGAAGTGGGCCCAGGACCCCACCACGTTAGGCTTCCAGGAATGCTGTTGTTGTTCAGTCATGACTGACTCTCCTGTTTGTCCAGTTGTTTTCAGTCATGATGGCTCTTTTTGACCCATCTGGAGTTTTCTCGGTAAAGATATCAGATTGGTTTGCCCTTTCCTTCACCAGTTCATGGCCCAAAGGTAGGAGAGATGGCTGGCACACTGTATGACAATAAGAATACATAAAGAAAAATTGGACCAAATCCAATCTAATGGAATTGAATATAAGGAAAATAATTACATTTAGTTTAAAAGCATTAATTTAGCAAACAAAATTAAGGAAATCCTAGAGATTTATCTGAAAAAGATCTGGGGATTTCAGTGGGTTGTTCAATGTGATTCAAGTCTGTGGTGTGGCTGTGAAAAAACTAAGCAAATTTAGACTATGGGAAGAGAGGTGAAGTGTCTGTACCTAGGGAGGTGATGCTCTGGTCAGACAACATTCGGACTCGTGTCTTCAGTCCTGGTGCCCCATTTTAGGAAAGTCAGTGAAGAGTATCCAAGGAAGGGCTACCAGAATGGTGGAGCACATGCCATTTCAGGATCAGTTGAAGCAACTGGAGTTAGAAAAGAGAAGATTAATTTGGAGAAAACTGCAAAGACAATTTAAACATCTATTTATTAAGCATTAATTAAGCATCTACTGTATCCCAAGTACAATACTAAGTGTAGAGGTCATTTGATTCTCACAATAACTCTGCAAAGTAGGTACTAATTATTTTCCTCATTTTACAGTTAAGGAAACTGAGGTAGAGAGAGGTTAAGTGACTTGTCTAATATCACTCAGCTTATTAAATGTCTGGGGCTAGATTTGAACTCAGAGCCCAGTTCTCTATCCACTGTGTCTCCTAGCATGATAACTGTCTTCAAACACTGGAGGGCTGCTATGTGGAAGACAGTAATTAAACTACCTGGCCCCATTGGGCAAAACTAGAAGTAAAAGATAAAAGTCTCAGAAGGCAGTCTTAGGCTTGAATAATAATTTTAATAAGATCCCTCCAGAGTGGAATGGGTTGCCCCCCAAAAGTAGCATATTCACTTTCACTGAAGGATTTCAGGAAGAAACTGGCTGACCACCGATTAGGTCTATTGTAATAAGGATTGACTATTCATTGGACTAATGGCCTCTGAGCTCCCTTTCAGTCCTGGCACCCTACCAAACTGTGATATTGAGAATTTGGAATATTGCTTGGTCAGGATTCTCAGAACCAAGTCCTTAGGAGAAAAAATACTCCTCACTGTTTCACCGAAACATTCTTTTTCAGTGACAAAAAAGTAGGCAACTAATTTCTTAGATAATCAGGCTTTCAAAAATTATTCTTCTTATTGCACAATTCTGTTTTCCCTGGAAAAGAACAGCAATTCATAGCAAATTTCTTACTGCTTAGGATGAAAATCCTGTTTAATTCCAGAAACACATATTTTATACCTACAATCTACAAGCCAGTGAGAACTCAATGACAAAAAAAAGATATTGTCCCTTCCCTCAAGATGTTTCCAATCTAGGAGAGGGAAGGAACACACATAAATATCTTTGATAGAGGTTATAAAAATGATTAAATGTATTGGAGAAGTCAAATAGAGTGGTCTAAGAGATAGGAATTCAGGAGATACCCAGCTGGGGTCAGTCATCTGTTGCCATGGATTTGGCAACAGATGAAATGTGAAAAGTAAGGGAGAAAGCCACAAATGATTGCAAGTGTATGAGTTTAGGGGACATGGAGAATGGGGATACTATCATCAGAAATGTTAGGAGGACAAGAAAATTTTAGGTTGAGATTACCAGATTATCTATTTAGATTGAGATGCCAGTGGGACATATGAGTAGACACATCCAGGCAACTGGAATTTTGGGACAGGAGACCAAAGGGTTGGTCAGGGCTAGAAAAAGAAATTCAAGAACTCTTTATTTTCTCTTTTCTCTGGTTACAGGAAAAGTAGCTCTCTCCCTGCTTATTTATTTCTTTTTTGTTTTGAAAGGCAGTTGGGGTTGAGTGACTTGTCCAGGGTCACACTTCTTCTCCTTATTAAGGCTAAGACCTCCCTACCTTGTTGCCATTGGTGCCCTTGATCCCATTCCCTTCTCCCTACTTAAAAGATCTTCATTTTTAATCTGGAAGGAACCTTAGGCCATTAAGTCCACATCCTTCATTTTATAGATGAAAACACTTAGCATCAGATTGATTAAGGGATTTTCCCTAGTGCTATATTAGCTAACAAGTGTCCAAAGAATGCCCACTGTGTCACCTCAAAAATTTTGCGCCAATGTTCATCACTATCTTCAAATTCTCTCTTCATGAGCTTCTTCTCCTCTACCTACAAAGATACCTAACTATCTCCTGTCCTTAAAAAAGTCCTTTTATGATCTGTTTATTCTATCCAGCTTATTCCATCTCTCTCTAACCTTTCAATGCCAAATGTATTGAAAATGTATTCTGCCTTCACCCTTTCCTGAAACCAATGCATTCTAGCTTCTACCCTGCCATTCTACTGAAAGCATTTTCTCAAAGGGCACCAATAATCTCCTAATTGCCAGATCCAATGGCCTTCCCCCACTCAACTTCCTCCTTAAGCTCTTTGCATCATTTGACGATATTGAGACAACTTGGGGGGAGTACAGTGGGTAGAATGATGAAGTCAGATCTCCAAATTCAGCCTCAAACACTTACTAGCTGTATGATCTTGGACAAGTCATTGGGCATTTATCTGCCACCATTTCCTCAACTTTAAAATGGGGATAATAATTACATCTACCTCCCAGTGTTGTTATGAGGATCAAATGAGATAATAATTAGGAAGTACTTAGCATAGTGCCTGGTACATCAATACTTATTTTTTTCTTTTCTTTTTCCTTTCTCCTTCTTTCCTTCATCCTTCCTCTATTCCTACTGACCATGACCTCCTATTAGATTCTTTCCCATCACTTAGACTTCATCTAAGTCATTAAATATTACTTACCAAGTGTCAAATGAGACTCTTCTTCATCTGGTCATAAAATTGAGTTCACTCTTATTTCTAAAAACTCATTTCTAGTGACATTAATCTGGCTCAAGTTTGCCCCTATGTAGGGAGAGTTCATGGGCAAACTGGAATTTGACTAATTTCTATTTCTCACAAGGGTATTCATAGTTCATCATCAAGCACTAGGTTCTTAGTAAACACTCAAAAACATAGTATATTTATTAGATAAAGTAAGGAACAAAACCGGGATTCATCTCTGAGCCCAGTACACATTTCCCAACCAAATGTACACTATTAATAGATATATTCAATTCTAAAACTCCCTGCTGCCCTCTTCTATATGGCTTGTCCTCTTTGCAGAAATTTTTACCCTTTGATCTCATGTAGCAGTTTGTTCTATATCTATTGATTCATTGACCATGTGTTATAGTTATCTGTGTATGTGCCTTGTCTTTCACTAGATAGCAAGCTCTAGAAGAATGGGAAACATGTTTTAGCTAGCTCACAATAGGTGCTAATAAATATTGTTGAGTTAATTTGAATGTGCATAGAGGTAATAATTGAAACCATGGAATGGGCATGAGACTTCCATGACATAATGCAGGAATGTAGCATGGTGCCTGGAACATAGTAGGTACATTAAATGTTTATTGATAATTTGAGAAGGAAAGAAATCAAGCAAGGATAAAGCTTGTATATCATTGATATGTTGCTTCAAGTCCAAAAAGATTAAAAAAAAAGGTTTTACAGCCTTGATTTAGACAGAAGCCACATTGATATTACTGGGGATTTTGCCAAAGAAAGGATTACTATTGGAGCTTCATGACTTCATCCAAACAGTGCTAAATTTTAATGTTTTCATTTCACCAAACTAAGGTGTGTGTGTGTGTGTGTGTGTGTGTGTGTACATATATAATAAGTATAAGGGATGCAAAAGAGTTTGTCAGCAAAAGAGCTACAATGAATTAAAAATGATATCACAGAGATGCATGGTGAATAAGAATGATTAATAATAATTGTCAAGAAAAGAATGAGTAATATTGTTATAAAAATGGGAGGAAAAAGCCCTTTTTTAAACATTACGCAAGTGAACATGTCAAAACAAAAATTTTAAAAGCATATACAGAGCAACACCCAGATTCTCAAAATTTCCACCATCTGGTCTCCTATAATACCACTTGATAGATAGGGCTATCACCAAGGTGACCTCCTAATTGTCAAATCCAATGCTCTCTTCTCAGGCTTTCCCTTCCTCCCTTTTGGCAGCCTTTGACATATTGATCACCTATTCTCAAGTGGCAGGGCTCAATGATGGAGGAAGTGATGAAGTAAGCTGCATCTCTGTGACAAATGGATGCTTTCTAACTTCATCCTTGCCCTTACTGCTGCAAGTCATCCTTTATTCATTTCATTTTTGAGTCACTATCACTCTAGCACAATCCTCTTTCTTCAAGCCCACAATTCTATCCCTTTTGCGTTTCATTTGCTTCTTTTTCATTTCCTTTCTCCTCCATCCACTTCTGCTTCCTTCCTGATAACTTCAATTCCAATACATGGCATTATCTATTTTCAAATTTCAAGAGAACTAAGTATTTTAAAAGATGGTTTTGGGTTTTTTTTTTTTTAAGGATTTTGAGACATCATTTGAGGAAGATATGATAAAAAATAGCTGAGGGGATATCTCTAGTCATCCTGATCTATATCTTACCACAGAACCCAGAAAGTGAGACTGATGACTTTGCATAGCCCTCCCTCATTTAAGTCCAATTCATTTGCATATCATGGCATCAACTCCCTAATGTCATGGTCCTCTTCAAGACAAATAAAAAAGTAAGAGGAGAAGGAGAAAGAGGAGGAGGAGAAGGAGGAGGAGGAAGAGAGAAGGAAGAGGAAGAGGAGGAAGAGGAGAAGGAGGAGAAAGAGGAGGAAGAGGAGAAGGAGGAGAAAGAGGAGGAAGAGGAGAAGGAGGAGAAAGAGGAAGAGGAGGAAGAAGAGAAGGAGGAGGAAGAGGAGAAGGAGGAGGAAGAGGAAGAGGAGGAAAAGGAGGAGGAAGAGGAGGAGAAGGAGGAAGAAGAAGAGGAGGAGGAGGAGGAAGAGGAGGAGGAGGAAAAGGAAGAATAAGAGGAGGAGGAGGAGGAAGAGAAAGAGGAGGAGGAGGAGGAGGAGGAAGAGGAAGAAGAAGAGGAGGAGGAAGAGGAGGAAGGGAGGAGGAGGAAGAAGAAGAGGAGGAGGAGGAGGAAGAGGAGGAGGAGGAAGAAGAAGAAGAGGAGGAGGAAGGAAGAAGAGGAAGAGGAGGAGGAGGAGGAGGAAAAAGAGGAGGAGGAAGAGGAGGAAGAGAAAGAGGAGAAGGAGGAGGAGGAGGAGAAAGAGGAGGAAGAGGAGGAGGAGGAGGAGGAGGAGGAGGAATAGCCTTTATATATTGCTTTAACTTTTGCAAAGTCCTTTACATATCTTATATGTCGTCTGTCCATAGCAACCAAGAGAGGTAGGTAGGTGCTATTATATTATCCCCAATTTATATATGAGGAAATGGAGGCAGGCAGCAGTTAGGTAACTTGTACAGCTAATGAGTATTGGAGGCCAGATTCCAACTTAATTATTCCTGACTACTTCCTATGCTATTTAGCTGCTTGGACTGTCACAAAACAAGATTAGAGATAAACTGTCATAGAACTGGGGATAAAAAGATTATTTTATATCTCTTTTTAAAAAAACCTGCTACTTGAATTTTTTTGGAGAGGCAATTGGGGTTAAGTGACTTGCCCAGAATCATACAACCAGAAAATGTTAAGTGTCTGAAGCTGAAACTCAGGTCCTCCTGATTCCAGAGCTGTTGTTCTATCCATCCATTGCACCAACAAGCTGCCCCATTTGATGCTGATTTTTAATAATTTTATATTCATTTTGAACTTAAAGACAGAAAAGGACCAAAAAGAAAAAGAAAAGACCATTTCCATGTACACATTTCATAAAAAGAGGATTAAATATAAAATCATAAATTTCTATTTCACACTGTTTTAAAAAACACAATAAACTATGTAATAAGTACTAGACACCATTTTCAAAGCTACATAATGTTGATTTTACATTGACTATTTTACTGGGATTTCATACATAGTTTACAATATTTCTTTTAGCTTAATAAAAATCTGGAAGTTGGTTCCATAATACTTCTTAAATGAAACATTTATACTACATGAAAAGACATCTTTTCTTAATACACATGATTAACTCAGACCCTGCTAATGTTTTCATACTGAGCAGCAGTCTTGGGGTAGTGAGTGGAATAAGTGGGTGGATCACATGATGGGACTGCCACTGGCAAGAATGATAGCAGAGGCTTGGAGGGCTTCCCATTATGTCTCTGCCATCTGGCGAGCAGCAATAGCTGGTATGAGAAAGTGACATAGCCCTGGAGGAACTGTGAGAACTGTAGGACAGTGGCTTAAGCAATGATCATACTCACAGAACAAGCCAACAGTGGCAAGCAGAAGCTCACTTTTCTGACATAGTGCCAATTCCTGAATTGCCAATACCTTTAGACAAGATCAGAGCGTTCAGACATAGGGCTATTTATTAAAAATATATTGTGACCACCTTGAAGGTAATTCCAAGAAAAAGTTTCTTGAAACTTTAGAGATTTTTATCCATCTATTAAAACTATATCAGTTCTACCTATAATTTGTTACATTGTACTGCTAGCCATACGTACCCATTCTACAGATTGGTATAGTAGAAAGAATATTGAACTTGGAGGCAGGAAACTTGTACTAGTTTCTAGCACATGTACTGGTTGTACTTGTACTGGTTTTGCCACTTAATATCTGTGTAATCTTGTCACTTAATTTTTCTAAGCCTCTTGTGTAAAAGGAGGATTATAATATTTGTTCAAGCTGACATAAGGAAGGTGCTTTGTAAAATTTAAGGTGTTCTTCATAGCAGCACTTTTTATGGCTGCAAAAAAACGTAAGCAAAGTAAATACCCATAAATCAAGGAGCAATTAAAGAAATTATGACACATAAATGTAAGGAAATATTGTTCTGCAATGACAAATCATGAGTGTGAATGTTTTAGAGAAGCAGGAAAAGACTTATTTAAACTGATACAAAGTGAAATAAGCTGAACCATAAAAATAATGTAAACAATGCCTACAATAATGTAACCACAAAGAACAAAAATATTGAAATCAGATATTATGTATTGACAATGAGCAAATTTGGCTTAGAAGAGATGAAAAAATGTACTTTGCTTTTCTTTTAGGGGATAGGGTGTCAGATTTGGAAAATTGCACATACTCTCAGTTTCAACTGATATATTGTTCTTGTCAAATTATATATATTTTTTCTTTTTCTTTTCTCTTCTTTGATATAGGGGATAGCACTCTGAGTAGGAGATGGAGAAGGGATATGTTTAGAAATGAAGATTATGTAAAGGCAAAGTAAATCAATAAAATTAAAAAAACTTAAAGTATTATGAAAATATAAACTATTATTAGTAAATACAAATATCTACAATGCATATAGTCAATCAATAAGTATTTCTGTGGGCACATTGTGTGCTTAACACCATGATTGGTGCTGTGTGGGTAAATAAGTACAAATAAGCCATGGTCCCTTCTTTCAAGGAGTTTCCAATCTGATTGAAATATAGTAAAAATGAAGGTCTTCTTTCTTCATATTCTCACTTGTGATATATTGTGCTCTGACCCTTATAGGAGCTAGCATTGAACTTTTATTTTTTCCACCAATGAAGAGAATCTTATACAATGATGTGTTATAATTATATAAAACGTGTAAGTTATAATAGCAAAGGAAAGCTTACTGAAGTAAATGGGATTTGAGCTGGGCCTCAAGGGATGTATAGAATGTTTAAAGGCTGGAAAAAATAGTTTCAGAGAAAGAGCTCTAATAACCAGTGAGGTGTGTTTGGAGAACATTGAGGAAATAAGCCTAATTTCCCACAGAAATTCCCAAAGAAACCTTACCAAAAGGAATTGGGAGACCATAGAGACTCTAGGCTTTGAAGAAATAGAACAACATTTGTGGAGTTTTTTTGTACTCTTCTTCCCCAGTCCAGCCTTTATGATTTGCATAGAATAGAGAAGCAAAAGAAAGCAGCTTCACATATGATCTTTCACATTTGAGAAAATAAAGCTTTGAAGATGCATGTCCTAGCCAATGAGGCAGTCTAAAAATCAAGAATTAAAATTTATTTCTGACCATAAGTCATAGGACAATTGAAATCCAGGAGTAAAAGAGGTAGCAGAAGGAGTACTTAATATAATTAATGCTATTTTCTTAAATGATTAAATATGGTTTTCTTACTTTCTTGAGAATTTAGGTTTTTCTATACATTTTGGAGTTAAGAAAAGTACAGAATTAAAATAAAACTGTTTTTGATCCTATTATCTTGAACTTTATTCTCTGGGAAATAAGAACCAATTAGAAATAAGAACCAAATTAGAACCAATAATTTATTAAGCTGATATTAACAGCTAATAATAATGTAGGGCGTTGAGATTTTCAAGGCACTGAACATTGTTATCTCTTCTGATCCTTATAGCAACACTCTGAGGGAGTTGCTATTTTTATTCCAGTTTCACAAATGATGAAACTGAGGTTGAAAGATTATTTACTCAAGGTCCTCCAGCTGATATGTGTCAGAGTTGAAACTTAAATTCATACCTTCCTGACTGTGAAGGCAGCTGTCTGCCATCTGACAATACCCTTGAAGGGCAAGCATTTTTATCTAAATTTTGCATATAAGTGAACAAGTGACTAGGGTCTATTTACTGGTCAGTGATGGAATTAAAACTTAAGTCATCAATTCTGAAGCTAACACAAACTTCCACTATGCTACAAGGAAAGCAACAAACTTCAATTTTGAGGAAGACTGAAACTGTAATATAGATCATGTTACTTTCTGTCTTCATGTCACAGAAAATAGAAATAAAAAATTATCAGGCTAAAAGGAGAAAGAAAATAGAAGAATCTACTGAAGTATATAACTCTTCTTTTATGGCTTCAGAAATGAGAAAGTACTTGACTCCATATCTTTTAAATGTCTCTTCTCATTCCTTGTAAACATCCTTTTTATCCAGGCTATAGAAATTCAGTTTCTTTCAACATTTTTTCTTTGTGACCTTGAACTGATATATTGGAAATTTGGAATAATTAAGGATTAGGGACAAATCCTTTTTGAAATTTTCTATGAACTAATGAATGTGTGGCAGAATATTGAGCTATAAGAAAATGTTTTGTAACATATGGCAAATAGCATAGATTTTTGGTGTCCAGTAGGATAATAAAAATAAGAATGTGATTCACATTTTTATAGAGCAGCATAACACTTTTAACAGAAATTGTCAAATGTAAGCAGTACAAACTAATTCCCTTTTATTCACATAGTTTCCATTTAATGTTAATTCACCAGCCAGTAGTCAGTTTTGTCAAAGCCTACGCTAAAATTCAGCCCAATGAGTAGTATTTCAGATTTTTGCCTGAAGTGTAAAACCCTCATACATACATATATACATATATGTATATATTTATACATGGGTCATCACAGCCAATGCATTCCTCATCTGGTGGTCAACCAGCCTTTATGAGCCTATTGGTATTTAGCTAGCTTATGGATGTGCACACACATATTAACACTACTATTATTCATTAGAAAAACATCTATTTAAAAAGTTTAATAGTATTTTATTTTTCCAAATATACATAAAGATAGTTTTCAACATTCATCTTTGCAAAATCTTGTGTTCTAAATTTTTCTCACTCTTCTCTCTCCTATCCCTTCCCCCAAAAGAACAAACAATTGGATATAGGTTAAACATATACAATTCTTCTAAACATATTTTCATATATTCATCATGCAAAAAAAAATTGGATCAAAAGGAAAAAACACAAGAGAGGAAAAAAAAAACAAGCAAAAAAACAATAATAGTAGCAACCACAAAGGTGAAAACACTATGTTTTGATCCACATTTAGTCTCCATAGTTCTCTCTCTGGATGTGAATGGCACTTTTCATCACAAGTCTATTGGAATTCCCTTGAATCATTTCATTATTGAAAAGAGTCAATTCCATCACAGTTGATCATCACATAATCTTGTTGTTACTTTGAACAATGTTCTCTTGGTTCTGTTCACTTCACTTAGCGCCAGTTCATGTAAGTCTTTCCAGGCTTTTCTAAAATCATCCTGCTCATCATTTCTTATAGAGCAATAATATTCCATTACCTTTATATATCTACATAACTCATCCAGCCATTGCCCAACTAATGGGCATCCATTCAATTTCCAGTTCCTAGCCACTACAAAAAGAGCTGCTACAAACATGTTTGCACATGTGAGTCCTTTTCTTTCTTTTATGATTTTTTTGGAATATAAACCCAGTAGTGACACTGCTGAATCAAAGGGTGTGTGGTTTTACAGCCTTTGGACCTAGAGAACTACATCTTTGATAAACATAGCAAGTGGAAATGCTATTCCAGCACAGTCTCTGGTTCAAAGGAACCCTTTTCAATTTACCTATTGAGAGACTGAAAATTATAATGCAACAAGAAATGGAAACGTTTGAGCATGATTATTGAGAGAGTTATTCAGGCCCTTTTTATGGTTTCCCAGGTTACTTTAACTTACTTATCTAACACCATAGGGATGGCCAAAAGAAGAGATTCACAATCCTTTTGTTATTATTCTACTACTTTATGGTATCAAACTGATAAACTGGTTTTAGAAATAGAGTAAAAATAACTTAAAGCCTACTTTCCCTAGAAGTTTGAGATAATAGTTTAGGAAATAAGTGGTGAGAATATTCACAGCTAGAGTCTTACCTTTTGGTATATATCTTGTATTCTTTAGTTTCCATTGCTTAGATATCATAAAATTAATTCTTGTTGAAAGGAGGTTCAGAGAGAAAAACGCGGATGACTACTAAAACATGTTCTAAGAATCTGAATGTTTAGTAGGTTCCCTACACCAGGGCTTCTTAAGTGTTTCCTCCCTTTCAGGCAAAAAAAGGACGCCTGAGATATTTGAATATCTAGAAATACAACATAAATATATATTTACTGATAATAAATCATAACTTTGTGACCCCCTCATTTTGTTATTAGACCCTATATGGAATCTTGACCCACAGTTTAAGAAGCAGAGTTCTACCCACACACACACACCTACACATACATACATGCATACACACACACACATACACATATATGTCCTATATACTTCTTATCCTTTCCCTTCCATAAATTGTCTATGTTTTTGTTTTGAGTATTTTGGGATTATCAAGGAGCTTATGTCCCTGGATATGTATCTAGCTCTACCAAATTAGACTGGGAAATGCTTTATGTTAAAATATTTGCATCTTATTTATTAGACTTGCAAAGATTATATAGTTATATGATTTTAGAAAGAAATCATAGGTCTCACTATAACCCTCGTCAGCTGGTATGTACAGGATTAAAATTTAGTTCTGGACATCATATTTTAGTCAGAATACTAGTAAAGAGAAAAGTGAATGGAGGAGGGAAATCATGGTAAAAATCTTGAACTCATGCATAATGAGAATTAAATAAAAGAATTGGAGGTGTTTTATCTGGTAACCTCATCTTTATGATGTCACTTCAATATTTTATACTGACTAGCTATTAGTCTAATTCTTTTTGATAGAATGATGACATAGGGACAACCTACTAAAATCTAGTCTAGATTTGGGATCACAGGATTGAGATCTGGCAGATACCTTAGAGATTTACTCCCTTACCCTCTTTTTTTTTTTTTTTTCACATTCAGAAACTAAATCTGTTGAAGTTGCCCAACCACAAACAGGTAGCAAAGCTTATGATGTTAAATCCTGGTTATGCATTTTCCAATACAAAGTACTTTTGGTTACTGTTTTAATTAATCAACTAATGATATACAGTTTTTCTATAATCCATTATCTTTGCTTCATTCCCATTTGCCATTGTTTTTTGGCCATTTCTTTTTATTTCCTTTCATTAGTTTTTATTGTTTAGAATTCAGGGCCTTCTGCAACTTTTGGTTAACTGAAACGCTCTCTTCTGTTAATATTAAACACACCTGACTAAAACCTAACTCATGGAATAATAGTTTTTTTGTTTGTTTTTATTAAAGCTTTTTATTTTTCAAAACATATGCATAGATAATTCTGCAACAATAGCCCTTACAAAACCTTGTGTTCCAGTTTTCCCCCTTCTTCTCCTACTCCCTCCCCTAGATGGCAAGTAGTCCAATATATGTTAAACATGGAAGAAATATATGTTAAATCCAAAATATGCATGCATATCTATACAACTATTTTGCTGTACAAGAAAAATTCAATCAAACCAGAAATGAAAATGATGAAGAAAATAAAATACAAGCAAACAACAACAGAAAGAATGAAAATGCTATGTTGTGAACCACACTCAGATCCCATAGTCCTCTTTCTGGGTGTAGATGGCTCTCTTCATCACTGAATAATTGGAACTAGTTTGAATCCTCTCATTGTTGAAGAGAGCCACATCCATCAGAATTGATCGTTGCATAGTCTTATTGGTGCCGTGTATAATGATCTCCTGGTTCTGCTCATTTCACTCAGCATCAGTTCATGTAAGTCCCTCCAGGCCTCTCTGAAATCATCCTGCTGGTTGTTTCTTACAGAACAATAATATTCCATAACATTCATATACCACAATTTACCCAGCCATTCTCCAATTGATGGACATCCTTTCATTTTCCAGCTTCTAGCCACTACAAACAGGGCTGCCACAAACATTTTGGCACATATAGGTCCCTTTCCTTTTTTTAGTATCTCTTTGGGATATAAGCCCAATAGAAACACTGCTGGGTCAAAGGGTATGCACAGTTTGATAACCTTTTGAGTATAGTTCGAAATTGTTCTCCAGAATGGTTGGATACATTCACAACTCCACCCACAATATATCAGTATCCCAGTTTTCCCACATCCCCTCCAACATTCTGCATTATTTTTCCCTGTTATTCTAGCCAATCTGACAGGTGTATAGTGGTATCTCACAGTTGTCTTAATTTGCATTTCTCTGATCAATAGTGATTTGGAGCAACTTTTCATATGACTAGAGATGGTTTCAATTTCTTCATCTGATAATTGTCTGTTCATATCCTTTGATCATTTATCAATTGGAGAATGGCTTGAATTCTTATAAATTTGAATCAATTGTCTATATATTTTAGAAATGAGGCCTTTATCAGAACCCTTGAATATAAAAATGTTTTCCCAGTTTATTGCTTCCCTTTTGATCTTGTCTGTATTAGTTTTGTTTGTACAAAAACCTTTTAACTTAATATAATCAAAATTATCTATTTTGTGATCAGTGGTGATCTCTACTTCTTCTTTGGTCACAAATTTCTTCCTCCTCCACAGATCTGAGAGGTAAACTATCCTATGTCCTTCCAATTTGTTTATGATATCATTCTTTATGTCTAGATCATAAACCCATTTCGACCTTATCTTGGTATATAATGTTACGTGTGGGTGAATGCCTAGTTTCTGCCGTATTAGTTTCCCATTTTCCCAGAAGTTTTTGTCAAAGAATGAATTCTTATCCCAAAACTGAAGTCCTTGGGTTGCCAAACACTAGATTACTATAGTCATTGACTATTTTGTCTTGTGAACCTAACCTATTCACTGATTGACTACTCTTTTTCTTAGCCAGTACCAAGTGGTTTTGGTGATTGGTGCTTTATAATATAGTTGTAGAACTGGTACAGCTAAGCCACCTTCAGTTACATTTTTTTTTCATTAATTCCCTTGAAATTCTTGACTTTTTGTTCTTCCAGATGAATTTGGTTATTATTTTTTCTAGGTCTGCAAAATAAATTTTTGGGAGTTTGATTGTTATAGCACTAAATAAATAGATTAATTTAGGCAGTATTGTCATTTTTATTATATTTGCTTGACCTATTCAAGAGCATTTGATATTTTTCTAATTGTTTAGATCTGACTTTATTTGCATGGAAAGTATTTTGTGGTTATGTTCATATAATTCCTGACTTTCTAAGAGAGATTCCCAAGTATTTTATACTATTGACAGTTATTTTAAATGGAATTTCTCTTTGTATCTCTTGCTGTTAGACTTTCTTGTGCTGCATAAAAATACTGATGATTTATGTGGATTGGAATAATAGTTTTAAAGGAAGATTTTGACATTTCTGAGATAACAAGCCATATGAGAAGAGAATGCAGCATCTTAAAAACTTCCCCAAATTAGCTCATTTGTAGAAGAATTTCACTGATTCCAAGCCTTCATGAAATGTAAATCCCTTCCTCCAAATTAGCCCTTATGACTTCTTTAAAACATAATCTTATAGTTTTATAAGTATAGGATATTGCAAACTCAGTGTTTAATCGGTAAAGTGACTGAGTATACCTATAAAATCTGTGTACCTAGGTTTGTTTCCTTGAGGAAGGGATGAGATTATGATTCTATTTAACTAGATGTTTAACTTTTATGAAATTGAAGGAAACACTAGATAATGAATATCTCTTTTTTTTTTAACTTTCATGACCTGAAACAGTTTACAAGATTGTAGTAAAAGAATTATTTCTCATCACTCTGACATGATTTTATCTAGGAGACCTTTTAAAAATACTAATATAGATTCAGGTTTATTTATTTATTTTTTTGGTCTGACATCTGAACCTATGCTTAAGCATAATAAAGCTTAGGGGTTTTTTTTAATCCCTGTAATTTTTGTGTTGTGGTAGATATATATTTGGCAATAGTAATCTACCACATGAACTCAAAAAGGAGGTATTTTTGCCATAACTAGAAGCATTCTAAGTCACAACTTGAGAGTAAGAAAAAGTAAAATAAAAAGGTTCTAGATTTCATCTAAAAGCAACCTTTCACATAACTATCTATCTACTTTCAAAGAATGGATCTTCTAGCCCATTGCTATAACCTCTCAGAATGGTAGCCTCCTCTGATATTGTTTGCCCTTTGTTTTCAAAGAAGATCAATGACATCATGGATGATATGTTGGCTTGTGCCACGTATTGGATTTAAATGAGGCAGAGTTGCACATAATTGTCAGCCTCACTCTCTCATTCAGAATCATTGAAGTGCAATGGCAAGAGAGAAGTATGAGGTAGACTTTCTCCTAACTCATCAATAGTTTCATTGTAGAATTGAATTGAATAAATGTGTGTTGAAATTATTTGAAATAAGGGAAAGTCTAGTTTTGTATTTCTCTGCTCTCCTGCTTCAGGATTAAATTTACTTCCTCATGAGAACTTTTTTTGGGTACAGTGTAAATATTTGATGACTTTGATGTCAGATTACAAATTAAAATTGAACATTTACTGACAACTGTTCACACAGTATTTGATCACAATATTCAGGTTTATATAAAACCCATCTGACTGCTATATATATATATTATATATATATATAAAGAGAGACATATATATCGATAGATAGATATATGTATATATACACACAGACACAAGAGTCTGTATATACATGTTATTTTTCCCTCATTCTTGAAGAGGAACATGACATCAGGGGAGGTGATATTATGACATGCAAGTGATTTAAGTGAAGGAATGCTGAGCAAATCACCTGCCTTACTTTCTCCACTAAAGCCATCTAGGGTCAGTGACAAAAAATAATTCAAGCATGGAGATGGTCTTGGATGCCGTGGGAACTCTTGGACTTTTTAAGCTGAAGTCTTTCCCATGTCTCAGTTTGACTGAATGAATGTCTAATCTGTGATTAAAGCTAGGTAAGAAGTGAAGCCGAGAATGGCTTCTTTTTATCTCGTCAAAAAAACATCAATCTGTGAGGAGAAAATCCTCAGGGTTTCTGGCCAAAACAAAGAGGTGTGGAGGGGAATAGAAGGAGAAAGAGAGAGATTTTATTCTGCACATATCTGCATTGACATCAAACATTTCCTTCATATCATACAATATAAGCCAAGAAGGCAAGAAAAAATTATGAAACAGATGAATAGCTCTTCAGGATACTGCCAAGTAGACAGAGTACCAATGAACAATGCAGGAAAAATAGCTGTATTTTCTTAGTTGTAAAACTAGTGCTTACCAGGGAGAGGGCATTCTGACCAACAGAGCTTGGCAAATTATCAACAATTAAGAAATTTAGTGCTAAGACCATGAGAAGAGTCCCTGCCTTCAAAAACTGAGATGAAATTAAAATCTCAGGACAAGCAATATAAGAGAGTCATCCCAAAGTAAGATTTACATTATTTTAATTTTTTAAAATTGAGAATCAAAACTTGCTATACATATTATTTTCAAAATTAATACTTTTATTTATTCAAAAAATTCTAACAATTTGTACTAGGTTGCATATAGATCTTATACTTATCTTAAAGATAAACACATTTTAAAACTTATTAAGACAATACCTACTTAGAAAAGTGAAGCAAAGAGATTTTAAAACATTTGTATATTTTTTAAATGTAAAATTTGCATCTTTTTTATTTCTGAAGATAAGCTATTAGGAAAATACTTCAGAATTATTTTTTGAGTAATGTTTCCAGAAAGAACTGTGCCTTAGCTTTTTTTTATAATAACACATACACATGTATATATGTACACATATAGGAATGCTGAGAATTTTTATTTCAGGGTTGTTGTTTTTTAAAGAGTTGAATGGAGTCTTCCCTTTGCCTTCTGCTTCTAGCAGTTTTGTTTTATGATTTCTTGGAATATAATGTGTAGGCTCTTTTATGGTGGTGGATTTCAAGTAATCAAATGATTCTTAATTTTTTCCTCCTTAATCTGTTTTCAGTTCAGTTTTCTTTTTGTTTTACTTTGAGATACTTTAAATTTTATTTCATGTCCTTTTCTTTTTTTAATCCCATTTTATCTTCAATTCCAAATCCTCTCTTTCCTATTCCCACTCCTTATCCATTGAGAGGTCAAAAAAAATCAAGCCTATTTACAAATAAAGAGCAATGTAAAACAAATTTCCACATTAACTATGTTTCATATAAAAAAACTAAAGAAAAAGAGAAAAAATGCTTCAATCTATCTGAAGGTTATGTTTGACCTTAAGTCCTTTGGAATTGTAGTGGATCATTATGTTGAAGTGTTACTAAGTCTTTCACAGTTGATCTTCTTATAATATTGCTATTATTGTGTACAATGTTCTGGTTCTTTTCACTTCACTTTGCATCAGTTCATATACGTCTTCCCAGTTTTTCTGAAACCACCCCATTGTCTTTTCTTGTGCCATAATCCCAACACATGTATATATCATAATTTGTTCTGCCATTCCCCAATTGACAGGAATTCTCTCAATTTCTAATTCTTTGCCACACCACAGACACACACACACACACAAAAGCTATAAGCATTTTTATACATTAAATTATTTTTTCTTTTTCTTTAACTTTTTTGAGATGCAGACCTAGTAGTGATCTTTCTGGATTCACGGGTATTCACAGTTATTTTTGAGCATAGTTCCAAATTGTTCTCTAAAATGATTGGATCAGTTTACAGCTCCACCAACAGTGCATCAGTGTCCCTGTTTTTCCACATCCCTTCAATATTTGTCATTTTCCTTTTTCTCATGTTAACCAATCTGATGAGTGTGAGGATGGTATCTTAGAGTTGTTTTAATTTGCATTTCTTGATATGACTATTGATAGTTTTTGATTTCTTCTTCTGAAAACTGCCTGTTCATATCCTTTGATCACCTATCAATAAAGGAATGACTTTTTAAAAATCAGTTTGACTCTGTTCCCTATTTATTTATAAGAAAAACCTGCTGAACCTCCCTTCCAGTTTCTTGCTTTTCTTCTAATTTTAGCTGCATTGGTTTTAAATTTCATATCCTTTTATTTCTCATGATTGTAATGTTCTTTCTTTTTTTTTTAAATTTTATTTTATTTAATAATAACTTTGTATTGACAGAATCCATGCCAGGATAATTTTTACACGACATTATCCCTTGCAATCACTTATGTTTCGTTTTTTCCCTTCCCTCCTTCCTCCCCCCCACCCCCAAGATGGCAAGCAGTCCTATATATGTTAAATATGTTGCAGTATATCCTAGATACAATACATATTTGCAGAACCGAACAGTTCTCCCGCTGCACAGGGAGAATTGGATTCAGAAGGTAAAAATAACTCGGGAAGAAAATCAAAACTGCAAATAGTTCACATTCATTTCCCAGTATTCCTTCTTTGGGTGTAGCTGTTTCTGTCCATCATTTCTCCAATGAAACTCAGTTAAGTCTCTTTGTCAGAGAAATCCACTTCCATCAGAATACATCCTCATACAATATCGTTGTCGAAGTGTATAATGATCTCCTGGTTCTGCTCATTTCACTCAGCATCAGTTCATGTAAGTCTCGCCAGTCCTCTCTGTATTCATCCTGCTGGTCATTTCTTACAGAACAATAATATTCCATAACATTCATATACCACAATTTACCCAGCCATTCTCCAATTGATGGGCATCCATTCATTTTCCAGTTTCTAGCCACTACAAACAGGGCTGCTACAAACATTTTGGCACATACAGGTCCCCTTCCCTTTTTTAGTATCTCTTTGGGGTATAAGCCCAATAGAAACACTGCTGGATCAAAGGGTATGCACAGTTTGATAACGTTTTGGGCATAATTCCAGATTGCTCTCCAGAATGGCTGGATTCGTTCACAACTCCACCAACAATGCATCAGTGTCCCCGTTTTCCCGCACCCCCTCCAACATTCATCATTATTTTTTCCTGTCATCTTAGCCAATCTGACAGGTGTGTAGTGATATCTCAGAGTTGTCTTAATTTGCATTTCTCTGATCAATAGTGATTTGGAACACTCTTTCATGTGAGTGGTAATAGTTTCAATTTCTTCACCTGAAAATTGTCTGTTCATATCCCTTGACCATTTATCAATTGGAGAATGGCTTGATTTTTTATAAATTTGAGTCAGTTCTCTATATATTTTGGAAATGAGGCCTTTATCAGAACCTTTAATTGTAAAGATGTTTTCCCAGTTTGTTACTTCCCTACTAATCTTGTTTGCATTCGTTCTGTTTGTACAAAGGCTTTTTAATTTGATATAATCAAAATTTTCTATTTTGTGATTGGTAATGGTCTCTAGTTCATCTTTGGTCATGTAATGTTCTTTCTAAAATGTAATATTCTCTGTTGAGGTTTTCTTGGGGTCTCTGGAGGCAGGCTTCGTTTCAGTTCAGTAATCACCACACGTGCAGCCAGGTGTTAAAGTCCAAATCCTTTATTATCTCTTTCAAAGTCCTATCTCCTTCACTTGGGGCTTGGCTAGTTTTCTGGAGGCCTTCTGGAGTCTTAGTTTCAGCAGAGAAGTGAAGGAGGAGAGCCTGCCACCATGTCGGTATGAGATGGGATGAATCTATCTGAGTCCAGGGGTTTGTGCTCCAGCCTCCAGCCTCTAGCCTTCTGTCTGCTTGTCTCGGAATCTCTGAATCTCCCTGGCTGAGGCTTCTAGCTTATATCCTCCACACTGAGTATATACCAATTATCATATCACTAGGAAATCATTATTTGTAGGATTGTAGGACTAAATCAATGCTAAACTAGATTTAACCATTGTCTCCTCAATTCCACTTAGTACCTTGTTTCAAGTTCTGGCCCATAATATCTCCTTGTAGGATTAAATCAATCATACTGAACCATGCTAAATTAAATAACTATTGTCACTCTCAATTTTACTGACTTAGTACCCTGTAAGAATCCTTTGTTTCAAGTTCAGAGTTCTGGCCATAACACATGATCATCTACATCTTTTGTTTGCTCAAAAACTTCCCTTATTTAAATATTTAAAAGGAGAAATTTCCCATGCTCCCCTAATTTGCTAATTTTCTCATCCTTTATGTCTGAATCACATATCCACTTTGACCTTATCTTAGAATATGATATGAATGTTAGTCTATATCTAATGTTTGTCAAACTGCTTTCCAGTTTTCCTAGCAATTTTTTGTCAAATAGTGTGTTCTTGTGCCCAAAGCTTAGATCTTTGGGCTTAGCAATACTAGATCATTATGATCACTTAGTACCATATATTATTGTTTGTTTATTCTATCACTTCATTTCTTAGCCAGTATCAGACTATTTTGATCATTATTACTTTATAATGTAGTTTGAAACCTGGTTTTCTAGATTGCCTTTCATCATATTTTTTTCATTGATTCCCTTCATATTTTTGATCTTTTATTTTTCCAGATAAACTTTACTAATATTTTTTTCTGTCTCTATAAAATAATTCTTTGTTGGTTTGATTGTCATGACACTGAATAAATAAATTAATTTTGGTGAAATTGTCACTTTTTACTATATTGAGTTGGCCCATCCATGAGCCATTAATTTTTTCCAGTTGCTTAGATCTGTCTTTATTTTTGTGAAAAGTGTAATTATGTTCACATAGTACCTAAGTTTATCTGAGAAGAAAGATTTCCAAGTATTCTATATTGCCTGAAGGAATTTTAAATAGAATTTCTCTTTCTAGCTCTTCCTGCAGGATTTTGTTGGTAATGTATGGAAGTATTGATGATTTCTGTGGATTTATCTTGTATCCTTAATTTTGTTCAAGTCATTAATTGTTTCAATTAGTTTTTAATTGATTCTCTAGGGTTTTATAACTGTACCATCATATTATCTTCAAAGAGTGATAATTTTGTTTCTTATGGCCTATTCTTATTCTTCAATTTGTTTTTCTTGTTTTATTGGCATAGCTAACATTTCTAATACAATATTGCATAATAGTAGTGATAATGAACATTTTTGCTTCACCCTGGAAAGCTTCTAGTTTATCTTTACTACAGATAATGTTTACTCATAGTTGTAGATAGACACTGCTTATCACTTTAAAAAAGATTCCACTGATTCTTATGTTTTCTAGTATTTTTAATAGGAATGGGTATTGTATTTTTTTCTGTATCTATTGAGATAATATATGCTTTTTGTTGTTTTTGTTATTGATAAGGTTAATTTAATTATTATAGTTATCTTAATACTAAACCAGTCCTACATTCTTGGTATAAGTCTCACCTGATCATAGTATATGACCTTTTTGATATATTGTTTTAATCTCCTTGCTGGTATTTTATTTAAAATTTTTGCTTTCAATTAAATTTTTTTGTTCTTTCTTTAGCTCTTTTAGGAATTCTAGTTGGACTTGTATCCAATATGCAATTTTTTTTGAAGCTTTACTTGTAGCTACGGTCAGATTCTTTTTTATTATTGTTTTTTGCTCTTTATTCCAGTCTACTTCTTGACTTTGAACTTTATGGCAAAATTGGGCTGTACTACCTTGGCGGGGTTGGGGAGGAGTGGCAGGGAAGGGAGAGACACTGGCCTGAGCCTTAGATTTTTTGGAGATCTTGTTTTTGAAGCTAATTCTATTTCTTTGGAGAAAACTAAATGGTAATAGGAAGAAATATACTTTTTTCTCAGCTATATATGACACTTTCACAAAAATTGACTATATATTAGAACATAGACACCTCATACAGAAAAGCAGAAATATTAAATGCATTCTTTTTGAATCTATAATGCAATTAAAGTTGTATTTGATAAAGAGCTTTTGAAACACAGATTAAACATTAATTGGAAGCTAAATAAAAGGGTGAACATGAAAGAGAAATCACAAGGACTCCTGATGCCTTGTAGTTACAAATGCTATTGCTCCTCCGGGCTACCTGTATGCTGTACACTAGTGCTCTTCTTTACACAGGGACATGTCCTTTTCCAGCTCATTTTATAGATAAAGAAATTGAGTCAAATAGGGTTAAGTGACTAGCCAAGAGTCATACAGCTGTTGTCCTTTGTTCTTGAAGAGAATCAAAATGACATCATTATGCTGGGTTCAAGGTAAATACGTCCAATTGGGGTTGATCAGACCAAGACAAGCTTGGAAGGTTCTACCACAGATTAGGCACAAATAATCCCTATGAACATTTGGAGTGTGTATATCTCATTTTTATATTTCGCTAATTCAGTTCTTCTTTGTTCATAGGACAAGGAGCCTTCTTTGATACAGGCACATCATACTGGATGGTCCTCTGCCAGTATCTTCCATGTCTCACAGTTCTTCAGAAAGACTTTGAGAGTGTTATTGTATTGTTTTTTCTGACTTTCATCTGACCACTTGTCTTGTGTGAGTTCTCTATAAAAATTTGCTTTTAAGCAAATATATTTTGACATTTGAACAATGTGGCCAACCCATCAGAGTTGCACTCTCTGCAGTGGATGCTTGGAAATTCAGCTCAAGAAAGGATCTCGGTGTTCTTTCTTGATTTGCCAAGAATGTCTTGCCAAGTGATCTTCAGAATCTTCCTAGACAATTCAAATGGAAGGGATTCAGTTTCCTGGAACGATGCTGGTATACGGTCCAGGTTTCATAGGCATACAGCAATTAGGGTAAAAGAACAGTTATATAGATCTTCAATTTGATAGGTTGTCTAATATCTCTTCTCTCCCACACTTTCCTTTGGAGTCTCCTAAATGCTGAGCTAGCTCTGGCAATGGTGCATCAGCTTTATGTGCACATCTCTGGAAAGTATATTGCCAAGGCAAATAAACTATCCCACAGCACTCACAATGTCTCCATTTGCTATAAGTGATGGTTCCACATATGGATGATATGGTAAAAACCCTGAGTTTTCTTGGTATTAACTGTTAAGTCAAAATTAGCACAAACAGTAGAGAATCAACTTATAATTTGTTGGATCTCAGCCTCAGAGGCTGCATTGACTGCAAAATTTGCAAACAAAAAGTCACATCCCAACTCTCTCTCCACTTTATTCCTGTTTTGTAGCCTTTACAAGCTAATAATTCATTATCAATGAATAGCCAATCTTGCAGTGTCTCAGGACAGATTTGAACTCAGAAAGATAAGAACCACTTGAATGTTTGTTAGCATCAGAGAAAGAGATAGGAAAATATTGAAGATCAGAGAATGGTGAGGGCAATCTGCAAGAGAAGTTAAGAGGAGACAAGTCGAGAAAGATTTGGCCTTGTCTTGTAGAAGGGCCACCTCACTATCAGATTGGAGTAAAGGTAGAGATAATAAATGGTTTCAGAGAGGGATGAAATGAGAAAGAGAGGGGAAAAGGAACCTCTTGGTAAATGGAATTGATTTTTGCACTGAAACATGAGGTGAAATCCTCAATAAAAAGGGGAAGGGGAAGAAATGGGGTAGGAGATTAGAGAAGAAAAGAAAAGATGAGTTAAGTGGGAAATTGAATTTATTAGGGAGGAATAAAAGGATTTCCTTGCTGTAGTGAAGACACAATTGAGATTAGTTAGCATAAGTATATAATAGACCTATTTATCAGAATTTCATTCTGTACTCCAATTCTGTTCAGTAGTTCTTGAGTAGGATAAAGGTAGGAAGATGCTAGGATGAATACAGGTTCCAGGTTAACTAGGTGAGATCTTTAAAGGGCAGGGGAGCTAGGGATTTAAGAGTACAGTTAACTGGGTTCCCTCAGAGTTTCCACAGGGATTCTTCTCCATATTTAATTTATTTCATTTTGAAATATATTTTGTATATTATTTAGTTTCTTCATATTCCAGTTTGAACTGAATCATTTTAAAGACAGATTTTTCAAGATACTTAGGGTTTATAATTTTGGTTAGAGTTGAGATTCCAAGTAAAATATATGCACTAATAGCTAATAATATGGGTGTTAGTGAGCTGCTCTTAAAAACATGTAGTACATTTAGGGGTTTTCTTATGTACCTTAATAGTAACAAAATAAGCAGTGTTGAAAATATTAAATGACTAGGTACATTTGAGAAAACATTATGACTGAGAACATAAACTTGTAAGTTAGTATATGTGGAAAATATTTACTGTTATGTTAATTATTCTAACTACATTTTTTTCAATACTTGAAAACAAAATTTATCTTGAATCCAAACTTGTCCTGAAACATTCATTCTGACTGATACAAATTAGCATTTTTTACTGGAAAACTAAATGGAATTATGTTTTCAGTTTATGACTTTGAGCTCTAAGTTTTACTGTTGTTATCTAAAATTATATAATCTCTCTTGAAATGTGTACAAGACAAACAACCAAAAATTTTCCTCATTTAAAAAAAATTTTCGAGTTGGTTAAGGGTGTAAGTTTCAGAATACAATATGTTTTGCCAAAGTTTGTAATGCATTTTTTAAAATGTCATGCAGGGTGTGGTGCTTTCAGAGGACTGAATAATTAGTCTTGCTTTTATTATTTACTTGTTTCTTCCTTTAAAAAATTTTTTTAAAGGTAATACAAACTCAGCCACATTGGGAAAATCTGGGACTTATTATAAGCCCAATAAGGCATGTCCATGCCATTATAAATCAGAATTTTAGTTTTAGAGCCAGTTATCTGTTTTCTTCCCTGCCAGGAGTTTCATTTATGACCTTAAGACTTAAGACTTCAGTATTGGAGATCAATTTTTGATCAAATGTGACTTACAATACTTAAGAAATAACGTTGTAATGTGAATAATATAAAGAATGCTATTTTTCCAGATATTGAAAAAAAAAGACAATTGTTTATTGCACCAAGTCAGAATATCATTCATCACAAACACTGGTAAGTAGCTTTTTCAATAATCCATTTGAATATGAATCCATTAAAAAAATTGTGAAAACTAGTCTCTGGCAGATCTTCACAGAAGCACTGGGGCAAAGCCAGGAATCTCTGTATATCTTTTTATCATCTTTTCATTCAGTGAAAGACCCTTTTAATTGAAAGGGGCTCAGTTTTCAAGTAAAACTGTGACACACATAACACACACCCCTGAGACAAAGGAATATTATTTTGGAAATGGTATGTGTTCTTCAGGACCATTCTAAACAAGGGTTTGTTAGAGACAGTTATAATGGCTTTGGGAGAGCCGCTTGTTAAATTTTCTGTGTGACCATTCAAATCTCAGAAATCTGCAGTCTTCATAAATCAAAGCTTAATTAACTATTTTGTTGATTGCCTAGATTTAAGAAAGTGTTTATAATGCAGATTAAGCTTCCCACTCCCTTTCCTCCCCCACAAATCTGGTTGTCAAACATTCACCAGCACTCTCTAGTATTATGTTGTAAATACTCCTTGATCTCGGCTGGAGTGGAGAAAAAATGTTCAGGGAATGAAGTCATCACCAGACTAGAAACCTGGTGACTATAAACTAATCCTGATAATGACAATAATAATAACTGATATATACAAAGCGATTTAAGTTTTGAAAAAATGCTTTGCATCCATTATCTCGTTTGAGCCTAGAGGGACCAAGGTCTGAATATCCCGACTTTGTTTTATTTGCTCGAAGGCCCTGCTTCTCCAGAGAGCAATCCACTGAGAAACCAGAGGCCTGAAAATGCAATTACAAATCCCCACCCAGAAATCATCTGTCGCCTCCTTAGTCACCTCACACTCTTTTTTTGGAAAAATGAAACTATTGAAATGAAACGTTGACGTAAAGCAACAAATTGGGCAGGATTCAAGTAAAACTGGAGTTTGGGGTGTTTGTTTTTTTTCTTTTAGTAGATGAATATGAGGAGATATTGATGGAAAATCGAGCCTTTAATAGGCAAAGCCAGAAGGTCCACATACCTTCCTTCAATAAAATGGCATAAAAATCCACCTCCCCACCTTTTTCCCCAACTAAAAACTCCACCTTATTAAATTCCCACATATAAACACGCTGTTATGTAGCGTGCTGCCAAATCCATCCTCTGGTCTCATTCAGTGGGATTTTCTTTAGCACGCCCTATTCGGAAGTTTGAAATTCAGGAGTTTGAGAAGAGTTTTGAGTCACGGAGATGGGGAAAGGAGGAGGGGAGGAAGAGGAGGAGGAGGAGGAGGAGGAGGAAAAGAGGAGGAGGATCTGGTTGGGAAAGCAGCCTCCTCCTCCTCCTGCTGCTGCTGCTGCCCAGAGAACAAATGGTATATTCATCAGTGGCTTCTTGCTGCCAGAGAAACTCCTCGAGGGAAATTCAGTGTAGAGTCAGACTGCGCTGCAAGCCTCCCTTTAAAAGCCCTCCCCGCCGGCCCGAAAGCCCGTCTGTTCTATGTACACTTAGTGGCCTCCCGGGTGTGAGTGAGAGTAAGCGTGTGCGTGCGCGCGTGTGAGTGTGTGTGTGTGTGTGTGTGTGTGTGTGTGTGTGTGTGTCCGCCGTGCGTCTCCATCAGCCATGAGAGCCGCCTCCTGCATCCGCTCCTGGCTCTGGCTGCTGCTGGCCGCGGTGGCTCAGGTCTCCGGGCAGCCACCACAGGAGAGGTAAAGAGCCCGGGGCAGAGGAGCGCGTGGGGAGCAGGGGGAGGATGGGGCTCCGGGGAGCCGCGGTGGCTGCCGCTGCGCGCACGGCCGCTGGCCCCCTGCCTGGGACCCTGGTGCGGCCGCCTTTCTCACTCTCCTGAAACTCCCAGCTCGCGGAGGGAGCCCCTCTTAGTCGGCTGCCCTGGAGCCCCGTGCGCAGGGCCACTCCAGTACCGGACAGCTCATCTCTCAGCCCGCGGCATCCCTCCCCACTCCCTCTGGTCCCCATCGCTTGCTCCAGAGCCTCGCGCAGCTGTGCGCAGGGTTCCCTGGGCTTCCTTTCCCTGCCGACGTCCCTAAACCCGGGCACTTTGGCAAATTCCCTTGGGCCTCAGTTCCGGGGTTTCAGACGACCATAAGACGGCGCTTCTCTGCTTTCTGCCCCTCTCCTCTCCCCACCCCCTCCAGCTTCCCTGAGTGCAAGCTCTCCCTCTCCCAGTAGCCACTCTCACTCCTCACCAGGCTAATACCACCCTGGATACCCTTAGATAACGTCCTTTCTCCGCCCCATTTCTGCTGTTAGAAGCAGCTGGTGATGTTATCTTAACTAGGGTCATTAAACTAAATCCCTTCACCACTCCCGCCGAGCTCCCTCTTTCCCCTTTTCCGGGAAAAAATATAAAATTCCCAGTTCCATGAGTCAGTCTCTCTCTCTCTCTCTCTCTCTCTCTCTCTCTCTCTCTCTCTCTCTCTCTCTCTCTCTCTCTCTCTCTCTCCCTTTCTCTCTCTCATTTTCTAATTTCCTTCTCTTCTGGGAACTTTTGCCCAGTGACTAGTTTAAACCCAGGAAAACAACATAAACAGGACGAAAGTAATCCTGAGCATCATGCTGGGAGGTGAATTCATTTATTCCATAATCTCAAATCATATCTGCTCCACTTAGCTGGGGTCGAGCATCAAAGTTTTGTCAAATTTTACCTCCACCACCACCACTATCCTTCTTTCCTCTATGGAAATCCTGCTAGTAGAAAAACCTCAAAAAAAAGAAAAGAAAAGAAAAGAAAAAAGGAGAGAAGGGGAAAATACATCTGCTGGAGTCTAAGCAACTATCTTTAATGAATTGCTTGTTTTCTTCAAACTCCTTTACTCAATAACTACTCAATTTACTAATTCAATTTACTCAAATTCAACCTCCTCTCCTTCAGTATAAATCGTGGAAGCTGGAATTGTTCAAATATGTCCGTGGAAATTAATTGTCCGTTCTGATTGATTTTTACCATTTGTTGGGGAGGCTGTGCTTTTCAATTACTTTTTCTATCTTTGCTTTACCATGATCAGAACTGACTTGATTGAACTGAATGCCCAGGAATCAGTCTTTGAAAATACATATGTGCATTCTATACATTTCCTTGTGTTTATTAATTTGCATGAACATTATCAAGACTGGGATTAGTTATTGAACATAGACAATGTTGGTAGATTGTATTTCCAAGTGAAACTGTAATACTATTTTGTTGTTGTTGTTGTTTTCATCTTCCCAGACCTGTTTTCACCTGCGGTGGCATTCTATCTGGAGAATCTGGACTTATTGGCAGTGAAGGGTTCCCTGGAGTCTACCCTCCAAATAGCAAATGTACTTGGAAAATCACAGTAAGCACTTTCAATACACTATTCTGGTGATTCTGGGTTGCTGAAAACAAAGAAGAACTGCTTTGTTTATCTTTCCAATGTCAATGTGTGCTAGGGAGCAGATATCTGGAAGAGTGAAATGCTGAATTGACCTCAACCCTCTAGAAGATAATTAATAGAAATATTAGTATTCTCTCATCTTAGGGACTAAAGAGCATCATAAAGAGCACATGATAGTGCTTTGAGAATTAGAGGATAAACTTTTAAAGTAGAAATGTTGCTCAAAGACCATCTCACATGCCTCAGCTTTCTAATACATCATTAGGAAATGAGAACATCAGATTATTTGAAAACTGTAACAGCTTTACTCTTTTTTCCTCCTGTATCATAACCTTTCAAATTCATTGTGTTGACTTTGCTCCAAATAGATATTAGTGGGAAATAGTAATAACTGACATTTATTTATATAATACATTTAATATAAAGGGTCTCATTTAATACACTTGTTGATGATGATGATGAAGATTTGTGTTCGAATCAAATTTATTATCTGTGTGACTTTGGCAAGTCATTTTACCTCCCAGTCTCCATTTCCTTATCTATAAAATAAAGGTGGATTAGTTGATCTCTGAGGACTGTTCCAGTTCTAAATGTAGATCACAGGGAAGTCACATCATATCTCTTTGGGCCTCATTTTATTCATCTGTAGCTTGGGGAGAGTGAACTGGATGGCCTCTGAAGTCCTTTACAGTACTAAATTCAATAAAGGATCCCATCAGTTAAGTACAATTATTATCCCTATATTAAAGATAAAAAATAAAGATAAAAAAAATTGTGAGACAGAATTTGAACCCCCCAAATCAATCAACAAGCATTTATTTTTTTCAATAATATGTTATCAAAGAATATGCATGTCAACAAACATATATTCATGCTAAGCTATGGGAATTCAAAGAAAATGAAAAACAAAATGCCCTCTTCTCTCAAGGAACTCAGGTCTTCCTGATGCTAAATTGTATATTTTGTCTACTGTGTTATGCTTCCCTTGTATCAAGTTCAAAGAATATTTCCTTACCTTGGCATCTAAAAGAAGAATTTAAAATGTAGCATCCGACTATACTGAAATCTCCAGAAAAGGCAAGCTATCAAAAAAAGGAAAGAGAAACAACCCCATTTAAAAAAAATAGGCATTGGTTGTCTGTGCCAGGGAAGCATATTGAGTTGAATGTTGAGTCATGGTTAGATTCTGGAAAAACAAAGACTGAGGCAATGCAAAAATACCTCATCTTTAACATCAGACCAAACACTGGAATTTTTAGTCATTTCCCCATTTCCTTTGATAGCCACTGTCTGTTTTTTTGGATTTTTTTGTTCTTGCAGAATTTCATTCTAGCAGTTGCGTAACACAGCTTACTGAGTGTTTTCTTTATACAGTATAATGTTATCCACTTAAATGGGCTAAATTGACACTGAATTCAGGACTGTTCATAAGATGGGAAGGCAGATTCTAGAACTGTGCTTCTATATTCTATATATTCTATAGAGGCTATAGCCTGCAAAGAGACTTATTCACTGAGAAGATTCCCTGGGGCAAGTTTCCTTCTATAAATAAACACGTGTCTCATTCATTGTGGAAGTATTACTAGATCTAGGAAAATGTCCTTCTGCGGTCAGTTCTCTAGCCTGACAAACAATAAGAGAGTCTACAAGATAGAAATATAGATTATGAAGAAATGGCAAAAGTTTCCTGATCAGTGTCCCAGAAAATGACTTGGAAATAAGCATGAATTGGAAATGTGATTCTGAAAAAACTTAGATAATGAAATTTTTGCAGTTACCTCGAATTGTTGTTAAATGTATTAAATGTTAAGAAGTAATTGGCAAGAAGTAGATGAGAGAAATTAAATGTGCTATGAAGCTTTAGCGTGGCTAATTAAAAACTCTCCTTTGGAATAATTCTAGGAAAAAATTTTAGCAAAAGTTTGCAAAATGTGTTACAAACATTTGATCCCCATAACAGCTCAAAATAGGTGTTCTCAGATGAGAAATCTGAGGCTTAAAGATATTTAAGTAGTTTGCCCAAAATCATAGAGTTAGCAAATGTCAGAAGCAGGATTCTAATCTAGACCTTTTCTGACTCCAAGAAGAGCATCCATTATATCACTGATGTTCTCTAGAGAAAGTAGAGTTCGATGTTGCATCAACATCTGAACATGAGAGATTCTGCTGGAAAAGACACTGCTTTGGAGACCTGGCTTTGAGGTGTGGGGGTGGCCAGGATAGACACTCAGTTTTGTGAAGATGGTTTATCGTTTCACAGCCAATGGGTGAGGTGACATGGTGCCTTCCCCTCACAATTTGTTTCAGTCTTTGTTTAGCTCAAATGTTTTATAAATATTTCCATTTGTTATTGAGTCATTGCAATTATGCTTATGGTTCTATATAAATTAATTGGATCATAGGATAAATGGAAGAAAAAAGAAAAGGAAGGAAAAAAGGATGGATGGGAAGGAAGAAAGAGAAGGGAAGGAAGGATGGATGGAAAAAGGAAGGAAGGAAGGAAATTTCAGTGTTTATCATGTGCTGAGAACTAAGGATATGGCTATGGAGTTGACAATCTCTTTATAAGGGAGCATTCTAGTGGTCTGAGAGCAGGTAATTTGTCCAAGGTATTCATGTGAGTTTTTCGAGAGAGCCAAGATGTGAACCTGGATTTCTTGACTCTGAATCCAACATTCTTTACACTCCATTTCTCTGTCATTCTAAAAGAATACAGTTGTGGTTTTCACAGTTCAGATAAGGTCAAACCCACTTAGGCTGACATTAGTTAAGTATTTTGGGGTGATTGCCAAATAGGAATCATCTTTCAAAAAAATACAGTAGTTTTAGAATACATGAGCCATGTAGTACAAATAACTACACAAATTGCTTTTTAGAGGACAAAAAAAAAAGCTCTGAAGCAAGTGTTTGATTTTAGCCAATGAAGTTTGTGTTCTTCCAAGAGGACATCACTTTGATTTCTTGCTATAAAAACAGCTGCTCTGTTCTGAGAATGGCAAGGAGAGTTCAGAACATGCTCTTGGTTACTGTTACAGCTTTGGCAGGACTGAGTCACAGGGGTCCTCATTGACACTGACTCACTTGGCTACCACAGTGGACTCAGCTGGGAAGCTTTAATTTTCTGGATAGCTCTCATTTATTTGTAACCTTCAGTTCAATTCAACAGGCATTTATTAAGCCCCTAAAACATGCAAAGCACTGTCCTTGGTGCTGTGAATACCAAACCAAACCAAATCAGTAACAACAGTCCTTCCCTCAAGGAACTCATGGTCCACTGGAGGATTACAATAGGTACACAGATAAGGAAACACAAAATAATTGGAGATGAGACAGAGTACTACTAGAGATCAGGTGATTCGAAAAGATTTCTTCTAATAGGTGGTCTCCTGAGCAGAAGCTTGAAGGAAGGTGAGACACCTGAGAGGGGAAGGTGAGGAGAGAGTGCTTACCAGCCCTTGTGAGAAAGCCTAGGCAAAGATGGGAAATGAACTGCTGAGTTTAGAAGCAGCCAGTTGTCTCGTTTGGCTGAGACACAGAGGTCAGAGGCAATGAAATCTGGGAAGGAAGGATAGAGCTTTAAATGTCAAGAACACAAGTTTTTGTTTTATCCTGGAAGTAATAGTCACTGGAGAATTTTTAGCAGAAGAGTAACATGGTCAGACATGTATCTTAGGAAGAATACTTTGAAAAATGTTTTGTTGAGAAGATGTTTTAATTGGAGAGGGAGAAGACTGGGCTCAGGGAGACTAATTAAGAAACTATTACAATGGTCCAGATGAAAGATAATGAGGACTAGAATGAAGGAGGTGGCCATGGAAGTGGAGATAAGGGGGCAGAAATAAGATCTGCTGGGGAAATAGATTCAGTAAGACCTGACGCTGATTAGCTATAGGAGGGAATGTGTGGAATGTCCGACTCCGTGATTGCAAACATGAGTACATAAAGGGGAGATAGGTTCCATAAGTCTGGTGGCGGAGGATAAAGTCAGATGGCTGTCTAGTTCTCTTGGCTCCTCACTGCGGGATCCACATGTACTGTAGAACAGCAGGAGGGGAATCTTTCTCTCCATAGTTTCTACAGACTCTGGGAGAATAGGTGGAATAATAAATTCAGGTATAGCTTCCAGCCTGCTGGGACATGGGTTAATTTTGTTTTTCAAGCATTTATAAATGCAGTTAGGAAATGGTAGCAATAACTTGGAGACCTAGAAGATACTGGCTTTTGTTCCCAACAGTAATCATTCCTCCAAATACGGCCAAGTGCCCCTGTTTGCTGCCATACAAGTAATGTCATTGTAGAAGAACTTAGCAGAAGACTACATTCTGCAAGTTGAAGCCCCCTCATTCAATTATGGTGATAATAACAACTCATTTGCATTGTGCTCTGAGGTTTACAAAGTGTTTTCTTTAAATAACATACAAAATTTCTGTAGCTGCACGAGAACAACAAACAGAGCTTAATGTTCTGTAATTATGATGACAAAAGCCAAGCACAAAGAGAAGAGAAAATGTATCTCCCTCCCCTCTTTGCAGAGATGGAGAACTATGGGCATCAAATATGGTATATATTGTTAGTTTCAGGTGACATTTTGGTTAATTTTGCGGAACTGCTACCTTCCCCTCTCGTGTTCTTCTTTTTCTTTTTTTCTTCTTTGTTCCATGGTATGGTTTTCTGAGGATGGGGAAATAGGTTGGAAATGATGATGGTACAAAATCAAAATATCAATGCAAATTTTTAAATGAGAGGAAAAAGCACAAAGAATATTTTCTTCACAACATTTATGTCAAGTGTCAAGTGGTTTCCTCATTTATTTTTATAGCTCAGTAAACAAAGGTTAGGGGCAGGTAGGTAGCTTAGTAGACAAGATCCCCGAGTTTGGAGTCAGGAAGAGTCATTTTCATGTGTTCACATCCACTTCAGATAGTTGGTAGCTGTGTGACCCTGGACAAGTCACCTAACCTTGTTTTGCCTCAGTTTTCCTCGTCTATGAAATGGGCTGGAGAAGGAAATGGCAAACCACTGCAGCATTTTTGTGAAAATCACAAATGGAATCATAAAGAAGCTGACATAACTGAAGAACAACAATGGTTCCAGACTCAGTATGCTATAGTAGAGAGAGGATCAACTAGTCTTGGAATCAGGAAGA
Organism: Antechinus flavipes; assembly: GCF_016432865.1. NCBI lineage: Eukaryota > Metazoa > Chordata > Mammalia > Dasyuromorphia > Dasyuridae > Antechinus > Antechinus flavipes. The sequence continues at coordinate 50,593,302 of NC_067400.1, forward strand.
GCCCAGGTCAAGTCCTGTGTCCGACTGTGTGACTATGAACAAATCAATTGCCTCTCAGATCCCTAGACAATTGCTTAAAGAATTTCCACAAAGGGAGCTCCCTACACTGATGCAATCAAGCTTCCAGACCAAAATAAGCAAACAAAAAGACTCGAGGTTCTGAGAAGTGGAGAGATCATATTGCATTTACCGAATAGTTTGCTGTTATTGTTTTATAAAATGCTAGAATTTTTATTACCTTCTGAAGAAACTCTTTAGGTTTCCTTGGGATGTTAATAACCACGATTAGTTAATTTGGGGATCTAATTTGTGATGTTTATAGAGAAATGAGTTACACAAGGTTGGAATTGGATCCTTCCATTCCTAGACTTGGATGGCTCTGGCTGGCCTTAGATATTACAGATTTATGATGCCAAATCTTTTCCAGAAATGGATTGTTAAAGACTAAAGAGTGATCTTGAGGTTCAGGAAATACTCCGTTGATTGTACCACCATTAATTTGTTACAAGATCTTGGGCAAATCCTTTCAATTTTCTATGCATTGATTTTCCCTAAATTATTCACTTCCTGAGCATGTTGCTAAAATGGATAGCACAATATTTGCTTTCTTTACATAAGAGAACAATATTGTTTTTTCTTAAGCAGAACTAAGTAACATGAGTAAAATAAGATCTAGCTGCTCCAAGCTTGTCCAATCAACACTATTCAGAATAGACTTGCATAATGGTCATGTCAACTGAATTGTGCTCATGGCAACTATGAAAATTAGATTGATTTAGAGACTTGGAGGCTTCCCATTAGATGGCAATAGGCAAATAAGAATTTTAATAAAATAGCAACCTGCAACTAAATCAAGGTGGAGTTCCTTGAGCAGCTGCTGTTTTTACTATCATTAGTGTGATATTGACAATGATTACCAAGACTAGCAAAATAATGTAGGATCTTAGAGTTAGAGCTGGAAGGGACCTTAGAGATTTACTCATTTATTCTACAAGCATTTATTAAGTGCCTATATTAGATGCAAGCCATCCTGCAAGTTGTTGGGGACACAAAGACAAATTTTTTTAAAATTCCCCAAGGACCTTATATTCTACAAAAGGTGTATGCCATTTATACATATTATATAGTATAAAATAATTTGAAGAACAAGTACATTAATGATTTAGGACAGGAGTCCTTAAACTGATATCTGAATTTTTGTTTAATATTTTAATATTAACATAAATTAATATTAAAATATATTAATAATTTGTTTAAACTTTTGCTAAGTACATATCAATATGATAGTTTTCCTTTGTACACTTATGAATTTTATTGTATACATTTAAAAATATTCTGAAAAGGGGTTCATAGATTTCTCCAGACTGCCAAAGAGGTCAATGACAAACAGAAAAAGGTTTAAGAACCCCTGGCTTAGAGGACTTAAGACTTCCTATAGAAAGTGGCACTTGAGTTGAGCCTTGAAGGAAGCAAAGTTCAGGGAAGCCATCTCAGACAATCAATGAAAAGACATGGTGGCCAGAAAGTATCTATTCCAACTCCTTGATGTTACAGATGAGGTAAATGAGGCCCAGAATTAGGAAGTGACTCATCCAAAATAACACTGGTATTGAGTGGTAGAACCAAGATGTAAACCAAGATCCTCTGAATCCAAAGCCAGTCTTCATTCTCCTTTTCCACCTTTGGTAGATGTAGTTTGACTCATAAGTCAGGTTTATAAATTAAGGGCGTATAATTATTCTAGTGACAATAAGAGCATTATTGAATTAAGCATTATTGAAAGTGATCAGCAGCATTAACATGAGTCTTCATTTAGTGTTTTTAGCTTCAGAGGGGTTTGAGAAAGATTTATAGGTGAAATTTAACATTTTCTTAGTCTAAAACATGGCAAGCTTTTTTTTTTTTTTAAGACCTGTTCATCTATCTTTGGTATCCTCTTGTCACCCAACTTTTACCTATGGCTCCTAGAAGCTGTGTGACTCTGGGCAAGTCACTTAAACCCTTTTGCCTTGGTTTTCTTATATTTAAAATGGGCTGGAGAAGGAAATGGCAAATCACTGCTGTATCCTTGTCAAGAAAACCCCAAATAGGTCACATTCAAACATGACTAAAATGACTGAACAACAACTACAAAATATGGGAGGGCCGGAGTCAGAATATTTTTCTTTTTGTCAGAAAGGGAAGGGAAAACACATAGAAATTTTTTTCATATCTAAATGCTCTGTGAAGCAAAAATAGTGAAGAAAATGGGTTGAATGATGTCAAAATAAAATATAAATGAAACATTAAGGATTTAGATGGCAAATAATTGGCTTGCCCAGGAGATAATGGGGATGTCTAACCTCAGCACAAGGGCAAAAGAAGGGTTAAAGGTCATAGGAGCTGTACAGGATGGTGAACTGAGAGCCCTGAGTATTGGAAAGGCAATGATAACATGCTAATTTCACTTCATTAAGAATAGGAACAGCAAATTTTCATAAGTTTTGTAGAGACAGCAAGAGTCACAGGCTTTAACCTTGCTTCTGATATGCACTGTGTGACCTTGGGCAAAAAATTCCTCTCTCTGAGTACCCCTTATCTATGGAATGAGGATTATCATTACTCTAATGCCTCCCTCACAGGGTTGTGAAGAGCAGCAAATGAAATATTGTATATATGAGGACTGAGCAATAAATGGCAGGTTTTAGGATTATTACATCACACTATCCATTTCCTTGGAACTTCATTTTTAATTTTTAATTTATGGAATAAAATAAACATTCCCATAATATAAAATAATTAAAAAGATGATTACACATGAAACTGCAAATCTATTATCTTAAACTTGCTATTTCTTTCAAATACACAACACAATTATATTGTTGTTTATCTAAAGATGCTTAATTAAACAACTGTAAATTCAAGGTGAATCTAGCCCCTTTGATTTTCAGTAGTTTGGTGCTCTTGTGTGTTAAAGTCATTATGCTGATTCCGTCACATTGGAACCTTTGGCTTGTATCAGTGTGGAAAAGCAGCTCGGGGCTCATATGGGTCAGGTTCAGTCTCGAGGGCTTCTCAGCAGTCATATTCATCAGAACTTGAATTGCTATGGAGTCAAGAGACCTTAAAATCCATATGACTCATGTTAACAGTAAAGGGAAACGTTTGGGCTCTTGTTCCAAATTGTGGCTCCTTGCTGGACAGATCCTACTTCTTTCTCCTCACATCTCTGTCTAATGGAGGTTACTTTTCTCTTGGGTACTAAAGAATTCCCTGAAGGAAACAGAACTGAGTCTCAAATATATAGTCCTTGTCCCCTCTATCTTTGACCTTCCCCAGAAAGAACTTTTGTAGGCTAAGCGACGTGAATTTTGTCAGCCATGAAGGATCAATTCAAAGTCCCTCCTTGATGCTAAAACTAATAAATTGAGTGAATGCCAAGTCTATGAGGCAATAAGGATCCAAGAAAGGAAAATTTACATGTCACTGAATATGTATAACTCTCGTTAAAGAAACACAACCTTGTGGATAGGAGTTTATCATCCTTTGACAGTCACTTGCAAGTTAGAGAAGGAAAGCTGTAACTAGGGTAGGGTGATCAGAGATCAGAGAACTGAAATTTAAAGGATGCTAACAGCATTTGTTTTCCTTCAGCAGCATAGTAGCAGCAGATCTTAGCTTCTAGTTAGCAAGAAAAATTAGTAGTACTTCCTCCATTCTCTCATCGGCTCACCCTGCCATGGGACAATATCCCAACTGAGGGTGACTTGCTACCCCTTGGTCTGGACACTGCTCCTGGTGTTTCCCTCAAGCACAAAAACTCTCATTTATCAATCTGTCCAATGCTGTCTTGTTCAATTTAAGTGGCATTGACAGCCAGTCCAGAGAAATACTTAGTGGACTAAAAGTTAATCTTCCTTTCATGTAGCCATTCATTTCGTTCAGTCATTTGTGAGGTGATTCTCAAATAAGATTTAGTCTTTGCACGGTATCTGAAAGTAGGTGCTTAATAAATGCCTGTTGACTCATCTTGAAATAAGATCAGCTCTCTATGCATGCAGAAGAAGAAGACACTTAGTGAATTCAGCCAGAAACTTGGCTCTTAAGTCATTTGATTATACCCAAGGGCATGGTAATTGGGTCCAAGCTCACAGTAATTATTCCTCCTTGCTTTCTATGACCACAGCAGAGGAGATAGAGGGGAGGAATGTTGGCCTTGGCCACAGATTTCCTGGCCACAACTGCACTGGAGAATGTAGAACTATGAAATGATTGGAATTTCAGTCTTGACTGAGGTTTGGGATTTTTTTTTAAACGTACTTATATTTTCATTATATGAACTATTTTAGAAGTTTAAATAGTGCCCAACACTGCTTGTCCCAACCTCATTAATTAACAGCTAATTCACAAACAAAAGCGAACATTTTTTTTGGAGAATTTCTCTTTGACCCTGGGAATCATTTATCAGAAAGGGAACAAGATTATGACTCCAGCTTTTCCTTGAAAAACAACAACAACATGATTCAGAGGTTTGATGGTGATGAGATTGAACTATAGACAGACTTTCATTGACATTCACTGGAGCAAATAAAAAATGAGTTGAAGGCTGAAAGATAACCTCAAAAGAAACAGGAGGTTAAAACCAAGGATCATGTTTACATGGATTTATGCCTGCTGGCTTTTAAGGAGAGCCTAATTTTTTTTTAATCTATAAAGAATGGAAGGAAATAAGCATTTATTATGTATTCACTTTATGACAGGCACTGTATTAATATTATCTCATTTGATCCTCACAACAACTCTTGGAGGTAGAGGCTATTATTATCCCCATTTTGCAGGTGAGGAAACTGAGGTAGACAGGTTAAGTGACTTACCCAGAGTCACATAACTCATAAGGGTCTAAAGCCAAATTTGAACTCATGGCTTTCTGACTAAATACCCATTGCTCTATCAACTGCATTACTTAGTTGCCTCCAAATTTTAAAAAAAAAGACAAAAATAAAGCCATTTTAACTGACTCTTTTATTTGGACTATTTTATATTTAATGCTCTACTTAGGCAGATGTCCAGAAAGCGATTCAGTGGGCAGCTAAATGGATTAAAAAACTGGCCATAAAATCATCAATGGATTTCTTGAAGTGAGAGTCTTTTTCTGTCCTTAAAGGAAGTGATTTCTTATCAAGAAAAGCAGAGCACACAGGGCAAAGAGTGCTAGGCTCTGGGTTTGAATCTCCTTTTTGAGACTCATAGGCTGTGATATCATGGACAAGACAATAATTTATCCAGATATTTGGGGGGATCATTTACTACCTGTAGTGTTGAGCTCTCAGATTTGGGGTGAATTTCACAGAGAGTGACTTTTCAGCTCTCAAGAGGCAGAATAATTCAGTAAGAAGAGCAAAAGTTTTGGAGTCAGGGAATATAGATTCAAATCTCACCTCTACTACTTCCTACCTGATTCCAGGCAAGTCACTTATCTTTGATCTTCTACCACATTATCCTGATTAATTTATTCTGCTTAGTCCATTCTTAAGTTATCCATCTCTAAAACCAGCAAAAAAGGGCTCATCTCACTATAGGACTATTGCAGATACTTTCTTAACTCAAGTCTCTCCCTACTCGATCCACCTTCTGCTGAAGTAGCTGTTGAAGTGATGACCATGTCACCCCTCAATAAACCCCAATAGATCTCTATTCCCTGCAGATCAAATATAAAGTCCTGCTTGGTATTTCAAGTTCTCCATAACCTGCCCTCTTTCAACCTTTCTGTTTTCTCATACTTGACTCTTTTCTTCAATCCTTCTCCAGCTATAATATCTTACCTTGTTGTTTGTACACAGCTTTATCTCTCCTGTCTTTGGAGACATTTGGACCATCTCTCATGTCTTGCAAAGCTCACCTTCCTCACCTCTGTCATAGTTTGCCTGGCTTTCTTCAAGACTCAGCTGAAATTCCACTGATTACAGAAGGTAATTTCTTTCTTTCTGATTCTCCCAGCTCTAAATTCTTCCCTTTCGGACTACTTCTCATCTTCTCTCTGTCTGTATCTTTGTTTCTTTCTGTACTTCTTTGCCTCTTTGTCTCTGTGTGTCCCTCTCTGCCTCTGTCTCTGTCTCTGTTTCTGTATGTCTCTGTCTCTGGATCTGTTTTTCTCTTTCTGCCTCTGTCTGTTTCTGTGTCTGTCTCTGTGTCTGTCTGTCTATGTTTTCTTTCTGTCTCTTTCTCTTGTAGGTACTTAGATACTTATATGTTGTATCTCCCATTATAATGGAAGCTCCTTGAGGGCAGGAACAGTATTTTTACCTTTGTTTGTATCCCCAGTGCTTAGCATATTGCCTGCTACATAATCACTTTTTAAATGCTTATTGACAGAATAACTGAAGTTCCTGTCCAACTCTGAAAATATCTATTAATGTGGTCAGTATTTCTACAGTGATATAGTATGAAGATAACATCTATTAAATCCCATGTTAAAGGCAATAGAAATGAGAGGGTATAAAATTCTGTCAATTGGTACTTAAATACTTAGGGTATTTAGAGTATTATTCTGGGCATCGTGCAAAGTTTATATGAGATACATTGCCTGCCTACATGAAACTTACAGTCTAGAAATGGAAAGAGATAAACCTAGATAGCAATGATACCCAATATTAATTCAGAAGGATGAATGAATGAATTAAAGAGCTGATTATGCACCACTTACTGTGCTAAGCACCCAGGAAGCATATGCAAAAGCAAAACAATCCCCGATCTCAAAGAATTTACATTCTAAGGGAGGAAATAACATGAAAATAACTAGAGTTATTCCTAACACTCTAAAGGGGAGACAGATAATTTCTGCGGGCAAGGTGGGGGAGAAAAGACATTTTGACCTAGAAAATTAGAGGGATGGTGAGTAGGGCCAACAAGGATTCTATTGACCCATCTTCCAAAGTAAAGCAGTATAGGTTTGATCATGGTTCCAGAACTGGAGAGTAGAAAGGTGAAGGAAGTTAAGAGGAAGAACCCAGAATCATGGTGGTTTGTTGAGAAGTGGGGTGGTGGGTATAGCTTGAATTGCTCTGTAATAGTCTGGCAAATAGGATAGTTGGCTAGGACAGCAGAGCTCCAGGGCAGAAGCTTAGGGAAGGAAAAAGTTAAACCGTTTAAAGTCTGGTCTCTGCATCAGATTGCAAGCTGAGTAGAGAGAATGAAGTAGGGAATTTGAGAGATGTGAAACTCCATGCTATAAAAGGCGGATGGTGTTAGATCCCAGGCTTCATGGAAGAGTTGGACATTTAAGTTGGTCTTTACAGGTGAGGGTAGGAATTCAACAGGTCAAAACAAGGAGGGTGAAGAATCTTCTGGACTATAGGAAAGAGCCTCAACAAACATGAAAGCCATGGAGAGCACAGAGTATGTTTCAGGAACAGAAAATTGTCCAATTTGACTAGAATACAAAGTTACATATATTAAAGTAATTTGAAATAAAGCTAGAAAAGCAAGGTGTTACCAAATTGTGAAAAGACTTGAATATTAAACAAAAGAAGCTTGGGAGTTTCTTTGACAAGTTTTAGGAAACCCCAGAAGATCTTGGAACCAATGAGTGATATGATCACATATTTATGTATAAAGATGAATTTGGCAGTAGTGTTGAGGATGAACTAAGTAGAAGAAGTAAATCAGGAATACTTGCTAGGAAGCCAAAGTTCAGGTAGGTGGGTGACAAAGTTCTTTCCCAAGATGGTAGTTTTTGGAATAAAGAGCAGGAGAAGAACGGGAGATTTGTTATAAAGGTAGATCATCAGGATTCAGTAACCAGGTAGAAATAACAAGTGTCCTGGATTTCTGGCTTTGAGAGAAAAACATGCAACTCCAGACTCTTTTCAGGTCCTGAAGGGAAAAAAGATTGTAGGAAGGAATTGACATGTAATGGAAATGGGACCTCAATCATGTCATTATCCCCCAGTTTGCCATACTGGAGACTTCAGGGAAAGTTCCCTTGGGTAAGATCCAAAATACTCTCTCTTGCTTGAGCTGCATTACTTTGCATCCAATGAAGGTTCTCCTTCAGTCTGTGCTTTCTGGTCTATGTTCTCCTATCTCAATGTTCACTAGTTTTGATTTTGCTATCTACATGAACAAATGAGTTTATTTGCTATTTATTATACATGTTCATTGTAGCATTTGATGGGAAGAGAGTCAAACCTTAGATATATAGCTTAAGATACCCCTTCTCCATCAGGGGATAGTGATTAGGAGTTCAGCTTGAACCTACAAATTTATTTCCTCGACACTAATAATGTTTAGAGGGATTAATAGATCAAACAATAAATATTAAGCACTTATTGAGTGCTGAAGATCCAATAGAAGCAAAAGGTAGTCCCTGCCTTCAAAGAGCTTGTAGTCTGATAGATATAATTTTACCCTGGTGTCCTTTCTCTTAGGAGAGCAGGCAGAGTGAACAATTTATAGTTCCAACCTCTTACTCTCTTCCTGGAAAGAATCAAAGTCTCCTTTGAAGAATGATGGGTGGGAAAGATGCTAATGATATTTATTCATGCCTCTTTTAGAGTCACATATAAAAAACTGGGCACACAAAACATATATGGTCAACACAGCATCTTTCTCCCACCCCCACTTTCTTGAGGTTGGGTTCCAAGTCAAAGAGCTAAGTCATGGGAGAAAAAGTCCATAGATAACCTGGAGAGGAACGAAGAGCTGCCTGGTCTAGGAGTGCTCCTTAAAATGTGGTTTAAGGGAAATTTATAGTATACTATTATATTAATGGGACAGTTAGGTGGCCCATTGGATATAGTGCCAGGCCTGGAGTCAGTAAGACTCATTTTCCCAAGTTCAAATCTGGTTTGGGGCATTTACCAGCCATGAGACCTTAGACAAGTTACTCAGTTTACTTTTTCCTCATCTATAAAATGAGTTGGATAAGGAAATGGCAAACTATTTCACCATCTTTTCCAAGAAAACCCCATGTGGGGTCACAAAGAGTCAAACAGGACTGAAAAATGACTGAACAATAACCAAACAATTAAAGGAGCATTCTAATTAATCCCTCTTTACATAGCAACTTCCAAATGTTAATGATTGGTGCACCCATGACCAAATTTAAATGGCATCAAGGATTTGTGGATTAGCATAGTTCTCTGACATGGGATATAAATATAAATGCTTTATAAATATTCATTTCCCACAAAAGAATAGAGACTGGATCTCTGATTTCTTGTGTGTAGGAAACTTCCAGACCAGGAAACTCCCTTTACTAATGCAGGCTGGCACCTTTTCTGTGACATAGAGGTTTAGACAGTTGCTTAGAGCAAAGTTTCTTAAACTGTGGGTCTCGATTCCATATGGTATAATATAACTGAATGTGGGGATCATGAAATTATCACTTATTATTAGTAAATATTTGATTTGTGTACCTTTTTAATATACCCATATACACGAGGTCTCATAAAAATTTCCTGGACAAAAAGGGGTTATAAATGGAAAATAATTTAAGAAGCTGTGTCTAGAGCACTAAGCTCAATTACTCACCCTGGATCATGCAGTAATATATGTCAAAGGTAAAGTCTTCTTTCATTCAGTGTTAGATCTCTTATCTGCTAAATTCTTCTTCCTCTTCTTTTAAAGCAATCAATTTTAGAAAATAAAAACACAGCTATTTCTTTTGTTAATTGATTCAAAGTCAGATCGAAGAATTCTGGAAAAGGCCTCTCTCACCCTCAAGTATGTGGTGGGATCCAATAGTAATAATCCTTTCATTTCATATTACCATGTGGGAAATTAGAATCATGCTATTGTAATAAATGATTGAATATATGATATATTCTTTATACAGTGGGTAATTTCCTGCATCCAATAAGAATGTATTTCAGAATTGTGCTATGCTAAAAACAAACATTTTTAAAATATCTACTATATGTACGGAGCTATGCTCGTTCTGGAATACAAAGACAAGAACAGAATTGTTCTAGCCCTCAAGAGTTTACATTTTGCTGGGGGATACAATGTGATATTCACTAGTAAATATATACAAAGATTATATAGAGTAATATTAAATAATTTCAGAAGATACAAATTGCTAATAACTGAAAGGTTTCATGATGTTTGAATTGTGCTTAAAAGAATGTTGGGGATTCTGTCTCAGAGTTGAGAAAGGAAATGATGATGATGAAGGTTTGTTGAAATAGTAATTTTGGGGGTGTGTTTTGAAAATCTTTTTTCTTTCACATAACAATGACTAAGGGCATTCTTTTGCAGAACACAAAACAAATGATGATTATAATAAGCATTTGAAACATGATATAGTGGTAATTTTCTACATAATTATCTACCAGACTCAATCATGTGTTTGGAATAAGATTGTTACTGATTCATTCACTGTTTTCATCAGTTGTTACACTTGGCTGGTTGTCAACTTGGCATTGTATTCCTAGGGCATTGCTTCCCTTCTCAAAACTATACACACTAGTTTGTTACATTTTGTTGACCAAAAACATTTTCTTCATAAATGTGAATAAGTCGGACATGAATTGCTATGGTGAAAACATTTCAGAACTTGAATTATAGCCCGCAGAATGTTTGGAGCCCCAGGTTGTGAAGAATAACTCTAACCAATCAGCAAGAATCTGAATAATAGCTATGATATACAATTATACAATTAAAGCTGGTTTACTTGAATGGCATTGCTATAAGCTGAACAAAATATTAAATTTTAGGGTTTCCTTGGATCCATTCTCTCAGTGATGTGGGTACCCTTTCCTCTAAGGCAGGTTGAAAATGCCTCCTCATCCCATGGGATTCTTATGCATGTATTCCTATGATTTTTCCTTAGAGGACTGACTCAATACTCTAGAGATACTTCAGCATTTTATGGATACCTATGCAATACTTTAGATGGCCAACTGTTTTCCTTCTCACTTGCAACATGACTGACACGCACAGCAAAATATATAGTAAAAATACAGCAAAATGCTTTACTCTTTACATGATTATATTAGCAAGATGTAATACATAGAGTTCTGGCCTTGGGCTCAAAGTTTTGAGTTCAAATTCTACCTGAGACACTAGCGTCATGTCTTCTCTGTGACCAAGGAGAGTAACTAAACCTTCTTGAAATTCAAGCAGCTTTCTAAGAGTTCTTTACAAAATATAGATGGATTGTAATCTGACTCCCTAAAATCCTAGATATTTTATGTATTGGAATCATGGAACAGATGCATAATTTGTTGGGAATTAATCATGCACATTTACTTTTCAGTGATCTCTCCCTAAATTTTAACATTTCCCTCATCTATTCTAGACAAGAAAGGATAACCAAGCACTGGAGAGAATCAGAATCTCAGAGTTGAAAGGGGCATCTAGTTTACTCTGTAGAACATAAGTAAGAGCTTTGATTCTATTCCCAACTTTCTCTAAAATCCAGAGGGATGTTTAATGTTCCTCTGCATAAAATAAGTTTCTTGATGTTTGCCTTGGCATTGCAGGCCAAATAAATAAATATACATATACACACATGCATTTATGTATACGTGTATGTATATAATACATATATTTGTTGATCTTAGACCATATTACAAATTAGTTTACTACAATCAACTTGCTCCGATATTGTCTTTCATTTGGTATCATTGGGAACCATACAACAGACTGAGATCTGTTGGCTTATCTGATCTAAGATGGGAGGACATAAGAAATGTTATTTTCAGAGAAGTTATTTTACATGCATGTGTATATATGTTTACATATCTGTACATAGATATACATACATAAGCATTTATGTATACAAACATGTATACACATATATGTGTGTATGTACATATACGTGTGTGTGTGTAGTTCAGTTCTGGGCTAAATCTTACAATTCACATTGTACTGACAAATTAGGTCCCCAGAAGTTAACTCACTATTGCTCCCTTCAGATTTCTAAGGGTAACTCTGGAAATTGTAATTTCTATAAGTATTATTCAAGCCTTTTCTGATATAGCCCCCAATATCTGTCAACTGATTAATATAAATAAGAATTTAGAAAAAGGATAGCTGGGATAGTAGTTACAAAATCCTGGTGGGGGTGAGATTCAAAGTTAGGTTGACATATGGATGGGAAATATGTGGTGCTGAACAGTAGCTCTAAGCCCTGAGAATACGTATGTATGTATATGTGTGTGTATACAAAAATATATACATATATACATAATTCCAAGGTAGACTGCATAATAAGGTTCAAACTAAAAAGCTTCTGATAGAACAACATAAACATTTTAAGAAAATAAATAGCACGTCTACTCAGAAATGGCGAAATAGAATTTATATAACCAAAAGGAGAATGAGAATGAAACTTTACTCCCCCATCTTTCCCCATAACACATGAAAGACCTAGAGACCAACAATTGGTCACAAAGTTTTTCCTTCATAAAAAACCTTTCTAATGATTCTTAATAATTCAGAAAAGTTTTCCTTTTCACATTGTTACAAAGATGAAGCTTAAAAAATAAAATGTTGAACTCTGTAGAACGTTACATATATATGTATATGTGTGTACACATATATGTCAACACACATGTGTATTGACACAATAATTTCTATTTATGTCTATTTAGCTAAACTTATGTAGTGTTATATTGTGTCATATCATATCATGTATTATGTCATATGGAGTTGGCCCCCTCTCACCCTGAGCCAGCATGACACTGAGAACTTGTGCTAAGTCTAACCGGAGACTGTCAGGGGACCCAAGATTTATGAACATTTTCATAATGCACAGCTGATGCAATGCCTACATGGACTTTGGAACATCTGAAAACATTCTGTAACTAACTGTTTCCCAACTAAATAGGAGCCTTTTTAATTAGCTATGGCTGGGTAGCCAGAACTAAAGTTGCTTCCAAAAGGTACCTTGCCATCATTCTCTTTGAGTAGACTTCTTCCTACTTTCTGGTGAAAGAGATTGAAGGTGTAGATGAGAGGCTGAGGACTTTTAGGAATCATGAGAATGAACCACTGAAGAGATATGGGACCTGAGTTTTTCAACTCGCCTTTGAGGTCCAAGAAACTAGGAGTGACCTTCTTGCCCCAACCCAGCAGTAATTGAGAAAAGTGTTCCTTCAACAGCAATGGCACATTTGGATGTGAAATTGGTCCCATCATTGCTATGTTAGAACTGTGTGAAATCAAATTGAGAGAGAGACAGAGAGAGAAGAGAGAGAGAGACAGATACAGAGGGAGGGAAAGAAAAGAGAGAGAGAGACTCAGCATTGTAGGATCCAGTTTCTTAAACAGTATGTTGCAATACTGGATGGGGTCATGTAACTGAATGTGAGGGTTGTGAAATTATGACTTATTATTAGTAAATGTTTGATTTATATAGCTATGCTTATGCACCCAGGGTCATGTAAAAATTTTTCAGGCAAAAATGGGTCATGAGTGTAAACAGTTTAAGGAACTCTGATGTAGGGGAAAGTATTTCCCAAGATTCCCTGACTAATCAATAGGAAATATTTATACTTCTGTCCTTGCATATCTTTGAAGTAAATATCCCTCTGTAATTGGAATGCTAATCATTGGCAGCTAAAAATGAGGAATACATCCATAATTGGACCTGGACTGATAGCAGTAGAGAAAAACATCTATAAACCCTTATGGATACCCCTAGAACTCTGAGGGGGAGATATAGTCATTACAGACCTATTACGTTTCAAAGGTAGAATAAGAACTCAAGTCCAGTGCTCTATCCACCATGGAAAGCTGCATTATTCAGGTTCAAATTTAAAAGTTCCTGGAAAAACAACAAACATTTTAAGAAAATAAAGGGAACATCTACTTAGAAGTGGTCTTAAAGTAATCAAAAAGAACTCAAAAATGTCACTATTCCTTATTCCCCTCATCTTAACCCAAAGTATTTAGAAGCTCGTTAGAAGACTATTAATCAAAATGTTTTTCTTTGTTAAAAAAAAAAAGCCTTTATGATGGTTATTCTTCAAACAAATTTTCCTTTTAATTATTGTTACAAAGTTGAGACATTTTTGAAAAATGAAATGTAGAACCTTGTTGAATTAACAATACCACAATGAACAATACCCAATGAAATTTTGAAGTGATTTCAGATCTTGGAGCTCAAACCCCCACTTCCTCACCCAACACTTTCACACAGAATTGTTCTTTAGGAAGGTATGGTAGCTTTAAACTGGAACTCCTACCTCTAATCCCTATCCTAAGCACTCAACTACAGAGAGGCAGTGATGCTTGAGAGATGAGAACACCATATCTAGAGTCAAATGACCTGGATTCAGATCATGTGTCTGCTATTTAGTGAATGACCTTGGATAAAATATTTTCTTCCTTTAGTTCTCCGTTTCCTCATCTGCAAAAATATGGGATTGAGATCATTATATAAATCTGGAGTCAGGCGATCCTAGCAATGGGTTTCCTACTTATATAACCTTCATCTGTTCATCATTGTGGGCTTTCAGTTTCTTTAATCATCAAATGAATGGATCAGACTAGATGTGTCCCAAAGTCTCAGCCTGTAAACTCTAAGACCCTATAAATCCCACGATCAACTGCATGGAATAGAATGGTATTTTCTACAGCACAGAAATAAAGTGTTGAGGAAGCAAGAACTTCTTAGCAGAAGAGGGCCTGATCCAAGAGGCAAATACTGATGGATAGATAGACATAATAAAGCTTTCAAGCTTTCAGTTTCTCTGCACAGTTGCCTAATGAGTTATCAGTGGACCCTAGTGTGGTTTTAAAAAAATTAAACTGACAAGGAAAATTAAATAGTTTTATTCCTTTATTCTCAGCTCTTGCAAAGTTTTTCATGCTCTAACCTACCTCTAATATATAATTTCTTCAGAGCCTTTAGAAAGTTATTCTCAACCTCTCTTCCAATATGATCATTATGAGGGAAAAACATTGGTGGTATTCAATACAAGAGAGACCACCCTCTCACTTCCCATATACCCCAGCCATATGCTTTGACCATAGTTGACCTGTTTTTGGAAAGTTCAAACACCCACTGTTATTAGGGTTTTCTTCCTTTGAAAAATGGCCTTTGAGAATGCCTTTCCTAAATTCAAACAAGTTGTCCTTTTATCATAGTTTAAAAGAAAGTATTTCTAAGTGAAATATGGAATTATTTTGAGTTAATATTATAGTGGGTAAAGCCCAAGAAAGCTGG
Source organism: Antechinus flavipes (assembly GCF_016432865.1). Classification (NCBI taxonomy): domain Eukaryota; kingdom Metazoa; phylum Chordata; class Mammalia; order Dasyuromorphia; family Dasyuridae; genus Antechinus; species Antechinus flavipes. The sequence goes on from NC_067400.1 coordinate 50,608,456, forward strand.
AAGTAATTTAAAGCCTGGATAAAAAAGATTGAGAAGCCCATTCCCTCTTTGCTTCTTCCTGTACTCCCATTGAATTATTCTTTGGAAGGGAAAGGAGGCTTCCTATTAAAATATGCACTGTAAGATTAGATACATATTTTAGCAGGCCATTTATTATTTTTTTCTGTACAAAGTTGTACAAAAGAGCACTGACATTTTAAAAGTATCCAACTTTGATTTCTGGATGTTCGCTTTTGGAAATGTTGGAATGGATTTAATCCTCAGCAACATGGTCAATGAGCATTTATTAAGAATTTACTCTTTGCTAAGCATTAAGAATACCAAGAAAGACAGAAACATCAAGGATAACAACTCTGAGATCCCAATCTGTGAGAATAGAGAAGTCCAGTGTAGAGAGAGAGCTGAGGGGACTGGATATTGATCAGGGCATAGTATTTTCACCTTTTTGTTGTTGTTACTGGTTGCTTGGTTTTTTTTTTTTGTTGTTGTTGTTCTCATTTTTTTCCCCTTTTGGCCAGATTTCTTGTGCAGTATGGTGAATATGGAAATATTTTTAAGAAGAACTGCACATGTTAAACTTATATTGGATTGTTTGCTGTTTGGAGATGGGGGTGGAAGGGAGAGAAGGAGAATAATTTGAAATTCAAGGTGAATATCGAAGACTATCTTGGCATGTATTTAGAAAAATAAAATACTATTTAAAAAAAGAAGGTGGGAGTAGTATGCATTGAACTGCTTTCAGACCCTATGATTCTCTGAATATGGATGGCATTTTCCATCATAGGTCTTTTGGAATTGTTTGAGATCATTGTATTGTTGGAAAGAGTTGATTCTATTGTAGTTGATAGTCACACAATATTCCTATTACTAATACAGCTATTTAAAATATAGACTGTATATACATCCACATATGGATATATATGAAACATTTTATGTTTTATATAAATTACATGTAAAAACATATTTTTAAAAAGTTTTGAATTCCAAATTCAATCCCTTCTTTTCTCTTTCCCTCAGTCTTCCCTGAGATTGTAAGCAATGTGAAATAGATTATACATAAAACACAGCTATTATTAGAAATTTTTTTTGAAGTTTCCCTATTTAAATAGAGATTGTCAAGAACTACTATTGTTTTCCATTAAAGTAGATTTGAATACTAAAAAATAAAATAAAATAAAATGGGCATCACGGTACTTGATGTCACAGAGTTGTTATAAGGACCAATTATAGGTTGGGAATGGTGATTTCATTGTCATGCATATTATCAATGAAGAAATAATTATAGATTATAGATTGAAAGCTGGAAGTGACCATAGAAACTATCCAATAAAATCCCTTCATTTTTCAGATAGGGAAAATGAGGCTCAGAGAATTTAAATGATTTGCCTTAAGTGCCATAGGGAGTGTATCTGAGATGGGATCTGAACCCAGACTGCCCTGGCCCCATAATTCACATTCTTTCTACTCCTCCCATACTATGCAAATGACCAAGTCTTCAACTTCAGCTTAGAAAGTTATCTAGGATACTGAAATGTGAAGTGACTTGTTAGGGTTACATAGTTCAAATTTGGCCTCAGTTGTGTGGTCCTGGGTAAGTTATGTAACCCTTTTTGCCTCAGTTTCCTCATCTGTAAAATGAATTGGAGAAGGAAAGGCAAACCATTTCAGTGTCTTTGCCAAGAAAGTCCCAAATGAGGTCCCGAAGAGTCAGACATGACTAAAAACAATTGAACACAACTGAATAAACAAGGGAATAATTCTGTTTATTGACTATACCAACTTCAGAGCTGAACTGGATAGGACAATTTTTTAACAATATTTTCAAGATAATTCTTGAAATCAAGTAGGAATAACCAAGAGACTAGCTCTCCAGATGCTCTACTGTGAACCTTAAACCTCTATAGAAATGTGAGTTATTATTATTATGAGACATTGTGGGAAATGCTAGAGAGAGACAAAGATGGACAGGAAAGGGAGAGGGGAGATTTTGAATCACTTCATGACTAACTTTAAATTTATTGGGCCTGTTTTCATAGACATAGGGGTCCTGCTTGCTTTTCCTTTCCTGGTCTGAGTGAAGCATTTATCCTTTTAAGTGTTCCAAAAAGCAGGGCCTCATGCCTTTGCACAGGAGGTCTGGCCCAGGTCATTTCCCTAAATGGAAAAGCAAGCCATAGTCATCTTGCACTGGGTAAGGCTTCTGGAAAGGAAGTAAAACAGGATGACTCCTTGGTGCAGTAAATAGAAGCAAAATAAGAAAATAATTATAGGTTCCTAGATTCAGAAAATATCTTTAATATTAACTGACTTATTCCCCTATTTTTACAAACAGACCTAGAAAGTTGAAATGACTTATTTGAACTCATTGAGCTGGTAAATGACAGGAGAGCTAGTATCCAGGTTTTCTGATTCCTAATCCAGTGCTCTCTCTGCTTTTCCAGTGGTCTCATTTTAATGTTCATAGAAGACCCAAAAGTAGCCTTTTGCTTTCCTTGTTCCTCCTGCTCCATATAGTTAAAAACTCTTGATTGTTATTTCCATTTTCTGTTGCAAGGCTAGGATATAATGGGGAGATTAAGTCTCTATTCATTCTTTCTTTGCTTTAGCCTTCCTTATAATACTTTTATATATCTGGGTCACTTGTATTCATTCTTTCTTAGTTATGAGTCCTTTCATATTTGGCAAATACACCTTTTCAGGTTCTGAATAATGTTTTATTTTTCCCATTAAGAAAATAATTTTTAATAGTTAGGCCTTTTTGCACATATATTTGTAAAATCTGAACTTAATAGAGCTCTCCCTTTGAAGTCATACTCCCTTTACTATTTCTTTAAATGAATCTTCTTTTTCTTTCTCCTTGACATTATTTCTATTTGCATTGTTTAGATCTCCAGTTTTAGAACATCCCTACTCCTACTCATAAGATTATATTCATATTTTCTCTTATATTTTTGAAGCCTGTTTTTTTTTCCTAAAAGCTAATATACCTCTATGATCTCGGATGATATTTTCTTCATTTTCTATTACAAATTCCAAGATGATATGGGTACCATTCCCCCAAATTCCCATTATTTGACAATTTTTCCCTGTAACTTATAACTGTATTGGAAATAGCAATTCCTCTAATCACTTCTACTTTCTGAGAGATGAAATTTCCATCATTACTGGGATATGCTATCATTGTGACAGTTTTATCTGTAATGGGAAAACATCATCTATATCTTCTATCTGGAAGGGTATACTGCCTTAAGCAGCAACACGCCTAAGAGCCATAAGCTAAATTAAAATATAATTGGGAAATATTTAATAAAAAAATTAAAATACAGTAGAACATAGATAATGTTAATATGTGCTTTTCTATGTTAATATGTAGCCCTCAGGGTATGATTTAATAAACCCATTTCTATTAGAATTTGACATTACTGGTTTAGAATATACAATGAGTTCTACTCTCTCCTTTTAGTTTCCCTCAAATGCTCTCTTGGAAATTCAAGTCAAAAGAGTGTTTCTCTTCCTGTCACTACCATTTGGGATTTCCTTCCTTGTTTAATGTTTAATGTCCCTGAAGACTACTCTATAGATTTGCCCTTCTACCATTATCTCATATCTATTTCTCATATGTCCCCCCCCACCACCAGTGACTCAAAACCAATGGAGAAGGTGAAGAAATAAAGTAGCTCCTGATTCCCATTGCATTATGGTTAAATGTATTTCCAATATTCCAAGCTGGAATCCATGGTCCCAAAGATACATTGTTCCATATGGTGGCTACATTTTAAAATGCTACTACTAATAGTATTTATATCCTACTTTAAGGCTCTCAAAGTATGTATGTTATCTTTCTTTAATGACATAACTTTGGGATGTACATGTTATCATTTTCCTCATTTTACATATGAAGAAACTGAAACATATAGGTTAATTGATTTGCCCAGGTTTAGTAGCTACTTAGTGGTTAGCTAGTTAACAATTAATAACTACTTAGAATCAGAGTTGGGATTTTGAACTTCAATCATATTGATTCCAAGCCCAGTACCACTTTCACCTCACCACATAGCTCCAATATGGTGCTGAACATGGCTACTACGTTAATAAAATATACGATTTTGTGATAAATAGATCAAATTGATAGTACATTTGTCGGTGTCATAATAATTCATCATACAATTCCCTGTTCATTTTTAATTGATTTGCAGAATGATGTTATATGATTCTTTGGTACCAGTTTCTTTTTAACACCTTTTCAAGTGGTTAGATTTAAAGGAAAGATAATGTCTTCTTTTTTTAGTTTTGCTAGATACCACTAATCAGGCTCATTTTTCTTTTCTGGATTAATTCTAAAGTTGTTTGTTGAGGACAATTAAGTTGGAACAGATTTTAATCTTATACGTACACAGCTCATCATAAATCTGAGTTAAGCCATTAGGCACAGACAGCTGTTGGGAAAACAATTCCTTTTGGGAGGGTTTTTTGTTGTTGTTACTGTTATGGGAAGCTCTCTTTACATTTCAACTGATCTGAAAAGAGCACAGGGAAATTCAAAAGGGAACACAGAAAAGCAAGGCAGAACAGAAATGTTCAGTCATGTCCAGCTCTTTGTGACTCCATTGTGAGTTTTCTTGGCAAAGTTACAAAAATGGTTTGCCATTTCCTATTCCAGGTCATTTTATAGATAGAAACCGAGAGGGTTAAGTGACTTGCCCAGTATCACACAGCTAGCAAGGGTCTGAGGCAAGATTTGAATTCATGAAGATGAGTTTTCTTGACTCCAGATCCTGTGTTCTATCCATTACATTGCCCTCAGCCAGTTGGTTCTACCATCTAAATGGACACTTTAAAAAATCCATGTAATAAAAGCTCACAGTTTCACATACAAAAAAATCAGCTGACCTCCGCATAAGAACTTTTATAATAACCCATAACTTATCTTAAGTCTGGATCTCATTTTCCTCATCTGTAAAGGAAGGAGCCAGGCTGGATAGTCTAGAAGTACCTCCTATTTCTTGTAGTAAATAGGAAATATCAGGAGCTTTGTTTATATATTAAGAAAGATGATTTTCGAAGTGTCTTTGTCCTCATTTCACCCTTATTAAGGGTTCCATTGTAGTGGGGTTTGTCCCCAGGTAGATAGTTCCCAGATCTGGAGATCAGGAGTTGTCTTTGAATAAATTCAGAGACATATGAAACCTCCTTCACGCCTACTCAGAAGCAGAATTTCTCTTCTGCTTTCAGCTGCACATGAGTTTTCTAAGAACCACCTGACATAGAATCATTGACATTGAATTCCCCCTCGAGTTAGAAAGAAAGTAATCAAACTTACTGTTGGGATTGGGGCAGGTTGGGGTTTGTTTGTTTTAGTTTGTAGATTCAGCATTATTGGGCACCCCTCTGCCCTACAGTAGGCGCTACATAAATGTATATTCCCATCCTCTCCCCTCTTTCCCATGGTAGATCAATTTTCAAGTTCTGTATCCGTACTCTTTGCCATCTCTTATAATTAAGGCAAGCTTCAGCACAGTGTAAACAGTAGTGCATTGAACTAATGAATGGTCTTGAAGATCTGGACCATTCATTAGTTCGATGCACTACTGTTTACACTATACCTTGAAGATCTGGGTTCAAATCCTGCCTTAGACACTTAATAGCTATATGTTCCTGATCAAGTCACTAAACCTCACTGTTTCCTCATTTGTTACATGAGGGAGCTGGATTCAGTGGCTTCTAAGATCCCTTCTAGCTTCACATCTGGGATCCTCTGACCAAAATAAATTGACCTTTATTTTTGAGTTCATGATGGGAGACTCTTTAAATATTCATGTAAGTATCACAAAACAGAAAGTTAAATGAGCCATAGAGATGGGGGAAGGGAAAGCAGGCCTGGTAATGAAAGGACAAAATTTAATCTCCCAATTTCCCCATTTTCCTAATACGTTTTTCTCTTCCTTCACCCTGGTAATCCAGATTAGTGCTGGAGAGTTTGTTCAGCTTTTCTAAATTCTCTGGGCTCTATCCAATATTTTGGGGACTGTTTTACAGCTGTTTGAACATAATGATTACATGGTGCTGGTGATTGTAGGCATTTGATGAAATTATAGTGTGTTTTAAAATTCACTCTGTATATTTCATCTCTAGCCTTGTAGTGGGTTTATTCCCTCAAATTTTTTCTCCCCAGGGGGAATGACATGAGGGCTTTTTTTTCCCCCTTTGGAGATTTAGTTATTGTTTCGTTTTTAAATTTTACAAGCAAAATTTCAGATACAACAGACTTAAAGGTGAATAAAATAACAATCTTCATTCATGCTAGAAAGTACTTTTATTTTTTTTTTTTTGGCGCGATTAGGGTTAAGTGATAGGGTTAAGTGTCACACAGCTAGTAAGTGTCTGAGACTGGATTTGAACTCAGGTTTTCCCAACTCTTGACATGGCACTCTATCCACTATGTCACCTAGTGTAATGCTGGAGAAACTGAGCAAGACAGAGACTAGAGAGTATTTAATAATTTATTAAATGAAGAGATATACTGGAACCAAATGGATCTATGGTTTGATCCCAGGGTTGAATGAGACTATTGTCAGCCAGCAATGTGAGTTCTCAATGACATATATACATGTGGCTCAGACACGGGGGTAGACTGAGGCAGGGGTGGAGTCAGGGTGCTGAGAGCTGGACGGGACTCTGACAGGGTGGGGTGAGCCCCCAGAGATGAGATGATATATCATGGTGAGGCACCCCAGACATGGAGAGGCATTCTGATATTCTAAAACATAAGATCTTTTATCCTTATCAAGTATTCTGATAAAGAGGGAGGAGTGGTTTTACAGGACTGAGTTTTTAGCTGAAGCAGAGAAACTGAGTCAGGACTGGGTCAGGATAATTAGGGAGACTGAGAACTGTGGCATAACACTAGCTGCTCCCCAATCATTTAAAAAATTTTTCAATAGTATTTTATTTTCCAAGTACATGTAAAAATAGTTTTCAACATTTGTTTTTGTAAGACTTTGTGCTCCAAATTTTTTCTTCCTCCCTTATGGCTCCCTTCCCCAAGAACAGCAAGCAATCTGATGTGTTTAAGTGTGCAATTCTTTTAAACCTATTTCTATATTTGTCATATTGTACAAGAAAAATCAGACCAAAAGAGAAAAAACATGAGAAAGAAAAAACCAAACAAACAAAAAGTAAAGATATTATGCTTTGATCTACATTCAGTCTCTGTAATTCTCTTTCTGGATGCAGATGGCATTTTCCAAGCATTTTTTCTTAATGAAAAAGTTTTGGCTTTGACTTGCCTTTTTTGACTGCATGCCCGGAGGAAAGTGTTAACAGGCCTTTCACAAATTGTCTTATGCCCTCTCACACCAGAGGGTATCAGTTGTGGGGAAGAATGGATTCATAATGTATTTTGTCCACTTAAATTCTAGATTTTTTTCAAGTTAAGTCAATTAACATTTAATAAATGCTTACTATGACTGAGACACTATATTAAGTCTACAAAAGGATGACTCTTCCTCTTAATGTCCCCCATCAAAGCTTGAACTGCTTCCTATTTTTTGTAGAACCCTGAAGCACAAGGACTTACTTCAGATTTCATAATTGTCAAAGGACATGTGTGAGAGATGAAAAAAAGTTGTATTCTTCTGGTGGGGGGACTGGGGTTGAGCTAAAGGGAAAACTCTAAGATCTCAATAAACTTTTGACAAAAGATCATTTGATATTAGCAAGGTTATAGCAATTTTGTTACAGGGGATGCACTTTTAATCTTTAGTTAGTTTAATTAAACTATTATATTATATTAAGACTTCTGAGCTACCCTGTTTAGTCACCATTTGCAGGAGGGCTGCCTACATCTGTGAGAACCCCAATATATATATATTAAACTTATACTGTGTATGAGACAATATGTTAGTCACAGGGCATATAAATTTAAGGATTAAATCAATCATTTAATTATCCTACCCTACTTAAAATAACATACATAATATTCAGACCCTGATACACTTATCAGGTGAGAACATAACTATCAATTAAAAACATTAAACTAATGTGCACTCAGTCACAATCTGTGCATTTCATGTAAAGTAGCAAGCTAGGTGGGGAGCCAGAGATTCAAGTGTCTGGAAGCTTAGAGCAGAGTTTTAGTCAAATCCTTAGAGGGAATCATTTGGGGAAGAGGGAGTAGAGCCCCTATATTCCTTAGAATAATTTCTGACCAGAGGATTACCACTGGGAACTTTGGAGGGATTGAGGATTTGTATTCCTCATCGGTATCCAAGCAGCATCCCAGGGACAGACATAACTGGGAACTGTCTAAATTAGGAGCTGAGGTCTATCTAGGTGAGAGCAAGAAAGGTAAATTCAAGGTTCTTCAAGGAGCCAAGCTTAAAGTTCAATTGTTTTACTTGTGTCCAACTCATTGTGACCCCATTTGGGGTTTCTTTGGCAGAGATACTAGAATCGTTTGTTGTTTCCTTTTCCAGCTCATTTTACAGATGACTAAACTGAGGCAAACAGAGTAAAGTGACTTACCCAGAGTCACACAGCTAGCAAGTGTCTGAGGCTTGATTTGGCCAGGTGCACTCTATCCACTGAACTACCTTGCTTGCCCAAGGGTAAGGCTACCCCAGACATATGGGAAACATTTTGAATACCCTAACAAAAGGGCTTCTAAGAATTGTGAGTCACCCCTTTGCCAGACATACTCTCTAAGCTGGAGTCTACTTTCCTTGGATTTTATATGTTATTGTTATTTGTCTTTCGTTCTGGAAAAGGACCATGATAGTATTAGAAAGACTCACACATTCAGGTTCCCCTGAAACCCCAAGAGAAGATGAAGCAGTTTAGCTCTGTAGGACCTGACCTACAAGTGAGAGGGGAAGCAGAAATGCGGCAGTGAGGTGATACAATGGATAGAGTCAGGAAAAAGCATCTTTTCAAAGTGATGGTGTGACTTATAAATGAATTGGGTTCTACACAAGGTCACCAGTTTCACTCCAGAGCCATCTGGGTCCAGTGGCCAGATATAGACCAGGATGATTGTAGATGGCTCCGAATGCAGTGAGAATATTGGTGGGAGAGTGTACCCCCGGAATGAAGAAATGTTTTATACCAACTATACTAGCACAGGAAATAAAATTCCCTTCAAAAATTTAATTCAAAAAATTAATTAAATCTGGCTAATTGATGTGAATTAATAATCATGGAATGAAATACACCAGTGGAGGTTTGTGAGCTGTAGTATTAGAAAGACTCACACATTCAACTTTTTAGGGTTCCCCTGAAACCCCAAGAGAAGATGAAGCAGTTTAGCTCTGTAGGACCTGACCTACAAGTGAGAGGGGAAGCAGAAATGCGGCAGTGAGGTGATACAATGGATAAAGTCAGGAAAAAGCATCTTTTCAAATATAAACCCAGCCTCAGACACTTAGTACCTGCGTGACTTGGAGCAAGTTACTTCTCTTATCTGTAAAATGAGCTAGAGAAGGAAATGGCGAACTAATCCAGTATCTTGGCCAAGAAAACCCCAAATGGTTTTCTTGGACATATGGTTGAATTAATTCAACAACAGGCAAATGCACAAATGCATGTAGGTATACACACATAGGTTTTCAATCAATTAATTAATTTTTAATACATATTATTTTATGAATCATGTTGGTAGAGAAAGATCACACATAACTTTTGGGGCGCATATTCTCTCTCCTTCCTAATTACATGTAAGCACTATGTAGAAACAGTTTCATCTTTTTGTATTTGTATTTCATCTTCTGGTGTGGAGTCTAGCACATAGTAAGTACTTATAAATATATTGCTTAATAAAGTGATTGATTGATTAATTCACATTTCACCTTCTAGAGTCTATATATTACTTAATAAAGTGATTGATTAATTAATTAATTCATATTTCTTCTACTAGTATAGTCTAGCACATAGTAAGCACCTAATGAATATATTGCTCAATAAAATGATTAATTAATTCATTTATAAACCTTAGCAAATCTCTCTATAAGTATGTGTAAAGTTTCTCTTTCATGATCAACACTTGACTATGGCTGACCTGAACATGTTGTTCCTGTATATACCACCAGGCCCAGTGAAACACACACAATTTGTCCTCTCAGAGTCCAGAGGACACTTTGTTCGATCCTTTGCTTTTCTGATTTACCCATGGCTTCTTTTTAAGATTTTTGATTTCTCTTGCCACTAGCAGACCATTTAAGATCAATGTCACAAGCCTAGAGCACAATGATTCACTGTCTAGTTTTAGGTCTGGTTCCTACTGAACAAACTGGCCTTTGAGACTTACTGTGGTTTCCCCTCAGTTGGGTTATTTCAGTAGCCTGTTGGTTGATGCTGTTTCTCTAACTTTTAATTCCACTTGAATTATAAGCCCAGCCATTAAACATTATTTTCTTTTAAGGACTGAAAAGAAAATTCTGAGCTGAGGTGAGATGCATTCATTTTATTCAATGACTTGAGAGAATAACAATTCAATTTTTCAAACATTTGCTAAAGAACTTAGTAAACATAAAGCACTGTGTTGGAGGGAATAAGACTGAAAAGGAAGATGGGAACCAGATTGTGGAGGGCTTTAAATGCCCTCTCCTTTCTGGACTTCATCTTCCTCATCTGTAAAATGAGAGAGTTGTACTAGATGACTTCTGAGGTCCTGAGGATCTCTATGATCCTATGCCTGTTTCATCCACAAAGAAACCAGGGGCTAACTAGGTAAGGGGAGGGAAACAGAGAGAGAGACAGACAGACAGACAGAGACAGAGAGAGACAGAGAAAGACAAAGAGAGCCATACACAGAGAGACAGACAGACACAAGAGGGAGGGAGAAAGATCTACATATTCACATACATACATATATACACATATATGTATTTTTATTTTAAAACAATTTGTATATATACACATATACATACACACGCATATATACATACATATCTGTATGCACATATGTATATATATGAGCATGAATAAATTATAAATTAATTTTATATATTTAGGTAGAAGTTGGGCTCTATCAAACTTTATTTAAATAGATATACTATATGAGATATATACATATACATACATACATGTTTGAATATATCTATATCTACTGTGTAAAGTTTGGCAGGGAATCCAGCCTTGATCTAATATATAAATAAATATATATGTGATGTTTATATATTATATGTATAAATATATATAGTAAAATATCTATTATATTATTTACTCTATTTAGTAAATATATACTATATTTACTGTGTAGCAAATAAATACCATATTTAATCTATATAATAAATATATGCTATATTTTCTATTTATTGAAGTATTTAATTATACTTTACACATATGTACATGAAAATATACATCTGTGTGTATGTATGCATGATATGTAAATTTTGGCAGAGAGCCTAACCTTTGCCTAAATGTTTTGGATTTTTCTAAGTGAAAGTTTGGAGCAATTGTGACAAGTCATAATTTCATTTAAAACTCATTCCCTAAAGCTGGAGAAAAAAGAACATGTGGACCTAAAGGGATATTACTGTATATTTCCCCATAGGCTTTAATGCTAATTATTGCAACATGGTGCTAACCTTCTGCCCTAGCAATTCCTTTCCTCTCTAGTATGAAGAGACTAGACTTCTGGAAGACAGGAAACAGTTTAATTATTTGCCTTTATATAATCTATCATGTCAAAGCAGACTTTTAACAAATGTGTAGTGACTGATTGATTTCATTATATATCATCATCTCCAAGCAGTATCTTATTCAAAAAAGCACATCTTTCCGATATTTTTAAAGACATATCTTTGAGGAGGAAAAGTCTTTCTAGACTGACCATATCCAACCAAGTGCTTTCTTTTACTATGTGATATGTTTGCTATATAGTTCCATAGCAGAGAGAACCCATACCTGGGAGGGAGAAGAAGTAAAGTCACACATGTGTTGTCTATAGTGGACTCTTCCACCCTCTAGAATTATCTTCTAGTCATTTATGCAACATTTACCCAAGTTAAGTTGTCAATTCTTTAACAACTTACCATGCCCCTAGAGAACACAATATTCAGTAAGGCGACTTCTAAGTGCTTTTTTCATTGCTGAATTTATTCCTGTGTGTAGTCCAAAAAGGCTTCATTCAGAATCTCACATTTCCTCAGTATCTCTTGATTAAAATTATGGGTCTCTCCCCTTTGGCCAAGCTCCATTGGCTGTGTTTCATGTTTGGAATGCAAGGGAATCAACCTTAATCCTTCCCACCACATTCTCACATATGGCAGCTTCTCTCTTAACCGTAGACTTGTCTTCTTGGAATAAGGGTATTTGAAGACCAGAGTTCTGCTTAATATAGTATTATTCTCCAGAATTTTTAAAAATTCTCTCTCCCTTTCTTAGTTTTTTAAAAAATAAAAGCTTAATCTAATGTCAAATTGATCATTATTTATAGTGATGGTAACTAAAGTTAGCGGCTTTGCTGAGGACTTTCTGTTAAAAGGAAGTATTTTAAGGTTTGGGGGTAGGGTGCTTTCCCTATTCAGTATTCCTTTGTGAAATAGGGAACCAATTTTACAATTATTTCTCAGAGAGGTGGTAACTTTTCCATGGTCACATTGCTCTTAAATGTTGGATATGGGCTTTGAATGGAGGTCTTATGACATCAGGATGGGGCCCGTCTTTTCACCTCACTAGACCAGCTCTCTATTTACTACTCCATACTGATCAGCTCTGGGCTTTGAAACATGGGAATACTAACCTTTTTTCTATCATAGACCTTTTTTGACAATCCACAAGTAACAACAATAGGTAGCATGTATATAGCAATGTAAGGATACAAAGAGCTTTACAAATATCCTCACAACAGCCTTGGGAGATAAATGCTATCATTATTCTTGTTTTGCAAATGAGGAAACCGAGGCAAACAGGATTAAGTGACTTTCCCAGGGTCACACAGATAAATGAATATCTGAGGCAAGATTTGAGTCTTTCTGACTCCTTAGGCCCTTAGTAGTTTAGTAGTAAAATGAGCAAGAGAAAGAAATGGCAAACCACTCCACCATCTTTGCTAAGAAAATTCCCAAAAGGGTCATGGTGAATTAGACACAATTGAAAAATGACTGAACAACAACAACTTTCTGACTCCAAGGTCAGCACTCTATCCATTATGTCACATAATTGCTTATGGATCCCTTCTCAGACTAATGTTTTTAAATGCAAAGGATTGCTAAGGGGAAAAAAGTTGCATTAAAACCGAATTGTCAAAATATTTTTAAATTTTTTTTTTAATTTTAAATTAAAAAAAAATTTTAAAAAGCAAACTAAGTTTACAGATCTCAGGTTAAGAAGTCCAGATACTGATTCTATGGCCCAGAAAGACCAAGTCCCTTGTCCAAAATTGCATAGGAATTAAGTGATGAGGCAGGGTTTGACAACTTCAGAGCCAGCATTTTTCCATCACATGCTACACTTCCCCAGGAAATCTATGAGGTGAAAAAAAAATCAAGCCCACAAACCTAGATGTTTAAGTTAGGTCCTGAAGCTTTGTTATAGGAAAATACATTCAAATGATTTGTTTGTGTTTTAATTGCATCCTGTGATTCCATTGGCACAGGGAACATGCAGTGAGCAGACTCCCTCCCTGTTGACATCAAGGTATATCACCTGCACAATCTTAAAATGTTGAGAAATTAGGATTTCCCAGGGTCACACAGCCAGTGTGTCAGAAGCAGGGTTTGAATGTGGGTCTTCCTGACTCTGAATCCAGTCTTTCATCCACTAGGTCACGAATGACTGTAATATTTTCTCCATCTTGACCCAGCCATATTCTCCTAGCTCCATTTGACCTCATCTTGATGTCATCCCAGAGAGTTGGGATTGTTTCTTACAGTAGGTAAAGTGAATTTAATCCATCCTAATTATATGCTTTCCATTGTCCTAATGTGTCACTAAAGCAAATAAATAGATTTTAAAAAATCAAAAGCCCATGATATTCTTGCACATTTGGGTCAACTGTAATGAAGAAAATCTCAAAGGAGCATATGGGCGACAGAGAGTCCCATCAGACTTGCTTTGTCTTTGTAACAAACTCCAGGAGCTTCTCCAGAATACCTCTCCATGTGAGGACCAAGAAGGGCATTAATAGCCCCTAAGTCACATGGAGTATATATATTATAGCCTCAACCTAATATAAGATACTGTGTATACCTTAATAATGTATATTATATTATTGTAGTGTGTGCTATTATAGTATATTAATAAATGCTTGTTGCATGCATGAAGGAAGGAATAGCAAACTAGCAAATGGTAAGTCCTGTCTTTTTCAATGTCTAAACATATATGAAGCTAAATTCTCCAGCATTACTCCTCATAGGATTGCTTACCAGTGCTGGTGCCTTGGGAAGACAGGTATATTTGGAGTCAGAAGGCTTTGACCCAAATCTCCTCTTCTTCCAAGTATCTGTGTGATCTCAACAAAGTCACAACTTCTCTCAGTTTGCTCAATAGTAATGGGATTGGTTGGATTAGACTCGAAATGTCATACTCAAGCAATGTAGCTGACCTACATTAAAACATAATTAGGCAATGTTTAACAAAAAAAGTAAAAATATAATACAACATAGATAATTTTAATTGTTGTTTTCTAAGTTAATATGGCAGCCCGCAGTGGTAGAGTAGATTGAGATTTGGAAGCCATCACATTTCAACCATCTCATTTTACAGATAAGGAAACACATGTCTGCCGTAAGCAGCAGGGTTTGGTTCCAGGTCTTCCTAACGCCAAGTCCATCATTTTACTTGCTACACCATGCTGCCTCCTCCAAAGTCCCTTCTAGCTTCTCGTTCTAGGATTCTCTCCCCAGGATTTAAGAGATGTAGGTTCCAGTGGAGACCATGTGGAACCTAATGTGCAGTTTTTTCACTCTGACACAGGGACGACTTTGGCAGGAGAGAACAGACTTACCAGAGAAAAAGAGGATTATATATACACTTTGATACTAACTGAGACTTTATGAAACAATCCCGTAAATTCTTCATCTATGAAGTTTCTTACATGGATAAAATTACAAAAAATAATAATTATTATTATTTTAACCCTCTAATAATCCATGATTTCCCTTTGGAGAGACTGGGTCGGCATGGTAATAGCAGTCAGACAACCTGAAAAGTGATAATTAGAATATTTTGTGTTTTCTCAAGCAGTAAATTAAGACAGAAACCTATTAGCCAAAAAAACAGGGTGGGGTGGGGGGAAGAAAAGGGAGGGGAATGGGAATGACCTTTTAATCAAGCAAAAAATGGAGAAGTTAGAGATTTTGAAAGAATAGAAGTAAAGGAACTTTAGAATTAACCAGTTTAATAAATCCATTTTATACACAACTTGTCCAAGGTCACACAGCTACTTGGTGATAGAGCAATTTTCCTATTGTGCTAGACTTAGGATGGAGCTCATCCCCAGTTTTCTTCAAAGAGAAGGTAATATAGAAATAAAATTTAAAACAGGATCAAACATTTAAAATCTTATCATATATCTTCTTTGATTCATCTTATCACAGGAAAGTGGACCCTGACTCTGTATTTCAGGAATTTCTCCTTTCATCAAAGAATCATTTTTATTATGTTATCACAAGAATAGGAATTATTTTGTGGCACTTTATTTCATGAAGGATGATGCAAAAAAAAAAAAAAAAAACTGGTTCATGTCATCCTTGTATCATAGGAAAAGCACTAGTTTAGGAAAAAATAGAGGTAGGTCCTAGTCTGAGTTCTGTTATTTACGGTAGCCCACAGAGGGCATCTCTTCTTTAATTTTTCAATAGGCCAGATTGTCTTTTGGAGGCAGTTGGCTTTAAATGAAATCTTATGTCTGAGGTCACATTTGAACTCAGGTCCTCCAGGGCTGGTTCTCTGTATCACTTAGCTGCCCTAGATACATGTTTTTAAAAGGAATATTAATTTTTGGAGAGTATTTGGATAAGCATTTGTAAAGTTCTTACTTCAGCTTTGATTTTCTTTCCTCTTTAGGGATACAGCACTATATTTGTGTATAAATGCAATTCTCTGGATTGTATCTAGGTTACATGAAAAGACAGCTGTTGAGCTGTCTAATTCTCTAATTCTTATGTAAATTATAATGCTAGCACTTACAAAAAAGCAATAATACTTTCTCAAAGGTTTATTTGTGGAAGAGGAAAATCTCAGCCCATTAAAATGACATTCAGTTTCAGACACATTTTTGCACAGCCATAATATGGATAAAGCAATTGGGACTTTGTCCAGGGCACAGCATGGATGGGGGTACACAGTGGTTCTCTGGGGTATGTGACTGCCCTCTTCTTTGTACAGCATTAGATACTATCTCCATACAACGAGAAGGTTAAGGAGGTTTCTATGGAGGAAGTGTCTGGAAAAGGACTTTAAACAGGGCTTTAGGAAGGACAAGCGCTAATCAAGAGAGGAGACACCCAGAGTGGAAGGCTGTCCAAGCAACAGTGCTTGGCTGGACAGAGAGACCATGTTGAGATTGAAAAGACATTAGCCATACTGCTGACTGGATGACTGAATGGTCAATCTTGCATCCACTTTGGCTGGAATTGCTTCCACTTACCTACCCCCTATCAAGTATAGGACAGTATTTATTTCCTCTACCTTGAAAGGAAGTACTTAAAGCACAAAAGACTCATAAGTGCCCATTGATAAATGTTTAAAACATGGAACAGCAAGCAACCCAAGACTCCTGCTGTTCTTTGCCAGAAGGTAGACTTTCTCAAAGATATTTCATGTTCACCTTCTATCTAAATTGTCTCCTGGCAAGCCAGGACTTAGCTTTGATTTTAGGAACTCTCCTGGAGGTGGTGCTCTTCGTCTCTCAGAAACTTTACAGAAATCATCTTCTAAGCAAAAGGAGGAGTGGAAATGGCCATTTCTGAGGATCCATGTTCAGTGATCTGGACTCAGGAAAAGAAACACAAAACAGAAGCAGCCAGGGACTTGGGGTCCAGTCTCAGGTTTACTGTTCAATAATCTGCATTTAGGAAATGCTAATCCAAGAGATAGCCAAGGTCAATCTCAAGTTCATCTAAGCAAACGCAAGTTCTCCTTTCTATATGTGTGTGGTCATAACTGGTGGGACAAGGCTTAGGGGAGAACAATCCCATTTAATGTTCTTTGCTGAAAGGTTAAGGGGTTGACTGTGTCCCAAGAAAGAGCAGTCCCCTTATAGACAAGAAGCTGCGTCTTTTCAGGAGATGGCTTTTACTGGCTCAGTTGCCAATATTTTTGACATAACCTCATGTAAATACACAAAGATCCACAAGCAGTTTCTCCTTCTACATGTTCTTCAATAAAAGGTGAGAACATGCATCCCTTCCCCATGGAACCAAAGCATGCATTTGCAGCTCTGTGAAAAGTACTCAAGTCCAAACCTCCACTTAGGTCTTCCTGACTCTATGCCCAGTGCTCTATCATTTAGGTTCAAAAAGTCCATTTTACATGTATATAATGAAGGTAGCATGTATAGGGGAGACGCAAAGGAGAGAGTGCTGGGTCTGGAGGAGTCAGGAACCCATGTTCATGAGCTCCAATCCCTCCTCAGACATTTACAAAATGTGTGACTCTGGGCAAGGCCCTTCACCTTGCTTGCCTAAGTTTCTTCATCTGTAAAATACTACTCCACAAAGTAGTTTCAAATGAGATAATGTATGTATCCGACATTTAAAGTGCTAGCATCTAGATGGCCCTTCCCTCTGCCGTTCCATTCATTTAAGAAAATGATATATTTACTCATCAAGCTGCAAGTCTAATCAAAAGGACCTTAAGGTTTGCTATTCCCACAGGAAAACACTCCTCAAAAGAAAATAAGCTGGAGGAATCACATTTGCATTATACCCACATGAATCCCTGAACCTAAAAATTCAGAGTGTGGGCTTAGAAAGTAGTCGTTGACTTCTCCTGGCACCGATCCCAGTATCGAGTGATTTGGCACATTTACATGTGACAACTTAGCGCCAATCACCACAGGGTGAGTTGAGGACGAGGTTTTAGCTTCAGGCTTTGGCACAAATACAGATTTGGTTGTTAATATGAAAAAAAACACAAACAGAGAATTGTTTCTCTACCGAAGCATAATAAATCCTCCAGTAAATACAGAGCAAAAACATTCAGGGTTGCATAATTTCCAAATAATATCTTCTTAACTGTGTTTCTACAACAAGTATTAGCATTACAGTGTTAAAGTATAAAATCAACTATTTTCAGAACATATTTCTTTTCTCTTAAGTAAATAATGGCTTAGCCACAAAGAACCCCTTTTATCTGTTTTTAAACTAAGTACAACTCATTAGAAATTAAGAGATGCCGTTATCTAATACCTATTGAATGGTTTGTGGAAAGGAGCTAGTGAGTTCAGCCTAATTCCCTGCAGAGGATCCATGTCCTGGTGATAAGTGCTGTTAGAGTATAGCATCTCCTTTGGGGGCATTTCCCCTACTCTTGTTCCCATTGGTGAGCCATGTCCCCGGGGAGTTGCTGCTACTACTCTTTCAGGGTTCTAGAGGTAACCCTGTTCTAGTGCTGTTGGTCACAAGCCCCTACCAGCATGTTTCCCATTGATTATCAGACAACAGCTCTTTTTAGTTTTTTTTTGAAGCAAAGGTATTTATGAATGTATTATAGAAAAAAAAAATTGGTGCAAAACACTCCTTGGAATAATAATAAAACAAAGCAAAAATATTTCCCTTTGGTATAGTAAGAACAGTTATTTTTTTAAAAAATTTCCTCTAAAAGTCTGAAGCAAACTTTCACACAAATATACACATGGGGAGAATGGCCACAAATTTATAATATAATGTTAATGAGACACATGTGAACAATACATGTGTGTCAAGAGTAACTCCCAGTTCTTGATACTTTATGGTTTGGGAATCCTCTTTTGAATTTATTATTGAGATTCCTATCTGCTGCAAAGGGTCATCCTTCTCGAAATTTCTTCCTTCCTCAAGTGTCTGTCTTTTTGCATCTGGGTTTGTCCATGTTTGTCTTCATTGAGTCTTAGTGAATCTCTCTTCTTGAGATAGTCACTCACAGCCAACAATTACTATTACCTTTGGTGGGTGCTGCTTCTTTTATCATCCAGCTTCAACTGCCCACAGACTTGTGGATCTCATGAACTCCCCAGGTCATCTGGACACTCCCATCTTAGAACACTCATTGGCCTAAACTCAGGAAAAGATAAACAGAAAGAGACAGAAATAGCCATGTGCTCACTGCCCAGTGGGAGACAGAGCAGGTATTCTTCTACCGGGAGGCAGCCCAAAATAGCCCTCATTCCTCAAAGCCCTCTTGGAAATAGAACAATTTAGGGGTGGGTTGCCCCTTTTGTATATCCACCCAGTTCTGGTGCAGCAAACCCTGAGTTATCAATTATCCTATCCCCTCAGCCACTTAGATATATTTCACCATTGGACAATATAACGACCTTCATTCAGACATGGCTAGACTCATGCTATATAGAATTCCATGTGTTGGATGGGTGCCAGGTATGGAATATTTGTTCATGCTTTGATTAATCCAGAAGGGAGGGCAGATCTAAACATGACCTCCCTTTAAAACAGTTTTTACTGATAACATTAGCTGACTCTTAATGTTTCTAATTTATACTTTAACTCATGATTTCACAAATGTGTTTTTCTCCTTCTCTGGTGCAGGTGACAATCCAACCACCCCTTCTTGTTCTCTGAAGTTAACATCTATGTATTTCTATAAATTCCCAAAAGGATCTGTCCAATATCCTGGAAGCCTTCTTCTACTTCTGCTTCTACTTCTACATCTACTTCTACTTCTAATATTTCTGAATGCCAATGTGATCCCCAAGCTTTCTATTAATTGCCTATCATTCCTTTTTTTTCAAAGCACATTTTTATTGATAACATTTGTTTTCATATTGTCCATATTTTCCACTATATTCTTCCCTGTCTCCTCATTCCCACAAAATCATTCCTTATAATGGTAAAATTTAAAGGGAATTTTTAAAAAGTTCAGCAAAACTAACCAACATATCCAAAAAAAGATTTATACATAGTGTTGCAATGTCCTCTCAATACAGTCTGCAAAGAAGCAAGGAGAGTTATTTTTATATATTTCTCCTTTGAATTTTTTACTCTTGCTATATACTTTTGCTCTCATATTTTTGATTAGGTCTTTTAAAGCACTTCCTTAAGGCACAAATCATTATGGGTAATGTGGTACAGTCAACTTACATCTATTCTCTGTTGGTCCATTGCTCTTAGGGTCATCTATAATTTTTATTCTTGGTTTTCTATATTTCACTGAAATAGTGAGGCACTGAAAGAAAATATGGGGTTTTGCCTCAGTGAGCAGCATGGAATCATTGAAGAATATATAATTTCCCAAATTTGGTCTAATTTAAACTCTTCCTATTCAACTCTGAAAAAAAGCCATTGTCCATTTGCAGTGCCTAAGAGTGTATGTGTGTGTCTGTGTGTGTGTGTGGGGGGGGGGAGTAGGTGGTGCATGGATAGAGCACCACGTCAGAAATCTAGCCTCTTGGACAAGTCACTTATCCCTATTTGCCTCAGTTTCTTCAACTATAAAATAAGCTGGGGAAGGAAATGGCAAACCACTCCAGTATCTTTGCCAAGAATATTTCAAATAGGATCATATATATGTATGTATATACATACATAAGGATCTCAAGGATCTTATATATTTCTTCTTATAAATTAGATTTACACAAAGAGAGAGAAAGAGAGAGAGAGAAAGAGAGAGAGAGAGAGATAGAAAGAGAGAGAGAGAAAGAGAAAGAGAGAGAGAAAGAGAGAGAGAGAAAGAGAGAAAAGAGAGAGAGAGAGAGAGAGAGAGAGAGAGAGAGAGAGAGAGAGAGAGAGAGAGAGAGAGAGAGAAAATCCCTGCTTTCAAGGATCTTATATTCCTTCTAACAAATTAGACCACACACACACACACACACACACACACACACACACACACACACATACCCACCACCACCACACTTCAGTGCTTAGATTTTCTAATATGATTATGTCTGAGGCACAGAGACCCCCAATTCAAACCCCTCATTATACTAATGAGGTGTCAAAACTCAGAGAGATTAATTAACTTGACCAATGTCATAGAGTAATGTGGCAGAAATGGATTTTGAACCCAAGTCTTCTGCTCTCGATTCATTACTCTTTTTACCTTGCCATGATTTGCCTCTTTATGCGCTTATCAAAATCATACAATACATGTACCATGTATGCACATACATCAACACACACATGTACTTCAATGCACTTAAATTTTTCTAGCATGATGTCTGAGGCTATTTATTCTAAATTACTTTGGATTTCCGCCCATTTCATTACTTTCATTTAGGAATAGGGACTGCGTCTATACTTTTATTTGTTTTGGGAACTTGAAAATGAGAAAACTTCCTCCATTTATGCAGACCAGCACCATCTCTATCAAGAGGGAAAAAGAGTCATTTTAGGGAAGTCAAATAGCAACCATAGCAGGATTGAGAGAAAATGTGCATACTCTTACAATTCTACTATGCTATCGAGAAGTGAATTGATATAATTTTTTCAAAAAGCAAAATGATATTATGCTATAAAAATTGATTATACCTTTTGACCCAGTTATCTCACAAGTAGAAAGATACCCTTAGGATATCATTAACAGGAACAGATATCTTGTTTCTATAAATATACCCAGCAGAATTATCCATAATCACCAAAAAGTAGAAATATAACCTATTTCTAAAAGAAAAGATAAATGTGAAACATCCATGGAAAAAGATGAATGCATGAAGTGATTCATAGTGAAAAAAGCCAACCCAAGCAATAAAATTCACAGTGACTAAAACTAAGTAAATAACAACAAGAACAAAAATCCAGAAAATTAGTTCAAAAGAAGACATAGCAAGAATATGACTTTGTTGAAGTTAATATAAACCTTAAAACCCCAAACTGTAAATAACAGAAATTATTTTATTCATAATCTTTCTTTTCTATATGTGGATTGAATAGTTGTATTTGTTAATGATATTTAATTGTGTATTAAAAAATCAAAGCAAATACATATATAGGAGAACTAGTGAGTGCATTCATTTACTGGTTTGGAGAATATCCAGGTAGCTGCAAAGTTAACAGCCTGGCACCATAAGGCTCTTGTAGGACAGCTGACTGCTTAGGTGGCATGAAAACAGAGTTCAGTAGAGGCAGTGACGGTGGGTCTGGAGTAAATAAAAATAAGTGAGAAATTCCAACACATATTGTGGGTTTTGGGTGAAATAGCAGATCATTTTAGAACCTAGGAAAAAAATTTCCTAGGCAACAACCTCTGAGAGAATGATTTAGCAGGGAAGAATAAAGTCTAAGACTCCTCCTTGATAAGAGGAAAATCTTGTGTATTTGGAAGACCTGAGATTTATACTGTTTCATCTGTTGTCCTTACAATAGCAAGGATTGCTGGTAGTGAGTGCATTAAAAAATCAAAAACACACTAGACAACTTGGGGAAAGTCAGCTTCAAGACTCTACAAAGAACCTAGAAAAAAAGGACTTATCTTATATTCCTTCTAATAAATTAGACCACACACACACACACACACACACACACACACACACACACCACCACCACCACCACCACCACCACCACCACACCATCACACTTTAGTGCTTAGATTTTCTAATATGATTATGTCTGAGGCACAGAGACCCCCAATTCAAACCCCTCATAATACTAATGAGGTGTCAAAACTCAGAGAGAAGAGGAAAGAAAGAAGAAAGGAAGGAGGGAAAGAAGGATGAAAGAGAGGAAGAAAGGTAGGAAGAAGGGGAAGAAAGGATAGAATGGGAAGGAAAGAAAAGAGAAAGAAGAAAGGAAGAGAGGAGAGAGGAAAGAGGGAGAAGAAAGGAAGAAAAGAAAGGGGGAAGCAAGGAAGTCAGACAGGCAAGTTGGTAGGGAAGAAGGAAGGAGGAAGGAAAGAAGTGAAAGGGAAGCAAAGAAGGAAGAAAGGGAGGGAGGAAAGAAGGGAGAAGGAAGGAAGGAAGAAGGAAGGAGAAAGGAAAGAAGAGAGAGGAAGGAAAGAACGAAGGAAGGGAGAAGAAAGGAAGAAAAGAAAGGGGAAGAAAGGATAGAATGGGAAGGAAAGAAGGAAGAAGAAGGAAGGAGAAGGAAGGAAGAAGGAAGGAAGAAGGAAGGAAGGAAGGAAGGAAGGAAGGAAGGAAGGAAGGAAGGAAGGAAGGAAGGAAGGAAGGAAGGAAGGGAGGGAAAAAAAAACACCATACCTAGGAGGGACTTCATGAGTATCTCCCAAAGGAGAGGAAAAGACTTGAACAACCAGAAGCTGTGAATTATTCCTTTGCCATGTGTGCTCATTAAGCCTATGTCCCCCTGAAATTTGTATGTACTAATGAAATGTGTCACAGACTTTTGAATGTATGTTTTGAATCAATAATTTTATATACTATACAGTATATACTATTTATACTTACTATATACTATATCACCATATTAAATTACCCTTCTAAAAAGCTAATGGAGTCTGGCTGACTTAATTGATATAAGCAAAAAATCACAGGGGAAAGCACACCAGTGGGGGATCATAAGCTATGATATTAGAAAACCACCACTACCCACTCAAGGTTTATTTGAGAATCCTGAGGGGACATAATAATTATACTCTGAGGATCAACTTGTCAGTTAAAGCAAGTATTGAGACAGTAGCTCTAAAACTTATGTTACATCTGAATCACTGAGTTAACCTCCAGCTTTCTGTTCTGGAGGCAGATCGCCTGGGGGATTACAAATTTATGCAGGGCATCTTCCATGATGCTAGTTCCCTCTCCTACCTTCTCTCCCATCAGAAGAAAACCCTTTTGAGGGTCGGGTGTGTATCTATGCCAATTCCACGTTCACTTGATGTTATTACATAGCAGATAATAGAACAAAGTCGTGTCTATGTTTGCATCTGTCATAAAATATACATGAAAGACTCCTTGTTTAAGAAGAACATTTAGGACTGCATTTTGTTCTATTGAGCCTCTATGTGTGTGTGTGTTTTAATATACAGGGTGGCCCAAAAGTCTTACTGCAGTTTAAAGCTTCAAAAGCTCATTTATTTAAACTAAAGCTTAAATATATTTATTACATATTTTACATTTACAAATATTACATATTTTAAATATTTCAATACAAGTGCTTAAATATCTTTACTTAAATTTAAGTATATTTTATATTTTAAAGCTATATAAAAGCTATGCAGCTTGACTCAAAAGTCTTAGGGCAATTTTAAGCATTAATAGATTATTTATTTAAGCTAAAAATAAAAGCTTAAATAATCTGGTCTTAAGCTTTAATAGCATATTTATTTAAGCTATAAATGAAGACTTAAATAAATATACTGTTAAAGCTTAAAACTTCTCTAAGACTTTTGGGACACACTGTTTCTGTTTTATTAATGCCTTTTTTAGCTTTACATCATACTCTGAAATCCTTGTTTATTTTTTGATAAAACCAAAACAATAAAGCAGGATCTTAAATTCAGTGTATAAGTAGAAAATACTCTGTGAATTTTTGTTTCTTCCATTCTCATATTTTTAATGAGGTATAAATGCATTCATAGACCAATCTCAAAGATAGAGAGTTTAATCAACCAGCCAATTTATTAAGCTCCTACTATGTTTCAAGCACTGCTAGGGGATGAGAATACAAAGAAAATCCTTGCCCTTACATTATATCAGGGGAGTAATGATATCATACCTAAGTTTATACAGAATAAAGGCAAAATGAATGCAAGATAATTTGGACAGGAGGGCACTGAGCTATCAAGAAATATTTTCTGTAATAGCGTTGCTTGAGTTCTTGAAGGAAGAGAGGAACTCTATGAAATCAAGGCAGAAACAACACAAAAGCTTGGAGATCGAGTTAAGTGTAATGATTAAGTAATAAAGAATTCTTATATTCCAGGGCAATTATAAACTACATCAGTTGTGAAGAATTTCCTTTGCAGATGAAGGTATTCCAATGCTTTTTTCTCAGTCTCTATATTCATTTATGCTCAAATATATCTTGCAAAGAACCTTCCCAACAAAGAAGATAATGGAGTAAATTACTTTGCCTTAATTGGATGTATAGACAATATAGAGAATAAAATTTTGTGACCTGTGTCTACAGGTTGAAGACTGAGCTTGATTTCTTCCTTGAGTGCTTCATATCCTGAATAAGACATTTGTAATGTGAGAAAGTTTTTTCCTTTACTCAATGGGGACCCCATCTGGTGGATAGTTAGTAAAAATGAATCAACTTAAAACTGATCAAGGCTCCTTTTGTATTAAGTGATGTGAAGATGGAATTTACAAGGTGACAAACTTAGGTTGAAATAGAATTCTGTTGATCAAAGATTATAGTGAATATTATAATCCATTTTTCACATGAAGGAAGAACAGAATCTTTTGAATGACAAATCTAGGGGGAAAGGACATGCAGAAAAGCATGGAAGGAAAGTGGTTTGTGTTTCATTATTACAAGATTATGGGAGTTTTACTCTTTGAAATGAAACTTTGTATCTCTGACAAGAGTCGCTTCAACTATGATTGGGTTACTTTGAGCACCATGGACAGTTCATCTGAATAATTCAGTTCCCAAATGGATTTGCTTTGATCTGAAAACTCACTTTGGTCAAATTCACTGGATAAGTGCCAGATGTCTCCTTTGTTTTGTGATCCATAGGCATAACCTGAGGCAACATGGTGTTATGTAAGTAGTCCTGGCCTTAAAGTACGAAAGCCTGAATTGGAATCCCCTCCTTCGTGGCCTTGAGGCTTTAGAAGTCACCACTATTACCCTCTGTTTTCTCAATTATAAAATGGAAAGAATATTTGGCTCCAAGTACTTCAAAAGTTCTTTGGGAAGCTTCTATGACGTACTGTCGGTGAAAACACGGTGTAACCTCTGAGTGCTCTGGAAATGCAAGCTATAATTGCATGTTGGAGTTTTTCTTTTATTTCATTTAAGATGAAGTGAAGACAAAGTACTTTAATAGCCAGTTTGTTAAGCACTTGACCCAGCCTCTCACAAAATATCTTAGCAGATGTGCTTGAGAGCTAAAACCTAATCAAAAATTTGCTTTACAAACTATGAATCACCAATTAATAAGTGTTTTCATCCACTTTGTTTAGAAGGACTCTTGAGGAAGAATTTTCTTCTTTAGAGAATATGGAAATGTTCTTTAGTTAAGCACTTAGATTTTCTTAGCAATGAGAAAGCTGTTATCAATTTTGCTTCTTTTTTCTTCGTAAATTCTATATTCTAGCAATCTTGCTAATTTTTAATCCATGCACACATTCATCTCGTACCTTATCTTTGCACAAGCTGCCTTCCATTCCTATGTTTGAAAGGATCCCCTTCTCACTCTCAACTCCTTTAGAATCCTCTTTCCAAAGCCTTTTTTGATCCCCCCAAGTACAAACACCTTACTTTTTATTTACTTATCTAAACATCAGTTATTTTCCCCTAAAGAAGTTCCTGGTAATGATAGGGACTCTTCCTATTTTATCTTTGATTCTCCGGTTCCTAGCATAGTTTCTGACACAAAGACATCTACCCATTTCTTTCAGGTTAGAGTTGGGAGAAGTTGTTCCCTAATTCAACGCTCACCTTTTAGCAGAAATACAATGATGGTTCTCATTCTCTCCAGAACTCATGCTCTTAACAATTTTTTTCTCTCTACAGGTACCTGAAGGAAAAGTTGTTGTTCTTTACTTTCGGTTCCTGGACTTAGAAAGCGATAACCTGTGTCGCTATGACTTTGTGGATGTGTACAATGGCCATACCAATGGGCAACGCATTGGTCGCTTCTGTGGAACTTTCAGGCCAGGAGCTCTTGTGTCCAACAGCAACAAGATGCTGGTACAGATGATTTCAGATGCCAACACAGCTGGGAATGGCTTCATTGCTATGTTTTCTGCAGCAGAACCAAACGAAAGAGGTACTTTCCATCACTGAAACACAGAAGCAACTTCCTGGTCCTTTGAGCAGTCCCAGTGTATGGCATTAACACTGCCACTCTGATGTAGTCCTGTATCTTTGCTATGAGCCTTGTGCTAGTGTAGCAGGTGTTCCTTACCATGAAGAGATTCCAAAAGTCATGGAAGTAATCGATTTGAGTCCAGTTCTTAGAGAGTATCATAGCACAGATGATTTGGATGTTATCTTTTGGAAGAAAATGGATTAAAGAGTGGGGACAAAGTATGAAGAATTGGTAGTTTTATTTTAGATAACAGAATGGTTTGTAAAACCTTCTAGTCTGTGGAACAAAGCAGGATTTAGGAAGTTTAACATTTATATTTATAAATGATAGTGTATGCTGAACATCTTTTATTATTATTATTGCTGCTGCTGCTACTATTTTTTTTTACACTTAAAAATTTTGGTTTTAAATTCTCTTCTTTTCCTTCAACCCCTCTCCCACCCATGTACAATTATTATCTCAATTTATCCTTAAAACAACCCTAGAAGTTAAAAGATATTGTCTCCATTTTGCATATGACAAAACAGAGACAGAGGTTGAATGACACAGCAAGTAAGTATTTGAAGGTAAATGTAAATCTAGATCTCCCTGACTCCAAGCAGAGAGCTTTATCCATAGTGTCAACTCCCTGAATAGGGAAAATCATGATTTTTTTCTTTTCTTTTTTAAAAATTTAATTTTCCTCCTAATGAACAACACAAACTTACTTTTTCTCCTTCCATCTTCCCCTCCTCTTGAAAAAGAAAATAAGAAAAAGGAAGCTATTTTGAACATCTGGCCACATAGTACCATTCATTTCATCAGAAAATCAAATTACTTAAAAATAGCCCCATCTAAAAATAAGCTCATCAAAACTCTCTTAATTTTTCAGTGTATACTATCATCTGTTAGTGAATGGCACATAAACTTGCTAATTTCTGCTTTGGTCCTGTTTTGCCTTATTAACTAATATTGCTTTTTTATGTTTAGCCTCCAGATGTTTGGTAGCTCTCCTCTGGCTCTTTGTGAGATATCAACAAAAGGATGTGACAGTTTTGATGGACTTAAGTAGTAAAGTCAGTCAAATAGAGTATCAATTCAATTTTTTTAATGGCAGTCTTCTCTTGATGAAATTGAGTGATCAGACTAATTGGAACCATTACATAGCCTGGTGTATATTAGCACTGCCAGAAGCACATACAGAATGATAAATATTTAGTGAATATGACACATCAGCCTTTGCCTACATTTTATGATCTCACTGTTTGGATATTCCTAGTTATTTAAATTACTATCTATTTGCTTCATCTGCTTAGCCTATTCTAAGTAACTCATTCAGTTCTAATCTATGTTTTTATAATTATAGGGGATCAGTATTGTGGCGGCCGATTACAAAGACCTACAGGTTCCTTTAAAACACCCAACTGGCCAGATCGGGATTACCCTGCAGGAGTCACTTGTTTATGGCATATTATAGCCCCTAAGAATCAGGTGAGATTCATTTTTCACAACTCAAAAAAGCTACATAAAATGAATGATCTTTGTAATATTAAAATTATCATAGAATCATGGAATTTGAAAATTGGAAGGACTTTAACAGCCATGTAGTTCTGACAACTTTATCAGAAGAGTGTTATCTGGTTCTGTTTGAAGACCCCAAAGGATAGGGAATCTACCATCTCTCAAGGCAACTAATTCTACTTCTGAACAGTTATAATTGTTAGGAAACTTTTTTCTAATACTGATTCTTAATTTACTTCTTTGAAACTTCCACACATTGTACCTAACTCTCGCTTCCTAGGCTAAACAGAAAAAGTGTGACCTCTTCTCTACTTAACAGCCTTTCTGAATCTTTGGAAGGGCTTTAGGCAGCTAGATGGCACAGTACATCTAACACTGGAAACTACAGTCAAGAAGACCTGAGTTCCAATGCAGCTTCAGGCACTTTTTATTTGATTAATTTTTTTTTTCTAACAGCAAATAAGGATAGTCTAGAATGACCTGTTTTTGATGAAGCCATGATGCCCTATTGTAATAACCATTTCCCTCTCTAGAGGTTCATTAACTATCTTTTTAATGATCTGGTCTAGAATTTTGGAATTAAAATCAAGTTTACTTATGGCCTATTGTTTCTAGGATCTGTCAATTTTTTTTTTTTGAAAATTAAGACATTTGCCCTTTTCTAGTCTTGTGGTACTACTCCTGTTTTTCATGAACTTTCAATATCTTTGACAGTGGCTTGGTATATGCAGTTGTTTCAGAACTCAAGAGTGTAGTTCATCTGAGGCAGGTAATTTGAATTTATCAAGGGCACCTGGCTGCTTTTTTACTATCTCCTTCCTCATATTGTTTCCATTTCTTCTTAGTCATTTTTGATCTGTCATTTTATTCTGAAGCTCTAAGGCCATTTTCCCACTGCATTGGAAAGTTATATGTAGGGATGAGTGTGTGTGTGTGTGTGTGTGTGTGTGTGTGTGTATACACACACAACATATATATGTATATATACATATACTCAATCCAAATACTTAAATGGTTCTGTGCTATTGATTCAGATGTTCTTTCCAACAAGGCAAAGCACTATCCCATCCATGCCTGCCCATTCTGTATGACTCTAGTCCATTTTTCCTCATAACTTTGCCATAAGGAATCCACCTAACACTCTAAGGAACTTCCTCATCTTTTTTTGACATCCAGAAAATGCATGTGCAATCATAATTCCATTACTTTTCTTAAAAACTCTTTTTAACATTGAAAAAGCAACTTTATGGAATAGGAAATTAAATTTATGTAACATAGAGTTATTTTATGTGTCTCACAAGGAGGAAAGAAGATATAACTCTAGTCTCTTCTCCCCTACCCTTCTCCAAGGGAGACTTTAATTACTGCCAGAAGGGAAATAAGAATTTTATGGCTGCTTTGTGACTGGCTGCTTTGCTCTCCTCAGAGGGAGTGCAGGATTGCTTCCTTAAATCTTGTTAGTATAAAGGAAATAACTTTAAGATTTAAAGTAAGGTCCTAATACCTATTCACTAATAGGGAAGGAGGGGAACAAGCTTTATATCTAAAACTTGATGCCCCTTACCACCAAATACCAGTTCCACAATGAAGGCACATAGCAAAGAAACTCATTTGCTGAACTTGATAGCAAAAGAGAAATCAGAGAAAGTCTACTTAAGAGATTATTTGTTGTTGTATACTTGCTTCAGTCATATATATGTGTGTGTGTGTGTGTGTGTGTGTGTATTCTCATTTCCTTCTCCAGCTAATTTTACAGATGAAGAAACTGAGGCAAACAGTAAATTACTTGCCCAGAGCCCACAGCCAATAAATGTCTGAGACCAGATTTCAACTTGGTCTTTCTGACTCCATGCCCCATATTCCATATACTGTACTACCTAGGTTGCCATATGGGAAGATATACCAGATTATACAGATTGATTGATCTCTCCCTTTGGGAGCAAAGTAACTCATCTCAACCAAGAGAGAGTCTCAGATCTTTCCCAAAGGGAAATTCGCTGAAGTCTTTAGTGTGGCAAACTGAGAATATGAACATGATTAAAGTTCTACATTTTGGCTTCTTCCCAGAGTCCTTCTTTCCCTTCTTTTGATCTGAAGAGAGTTTGCATCTCAGATTTTCTCTGTCAAAGTTATAAGCCAGAAGATCCCTGGATTCCTTTCTATTTTTGCTTTTACCCCATCTCACCCTCTCATTCAAGTGTGAGATATTGATCTCAACCAATGAGGAGAGAATCCCCTACCAATGGGTTTTGGGTCTTGGATTAACATACACAAAACAAAAGAGGGGATGGGCTGATTTAATTGACTTCTATATGCCTCCTTCTCTTAACATAACTCCTGGCTTCCCAATCAGGATGATTTATAGATAAACTAGAGTCTCCCCAGTTATCAATTGTATTTTTCATGTCTTTTCATTATCCTTTGGGAGATAATCAATTGTTTATATTTGTGTGTGTATGTGTATGTATACTTTTATTTTAATCAGAGAAGTTAGAGATTGCATTCCTTAAGGCTTCTTGGGCTGTAACAGAATCAATGATTCTGTTATTATTATTATTGTTTATTATTGTTGTTGTTGAGACAATTGGGATTAAGTGACTTGCCCAGAGTCACACAGCTAGAAAGTGTTAAGTGTCTGAGACCAGATTTGAACTCAGGTCCTCCTCATTTCTGTTATTATTTTAAACATGAGCATACATGAAATTAAAAGGGCATTACCACAGATACATCTTTCTCCTTGTCTTATTCAACCTGACCTTGTCCAGGAATGGGCAGGAAAATGAGAGGGAACCAGAAGTCTTTCATGGCAACAGAAAACAAAACCTCTGTAGGCCAGAATCAGAGAGTCAAGCAATAGGATGAAAGCAATAAGAATAACCATGATAATAATAATAAAAGCATTTTATAGTACTTTAAGGTTTGTAAAACTCTTTATATATATTAACTTATCTGAGAACCTATACTAAGTTTTCATCAGAAAGGCCAGAAAGAGTCAGTTAAAGAGTTCATTATATGTACTGTATCAGAATTATTGGCAGCTGGAAAGCACTAAGATCTGAGTGTGGAGGCAAAAATTAATGAAGCCTAACACAAGAGCCAGCTAATTGGAAAGAAAGAAGTCAATAAAGATAGGCAGGAAAGTATCATGGGAAAAATCCTGAATTTGGGAATAGAAGTCATGGGTTCAAATCTCACCTTTACTACTTACTATTTGCATGATGTCAGACTGATCACTTCCTCTCTTAATCTTAATAAGAAAGTTGGAATTGATCTTTATATTCTTGGCTCCATTAATATAACTGTCAAAGTCAGAACTTGGTCAAAAAGCCCGTCATCATTTGCCATGTACTTCATTAGCATACAGCTTTTGTCTAAAGCTGATAGCTAGAGAGACTCCAACTCATTTCCAAATCTTCCTGAGTGGGAAGCAGCAAATTGTGTTAGAGAGAGGCAGAAAAAAACAATTCAATCAGGCTCTTTTGTTCTGTGAAATTCTTCCAATTGCAAATTTAATTTCTTATTACATTTTTCAATATTCAAATCCCAAATCATGAGGTATTTTTAGTTGTTTAGAAGGCAGAACAAATACCATATTCGGTATGTCAAAGACTGCCATTCACAATCATCAATCTATGGTAAATTTAAGATGAGCATTTTCCCTTATTTCTAATAATAGTCATCATAACCATTAGTCTCCACTAATGCGCTGCTCCACTGCCTCATAATAGCCTGGACATGACCTTGGGGCTTCAAAATACAAACTCAGACAAATCTTGAAAAAAGACATCTATCAAAAATGTTTCGAGTCTGAACCACTGTGGCCTTGGTCCAATGTCCCAGGATTATTCTAGCTAAGTTTAGAAAGACTTATCATATAGGAGTTGGCCACCCAAGTAATGACATTTTTGCTACAGTAATTCATGAAGACAGTCTATTAAGAAATAGAGAAGTTGTAATATGTGCCAGAAAAGAGAGTCTTTATTCCAAAAATAGAATTTGCACCCCAGCAATATCACAAGACTTCCGAGTATTGAAATATAACTAATAGTAATTAATAATGATGAGTAGCTAATGAAGCATTAACATCACAAAAGAGCAAACCCACCTTTTTTTTTTTTTCTTCAAAAAGCAAGAAACATAAGCTGGATCGGTGTGTGAGACATCCTGGAGTTCTTTAAAAGTGTGTGTCTTTCATTTACGAGATGTTGTACAAGACCTATGCAAAAGAGATTGATCCCTAGCTTCCAAGAGTAAAGGAGGTGTATATTTCTCACATTGTTTAGTTCATTGATTATTTAAATTTATGTGCTTTCTGGGAACTTAACTAAGTTTCCATATTTAACATGGAAAAAAAGAGTCAAAACATTCTAGCTTCTAAATGTAGAGGCAGACCAATCCTATCTTCAAGAATCTGAACTGCACATATTATTTATATAGGGACCACTGCTGTATTGTTTAGTGAAGTCTTTAAAGACATACCTTGGGATTAATATTGGGACGTGTTTCCCAATATTAATCTCAATACTTTCATTAATGAGCAATTCAAGTCAGTAGAACAATTGTGCTAATCATTGGTCTGCAGGATATAAGTCTGGGAGACCTCTGAGACTTTCAAAGGGCCCAGAGGTCAAAACTATTTTCACAATAATAATAAAACAAATTATTTCTATATGTTAATATCAATAGATAATTCAGATAAATAAGAGCTCTTTGAGAGGATCCTCAGTTCTTTTTAAGGGTCTAAATGGGTCTCATGATCAAAAAGTTTGAGAACCAATGTTGTTGATTATGTGAAATAAAAATTTTGTTCATGATACTGAAATTCATTTTTATTTTAATAATAAAATTTGCCAATTTATTAATGAATACTACTAGATTTTATAATCTATACCACAAGCTTTCCTATTTATTTTTATTTTAGTGTATTAATGAATAGTACAAGTTTTTATGAATTAAAATTACATTTCAGAAAATATAATTTTAGTTATTATCTAAAGTAGCCTTTGAAATTTAATAGGTCACATTTGCACTTTGTTATAAACTTAAATTTCTTTCAATACCCAGTTCCTGAGCTATTAAATTAGATTCACATATTATATTTCAGAATACTTTTATTATTCTCTCTATGGTTAAATTGTATTTCCTTTTTTGTATTTATATCCAGTTTGTACACTTTTATTTTGTTAATGTAATTTTTGGCTAGATAATCTTGAATTTTTTATCATCAGAGAAGTCTTTGAAATTACTAGGAACTCTGTTTAGAAGAGACATATATTTTGGAAAAACTGAGTCTTAAATAATTTAGGAGCACTTTCTCATCCTACAGAATTTATGGGGTGTTTCCTGTGTTTAAAATAAGCGTTTCATTGAAAGAAAGCCCCCTTTCCTTCTCTCTGCTTTTATCTTTTCTATAGTATTTCTCCCATCCCTTCTAAATGGGAATATGTGGTGAATTTTAAGGTCTAAAGATAGAAGTTTAATTTTTAATGACCCATTATCTTTAATAGCAAATATTATTTTATTCATAACTATTGAGAAGTCATTGTGTACAAATAAACCCCAAACATTAATAATATACCATAAGGCAATCTCATAAATTAGTCATCTGCCCTCTCCATATCCTCCTCCCTCCTCCCTTAGTCACACTCAGGGGTGGGCCATCAAAGGAACCCGACTGCCTGCCAGGCCAAACAACCACAGAGAAGAGTGTAACTTCAGTTTAGGTCTAGGTAATTACAGGACAGTTAGGTCATACAATACATGGTGCACAGAGCACAAGAACTAGCTGGCTGACCCTGGGCAAGTCACTTAACCCTGGCACATTATGTCTAGTACAGCATTTCTTTTAAAAAGAATCTATTATTTCATTTCTTCAAGTAACAAATTTTATTTATTTATTTGTTTGTTTATTTGTTTATTTTATTTATTAATCTGACTCTCCTATTGTCTCTCCAAGGGAGCAAATTAAACAAAACAAGCACCTCTTCCTTTTCAAAAAAAAATCTACAATACATAGCTGCATTGTTGGGGATAATAAATTCCCACATCTGCCATGTCTAATCATGTATTTCTATTTTTAGTGTTTAAGTTTATCCTTTTTTTGTCAGAAGATAAGTTTCCTATTTCATCTTTATTCTCTTGTACTCTTGGTTTGTCATCGCATCAATAAGTTATAATATCTTTCAAAGTGATTTTTCTCACTAATGTTCTTATCACTATCTAGATTGTTCTCCTTCTGCTCTCTTCATTCTGCATCAGTTCATAGATATCTTCCCTGTGTCCTCTGAAGCTACCCAAGTCATCTCTTTCTTGGCACAATAATATCCCTTTATATTCAAACCACAACTAGTAGGGTTTTTGAGTCCTGGGCTACTGAACTCATACTTTCTGTTTGGAAGGAGAGTGCCCAAGGAAAGATCCTCAGTTAATTCAGGCATTGGACACCTTAGCCTTTACTTTGTGCAAGATGCCAGGCTGAGCATTTTAAGGCAAAGCTCCTAAAACTGTGGACTGCAACCCTACATAGGGTAACATAGCTGAATATGAGGGTCACGAAAAATTTGGCAACACTAAAATGTGTCAAGTTAATTTGTTATTTAAAAATAAACAAGCACATCCAGCTCATTAATATGCAAATTTGCTTTTATCTTTAATAAATGGTAAAATTATATAGGTACCAAAGAATTGTAAAATAAATTTATTTAAGATTTATTATCAGTAACTGTTTGATTTGTGTATCTTTTTTTATATACCTATATACACCAGGTCACGTAGAAATTTCTTGGACAGGAAGGGATGACAAGTGGAAAAAATTTAAGAAGCCCTGCTTTAAGGGATAAAATATGGATGACATTTAATCTTTGGTTTCTGAAGTCTTGTTGTTGATATTTCCTATTCCCCAATGGGATCCTAACACACACATACACACACCATACTGAATTTTTTCAGGTTCAACTCTTTC
This sequence comes from Antechinus flavipes, assembly GCF_016432865.1. Classification (NCBI taxonomy): domain Eukaryota; kingdom Metazoa; phylum Chordata; class Mammalia; order Dasyuromorphia; family Dasyuridae; genus Antechinus; species Antechinus flavipes. The sequence goes on from NC_067400.1 coordinate 50,643,947, forward strand.
TTACTACCTACATCTTTTCTCTGTGTTCTTTCCACTTCATTTATTTCTGGTCTCTTACTACCTCCCACAGTGACTTCCTAGCATTCAAGTGAGCTTGAATTCCCCATCCATCACATTCATTCTTTGTCCTTGAAATTGACCCATAAGCCAATCTCCCTTTTTCATATCCTGATTTTGAATAATTTGTATACAGATATCCTTTTAGCTCATAGGAGTTAAGCTTAAATAAGCTAAGAAGACACTAAATCTAGAACTGATGTTTCCTGAGCTATATCCTGGTAAAGTCATTGCCTTCTACATCATAAACACTTAGTAATTATACATTACACTTGGATCAAATGAGATCATATTTGTAAAATGCTTATTTAGCACAGTGCCTGGAACATAGTAAGTGCTATAGAAATGGTCATCTCCTTTTTCTTCTCTCCCCAAAAGATTTCTTGAATGAATTTCTATCATTTGGCTATCTCTACATCAACTTAGTCCTTCTCTACCTTATAATGAAAAGCACTTTCCCATTTTTCCTTCGCCATAGTTTTATTTCACATGTATTATTTGCAAATAAGAAGGTTGCTTTTACTAGAATTGTTAGTGTATGGGCTTCACTGATAGCAGAGGTAAGGAAGATTAATTCAAACAAACACAGGTAGGGACAGCCTCTGCCTGTAAGAATAGCCCACCAGCTTTAGACCTCTGAGCATATAAATTTGACCAAAAGCTATGATAATAATATTCCTGGTTTCTGTGAAGTTAATCTATCCTGGTCTAACTCTGATGTCAATTGCCCAGTAAAGATTCTCTGAACCCTTCTTGCTAAGAACCTATATTTGTCTCCCTTGATTTCTGCTGGAAATCCCTTCAGTATGATGCAACCTTATTCTGTGAGACCCATCAGCATTCTCCAAGTTATTCTGTCTTGGAAAAATCAGTAATTCCCCATCCATCTATAAAATCTTAAATGCTTCCACAGGTTATAGTTCTCACAACCCTGCCTACTAGAGATACCTTAATGGAGACTATAGCATCCTTTAATACTTCCTTTCCTTTCCTCACCCCTTGCCACACTGACATTACAACATTACTGAAGAGAGTTTATGCTCCCACTCTAGTAACTCCTAATTGAAATTACCAGCCTCCAGGCTTACATGGCCACTAGCAAATGAGAAAAGTCATTGCTGGACTTGTTAGACCCATCTCCCCAAACCTCTAAACTTCAGCCACTTGGTTTAGCACACTAGAGATATTTTCCTCACTGACTGAAAAAGAGTATTTTGGGTCCCTGACTCAGAGCACTCATCAAACTGTCTTAGACTCCACTTCTACAAAATCATTTGTGATCAAGATCAGCTGGACCACTAACATCTGGTGGCATAGTGGATTGAGTGCCCAGCTTGGAGTTCGGAGATCCAAAGATAGAAACAGCCTTTTTCCAGGTCACAAGCTCCTAACTGTCAGAGCTAGGATACCAGTTTAATTCTCTCTGACTCAGTCCAACATTCTTTTCCATCAGACCACAACTAACTACTTCAATCCATTCCAAACAGTGAGTCATGATTTAGCTTGGAACAAGGCCATTCTAATGGAATAATTTGTCAGTTTATATATTTGATTAAGTATGAATTTGTCAGCAGCTTATAGATTTGATTTAGAATGAACTCACAAGAGGGGAAGTGGATGACATATCCCTGCCCACTCTAATTAGGTAGTTATCCCACTATGGAGAATAAGAATTGTCCTGGTAGCTTTGTTCTACCCTTTTCCCCAATCGAATATCACTCAGATCCCATAAATGACCTATAGGAATCAAATCTGTAAGATGGTATCTGCTTCCACCAAATCCCTTTGGACTGGTTCAGGAAGCTGGTGTACTTGTCCTGTGGGGAAATATGACCAGACTATCTACCCTTCTTGGGGATAGGAACCCAAAACAAAAGGAATGAGAGTGACAGGTACAAAAAAGTCACGTTATGACGACATCGTCTTCCTTGGACTCCTTCTTACGAGATAAAGCTGGTTTGGACTCTACTCTTGCTAGTGAATCTCAGGGTTTGTTTTTGTTTTGTTTTGTTTTTATCAGATCCATTGGATGCTATTGTTGGATCAAGTGGACCTCAATGAAATTTTGAACTTTTCATTGGTCTGACTTTGACTTGGGAGGAGGAATCAACCTTATATCTCTCCTATAATTATTGTAACTATTGATTTGTGTCACCTTTTCGTAGGCACAGTTCCTATATGACTTAGGAACCAGCACATAGTAGATATTTTATTTAAAGGCATGTTTGCTTGCTTGTATAGATTAGGGCTTCTTAAATTTTATCCACTGATGACTCATTTTTGCCCAAGAAATTTTCATGTGACCCCAGGTAAAACACTCTCCCATTTTTCCTTTGCCATAGTTTTATTTCACATATAGTATTTGCCCAATCCATTCTCCAAATAAGAAGGTTGCTTTTACTAGTTCTGACAGCAGAGCTATGGAAGATTAATTCAAACAAACACAGGTAGGGCAGATATACAAATCAAACATTTACTGATAAAAATTATAATTTCACAAGCCCCACATTCAGATATGGGACCCCCATATGGGGTGGTAAATCACAGTTTAAGAAGCTGGGTAAATAGATAACCGTTAGGAAACTCTCTCCCAGTATCTTATCACTTCCTTCTTGTTCCCAGTGCTAGGGTACATAATTAGCTGCACTTCATCTTTTGAGCTATAGGTTTACAATCCAAGCAGATGCTGATCTCCATTCTCTACCATCAAATGAACCAGAAATTTCCAAATATCTTCAGTTCTTGGGAAGCTAGAATTTAATCCCCTCATTTAAAATATCGATATTGGGACACAGCTCCAATTTGGTAAATTAGGAAGGCTATGTGAAACATGAAGATGAGCATGGGAGTTCATCAAGAAATTCAAAGTTCCCCATCTTGTGCATGTCTTCTGTGACCTGAAGAAAAACAACAATAGCTGATATTGCTAGAACATTTCAAAGTTTGCAATGCTCCCACGTGTGATCCTCACAATAGCCCATAAATAAATACTATACGTATTGTTATTGTTGTTGTTCCCATCTTACAGATGAGAAAACTGAAGCTTAAGCCCGGTTAAATGACATTTTAATAAATACTGGGGAAGGGAACAAGCATTTCTTAAGCACTTGCTCTGTTTCAGACACTATGTTAAGCACTTGACAGCTGTCTCATTTGATCCTCACAACATCCTATGAGCTCTGTCCCACTGTGATCTCCATTTTACAGTTATGGAAACTGAGGCAGATTGTTTAAATGATTTGCCTTGGGTCACATAGCTATTATCCCTGTGGTTGAGTAAATAATCTTTGTTATTCCTCTAAGTGACATCCTATCTCTCAATTCCAGGCATTTTCCCTGGCCGCCCCCCATTCCTGGCATTTTCTCCTATTCATTTTTTCTTCTGACTATTTTTCGAATCTTCGCTTAAGTTTCATCTTCTATAAGAAACCTTCACTGTTCTCCTTAATCTTAACACCTGCAGGACCAGAGCTCTATCTGCTTTGCCACCCAGCTGCCTTTGAGGCTGTTGGCTGAAGGCTTCGAACTCATATCTCTCTTTACTCCAAATCCTGTACTCTCGTTGCTGGTCCTTGGTGATTTGTGGCTGGAGCATCCCTAAGAGCCCCAGCTCTGAGTCCTGGCAAGGTCCCATTGTAGTGGGGGTGGTATCTGGATGACACTGCCAGACAGCACAGGTGTGGAGAATTAACAAAGACACAGGTGGCCAGGATTTGTACCTACAGGTAAGAACAGCCCTCAGGGTTCACAGTTTAGAGAAGACACAGCCTGCCCCTGGCTCTGAGAACTCCAGACCCCACTCCATATAACTGATCTCTCTGTGTCCTGTTTCCTGGACCTCCATTGTCAGAAAACCTGTACTAGTTCCTTCTTTTCTCTTGGAGGAATTTTCTTGCTGTGATTCAGTCCCTTAGTGCCAGTTGTTAACACCATCCAAACCACTCTCACAAGGCTGCAGTCCCACAGCAGGGAATACATAATCGTGGTGTTCTTGACCATGTCACAATCCACTTCAAAAAACTGAATGATTTTTTAGCCTTGATCTCTGTAAGTGGATTCAATAAAGTCTTTAAGACAAAAACAATTCCTCTTCTGGACTAAAGCAGACATAAAATTCTTTCAGTACAAGGATTTGAACCACAAGTATATCCTCAGAAGCAATAGGACATAAGAGATAGATAAAATGCTAGGGCTGCAATCTGGAAGACCTGCCTCTCACTGTGGTACTTATCTCACCTTAAATGATGAGAGCTAGTTGCTATCAGGAACACTTGAATTCAAATCCTTCCTTAGACACTTTCTATGTGGACCTGGGCAAGTCATTTAAATTCTATCTACCTCAAATTCTTTATAAATAAAAGGAGGATAATAATAGTATCTACTTTCAAAGGTTATTGTGACTATCAAATGAAATAATATTTCTTTAATAGCATTTTTTCCAATTACATGTAAAGGTAGTTTTCAACATTCATTTTGAGCTTAATTTTTTTCTTCCTCCCTCTCTTACATTTCCCTTCCTCAAGACAGCAAACAATCTGATATAGGTACAATTATTTTAAACATTTTTCCGTATTAGTCATGTTTGGAAAGAAAAATCAGGACAAAAGGGAAAAACTACAAGAAAGAAAAAAAAGTGAAAATAGGCTATTTTGATCCATATTGTCTTCTAGTTCCTTCTTTGCATGCAAATGGCATTTTCTATCCCAATATATTGCAATTGACTTGGGTTTGGTATTGCTGAGAAGTGCTAAATCATTTGTAGTTGATTATCACACAATCTTATTATTACTATGTATAATGTTCTCCTGCTTCTGCTCACCTTACTCACACATCAGTTAATATAAAATTTCCCAGGCTTTTCTGAAATCAGCCTGTTCATCATTTCTTATAGAACCATAAAAGTCCATTACATTCATCAGCCATTGCACAGTTGATGGGCATCCCCTCAATTTCCCATTCCTTCCCACCACAAAAAGATCTGCTACGACATTTTTGCACATAAGGTCCTTTTTCCTCTTTAATGAGACAATATTTCTAAAGTCTTTTGCAAACCTTAAAGTGCTTTATAAATGTTATTACTATCGTTCTCATCATACTGATTGACTTGTGAGTCACGATCCCCAATCACTAAGAGTTCTTCTTCAGTGAAACAAACCCTCCGGATGAATCTTCTCCTGAAAATAACCTTTCAGTTCCCTCCTTTACTCATGCAAACTGCGTAGGCTCTCATCCTCAAAGAAACTCCTCCCCTGGTGCTCCATCACTCACGATGGCATGAGAAGAGTTTGAGGAGGGATATGGTACAAGAGGTCCCAACTCATGAATGGATTAGACTAGTGACTTCCAAGGAAAATTCAGTTTACTTTTTATAAGCTTCTTGAATACTTAGATATAAGGGTCTGCGTGCCTCATTGTTTCTGCTTTAACTTGAATCCAACACTTTGTTTCTCTTGCACTAGAAACTGAGAGATATATTCTCTTTGCATCTTCCACCTTGGCTTTGAGCATTTACAACATCCCCCCCATACTCCCCTTATTTTTCAGAAATGCTAACATTCTGATTTTTATTTTGCCACAGATTCATTTTGATGGCCATTGTAGGGGAACACTATGAGGAGAGTAGAGTGGCTAGCTCCTTCTGGTAGCCTCCTATTGCTGCACTAGCTTTTTGATTTCTCCCCTGGGATTTGGAGATTGTGATACTGGATACCCTTGGGTTATGATGGAATAGACTTATTATCCCTGCAGAAGTCAGACCTTGGATCAATGAGTGTTAGAAGAGGGCTCAGCTGTGAGTTGAGACAAACTTTGTAACAATTAGAGTAATCCAAAGAATGGAACAGATTCTCTTGTTAGTAGGGCTCTCGTCATTGGAACAGATCAAAGGGTGGGTGAATACCGTTCACAGAGGTTCCAGCAATTCAAAAAACATATGATGATGATGATGATGATGATGATGATGATGATGATGATGATGATGACGACGACATCAAAGGCACTGTTAATAGATGCTGGGAATTTAAAGATGAATATCAGCGCAGTCTCTGCTTTCAAAGAGATTAGAATCTAATAGATGTTCTTGTATCAGGTAGCAACATTAGATTTAACCTGTAAGATCTTTTCCAGTTCTGTGATCCTATAATTATCTATTTTAGATCTTCAAGAAGTAATTTATTAAGAGCTACTACTCTTAACCCAAAACACTGTGCTAATCACTGGGGGACACAGAGAAAGGCAAAAGTCCTCAAGAAACTCACAGTCTAATATGGAAGAGAACATACAATTATATACAAACAAGATATATCTATAAAAAATTGAAAATAATCCCAGAGGGAAGATACTAAAATTAACGAGAATAGCTTCATGCACAAATTGGGATTTTAGGTGAAACTTGAAGGAAGCCAGGTAAGCTGAGAGAAAATGGAGAGGAGAGGTCAACAGGTATGGCTGATAGCCAGGAAAAATGGCAGTGGGTGAAAGGAACAAGGAGACTGGTGTACCTGGAAAACTGGGAGTTTGGATGGAAGAAAGTAGAAAGGGTAGAAAGATTCACAATATAAAAAGGGGCCAGGGTCTAAATATAAATTATAATTCTGGGCTCCCAATTAAAAATTTTCAAAAGGATCTCTGTGATTTATTAATTGCAAAATAAACATGCAGCCAACATCAAGGAAAGGACACCAATAGTATCCTCCCTGCCCTTCACATCCACAACACAAGGGAGTGACCATGGACCATATTTTTATGTGTATGATATTCCTTTGGGGAAAATGAAGGTGAGCTAGAATTTTCATTTGTTCATTAGAATTACATTATCCAGTGCTTTTTACCACACTGTGAACTAAATAAGATACCTGAGCCTAATGACACACTGAGAAGGCAATGAATACCTGTAGTCTGTGTTAACTGCAATTGGAGTGACCTTTTGGAATGATTAAAATTTTAAGAGAATGAAGACAATAAAGTTGTTAGCCAAATCAAAGAGTTCAAGAAATCTAAACAAGCATGACTGAGAGGGAAAACAGCCAAATAGGAAGACAAGGAATTTCAAAAAACATTGTTTTTCAAAGGAGTGTCTTGCTGAGGTCCCCAGATGGGGAAATTCAGGTTTATGGGAAGCACACTAGCACCATTCCTATCTGCTAACTTTCTCTAATGCTGCTCTTTATCTGCAGGTAATAGAGGTCAAGTTTGAGAAGTTTGATGTGGAACAAGATAACTATTGCAGATATGACTATGTGGCCATATTCAATGGGGGAGAAATCAATGATGCTAAAAGAATTGGAAAATACTGTGGGGACAGACCACCTGCGTAAGTCTTTTTTATTTTTTCAGCTTCTAAGTGACTTGAAATCATTTATTCTCAGGTTTTCTAAATGTATCTTAATTTGCATAAATTTCTTTTTAAAAGCATTTGCTAATCTGTAATACACGCCTCAGGAAGATCTGAGTTCAAATCTGGCTCCAGACATTTGCTAGTTGGTGACTCTAGGCCTTTGTGTGCCTCAGTTTCCTCAACTGTAGAATGGGGCTAATAACAGAACCTGCCTCCCAGAGTTTCTTGTGAAGATCAAATGAGATCATAATTAAAAAGCACTCAGCACAGTGCCTAGCACAGGCACTTAATAAAGGTTAGCCTCCTTTTTCTTCTTTCTTCTTCTTCTTCTTCTTCTTCTTCTTCTTCTTCTTCTTCTTCTTCTTCTTCTTCTTCTTCTTCTTCTTCTTCTTCTTCTTCTTCTTCTTCTTCTTCTTCCTCCTCCTCCTCTTCTTCCTCTTCCTCCTCCTCCTCCTCCTTCTACTTCTACTTCTTCTTCTTTCTTCTTCTTCTCTTCTTCTTCTTCCTCCTCCTCCTCCTCCTCCTCCTCTTTCTCCTCCTTTTTCTCCTCCTCCTCCTCCTTTTTCTCCTCCTCCTCCTCCTCCTCCTCTTCCTTCTCCTCTTTTTTCTTCTTCTCCTCATCTTTTTGTTCTTGTTCTTTCTCTTGTTCTTGTTCTTCTTTCTTTTCTTTTCCTCCTCCTTCTCCTCCTCCTCTTTTGTGTTCTTGTTTTTCCTCTTGTTCTTGTTCTTTCTTCTTCCTCTTTGTCTTCTTTCTCTTCCTCTTCTTCCCTTGCAGCTTTTACACAATGTATAGAATGATGGTCCTGGAGTCAGGAGAACATGAATCCAGATCTGGCCAGAGATACTAGCTGTACAAGATATAGAACACTAGGTTTGGAATCAGAAAAACTCATCTTCCTTAGTGCAACTCCGGCTTCAGACACTTGCTATCTGTGTGACCCTGGGCAAGTCACTTAACCCTGTTTGCCTCAGTTTCCTCATCTGTAATAGGAGCTGGAGAAGGAAATTCCAAACCATCCCAGCATCTGTAAAGAAAATCCCAAATGAGGTCCCAGAGAATTGGACACAAGTGAAAAACTACTTAACAACAGCAACAACAATGACCTCCAGTTATGTGAGCCTATGTAATTTCTGTTTATCTCATTTTTCTCATCTACAAAATGGGGAAAATAAAGGTATCTATCCATCTCCCTGGATCTTTGTGAAGAACAAATGAAATCACTGAAAAATGTTTAGCATGGTGTCTGGCACATAGCATTATATTAATGTTGGTTGTTTATTATTATCATTATCATTATGTAAGAGATTTGCAAAGGACTTTCCTTACAACCGCACTGTAGGGTTGGCAGTAGCAAGATTATCATTCCTGTTTTGTCACTGAGAGAACTGAGGGGCAGAGACATGAAATGACTTGCCCAGAGTGACACAGCCAGTAAGTGTCATAGCCCAGCTCAAACCCAGTTCTTATAAATGTGTTTTGGCCCTTTTCTAACTATTCCATGAATCTCTTGAATTCCCAACCTGTAGAACCTAATGGATGAGCTTCCACAGCATTTCTGCAGGGGGACTTTTACCCAGAAGGATCACATTCCGCCTCTTGGGTTTTCCTACAGGGCTCAGTATTTTTCCTTCATTCTCCCTCCATTCAGACTTGGAGTCATGGAGTCCAAACCCGAGGGCAGCATTTTCTCCCCCACTGAATATTTCTGCTCAATAGCAAGGCCTCCACACTGGCAGAGGTCAGAATGAGGAGAGTTCCCTGGGCTGCTTTCCTCACTGGCGAATGTGGCCCGAGCCAATGTCACCTGCTACCTACCTCTCGCATGGAGTATTCTACAATACGGGCAAGGGAAGAAATGACTTCCTGGCCCTGGACTCCGGTTTGTTAGGAGAGAAAGTCCACGCCAAAGTCCCACCTTCTTTCTTCCCAGATGCTTGACAAGAATCCACAGGTAGAAGGCTTGTTCCCCATGAAATAAATGCCAACTCCTAAGTCCCTGCTAAGTCTAAGATTCAGCAAATAGTAAGAAAATAAGTCTTCCTTGCAGTGATAATTACAATATTCCAGGAGAAGTTTTAGCTTCAGCATATTGCCTCTAAAATTATAGTACTAAGGATGGAGTCTGACCTAAAAAGAGGGCACTGAAGAATCACAGTAATTATAGCATCATACCCAGGATGCTGGCTGAGAGAGGGCTCAAGCATAGCACATCTTCTCAGCTGCTCTCCTCTCATTTAAACAAAGAAGCTCTATTTAGACTTAGGGCAGGACTGTTGTTAAGTGTGTGAGGATCAAATAATTAAATGTAGGTAAAGGCACACGTAATCATAAAACTCTGTGGAGTGATCATTATTACTTCCCCATATCTAATAACAAAAGCAGGAAGCTGTTACTCTAGCTCCCACAAAGCTTTTATAGTTCAAATTTTCAAAGGAATCGGCATGTTTCCTTTGAAACAACAATTTGCTGTTGTTCAGTCATTTCAGTTTTGTCTGATTCTTCATGACCCCATTTAGGGTTTCTTTGGCAAAGCTATTGGACTGGTTTGCCCTTTTCTCCAGCTCATTTTACAGATAAGAAAACTGAGGCAGAGTTAAGTGACTTACCCAGGGTCACACAGCTAGTAAGTGTCTCAGGCTAGATTTGAACTCCCAAAAATGAGGGTTCCTGACTCCAGCTCCAGTGCCCCATCTACATCACTATCTTGTAGGTCACCCTTATCATAATAAACATAGCACTTAAAAGTTGCCGAAGCTCTTTCCATATATTATCTTATTCGATCCTCCCCACAACTCTGGGAGGCAGTGCTATTATCAGCTCCATTTTACGGATGAATAAACTGAAGTTGAGAGAAGCTAAGCAACTTACTGATGAGCCTTGGCTAGTAAGTCTGTCTGAGGGCGAACCTGAATTCAGGTCTTCCGGACTCGAAGTGCATGAGGTGAGCCCTTTTCAGGGCTGCTCATCCACCTTCGGTGTCTACCTCATCCGACTGACTCACCTGCGGCTCCAGGAAGCGGAGCGTGTGCAGTAGCCAAACCGTGGTAAAACCCTCTCAGGAGATGAAGTGGACAGAGGATAACTGAGGGGTCTCAAACCCAACGATGAGTGAGGGGGACGTCTACCCTAACTACGTGAAGACTTCTCCCTACGGAATGGGCGGAGGAGGACAATTTGGTCCAATGGCCACGAAGTGGCTGAAGCGGGAGCTGTCCAGTGCTTAGAGCTTGATTAGCCCTCAGGGCTCCGAGCTCACCCACTGCCCCTACCCAGCACCAATCATCCTGATTTTTGACCTGCCCTGCACTTTGATGACTCAGGAAGAGAGAATGAGGCTGACAACTTCATGTCTCATTTAAATGTAGTCCATGAGCAAATCAAGATACCACCCTGTGATGTGATATCCTTGGTCCTCCTTGAAAACAAAGGACAAACAACAAAATACTCATTCCACCGAGCCATCTAGCTGCCACTTTTTATACTTTATTTCTCCACGATGATTTTTTTAAATTAAAGCTTTTTATTTTCAAAACATATGCCTGTATCATTTTTCAACATTAATCCTTGCAAAACCTTGTGTTCCAATTCTTCCTCCTTCCTAGATGGCAAGTAGTCCAATATATGTTAAACATGGTAAAAAATATATGTTAAATCCAATATATGCATACATATTTCTTGCTACACAAGAAAAATCAAATCAATTGGAACACAAGGTTTTGTAAGGGTCAATGCTGAAAAAATATCCATTCTTATGTTTTGAAAATAAAAAGTTTTAATGATAAAAAAGAAAAAAAATCAAATCAAAAAGGAAAAAATGAGAAAGAAAATAAAGAACAAAATGCAAGCAAGCAACAACAGAAAGACTGAAAATACTATGTTGTGATCCATACTCGGTTCCCACAGTCCTTTCTCTGAGTGTAGATGGCTCTCTTCATCACAAAATCATTGGAACTGGCCTGAATCACCTCATTGTTGAAAAGAGCCACATCCCACACGATGATTTTTGTGAATAAGACTTTACATATACACATGTAAGTATACATATACAATATACTAGGCCAGCATGTTGGTCAAGAAGATCCCAAACAGGATCATGAAGAGGCAGACATGACTGGAATCACTCAACAACAACAAAAAGTACATGTGTTCATGCATATGTTAATATATATTTATAAATATTTGCTTATTTTTTAAATGTTCTACCCCTTTACTCAGAAGGAACACTAGTCAGTTCAGAGGAGGCAGCACCTTGGCAAATCGGTTCGAGTCTGGGAGGACATCAAAGCAACCAGAAGTTTAAACATTCCCTCTAAAATCTTGTTTGTACATGACTCATTTATTCTGTAAGTCTTTTCAACTTCAATCTAGTCATCTCCTGCCAAGTATTTCAAATTCTAAATTAGTAAAACCCAAATTAATAAGGTTTTTCAATATTTATGCTTATATATTTATCCAACTTATCTGAATATTTCAAACAACAAGCTGTTTAATTTACATGATGGCAAACAGATGTTTTGACGTGTATTTTTTCACTAAATTAACAAGGGAATATATTCAGTCCAAGGAACGTTTATTAATGCTAGGCTTTATTAAGTACTCAAGGAGCTTACAATCTAGTAGGGGAAGACAACACACAAAAGTATGCTGAAAAGCAGGGGGGGCATGAGGAGCTATCCTGCATGGAAGCAAGTTCCAAGGAGCTTAAACCAAAAAGAGCTGCTTGTGGAGAATGTAGGGTTCTCTCCGTTGTGCTTTCTGTATTGTGCTGCTGTTTTGAATATTTTGTGGAGACATTAGTCAACTCAGAGGAACAACAATAATGTTGATGATTATAATAACTACATTTATATGTTGCAAAAATTGTAATTGTATTTATTCCCTCATATCAGCTCAATTAAGTGACCCGTTTGACTGATTGTTTTTCACTGAATGGACCATATTTAGACTTTCTTTTGGGATCAGAGAGCTATCACCTGAATAAACCACTGGTTCTGATGGGATGTGGATTTACTGTTTATATTTACAAGGAGAAAGCTTTTATACCTACTTATTTAAATATCTCTCTTATTTATTGTTATTGTGTGGTCATTTCAGTCCTGTATGACTCTTTCTGACCCCATTTGGGGTTTTCTTGGCAAAAATACTAGTCTGCCATTTCCTTCTCCAGTTCATTTTTCAGATGAGAAAATTAACTAAACTGAGTTAGGTGATTCTTCCAGGATCACACAGCTAGTAAGTGTCTGAAGTGTTTCTGGCTCCCCATGCAACCTATCTCTTAACAATCAACCACAACAGCTTTATAATACAATATATTATATAAATTTGTCAGGCTATAAATTATTGAACTGTTTATTGGGAGTGGGAGAAAAAGTTTCCTCACTGGGACTGAAGTCAGTTCGAGGCCCCAGGTTAGGATTAAACTACATAAAGGTATGTGCTAATAATTAGAAGTTTGTCATTTCAAACAATGATATGACATAGCATATTTGTTTTTAAAATTTCTTGCAATATATTGCATTGCTTGTTGTCTAGGAGGATGGAGGAAGGGAAAAAATTTGGAACACAAGGTTTTGCAAAGTTGAATGTTGAAAACTATATTGCATACATTTTGAAAATAAAAAGTTTTTCAACAAATTTCATGCAACTCTTTAACCTTTAATAGGGATTCTGTTTTATTCTGCTTCCTGCACAGACACTACCTATACCCGAGTTTTCCATAACATAATGCTTCTTTTTCATCTTCTAGGCCCATTGTGTCTGAGCGAAATGAACTTCTCATTCAGTTCTTATCGGACTTGAGTTTAACTGCTGATGGTTTTATTGGCCACTACAAATTCAGACCAAAAAAGTTACCTACAACCACAGTGCCTCCTGTTACAACAACATCTCCTGTGCCCACAAGTAAGTTTTCTGCAGGATATTATGAGATTTAATAGGATAAGAGAAATAGGATAAATATAAATATAACAGGACAAGAATGTTTAAGCGTAAGAAAAAGTGTTCTTATTCAAAGGAAATAATTTCTGACACTTGAAATGTTTAAAACCATAGGAACAGAGTATTTATCAGGTGGTAAATTTATTAAGCACCTACTATGTGCCAAGCATATGACAGCCAGGTGGCTGTTAGGTGGCTCACTGGACAAAGTACTAAGTCCAGTTCCACAGAATACTATGTCTGGAATCAAGTGTGACCCCAACCACTTACTGGCTGTGGGTAAACCTGAACAAGTCACTTAATTTCTCTTTGCCATAATCTATCGGAGAAGGAAATGGCAAATCACTTCCAGCATCTTTGCCAAGAAAACCCCATGGGCATATTGATGTGCTGTGGTCCACAGGGTCATGAAGAGTTGGACACAATTGAACAACAAGAACATGTTCCAGGCACTATACTTAGCACGAGGAATACAAAAAGAAGCAAAAGATCATCCTGTCCTCAAAGAGCTTACAGTCGAGTGGGGGAGACAACAGATAAATATGGACAATCAAGCTATAAACAGACCAAAGAGAGGGAAGGCACTGGATTATAGGAGTTGGGAAAGGCTTCCTGTAAAAGATAGGATTTTTGTTGGGACTTGCAGGAAGCCAGGGAGGACAAGAGTTGGAACAAAGGAGGAAGAATGTCTCAAACATGGGGAAAAGCCAGAAAAAATGTAAAAAATCTCAGAGCTGAGAAATGGAGTATCTTGTTCCTGCAACAGCTAGGGGACTAATGTTATTAGATCAGAGTTTGTACTGGGGAGCAAAGTATAAGAAGACTGGGAAGGTAAAAGGAGGCTAGGTCATGAAGGACTTCGAGTGCCAAACAGAGCTTTTTGTATTTGCTCCTGGAAGTGACAGAGAGCCACTGGAGGTTAAGGAGGGAGGAAGGGAAGGGTCTGACATCATCTAACCTGCATTTTGGTAGTTAAATGGAAGATGGATTGGAGTGGGGAGACTTGAGGCAGGCAGACCACCAGTAGTGCTGGTATAATAAGGTGATGGGAGCCTAAGCCAGATTGATGGCAGTCAGAGAAGACAAGGGAGGGGGGTATCTGAAAGATATTGAAAATGAGAAATCTACAGGCCTTAATAAATGTTTATTGATAGCGTATAGGAGAATAAATCAAATCCATTTCCTTAAGGTAAGAGGCTAAAGAGAAAGGGAAGACTTTATAGGTTGAGACTCTGTTTATAGATTTTATTTAAAAACGTTACCTGAGAAAAATCACAACCTTCATTTGCTTCTACTCAAATCATCCTTCAATGCTTCATCAAAGTGTGACAGTGAGCCTGAGAGTTTGCAGTGCAGAAAACATCTGCTAGGTTCCATGTCTATCTGGAGAGGCTTTGGGTCTGTCACGCAAGAACACAGAGCTTCATCACTAGCAAGGGAGTATTTTCAGCCTCAGTTGCTTGTTGTGGATATTGTTCCATTGTGAAACAGCTGTGTCTGAATTTTTCTGACTCTATTTGAGGTTTTCTTGGCAAAGTCACTCGTGTGACTTGCTATTTCCTTCTCTAGCTCATTTTACAGATGCAGAAACCAAGGCAAACAGGGTTAAGTGACCTGCCCAATGTTACACAGCTACTAACTGTCTGAGGCTGGATTTAAACTCAGGTTTCCCTGACTCCGGCCCTGGTTTTCTGTTCACTGTGTCACCTAACTGCCCTCAGCTACTTAAAGTCCATTTACTGAGGTAAATCATCAGGGGAGGTTGATTCTGATTAGACTGGAATGTGTATGGATGTCAAAGGATAGCCAATTCATGAAAATAACAGCATCTTTATTTAAATATGTCACATTGGAAAAGACTTGTGAATAAGGTATTTTCAGTACAGAGATGTTCACGTACATAAAACATAATATAGCAAATAAAGATGGAAGCAATGTGATAATATGTTCTTCCTATTAGATAGGGCCATTTTTCAGAAACCCAAACCAGCTTGCTAAAGTAGTAACATTGTGTATGTGGGAAGGTGATATTAATTTACCTTAAGTAGGTAAGCTTTGAATTTTTTTCCAAAATCAAGTTCAACCAAAAGAGCAGATAGTTATTGATTCCTTGTTACATGTATTCAGCATTTAGCTAAAAACTACAGGAGAATGTAATGAAATACATGTTGTGGTTTTGGTCTTCAAAGAAATAGGACATAAAAAACATATATAATTTGAAATTGCAAGAGGATTTAAATAACAGTTAATAAATAATAAAGAGCTGTTAAAAACAAGACATGATTAAAAACCAAATGAATATTAGAGAAGATCCCCATGGGAGGCCAGAAGAGGAAGGGCTGACTTCAAACTGAATTTTAGTTGAGTTGAAGATGTAAGCATTTGCTCTGTAACATAAATTCAAGCGTTGCTGGAGTTCTCGAGATGTCAATTTAGTGATTCTCTAAGGGTTTATCCAGGAGATATATAATTTTGAGGTGCTACCATGGCAATAAAATGGTGAAATAGCAGTTGGTCTGTAGTCAGGGAGAGAGGTTCACATCCATTCTCAGACATGTACTGGAGATATGACCTTAAAGTGGCACGTCACTTAATGTCTGCCTGCCTTAGTTTCCTCAACTGTAAATTTGAGACTAATAATAGAACTTGCCTTACAGAGTTGTTCTAAGAACCAAATGCACCCGGTACATAGGAGGCGCTAAATAAATGCTTTCACAAGTCATTAGACCTGTTTCTTTAAGCTAAGGAAATTGTCAGGATTCCAGGATTTAATTAAATTACCTTCACCTCTTTATAAAGACTATTTAAATTCTTATTTACTATCTCTTTTAATCCTAAAAGATCCTAGCCCAGTCTGACAAGAATATAAGAGTTCCTGCTCTACTGTATAAAATGCTAGACCTGCTTATAAAACCTGGTTCACTAATCCTTAAATAACTATGCTTTAGTTAAGGTGGATTAAATATTTCAGTTTAAAAGAGTACATGTAATACACTGCGGGGACACGTGCTTTGCTTTCAGATGGTGACATATTCACAAGGATCCCTAAGCCTTTCCAAAGCTGCCTTTGTCTACTCAACCTATACTGAAACAGTGGGATCCTTCTGCAGCAGGAGCCAGTCTGCAAGTGGGGTGCAGGAGTGATACTAGATTTGCCTTTTCTCTTAGGGAAAGTATCATTAGTTATGTAATTTCTAGTAAACACAGACAGGTCCTTGATGGGTAAAGTCTTTTCTAATAGCAATTCCTATAGAATATGAATTTTAGGGTATAAATTGGTGTGCCATTCTAGAAAGCAATTTGGAATTATATCCCCACAATGATTAAAATATGTGTATATTTTGACCCAGAAATACCACAACTAAGCCTATTCCCCAAAGACATCAAAGAAAGATGTACAAAAAAGACGTAAAAGCTGCTCTTTTTGAGTTGGCAAAGAATTGAAAACTAAGATTATTCTCATCAATTTGGGAATGACTGAATAAATTATGTCACTTGAATGTGATGTAATATTATTAAGCCTTAAATATGACAAAAAGGATAATTTTTAAAAATTAGAGAAGACTTATATGAACTGATGAGGGATGAAGTGAACAGAACAAAGGGAAAACTGGTTTCTATAATAAGAATATTAGATACTATATAACAACATTGTAAAAAACAAACTAATAATTTTGAAAAATATAAGAACTTTGAACAACACAATGATCAACCAAGGTGATTCCAAAGGATTTAAGAAGTTGTTTTTTTTTTTTAATATCACCCGCCTCCTGAACAGAAAGACATTGGATTAAAAATAACTAATAACTAAAATAATATACAAAACTGGACTATATGACTATATGAAAAATGAGATACAAAGTTTTGGACAGGGCCAATGTTGAAAGTTTTGTTTTTCTTGATTGCGTATCCATCACAAAGGTTTTGCTTTTCCTCACCTCTCCAATCCTCAACTGGAGAAGGGGTAGGTAGGAGGGAAAAAATGTTTGATGATGGAAAAGTTTTAATTAAAAATGAAAACCAAACAAAAATAAAGACATTCATGCAGTTAAATTGGACTTTTTTTCCCCCACTGTGGAGAGATTAGAAAATGAGTTCATGCTGACAGAATTAAAATTTGTAATTTCTAAAAGCTTTCATGTCCCCCTAGAGGTTTTTGTAAGCTTTCAAAATTCTTGCCATGGCAAGTGCCCATAAGTGCTTAAAAGCAATGCCAGCAGAGTTCTGGCAGGTCCTATGGTTGGGGATGATGATCTCAAAGATTACTTATAGTTCTCAATCCTATCAGACTAAGTAAAAAAGACTTTAAATGTGGGCCTGTATGTCTTTTGTGTAAGATGGGGAGAGATTCATTACCAGAAGGATGGTCACCAGAAATTTATTTTTAAAATTGTATCACCTCATCAAGACCACTGTTTTCATGGGAAGGTATAGCCAACCAATAAAATAATAGATTTTTCAAAACAGAACTTATGTATCCGAATTTGAGAGGCAAGTTCAAGTTCAGAGGGAACTACTTTCAAAAAATGTAACCTACAGTCATAAAAGATACAGCTCTACATGCTAAGAAATTAGTAACAGCAATAACATTAACAATAATAATGGTAGTTATATTTATATAATAATTATGACAACTAGCATTTATTTCTCCTACTATGTTCAAATTACCTCAGACACTTACTAGCTGTGAGACCCTAAACAAGTCATTTAATCTTAATTTAGTTATTTTCCTCAGTTGCAATATGATGGTAATAAAAGCACCCATCTCACTGAGTTGTTGTTCAGGATCAAATGAAATATTTCTAAAGCACTCAGCATAGTGCTTGACATATTGTAGACACTACACAAATACTTACTCCTTTCCTCTTTCTTTCCCATGTGCCAAGCACTGTGGTAATCAAATTATACATACATTATTTCATTTGATCCTCATAGCAGCTCTGTAAGGTGAGTGCTATTATTATGTCCATTTTACAGCTGAGAAAACTGAGCACTATTTGGCTCAAGCAAATCAAGCTTCTTCTCTGGCAGAAGACTCTTAGAGTCTCATTTTCTTCATCTGTAAAGTGGGAATGAAAATAATATCTGTTGGTCTACTTCATAGAATTGTAAAAATCAAATGAGATGAAGTATTTGTTTTTAAGGGGCTTTGAAAACTATAAAATTTATGCAAATGTGAAGCATTTCTGTTATTTAAAAATCTTCAAGTACCCTTGATATTGATGCCTTTAATAAACCTGCCTATTGTTATGATTCACAAGTTGTAACTCTAAGATCAGATTTTTATCTACTTGGCTTTCTTAAAGCAGGGTGCCTCTTTACAATATATCCTTTTTAGAAAGTTATTTTAGGAAAGCATTGGTTGAAATAATTAAGAAAGCAGAGAATTGTTTGGATCATCTTTGATTCGAAAAATTGCAAGTAGCCTATTGAGTTGCCCTAGGGAAATTAGAATAACTGTTCATAACAATGAAAAATTATGAAAAGAAGTAATCTCTTTTGTGTGTATTACTCTTGAATTTCATTGTTGAGGTTTAGACCTAGCTATGTATGCAGATTGGTACCCAGGGGGATAGCTGAGAAAGTCAAATCTGCAATCACTAATTATGCTTCCATGCATGCCTTTTTGTGAATTATATGGCTTTTATTTTTTTGAATAAAGGTTCAAGACCTACTGTAGCTCTATGTCAACAAAAATGTAGAAGAAGTGGGACTCTGGAGAGCAATTATTGTTCAAGTAACTTTGGTAAGAAAAAAAACCACAGCTTTTTCTTTGTAAAATAAGGCCTGGGGAACTGCATGATTATTCTCAAAAGAATTACTGAGAATTTAAATGTAAATGGTCAGTAACATAATTCACATAAGGAGGTATTTGCATTCCACTTGATCAGTAATTAATGTCTCCTTAAAAACAGACTATTTCTCTTTGGTCTACATTTCAACTTGCCTTACTTAAATTGGGTCAAAATCATAAACACTAGACAATTTTTTGGTTGAGATGGTATGTAAGAACGGGTGAAAGAAATCCAGCACCTAGGTCAGAGAAACGTTTCTAGACTGACATTTCATAGCAGAAAGTCAAGTTGAAAATAAGTTAGAGTACAGGGAAGACTGAATGGTGGGAATGGGACAGTTTATGAACCATTGGTGAGATGTGATTTTTGAGACCTTACTAGACTAGACTTCTGGGTGTCAAGCACATCACAAAGGCGCTATTTTCTGACCTATGTTAAAACTTCTGGGGGGACAGCCCTGCTCTTGGAGAGATATCGAGGGCTCTGTGAGCCTCTGAAACAACAAGTAGCATCAGATAAATGGTTTGCTATGTAAAATCACTGGCACAGTGGCTTTTTAAAGGACGTCAGCTCCATGGTTTTTAGATATTTCGGTACTAGCATTTTTCAAATGTGCATTTCTAGTTTACATACTGATCACCAGACAAGGACCAATAAAATCCTAGTTATGAAAGAAAGAATAATTGACAATGTGATTTCACTTCTGTCAAATCATTTTGTACTGAATTTGTCAACATCAGGAGTGAATGAATGAATAATCCAACAAAGTGGAGCTTTCATTAGATTGTTGCACCTTAATCACAAATTACCTTCTTGTCCAGCCAGGTCCATCTGGAACCTCAAGAAATACAAATTTCATTCTATTCAATTGAGGTACAGAATTGAATTTGGTGGCCCATGAGAATAAACTGATAACTTTTATCCACTGAACAACGGATAGAAAACTTCTCCCTCTCCCATTAAAAAGGGCCACTAATTCATTGCAGGAAATGGAGTTAGCAATTCCTTTGAGTTTTCTTTATTTTTTGAGAGAGAAATGTAATTTCCCATTCATCGGCTTCTAAAATAAAGGGGGGAAATATAGGTTTTAATTTTTTAAAAAAATACATCTTATTTTTCAATATGGTGGAAAGAATTTATGAGATTCTAAAGAATGAGAGAAAATCATACAGATAGAAGGGAGAGTGAGAAATTGCTGGAAACAGGTAGAAAGATAAACAGAAGTAATGAAATAGATAAAAATCATGAAGAAAAAAGCAAGGGTAGACACAAAGAAAGAGATAGACATATCCTCAAAAAGACTTTAAAAAAAAAAGACTCATACTTTGACATTGCAACACCTCCCTCCTGTGGCCTTTTAGAATACTGCTATTAAGCAGTGGTGTATTTTCACAACTATAGGCATAAGTAGGGATGTAAACCTGGCTAAAATTAAGCCTGGAACTTCCCATATCTGTAATAGATAATTGAACTTTTGTTTTAATCTAGTGTGGATTTATTTTTCTTGTACAATCAAGTAGTCATTCTCTAACAAATGTAATATCACAAGGAACTTTCTAATTTCTCCAGAATTCTGGTAAAATTAAACATGAGGGTTTGACCAGGTTCTTTTCGTTAGCTTTCCAATATTTACTTCTGAAATAATGACAAAAATATTTCCTTGTTTTCAGTCCTGCTCACTTGGTACCTCCAATTTTCACATACTAAAAAATTGCTTTTTTTCCTAGTACTTGCTGGTACCGTTATCACAACTATGACAAAGGGTGGAAGCTTGCATGCGACAGTATCAATCATCAATGTATACAAGGAGGGAAATCTGGCAATTCAGCAAGCTGGCAAGAACATGAGTACCAAGATCACTGTTGTTTGTAAGCAGTGTCCTCTCATCAGAAGAGGTGGGTACATCCCTGAGCCATATGGGGGGCACAGTGGGCAGAGTGCTGAACTGGAGCCAGTAAGACCTGAGTTTAAAACCAACTTAGTTCTCAGCTGTGTGATCCTGGACAAGTCACTTCACTTTTGCTCACCTCAGTATATTCATCTGTAAAATGGAGATAATAATAGAGGATCAAATGAAATAATAGTGTAAAAAAAATGCTTAGCACTATGCTTGGCACATAGTAAATGTAATATAAATGTTAACTATTATCAATAATTACTAATAATTAATATTTATAAAGTGCTTTGCCAACCTCAAAGTTCTCTACAGGCGTTAGCTATTATCAGGTATAACACTACCTGCTCCTGACAATTTTAAATATATTTTAGCAGAATAATAGAACTAGGTCCCACAGTACAGCAAATTAAAAATGCCCCAAGGACTTTCTGGTAATATCTGGCAAGTCTCCGATTTGTACACACACTTGATATATGGTCAATCCCTCAACCACCAATCAACAGCATTCATTAGCACAATTTAAGTGCCTACAATATAGTTGGCACTTAAATATTTATTAACCAACAACTAAGTGCTAGGTGCTAAGGATAAAAAAATGACACAATTTCTATTTGCAAACAGAATACATTCTAACAGAGGAGACAACAAGGACTTAGCTAATTATATCCAGTATAAAATTAAAGTTAATAATACAAAAACATTCAAAATAATTTGGGGAAGGAGGGCACTAAATGCTGAGAGTTAGAGGAGAATGGATCAGGAGAGGTTTTATGTATAAAATGTTTGAGTTGCAGCTTATAGTCTGCTGGGGAAGTTGACATCCCAATTGGATTAGATTTCAGTGTGTGAAAGGGGGGAAATGTCCAAAAATTGGGGCCAAATTGGGAGAGGTTTTAAAAGCCAAACTGAAGCATTTGTCTTATTTTATGTTAGAGGTACTTGATTGAGTAGGGAAGTCACATGGTCGGATTTACACCAAAAGAATCAGCAGTGTGGAAGATATATAGGAGTGGGGAAGCTTTTGGAATCAGGAAGGTTGTTTAGGATGCTGTTACAATAATTAGGCAAGAGGTGATCAATGAATACGCCATGTCTTCTTGCCCTGGAATCCATAGGAAGTAAAAAAAAAGGTCAAGAAAGGCTCTCAGCACACTGCCTAAAGAGGAAATGAAAGAATAAGCACAGTTGTTTGTTTTTACGTTGTTATTATTATACATGTTGTTCTCCTGGTTCTGCTCATTTCATTCTGCTTCAGTTCATACCAATTTTCCCAGATTTCTATGAAACTATCCCTGTCTTATATTTCTTTGCAAGACATACATACACATAAACACACCTACAATTATATATATATGTGTGTGTGTGTGTATGTATATATATATGTATACGTGTAAACATAAATATCTCAATAACTAACATTTATGCACTGTTTTAAGATTTGCAAATCACTTTCCTTAGAATACCTCTGTGAGGTAAATAATTAACATAGTATTTAACAGATGAGAAAACTGAACTTTGGGGTAAATGACTCGCCCATAATATTATAGTTTGAATCAGTCTGTGACTACATATCCAGTGCTGCTTCTACAATGCCATGGAACTGCCTTCTTTATATAGTGTAGAATCAACTTATTTTAGCTCTGAAAGGAAACTGTCTGAATGTGATAGACTTCAACTTTTATAGATTTTATCTATTTGTTTTCATCTGTCTGTTGTCCACCCTTACAGATGAAAGGAAAAGCGAAGTCTAAAGAGATAAATGATTTGCTCCTAGAAAACACAGATCTCTGATGACAATGCTAAAAATTAAAAGGCAGAATGGTATAAGGTAAATATCACAGCATGAGGGAGACATGAATTTGAATTCCATCTCATTACCCAGAGAATCCTGGAAAATCAACTAAACTTTCTTGGCTTTAGTTCATCCTTTGTCAAATAAGGAGGTTGGACGAGATAGCTATTAATCTAAATCTATGTAGAGGTACCTATTCAGATAGCTCTATAGCTATAATTATTGATTGAATGGCGAATACAGTAACTACCAAAAAAATCAAATATTGCATTAATGTGTTCAGAAAAAAATTACATCTCATACTTTCACTTTTGTACCTTGCAGGTTTAAATTACATCATCATGGGTCAGGTAGATGAAGATGGGCGGGGGAAGATCACACCAAACAGCTTTATCATGAATTTCAAGATGAAGAATCAAAAGATCCTGAATGCCTTGAAAAATAAACGCTGTTAAAGAAGAATATCAATTAAAGCTGCATTCCAGTATATCTTCTGAAAGATCTATTTTCATTCAATAGAAGGAAATCTTTACAATTAAATACTGAGCATTCCCAAAAGATCAGCTTGATAGTTCTTGACCTCACTTAATAGTGATGGAAATTCTATGCACAGTCATTGAGGCACAGATCTGATTACCAACCTTGAGACAAGCTGCAGTAATCACATGAACTGAAATGTATGAAGTTCTGAAAACTTGGAAGCTATTAATTTATACATCTTGGTAAAAGGAGCTCTTTTAGAAATGAATTTTGTGAGGATGTGAAAAGGAAGATTTATATAAGTGCAATATTTATAGTGATATGATTTTTAACTTTTAGCTTTTGCTCTGAGTTTTTATATTGTTTTCCTGCATTTTTATCTATGCTTAATAAAATATTTTAAAATAAAATATAGCAGTCATTATGTTTATTCTACAGTAAGCTGGGTATGCTATGCATAAACACAACATGCTTTTTGGTAATCCACATGGAGGGTCAAGTTTTTGTGGGATTCATGTACTTAAAAATTCCCTAAAGGATTAACATTTTATTTATTTTTCCAACTAGACTTGTGATTTCATTGAGGATAAGGAGATCTCAACATGGAATAACTCTCTACCAATGCAAATAAGCTGATTAATCCATTTGTAATAACTGCAGATCTCTATCTGCCCGATTCATCTATTCCTGGAGTGCTCAAAAGGCTGTTTACTCTATTTGTAGATGTGTATTATATTCGGATAGACCTCTTCCAAGTTCAGCATTTAATATATTCAGACCATTCAGGATTTTCAGGATGGGATCCAGACATAGTAATTCATGGTCTTCAGATCATTTTCTCTTTTGTGATCACTTCTGTTCCATTCCTGACTTTTATCTGTTTTCTCATCTCTGCTATTAGTGCCAGCCTTGTTCGTTCGTTCTCTCTCTCTCTCTCTTTTTTTTTTGCAAACCTATTGGTGATTTCCAGCTGTGGACCTACTTTCAGTTCTGTTTCTGAATTGAAAATTAAAAGTCTCAGGTAAAAATGGTCTCATAAATAGGCAGAGATCGGATATATATTCTGCTAAGCATATCTATATATTTAAAACAAAGGTTCAAGGAGAAATTTATCCTAAAGATGCACATCCACAAATGGGAGTAAATAAGCTTTTAAGCACGCCAGCATTGGATAGGTAGAGCAGGTAGCGGGGAAGTCCCATCTGCAGTTATTACAAATAGATTAATCAGCTTCAATAGTCATCTATCCTGACCCCCAATTGTGTCTCACAATTTCATTTTTCAAAGAAGTATTGTTTCCAATGAATTCTGACCCATCTATCCAAAAGTGCTGTTTGTGAATCAAAAACAAAATCCAAATCAGCCTCAACTCAAGTGAGGGTTATTCACATTCACTAAAGTAGGATGAAATACACCTATTAATATATGAAGGACTGTTAGAAAGAATACAGTAACTAGTTGTTTGCTCCTGTTTTGACTCCACTAGATAATGCTTCTAAAGACAGAAAGAAAGAGGAAAACATTTAAACTACAGCATAAGAAGTTTTAGGCTAAAGATTTTTCTGATAAGATTTTTAAATATCATAATGATTTTTAAGAGTGAAGGTGGGGGGGAGTAGATTCTCCTTCTTGGTAAGTCTTGGTAAACCTGGGAAGGTTTTCATGTATTTTTTCCTGGTGGGGGATGGACTAAGTGACTTTCCTAAAGCTAAAATATATACTCTAAAGAATACATATGGCAGGGGTGGGGAAAACAAGCCTACCTGTCAAATATGTGATTAACTGAGACAGTTCTTTTTTTAAACCCACATTTACCTCCTACACAAGCCTGCTGTTATGCTACTTGTACTACTGTTATTTGATTTACATCAGAAATAATGAATCCTGTGAAGATAGCTATTTTTAAAACATGTAACTACCACAGTTTAAAATTTGCCCTCAAATTCTCTTTGTGTCACTCATTTGGAGTATCTCTTCCACATCAGAATCCTGTAAACATCCACAGAAGCTAGCAAGATCATAAAGTTGCCAAACTAATGATGTCACTGTCATGACCAAAAGGATTTATTTTTCCTTCTAAACATTCAGGTCCCAACTCTATAACAATTCCTGTCTCACATTCTACTTCTGATCAGTCATGTTTATTTTAAAACAACAACAGTGAAGTAGACCCTTCTTCTTTATCCTGTGTCTTTAAACACAGTGCTTTATTTAGAATAGAAAGACAAAGCTTGAATGGTGAGAAAAAGCTAATGAGACCAAAAAACCCCTCAAACCTTAAAGTTCAAACAAGACTGAGATATTTATACAAATGTGTTAATATTTGCTCTATAAGCAATAGTAAAAAACTGGAAAGAACCTAAATATTCTATGATCAAATGATTGGTTGGTGAGTGTCTTATGAAACAGGTTACAGAAAAGTTTTGCTTTTGAGAATTTCCTGGTAAATGGTGAAAGGCAAACAGAGCTGGGTCAAGCTTAAAATGATCAAATACAGCTGTAAGTTGACAATTGATACCGTCCCTGTTTTACAGTGTATTGACCCATCAAAAATGCCACTAGAGGGTAGAACTGGAACGTGTTAAAGCTTCTCTTGGACATTTTAGATACTGTGGCTATAACTAATATAATTATGCAATAAATATTCAATGCTAATGAACCAATAAGTACTTAAGCACCTACTATGTATCAGGCTAGGCAGTGAAGACACACAGATAAAAAGGAAGCCATCCCTCCCCTCAAAAATCGTTCATGCTATTGGGAAAATGATATGAACATAACTATTCTATACAAAATTTTTTCAAAATAAATACAAGGTAAAAGTTAGGGGTGAAGTACTAGTGGAGGGATGGGAGTAGAGGGAAAAATGAGCAGTACTTGAGCAGAATGTTGAAGGAAACGAGATGGGCATAAAGAAGTATATTCCAGGCATGGGGAATAATGGGTGCAAAGACATGAAAACAGGGTGATGGAGTGCCAAATGTGAGAAACAACAAGATTACATTGGCTGGACCACAGAATGCAAGAAGATCAACATATAATTCGTTTGGAGAATAGTTAGAAGGATCAAGGCCTTTTGTGGCCAAAGGGAGCTACTGAAGCCTATACAATCAGAGGTTCATTTGAGGAAATCATTTTAGCAACTATATAGAGAAGAGATGAGGGAGAAGAACCAATTAGGAGGTTTTTCAATAGTCCAGGTAAGAGGTGATGAGAGCTCAAACCAGGTTGGTTGCCCTTTATTAAATATGAGAGAAAGGAATATAGAAATGGAAGATCTGACAAAACTGATTTTATGTGTAGGGTGAGGAGTCTAACATAAAGCCAAGATTACAAACGTAGGCAACTAGAAGGATGCTGCTGCTCTTGACAGAAATAGGGAACTTATAAAGAAGGAGAGATTGGTGGGGAAGGTTTATTTTAGAAGTGTTGAGTCTGAGATGCCAATGGGACAACGTTGGAATATCCAATAGGCAGTTCTAGATATGTGACAAGCGCTCAGGAGAATTCTATAACATAGTAGTGTATTTATATAAAATATTACAGTGAAGTGGTCAACATCTCAAGGCGAGTCTATGATGAGACTGTAATTTATATTGAATAGCAAGCCATGCTGTGTATCTAAATAACAGTCAGAATTCTTCCTGTCCCGTTTTTAGAAATGTGTCTAAGAGGGCAGAATTAAAAGTATTAGATACAGCATACCACAATCAATAACAACTGGTTTCAAGACAACACAATCTTGTTGAAAATTCAACTGGGCAATTGACTAAATAATGTATTAGCAGAATCTCAGAACTGGAAGGGTCCTTATAGTCCAACATCTACAACACACATAAAGTGGTTTTTCAGCAATGGTTTTGAAGACCATTGCCTCTCCAGTAAGAGACAACTGATAGTTTCCAAAAGTAGTGTCTTCTAGTATAACTGAGAGAAGCTTTGGTTCACATGAAGCTGATCAGGCCTAATCCCACTTCTACTCAAAAACCCTTTGATATCTGACATAGCTAAATAAATTTGGACACCGTTAAATTCTGAATTCATCACTTTCCTGGTTTTCTTGTTTTGAATGATCTCCAGTTTATCAATGGCCTTTTAAAAAGGTATGATGGGATTTGTTACTAATTATTAGCAAAATTGTACTGAAATCACCTATTTCTAAGCAATTTAATATAGTCTATAGACAATAATCACTAAATGAAAAAATGTTTGAATGATAGTGATTAGAAGAAACTACAAAGGTAGTTCCTGATAAAGCTGTTACTGATTATCTGTAATGTGCTTGTTATTACAAAGTTAATTAAGCAAAAAAATTTACAATTATATTTTTCCCTATTTTCCTATTTTTGCCTCTTTTTTTTACCTTTTTGCCTCCTATTTTTACCTGTTTACCTATTTTGCCTCTTCAGATAATCAAACCAATAATTTTAAACAGAATGAGTTTATAAATTTGATTCAATTTAACAAGTATTTAAGTATCTGTTCTGTGCAAGGCAAATGCCTTAGAAATAGGGACTACAAAGAAAGAAGTCAGACAATCTCTGCCCCAAGGAACTTATGTTCTTCTGAAAGTATATGTACAAAGAGAAGGACAACACAAGATAAGTGGAGAAAAGAAAGGACACCAGCAACTGAAGGAATAATAATACAAAACTTTGTTGAGGAAATGGTACCTAAATGGACTCCAGCAGATAAAAATTCTAAGAGGCAAAGATGAGGTTGGTATTCATTCCAAGCATGAAGATTAGCAGGCAAGTAAGAGGGAGAGAGATGGAATATCAATTTAAAGGAACAACTGACTTCGTTACCCAAACTGACTAGAAAAGAGCTTATTAAATAGAATGAACATTTGTTTCAGTTTGTATCATTGTTCAAGATAATAATGATGCTGATGGAGATTCAGCTAAAAGTATATAAGTACATCAATCAAGCAGTAAGATTTAAGGTATTTTTAAAAAAGGTTTTTGGCTTAAAATTTTAATATGTAATTCATGCTAAATGATCAAATACTATAGGTCAGTCATGGATTCACAGTTGTCTTTAGGATATGATGTTAATTTATTTTATCAGACACTAATATAAAGCCTTACACAATTTTTGGAAACTTTCTCTCTAGAAAACTACCATGTGAGAAATGATTGATGATTCAATCTAAATAACAGAAGGATCAATAAGGAGAATAAGGAGACCTATCTTATTTTTTTTGAGAGAGTAAGTAGAACATATGTTACAATTTAGAGTCTAGAACATCTTAATATTGAAATTACCCAAAGTGTTTTGAGAAGGCAGCATAGCATTGTAGAAAGATGCTGGACATCGAAACAGAAAACCTGAATTCAAGCATGTCTCCACTCCTAATTGGCTAAGTGATTTTGGATAAACCTCTTGGCCTTTCTAAAGCAGTTTCATGCTCTTTTTTCTTTGTATAGCCTGCATTTAGCTCCAGTGCTCTCTATAATTAATAAATGTTGAATCTGTAAAATTGTGATAATACCCCTCTCTCTTCAAAAGATGATGTCAAGCACTACATTGTAAATTGTAATTGTAAATTGTAAATTTAATTTGTCAATTTTAAAGCACTACATAAATGTCAGGATTTCTTTTTCAGTATTAACCCACATATACAGTCATATTTGTAGAACAGGTCTACCATGTTATCAGACTAAAAAATTGCTGAGGAATGCAAGATAATGTAAAAATAGAAAAGAGCTAGATAAAGTTGACAAACATACTTTGGGTATGTGTGCTGGGGAAGGGGGAGTAGTTCTTAGTCTGAAACCCATGAAAATACCAACTTGTGAAACCAGAATACTAATTTCAGGAATGGATTCCAGACAAATAGCCAATAACCATTAGCTACTTGGATCTAAATTTTAAATTTGAATAAAATCTGGCCTGTTTACTGGCATCACATAGTATAGTAAAACAGTACCTTACATACATTTTTCATCATTTCCATTTTTCATTACATTACTTAATTTCTTCAAAGTATTATCATTTTCACTTAGTTTTATTTCTTTTCTGCTTTCCAAGTACATTTGAATACAACTGGTAAACATCATGCCAATGTATAATCCAAAGTCAAATTTTATTATTTTTTCTTACAATGCTATCATTCAAAATATACTCCCTTAAGTAATTCATGCACACACGAGGTGCTCAATAAGTACCTTTTTTTTTTTTTTACTATATATTATTTTTGGAATAAATGAAAATCCCGATATTAAATCCCAAAAGGGATGTGCATAATTTTATAGTAGACAAAATATATAATTTTACAATAAATATTTTATAAGAATTCACCCCAAAGAGGGAGCACTTACAATTTAGTAATTCCATTAAAAAAGAAAAAAAAGAAGAAACATATTATACCTAAAACCTCTATTTTGTGATCCCTGGATCAATAATGCTTATAGACCTAAGGCTACCTGCACCCTATGTCCATAAGACTAGCTAACATTCAAGTGAGAAGATTATGCTTAACTTCCACTTAACAGAAATCCCACCCTTCAATTCTATGGCAGGAGTACAACAGATTAAAAAAAATTAATTATATTCTCTACAAAGCACAAAATAACCAAATATATTATATTCTTCAGCAAAAAAAGAAAAGAACGTTTTCCATTATAAGCAGAAAGTATAATTTTCAAATACGCACAAAGTCATACTTGTTGAAGCTATGTTAAACTGCATAAAATATTTTGATACTTAACACAATAAATCAAAGATAGTTCAAATATAAAATATGCCTCTGCAATAAATACTGTTAGAAAAACAGATTCTCTTTGTTCACAGAAACAAAAATTATATTGTAACTAAAAAGAAAACCACTCGAAACCCTTAGTTTTTGGTTTTGGTTTTAAAAGTTCTAGGAGCTTCCACCAGGTTAAAGAAAATGATTGCAATAGCCCAAATAAGCTGGATTCCTAAAAAATGAATACTAAACTCGGCTATATCATGCTAATTTTTTACATTCTTAAAATCAATAGTTTCACATTTCATATGTATCTCACAGAATAAGATCAATCCACATTTACTTTTAAGTATTTGATATAGCTTGTGAACAACAGATATGTCACAATTACCTCACCCCCACAAAAAAAAAAAACAAGCATGAGAAAGTAAAGCAAAAAGTTAGAAAATTCTGTCTGCTAAATTGCTCCTACTAAAATCCGTGTTCAGTAAATTTTTAAAACTATATACATATTTTATATAATATACATAATTAACCTGTAAGTCTGTAAAGAATGGCTTTGACATTATTTCTACATTCCAACCCATACCTTATTAAATTTAGTTGCAAATTATATAAATATTCATGGCATAGAAATAAGTTAATTTCTTGGATAAAACATAGCATATTTAGAAGTCCGAAAGCCAAGTAAGTCCCTTATTTCATTTCGGAATTTTGATAGATCTTGGCGTAATTCATTGAGATTTTCTACAGTTGCTTGATCTGTGCTTTGCATCTTCTGTCTCATGGAAGTTAAATAACGGTGGACTAAGCAACACATCACTTTTTGGTAGTTTTCATCTCTTTTTTGTTTCAGGTTTCTCCATTCCTTTAAAATAAAGAATAATATACTCTACTAGTGATAGTTATTTATATTAATGCAAACAAAATATACTTCTAAATTTTGTTGACAATCCTCAAAAATACAAACATATAATCCCATAAGTTTAAATACTTCTAAACATTCTTGATCCATTATGCTCCTGTAACTACATGTAGTCATTTCATAGTCTTTCAAATTTGTTTATTTCAAACTAATTTGTAGAAATATGAAACTATGATAATTAATGTGAAATCACTGCAACATTTCCTAAATTATTTAAAGAAAATAAAACCTTTCCTTTAGTATATAATTTGCTTGCAGTATTTAAAATTTCTTTTTGCTTTAAATGAAAAAAAAAATTATGTACTCAGAAAATAGAAAAACTTTTACCCCCAATTTGAAATTTAAAAATAAGCTCTAAAATATTGAAATTGTAAGTTATTTTGCCTTCATGGCATTTTATTAGCAGAGTCTAAATTTAAATGAAACTTTTTAGGCTGAACCTAAATTTGCACAATTTCTTACCTTTAAACTGTTTTGCCGTTTGACTTTGCCCTTTGATGTATGAGAGCAAATCCACTTACTGAGACTACTTAGTAGATAGCAAATGGTCTTGGGAGAAGGAATAATATTGAAAGGTGGAGGTAGTGTACATTTGTCATCAAAGTAGCTAAGCCACAACTTAGCGCGGGCAAATTTCCATTCTTTGTCTTCGTGGTTCTATAATGTAAGGCACATGAAAAATACTGTTGAAAAAATATATGTTAAAAACTCTATATGTAGCCTTAAACAATCAAATTCTTCAAACACATTAAAGAACATAATTTTACCTCATTACTATATACTATGGTATAGAAATTCATAACAGACATTATTTATATTGTAAAAAAAATCTATAAAAGATAAAATGTATAGCATTCTAAAATTAATGACTACAACAATCAAGGCTATAATGACATTGTCATATTTTTTAAACTTTTTTGTTTCCTGACATTTTCTACATTTAATATTAACTGAGAAATACAAAAATACTTTTTTAGAGTTATGGAACACTTACTGCTATCAGCTGAAAGCTTTTATGAAGCATGGCAACTAATAATTTGGTAAGAACGATAACAACCACGACATTGTATGTGCCAACAATAACAGCTCCAACAAAAGACTGTAATTCTTCACCGTAGCTAAATCTTGTGACAAAGATTGCTACATGTGCTAAAGAAAAAATATACCAAAACAAAGCAAAGCAAGTGCCGATAAACCTGAAAAGACAATAAAATTTCTTGTTAAACAAAACAGTATAAGTAAATCATTTCTATCAAGAACATTTAAAGAAAATGTTAGTATTCTAAGAATAAATAATCAATAAATGAAGTATACACAAATCTTATTCTGGTTTACTCAAACAATTAGAGAGACGTATACTTTGCTTTAAAACAGTAAAATATTTGGAAATTTGGAATTACAAGATAAATGATTCCAATAAAGTTTCTTGTAGAATCCATAATAAATTTAAAATAACAAAATCCCTTGGATGATTTAAAATTATTTCATTTGTAAGATTCAATTTTCAAAAATATATCTATAATGTGAAATCTGATTTATTACAGAATATGTTCACAAAAGCAGATCACAATTACCTTAAAATGCTATAAACTTACTATAAAATTGTCTTACAACTTCATAAAACTTTGCATGATTCTGCCAAGCTAAGGGATCATCTCTCATTTAGAGATTAAATTTAAGGCTTAATTACAATTAAGATTTTATAATGTTTCTGGTCTAACACTTCAGGCTAGGAATTTTCCAAGACATCTGTAAATAGCATTTACTCCCCCCCACAAATTTCAAATGTATTAACTAATAGAAACGGTATGGTCGCAAATTAATTTTCCTTCTTTTCTAAAAAAAATAATACCAAGAACTGATTTGAATCCATTCGAGAACTTAAAATGTTGAATTTATTATTACATACATCCATAATTTTTATGGCGCTTAAGCAAAAAAGATGAAAAATATAGTGCCTTGAACCTGGCAGTATTTGAACTCATGTGATCTATGTTTAAATAAGTTAATTTTTCTTTTTAAAAAAATCCAGTTTTGCTTAGTTCAAACTGAGCCCTTACAGAGCAGGAATACACTGGTTTGTAAAAGATAAAAGAAAAAATATCCCACAACAACAAAAATATCTTCCAACCCTTAGTAACCACAACCAATCTTCCAACCCTTAGTAAGGGTCTTGAATGTAAGAGATATTAATTAATTTTAAAATTTGTTAATTTTTCTAAGACAGCTAGCTGTTACAGCAGAGAAAGCTAGAGTCAGGACTCATCTTCGTAAGTACAAATCTGGCCTCAGACACTCATGTGACCCTGGGCAAATCACGTAGTTCTGTTTGCCTATAAAATGAGCTGGAGGAGAAAATGGCAAACATTCCAGTATCATTGCTAAGAAAATCCCAAATAGTGTCAAGAAGAGACAGATGTGACTGAAAACAACTGAATAATAACACTTTTTCTGCGGTTATCAGTTTGTTATACAGTATTCACTGAGTATTCACTGAGCCTCACTTAAAGACTGTCTTGTTTCCCCATGACATTTCTGTGACAGACAGACAAGGACTATGTATAATTCTCTTTCTTTCTGAAGCTTTTAGATTTAATGGAAAAGATAACTTTTTTTTTTTTTTTAAAATGCTGAGGCAATTGGGGTTAAGTGACTTGCCCGGGGTCACACAACTAGGAAGTTTTAAGTGTCAAAGATCACATTTGAACTCAGGTCCTCCTGACTTCAGGGCTGGTGCTCCAACCACTGTGTCATTGAGCTGCCCTGAAAAGGTAAATCACTTAAAAAAAAAAATTCCTAAAAATAAGTCACATGTTGGTTCCTTTTGGTACTTTGCTATAGGAGATAAGTAAAGAAAACAATCTACACTATTAACTCAGTTTTTCTGAAGAGAGGGGATTTATATCATCAGTTCAAAAACAGGAGAATACTATTTAAGGGATAAATGGTCTTCATTACAAGTTGCTTTTGAGGTTTTTTTCCCAGAAGTCAATGGGGATGGAGCCAAGATAGTGGAGAAAAGGCAAGGACTCACCTGATTCTCTCCCAGATTCTCCTCTAAACAACTTTAAATAACACCTCAAAATCCATTCTAGAACAGCAGAACCCACAAAAGGATGGGTGAAACAATTTTCTAACACATGACCACTAGAAGGTCAGCAGAAAAGGTCTATTTTCCCGGGTGAGAATGGAGTATGGGCCACAGCACAAGAAAACAACAGGAGGCCTTGGGGCAGGGGAATGTGACTGAAGCTACAGCAATAGCTTCTGGTCTCAGCCCTAGATGACTGGAAGGGGATAAGACACCTGGTAAGAAGGATATTACAGCCTTTTTGCTAGCATTGAGTGCAGGACTCTTACATTGCTGATACCTGGCCCCAGGTCACTTTCCTAGGTCTAAGTCCTAGGCAAGAAAGAACACTAGCACACCTGTTGCCCCACAGGAATGGGCACCTGGTCACAGTTCCAGGGCAGAAAAGAGTCGTTGTGTTCACTCACAGACCAATGCACAGGCTAAGAGAATAGTAAACATACTTCTTTTCATATCATACTACTTGGAAGAACTGAATGCATATAAATCCCCAGAACTAGTTCTGAAAATAGCAGCAAAAAACCCCTGAACCTTGGGCTAGTCTCTTCTCTATCAGGAGCAGAGCCCAACTTTAATATAAAGTTAAAAGTCAAAAAACAAGCTGGAAAAAATGAGCAAAAAATATTTTTAAAATAGAAGATTGTGATGATAGGGAAGAACAAAATACATCAGAAGAAGATATCAGAAGAAGATAACAAAATCAAAACAGCTACATCCAAAAAACCTCAAAGAAAAGATCTCAGGTCCCAAAAGAATTCCTAGAAGATCTCAAAAATGATTTTAAAAACCAACTAAAAGACATAAAAGAAACATTGAGAAAGGAAATGACAGTGATACAAGAAAACCATGAAAAAGGAATCAATAGCTTAGTAAAGGAGGCACCAAAAAAAAATCCTAAAAAAAAAAAAAAACCATGAAAAAACAGAATAGGTAAAATGGTAAAAGAGGCACAAAAATCCAATGAAGAAAAGAATGCCTTAAAAAGAACTGGTCAACATCACCAACAAAACCCAACAGCAAGAGATACAAAGAGAAATTCCATTCAGAATAACTGTTGATACCATAAAATATTCGGGAATCTATCTACCAAAGGAAAGTCAGGAATTATATGAGCAAAATTACAAAAAAGTCTCCACACAAATAAAGTCAGACTTAAATAATTGGAAAAATATTAAGTGCTCTTGGATAGGCCGAACGAATATAATAAAGATGACAATACTCCCTAAACTAATCTATTTATTTAGTGCTATACCAATCAGACTTCCAAGAAAATATTTTAATGATCTAGAAAAAATAACAACAAAATTCATATGGAACAATAAAAAGTCGAGAATCTCAAGGGAATTAATGAAAAAAAATCAAATGAAGGTGGCCTAGCTGTACCTGATCTCAAAATTATATTATAAAGCAGCAGTCACCAAAACCATTTGGTATTGGCTAAGAAATAGATTAGCTGATCAGTGGAATAGATTAGGTTCACAAGACAGAATAGTCAACTATAGCAATCTAGTGTTTGACAAACCCAAAGATCCTAACTTTTGGGATAAGAATTCATTATTTGATAAAAACTGCTGGGATAACGAAATTAGTATGGCAGAAATTAGGCATGGACCCACACTTAACACCATATACCAAGATAAGATCAAAATGGGTCCATGACCTAAGCATAAAGAACGAGATTATAAATAAATTAGAGGAACATAGAATAGTTTATCTCTCAGACTTGTGGAGGAGAAAGAAATTTGTGACCAAAGATGAACTAGAGACCATTACTGATCACAAAATAGAAAATTTTGATTACATCAAATTAAAAAGCCTTTGTACAAACAAAACTAATGCAAACAAGATTAGAAGGGAAGCAACAAACTGAGAAAACATCTTCACAGTTAAAGGTTCTGATAAAGGCCTCATTTCCAAAATATAGAGAGAACTGACTCTAATTTATAAGAAATCAAGCCATTCTCCAATTGATAAATGGTCAAAGGATATGAACAGACAATTTTCAGATGATGAAATTGAAACTATTACCACTCACATGAAAGAGTGTTCCAAATCATTATTGATCAGAGAAATGCAAATTAAGACAACTCTGAGATACCATTACACACCTGTCAGATTGGCTAAGATGACAGGAAAAAATAATGATGAATGTTGGAGGGGATGCGGGAAAACGGGGACACTGATGCATTGTTGGTGGAGTTGTGAACGAATCCAACCATTCTGGAGAGCAATCTGGAATTATGCCCCAAAAAGTTATCAAACTGTGCATACCCTTTGATCCAGCAGTGTTTCTATTGGGCTTATATCCCAAAGAAATACTAAAGAAGGGAAAGGGACCGGTATGTGCCAAAATGTTTGTAGCAGCCCTGTTTGTAGTGGCTAGAAACTGGAAAATGAATGGATGCCCATCCATTGGAGAATGGCTGGGTAAATTGTGGTATATGAATGGTATGGAATATTATTGTTCTGTAAGAAATGACCAGCAGGATGAATACAGAGAGGCTTGGAGAGACCTACATGAACTGATGCTAAGTGAAATGAGCAGAACCAGGAGATCATTATACACTTCGACAACGATATTGTATGAGGACATATTTTGATGGAAGTGGATTTCTTTGACAAAGAGACCTAACTAAGTTTCAATTGATAAATGACGGACAGAAGCAGCTACACCCAAAGAAAGAACACTGGGAAACGAATGTGAACTATCTGCATTTTTGTTTTTCTTCCCGGGTTATTTATATCTTCTGAATCCAATTCTCCCTGTGCAACAAGAGAACTGTTCAGTTCTGCAAACATATATTGTATCTAGGATATACTGCAACATATCTAACATATATAGGACTGCTTGCCATCTAGGGGAGGGGGTAAAGGAAGGGAGGGGAAAAATCGGAACAGAAACGAGTGCAAGGGATAATGTTGTAAAAAAATTACCCTGGCATGGGTTCTGTCAATATAAAGTTATTATTAAATAAAATAAAATAAAATATTAAAAAAAAGAACTGGTCAAATGGCAAAGGAAGTTCAAAGGTTCAATTAAGAAAATCATTCTTCAAAAATTAGAATTGAACAAGCTAATGACTCCATGAGACACCAAGAAATAATCATATGATAAACTGCTCTATTTGATTAAAGAATGTAAATAAAACAATTCCAAGGTACCAAGATATCTCACCCATCAGACTGGCTAAAATGACAGAAAGGAAGAGGACAAATGTTGGAGGGGATATGAGGAAACTGAGACACTAATACATTGTTGGTGGAGTTGTAAACTAACTCAACCATTTTGTAGAACAATTTGGAATCATGTCCAAAAAACTCAAAATCATGCATACCTTTTGACCCAGCAATACCACTATTAGTTATTTCAAGAAGATAAAAACCAGAAAGGAAAAAACCTACATATACAAAAACATTTATAGCAGCTCTTTTTGTGGTGGTAAAGAATTGGAAATTGAAGAAATGCCCATTAATTGTGTAGTGGCTGACTAAATTGAGGTAAATATTTGTGATAGAATATTATTGTGGTATTAGGTGAAATGATAAGCAGGATCATTCATTCATTCATTCATTCATTTATTTATTTATTTATAACAACGTTTTATTGACAGAACCCATTCCAGGGTAATTTTTTACAACATTATCCCTTGCACTCACTTCTGTTCCGATTTTTCCCCTCCCTCCCTCCAATCCCCTCCCCTAGATGGCAAGCAGTCCTATATATGTTAAATATGTTGCAGTATATCCTAGATACAATATATATTTGCAGAACTGAACAGTCTCTTGTTACACAGGGAGAATTGGATTCAGAAGATAAAAATAACCCGGGAAGAAAAACAAAAATACAAATAGTTTACATTCATTTCCCAGTGTTCTTTCTTTGGGTGTAGCTGCTTCTGTCCATCATTGGACAGACAATTTGTACTGAATTTTACATATTAACATCTTCTTATCTCCTTAATCTATTTTAATTTTTCCCTGTCATACAAAATATGATAATGAGTTAGCATTTGAATTGAAAATGAATTAGCTCTCTTTATCGAAGAGATCCACTTCCATCACAATACATCCTCATACAGTATTGTTGTTGAGGTATATAATGATCTCCTGGTTTTATTCATTTCACTCAGCATCAGTTCCTGTAAGTCTCGCCAATCCTCTCTGTATTCATCCTGCTGGTCATTTCTTACAGAACAATAATATTCCATAACATTCATATACCACAATTTACCCAGCCATTCCCCCATTGATGGGCATCCACTCAGTTTCCAGCTTCTAGCCACCACAAACAGGGCTGCCACAAACATTTTGGCACATACAGGTCCCTTTCCTTTCTTTAGTATTTCTTTGGGATATAAGCTCAGAAGTAACACAAGCAGGATGATGTCATAAACATTTAGAAAGACTTACATGAACTGATAACAAAGTGAATTGAGCAGAACCAGGAGCACAGTGTATATAGTAACAGCAAAATTATGATGATTAACTATGAACAACTTAGTTATTCTCAGCATACAATGATCCAAGACAATTCCAAAGGACTTATGAAGAAAAATGCTATTCAATTCCAGAGAAAGAATTGATGGAGTCTGAATGGAGAATGAAGCATACTTTTTTTTTTTCTGAGGTATTTTTTGGTCTGTATCTTTCTTTACAATATGACTAACATGAAAATATATTTTGCGTGACTACCCACATGAAATCTCTATTAAACTGCTTGCCATCTTAGGAAGCAGAGAGAGGGGAAAGAGTAAGAATTTAGAACTCATAATTTTTAAAAACAAATATTGAAAACTGTTTTTTACATGTAATTAGGGGGAAAATAAGTATTAAATAAATTATTTTTAAAAGAAATAAGCCAACAACTCACGAATGGAATGTGTCATTGCTTTGCTGTTCACAGAAGATTCCAGCACAGTCCTTCTGTTCTTGAGGACCTGTATAGCCTTTGTCATATAGTTGGGTCAGTCCAATTGTGAAGGAAAACAAGACGAGAAGGAACATCCCCAGAAATTTTCCAAAGTCTTGCAACATTTGCCCCATTGAAATCTATGGAAGGCATAAAAATGAAATTTTATAACGAAAGCTACAATAAATTAGAAAATATCAAATGCTTAAATGTAGTCCACAAATGATGAGAAGAAATGGCATGATATAGATACTGCTTATCTCTTTCCACATGATTTGTGTGACATTCAGCAGCCAAAAATCCATTTCAGTAAATTCCACTGGTTATATCAAATAGACTAAGTGCCAAATAAATGTTGGGTTTTTGTGATTACCTATCCTATTTTACTAGAAACAGAATCAGTTCTATAAAGAATAATATTGCCATAGAATTCCACTTTTGCTTAGTTCAAACTGAGCCCTACAAGATAAAGAATAGGACTGGTTTGCAAAGCATGAAGGGGAAATAACCACAACCAATTTTCCAACCTTTAGTAAATTCTTTGAGGTTGGGGCTAGCTTTTAGATTTGTATCCCTAGCACTTAGTACAGAGATAGACAATCAGCAAGTGCTTAATAAAATATTCATTCAAAATTTGTACAAAAATTGTCCTAAATATCAGAAAACTAAGAAAAAATTGAAATACCCCTTCTTAAGACTAACCCATTCCCACAAATTCACTTTTGTAGGTTTGATCCAGTTGTTCTACACAAGAAACAGCCAGAATATTAACATTTATACAGCTGACCCTAGATCTGATCTAATTGTGATCATCTAAGTAAAACTTTTTAAATAAAATTAAATTGGATGCCTGTCATTTGAGATGTATTAATTCTTTCAGGCTAACAAAGGGCCATTACTAACACATAAACTCTAATATCATACATATTCTGCTGGCTCTTCAATTCAACAAGCGTTCAGAATCTAATATGTGTCAGATCCAGTGCTAGGAATTGGGAATAAAAAAACAAAAAATCAAATAGCTCCTTTCTCAAAGAACTTACATTTGTCTAGGCCTGAAGAAAAAGCACAAGTAAAGACTAAATAATGAGGGAGTAGGGATATGATGAGTTAAATGGGATGAATGAGAGCTTAGTGAGGTACCAAGTGGAGCAGTGGATAAAGTGCAGAGCTTAGAGTCAATAAGACTCAAGCTCAAATCTAGCCTTAGACATTACCAATAAGACACTGAGCAAGTCACCTAACCTCTGCCTGCCTGACTATCCTCAGCGTAAAATGGAAAAAATTACAGAACCTATCTGACAGTTAGGATGTGATGAAGATCAAATGAGATAATATTTGTAATATACTTAGCAGAGTGCCTGAGATAGTAGGTGCTATATAAATGTTTATTTCTTCCTTTCTTCCTTCCCATTAGTAATCAGTGGGATCAAGAAAGACCTCCCTATACAAGATAGCACATGAGGCTCACTTGATTATAATAAGATTATAAAATAATCTCATATAGCTAATGTCACAAATAGGCAGTCCCCATTTTATGCATGAGTGACATTAAGAATTTTATTTATAAATAAGTTTGGAATGAAAAATAAATTTTTCTATCAAAGTAATTACTATTAAAGATTTTGGGGGAGGTTGGAAATTATTTCCCCCACTCATTAGCATATTTAGTATGACAGGGAAAAATTAAAATAGATTCAGGAGATAAGAAGATGTTAATATGTAAAATTCAGTACAAATACACACGATTCTATCCCTTTTATCCTTTTATGAAGTGCAAAGTTTCCTTGATTGAAACATGATGTAAATTGGCACTGGTTGGCTAAAGGCTAGCCATCTACCTAGAGATCTTTAAAAACCTAAGATTTGTAAAGATGAAGAAGGGAACAGGTATATAGAACATAATCCCTTAGTCTCTTATCCCAAATTCACCTCCCATTCAGCCATGATGTGCAGACAAATTAAGTGTTCAATAGGAGGGATGAAGGGATGGAGGAAGAGAGGGATAGAAAGAGAAAGAAAAGACAAACATAAAAATATCAAAACAGAAAGGAAAAGAGGTAGGAGGGAGAGAGAAGAAAAAAAAAAGGAAGAAAGGAAATGAGAGAGATGACAGAAGAATGGAGAAGAGAAAGAGGGAGATAAGGGAAAGGAGGTACAGACAAAGAGCCAGTAGTTGAGAAGTAGTTTCAAGGAATCTCAGGACCCCTACAACAAAAAGAGAGCTCACTCTGGATTCATGTGAGAGTCATTTCTGGCTACCAAGAGAAATCAACCCAGAGATATCAGTTGAGCAATTTGCCCAGCAGACACACTGGGGAAAACAGCATGAGGACATCACAAAAAAAGGAAACCAGACTCCTAACCAGTATACTTTAAGCTTATACGTAGTCTTTTTTTACAGACTCTGTGTGTATATTGGGAGAATATGTCTCTGGTTTATAGGGTTGGTTTTTTGTAGGCCCTGTTTTTTCTGTTTTCTTACTAAATGCCTTTGCTTTGAGCTGACTACTGTTTGCTTAGTTGCAGTGAAGGTTTGTGAACTACAATTTTAGAAGTGCTAACCTACTTTTGAATAGGAGCAACCACCTCACTGGGAACTCAACTACAAACCTGTAAGCGCCCAACTGGGGAGGGAGCTCAGAAGGGATGCTATAAAAGATTTATATATTATTACTATATTGGCAATTAAAATGGAAAAGAACAAAATAAAAACTTTTTTAAATCTTAAATGCTGATGTTTAAGGATATATAATCCTGCCCCCATTAGCCCAAGGCAGATATTGGTCTGTAT
The DNA here is from genome assembly GCF_016432865.1 of Antechinus flavipes. Lineage (NCBI taxonomy): Eukaryota > Metazoa > Chordata > Mammalia > Dasyuromorphia > Dasyuridae > Antechinus > Antechinus flavipes. Next base: position 50,685,655 of record NC_067400.1, read on the forward strand.
TTGCTTTCCACTTATGTGGACAATGATCCTGATCCCTTCCTTTTCCCAGTACTTAATCCATAGAACTTCTGGTTCCCCAATTTTCATTCATTCCTTCATTAAATATTTATTGAATACCATTAAATGCTAGTTGTCACTATACTAAATGGCATGAAATGTAAAGAACATTAAAGACTGTCTTTTCATGATACAATTTTGGGTTTTGGCAATAAGCTGAGTTAGTGAGTAATGAAGAAACTACCCCCCAAAGAGAAAAATATAACAATAAAACATTTTTAAATATAAGAAAAAAACAAAATGGATATATAAAAAGGATAATTTTGTTACCACCTTGTTAAATTTAATATGCAGTTTTTAGAGGAAAGCAGTACATAACAGAAGTTCATAGTTTCAAATACAATCCCCCATTCTATCCTTTGTATATTTAAATATTTGTGTTTGCTGCTCATTATGAAGTTTATATTTTAAAATTTTTAATTAAATTAAAAGGGGGAAATTAGTACAAAGTCAGACTAAAGAATAAGAAAACAACATGGCATGCAATTAAGTCTATCCTGACCTGTTTAAACAAATCAGGAAATAATGAAATATGGGATATGTGGATGGAAGATATAATGGATACGCACTCCAGTAATTTTATGGGAAAATTCAAACAATGTAAATCAACTGCGAAAATGAGGAACCAAAAGAGCCAAAAAATGCTTTAGGATAAACTAGTCACAGACAAAGGATAGTAGCCAAGGACAACACCAGTTTAGAATATAAACTGATTTCTAAAGTTTTGCAGAAAATGGCACAGAGAAAGAAGGAAAAGTAAAAACTAGTTTACTTTTACTGGAGAGTAAAACTTACATTTAAAGAGAGGTTGACAAGAGATTTTAGGCAAAGGACTTTTAAGGATGAAAATGACTGACCAACAGAAGAAAACTAAAAAAGATTCCAAAGATTTTTATAATAAAATCTTTTCACCATAAAGAATACTCAGGACTCTTAACATTAGTTCCAAAAGAGCTTCTATGGAATTGGGAAAGGCACTAAAGAGAACAAAAATGAGAAAAGCAGCTGAATTAGACCAAGTACACATATAAGCCATCCACGCTTCAGACAACACAAGTGAAAGGTTTTAAGGCGTTCACCCTCAGAAGATATCATTTTACTTCACAAATTACTACAAAAACACAAATCTGTTTACTATTTCTTAATTATAAAAAAAAGCTTTTGATTTGGTGAATCAAAAAGCTATCTGGCATGCTTCTAACAAGATTTCTCCCTGGGTGCATCAAAATAATGAAGGGTTGTTGAAAGATATGACAATACAAATAAACCTGTAATACCGAATTATTTTAATATTTGGTAGGTAATAAAGATATGTTTGCAGAAGATATTCACTATTATCATGAACACACACTGAAAATATACAAGTTAGGTTCAGAACTAAATATGAATTGACTGGATTGACTAAAATTTAAGAAAACTTAAGAAATTTAAGAGCTCTTTTAATTACTCCATACTTCTCCTTGAAATTAAGACCCATCTTGTTAATGCCAAGATTCTATTGATGGCTATGTATAGTTGCTAGTCATAGAACTCTGGTCATCACATGAAGAAAGCAAGGGATTGGACAGTCCATAGGTTCCACCAGTATTTTAATACTATCAAAAGAAAGTGAGGAAGACCTTTAGAGCATATTGGGTTGCCTCCCTGGGGTAAACATATGAAAGTATATGGATAAAATCAAATGAGCAAGTATGGATAGGTTTGTAATCTGCACTGTTGGTGGGAATATCCACATAAATGAAATCATAAATTCATCTGAGTACTCTGAATTGTACCTTGGGTTCTAAGGACCCAGCTAACTTTCCTAATGTTATTGGTAAATTTAGAGCAGAATATCATTTTTAAATCAGGGAAGCTATTTGGTGCAATTGAGAGAGTGCGAAGCCTGAAGTCAACCTGACTCATCTTCCTCAGTTCAAATCCAGCTCAGACACTCAGACTCTGAACAAGTCACTTAACATTCTTTGCCTCAGTTTCCTCATCTGCAAAATGAGCTGGAGAAGGAAACTGCCAATTGTAATGGGCTGAAAACTGAGCAGATGCACTGAGGTCAGAGCATTTAAAGCCAATTACCAATTGGACAATATTCTATCAGTATATGCTTGGAGAAAGAATGGCTCTGCCCACTATGCTGCAGGCTTGATCTATTGTGTGGAATGAGAAAACCAGAGTCACTGCTGGCTGGATTCATGAGGCAATTGCTTTCACTTCGTATTGCCATTCCTTTCATCTGCACAAAGAATAAAGATCAAGGACTTTCCCTTATCCTGACTTGACTGATTCTAAAGTATCCAGTGTGCTAACGCAGTCATCACAGCCAATAACTATAATATCTTTGCTAAGAAAACCCAAAATAGGGTCAAGAAGAGTCAGATACGATTGAAAATAACTGACTATATCATCTCATATAGCAGGTCAATCTACAATTTCAATTTATGCTATTTTCTAGGTCCACAGAATGTTTCTTAAACCAATTAATTTCTCCTAACATTTTATTTTCTACATTTAGTAGCAAATGCCTCTTCAAATGAATGGGGTGGGTGTGTGTGGGTGTGTGTGTGTGTGTGTGTGTGTGTGTGAGAGAGAGAGAGAGAGAGAGAGCGAGAGAGACAGAGAGAGAGAGAGAGAGAGAGAGAAGAGAGAGAGAGAGAGAGAGAGAAATTTTAGTTTATGATAGTAAAAGAAAAAAGAGAGCCCATACACAAAGACATTATTTCTCGCTAACTTATACAGGCAATGTTGTAGCTTCTCGGGTCCACATTTCAAGGTAGGCCTCAACTGGCTGCTGGGCAACTGACTGAAGAGTAAAAATACTATGTGAGGCCCAGAAACCAAAATGCCCTCCTTCTTAACTTTCACTTTAGTACATGGTAGTGCCCCTCTTTGATGCACACAAAAGTTGTTTCTCCATTTCCTCAGTTTCCAAGATCCTGAGGCTATAAGTAGTCTGAAATGAAAGGTATTCTTTGTTATCTTTACTTCCAGATCTACAGTTTGGATTTTCAAGCATAGTAATTGATTGAGAAAGTAAGGAAGGAGAGGGAAAAGTCTTATACCATGGGCTATGTAAATGTATTGGAATTATTTTCACAAGTACAGAGGCCTGCTTTCATGGCTGAGTTAGGCTCTACAAAATATTCCCAGATTCCAGAGACTCTCACTTCTCCACAGAAGTGGATCTTATAAAATAGCAAAATAAAAAATAAAACTGATATTAAATTTATTTATGGGCTGGATTTCTGATTTGACTTTCCTGAACAGTCACCAGACTCAAAATCAGTCTACAGTTGATCAGTCTACAGGAAACAATTTAAGATTTATTTGAAGATTTTGCTCAGAACTTTACATGTTGGGGTACATTACACCTAGGAAATAAATCAGTGGGCATAATGATAAGCCCAAACAATTCACTGGGGAGCACAGTACTATTTTCTACAACAACAGGAGCCCTGTAAGAAGTCATGTTCTCACTTAAAAACACTCTTTTAGGCACTAAAATCTACATGGAAACTGCTTCTGATCAAAAGCAAATAGCAGACCTAAAGATTATTCATTTGGATGAATAACAAGAAAGAAACAATCAATTATTATATTGCCTTGCTCACTCAGACCTCTGACACAAACAAAATTTGCCAGGGATACAGTAGGAAAAGGTTTTTGTCACATGTGAGGTGTACTATATGGGCTTTGAGGAGCCTTTTAATTCTAAGATCCTATGACTGTATCCAGCTATTTCTCCAGATAATTATCAATTCTAATAAATTCCTTTTAGTTTGATGATCATAACCTAGAGTTTAATTATCTTTATGCAGATTTTATATGTTAAATATAAAATATTACTTTTTGTTAAACATTTTTAGACACATTAGAGCTAAAATTTCTCTTGAATATAATAATAGTTGCCTTTTAAAAACCGATGATTCTCTTAAAATAAAATTTAAAATTTCTCAAAATTTGAAAATATTTTTTTCTCTTATTATTGATTTCTGGGACTATAGCCATACAGAGTTTTTCCAAATGTTTCTAAAGTATGAATTTTAAAGTTAAGAGAGAAAAAGCTAAAAGTTATAGATAACTATAAATGGAATAAAATATTTTGATTTTACACAGTCCCTTAAAACATTATAGACCACTATACAAGCTGAATGAATTCACAGATAAATAAAGCTGAATCTAAATTGTGTTCCCAAGTCCAGCATGGGAAATGTGTGGTCTTACAAAATTCTCTGATACAATCACTTGCTTTTGACTTTAGAACTATCAGGGAGATATGAGGCTTTAGTGAGAGTCCAGTATATTTACAGAACTCAACTGAAGCTGAGCAAAATAAATAAATATCAGAATACTGACAATCAATTAAAACCGAAGACAGAACAGAATCTGTTCTGGGGGGGAAAAAAACGCCTAATGGAGTAAGAACTAGACTTTAATCTGTAATTAAATTAGTGTGAATTGTGGTTCTGCTGAGAAAAACATGTCTGCTCAAAACAACTCTGACAGTAATTGAAAATTTTGAATCATTTGGAATAAATCCATTAACTTGATGTTTCTATCCATTCACATAAATTGGATAACCTATAAGTCTAAAGATTAGCTGAATTACTGTAAGAAAAATAAATAGAACAGCATCATCATAAGATTATGACTTTTTAAATAGATATCCTTGCCAGGAAATGATAATGTTAAATATCATGGATATCTTTTTAGAGATTGTATTCTGGATCACTTATTTCTTGGTTCTACATGTATATGATAAAGTATATAATGCTGCTAATAACTTAAAAGTTCTTTAAGTGGGTTATCAACCACACTAAGAGCCAAGAAAAAGCAAATATTTATATTTAAAAAGACAAGAGATAAATATAGTTTTGACATTTAAGTATTATTTAAAGTAACAATAAGAAATAATTTCTAGATCATGGTCCAGACTATCTCTTGCCAAATTATTTTTCTTTCTCTCCATAGCTATTACCCTTCCTATCCTATGCCTCTTCTTTAATTATCTGTAATAAGAAATTTACTAAATATTTGTTAAATAAAGCTTTGTTTCTGGTTTTGACTAAAATATCAGGTAAGTTAAATTTTCTTATTCAAAATAAAAACTTACATGAAGCCAACCTTATTTTATTTTTCACTACCTTCTTAAAGCAGTCCTTAACCCTTCAGACTTCAAAATCATGCCCCTCTTTTGCTATCTTATCCTGAAACATCCCTCAGTATCTGGATTCTCGTGACCCTGAGATACTATCCCTCCATGAACCCATTTACCATGGAATATTTCTCCACAAGGCCTTCCTACAGACTACATTTTGGGAAGGAGCTAAGCCATCCTGCTTTGCAAAACAATGACCCCACAATACTATCCTCTTCAGCCCCTTTTGTGTACTGTTTTCTACCATGTAGATGTAAACTCCTTGAGAAAAGGGACTTTTCCTTCCTCCATCCCATTCTTTCTTTCTCTTTTTTCTCTCTGAATCAATGATTCTCATTAAAAAGAAATAGTTCTTCAAATATGGGCAGACATTTAGCAATATTTTTTCAATCATGTGCAATATCTATCAATTTATCAAATTACTTCCCAACACAGTTCTTGAACAAAATTGATTACCTTTCTATTAAGTTTTGTTTATTCTCACATCTGTGTATTTCTTCCTTTCTGTTATTCTAAATCTTATACTTGCTTCAAAAATCAGTTTTAGATTCACTTCATTCTGACTAACATATCCATTCCCCTTGAACCAAACTCCATTACTGGTTTGTTTCTCAAAGAAGCCATTGATAAAAAGAAAGTCATTATGGGCATCAAAATATTTATAGAAGCTTATTTTGTGATAGCAAAGAAATGGAAACAAAGTAGATAGCCATTAATTGAGGAATGGCTAAACAAACTGTGGTATATGAATATAGTGATTATTACTATAAAAATTTATGTGCATCATGAATCATAGAAGCATGGAAATGATGTATATGAACTGATATAGAATAAAATGAATAGAGCTAAGAAAACAATAAGCAAAATTAACTGCAATAATGTAAAAGGAAAGAATAACTACACACCCAAAATTCAAAAGTGAACATTAACAAAATTACAAAAATCGAGCACAACTCAGGAAGAAATAGGAAAGGACACTCCAACCTACCCCTTCATGGAGGTGGGAGATCCACAGATGTTTCAAATTGCACATATTTTCAGACTTTTTCAATGTATTGATCAGTTGCGTTGATTTTTTTCCTCTCTAAAAAAATATCATTTGTTATATGGGATGGCTCTCTGGGAGGGGGAGAGCAAGGGATACTTGGGATAACTAGGATGATGTAAGAAATAGAAGTCATCAATAAAAACTTATTTTTTAAAAAATATTCACTTCATCCAAGAAGCCTTTTACGATTAAAGATAGACCTTTAGCAATTATTACTACAATCCCTGCTACATAAACATGTGCATATCACTACCCTATAATTCTTCTTTATTTCCTGTAAGGATTCTTTTAAAAAATTTCCATCTGAATGCTAAGTCTCACAAATTCAAGGTTCATGTTTCTATTTTTGTAAATGCCATAGTCATAGTCATAAGTAATATGAAAATTGTAGATACTTAATAAATATTTCTTGAATAGAGGACAAGTGAATTTCACAGCCAGAAGATAAAGGATCCTAGATAGCCTTAATAAAAACATTAATTTCTAAAAGTATTTATACATTAAAATTTACATATGGTATAATTTTAATATTGAAAAATCTAGGATAAACAAGATATGACTTTAAAAGGCACAATCTTACTAACAATCAAAGAGATGCAAAATAAAACAGCTTTGAAGGATCAGCTCATGCCAATCAAAATGAGACAAATAATGAAAAATATCCAAACTGATGATAAAGGGATTGTAGGGAAATGAATAGACTCATTAAATGGTACTGTAAATCTGAAGAACTCTTTTGATAAACAGTTTGACAGTACAAACTAAAAATTATACAAATAAACCCTTTGACTTCATTGTTCTACCTCTGGGAATATATCCTGAAAGGGAGGTTGCAATTCATCTCTTAATATGTAGATCTACAACTAGATCTATATCTATCACATACTGATAAATAAATCTAATAACTTAAAATTGCATTAAGACTTTTTGGATAGCCTTTTCAATTTTCAAAGATTTTCATAGCAGAATTATGTGTAATCATAAAAAAAAACAAAAAAACAACTAAAATAATCTAAATATTCAACAACAGGTGACTAATTAAATAAATTATGACATATTAAGGTAACAAAGTATTATAATGAAATTAAACCATGGGATGAGGGATACAAAAAAATCTGGAAAGACCTTTATAAAATAAAGCAAAGAAGAAAATACGTTGAACCATAAGAACAGAGTACACACAAATAACAACATAAAAGTTGATTTTTGAAAAAAAAAATTAATGAATGGACAAAGATTCCTGATTGGGACTTAAAGGGAGCAGCTAAAAAGTTATTATACTTTATGAAGTGAAATTAATTTTAATCATTACAAAGATTAATAATATTCAATACTTTATTATTTATTTTTAAATAATCACCACCCCAAATTTTATTATTTAATTATTTGGTTTAATTATTTAATTTATTTATTATTTATTTTCTAAAATTATATATGCAAATACATATTTTTAAATGAGATAATATTTACAAAGTGTTTAGCACAGTCTCTGACACACATCAAGAAGATGCTTATTCTTCTTCCTTTCCTCTAAAAAAAAGGGGGGAAGGAGGGACAGAAAAAATTTTAAGGAGAAAAATTTGGAACACCAGCAGTAACAGGAGAAAAGATACTTATAAGCTGAGAAATGTAATCTATCAGCATTACTTTATAAAAGGTAATCTAAAGTATGATTATAACATGTAGGAATTTTCAAATTAATTGGTAAACTGAATAAAATTAAAAGGATATTTTGTAGATATTATTTTAAAAGAATTTAAAGCTTAAACAGAACTGATTAGAAAATGGTTATTTCATATAAAAATTTAAATATTTAAAATACATGTAATATAATACATGCATAAAATAAAAATAAATTTTAATTTATGCCATAAAGAACAATGTTGTGAATTAATTTATATGTGAAATTAATTATATATAATAAATATATGTAACATAACACATGCATAAAATAAGATAATTTTAATTTATGTCATAAAGAACAATGTCATGAAATTAATTTATGAAACAGATTTTGATAAAAATAATAAAATGTTATAATAGGAAAAAAACATAATCTGTAAACAGGGATTATTTGGGAATTCTTTAACTTTTCAAAATAATATAAATTTCTAAATAAAATGGGAAAACAGCAAACAAGAGAAGTTTTCTACAGATTAATTGATGAATTAATTAATTAAGCAGACACAGAAATATCCTGCTTTTTTCTGGGAAAGGACAGAAAGGTCAGAAGAGTCAGACCAAATGGCAGAGAAAAAATAAACAGCAAACATTCCTTTGAAGATCTTGAGCAACTTTATTCTACAAGTTTGGTGGAAACAAGGCTTCTTAAAAATAAATTTTAAAAAACCTTGGGTTTTTTTGGCTGGTATGGGATAAATATTTTTGCGATTACCAACTCCCTGTAAATAAAGACATATTTCTATCCAATGAAATTATCAAGGTTCTCTGTGTTCATATTTCCCTTCCATAACATGTAAGCTCCTTGAGGGTAGAAACTATTTCACTTTTGCTTTTGTGTATCTCAGAACCAGGACAGTCCCTAGCACATGATAGGCAACTTTTTGTTTCATGGTCACAAAAATAAATTCCACTTTAGCCTGCATTCTTATTGACTGCAAAGAGAACCAGGTGAAAGACTGTTTCAGTGCATTCAAACCCATCATTTCTGAAAAAACAGCTATTTAAAAAACATTTTTCCTAGTATTTGCCAGTGTCATCTTCACGTTTAAAATAATGCTGCATAATATTCTAGAGACCAGTTCCCAGGTCTTTTTAAAGTTTGTGAGTACTAAGCTGCATTTAAGTTGTCCACAACCCATTTTCTGATTAAATATTCCATGAAACATATCCTTTAGGTCACTTCAACAATTCACCTGAAACATTTGTCTCTTCTATCTATAAAAAGAATTTTGCTAAGAGTAGAGGATGCAAAGAAAAACAAAACTACTTCTGCCCTCAAGAAGCTTACATTCTATGGAGAGGATACATGGATAACACATGGTATACACAAAAGAAAACAAAACCCTTTCAAGAAGAAAATAACATAAATTATTGGGGAGATCAGAAAAATGGTTCATGTTGGAAATCCCATCTAAACTATGAATTTCAAGGAGTGATGGAGGTAAGAAAAGAGAATGCATTTCAAATATGAGGAACAAAATGTGCAATTTGCATGGGAGGTAGAATATCAAAGGGAATAGTCAAGAAGTCAGCTTGATTAGGGCAGAAATATGAAATAAGACTGGCTGAGGATTCTGCACTTTATCATAGAGAACCCTTTCTACCTTTCTTATATTTTATTCCTTTTTCATCCCTGATCCTTAACAACTCTACATTCTACCTGGATACTGGCATTCTCATTTCCTCATACAAGACACTCCATTTCCAATTTCTGTGCTTTTGTATTGACTGCTCCCATTCTAAAAAATGTTGTCTCCTTACCTTTGCCTCTTAGTTTCCTAGGCTTCCTTCAAAACTTTATCAAACCCTATGTTCTGTAGGAAGTCTTTCATAGCACTCCAGATGCAAAGATTTCTTTGAGATTACCTTCCATCTAATTCTGTATATATCTTTTATGTACCTAGCTCTTTTTGAATTTGTATCCATGATGATACAGATTCCTTGAGGACAAAAAAAGTTTTTATTTTTCTGTGCATCTTCGGTGATTAATAGTGCCTGACAACACACAATACTCAATGAAAGCTTTTGATCAACTCTGTATTTGTTTCATACTAGGATAAGAGATCAGAGATGTCCAGTTTGAACTACATATTGGTAACCAAAGATATTTTTAAAAAAACCCAGTGTACTTAGATAGACCTTCCATAGGAGCTTTAAAAGAAAACTTAAATAAAAATCCCACAAAATGAGAGATCATAAAAGGGTTATAATTGTTATCAAAGCAGGTAATCCCCATATAGATGCAACTGAAGATGTAGTATAGTATCGTTGATTTGTTGAAGATCATTACATGAATTTGGCTTTTAAAATAAATATCATAAACTAAATGGAATTCAGTCACTTAAACAAATTAAGTTAGCTCTTTCTAGTAAGGTCAAACAGTTGTAAATAATTCCTCATTATTTTAACTAAAAATGCAACCATTATATATCTCATATTTAATAAGGAAAAGGGGAAACCAGAATATTTGGAAATAACATCTCCTTTTTTCAAATTATTATGAAGCATCATTTAAAATTTTAATCAGGTTCTTAGCCTATTTACTGAGAAAGAATGATTTGTCACCAATTAATCCTTCCTAGACCAGCTGCCAGCTCTACTTACCTTCTGATATTCATGAACTGATTATTCATCCTCAGTTTTCTTCTTCTCTCCCCTAGAGAAACACAGCTTTTCTTGATCTTATCAATATTCTAATACTTCAAGCATCCAGGAGTAACAAAAAAAATTTCATGACAAGAATTGCCAAATCACATTTTAGAGAACAGCTACATATAAATTTGTTTAGGACCATATGAAAGGATGCCCTTAATAAAATTTAAACAATTTTAAAGAAAATAATTCTAATTTAACCAGAAATAAGGATAATTGTTACAATCTGTTCAAATTTTTCATTTGTTAAATACTACAGGAAATAAGGGATTCAGTTTTCCTTTCACATGAGAACTAGTATATACAACATTATATGAAGGTCATTTAAATGTACTATGTTCCAAAGGACATTTAATTATAAAATAACAAATCTCTCAAATTTTCTTGCAGAAATTTTAATTTTTTACCTGTAATGGCCCCAAGATGGAGCTTGTCGTATACATAAAAAAGAGGCGGAGGTAACTCAGAACATTAGCAAAAGCAAAAAGACCTTCTGCCACTAATGTAGGATGAAATGCGTCCCAATCCTTTCGATCAGCAGAATCATGAAACTGGAGTTAAGAAGAAAAAAAGTCAATTGCAGGGCCTACTATTTTGTTAAACAAAAGTGAACACTTTGACAGTTGAAAGCCAATCTAGAAAGTACAGAATATAATGTGCATGGGTATATACACAAACATTTACATGTATGGATCATGGATCACTTTCTTAGAACAGTTCCATATTTATGAAACATATTTTTTAACATTAGACAGCTAAGCGAAATAGAATGTTTAATAAACTAAAAAGTTTTCTGAAGTATATTTTATTCACTAGAATATTGGAAAACATAACAGAATTCATAGATTTAGTTCTGGAAGGGATGACAAAAATCATCTAGTATAATCTCATTTTATAAATGAAGAAACTGAGGTGTCAAGAAACTTGCCCAAAGTCACACAGATAGAGTCAAGATTCAAACTTTGGCCTTTTGACATTCTTTAATTCCCTGGTAGGTATATCAGAAATGCCTGTTATATTTCACTTTTTAAAAAGGCATTTCCATTCCGATTTGTTGAATAAATAGCCAAGTTTCAAATTCTACCTGGGACAGGAAATATAACAAGAAAAATAAGAAAGGAAGGAAAGGAAGGCAGGAAAGAAGGAAAGGAAGAAAGGAAGGAAGGAAGGAAGGAAAGAAGGAAGGAAGGAAGGAAGGAATGAAGGAAGGAAGGAAGGAAGGAAGGAAGGAAAGAAGGAAGGAAGGAAGGAAGGAAGAAAGGAAGGAAGGAAGGAAGGAAGGAAGGAAGGAAGGAAGGAAGGAAATGAAGATTGATATCATGGAAAGATTAATGGAATCGAAGTCAAAAGGTCAAGAATTTTTTGATCTGAGTTTCAGCTCTATAGCTAGCTTTCCTGGCTAAACCTCAGACAGGTTTAATTGGTTTAATTCCTTTGTGAAATGAAAATGAGGATATCCATACTACCTACCTTTATACAGTTATGTGGAAAATTAAATAAAATAGCATTAAAATACTTTGTGATTATAAAGTACTATACAGATATGAGCTGTTTTTAAACCAAGATTTTATCACCTGAGTACTTAAAATATACGAAGAGAAAATGCTATTTTAAAGAATCCTAGATCTGGAGCTGAAGGTTGCTCAGAGGTCACCCAGCTCAATCCCTTCACATTATGTAATAGGAAAGTAAGGCTCATGGAAGCAAATAATGTGTGCAAGGCATATGTCAGACAGGCATGAAATATCAGAAGTTTGAGCCCAAGTCCTTTGACTCTAGAAGCTGGGCTCCTTCCACCATTGCACACCGAGAGTTATCCCTTTCACAAAGCAAAGAACCACTTCCAGTGTCTCTATCCTGAGAATAAAATGAAACTAATATAGAATGAATTTACCATTTTAAGTATTTTTTTTTAGGTCAAGTGGTATTCAAACACATGCAGGTTGAATATGAGAAGCAACAGGGTTGATGCCTGAATTTGCTCCATTTATTAATCCTTTAAAAGCATAGTTACGTCTCTATTCCTTCTCCAGTTCAAAAATCTTTCCAAAAGGGCAAGGTGTACAGAAAGTACAGGAAGAACAATGAGTCAATGCTGTCTATAAATCTGTTTAGTTTCTGATTCCTTTCTAAAGAGGCAGCGTGGTATAATGGAAAGAGTTGGACCTTCTAAGGCAGAAGGCAGTCATGGGTGAAGGCCAAATTGGGCTGATTTGCCAGTGGCAGCAATGATAAACTTGGCTTTCAAAGTCAAAGGAACAAGATTCAAATCCTGGCTCATCCAATTATTATCTGTGTGATACTGTCAGATAAAAAGATTGACATAAATAATATCCTTTCCAATTCTAAATCCACAATCCATATAGTGGCAATTTTGATGATGATGTTATTCTCCATTTTCTTATTTGTAAAAGGAGGAGTTAGATTAATGATCTCTGAAGTTAATTGCAAATCTAACATTCTCTGAGTCCTATCACTCTGAGTCCATATCCCTATATTGGGAAACCATAGGATGGATAGAGCTTAAAATTTTAATGTAAAAACACGAGAATGATTATCTATATTTAACGATCATGTTCTTTAATATTGGGGCTAGTTTTATTTAACTGGAATTAAATCTTTTACTAAAAAGAATAATTTTTTTCTTGTTTAACACCTTTAAGCTGCAAAAGAAAGTCAGCATATATATGTGACATGCAAATCATACTATGTAACATTATATTCAGATAAAGGACACCTGAACACTGAGTTTCTGAGGTAAGATAAATATTCAACACTAACAATTCAGTTTTGAGTTACTTTGTACTCTCCTTGTAAGCATGTTCAGCCCTATATGGGGAATGTGAAACCAACAATCCACATTGTTTTAAGCTAGTGGCCTCCTTAACTTCCAGAGACAAAATTGATTACAGATAAATAAAAGATCTAAACTCCTGCTATTCTGGGGTTACAAAGTTAGCGATTTTGGATATTCCCCAATAAATTACTGCATTTTTAAATGATATAGTGAATAGTCACCTTGTTATGAGCAACAACTTTGAGGGCAAAGGTTGCCAAATAAAGGGAATTCATGACAAAACTGAGTTGATTACGAGATTCTTCTAAAAAGTCTTCCAATCCATCATACCAGAGTCTTTTAACATCTGACCACACCATTCCTAAAAGGGGGTGGGGGTGGTGGGATGGGAAGAAACATCAGACAGTACATACTTAATTCTACTATGTAAGAAGAAAAAAATTTTAAAGTAAAATAAATAACTGAAATAGTACATGGGTCACGGCAGTCTTATGAAAATAAAAGACTTTTTAGTGGAAAAAAAAAAGTTACCACAACTAGAAAAATACAATCATAATCTATATTGGAGAATGAGATAACAGTGGAAAATAGTTAAGGAAAACTTGAAAGCATGGATTTTCATGCTTAAAAAGTAACTATTAATAGCCAGAAATGCTTCCATAAATGAGCTGTAAACAAATATTCATAAGTACTAAAAACAATATAATTAAAGGAACTTCATGACATATTCCTCTATTGGAATGCTTTTTAGGAGAACACAAAGTAACAAAAACCTGAGTACATAAATAAACAGAGAGGAAAACTATTTAAGCCAAGTAGATCAAACTCTAATTCTATGACCAAAATAATTCCAATGGAAAAGTATTTTAGAAAATCCCTGATACAAAAAAAATTTCAAAACACTTGTACATTTCTGATCATCAAAACTTTTTTTTAAAATAAAGGTCTATAGAAAGGTGTGAAGGTGTGATCATAACACTGAGACTAGAGTGGCCATTTTCTGAGAATGTTAAAACTAACTGTCCAAAAGAAGATATTTATTTTTGCGCAGTAATTGGAATACTTTCCTTAAGACCTGTTTCAAAGTTTCAAGATGGGGAAGACTTCTTTTTTTATCTTTAATTACTATCCCAAGTCAGAATCTATATATAGGCTTCAGAGGAAGAAAAATTAAATCTCCTCCCTCTTTTTCCAAAAAAAATCTCATTTCTTGGACAAGAAATACTAAAGAGAAATTTCTCATGGAAGCCTGAGGTTCTTGAAACCACTGACTATCAAAATCAAAAAGAATTATCATTTTTTTCTGCATTTAATTTTTTAAAAGAATTAAAAATTTTCCTAATATAATGTCCATTTTCTGAAATAAATCTTTCAGTTAGGAAAAACCTATCAGGGAACAAATTAAACCTTAAGGAAAAAAAATTTGAGTAAAAAACTTGGAATGCTTAGGCCTATGTGTTAACAAGGAGGGCAAAAAGTTAGAATAATGTTAAGGATTATTTGTTATGATTTCTTTTGTATAAATAACATTCAGTAAGTAAATTCCTTCTATGAAATGCAGGTGAATATCAGGCTCTGCCACTTTGTCTTAGTGAGTTGCCAGGGTCACAAAGAGCTTATATGGCTTGTCCAGGGACACAGAGCTAGGAGATATATATCTAAATAAGGGGTTGAACCCAGTCTTCCTGACTCCAAGGACAGATCTCTCTCCCATGTCCCACACTTCTTCTCAGGGCCTCTCAGACAGACATAATTCTAATCCAATAGGATATGCAATTGTAATATACCAATTGCTATTTAAATTTATTTGTTAATAAATTTAGTAATAATAAAGCAAGCATGGCTAAAGCTTTTATCACTGATTTCTAGTTAAATCATTAGATTTAAAATTGAGAAGACTAATGATCATTATCTTCATTCTACCTTTGTTAACCATTACAACTTAGTTTCTAGAATTTTGTGTACAGGATATTTTGAGTAAGGAAACTCTCACTACCAATGATGACAGTAACTATTTTGCAACTAATAGGCTACCACAGAGTTTACTGGAGCAATTAAGAAATCATTTTCTCAAGTCCCAAAGCCAATGTGTCAGATGCAGATTTTGAATCCAAGTCACACTAATTCTAAGGTCAGACTTTTAACTACTATTCCATGCTTCCTTCCTTGATTTTCCATAAGTACATTTAAAAAAAAATGTTCAATTTGCTATTAACATATATCAACAAAAGTACATTCATTTTTATTTCTGCATACTTGGAAATCAAGCCCCTGTTCAACAAAATTTGATAAATTATTTTCACTTTAAGTTTTTCCATAGTAAATCCCTGTTATTCTGAGTTTCATTATTTTATTGTACAGATAGTCTATTCGAGTCAAATTAAAGCATTCTAAAGTGACACTTCATTTATTAGCAATTATTAATTTCCCTCATATGTCCAGATTAACAGTTTTTTTTTCTTCTGAAAACAAGACTAACTGGAAAAATGAACCATAAATCCTCAATTCTATGAATGGAAAAAATTTAGGCTTTCAAAACTTATTTTTAAAAATTATATTACAATATACAACAAAACATTGTGAGTTAAAACATCTGTCAAGGTCACTTACATTTCTCTGGCTTCAAAACAATTTTATATTTGAGAAATATGAAAAGTATATAAATAAAAACCATTTGAAATAGCAAAAGAAAAACATCATATTTTGAATCCAAAACATCACTTTCAGTTCTAACTTATTGATGTCTTTAGAAAATTTATAGATTAGTTACATTATAGCATGAAAAAATGTGCTCTTTTTCTCACTATTGACTGAATATTAAAATAAAACATTATAACACTGATATTCTATCCATTTATTTAATTTATTCAAAATTTAACTATCTTATATGGGTTACATTGTTAGTTATGAATAGGAATTCCCTTTTGAGAGAAAGTGAGGGAAGATCGGGAGAAAGGCAAAAAAATTGTATCAGCATAGTCTGTAAATAAAATCTTATGAGATGAAAATAACTAAAAGAATTGATGATGCGGATGCCCATCAACTGGAGAATGGTTGAGTAAATTGTGGTATATGAATGTTATGGAATATTATTGTTCCGTAAGAAATGACCAGCAGGATGAATACAGAGAGGACTGGCAAGACTTACATGAACTGATGCTAAGTGAAATGAGCAGAACCAGGAGATCATTATATACCTCAACAACGATACTGTTTGAGGATGTATTCTGATGGAAGTAGATCTCTTTGATAAAGAGAGCTAATTCAGTTTCAATTGATCAAGGATGGACAGAAGCAGCTACACCCAAAGAAAGAACACTGGGAAATGAATATAAACTGCTTGTATTTTTGTTTTTCTTCCCAGGTTATTTATACCTTCTGAATCCAATTCTCCCTATGAAACAAGAAAACTGTTCGGTTCTGCACACATATATTGTATCTAGGATATACTGTAAACTATTCAACATGTAAAGGACTGCTTGCCATCAGGGGGAG
The DNA here is from genome assembly GCF_016432865.1 of Antechinus flavipes. Classification (NCBI taxonomy): domain Eukaryota; kingdom Metazoa; phylum Chordata; class Mammalia; order Dasyuromorphia; family Dasyuridae; genus Antechinus; species Antechinus flavipes. The sequence goes on from NC_067400.1 coordinate 50,702,539, forward strand.
GGGGTGGAGGGAGGGAGGGGAAAAATCGGAACAGAAGTGAGTTCAAGGGATAATGCTGTAAAAAATTACCCTGGCATGGGTTCTGTCAATAAAAAGTTATTTAAAGAATAAAAAAAAAAAAGAAAGAAAAAAGAAAAAAGAATTGATGATGCAAATCAGATTGATATAATTAAATAAAATGCAAGTGATATAATTCACATATATGCTATCTCAGAAAATCCATTAAAAACTCAAGTAGAGTATTTTGAAATAAAGATCTGCTCTGAGAAGACTGAATTTATCTTCAAAGATTTCTACTGGCTCGTTCAATATTGTCAACATTAAGTATTTATAAACTTTTTTTTTTTTTACTGAGTAGACTTTTCATTAAAGTAATGTTATTGAGGCCATTATTAGTGCAAATCAGTCAAAGTTGAATTGTGCAAGTTTTCTAGAAAGTCATAGGATGCTTTCACTCAATAAACAATGCTAAATACTGGGAGAAATAGTATAAATGTTCTTCAACACTTAAGTTCCACTGAGTCAGTAAGACCTGACAATTATATGAAAATTAGCTATGTGACATAAAGATGTCATATTCTAAGTTCAATTCAATAAGCATTTATCAAGTCATATCATATGTAAAGAACTGTGCTAATGAGACAAATTTTTTAAAAAAAAGATATAGCTGCCCTTGGGTCAGGAGAACCTGAGTTCAAATCCATCCTCAAATACTCAACACTTACTAGTTGTGTGACTCTGGGCAAGTCACTAAACCCCAAGTATCTGGCCAAAAAAAAAAAAGGACATAACTCCTCTAAGGCAGCTTACTATTCTATTATGGACTATGTGGTTTTAAATTTCTATTTCATCTAATCTCAAGTAGTTTTATTGGAAAATTAGTTGAACATGGACGATGACAAAAGCATGATATTGCTTGATACAAACATTATTTGGGGGCTGCAATCAAGTTTCTAACCTCATTATCAAAACACTGTCCTCTCCAGGACCCTTCCTAGTTCAGTATTTTTCAGTTTTTAGTATTGTTAAACACTTCATCCTCTCTATATGTCTCCACACACTATATGTCTCCAGCCAAATTGGTCATTTTCTATTTCCTTATACATCACTCTATTTTCTATTTTGATGCCTTTGGTTTAGCTTTCCCCCATGCCAAGAATGTTCTGTCACTTCACCTCTGCCTCTAATTTTTTGAAGACTACATTCAAAGCCCACCTTCTGCTGGAGGCTTTCCAAGCCTCTCATTTCAGATAACTTTCTAAATATCCTTCTTTGTATTTAATTATTTACACATTTTCTTCTCCACTAGAATGTGAACTCCTTGAGGTCAAAGGGAATGCTTTTATCTTTTTTTATATTTTCTCAGCCTAGCATAGTACTTGGCATGTAATAAGTGCTTAATAATACATGCTTGCTGATACTTGGTGAAGAAAACATTCAGACCTATGAATTCATCAGTCTGGAAAGATCAGCAATTCAAATCAATGGCTTCAAAAAGTACATAATTTTTCATCTTACTGAGAAGCACTGAAAAGTTAAATAACTTTCCTACCTTCAAACAACTAATTATCAAAGCTAGACCATAAAATTCAGGGTTGTCTTCCAGACTCCAAGGATAGTCCACTTACCAATACTTTAGAAAACTGCTTTTCAAATCAACATTAGGATTCTTAAATGTAATTTTTATTTATTATAATTAGCACCAAAATTTTTTAGGTGGAATTGTCTGAAATTATTAAAGAAGACGATTTAGCAAATTTGTGCTTTACAGATTTTCTAAGATTGCATTTAATTAGTGAAATGAAACTAAACTCTAAGATAAAATATGGAGATGATTACCAATAAATACAAAGATATTATTTTCTAATTAATTTTTAATTGTCTAACAAAAATAAGTACTTGCCAAGCACCCCTTTTATAATATCTATTATTGTGCAAATGTGTAAGAATTTTATTGATTACATGTCTTCCAAAGACTTTTAAAAAGCCAAATTTCCCTTTCAAAAACAAAAAGGCTTTTTTTTTTTTTTAAGTGACTAAGCTATAATTACAAGAAGGAACTGCATAAACTATATCAGAAAAAATCTTCCTTCTTAAAGTCTAGGGTTGCAAAAGGTTAATATAAAAGAGTTTTCTATTAACCTGATCATTAAGAATAATGTAATATAATAATTAATAACAATATTTTGAAGAATATTACAAAGAGGAATATGAGATTCAATTATTCAAAGGTTTTCAGTTTCACATTTTTGTATTCAGTCACATTATTCAAAAATATCTCTTCCTTTAAGATGTGTATTACCTAAAAGTAAAATTGATCTATCCTCAGGATGTAGTACAATGCTTTGCACATACCAAAAGTGTATAAGAAATGCTTCCTCATTCATTCATTTATAAATGATTATCACAGTATAGTATTATACATAGTAAATAAACATATTTTCCCTTTGTTTTCAGAATAAAAAAATGTGATAATGGCAAGAATGCAAAAAAAAATATATAGAAAATAGAGGAACACATTAGATGGGAATATTTAACCTTTCTAATCAGATATAAAACAGTTTCACTTTTAATTTAATATACTCATTTCATGTACTGAAAACTTTCTATATAAAAAGTTAGATTTAAATGAAAAGATGCTAGATTTTTTAAAATATAAATTAAAACAATGTTAATATTAAGATGAATCAAATTTGATCCCTGAAAAGAAATATGCTAATGATTCTTAATTCTACTTCTCTAGCTCTAGCCTCTCCACTAACCTCCATCTTGCCACCTCCAACTGCCTAGTAGTTGCCTCAAACTAGTACACCCAACATAAACTCAAAATTAATTTTTAAATAAATTTTTAATAAATTTAATAAATTTTTATAATTATGAAGAAAAGGTAAACATGTATTTGTTTTTCCCAATTATACTACAACCCTAGAAAGTCAAGAAAGGATTGAATGAGGAATAAATGTTCAAAATAAAGCAATATTTTATATCAAGAAAAAAAATCCAAGAGTTATTTTACAACATCAGAACAAAGATGTGATAAATTAATGCTAAGTATCAGAAAGGTAGTACTGTTTCCCTAAAGACAAAACAAACAAGCAAACAAAACCCACCCCACAATAAAAACAGGTGTTATTAATAGATTGTAAAAGGGAATGTAGTCCTCTAGATAATGGAAAAAATCAAATTGGTTTCCCTCCCCACTACTCTGTTAAGTTTATTATATTATATACTATTCCATAAGCATAATTTTTTAAAAATACAGTTTTTTAGTTCATTTAATACTTTTAAAAATCTGAAAATATGGGACTATATCTACCATTAGCAAGAACATAATGAAAAATGAATAATTAAGCAGGAATCTCTTTTGTGCCACAAACCTATTTGGTAGTCTCATGAAATCTATCATCCCCTTCTCAGAATAATGCATTTAAATTCATAAAAGAAAATATGTAATATTAAAAAGATAACCAATCACATTGAAATGAAGTTATCAAAATATTTAAAAATAAGTTTATGGGACACTAAGTTAATAAATAACCCCTACACTAGAAGTTTATGTTATTCTAAATTTAAAATGTTACTACAATAAATTAAATTATTATGAAAGAAGAGACAAAAGGAAGACATGGCTGAAGTGATTCATTAAAAATGTTCAGGCTCTTTAAATCTTAAGCCTTAATCTTAAATCTAAGGAAATAAAATAATATTTCAAGAAATTCATTATTTCAAGTTAAAAGAAGAACTCTCACTCCTCATCTGCCAAATATAAAGAAAAATTCATCATCGGTCCTTTTGAAATCATCATCAGTAGTTCCAAGAGAGTCCAATTCATTCTTTCTTGGAGTTAGAACTCAAATATTTTATAAATAGTACAGAGCAAATGAGGACTACTGAACTAAATCAAAACAGAACTTTTCAGATCAATTGGGTACTTACCAATCAGCCATATAATAAGAAGATAATCAATCCTTTCAAGGGCTGGTCCCATGGTGTTTTTCTTATCCTCATTGTAGACCAGGGAGTACAAATTAAGCAACAACAAGAATGTAAAATATGAAGCTCCATGAATAATAAATTTCATAAAAGGTGTGTGGATGATTCGACCAACTTGAGATTTGGGAGCTATTAAATAACAGAGTGATAGGACTGGCCAAAAGATGCCAACTGTCAGAACTGTCAATATCTTCTTACAGGTGTGTTTACGCCGGTAACCTGCCATTTGTCCAAACCAAACCGTGTTGAGGAACTGCTGACAATTAGATTGAGAAACAAACTGAAAAGAAGACAGAAAAAACTAAAATAAAGGATCCAAATACTGGCTGTTAAACCTATTATTCAAATTGCTATTTAAGGTTTTAAGATTAAAAAGCAATACTACAAAAATTCTTTTAAAAGAAAAATGATTTTTTTAACCAGAGCAAAGAAAAAAATTATAATACATGTCTTTTCAAATAATTTCATAGTACTTATTTCGTATGCAAAATGTAGTCTTCTTGAATTGTTTTATAATACATAAAAATTCATGTGTGGTCTTCTGAAAAAAATAGTAAACATTCATTACCTTCCAAATATGATAATTATCTTAATAGTTGAATGGAATAAACCTCACTTATAAGAAATCCAAATTCAAATCCTAAATTTTATATCTAAAAATGTAAGCAAGATATTATTTTTTTATTTTAAGCTAAAACATGTACACTGAAACAAAGTGAAACTAAGATTTAATGTAACATAAAAAAGGATTGAAAACTATTCTCCCTAACTAACAATAACAAATACAGACTAATTTTCTCTATGAATTGCTTCACAATTTAGAATAGGCAAGCTTTTTCCAATGTATCATGTCTTCAAAGTATAATATAATTTAAGTAACTTGATAACACTATGTTGACTAACATGAGAGCAAATCTAAATACACAAAGTAAAACAAGTGCTTTGAAATCATTTAGACAATCAGAAATCTAGGTAGAGCACTGGCCTATGAAGTCAGAAAGACCTGAGGAACTAGCTATGTGACCCTGAGTGAGTCACTTAAACCTGACTACCTCCAAAACAAAATTATAAACTCAAATCAAATTAATTATTCAGACCTTTTACATGGAGCAGCTTTATTTTGATAAAAAAAATTAATATAGAGACCATTCTCCATGTCCTATTTTTTTACTTACACTGTAGAAAAACATTTATTGTTTAGGAAAGAGATAAACTAATCAATGTGATTGCCATGAAATTATGCAAAGGACACTATATGAACAAAAATACCATGCCATTCATCACAAATGCTAGTTAGGCACTTGGTTCTATCACTCTTAATGACCTCCTCCCCCCATTTAATAATGGATTACCAGAGAAATATGTTCTCTTCTCTCTATCCATAAACTTTTCAGTTCAAAGAATTAAAGGAATAGTTTTTCCTTCCCCCAAAAAAGGAATTACACATTTGTTCTGCTATACCCAGTTTATATTAAAATCTATATACTATATTAACATATTAAAATCTATACTATTTTGAAGGCAGAAATCCCATAACTTTTTCTCTGGAACTTTTAAAATAGTTCTTTCCTTTTAGGAAAATCTACTTTTTATATAGTCTGAATCACTCTTGATTTCTATTTCTTCTTGGTTTTTTCTTCAGTGGAAGCATCTGATCAACCTCCTTCAGAAACCAAGAAACCAAAAAAATTATGTACACTGCCTCCCAACCTCCTCTTCTTTAAACAGCATTATTATCAGAGTCCAACTTTCAAGTCTAGCCTTTCAATGAATCTTTGCATTTCACATACCCACCATGGGTTGTAGAACATGTGATCAAAGTTTGCAATGAAAGAGTCTACAAGTTCTTACATTCTGAATTTCTGTCAACTTACCCCAATATTGTCTTTACTTATAAAACAAGTTCTCAATATTTCTGTCATATTATTAGCTTATTACACACTAAACACTGATAATGTAATTGCTCATAACTAGTAATTCTAATCTTATATTAAGTTTTTTCACCACAGAAAACTTGAACTATCTGGACTTACTTTATTCTTTGTTTTTAACTTGGAGTTTCAGGTAATGACATTGATATCCATGTATGAAGTGGCAAAAAACACAAAACTTTTTACAATTTAACTTTCATTACTATTAATATTTTGCCTTCATCCAACACATAGAGGATATCTTCTATCAAAGGACACAAAGTGGACCTAAGAATAAATAATATTCTCACTAAAAATGAAATTGAATTTAAGTGAAGAAGAATTTACAGTCACATAATTGATAACTGTAAAAACAATAAGATCTCATTTTATTCGCTAAACCAATTGGAATACATTTTTTTTAACTCAAAAAAAAATAATAGACTTTAAGCCTTTTTACAAACAAGGTTTCTCCTAAACTTACATCAAAATCATAAAAGACTCTTCTGACAGATGATTTGAAAGATAATATGAAATATCAAGGTAGATATCAGAAAAATAGCTTTTCACCAAAGTCCCAGCTGATGTTTTGCATGTAAGTCCTTTGGTAAAAGCATGGTAATCTGAAAGAAGCTGGTCTGACCACTGGAAAAATCTTGTGAATGAGAAACATATTTTCTAAGAACTAAACTATCTAAAAAGCTAGACGATGAGCCTAAGTTAGCAGATTAGTGTGTGTAAATAAGCAGCCACACATTATCAATGAATATTTGCATGAAAAAGTGGCATAAAAGATCTTATTGAGGACATACATATCTAAAAACAAGGTACACTGGTCATGCAGAGCGAACTCCTGGTAAACGTGAATGGCACATTGTTACTCCCCTAGATGCTTAAAGAACAAGAGGAAAACCTCTGGAGATTATTCCACTGACAAAACTAGGGATCCACCAATGTACTGCATCAGGTACATAGGACATACAGCATCATACTTTAATGGCTTTCTAAAAATCCTCCAATATCACAGACTATTCTCTAGTTATGAAAAACAGAGCATATTCAGGATAAAATGCATTTTTATCTTTAAGAAGAGCATTCTTAAAAAGTTATAATTACAAAAAATAGTAAAATAGCTTTTTAACAAAGATCAGGAAAAAAAGGCAAGTTCTTAAGAGACCCAAATGGGAAAGACACTATGATTTAAAAAAAAAAAAATCTTTTTAATGTTACAAACATCACCTTGAAAAAACATCAAATACAATATTTCTATTTCTGGAGGATGCTTCTATGGAGAAATTTAAGACTCTGATATAGTGTAGAATAATTTCTATAGTTATAACATAATTGTGAGACAAAGAAATAATTGTATTTATAAGCATCCAGTTCTTATAACTTTTCTTTATCATTTGTAAAATGACCAATCAACATACTAGTATGTCCATGTTAAATCCTATTACAAATTCCAATCATTTTCATTTCAATACACTTCTGTATTGCATAAAGGGCTAAAAATGACATTTCTAATTTGTGAAGAATGAAGACAAAGCAGAATTGATATGCTTTTTATTTGAATTATGACATCTTTAAAAGTATTTTGGTCATAGAAAAAAAAAAAGAAGAGCCATACTCTTGGATTTTGCACAAACATGAATGATTTAGACATGTTGGTGAAATTTTTTTTGCCTAATTTAATTAGATTATATAAAAAGTGGGTGTTGAAAAGAATTTCAAGAGAATTTACTGTTATACAACTAAGAATCTATACAAAGTTAGATTCAATTCAGTCATGTTATGGTCTTATCCTCAAATAGTAAATAAGGTTTATTTTTAAAAGATGATACTTTTTTCTTTTTTAAATGAAATATTTCAATAAACAAGGTATAATATTACCAGACCACGACTGTATAACTATAATTTAAAGTTTAAATTTTAATTTAATACATAGTTTAAATACATAGATTTTTTTCAATATGACATTATAGGACTTAAATATTAAGTCAATAAGGGATAAATTCAGTGCAGCATAGAATGTCACATACCTCTTTTTGGTTATATTTGATAGCAAGTTTTAAACGACTTAAATTCATTCTTTCTTCTAAAAGTCCCCGTTTATCCAAAGGCTCATCACTAGATGTATGATTTAGGATGACTTCTAGCTCCCGTGAATTCCTTGCCTGGGCAAGCAAATCTTTGGCAAACATTTTGCATTGCTGAGCTAGTTCTTCATAATCATTCCTACAAAATACATCAGTATATAATAACTACTTTTAAAATGATTACCTTCAAATATACTTCAAAAATTAAAATAGAAACGGTATTCATTAATCTCTAATTCAAATATGCTGCATTATATTGAGCTAAAAAAGATATTAGGAAATACCTTCAATATATTATCATCATATAATATCATATTATTATGTTATATTATAATTCTGAATTTTTCCACAGCAATTTTGGCTGGGGTAACCAAATAATCATACCAGAGAACTGTTTTTTTATGAGCCATTGGAAAAATGAATTTTCACATTTTTTTCACTTTCTTTGTTATACACTGATTTTCCTATTCTGCTTTCTTAATTCATGTGTCACAGGATTTATTCTAACAACAGTCCTCTAAATATTAATATTAATGAATTCATGCTCTCTGACACAGTAGACAGTACTGTGACTCCAAAGTCAGAGGATTGGACTCACATCCTTCTTCTAATGTTTATCATATATGTAACTTAAGTCACCTTATCTGGGGCTCATTCGCTGTACCTGTAAACCGAGACTGTTGGACTAGATGGCATCTGTAGTCCCTTTTACCTCTAAATCTATGATCCTATAATCTTAAACATTAAACGTCTTACTTAATTTTTAACTAGATACTTTCAGATAATGTGCTTATTATTTATGTTGGTTCTAATTTTTTGAATGGTATTTTTAAATGACCATTTGGAAGGGAAACCACCCAACAAACTCTAATAAATATCTGTCCTCAGATTCCCATTATTTTAGTCTTCGAATGATCTACACAAAAGTTATAGAACAGGTTTACTGAATAGTCAAAGATTAGCTGTGAAAAATATGTAATTCTAGTAAATGTACTATAAAAATCTTTAGTTTGATTCAATTTATATTTATGTTACCTGAATTCCACCTCCACAAGACTTAGCTCTTTTAAGTCTGCACTAAGTTCAAAGGCTCTTAGAATTGGATCTTCTTCTGTTAACATAATGAGGGCTGGACTGGCTAAACAACGATAGATATCAAGTCGAAACCTGTGATTAAAAAAAAATGAAATTGCCCATTCTTATTATAAACATATTTTACCTAATAAGTAATTTTAATATAATTTTTTTTCCTAAAATTGCAGTTAAGGATAATGAAGCATTTACTTTTTTTAAGACATGTGGAAAATCTGACCAGCAATCATAATATATTTATTAAGAGCTTAATATATTTGAATCTGTCCCAAAAAAGTGGAGAACAAAAAATTTGATGTGTCTTTAATATCTAAGCTTTAGTTTTCTCTCTAAATGCAGAACCCTGTTTTATGAAATCAGATTTGATCCCAAGAATGTTTACATCCCTTTCTTATAAAAAATGAATTATGTCATCTAATTGAAAGTTCAAGTTCAATATAGGATTGTTGTGTCTAGTTACTTCTTCTTAAAAAGACTAAATATAATAATTTATTTATCATACTTATAGTGACACAGCTATGGCATAACTAGAGAGTGAGCCTTGGAGCCAGGAAGACCTGCTTTTGAGACATAGTGCTGTGCATCTCTGGGAAAGGCTGTTAAATCTCAGTGCTCTAGGTGACACTGTAGGTCCTAGCCAACTTGCCAGTCTGCAATGGTAAAAGTAGTTTCGTCATCCAGAACCTATATCATAAAAGCATCAGTCCATTTTTTATCCTTTATCCCTAAACTTTATTTAGAGGTAAGAAAAAATGTTCCAATTTTGAAAAGTGGAAAAACTAGTGTATAGAATATTGACAGAGAAAAAAAATCATCTATAGGTTAAATAAAGCTACTTCTATAACTTTCAATCTGTAGATCTCATAAAAAATTATCCAAATTGCCAATTTTTAAAAATCTGGAACAGAAAATAAAACATCACAAAAGCCAATTATGATGAAGTCAGCTTGAATATTATCACAATTGTTAATTGGAATTAGTAAAGTACTAAATCCTTCCCAATTTCAAATCTGATGAGCTTTTAAGCTTCTCCACCAAGTGATTGTTTTTTTTAAAAAATCTCTAAAACATATATAAGACATAAATTCTCTTATGTGTGTATAAAATGTGAAGCATTAAACACTAACTTAGTTTATCGGCTATTTACATAAACAACAAGAACTAAAAATACAAGATACAGTGACAATACACATGAGAATAAAAACCACAAAATATTTGTAAGACAAATATGTTGTTCTTTTTTCTGGAAAATTAACAGAAAAAAAATCAAACTGTCTGAATAGAAGGGTGTATACTTCAAATTGTTAATTATTAATTGTTAATCATCTTCATACCATAGCAGACTCTGTTGGTCTCCACAGACATATGAAGCAGTAGCAGGTTTCCTCACCAATTATTTTACATCAAAATATCTTAAGTCCTATGGCTCTGCTGTCCCGAAAGGTAAGGAAGGCAGAACTTTACTGTTCTAATGTCTATATTTTGGAATTATATCTGTAGGGGATGTCATTACAAAGTTCATCAACCTTCCTTTTCTCATATCATCAATAGCAGAGATAACTTTGAGAGACCTCAGAATCCCTTTTCCCAAAGATGTTGCACTTTGTTCCATTAACTCCATTTACCATTCAACCAATCAAAAAGAATATAAAGAGTTATGCTATAGATGTTGGAGACAGACAAAAATCAAATAATTCCTGCTGTAAAGCTCCTCCTTTTGGAGGAAACAAGACAGCATGAATACATGTTAGTTTATAGTAACAAGGACATACAAGATGTATATGAAAGAAATTAAAAACCATTTGTAGAGAAGTGGTACTGACAATGGGGGATCAAAGAAGGCTTTCTGTATGAAGTATGGTCTGAACTGGGTTCTGGAGACCAAGTGTCTGCCATGGGTCAATGACAACTTGAATAGAGACTGCTGTTGATAGAAGAGGAATGACTTCAAGACCAGTTTGGCTGAACTGTATGTGAAGGGAAATATGTCCTGTTCTTCTCATTTCTATTTTATAAATGAGCTTGTTCCAAACTCGTGCTACCCTTTGGCAAGAAGATCAAGTGTTTTTGGCTGAGACACTTCCTCAGCTCTTTCAATCTTCTCACTATGGCAATTCTTTTACATTAAATTTCTCCAAGTTTTAATCATAGTTAACATTTTTATTTTTTTTCTACATGCCAGTTTGGGGAAGTGACACTTTGTCCAAGTAGGCTTGGAGTGGAGCTGATGTAATTGTTCATACTGCACTGGTTGTACTTTTTATTCACATCTCCTGACACATTCCTAGTGGAGAGTCAGACTACTCCTAGCTCTCTATTGCCATTTGCAGAATCTTCCTATTTCACCATCAATCAGTAATCTCTCCTCCTTTGAAATTCACCCAATCAAGATTTTAGTAGCTTTTTCTATTGACCTTTAGAACAATGTCCTCCTTCCTTAATGAGTTCAGGCCCTGGCTTGCTGTCTTTCTTCCAAAACTTATGCCTTCATACTAAGGGATTCCAACGTCCCTGCTAATGTGCCAACTTCCCAATTCCTCAATTTATTCATTGACTATGACCTACTTCATTCTACCTCAGTTGCTGATGGTCTGTTGTGTCTAACTCTTTGTAACCCCATGACCATAGCACACCAGGCCCTTTATCCTCTATCTCCCAGTCTGTCCAAGTTCATGTTCATTGTTTCCATTAACACCATGTATTTGTCTCACCTCTGTCATCTCATTTTCTTTTTGCCTTCAACTTTTCCCAATATCAGGCTCTTTCTCAATGACTTCTATCTTCTCTTTATGTGGCCAAAATATTTCAGTTTCAGCCTCAGTAGTTGAGCTTCCAGTGAATAGCCTGAATTAATTTCTTTAAATATTAATTTGATCTTGTTGTCCAAGGGACTGGACTGTCAAGTCTTCTCCAGCAATTTGAAAGTATTAATTCTATAGCACTCAGTTTCCTTATAGTCCAATCTCACAGCAATACATTGCTACTGGAAAAGCTGTAACTTTGATTATACCTTTGTAGGCAAGGTGATATCTCTGCTTTTAAGTATACAGTCCAGATTCACCATAGTTTTCTTTCCAAGGAGCAAACGTCTTAATTTCATACTGCAGTGCCATCTGCAGTGATCTTTGAGCCCAGAAATATAAAATCTAATATTATTTCCATTTCTTTTCCCTCTATTTTCCAGGAAGTGATGGGACCAGTTGCCAAGATCTTAAGAGTTTTTTGGTTTGTTTTTTGTTTTTGCTGTTAAGCTTCAAGCCAACTTTTACATTCTCCCCTTCCATCCTTATCTTCTTAATTCTTCTTTCCTTTCTGCCATCAAGAGTGGTATTATCTACATATGTGAGATTGTTTATATTTCTTCTGTAAAGTTAATTTCAGCTTTTGGCTCATCTAGACTGGCATTTCTCATGATATACTCTGCATATAAGTTAAATAGATAAAATGATAGTCTTGTCACACTCTTTTTCCAGTCTTGAACCAATCAATTACTTCATTTTCGGTTCTATCTGTTACTAGTTGGTCCACATAAAGGTTCCTCAGGAGAGAGAATTTTGTTTTTCCATCTCTTGTACAGACTTGCTACATTTTGTTATATTTAGTAGTCAATTAAGCAAGAGTAGATGTTTTTCTGGAAGTCCCTTGCTTTCTCCATAATCTAGCAAATCCAGAAATTTGATCTCTAATGCCTCTGCCTCTTTGAAAACCAGCTTGCTCTTCTAGTAATTTTTAGTTCCCATTTTGCTGAAGCCTTACTGGCAGAATTTTAAGTATAACCTTGCAGACATGTGAAATAAAAGCAATTATTCAGTAATGTGAACATTCTTTGACATTGCTCTTCTTTAAGGTTGGAATGTAAACTTTCTTTTCAATCCAGTGGCCACTGTTGTGTTTTCGAAATTTGCTAGCATATTGAGTGCAGAACTTTAATGGTATCATCATTTGGGATTTTAAATAGTTCAGCTAGAATTCCATCACTTTCACTATCCCTATTATTAGAAATGCTTCCCAAGGCCATTTGCTGTCCTTTCTATGATGTCTGGCTCTATGTCAGTAACTCCACTATTGTCATTATTTGAAATGTTAAGATCTGTCTTAGTTCTTTTGTGGAATCTTACCAACTCTTCTTAATTTCTTCTACTTCTGATAAATTTCTATCATTTTGGTAACTTATTATGCCTATTTTTACATATGAAACTTTTCCTTATTATCTCTAATTTTTCTTGAAGAGAACTTTCATTGTAGCGTTTTTCTATTTCTTTGCATTGCTCGTTTAGAAAACTTTCTAATCTTTTCTTGCTATTCTCTCGAATTCTGCGTTTAGCTGGGCATATATCTTTTTTGTTCTTTACCTTTCATTTTCCTTCTTTTTTTAGTTAAAGCCTCCTCAGACAGCCACTTTTTTACTCTTCTTTTTCTTTTGATACTTCCTATATAATATTGTGAATCTTTATCCATAGTTCTTCAAGCACTCTATCCACCAGACTTAATCTCATAGATCTATTCGTCACTTTTATTTCATATTCAGCTACCTTAGCTACACACAGAGATGAATACAATCTTGATCCTAGTATGATCCATAACTGTTTCACTTCCATCTTCATGAAACTCCCTTACTTAATAATCATCTTTTATCATTCCAATTTTTTCCCTTGCATGATTGCCCTCAACCCCAACCCCATTCTTCATACTTACTAGGATCTCCAAACCCTCTATCCCTCAATTCTTTCCCAGGCAATGGTCCCTTCTCTGGCTTTACACTCCTTTCCCTGTTCTAACCTATTGGAGAATCAGTTCAACTCCAAACTATATTCTACTAAACTATCCTTGAATCTGTTATCACTAATATTGCCCTGCCAAGCCTCAGTCTTGGAGGACTCCAATCACACCATTTTGCTCCAGTTCACATACTGCTGAACAAAGGTAGAGAAAATTGTTAAACTATGACAACTAGGTGTACACAGTGGACTAGTACATAGTATATACATTAAAAATATTTACTGATTGGTTGGTTGATGCTATATAATTTCAACTGGACCCTCAGAGGAGCAAGGCAATTTCTTAATATATCCCTAATCCCTTTTCATTGCCATATTCACTATAGTGACTTTTTCAAAACTTTTTGGTCCTTTTCAAACCTTTCATGATTCTCCCTTCCTCCACTCTCTGAGCTGAGAACCTTGCCTCATAGTTCACTGTAACATCTGGGGTTTCAATCCAAGAGCTTCCTTTTCCCCCTCCACCTCACATGCAACATTCAGCTGTCTTCCCATACTATTTCCACCTTCATCTTTGCCTCACATGAAGACATGGTCCTTCTCCTTGCCAAGGATAATTCTTTTCCATACACAAGTGATTCCCCTTCATCCTATCTTCTGCAGTTGACTGTCCCTCTCTACCATCCCTTCTCTCTCACTACTCTTTTACTCCCTGTCTACTGATTTCTTCCTTGTTACCTATTAATATGTCCATATTTCTCCCATCTTTAAAAAAAATCTCTCCTTTGATCTATCCATCATTACTAATTATTCCCACATACTTCTACCCTTTTGTGACTAAACTCCTTGAGAAAATCATCTTGTCTTGAAAGTCTATACTTTCTTTCTTCTTATTCTCTTCTTAACTCTGAAATCTGACTACCAACCTCATCACTCAATTGAATCTATTCTCTCCAAAGTTAACTGTGATCTTCTAACAATCCAACGATCTTTTCTCAATCCTCATCTTTCCTGATCTAAAAAAAGTTAGATTTTAATGTTACTGTTTGACACTTAGGACAGTTAGAGGATGCTATGGCACACAGTAAGTACTTAATGAATGCTTATTAATTGATACATAGTATACTCTCTTTATTATCTCCTCTGGTTTGGTATTTACCTTGTCCTTTGTTCTGACTACACAAACTGATTCTAAAATGATTATATATCTGGAACCAGTAATGTTCTGCTTATTAGAAATAAAATTTCATTTTTAATATTGTCTTTAGGTGCTCATCTTGTTGAATGCCATATAATTCTTTTCTTAATTAAAGTGTTCATGATGTAAAAGTATGGTGCTTATGAGTAATCTATAGGCATTAGCCATTATCATATCTTGATTTCAACTGAACCCTATTTTCCCATTTAGCTTTTGCTGTTCTTCCTTTATTTACTTTTGCACGCAAGTCATTGAATATCAAAATAAAAGTTTTAGAAAAACATTTGGAAAATCTTGCCAAATCCTCTCTATTTCTTCATCCAAAGATCTTTTCATTGCCAAATCTGATGCAATTTTTCTCCGTCTTCATTCTTCTCAGCTTCTCTGCAGCAAATGACAATAATGATTGTATTTGACTCAGAGATACTCCTTTTTTTTCTGTATTTTTAAGACAATACCTTCTCTTGGTTCTCTTTATGCCTCAATGACCATTCCTTGTTTTAATCATTCACATCAAACTCTAACTGTAGGTATTCCCCAAGAGTCTGTTCTAAGCCCTTTTCTATTTTCTCTCTATATTCTATCACACAGCTCTCATGGGTTTGTCATCTCTATGACAATGACTCCCAAATTCAAAAATGTAGCACTAGTTTCTCTCTCCTGAGCTCCAGTTAAGTTTCTCCAAAGGCTTACTGGGTATTTCAAACTGAATATCCCAAAAATATTTCAAATTCAACATATCCTAAACTGAACTCATTTTTTCCTTCAAACCTACTCCTCTTCTGAACTTCTCTATTTCTATCTAGGGCATCATCATCCTTTCCATTACCAAAGTCTTCAATTCTAGCCTTATCTTGACTCTTCCCTTTCACAGAAGCCATCCCCTGACATATCCAATCATTATCAAATGTTGCCATTTCTGCCTCTACAACATCGCATTTAAATACCCTCTTCTCTTCACTGATATGGCCATTATCCTAATTCAGATTCTCATCACCTCTTTCCTGGATTATTGAAATATTTTTTTAACTGGTCTCCTTCTCTGAAGTCTCTCCTCTCTAATTCATTCTACTCACAACTGTCAAAGCAATTTTTCTAAAGTATAGATGTGACCATGTCACTTCCCTGCTCAATCAATTCCAATTGGCTTCATATTGCCTCAAGGATCAAACATAAATTCCTCTGTTTGACTTTTAAAACCTCCTCACTCTGGCTGACCCCCAATCTACCTTTCTCATATTATTATAAACTGGATGTCCTTATCACACTGCATGGTCCAGCCAAACTGGTCTTCTTGCTTTATTTCACACATGGTATTCCACCCCCCATTGCTACTTTTTAGCACTGTGTCCTCCAGCCCTGGATACCACTCCATTTTCACCTCTATCTCCTAACATACTTGACTTCCTTCAAAACTTTTCTCAAGCACTATTTTTTCCTTGAAGACTTTCCTGGCCTCTTAATTGTTGGTGCCCTAGCCCACCAAAAACATTACCCTGCATTTGCTCTGCACACACTGTGTATATACTTATCAATATATATGTTGTTTCTCCAGATAGAACATATGTTCCTTGAGAGCAAGGATTGTTTCATTTTTGTCTTTGTATGCTCAGTATCTAGTAGTACCTGACATGTGGTAAGAACTTTATGAATGCTTACTGACTTATTCATTCATGTAATGTGACTCTACCATCATGGAGATACAGTACATTAAGAATACCAACAACTAAAATTGCGATTAATGATATTCTAAGAACTGTGACATTGTTAGCACTCCCCAACCCTTTTCTGCCAGTAGTTCCCTGTGGAAGTAAAAGGAGCTGTACAAAATTAGTTTTTCCAACAAAATATGAAGAACCACAAAAAGAAACAATCAAGGAACTGATTTACTGATGCACAATACTATATTAAAGCTATCAAGTACCTCATAAATTAGCACCTTAGTTTTCTGACCTGGAATGTCTTAGACTGTCCTTCTTGTTTTTTGCAGAGCATAGTGTACATTCACAACCCACTGCATGAGGTTTGGGTAGAGATACATCCTGTTTTAAAAGCATTGTAAGAATTTCATAGTTGTTACGATGAGCAGCTAAAATGACTGGAGCAACATCCATAGTTGTTGAATACTCAGGGTTCTGAATTCGCTCCATTAGTTTCTGAAAGATATTTATATCAATATTCAGAGGTTATAACTTGCAGCTGATAGAATAAGTTTTTCCAAGAGATTGAAGTGAAAAAGATCTAGAGAAGAAGAAAAACATCTAGAAACCTAAAGAATATAATAAAGATAGTTAAAATTATTATCCACATCTCTTGGAACTATTTGTTTTTTCATATAACTGAAGCCAAAAACTTAACTTTAATCTAAATGAAATATAATCATGTCAACAAGAAAATTGCAAAAAAGCAAACTTTCATAATTAGGTTTTTAAGGCAAAAAAGGGAAATTTCTCAAAAAGTAATATAAACAATGATTTTTAATACTTTCCATTATTTCATGTAAAAATACACTGCAGTGCAAGTGTCCTAATATAATAAAGTATATTCCCAAAATTATACAAAAGCTTGAAAGCGCTCATGACAACCAAATCAATCATTTAGGACTCAATTTCTTCATCTATAAAATGAAGGGATTAGACTGGATGACTTTTAATGTAATATTAGGCTCTTTAATGTTATGATTTTTAGTTATAAAACATGCTTGTTAGCACCAGCATTATATTTGCATGTATAAACACATATGTTTAAATAATATAATATATTAGCATTAAGTATTAGTATTATACTAGTAATGATACACTAATAGTATACTAGTAATATAGTATTATACTAAATTTCTCCTGAAATAATATGAAGTACTTCTCATATAATACTGTCCTGATCAACATCATTTTAATGACAATATTAATACATTATAATCAAACCCCACAATAATGTTATTCTATCACTCATTTACATGAACATTATTCTGAACACTCATCCTTAAAATCTTTTTTGCTCATTTTTTCTGGAATTTAATTTATATTAATTTAATAGTAGGCAAGATATACTCATATTAAAAATCCCTTTCTCCAATTCTTATTTCCTAGGAAAACACTCTTTACAATTTTAGTGATGTCAAAACAAACTTAGAAAAAAAAGAAATTGCATGAATACATGAAATAACAAAACTACATAACATAAATGGATGGAAAAAATGAAATCTTTCTCCAACTCTCTACTCCAATCCCAGATATGGTGATACCACAAAACCCAGATGATGATATGGAAGAATAGGAGGATTAGCACTACTTTGCGGTTCACAATTCTTTACATAAATGCTCTGTAGTCATCATTTCACTGTCTTCCTGTCATGGTTACACAAAAGCATGAATGCTAATAGTAAAGAGGTGTCTGGTGATGGCAAGAGGAGGTAAAGATTAACAGTGAATAGGAATGGAAGAGCTTAAAAAATATATACATTTCATGCAAAAAATATATACATTGTCATGGGGACAAAAGTAATTCAATTAGCTTCCATTATAAAATCCAAAAGTTACATGATAGAAGGATACCTTTATTATATAGAGTACAGAATTTCTACACTGGCTTGATTTTCATATCTTTACTGGTGGCGACAGAGCAGCACACTACCACATCACAAAGAAAAAGTTCTTATTGGTTTTAGAAAATATGCTGTAAAACTCTCCTGAAGAATACTTTCACAAAAAGTCCAAGTATCTTACTTCATATTTTAAAATAAGAACTCTATACAAGGACAATATATACTTGAAGGCCGCTGCTCAAAAAGACTAGTTTCACTACAAGAATGGAAAATCAATAGGTTTCACTGAACTTAGAAAAGGAAGAATGCAAAATAAGTAGTCATTTACTACCAAGGATAATGAGGCTAGCAGATAAACAAACAAACAAAAGGACAAAGTATCTTTGTACTAATCCTTAATCTACCATACACAAGCAGATTAAGGATTTGAACACAGTATGTTGAAATTGCAATATCTCACTGGTATTTTTGCCTTTTACTAAATAATATCTATAACTCAAAGTTGAAAAACAATTTTCAAAAATAAGCGACATGAAAAGTTTTAATCATCAACTATAGAATTTTGTATCCATTGTCATTAAACATTTTAATATGTCTGACATCATCTACAGATTTTTAAAATCCATATTCCTCATAAAATATGTAAAACTTGAGTTAGGTTTTGAAAGATAAATTGTAATAAAAGCAAAGCAGAGCAGGCAGTTAAGAAGTAGAATGGTGGCCTTTAGACACCTGAAGGACTATCGTGTGAAAGAGAGAATAGTTTTCTTGGGACCCAAAGAAGAGAACCTGTATTTGTGGATAGAAGTACTCAGGGAGAAACAGTTCAATTCTCTACTTAAAAAATAATAGAATGGGGTGCCTTGAAAGTAATGAGCTTCCATTTTTGAAAAGAGATTGGATGACTACTCTTCACAAATATAAAAGGGATTCCTTCCAAATCTAAGATTCTATGATTCTACTGAAAATAGTGGCAATATTAGAATAAGATCTCTACTATTTTACAATCAATAAGTAGATCCTTGCAGGGAACAAGTTTGAAGCATAAGTTGTGGATAGAAGATTAAGGTCTAGAACCAAAGACTAAAGAATACAGAATAGCCTAGTAGCTAGGATACAGGTATCATAAAAAGGAAAACAAATAGAAAGAAGTGGATAGCATAGGTATTTCTGAGCCTATCGTAGGATCTATTTTCTTTCACCTTTCTAAGTCTATCACTTATATTGCCCATTTAAGCTAGAGATAGAGCCATAGCAAGATTCATACTCACTATTTTTTCAAACTACTCTAATTGTGACTAGATAGGTTTCAGTTACCAGGAGAAAAAAATCAGAATTCTCAGATCATGTATGAAAAGCAGTTTATAGATAAGCTACATGTGCAAGGTTTTTATTCACCGTAGATTGATACCATGAAGCCAATAATTTTGGTACACATCTACAAAACTGAGGGCATCCCTCTCAGTCAAAAAATCAGCTCAGTCACTAAAAGGTTTAACCCTAAATGCCTGAAAGCACTAAACTTACACTAAGGGAATTAATTTGCATGGTAAGAGAATCGATTTGAATATGATTCTTCAAGTTAAAAAAAGTTTTGAGGATGAATAAATAGGTGCACAAAGGCATGGGAGCTACTCTACTGATTCAGTTGTGATTTTTATAATCTAAATTAAAAAAATATTTAAGAGTACTAACTACTATACTTGGTCTTGATGATCGTTTTGGTCGATGATTAAGTAGGATATCAACAGCTCCCACTACTTCAGAGTCGATAGCCACCAAAAGTGCATCTGTGGACTTTAGAAAAAAAAAAAGAAGTTAAAATGAAATTAGAAAATATTAAAAGGTAAACTATTCCTTAGTAGTTTTAGAACTACAATTAGTTTAATTATACTAATTTTTAAAAACTGTATTACATACAGTAATAATGAATATAAAAACTTCAAGACTATGAATTGTATGTTTCCTTGCCTTCACTTATTTCTATGAACCACAATGTTACTTTTACCTTTGTTTCAGTTCATGAACTAATTAAGTAACTGATACTTGACTAATGGGGCTATTTATTCACTGTGAAAATATGCTGGCCCACACAGTATAGAAAGTTGAAATTTATTCAAGATTTTTACTTCTGAACTAGACCAAAAGAATCCAAATTTATCAGAAGACAAATTGCCAGGAACTATTATGAACATAAACTACTCTCTATTTAGTTTAGAAAAATGATCATTGATACAGCCATGAAAATAGAAAAGATAGAAAATATATTGTCACCAAGGCAATACCTTTCTTTTATTATTGACAAAATGTATATGCCTAATTTAAGTGCTACCAGTCTAACAATACAAAGCAGAAATTAGAAAGATTAGGCTTCTGCTACCATTAAAGATGGAAAGAGAAATAAGAGAACTTGAAAACTTCTATTTTCCGATTTACTCCCTAATATGACATTTAGTCTCCCCTAGAACAAAAAATGAGTAAGAAGCTAGTAAAGTCAGAGGCTTTCCAACCATCAGAGGTAAATTGGGCTGTGCCAATACAATGTTAGATAAATGAAAAGAAGGGAAGTGATAGGTTCAGGAGGAAAAACTTAAGCACAGATAGTAGATTAAACTAACAAAATGTCCTACTAATATATATATTTTTATATTTTTTTTAAATGTAAGGTTTTTTAAAGTTGTTCACTAGAATGGACCATTCAAAACCAATTATAATTCTCTCTCTCAAGACTAAGAAAGGAATACATCTTTTATATACTTCATAATCACTCCATAAACTTAGGAAACACTCACTAAATAAAATGCAGAAAATCAGAGCTGATCCACAAGAGCATGATCCACATGCTTAGAGCCTTCCTACATCCTACAGATTATAAAAATTCCTGCTTGATACATCTGGCCTACTATTGACAACTCTTAGATTTCCCTCTCCCTCCCTTACTCCAAAAAAAAAGACAAAACCCAAAAAACTTTATAAAGCAGAAATGTCATATTCAAAAAAGGGGTGAGAAAGCACTTTGTTGCTGTTATTTTAGTTGTAAGCTTATGTTATAAGAGTAAAATATTATGACACTATTATTCTAGTGCTTTGCAAATACTGCTTTCTTTTTAACTTAAACAATTTTTGCTCTATCTACAACTAACCAATGAACATTGATTCAAATACAAATAAGTAAAATGAACAATTAAAATTCCATCCTACTTAACTGGCAATCATATCGTCATATATCTAGCAATCCCAACCATTTCAAAGACAGCCACAAATAAGAGGAAAAGTAATCAGGTTGTTTTTGCTTTAAACAAAAAAGAAAATGGCTGTCAAGATAAAATACATGCATTTTCTATCACCAAAAATGTGGATTCAGATTCACTATTGATTGGAAATTATGTGAAAAATTAAATTCTAGTTAAAGTCAAGTTCTGACTGTTGCCAAAAGATAAACAATGCATAAGCAAAGATGGGAAGGAAGGTTCCTATTTGTTGACATACTGAGCAATGAAAGCTAAGAGTGAGAAAGTACACATCTGAATGACAGCAGACTGAGGCCACTTAATGAATGGAGTAATATCTCCATAATCCCATTGTGTTAACTCATTTTGCTAAAATATATAGGCCACATAATAGAAATTACGCACTAAATGAAGTACAATAAATGATTAAATTTCATAGTTCATAATTATAAACCTAATTCATCAAGCTTAAATTTATTTCAAACAAACACAACCCTAATCCAACAAGTATATAATACATTTTAAGAGAATTTCCTTAAGATGGTTAAATGTAAAAAGTTCAGATACCTAAGGAAGCAAGATTTATTTCTATAGAAAATACACTAATATCAACTATTAGATAAGTGAAACATTACTATATTAACCACTTTGTAATAAGAGATATCTTCTTTCATATAGTTTTATCCCAAAAAGGCTACATAAGGATTTAAATACACAGACATACATTTTCCATTTGTCTCCCACATTTCCTCACGTGGCAGTCTTCTCATCTACTTCTATGTGTATATTCTATTGAAATGACCAAAGCCATACTCTCTGATTCAGACTAATCTCTTATTCCCATTCTTGCATTCTTTCTCACAGAAACATTCTTATTTCAAAGTTTGCCTCACTCTTCACCTCAGATAACTGATCCCATTTCTTTATTACTTCTCTCTAAAAGTTGCTCTTTTTTTTAGAATTTGTCTTTTTTCTCAAATTTCTGCCTCTTCTTCATTGGTTCCTTTCTTTTACCTACCAATATGCCCAGATTTCCTCTATGTTGAAAAGACTTTTCTTAATCCCACTTTATCTACCATTTTAGCTATCTCTCTTTTATATTGTCAACTTCCTCAAAGATGATATCAATTTTTCTTCTCTATCCATACATTCCTTAATAAAAATGGACATTTCTATAGTATTTTAAGGATTACAAAGTATTTTATATACTCCTTAATATAATATTGATTACCCTTTTTATGCCTTAACTATACTCTTGAAGATAACCAATGATCTTACTACTAAATCCAGTGGCCCTTTCTTAGTTCTCATTTTCCTTGTCCTCTCTACAACACTTGACAGTGTGAACCACTTTTTATTTCATGAAATTCTCTGCTTGGCACAAATGCTTGATTTTCTCCCAACCTCTTAATAACTTCTTTTCTGTACTTTTTGCTATTTTTTTCTTCCTTGTTTGGCCTCCCAAATATGGATGTTCTTCCCTAAATGAAGTCCTTAGCCTTTAGCTCTCTATAATCTCTCCAGTGAAGATCTCATTCATTTATTACAGTTCCCCCCATTTTCTTATCTCATCTCTGACCTTTTCCCCAGATCTAATTCTGAAATCTCTGAATGCCTTGGATATCTCTTAGATTTCCTTCATTGTCTGAAATTCAAAATACTTAAAACCAAAGTAACATACTCTTTAAAATTGCCTTCCTCTTCCTGACTTTTTATTAACAGTTCTAGCATAATCAAAGTCACCCAAGTTCAAAAGCTCCATGACTTCTTTATTCCTCAAATCTTTTCCCTTCCTCACGTGCCCCATATATTCACCAACTCTTAGTGATTCTTGCCTCAGAAAATCTATCATCTCTATTCTTTCATTTAAATTCATAATGCCAACATTACATTCAGACTCTTATATTCATACTTTGATTACTAATCTTTTCTACACAAATCCATCAGATTAACCTTCCTATTATTTATCACATTCTCCTCATCATAAAGCATTCCAATGACTGAAGAATAAAATTTCAAACTCCTTGCATTGCCACTTAAAATTTTCCAGAATTTGGCCTCAATCATCTTTAAAATATTTCCCACAATTCTCTAGTTCTAAGTAGGTGAGTCTATACACTGCTTTACAAGCAAAATTTGTCATTCTTCTCTCCACACATTTGTTCACCTCACTCATCTCAATTTATCTTCAAAGTAGAATTTTATTTCTATGAAGGCTTCCATGAAGCCCTTCTTAACTATCCCATAATACTTTCTTCATCATTTAAATTCCTATTCATTTAATATTCATCAAATGTGCTCCTATCTATATGTCTTATGTCCCAAATCATGTCCCTTTAAGATAGGAACTATGTCTTCCATTTCTTTTTAACATCCACTTACAATAATGCCTTGCATAGTTGTCAACTAATTATATGATTATGTCAATGAGGTAGTATAAACTATATACATATAATAGTATAAACACATACATACATACATATATATAAATACTACATGTGTTTTAGTATATACAGATAAATGCAATTAAAAATTATTTTTCCATAATCATATAGCTACCATAACAGGTCAAAGGCAAGAGCTGAATGCAAATCTTCTTGAGTCGGAAGTTAATTTTTCATGCATTATGTCAAGCTGTCTCTCACACTGTATGTATATGCATGCACATGTATCTACATGTGTGTATTGTTAGGAACCCATTACATATATCATATATTCACACATGTGTGTGCAAGTACATGTATGAACATGTTTGTGTGGTATCAAGTAGCTCACCAATGGATTATATAGACAGATACACATAGATATATATATGTATAATTCATAGTCTTCAACACTTTTCTTTTTTTCTATTCGATTAATTTGTACCATTGTACATAAAGCTAAGAAATGTAATTATAATGAAATACTAAAACTATTTTCATAAATTGTGTATGTAAAACAATTACTCTATCATCATACCACCTAATATCATCACATACACTTTTGCAGACAAATAATTCATCTGAAGCACTGTCTCATTAAAACTTAACAGAGAACTTAAACAGAGAAAAGCAATAGATTTTAATAAGTTATTCTGGACCTCTAACTGAATTCTTCCAGGACTTGATAAATATACATTCTCATGCCTGTCCTCCTACCTGAGCTGATTTGAAGACAAACGGAAAAGATCAAATTTTCTAGGAAAAGATCATTCACCTTGATCTGTGATCAAACAGATAAGATTTCAGGCAAAAAAAGAAAAGAAAAGAAAATTTTATAAAAATTAACATGAGAAAAATGGTCAGAATGGAAACAGCTTTAAAAGACAGTGATAAAATTTGCTATTACAACACTAAAATTGTCTTGGGATACAGAAAACTTGTTCTCTTAATTCTAGAGAAATATTTATTCTTGGGAACAAATATACTATACTATTAATTACCCTGATAAAAACACAAAAATAAAATAAGAGTCTTTCAGAATCTCAAGCATGGTATTATGACCATAGAATATATATCTATAAAATACTACTGAGAGAAATTAAAAGGAAATTAGGACTAGAGAAATCAAGCATAATATATGCAGTTCCTGTAGGAAAAATCTTTTTAAAAAGTGAATCAGAAACTAAAAGAAATTAGAAAACAAAGAATATTTGAGTTATCTCAGTTATTAAATCAAATTATTTAGCCTTGTACCTGACAACCGTAGTCCAAAAGAAGTTGTAGAATATCCAAGTTTTCATTTTCAATAGTTATGGTAACAGCATTCCTTCCAAGCACATCTACGCAATTTATGTTCATGTCACCTGCACTGTTTTCTTCCAAGAGCTTTTTAACCATATAATAGTCACCTAAATAACCAATACACAAGCATGACTTAATAACAATGGTACATTGAGTGAATGGCTGTAAAAATAAATGTAGTTAATTATTTTACTGATTTAAGATACTAAAAAAGCAAATTCTCTTTATTTTTATTAGAAAAACCCTATTAGAAATATGCAAAGAAAAATCTGAGTACTTTCTTGCTCATAATAAATTGCCACATCATTTTTAAAAATCTTATTGATCTATATCATATGAAACATGAAAACCAAGAAATTTAAAACATCAATTTGAATAAGTACAATACAATCATATACAGATAAGAATTTAAAATGACTTTGGAAAGCTAGACTAATTTATTGTTATTATATGAAGAATTTAATGCAGTATAACCAAAATACATATATATAGATAAGAAAAGTAAAAATGGGGTTCACAACAACAGAAATAAAGGATGAGAATAAGAAAAATTGATATAAAATATTAAAAGAAAAATATAGTTTTGAAAAACAAGGGGAAAGGGTTAAAAAGACCATGGTAAAGAAGTTATCTTTCAAAACTGTTATAATAGGTAGAAAAAGGTCAGAAAGTACTTACTGGCATATATCTATTTAGTGGCTGCATTAAAACAGTTTTTGAACTAACCAAATGCTACTAGCAACTAAAGGAAATATATAGGGGTTAGAACATAAAATGATGAGTGATAGTATCTCAGAAAGTCATCTTAAGCTAGCAAGGAGACAAACTTATATAATCTGCCCAAAAAAGATACAAACTCAGGATTCCAAAAGAATATTTTAACTATTCTTTTTATATACTTAACATTAACAAAAACAATCAAATGAACATGTAAACCAAGGGAGAAGAGTTTAATCAATGAGGCAAATCAAATGAATTAAATAATAAGCATCAAAACTGCCTAATCTTTTGAAAATTGTTCCATTGGGAAATGTATTTTTATAAAGCTCCTTTTAGATTCTGGGTAAAGGTAATTTTGTCTATTATGTTTAAGGTGAATATTTTTCTCCAATTTTTCTTTTCTTTTAAGGAAATTTCTTTCTTACTTTTCTTTCTTTCTTTCTTTCTTTTTTTTTTTAAAGCATTAATGTCTTTGCATCACTTACTTCTGGGAGGAAAAAGTCTCCTTTTCTTCCAGGTTGAGTTCTCACCAGTATCAAATAAAACCATATAAAGCATCCAATAAGACCTCCAACTAAAATTTTTATCAAAGTAATGACAAAACTAGAAGTGCCTTGAGAATGTAAGCATGATTCATTATCTGCATTATCTCTTTTTTCTTCATTTGTTTTCAATTACACAGAATTAATTACCTTTTAATGACATTTTCATTTACACTGTTGTAGGTATTGTGTACATTATTTCGAGTTTATCTCACTTTTCATCAGGTCATATAAATTCTTCACATGTTTCTCTGAGTTCCTCATTTTCATTATTTCATGGCATACAACAATAGTCCATAACATGTAGTTATGGAATAAATACCAATCTTCTATTAGCAATTCAGATTATTCAAAGTTTTAAATTAGATAACAAGCCTGTTAAGAGAGAGCTTCTGCAAAACTAGTAGGGAGAAACACTAAACACATATTCCTTGTTTCAAATATAATGGAGGGCAATTTTTTTTAAATGGAAGTACATAAGACAATTTGGCTTCTATAATTCATTTACCATAGCTTTTTCAGTCTTTCCCATTCCATTAAGAAATTGTTTTTTCTTTAGCAAAATCCGTTAGTCTTAACAGAATCAAATACATTTATTTTGTTTATGTTTATTTCTTCTCTTTGAAGGCTAAAAATGTCCCTGAATTCTATAATTAAGATACATACATAACTCTTTTTTCAGTATTTCATGAATTTTTTAACATTTAAATTGCTGATTTGATTATAAATTTTTGGTGTTTCTGAACACTCCCACTCCCAATAGCTGTCTAATTTTTCCATTTTTAATTGAACAATGATTCTAATCCCCAACAGATAAATGTTCCTCAGTGCTCTTTATTCTTAATAAATAACTCTCTACTGCATGTACTTTTAATACTTTCATGTGCTAGGTACCCTAAGCCCTCATCCGAGACCTGCCATACGCAACAGTGTTCTATGCTCCAAACCTCTTTTTCTATGTCCCACTCTCCAATGCCACTGAAAATGTTCTCACATATCTAGAAAAGCTTTGAAAAATTAATTTATACTTGGATGCTAATAAATAGCAACTTAGTATATTAGCATTCCAAGAAGTTATCTGAATTTTAAAAGGAACCAAGTTTTATTTCATCTCAAATAAATTAAACTACTATGGAAATTCTTGAGCCATCCATAACACGCTGAAATGAAAACTAAATTAGAGTACACAAACCATATAAATCACAGTACAAAACTGGCTTGCTTTTTCTGTCAGTTGCTAAACCCAATGATTTAACATGTGAATTCCCCATCAAGCAGTTAAGAAAATTACAAAATAAAACAAATTTCTGACCTCCCTAATATTCATAGATTACTCTCCAAATACTCCTCTCTTTAAGGAAAAAAAATATCTTGTCTATCCTCATATTTACTTCATTAGCTGGCTTAACTCAACTTAAGCTAATTAGAAAGCTGAGAAAGTCTTGGAGAAGATCTGATTTCCTAAGAGAATGCCTCCCAAATAAATACATTAACTTTACATAAAGTTATAAATATTTGCAAGCCATTTACAGTCAGACTTCACTTAATTTAATAATTCAGCAAACATTTAGTACGCTTCTATGACTTTTAACCTCCACTGAACTCCTACTCCCAAGTTCTATCTTGATCTGAAGGCCACCCTAGGTTCTCTGAGTTAGGAAGTATATTATAACCTTCATAAAGGTTAGGAGGCTCTAGCTTCATTAAAAAATGTAATCTGCTCCCACTGGCAACAACAATAAAATCATCACCTTTGGACTTTGTTAACTCAGAACCCAGTGTGAGAAAGTGACTGTGCCATCTAAGAGGATGGATTTTGGGAGATCAGATTCAAAGCTCTAGCAAGCCTTATTGTGCTAAAAAGACTTCAGAAATAAGGAAGTAGAAATTAATTTTTGTCTAGTATCTAAGAAATAGACTTTTTTTTTTTTTTTTTTTTTTGCTGAGGCAATTGGGGTCAAATGACTTGCCCAGGGTCATATGGCTAGGCAGTGTTAAGTGTCTGAGGCCAAATTTGAACTCAGGTCGTCCTGACTTCAGGGCTGGTGCTCTATCCACTGTGCCACCTAGCTGCCCCAGAAATAGACTTCCAAATTCTAAAAAATTCAACTTCAGAAAGATGATCATCAGATCAGGGAACAGAAAACTTGGGCCCAAATTCCAAACCTGTTATTTACTACTACCTGCTCAAGTCAATCTCTTCTTCAAAATCAGGGAATTTAAAGACTAGATCATCTCTAAAGTCCTTCCTAGTCTAATGCCTACAATCCTAAATATTTTATGCATATCATGGTACGAGACACCAAGTACTTCAGTGAAAAATCTCATACTTTGTTTATTCCATTCCTGCATACCACCTTCTCATCTGGCATGATCCTGTTATTTACACCCCAAAAGGATCTATCTGATGTATAGAAGGCTTCTGGATTTGGTTTAATTTTTTAAATACTGGATAGCAATACAACTAAGCTGTCCCTTTTATTATTATTCACTTTTACTAAGTGACAGTCTTTTCCTTTCTTGTCACACAAAGAATTTCAAAGCCATGAATGATTTTAGAGGTCATTTAGTCCAAAACATAGGTAAACAACTTATACAAGGATCCAAGTTATATAATCTTCCCACGGATTTTTGTAGCAACAAAACACCTGAGATCATTAAAAGCACAATTCCCAAATGTGACCCAGCCTGGTCTCCCCACCTTCTATTCAATTATGGAGTCAGCTTGCTATCAATTAGGTTTTTTTTTTTTTTTTTGATAATGACAAGACAAACCTGGGTCTTTATATCTTACTTCATGTGATACTCAGCATTTAATCCATCAAAGTAATTTCCTTGAACAAAGATGGAAATATGTACCTGCACACGGGATTTTTTATTTTGGGTAGAAGATAATGAGTTTGAAGCAAGCCTTTATGGTTGCATTTTGTTCTACCAAGTGAAATGCTTTTTTAAAAAACTCAAACAACAAACTCAGCATGATCTTTTATTCACCACACTGCATAAGTTATATGATTGTAGAGATGACACATTTTAGGAAAGTATATGCAAAAGCCATTCTGTTCCTTTCTCATGTTTTCAAGTATACCCTTGATAGGTGCATAAGGCACTTTATAAGTTTGTAGAAATAGAAAGCAGTGACATGGGTTGTTAGTTGCTGTCATTTAATTCATAGGATCACAAATTTAGAAATGGAAGGGATCTTAGAGGTCAGAATCCAACCCCCTATTTTACAGATTAAGAAACTAAGGCCAAGTGAAATTAAGTGATTTGCCAGAAATGATAGTGTCTCTGGGATCATTCAAACCAGGTTCTTCCTGACTCTTAATTTCAGTATTCTTAATCACTACAGTGTTGCCTTATCTCTCAATGCTACCTGTACTATCTGCATTGATAAAATTCCATTTGTATTTTTTCCATTATTTTATGTAACCTTTTATTATCTATTTAGAAAAATCTATTATGTGCTCCATTTTGGTGATTTTCCATACTTGCTTCCAATTTATTTTTAACATCTTTTAAGTTTTGCTTTTCTTTAGCCAATAACTTCCTTTTCTGAAGTTTTGTTTTTCCTTGAATTTGCTCTCACAATTTTCTTAACAATGTTATTTCTTGCTTAATACCTTTTCCTAGGCATCACTTTTTAGAGCAACTGAAGCTAGCCAGCATTTTCTTTTTCCACTGTTTATTAGCTGTTACAATATTGAAGTGAACAACAATTTTGCTTGTTTTCTGAGAGGTGGTAACCTAGCTCTCTTCCAATCTCTCATTATATTACCTGGATCAAAAACTACTATCTTGAAAATTCTTTCCCCAATAGTGTCACTAGTTAGCACAAATTTCTAAATAGATTTGGTTTTGATGCTCCTAAGTTCTTCCTCTTAGATGCCACAGACACTTTCTTACAGTGGATTCGGAGTTAGCAGAGTTCAAAAGTGATTCTTTTATTGTTTTTAGCCAGTGAAAAGTTTACAAGTGAAATGTTGGAAGATTAATTCCACGTCCTATTTATTTGCTGCACCCCTTTCTAGTTTTATTTATAAAATTGCCTGAGCTTCATGCCAAGCTCCCTGCAAGTTGGTTTCCCCCATCAACTTTTTTTTTTAATCGTAATACTGTTTACAATCTTCCATAATAGATTTAATATTCTAAACCAATGATGCTTTTGTCTACTATGTCTCTCCATTTAGGGAGACAAAGTATTTCATGGTTAAAACAATTTCCAGCTCTCAGCTTCATCATTATGGTGATTATTTTCCATCTGTTAAATTTCTCTAAGGAGGAGTTTGAATCAATATCTTTCATTTTGTCTATTTCCTATTTTTCAGCTGCCATTTCTAAAAAGTCGAATTAGACCTATTGTAATAAGAGCAGATAATATGTTCATCTTATGTTTATGTTTTTCTTCCAGTGCAGCACTGATTTTAATTTTTTTCTCTAAACAGTTCATGATCAGAATGTATACTGACAGCTGATTCCAAAATAATTAGTGTTGGTAACTATTCTGCAGGATGAGAATACTGTAATTTCATTGATATGAAAGGACCTCTTGGGTAATAATATCCCTCTGCCAGGAAGTCAGGATCTTTTCTGAAACTTAAAGAGTTTCAGAGAATTGCCTAGAACACTGAGAAGTTGGGGGGAAACCCCAGGGACTTGAACATTGGTCTTTCTGGCACTGAGGTTGGCTCTCTCTCTAATCCTATTAAAAGGTAGTCAAGTAAAAAGTTTTTACACGAATAAAACCAACTCTGCTAAAATTAGATCAGAAGCAGGAAACTAGGTTTAAAAAAATCATTACAGTGAGTTTCTCTGATAAAGATCTCATTTCTAAAATTTAGAGGAAACTGAGTAAAATTTATAAGTCATTCCCAAATTGATAAATGTACAAAGGACATGAATAAGCAATTTTCAGAGGAAGAAATCCAAGCTATTATTAGATATATGAAAATATGCTCTAAATTACTAATAATTAACTACAAACTAAAACAACTCTGCAAGATATCACTTCATACTCATCAGATTGGCTAAGCTGACCAAAAAAAGAAAAAAAGGAAAATGGCAAATACTGGATGAGCATTTGGAAAACAAATACTTTAATGCTCTATGGGTAGAACTGTGCACTGGTCCGATTATTTTGGAATACAATTTGGAATTCTGCCCCCCAAAACCTATTAAACTGTGCATATCCTTTGAATCAGTGGTATAGAGTTCCAGGGATCCTCAAACTTTTTAAATAGGGGGCCAGTTCACTGTCCCTCAGACGGTTGAAGGGCCGGACTATAGTAAAAATAAAAACTTTGTTTTGTGGGCCTTTAAGTAAAGAAACTTTATAACCCTGGGTGAGGGGGATAAACGTCCTCAGCTGCTGCATCTGGCCCGCAGCCGTAGTTTGAGGATCCCTGGTATAGATACTCGTTCTATATCTCCAAAAGTTTTTAAAAAGAGAAAAAGGATCCTAACATACAAAAATATTTATAGTAACAAAGAATTGTAAAGTGAAGGGATACTCATCGATTGTGAAATGGCTGAACAAATTATGTCATATGAATGTGATGGAATATTAGTGTCATAAAAAATGATGGCGATGGTTTCAAGGAAAAAAATCTAGGAAGACACATAAAAAGGTGCAAAGTGAAGTAAGCAGAACTAGAATAATTTATATAATAACAACAATATTACAAAGATAACCAATTCTAGGACTTGGGAACTTTGATCAACACAATGATCAACCACAATTGCAAAAGATTTATATTGAAACATGAACTCAGTGCACACTGAGACATCTTTTCTTTTCTCTTTTTTTAAAGACAATGTAAGAATTTGTTTTGTATGATTACATATGTTTTAATGAGTTTTGCTTTTCTTGTCTTCTCAATGGATGGGAGTGGGGAAGACAAAGAAAAAGAATTCAAGAGTTGAAAAGAAAAGAAAAATGAATTTTTAAAAAATAGTCAAGTAGATCTTATGAAAATATTTATACTTTAGGCTTCTAGGTAATCAAATCTTTGACCTTTTTAATTTCTTGAATATGAATCATATTTTTGAACTTTATTTCTGATGTATTCCCTTTTGCTTGCCTTCACATAGTATATACATTCACAAAGTATATACTTAATTTGGATCTTATCATATTCTTCATGGAATCTAGGTGAAGTACTACTCAGGCAAATAAGAATCCAAATCTTGCCTCAGTCACTCAGGGCAAGTCATTTAATCTCTCTCAGCATTAGTTTCTTAATCTATAAAGTAGAGATAACAATAACACTTACATGACAGGACTGTGAAGATCAAATGAAATATTTAAAGCATTTAGCAAACCTTAAAAATAAATATATACATATACACACATATGTGAGAAATGTATGTATGTATATATAGAGAGAGAGAAAGGGAGAAAGAGAGACAGACAGACATAAAAGAGAGAACAAGGGAGAGGGGGAAGGGAAGGAGGGAGAGAGAAAAGAAAGAATGGAAGTTAGGAGAGAGAGAAATGAATATGTATATGGTATTATCAATATGCTTTTTACTTCTTCATCTGTAACAAAATATCACTGAATTTGAAAGCTGGATGTCATCTTAGGAACCATCTAGTCTAATCTGTATGTAGAAAAAATCTTTACTGTAACAAACCTGACAAGTATTCATTGAGCTTCTTCTTGAATACCTGCAAAAAGGGGGAAACTCACTCCTCCCCTTCCCCACATACACCTCATTGAAAGTAAGTCATTCCACTCTGGGGCAGTTCTACTTGTTAAGGAAGTTTCTCTTGATGTTAACTAAACTGAAACATTCAACCATTATTCCAAGTTCAATCATCTGAGGCCAAACAGAATAAATCCAATCCCTGTTCCATCTGAAAGTCTTTCAAATATAGTCATCACAGATAAATTAAATAATTAAATAAAACTATGCGCCAATATGTCTTTATGGTCTGCTTAAGATTATTTTGATGCAAGGAAAAATGAACAAATGTTTCATAAAATTTGGAATTTTTGCATTTAAGATGCTATAAAACCACCTTTTTTATGGGCCCCTGAAAAGTATCTGAGAGCTATCCTTACATTTATTTTTAATTTCTTTATGCTTTTTGGTTTCATTGAAATCAAGAATGTTGATATAAAAGTGGCTCAGTTTCCCGAGTAGCATGGTTCACGTTGTTCAGTGGCTCACTGCTTACTAAACAAAGATGACATACCAGAATTACCAAATTAAATTTACATCTGCAGACATTCTGCACAATTCTGTAATTTTTACCATCTAACAAGTACCTTATTCTGCTCTATGAATGCTTTAGGGGGCAGTAAAACATTGAGGACTATTTTATATTTTAATTTGTTTCATGATGTCATTATCAGAAAATGGATTACCTGATGTCCAATTTTCTTAGTAATGAATCCTATTTGGGCTGATTTTTGAAAAGCCCTTCTAAAATTCTGAAGTCAATGATTTTTCCACCACAATTTATCTTTCCAATGAAATCAATTAATTTTGATTCATAAAATTCAAGAAGCTCCAAAATCTCTTCTATAGACTAACTATCTCAGTTTGGAACTAAATGACCATCTAAAGCTGTACTCCTGGGCAGATTCTATTCAGGTGTCCCTATATAAGATATATCCACATTCTTATATTATTCTACTGATCAAAGTGTAGATCCCTGGCCTACTTCTTCTGTGAGGAAGCATCATAGTATAGTGCAAAGAAGAGGGTATTTCATAGGTTTGTATTTCACTAGTTTTGAATTCTAACACTGTCATTTAATTGTACAACATTAATTTCTATGGGTCTCTATTTTCCCAACTATAAAATAAGGGGGTACCTTTCAGTAATAAAGTTATCCTAATTTTTCTACCTCTGTTTTTGCTTTTGTTTTTTACTTATGGTTCCATTCTTGTTTTCACTAACTTAATTAAGTATATTCAAAGGTGTATTACTCCCTCCACTGGCATCTGTGTAACCGTAACCCCTATAGTAAGGATAAACAAGGGTAAAGAGAAATTCACCACCTACTGCAACCAAGAAATTGTGTTCCAAGAGTTCTCAACAGGGAAAATTTATACAAGAAAGGTTTATTACAGATTGAAATGATTCTTTGAAGAAGAAAAAAACAATTCCCTGGACACATATTTGCTTTGATATTATGAATATCTTACTTGCTTCTCTATCTTTACTATTTAAATTTAATTCAAATAAACCAAAGCTCATTTTTCAGAATAATAAACAAAACAAGTTAAAAACTGTGACTGTGATTATGTTGTCTTTCCCTAAACAAATGGTTTTGAACATGTTCTTTTCTGACAAAGAAATGTGTGGTCCATGCTAATGAGAGAATTTAATCTAGAAATGTTCATCTTTGCACTGGAAAGAGTACTATTTTATGTGAAGTGACCATTCAAATTATAGGTATTTTAAGTAGATTTTCACAATTTTTATTTAGTGAGGATCTAGGACTCACAAAGTTTAAAAGGAAAAAGTGTATGGCTATATTTCAGTTACATTTTAATGAAAATTTAGTTGTTAATAATTGTACAAGATATACCATTTCTCCAAATTAATTCCAAAGACAACTTAAGTGTTTTTTAAAAGTCTTAAATATAGAAAATCATCTTTTCAAATTTTAATTTTAAGTCAATATTTAAGTCATATGTATTTGTATATTTTCCTCTAAAAGGCAAACAATTTTTACAAGGAGTTTTATCAAAATGAAAATTTTTTTCTAAATTTAATCACCACTTAATCACCACTATCACATAAGCATGTAAACTATAAAAACTATACCTTCTAAAAATGCTGATTTTCTTCAGTAATATACCAGATCCTGAGGCAAATTATATATCTAAACAATTCAAAATGTATGTGTTAAAACTTATGGTATTTCATGCCAATCAACTATTCATGTTAAGGAAAAAAATTTTTAATGAATTTCCAGGGGCAGTTACATGATGTAGTGGATAGAGTACAAGCCTTGGAGTCAGGAGGACCTGAGTTCAAATCCTATCTCAGACACCTAACACTAGCTATGTGATCCTCGGCAAGTCACTTAACCCCAACTGCCTCACAACAAAAACAAAAAAATAATTTCTTGCTGCTAGAGGATATTCCTATATGAAAGACCTTTCTTGGTCTTTTAGGTTAAACAAATCAGTAAAATAAAAGCAGACTGCTTGCTACCACCTGAAATGCGGGGAAAAAAAAGAATTTAGCCAATTCCTCCTCTACTTTTGCCCAATTTGCTTCTCACTTTCCTTATTTTCCTTAGCCTGAGAATAAAAGAACTAATGCAGAAGATCCCTCATTCTTTGCCTGAAGTGGGAAGTACTTTAAGCCACAAAATAAAAAACCTAAAAAGAAAAACCCAATAAAAATATAACCTTTCTAGACCCTTAATCATAAAGTCCTTGAATTGAAGTTTTTATCCTAAATAACAATGAAATGATTGAAAGTTGAATTGTTAGGAGATTAAAATTACAATAACTTTTGCCACTTAGATTACTGAATTGATTTGGGTATTAGAAAAGTTTAAAAAGACAGGAATGCCCAAGTGCTAGAATATGCTACAAACTGAAAAGCCCAAGTAATTTTTCTCCACTTCAGAATGGAAAATTAATCAAGGAAAAGAAGTTATGGGGATAAATCTATTGTATCCAATCTATTGTATGTGTATGAAAATACATTAAGTGATGTGAGTAAGTGTGGCTACAAGGGCAGCTTTGCATTCCCCTTCCAAGTAATGAAAAATCTAACAAATGGTCTTAAAAAAGCAAAGGCTTTAAAGTTTTAGCAGCTGTTACGGTTTCTAAGTTTCAGCTTTTTCCTCCCTTCCTCTCCAATGTGTCTTTCAGGACCATCCTTATTCTCTCAAAATAGGGAGTGCATTAACAAGAAATTCATTGCTCTATTATCTGGTCAGTGCCTCAAGGAGCAAACTGAATTATAGAGCTTGGCAGTAAAGGGAAAGTCAAGGTGTACATGTCATTTAGGTAATGACATCTACACCTAAGAACAGACATAAAGGAAGCTAAGCAAAGTGCCATCCAATAGCAGGTGCTACATTTGCAGCTGCAATCTCTCAGAACTGTTTCAAGCAACTTTATTTCCATAGGAAGAAAAAAGAATGCCACTTATAATAAGATCCAATTTTCAAATATATTGCAACCTCTATAACTAAAGTTTTCATTGTAATACTTATCTAAAGACTGATTCAGAACTTAAAACTTAGGATAATTCTAAGGAAGTAAGCTAAGTATATTCTCTGAAATATTCAGAACACAGAAAACCTACTGCTAATGGAGGTATAATTGTTTCAATATAGTTATTAATATTTACCTATATATTTCAGTGAGTCTATGTAAATCAAATCATAGTTTAAACTAAGTGGGATTGACTATTAAAGAAATCCATCATTCAACCTTTTTGCAAAACAAGGAATTCATGCATAATGAAATAATATTTATTAGGGTAACTACTTTGTAACAGTGTTTAAAGTCTAGATGTTTCTTTGCCAGATTTCTGAAAGCATATAACGAGTCTAAAGAAATTTAAGTTGCTATTTATTTTCTCTGATATATAAACAAACCCACCCTACTTTTCAAATATTAAACAGCTTCCCACTCTTTTGATGACCTCCATCACTGGTAAGTAAGGCTATCACATTTAACTTTCCAGAAAAGAAATTTACAAAGATGAAAACAATTATAAAATACACTTTCCTCCAAAACCTAATAAAAATCGATTCACGAAACTTATAGAATAATCCTTTTTCAAATAAGAGATTATTTAGTCCAACCCTCTTTTTTTAATAGAGGATCTAAGCGATAGGGAGGTGGAGTCACTTGTCCAAAATCATACAGCTGGTGTATAACAGCAGGGATTCCAACCCACTTTCCCACTGAACTAAGTTCAGTTTTTGTATTTTTGTTCTATACTTGTTTTAGACACTCTGTCTTCCCGAACCTTTGCTTTTGAATCTCTCCTAGGAGAGCTTTCTCAAGAACTAGATTAAGAAATTAGTTCGCAAGAAGGGCTCCATTCATCAACTACAGTTAGTTGGACGTCCCGCAGAGAAAAGCAGACGCTGCCCATTACCTCTTCCCTTCATTACCCCCGAGGCTAATAAGGGTCGGGCCGCAGAAGCTGCTTGGGAAGGGGGAAAGGGGAAATTTTGATTTAACAGGGAGCAGGGTACTTCAGTGGAAAGCAATGAAGCTTTACAGAGGAGCTGGTTAGGAATTCTAGTTCTGTCACTTAATTCCGGGACATCGGGCAAATCCGTAAAGCTCACGTTCTCTCCGTCAGCTCCCGAATGCAAGCCCCCCACTTCCATCGGCCGGACCTGGCTAAATGGGTGACGGGACAGACGGTTTCTTTCCGTGGGGTCTCAAGCTGGAGGAGGGGCTTCCCCTTCGGGGCACTGAGGCAGTTCGGAGGCTACTTCGGGGGCTGCCTGGAGCAAAGAGCTCGGTCCCGATCCCCTGGGGGCGGGGGGCGGGGTCTGGGGCTGCCCGGCCCGGGTCCGAGTGGGGGCGGGGGCGGGGCCCGGCTCTCACCCTTGTCGCAGGCCAGCAGGAAGAGCTTCTCGTCCAGTGTGGTGTCCTCCTTCACCTCCCGCACGTCCTTCAGTGCCAGGAGCCTGGTCGGGGAGGAGGACTCGGAGGAGCCCGAGAGGTCCGAGCTCTGGTACAGAGCCGCCATGATGGCGGCCCATGAAGGGGGGGATCCGGGGGGTGGGGAAGGGGACGGAGACCGGGACGGGGAAGGGGACGGGGACGGGGAAGGGGACGGGGACGGAGGGGGGACTTCCTCCGGCCCCAGCCCCGACCCCCACTCCGCCCCGTGGCTGGAGAGAAGCTGAGAAGCTTCCACGGTCCCCTCGTGGCGCGGCTGCTCCGGAGCCACCGGCGTCAGTGCACGAGCTGCGAGAGCTCCACTGACAGGCGACCGTCCCCCACACCCGCCAGCTGGGGATGGGAAAGCGCATGCGCGGCCCGGGGCCGGACGCCCCTCCCTCCCCATGCCCATCTCCAGCCCCATCCCCACCCTCTGGGACGGCCCGAGCGAGCGGGGCTCGAGGGACTCGGCTGGGGGCTGGGATGGGAGAGGCTCGGGGGAGGGTGGCACGCGACGCGGAGTGGATAGGAGGGCGCACTGCGAGGCTCTGGGAAAGAGGGCAGGGAGGCCGGCGCGGCGCCCGGTGTGTGGGAAAGGGAGCACGGGAGCGGAGCCCGGGATGCGGGAAAGGGAGCACAGGCGCGGAGCCGGGGATGCGGGAGCGGGAGTACGGGCGCGGCGCCCGGAAAGGAAAAAGAGCACCGCGCGCGGAGACCAGGATGAGGGGAAGGAAAGGAAGCCCAGACGCGGAGCCGGGGATGCGGGGAAACGAAAGGGAGTACCCCGCGGAGCCCGGGATGTGGGAAAGGAAGTGCGCCCACAGGGGAAAGCGGGCAGAGGGGAAGCAGCAGGAGTTCCAGGGAGAGCAGTGCGAGAGGGCGCAGCCAGGAAAGGTGGGGCAAAAGAGGGGCTAGTGCAGCGGAGAAATAGTTCGGGTACGGGGAAGGAGGTGGTAGGGAGAACGAGGGTCAGGGAAGTGGGGGGAAGAGAGCTAGCTCGAGAAGCGGGGGAGGAGGGAGGAGGCCGGGAGAGGGGCGCAGGGGATGGGGGAAAGGGAGGGGCAGAGCAATGGGGTAAGGAGCTCAATTAAGGATAGAGAAAATAGCGAAGGGAACATGGAGATGGGGTGGGAAAGGAGCTCAACAGGGAAAGGAGCACTAGGCTGCAGGAAAAGGGGGGCAGAGAGATGAGCCCGAGGAGCTGGGGGAAGGGTGGGAAAGGAGCGCAAGGGGAAAAGGGGAACCGGGGATAAATGCGAAGCAAGGGAAGAGGGAGAATCAAAAGCTCGGAGTAGGAGCGAGGGGCAAGGAGACCCACGAGGACCTCAAGGGGGGCTAGGAGAAACAGCTGTCATCGAGGTACAGGGGAGGGGGGGCAGGGCGGCTGGAGGAAGGAGGCAGGGAAACAGGGCGAGGCGCGGGGGGGGGGGGAACTGGGAAAAGGGGCCAGGGAGAGAAGGGATATGGGGGGAGGAGGATCCGCAAGGGGGAGGGGAAGAGTGCCTGGGGCAGTGGCGAGGCCGGCGGAGCCAGGAGCAAGAGCTGGTGCGGTCGGGCCTCGGGTGCTGCTCTTCAACTCGCTCCTCACGTCATCCTCGGTCTCCCGGGAGCGTCGAGGCCGGACCCGACTTGCAGCTATGGTGGCCGAGGAGGGCACCTCGCGTCTTCTCTGTAGACGTTTAGAATGAAAAAACAGCCTCACTGTGTAGCTGGAGGGAGGTTGGAATAGGAAAACCTGGGTTCAAGTCCAGTCTCTGCTATCACCTGGCTGGGTGACTCGAGGACAGACCCTTACCCTTCCTAAACCTTAGTGCTCTAGAGTCTAGTCTCAGATTTAAGCTTCTGATCTGCCTGGGTCTATGAAATTTAGGTCCATACAGAAAAAAGAAAAGGGCATTTCTACCCAAAAGGGACCTTTGCATTTCAGGCTAAAAGTTTAAGCGATGGAAAGGGCCCTGGAAGCTTTGGCGTCCACCTTTCGCATTTTGCTAATCAGGAAACTGAGGCCAAACATGTTTAAGTGACTGCCCAAACATCACACGGCCACTGTCGGAAGCCAGACAGAAACTCGGGGCTTCCTGATTCCAAATCCAAGGTGCTCTCCACAGATATTTTCCTGATGACTTTGCACAAGATTATGGTGATTATAATGAACTTGAGACTAAAATAAATTCAAAAGCATCTTTTAAATGCATCTTATGTGCAAAGGACTCTAGAGGTGGGGGAGTCTAATTAGAAAAGTAAAGCAGAGTTCTGAAGTTAAGACTAATGAGGGAGATACAGGGTCCGATCTGGTAATTTAATCTTGGCCAGTTTTTTCCCTGCTATCACTTCCCAACAACTACTAACAGAATTCTTATAATAAAGAAGAGTTCAACAAAATCAAAGAATGACCACATCTGCCCCCCTGTAATTCTAGGGAAAAGAGGAAGGGCTTCCTGGTGGAGATAAAGTTTGAATGGATTCCATGAAGTATTAGTGAGGGAAAAAATATAATCTAGAAGTGGGTTTGGGGGCGTTAAATAGGAAGGGGAGCCTTGCAAAGACAGAAAAAGAAAGCAAATATTGTATAAGGAGAGGTTTATGTTTCCTAAGCCTGGAAAGGTAACCTGAAACAACCATAATGACAGTGCATTTTAAGACAAATATTGATCTTCATATCATATTGATATGAAGTGGTTAATATTTTATCTTAGAGGCAAGGAGATACCACTGGATGTTTTTTGCATACTAGGAAAGGGATATGGTCAAATTGTGCTTTAGGAATAGGTATTTGGAAAACTAATGAAAAAAAAAAAAATCAACAAAGTTGCAATAGTCCAGTCAAGAGACAGTGAGGACATGAACCTAACTGATGGCAGGGTAAGGGGAGAAAAAGGAACAGATGGGAGATATGTTGGAAATCTGGCAGCTGATTAGTTACATGAAGGGTGAGGAAAAGGGAAGAAGAATGGAAAATAAATGCAAGGCTTCAAACCTGGATGACTTAAAGAATCATGGGGTTGTTCAACAGAAAAGAAAAAGACAGGAAGAAGGAACAGTTTGTTGGGAAATAATGAATTGTTTTGTGCGTGTTAAGTTTGAGATCTCGATAGGACATCTATTAGAAAATGTCTAGTAAATAAAAGTGTTGGTGACATGAGTCTGAAGCTTGGGGAAGAGAGCTTTTAGACATCTGCGGGAGCACACTTTCTGCCAAAAGCAGAGCAGTTGGTAAGTTCTTGAGTAGTCGCAATGCTTATTTTATTCTTTGTAAATAGGAGGAAAGGACTTGGGATGCTGTTATTCTGATTCTGATGAATATGGAGGAAGTTGTACTGAAGTAGAAATAGAAAAAATAGCATTTGCATAGTGCTTGAAAGTTTGCAAAGTGCTTTGCATTTGCTTCTCACCACAACCCTTTGAGGGTTTGAGGTAGGAGCCAATAAATCCTATTTTACTTATGAGGAAAAGAAGACTTACAGAGAAATGACAACCAGTAGGTGTCAGGTAGGATTTGAACTCAGAGCTTCATGTCCAAGTCTAGGAATCTACTTAGGAAACAAGTAATCTTAACCCTAACCAATTTCTATTATGTTTGTGGTAGAAGAGAGGAAGCTCAGTCATACACACTACACATATCTTTGATCTAATGAGGCTAAATTTCAAAGTTCATAGAATAGTTACATAAGGGGAAGTGAACTCAAGAGATGCCAGAGTCACAGACTTAGAACTAGGACTTATCTATCCCATGCATTTCATTTTACATATAAGAAATCTGAGGACCATGCATCTTAAGTGACTTATCTGAGGTTACACAGATAATGACAGAGCTTGAATTTAAGCCACTAAATCCAGACATTTGCTATCATGCCTTTTTTAGATACAAAGCAGTCAAAGTAATCTAAATTGATCAAGGAAGACTGGATAAAGTCTGATTAATCTGTTTAGTCTGATTAGGACTATTTCAGATAGAGGGGATAGCCCTGCTATATGGTCAAAGGCTGGAATAGGGGGTATTGGGTATGAGGGGGGTTGGGGGGATATTGATGAAAGAGAGTAGAAGAGGAACCTAGAAAACCAGGTTTTTTTTTTTTTTTTTTTTTTTTTTTGCTTGGACTACAATTGTAAAAATTACATGTTAAGTAGCAAAAATCATGAGGATGAAATGTTTGAAGACCCAGAACAGGAGTCATAGTGATGAGGTTTAGATTTGGGGTACTCAAGTGAAAATGAGGTTTAGTGTCAGGTTTGGGGTACAGGGAGTCAAATAGAGCTCCTCTGCAACCCCTTTGCATTCAGTTCAAGGGTAGGGAGTTAAGTGAGATCTAGTGGTGGCGGAGCAGTTCTCTGTAAAGGAATTTACAGACCTGAAAATCTAAATTGATGAAAGAGGTTTCTTATGGGCATAGAAAATATGGTTAAAGTCTAGTTAGTAAAAGGTATTAGGTAAAGAGAAGAGGGCACTGGAAATAATATTCCAGTGGGCAGAGACCCTTGACATGCCAGGAGTAAAGCTGGCATGTTTGGAACCTCTGCAAAGAGAGGTCTCTAGCTTGGCTCTTTTATAATGAGAGATTTAGCTAAAGGAGCTCATGGGTGGAATCCCAAGTTGGCTCAGATCAGGTGATGGCTGGGACAAGCCCAAATCTTCTATTGGAATTCAAAAGGGGTACTTTTGACCAGGATTTGGGAATCAAAGGTGCTGACTTCCTGAATTGATAATGCATCAGCTAGGAGGGTTGGGAATCAGAAATAAATAAATCATTCTGAAAGGACTAGTTTCTTAAAGGGACCACAACCCGCTTCAAGGGGGTTGCCTAATCCCCATCCTTTGGGAAGGGTATGACTAGAGGTATTTTTGGACAAGAAAATGAAGTTTGAGAATTCTCTATGAGCATGTAAAATAGGTTAAAAGAGAAAAGAGCTGGGAAATGCTGAGATTTCAAAATAATAGTAAACTAACCGGTTAAAACTACAACTGAAATAATAAAGTGGGAAAAAACAGGTATTTGAGAGATGTTGTGACATAAAATATAGCAAAGATGCGACTCTTTGAAGTAGTAATAAAGTAACAAATATCATCTCCTAAATCGGGGACAAATAAGTGACTTGTAAATATATACAGAATAAATATAAAGAAAATACAAAGTAGTTAACTAGAAGAGAACAGGGGAAAGATTGGCAAAGGAAGATTTGACGTAGAAAATCCTGCTTGAATTGCATCTTGAAGGGATTCTAGGAAGCAGAGTGAGGAGGGGATGAATTCTTAACATGGGGGACAACCAAAACTGAGTCATGCAGGAACAGAACAGGAACAGAGAGAAAGTCAGTTTGGCTGGAGAGGCTAGAAAGAGATAGAGGCTGATTCAGAAGGCCTTTAAAAGCTACAAAATAACAGATTTATATTTTATCCTAAAAGCAACAGGGAACCACAGCAGTTTCCTGAGTAGAGGAGCATCATGGTCAGATGTTCATTTTGGCAACTATTTGAAAGTTGGCCTGAAGTGAGAAAAAGAGAATACAAGGCAATTATACCAATTTGCAGGTTGATACAATTCTGCCCCCCACCCCACCCATTAATGTTCAATAACTTGCCCAGGGTTATACAGCCATTGTCTGAAACTAGATTTGAACTCTGAGCCCCCTGACTTCGGGGATGGGGGCTCTATATCCACTATGCCACCCTACCCCCTGATATAGAATTCTAAGGGAGAGGTGAAAACTACTCTAAACTAAGGAAGTGGCTGTACAGTTAAAAGGGAGGAATTGGATGCAAGTTATATTGTGGAAGGAGACAATTATAATATGAGGATTGGGGAGTGGAGCAAAATGGTAGAGCATCCTAAATTATAAATAAGGTATTTTCTTGCCTGGACATGAAAAAT
The DNA here is from genome assembly GCF_016432865.1 of Antechinus flavipes. NCBI lineage: Eukaryota > Metazoa > Chordata > Mammalia > Dasyuromorphia > Dasyuridae > Antechinus > Antechinus flavipes. The sequence continues at coordinate 50,746,783 of NC_067400.1, forward strand.
AAGAAAGACTGGACAATAAAAGAGTTTGTATAACAAAAGCACTGTTAAATTCAATCCTTTAATACACTGCATTGTTTTTTGTATACAAATGATTATATGGAATTTCAGGTTTGTCTCTACTAATGTTGATGGAATTCTATTTATTTTCTTGATCCTGCAGGCCATACTGTTTATCGGATTTTCTTGGTAAAGATGCTGGAAGTGGTTTGCCATTTTCTTCCTCAGTGGTTTAAGGCAAACAGAGGTTAAATTACTTGCCCAGGGTGTCACACACCTAGTATGTATCTGGGTCTACATTGGAACTGTCTTCCTGATTCTAGGCCCAGTACTTTATTCACTGAACTTCTTAGCTGCTTTATCTACTATCCACATCCCATTGAATTGTCTTCAAAGGATCAGCAATGTAAATTTGCAAGAGGGTTAGCAGAATGGGTCTGTATTATGTGGCTGAAGAGCAGTTACACAGACTATTCTATTTAAAAAGTAAATTCATGAATATGGCTCATAAGAGTCAACCTTGAATCAACTCAATCAGATATTTAAAATAAAAACAAAAATTTAGTATATACTGAAGCAGAGTTAAATGTGTAGTAGGGTTGTTAAATCTGTTAAAACAATAAACATCTGAAAAGAACACAAATCACCATATCCCTCAACTAAATGATACACACTTTTAAGATCTAGTAGTTTTTAGAAAGTTTCTAGTCAGATCATCAAAAAAATCTTTTACTATGAATGTTCAATACAAAAGATAATGTTAAGTAATTCTAATTACTCTTCTAGGTTAGTAATCAGGAAAATATAAGCAAATGCACATTGTATAGATCAAAGAATCAGGTTTACAAATTTCATACAAAGGAAATCACATAAATGTCCTAATCAAAGTTATTCATGAATAAAAATGCCTGTTGAACTTTATCTGAGGATTATTGATTTTAAGATGTCATAGGTATGAGACATTTTATGAAAATACTCAGAAGATAATAAATGATTCTGGTAAGAAAAAAGGGGAACTGTCTAAAGAGATTTATATACATGTAAAGGGAACTAATTTATTAATTTAATTTTTAAAAAGACTTGTAAATGTAGTTTCTTAATGGGGTTGGGGATGAGAATTAGGGAGAGCATCTAGAACTCAAGTTTAAAAAAAGAAATGTAAAAAATTGTTTTAAATGTGGGGAAAATATAAAATAAATGGATAAGAAAAAAGACATGTAAAAAAGGATAGAAACTAGGGTAGTTAGCTGAAGATAAGTACAAATACATGGCACAGCTAAATCTCAAAATAAGTTGAAGCTATAGAGAAATGCAGATCTCTACCTAAACTGAAATAGGAAGTATTGTTTAAAGTAGTTTGCTGTTCTGAATAGATGATATTAATGATATTAATGAATGGAGGAGAAAAGATAGAAAAATTCAGTTTTTTGTTTTGTATTCTCTCCAATCATGGAGAATGATCTTCAGACTAGAAGGGAGTGAATAAAAGGGGTTAATGGGAAAGGGAAAGTGATGAATAAATAAATGGCAGGAGAATGAGATACTGACAGTGAGTTTGCTGATTTGCAGTCAGCATTTTTTTTTAACGGTTGAGAAATGGGAAAGTGCCACAGAGCAAAAGAAAGCAAATATGATATTCATATCTTGAGCTGGGAGAGAATAAGAAGTTTCAAATTAAGCCATAGTTTTACTTTCTTCAGTATTCTAGAGCAAAGCTTCTTAAACTGTGGGTCATGATTACATATGGGATCGCCTAGCTGAATGTGGTAATTACAAAATTATGATTTATTATCAGTAAATGTTTGATTTGTATACCTATTTCATATATACCCAGGGCTGCATAAATTTTTTTTGGCCGACAAAATTTTCACTGGAAAAAGTTTAAGAAACTGTTCTCTACCATATTATTAAAAGCACGGTTTAGAATCCTTTAGAAATGGAAATGGCAATTACTGAGATTATATGGGTTCATCAATAATGTTATGCCAGAATAGATTAATTTTGGGGTGATGCAAACCCCTCTTTCCGGGGAAAATCTTTAAAATATGAGACATTGCTACTTTCTCTTTTGCAGTGGTTCTTAAAGTGAAATTCTTGGACTCCAAGGGATGCTCAAGATTCTTCCAGAGAATCCAAGAGATCAAAACTATTTTCATCATAATATTAAGACATTTGCCTATTAAAACAATTCTCCCTTTTCTAAATACATGTATAAGTAAGGTCAGATTTTCTTCATCTTCAATTAAAAGGGTATGAATAGATTAAATGCATGAATAGATGTACAAATCTAATATTTTCTATAAAACTCTAGTATAGAGCCAATAATGAACTGTGTGTCTATGTTTAGATTAGCCTAGCTAAACTCATGAAGGCTCATTACTACAGCTATTGAAATTCTTAATGACTATCTAAAGATATCTACACATTGAAATTATGGATTTTAAAATATGTATAATATTGAAGAGAGCACTGGATATGTTTTCAAAAGACTTAGGTAGAGTCCTAGTCCTGCTTCTTTCTTGCTGTGAGACACTGGGCCAGTCTTCTAAGTTTCCTTAACCTTATTTTATTTCATCTGTAAGCTGAAGCGGATAGAGTGATAGCAAGAATAAATTCTCTAATCCCTCAGATGAAGCCATTATTTATGTATGATTAAAGCGCCCCTAAGTGCAGACTCATGAATAATGTATTTTTCCCATCTAATTGTTATGTCTTTTTATTCAAAGTAGCTGCCAATTATGGTACTGTACAGTACTATTATCTAGATGACTTTAAAGTTGCCAATAAACATTGCATCATATAAATGACTTTGCTATGCCCCTGCTTGCTCCCATCTGCTACAATGAGAACAATTTGTTTACTCTCTTTGCATGTGTAATAATTTAGATAATTCCCATGTTTTCTTGCTGTCCCCCACTTCTTCATCAGCCAACACGTATTTTTTCCTATCATTCAAAGGCCATTTCAAGTCAATATGGTTTGATCTTCTACAATTGGAAGACTGTCCATTCATTCTGTCAATTTTATAGATTAAAAAGGCCATACTAGGATTTAATTGCAAAATCAGGACTAAAAACCAATTTTCATTTCTAGTCCAAAAGCTCCATTACTATGTTAGACATTTAACAGCTTTGCAACCACTTACATATGCTTTTTTCAATATTTTATATTTTAAACAATATTTGTGTATATGAAATTAAAACCCTTCTGATGTCAAGAAACAGGTAGTCTCCCATTCTGTCATGTTACTGGGTATTTTATAAAATACTATGGGTATGGATTTGGTAGTTTGATTAAGTTAATATCTACTGGTACTAAAACCAACCATTCCCCTGAAGCATTTATGACAAATAATTACAATAGCCTGTTTCTCTTATTTTGTAGCCCAACATGAATTTTCTTTGTGTGATCCAGTGCTTAAGCCTAGCATTTGCATAAAACTCCTAATTGAAAGGAAAAATGTTTCCATGATGCTCTTGACCACTGTGAAGGGTGAAGTTGAGAGCATGGGAGAGGAGAGATTCAGCTTTTAGAGAAGACTTGATGTTCCAGACTTTCTTCAGGGAAAGAAATACTGGTAACAGGCCAACATATAGAGGCCACACTCAGAGATTTTAGAGTATTTCCCCTTGGGTGAAATCAAAGTCAATCTCTCTTTTCTTTCTTCCTTCCTTCCTTCTCTCTCCTTCCCTCCTTCCTCCCCTTTCTCTCTCTCTCTCTCTCTCTCTCTCTCTCTCTCTCTCTCTCTCTCTCTCTCTCTCTCTCTCTCTCTCTCTCTCTCTCTCTGTCTCTCATTCTCACTGTTAGTCAGAGAGTTCATTTGTTCCGTGTATTGTCCATTATATTCTAACTTGTATGATTTCTCTGGTTTCTCTTTGCTTTCAACTTGGATGAAGAGTTGTTTTTTTTTTGTTTGTTTGTTTGTTTGTTTTTGTTGTTGTTGTTTTTGTTTTTTTTTGCTATGCACTATGTGTGATGATTTATACGAAACTGGTATTTGATGGAAAGAGAATCAGTCAAATTTTCAGCTACAGCCTCCCTGTTAAGGAGTAGTGCCTAGAAGAATGGTGTGATCCTAAAATTTATTTCTCTAGACTTTCAACAGTTGGGGATGGGAAACAGATAGCTATAATTCTAACCTGCTTTGCTGTTTCTGAAGAGAGAAAAATGATCAGCTGTAATCTCCTAAAGCCTTTCTCTGCAGGAATAAAGTCTCCCTTGGAGAAGAGAAGAGAATACAGAGGTATCTATCTATTCACTTGTCTTTAGAAGCCATATTAAGATAGACTCATGTAGACACATATAACTTAAAACTACAGTCAGGGACTAGCAGAACTGCGCAATCAGTAACTCCAGACCCTGGACAGCTCCAGATTCTCTACAGAAAATAAGTGCAGATAGACCCAAACCAAAACTCAAGAGCTCTTTGTTATATAGCATGTCCCCAAAAATCTTCACAGAGTTTTAATCTTTAATAGCTTAAAGGTGCAGTAAGGCTTTTGGGATGTATTATGCTCTTTCTTGGCTCCCACAGTGATCTTTTATTTCAGTCCATATCCCTTTCTCCAAATAGGTAGATGAGAGCTAGTCAATCTGGCAACAAACATTTAATTAAAACTAGGCCAGCTAAAACAGTCAAATCATTCGAGTATTCACTGGAATTATTCTATCTCAAATCAGATAATCTTAAATGTCAGCCTTCCTATCTTAAGTGCATTGCTTGCCTGGTACAAGAGTACTTCCACATAACACTGATCTATAAAACATAATGAAACAATGTTACTTCAGGCAATTAGCTACATCAGAGCAATTAATCAGCAATCATGTGAAGCCTCTACTAAATGCCAGGTATTGGCAACACAAAAACAAAGGTGAGTGTCTGATCTAGAATTCGTTATCTAACAAAAGACACACACGTGAGCACTGATTGTGTCTGGGTAAATTATTTAATCTCTTTCTATCTTGGCCTCTTCTTTAAGATAGTTTTTTTAAATGGATTAAGAAAACTTATTTTGATAACTTTCTATTGGTTTTCTGTGTTATCCTATATCTTATTTTATGCATTTGAAAACATTTTCTTCTTTATTTTGCATATATATTTCATATATGTATCTGCATATATAGAATTTATATTCATATATATATATATATATATATATATAAATAATCCATAGTTGGAAAAATACAATCTATCTCCTTGAGGAACAGAGGTAAAAATATTCAGATCACTACTACAACCCAAGGAGGAGAGCAATTGGATTAGTGAGGCCTAAAGCCTGAGCCTGGGAGTAGGAACCTAATATCTCTTTCCCCTCATACTTAGCTTGAAGAAAATGACAGAGTAAGGTGGCCCAAGTCAATGATGACCCCTCTTTGCATATCCTGTTCATGCATCTGTCCAGTGATTGTAATTACTGGTCAGCCATCACATCAATATAATTTATGTTGATACAGTACAGCAAAGTTAGATTCAAAGATGCTAACACATATGTCAATTCTAACAGGAACTTGATGTTTAGAATGGTTCCCTCTCCTCCATCCACATACACAGAAATTGTACCAAAAAGTGACTGTAAAAATCCATGGCAACCAAAAGGGTTTAATAATTGTGACTTTAGGTTTAAATCATCTCTTTCTGAAGACAGGTTCATTAGATTGATTTTATTTTATACTAAATTTGGATCATACATCTCCTTTCTGTTTTTAAAATGTTGCCTAGAAAGTATTAAAGTACTGCAAAAAAAAATAGCACTTCTTATTCTAGAGATGCTTTTTTATTTCAAGAGGCAATGGGAACTTTGGGTTACAGATCAAGATAGAAAGTAGCTACAAGAAGTGATAGAATTTGTTGTGGAAAGGTCAGCATTTAAGGTAAAAGAGAATGGGATGCTGAAATGCACTTTGTTTGGGGCAAACTTCTTGCTGCTGAGTTCCCCCATTGTTCCATGATGGCATAGTTGTGCCCATATCAAAGTTGGTGACCCCTACCAGTTCAAGATAGGGTCAATAATATCATCTGCTGAGTTTTCTGCCTTACCAAATCTGTCTCCCATGTCATGAGCCCTACTTTAGGAATTCAGACAGGTTCTACCTTCTTATCTGGAGATCACTCCATTTAGATTCAGTTGTGAACACTGAATGGGCACTCATTTGGTGTGGTACACTAAACCAATTCAGACTGTGTCATTCCTGGAATTCATAGTTTTAAGGAAGCTCCTATATTGCGGGGAGAAGAAAGGGGTTCCCAGAGACTAGAAAAGATTGAGACTCTTTGATGTTTTATTCCATGAAGCATGATGTATGAAACATGATTCATTTGTTTGTTTTATAAGTATCCAAACATATCTATCATCCTCTGTAGAGAATTAATTCCATATGTCAAGGTAAATGATTAAGCTTCAAAGAAATAAAGCAAGCTCAAGGAGTTTGGCCAGTTAAGTTAGAAGCTCAGATACAAATTCTAGTTGGGTTAGAATTCCCAATTACACCGATTTCCATACATTCCTTGCCAAAAAGTTGGCATTGCCATATAAGGTGAAGCTGAGGAACAGAAAGTCACTAACATGAAAACTACAGTTGCACTCAATGGCAAAGGCAGGTTCCCAGATGACCATGAGCCTCCCCCATCCTCCCTCCATCCCCATCCCAGGACACAGGTCTTTTTTGAGAAGCAAGATTGGGTTGAGCAGCTCCCACTACTATCTGGTGGTGGTTAAAATAACAATATGAAAAGCATTTTATTTAAAAACAAAAATTGCTACTTTTAAGATTATTTTCTTTCACTTTCTGGAAAGTACGTTTATCATCTTAAAAGGTTACATTTTTCTTTAAATGGAAGAAAAACAGACACATTTCTACATATATAACATCTTTATTAAATACATTTTGTCAGGGGGAAATATTCTCAAGTCACAATTCATATAAATTTAATAATGTAAAATCAGAGGGGAAAATTTTTAAATGATCTCATTGAAAGGCAGGAACACTTTTAAATCTAGACATTGAAATGACCTACTTACAATAGAAAATAAAGGCAAAATGTCTTTTCTTAAAAGGAAGATTACATTAAGATTACACTCACAATTTTTTTTTTTGCAAATATTCCTTCCCAAAGAAATGGATGTTCTTCCTTTTCCCTGACACCTAATAATTTAAGCAGTGGTAAATACAGAAGAGAAATCCAGTCTACTTATTCCCTGTAAAATATAAGTGATAGATATTTTGTTACATGGCACAGCATCAAAGGTCAAAGGAGGAAACTTTGGGATTGTAAGTGATAGCAACCAACCATAAAAATGGATTGGCTTGAAACATATCTTCTCTCTGTTCATAACATTTCAATCCAAACTACCCAACAGATAGCAGCATTAACCATTCATTCCCAATCTGAAACAAATTTAGGATTATTGATTAGAGAGTGTGAAAAGGGATGTCAGAGGTCACCTTATCCAATATTCTCATCTCAAAGATGAGAAAACTGAGGTCCATATTTGCCCCACAATTTAGCTAAGGTCACAAAAAAATAGTAAGCAATAGAACTGGGATTTGACCTCAGACTCTCAATCTAGCTTTTTTGTCACTGCACTATACTGCCATTCCAGCTGAAAAAACACAAAGTATTATACACTAAATATTATTCTTACTCATTTTTTACAGAGAGAATATCATCCATTGGTTCCTAACAGGGGTATGACCAGTACAAGATAAGGTCAGCACATCTAGCTATTTACTAGTTGAAGTCTAGTCACAAAGAGAGCCCAGGAAGAAGAGGGAGGTTACCAATTGTTAGTTTAAATGAATAGAATTCCTAAAACATTCATAGATCAGAGGTCAAAAAACAATGTTACTAGACACAAAGTAAATATTTGTTAATTGAATGGATACATTCTCACACGGTTTTAGAACTCTAAATATTTCAAATTTGCACAATATACATTCTATTAATGATATCTTGCTACGTCTTAATATGCCATATGTTTAATGTCATTATCAAACGACTAAATGTGAAAGTAATAGCTGTACAGTTTTGGTTAAGTTTTAGGTAAAAAACTATAACTTTAAACGAGAGCAAAATATTGGATTTGAGAATTGGTTCTCATATAAAAAGTTTTTTAATGAGCAATTATTTGTTACTTTCAATTTTAAACACTAGAAATTTACAGGACAGGGCTAGTTTGCTGATCATATTTCATATTTGGAAGAAAAATGAAAAAGCTGAATTATAGAGAATTATTTTAAATATATTTGTGATTAAAATTAACACAAAAATCAAGCACATTTCCCCCAGCAGGTTCTGAAATAATGTATTGAGTAGATTGATCTTTTTTATGTTACAAAAGAAAACAATCCAATTCTGATTTAATAGTATTTTAGGGGAAAGAAAATAGCTCAATGACAGAAATCTGAGTTGGGTAATGAACACTTTGTAATGTCAGAATTAATTACTAAATTAATCACGTTATCTAAAAAAGACTGACAAATTCTAACTAGTATAAACAAGATACTAAGTATCATTAATGAATATATAACCATTGTGCATACAAATAATCTGGTTTTATACCCACTAGACTTCAGAATTCTGTAAACTGAGGCATTCAATATGTTTTAACATGGCAGGATTTTAATTACACATCTCATTACTTTATTTTGTTCAGTCCTTTCCCCATTAAGCATGCAAACACCGTCATGACCATCTTTGGCTTTACTTCTACCAGATCATCCGGTAAGGCATATATTCGGGCACCAATCTTCCGAGCAACTGAAATGGCATATCTTGAAAAGACAAGAAAAACACCTCATTTTATTGTCTATTGCAATTCCACCGAATATATTTTAAGTAAATAATGAAATATGTTGGTAAATAAAAACAATTTTCTGGAAGGCTCTGGATCACAAACATTATCACAACAATTTTCCCCAAACTGTCACAACTGTTTTGATATTATGAATACAAGTATGTTTTCCAATTACAATGCTCCAAATTCCAAAGGATAGCTTATTTGCAAATAAACCATCAGCACTTACTTAGCATTATTCAGTCTATCTTCATCAGACAAGTCTTCTCTCTTGACCATTTCTGTGCGAATTGCATTGGGGGCGATGGCATCTATTAAATCTAATACAGGTAAACTTGTGCTAATAGATTTATCCTAAAAAACAAGTAGTGGAGATTCATAAATGGATTACTACTAACCCATAATCATCATAAATGCTTTTTTTTTTTTTGACTACAGAAATGAAGGCTGTTATGTACTTTTCTTTTCATCTATTCTTTTCATCCATCTCTCTAGCCAATCCCCGGCATACATCATTTAGCAAATCATTCTAACATTTCCTATTTTCCTACATTAATATAATAGTCCTTTATGCTGATTATAATGGCACTGCCTATATTAGGAAGTACTATTAGGGAGCTTTAGCTAAAAGCATTAGCTAAAATAATTGTGGACCACATGAATAATATCTCAATAATGATGCTATGTAATAACTGTTCACTTTTAGATGGCACTTTAATATTTATAGAAGACTTTCTTCATAACAATTTGGAGATGTAGAGAGTTCAAGTATTAATGTGCCCATTTAAAAATAAGGAAACTAAAAGTCAGAGAGATTGAGTTCCTTACCCAGGGTCCCACAGCTAAGTATCAAATGAAAACTCTAAATTCTGTTCTCAAAACTTTTGTTCTTTTCATTAAACTGAAAGGGTTATAATCCTGAAAGGGGAATAGACCGCTCTTTAACTCCAGAAACTTCTAAAAATTAATGACATTTCATTCTTTGGGTTGCTGATTTCTAAGTCTATGCATAATGTTTCTCTGGAAAAGATAAACCATAAAATCAGATAAACATTAGGAGATGAAAGGGGACATGTGACTAGACTACAGGGAGGAGCCACATATTTGGCATATTTAGCAATCAATAGACACTTATAAAGCACTTACTATGTACCTGTTACTGTTTGAAGCCCTGGGGATAAAAAGAAAGGCAAAAAAAAAAAAAAAATCTGCTCTGCAGGGGTTTTCTGTCTAGGAGGTGAAGAGGAGATATTTAAACAATTAAGTAAAAACAAGATATATACAGGGTAAATTGGAGATTATCTCAGAGAATCACGACACTAAGATTAAGGAGGGCAACAAAAAGGTTTTGAAAAGGGCAAAAGCTGAGGAGAGACTTGAAGTTAAGCAGTAAGATATGAAAGGAGAGTTTTCCAGGCATGGGAGTCAGGCTGTGAAAATTCTGTGAAACATTCGGAGATGGAGTGTAGGATGTGAGGAATGATCAGTTAGAAAAGGTATAAAGAGGCTGGGTTATATAGTATTTTGCAAGCCAAACAGAATTTTAGATTGGATCCTGGAGGCATTAGAGAAGTTGGAAGTTAATGAACTCAGTTTTGGACATGTTGGGTTCAAGATGTCTATCAGCTGGATATATGGGACTGGAGGTCAGGGAGAAATTACAGCTGGGCAAAGAGACCTGAGAATCATCTGCACAAAAATGCTAGTTGAATCCATGGGAACTAATATAGGTCATGAAATTGTGCAGAGAGAGGAGAGAATAGGACCCAGCACAGAGCCTTGGGGCAACTTGGTGGCTATCAGGTGTGAACTAGATGAAGGTCCAGCAAAGGGTGATCAGACAACTAGGAGAATCAGAAAACCTAGAAAAAATGAGTATTAAGGAAAAGACTAATCAAACTAGCAAATGCTGCAGAAAGGGCAAGAGAGATGAGAATTGTGAAAAGGCCGTTCGATTTGGCCAGGAAGACATTATTGCTAACTTTGGAGAGAACGGTTTCAGTTGAATAAGGGTGGAAGTCTCACTGCAGAGAGTTAAGGAGAGAGTGGGAGGAAAGGAAGTGAAGGCATCAATTACAGACAGCTTTCTTAAGGAGTTTAACCACAAAAGGAAAAAGAAAACAGTGAGCAGAGACAGATGAATCAAGAGAAGGCTTTCTGAGGGTGGAGGGGATTTAGGTGTGTTTGTAGGCGGTCTTTCAGGGAGAGAGTGAAGATTAGTGAGATAATGGGGATGAAAGGAAGTCAGTTGTGGAGTAGCAAGCCAAGTATTGCAACATCAGGCAGTTAGAATAAAGAGGGAGGGTAAAATTGTAGTGTCTCAAAACAGGGACCTGGAAGATGTCCTCATCAGGTACTAAGGCAGAGAAGATGATCCCTGAGTGCAGACAGACACAAGTGGCAGACATTAAGTATGAGACCAGGATCAGAAACAGATGGAACACTTGCTTGGCAGATTTTGTCACGTTCAAGAAACTGGTGAGCCAATGCCACGTTTCTCATGGGCGGGCAATTGGGGATAAGTGACTTGCCCCGGGTCACACAGCCAGGAAGTGTTAAGTATCTGAGACCACATTTGAACTCGGGTCCTGCCTTCAGGGCTGGTGTTCTATCCACTGTGCCACGTGGCTGCTCCCAACACAACCTGATTTCTAAAAGAACATTTGATAAATATTCCACATTCTCCATTCCAGGCTGCTCTTTCCCTTACATCACTGGTAGTAGAACTCTCTTTATCTCTTTGTCTTTAATTCTGAGCTTTAGGCAGACAGCTTCTAAACCTAAATCTCTAGTCCTGATCTCTCTCCGGGTAGGCAGTCTAATGTTTCTAATGACCTTAATCATCTCAATATCACTTCAATATCCCAAAATCATCTCAAATTCCTTGAGCTGAAAACAAGCCTGAGTGTTTTCCCTTAAAACCAGCTTTATCTCCTGATGTCCCTATTAGAAGGATGTGATGGTATCAGCAATAAGTCTCTTAGAAACCTTGAGGCAAAGAATCATATTTGCCCTTTATACACACATGACAAATGTCTTACAGCCTTTAAATATTCTTGTTAATGTTTTTTGGTCAATATGGCCAAGAATCTGTACTGTGCTGCTTAACATTTTTATCAATGACTTGGATAAAGTCATAGAGGGTATGTTCATCAGAATGAAGAGGACACAAGGCTGGAAGAAATGGTCACCACAGTGGATGACAGAATCAGGATCCAAAATCTCGACAGGTTAGAGCACTGAGCTAAATCTGATAAAATAAATTCAATAGAGATAAATAAAAAGCCTTATGCTTTGGTGCAAAATAATAAACTTCCAAGGTAAAGAAAGCATGGCTATAGACAATAATTCTGAAAAAACCTGGGGTTTTAATGGGCTGGAAGCTCAATGAGTTTGTGGAATGATAGAGCAGTCCAGAAAGCTAATGCCATTTTGGGTTGCTTTAAGAAAGGCATAGCTTTCAGGAATAAGGAGGTAATAGTCCCACTGTTCTCTATGCTCATCAGACCTCATCTAAATTATCATATTCACTTCTGAGCACTGAAGTTTAAGAAGTATATTTGATTAACTGAAGAATAACCAGGATGACCTTTAGTTCATCTCATAAGAGAAGTGGTGGAAGGGATTGGAGATGTTTAGGATACAGAACAAAATTTGCAGAGGAAGGGGGAGGGGATCATGAAAGATGTTTTCAAGTATTTAAAAGATTGTCAAGTGATTATATTTAGCCCTCGAGCTCAACTCAGTTTGAGGATAGAAGGTAGAAGTTTCAAGACTTTTAGTTAGGAAAAACTAAACAATTAGACTCATTTTTCCAAGTGGAACGTTTAATATGTGGGTTAAATAATAGTAACTGAGATTTCTTCCAACCATTTGCCTGAAGTTCCCCAGTGATTATAGGATAAAATCTAAATTCTTCAGGGATTACAGATCATATGCAACCTAGTCGCAACCCAAATCTTTCTAGCCTTGCTTAAATTACTTCCTGTCATGAATTATAAAATTCTATTACGTGACAAACTATTCTATTCAGTGGCCCCCAAGTAAAATTGGACAGCAATCAGAACTCTCTTATAATTGTTCCCACAACCTTAGAATACTACCTGTCCCTCATCTTTCTGCTTGTCAGAATCCTATTCAACCAACCCTAATAAGCTTAGATCTTACCTCTTCTTTTTTTGACTACCCTAATTGGAAGTGATCTCTTAGTCCTCTGAACTCCTAAAAATGTGTGTGATTCTTACTATTAGGTTTTACTTACCTTTTCCACATTGATTCTGTAAAATTACCTTTTCATATGTTTATATCTTTTCTCTATGACTAAACTATAAAGAGCTGAAGAACAAGAGTCCTGTCATATTTCTTTGTACCCTGTCACCTACCCATAAATATTTATTGACATTAGGTTATTTCATTGCTTCCTGGATTTTGTACCTAAACAATTATGTAAATCTAGATATGCTACCATGTTGAGGGACCTCAGGCAATTTACTAATTTCTTATGATTTGTTTGCTCACCTAAAAAAAAAAAATTAGGAAAAGGTCATCTAAGGCATCTTCCTGCACTAAAATTTTGTGATTTTTATTCATGTCTTTACAACTTTTAATGTTCTGAATTGATTATTATTCTTTTCAAAGACATGAGGACAATAAAAACTATAGATATTCTTGGGGAAATCTAGGGATTTCTGTTCATTTCTTTTTTGCAAATTCTTTTTCTACTCCTTTATGGCTCATTGTTCTGTTTCTATCTATGCTATTTTTTTTTCTCTTGCTTAGACCAGATAAGAGTGGATAGGTCAGAAGATCCCTTCTCCTTTCCCTTTGCCTTCATATTTGCATTACTTTCTCCTCTAATGCCTTGATTTTAAGAAATACTAAATATCTGCCTCCCCCTCCTTTTTCCCTTAAAGTACTTTTTTATTATAATGGTTTTTTTTCCCCCAAAGTACAATTTGACTGAAGGTTTTCCATATATTATAATGGAAACACAAACACAATGCAGATGAAATAGCAAAGTAGAATAGGTGACTCACTGTATGTATGCAAGCAAACATGCTTAGAGTTCTGACTTGAGCATGCATGCAAAATCAAAAAACTGGGAATGTATATGAAAATATATGTACAGTGTGAATGCTTTATAAGTGAATGCTAAGTGCCATTATAAATTAGATAACAAGATTTTTTTCCTACCCGTTTTCTCAATCCCACTTGAATCTGTCTGGTTCTGTTATGCCTTGGAAATGTCAGTACAATTCTGAAACTGCTGTCAGGGAGCACAAATATTATAGTTCCTATGTAAACAATGATTATTATTTTTTTAATTTTCTGTTTTATTTCTCATAAGGACAAAGCTATATTTGGCTTTTTGCTTGTTTTCCTTTCTCATAAAATAGACTTGTCTACTTCTATCACCTAGCTTTGTCAATATGGGCACTGAGCTAACCAGATAAAAAGTTAAGAAATTTTGTTTTTCCTCAACACAATAGCAAATAACTATTATTATCATTTTTGTTGTTTTTGTTACTGTAACTAAACTTGTTTTGGTGCTTCCAATATACACCCTTCCACTAAATCTAAGCTCTAATGACATATTGTCCATATTTCTCATGTGATGTTAAATTTAATTTCTTTGAAACTATCTCATATTAGTTTCATATTTACCTTGAAGCTGGAAATTGAAGTTTTTTTATTTGCATCTGCGAGAGTTTGATTCACCCATTTAATAATAACCTCATCAGTCACTTTTTCACCTTCTCCAAGATCTGATAGTACATTCAATGTATATCTGCAATGGAAAAAAAATGCTAAAATACAGTATAAATCTTCAAACCTCTGATAGGTTAAGTGCATGTTACTGAATAATCCACTTCTAAAAAAATCTATATCTATTTGGAATCAGCTTGATAATTACATTTAAGAAAGTTCTTTCTCTAACTAGAATCCAGAGACTTAGGTTTTTTTTTTTTCCACAAGATTAACAATCTGCGTTGTGAGATATCTCTAAAACAATAATTTTGTTTCTATTTCATAAATGAAGCAAGTCTATTTTTCAAGTACAAAGTAGGTTACACTAAATGCTTCTTATCAACAATAAATCAAATTTTATAATGAGTATTTTCTGTTTTGTATTTCCTAAATTCTCCATACAATTCCAAAACAATTATAAAATTTAGTGTAAGAGACTGATTGAAAGAATAATTTGTGCTGTAGCTCCTAGTTATCCTTACCTTCTCATCAGCTGCCATACCAATGCCAGAGTAAGAGTGGAATTTCCTTCGTGTAAGTCCTGCCCAGCAATCCCAACTAGGGAGAATTTGGCCTTATTCTTTCCAAGGTGCACTGCATAGTTACAATTTTCAAGCTACAAATATAAGTATAAGCTTTACCATAAAGATAAAAGACAAGTATCCTTCAAAATTCTGCCAGTGTAGTATAGTTAGTGATCTAAATCATCTCTTAGCATCTTACATAATCACTACTGGTTTTTCTTACACCCCAAATTGAGGACTTGCAAACAACTGTTCTTTTAAGAATTAAACATCATTCCTATGGGGAAAATGCTCTAAATCACTATTGATTAGAGAAATGCAAATTAAAACAACTCTGAGTTACCACCTACTAGATTGGCTTATATGACAGAAAAGGAAAATTAAAACTCTTGGAGGGGGGTATGGGAAAAAATACAACACTAATACACTATAAGTGGAGTTGTAAACTTATCTAAGCATTCTGGAGAGCAATTTGTCCAAAAGGGCTATCAAATTGAATATACCCTTTGACCCAACAAATACCACTACTAAGTCTGTATCCCAAGGAGATCAATAAAAAGGGGAAAGGACCTAGCTATAAAAAATATTTATACAGTCTTTTTTGTGATAGCAAAGAAATGGAAATTGCTCATCAGTTGGAGAAATGGCTGGACAAATTATGGTATAGCATTATTATGGAATATTATTGTGCAATAAAAAAAAATCACACTGAGCAGGATAATTTCAGAAAAACTGGAAACACTACATAAACTGATGCAATGTGAAGTGAGCAGAACTATGAACCGAGTGTACATAGTAACAGCAATATTGAATGATAATAAGTTGTGAATAACTTAGCTATTCTCAGCTATACAATAATCCAAGACAATTCTAAAGAACTTAAGATGAAAAATGCTATCCACCTTCAAAGAAAAAACTTATGGAGTCTGACTGCAGATGAAACATACTATTTTTCACTTTATTGTGAGTGTAGTTTTTTTAGTCTGTGTTTTCTTTCATAACATAATTAATATGAAAATATGCTTTGTATGACTTGACATTTATAATCTCTATCAAACTCCTTACCATCTAAGGAAAGTGAGGAGGGGAGAAAGACATTAGAACTCAGTTTTTTAAAATGCATATTAAAATTTGTTTTTACATACATTTAGGAAAAAAAATTTTAAAATTAACACCATAAAGTAACTGAAATTCTACAAATAAATATATGCAAGATTACAATATGAATTCTCTCTCATTTCCAGTAGTTTTAATAGATAAATACACCCTCTTTAAAAGACATTTATACTTTAGAAGCCTAAATGTACAGAATTTTGAAAGCAAAAGAACAGATGCCCAATTTTTAGAGCCTCATAGTGTGCTGGCTATAGCACTTCCTCTTCAGTGGGAGGATAGGCAGTGGATACAATTAATTTTACAATTTAAAATGTGAGATGCTTTCTAAAAGCCTGCAGAAATCTACTTATTTCAAATGGAAATTATTATATGGGAATCTGCTATTTAGCCAAATTGGTCTCACCATGTGCAAGGAGTAAAAGAGTATTCTATTCCAAGACTGCAAGATGGGTCTTAGGAAGATGAAACTATCACTGAGGTTGCAGCTAAATTGGAAAATAATGTCAGTTTGAATGAAAAGATAAAATCTTTTTAAAAAATCTTTGGTTTTAATAAAACAACCAATTGAACATATCTTAAAGATATCTAGTAACCAACAAGAAAATGGGTTAAGTTTAGAATTGTGTTATGCTTCTAAGTAGTAACTTGGGCCATAAAAGTAGGTGAAGTCTCATAATACTGTCCCTCTTGGCTTTAGACAATAGCCACACTTATTGAACATAAACAAGAAAAATCTTCAGAGGAAAAATAAAACCAACAGTTAGAAAGGTAGGATAATGTTCTGGAATGAGAGAGGGAACAGTAACCAAGAGTTTCAAATAAACCACTATCTCTAATGGTTTGGGTAGGAGTAAAAATGATATTTTTTGAAGAATTTTAAAAAGTGAGTTTTCCAAAATCAGTAAATTTTTTACAAGTGGTGAAGAATAAATGAGTAAGCATGTTAATTGTTGGTGATTTTCCATTTCCTTTTAATCATCTTTCAATGGGAATGAAGTACTATTGCAAATACAACAGTTATTTATTTACTAATACCAGGAAATAATTCCTGTACTGCCCATATAAAGATAATACCATTTCTTTGAATTGTTATCCCACGAGTTGCTACTGTTTTTTATATTTTACATCTTTTCATTTGTTTATGTATTTGTTTCATTTACTTGTAATATTCAAAGGAATTTTCTTGCCATTCCTCAGATCTTTCCAAAAATATATTAAAAACAGATATGAAACAAATCCAATTGTCTCAAGAAATGTTTGTTTAAATCAGATCCCCATGATTAGACTACTCACTATTATGCCTTGTGAATCCCTGAATTCTTTGGGAGAGATCAATATAGTAACAACTAATCTATGGAATGAAAGATACAAAACTACTTCATTACCTTTTTCATGTTAACACCAAGTGCAGGATAAGGAGGTTTATTGACACGGCTCCATTCTACTGGGACCCGGGTCATTTCATACAGCTGAAAGATCACTAAAGCATCAGCAAGGTCACTAGGAACAACATAAAGAAAGAAAAAATGTTTATATTTAAGCTCAAAATTCATTCCAAGTAGCCTTCATTTATAACTAAAAATTACTGTAATGTATTGTTCATTGCTTAGAATATTGTAGGGATATCAGATTAACTCCACGGATGTTAGCTGCTCATTGTGGGCTATGAGGAATGAGTAGAAGAAATTTTCTGAACCAAAAACTTTTAAGGTACAAATGATACTTTAATGGTTCTCTGATCTTATTAGTATAAATATAGCCTCTACAGGTACAGACGGTAACCCAGCCTCAACTCCAGTGGTATAATACTTTTCCATGTCCCCCCATAAAATCACAAAAGAAGACAGGTCCAGTATCTTGGAGAACTCCTTCAGTGTGTTTAACATTTTATGGCTGACTTCAAAAGGATCTTTATTGATGAGCTCAGAGAATGTTCATCAATGTAATCAATTCTCAATTTTCTACACTAAGAGAATGAAGATATAATCATTGATCTAAAATAATTATTTGAGGATATGTAATTTCTTACAGTATTTACCTCTTTAATTATGTTTGCTTAGATTAATATTAATTTACAGGATACTAGAATTAGCTAAACAATTAATTCTTTAAATTAATTTGTATCAAGGGGAGTCTGTTTTGGCATATTTGTCCATAGTCTCACATTCAGAATAGAGCTCTATAAATCACATGCATGATGTTACATGTGCATCCACAACAGTACATATATGTCTATATAAGTAAATTGCACAAAAAGCAATTCAATAAATAACATCAGTAAATTTACATAATGACAGAACATCCATATATAGTGGCATATGTGCAAACAAACCAAAAAATTATGCATAGCTAACAGGCAAATATATTTGAGGCATATAAATAAGCAATAATTACCACATGCATTAATGAACATATGTTTTCTGTGTCTATAACCACTTTTCACTGTAATAACCTAGTTATAGCTGGTCACCAATCAGTTAAACCTATGTGTCTGGAGATCACCTGATCTATTTGCTTCTCTACCTAAAATAGTTGACACAATGGGATAATCACAGTCTTTTTTAGAACTGTAATTCTCTTTCTCTAAACCTGCACTTGTGAAGGGTCCAGATTAGCTATCAGTATTATAACACTCTGGGGATTCTTGGTACCCTAGAAGTTTCTACAGCTGAAGTTCTAGATAAAAAAAAAATATTGCCTCTTTGTTCAGTCCTTTTGCTCTCTAAAATGGCTGGCAGGTTTACAGTATACCAAGTCTCCTATCCTTGAAATGTCTATTTCTGAACTATTGTCTTGTTCAGTTTTTGAAAAACTAGTAGGCAATCTCTTTTGTACTGAAGTAAATAACCATCAAATTTTTTTCCTTCTTATCATGGAGTCCAAGTAATTCTTCTTTAGGCAAGAAGTGGTTGTGATATATTCTTTCTGACAACTGATGTGTCTCATAAAGACCAAGATTTCTTAGTAAACTCTGGAAAGATAGTTTGTGAATGGTGATGAATCTAGGTTGTGAATGGTTTTGAATGTCAAACCAAAGATTTGTTCCTGGCAGCAAAAAGAAATTGTATTGGTTCCTGGCAGCAAAAAAAGAAGGAAAAGTTGGTTGAATAAGGTGACTTGGTCAGATTTGTGCTTTAGAAAATCATTTTAGTGACTGAATGGAGGATGGACTGTAATAGGAAAGGACTTGACAGGCATACAAAACAACAAGCTAATGAAATGATCCAAGTGTGAAGTAATCAGGGCCAGAGTAGGGGCAATACCAGAGGAAAGAAAGGGCCATATTTGGAAGATGTTGCAGAGGTGAAATGGATGGACCTTTGCAACATCTTAGATTTGGGGGTTGAGAGAGAATGGGGAGCCAAGAAGGATTCTTAGGTTTCAAGCCTCAGAATGGAATGAAATCACTTCTGCCAGTTTGTCTTGGTAAGGAAAAGGACTACCACAGTTCCAATAATCTTGTGATGAAGAGAATGATCTGCATCCAAAGAGAGGACCATGGGAACTGAGTATGCATCACAGCATAGCATTTTCACTCTTTTTGTGGTTGTTCACTTGAATTTTGTTTTCTTACTCATTTTCTTTCCTTTTTGATCTGACTTTTCTTGTGCAGCAAGATAACTGTATAACTATGTTTATGTATATTGGGTTTAATATATTTTAACATGTATAACATATATTGGATTACTTGCCATCTGGGGAGGGGGTGGGAAGAAAGAGGGGAAAATTTGGAACACAAGATTTTGCAAGCGTCAATGTTGAAAAATTATCCATGCATATATTTTGAAAATAAAAAGCTTTAATAAAAAATGCTATTTTAAACCAAAAAAAAAAAAAAAAGGAACAGGGCCACTTCTTCATGTGAGACAGAGTTCACAGATGATAAATGTTATAAATTTTCTACTATTTATATTCTCCAAATATACAACATGAGTTAGCAGCACTTTACACACAAGCACAGGCCTCATACTTTCTGAGGTCTCTAATGGAATTGAACCAATAATGTCTGTTCTTTTCTAGTTCAAGGGTCTTTTTTGGATCCATATCCCCAAAGTCATCATATAAGACTTTCAAGGCTTTATTGAACTACTATATGACTGATACACTTAGCAGAGGCTCTGAAAAAGTGTCATTTGTCATTTGAAAGCTTCATTACATTTTTCTCTAGCTCATTCAACACTTTGATCAGTCTTATGTTTTTCCAGGATCTTGCCAAAGACAATGATGTCATCACAATATAACATCACTTCAAGGAAGTCCATGTCTCCAGCTGCTCTCCCCATCAATTGTTGGAAATTGACAGATGCCCAAGAGGTGTCTTGGGGCAAACATTCAAATGGGCAAGATCCATGTAAAACTATGGATTACAGTTGAGAGCATTCGAGCAAGAGGGACCCTTAGGAGATAGAAGAGAGCTGGCAGGGAGGGAAAGGGCAGGACTTTGAAAGTCTCTCTCTTTTTTAATTGTTTATTTTTTTCCATTTATTTATTTAAAGCTTAAATAGAAAATAGGAAAAAACTGCCATATGCACAGCAGAACATAAGATTTCAAAAATAAAATAAATTTCCATTTCAAGAAAGCCTATATAATAAACACTACACATTGTGTTCAGAGCTGTCCATCTTTAATTTGCTTCCTTGTAGATTTCCTTTTGTTCTCTGCTATGTATTTTTCCTTTATTCTTTTTTCCCTATTTCTCCCCAATCCTCAAGAAGGCTATAATTTAGCCCAAATATATTTCTTTATATATATGTGTGTGTGTGTGTGTATAAATATCTGTATATGTATATGCATATGTAAACTTCTTTTATAAATACATACATATATGTGTGTTTGTATACACATATACATATGCACATACTTCTTTTTCTGGCCTTGTCTTCCCTCCCTAGTGGTGGTCATGTTGTACCAAAGCTACATTTTCTTCACAAGTGGATCCAACTTGCAGGTGTCTGTCTTCTCAGCACTTTATCTTCCTTTCTCATCCTTCTTCTATGGTTAGATTCTGGGCTTTGAAGAACCACTCTTTTACAATTGCTTCAATAACCCTAGATAGTTTAGTGCAGCTAATCTTTTTAGGAAGCAATAATTTTGTCTAGAATTAAGATTTCCATTGATAATTACAAAAGGTTTTTATCCAAGTAATTATTAATAAATTCAGCTAATTAAGTCCTCATTGTTTCATAGTTAACAGTGGATGAATTTCAAATTAAATATCTATTTTTAAAAAAGACAAACTGGTAGAATCTATACTAAAACAAACTGGAGAATTTTTTTTATTCATCCACATTTGAGAAAGTCCTTCACAAACACAAAGAGAAGAATTTAGAACAACATTTTTGAGTTTTGACAATATTAATACCTTATAACTTTCAATACAAATTATGAAATAAATTACTTAAGTTATTTGGGGAAAAACTAATGTCATTCCTGAAAGCATCATGCTTTGGCATTTCAAAAGATAGCTGATTTCACTGGTGTGTTCTTTCTCTTTACTGGGGCATCCACACCTTAGTCAGCAGCCTTGTGATTTGTTATATCCAGAAATCTTCACTACCCAATGGACACTCTTGGCTATAAGCCTCTCTGAACTTAAACTTAAGCAGAATGATTCTCAGTTGACAGACACAGATCCTGTCTCTAAGCATGTGTGTATTTTTGCCTATCTATGACTCTCCAGAGACCCAAGGAAGGAGTTACATCTTAGAAAAAAGTCAACAGGTATTACAGTATAAATATAGTACACATGGAAGTGTGGGGATAGTTTTGGGGAAAAAACTCTCTACCCCCAAAAAAACCCTCCTCTAGTAGCAATATAACTTGGCAGATTTTGGAATATTGATAATCACTTATAAAATATAATTATATTTTTTAACCAATATGATTGAAAATCAAACTCAAAAAGTTATTTCTTGGCCAGCAATTCAAATAAGATTACTTTTACTAAAATACTTTTATGTAAACATTTGAAATCAAACTTTTAATAACTAATTTTAAGTTTTTCATTTTAATTTCCCTTTTAAAATCTGCTGCATTGCCAAACTTCACTCATTACTTGATTCTATATGTTGGTAAAATGCCTAATTTTAAAAAAAATAGTACTTATTTAAAAATTCAGGACTAGTCCTTAAAGTGTTTGCCTTTAACAATAAAAATGAGAAGCAATCAAATATTTACCTGTACAAATGATTAATATATGGACTGACACCCAAAGAATTCATCCAGTTTCTGAATGTTCTCTCTTCTTTGCTTTCTCCTATAGTAGACATGAGTTCATATTGATGATTTAGGAGGAAAAAAGAGGCAAGAAAGACATACATATGTAAACTATTCTTACACTTAAGCCAACTCTATGCGATTAGTTGTGGTTCCTGTGCTGTATTTCCTTTAGAAAACAATTCCCATTTTGCAAATGGCAATCATTGCTGCGGAAGTCTTTATTTGTTTACAGCATTACTGAGCAGAAAGTGGATTACTTTGAGGCTACACTATGTACAACAGTTAATATTTTTAGACTTTAGCTGCAATTCAGTCTGAGGGTGGGATTCTAAAAATTAATGAGATTTTTTTCATGTTAAGTAGGAATAGAAAGGCTATTATTTGTCCAAGGGAGGGGAAAATGAGCTTTTTGAAAGTGACCTCTAAATATATGTTTTTTTAATTTTGCACAGAGAAACTAATGTAGTATGTAAACTGATACCTTATCTGTGATAAAAAGGAAAAGTTGAAGGAAAGTGAGAGCTAAGAATAAATGCAAAATACAGTAAAAAAAAAATCTGTTAACCCAGGGGATAAGAGAAACTAACATTTTGATATTTAAAGGTCACTTATGTTCTGCTGTTAGTTCCTATTGTAAATGGATCAAAGCTACAGCCTTCCTGAATACTGCTTAATCATCTTCTGTAGCTAAGATTTCTACCACATTAAGTCTATAACATTCGAAATAACTTTAGACCACACTTCTAGGTAGCACTATTTGGTTTGTGGTTACCATCACCTTCAGGATTCCCACCACAGAATGTCTATAATTAGGGAAGTATCTCATAATAGAAATATAAAGCAAGAATTGAATCTCTTAAGAAATACAATGGAAAATCAAGGATTTCACGCAGTATTCTCTCTTCCTATGCTTTCCAGATTGTAACTAGACCCATGCGCTTTAATTTCACTTCCAATTGATTCTCTAGATTTATTTCTTAGTGAGAGTATTCTATCATTCTAGTTTGAGTGGGAGAGTGCTGGAATATCCTAGAATATCATGAATCACTTAACTAGGAAGGAATTGGTATCATTCAGTATTCCTAACCCATAGGTTAGCCCAACTATACATTCTGTAAGATCTCAGAAAAATATGCTTGTTCCAAGACACTCAGGGACACGGGTCTATAAATACAGGGCCAGCTTTTCCATTCTTTTTTCAGCACCAACTCCCCTGGGGTGCTTTCAGACAAAGATTTCTCATCTCAGAACCAAAACGCCTGATTAATCTAAGAGCATTTCCTCTATTATATCCCCAATCAGTGATTACACAGCTCTAGTTTGAAGACCTCAATTAAAGGTGAATCCTCTATCAACCAAGGCAAACTATGTTCTTTTCAAATAACTCTAATTATCAGGATATTTCTCCTTGCATTAAGCCCAAATCTATCTCTTTTCAGCTTCTCCCCAATGCTTTTTGTTCTGTCCTCTGGGGCCAACAGGACAAAATTAATCTCTCTTTCACATGACAGCCCTTGAAATTCTTGATGACAGCTAACATATTTCCTCTGAGTCTTTTTTTTCCCTTCAGGCTAAACATGACTAGCTCTTTTAATCAATCCTTACTGACCATTTTCAAGGATCTAAGCCTTTACCATGTTGGTGACTCTCCTTTAGAAGCTTTGCAATTTATCAGTGTCCTTCTTAAAATGTGGCACCCAAAGTGAACATAATATTCCACATCTGGGCTCACCAGGGTCGAATACAATAAGTTCATAACTTTGATACTCTGATTCTCTTAATAGAACCTAAAATAAAATTATCATTTTTGGTTGCTATATCACATTACTGCTACATATTGAGCTTGCTTCCTATTAAAATCCATAGATTTTTTTCACATGAACTACCATATAGTCATCTATCCATTTGTGAAACTGACATTTTTTGAATCCAAGTTTAAATTTTACTTTAATCCCTAGTAAAGTCATGTTCCTGTGTTGTCAAAATTTGCATTCTGACTGTGCTGGTTACCCTTTTCAGTTTTGTGTCATCTGCAAATCTTAAGTGCCTTTATTCAAATTGTTGATAAAAGTATTAAATGGCAGCTGGTCAAGTACTAATCCCTGTGATACTCCACTACAGACTTTCCCAAATTGACATTGAGTCAAGTATTCTGGGTACTAGACAATTTTCTAGGCAATTTTAAGATGAAATACTAAGAGTAATCTCTGGAACCAGTCAGTGTATGAATGAGAAAAGGGAAGGGGGGATCTGGAGCCCAGCAGCCCTAAATGTTATTTCTACTACTGAGATAGGAAAGGCAAATAGTACAATAGATTTTCATATGGTTTTCAATGTTAATCGTTATATTCTTTTATTTTTATTAAACTATTCATGGCATCTACTAGGATTTTTATCACTTCTCTACTTTTCAATAAATATTTATAAAACATTATTTTTTTAAAAATGAAAATGCCTAAAATTCATATTTTCCTTTTTCTTAGTGATCATTTAACAATTCTAATTTAAAATATCTTCAAAATGATGGTCTTTCACAATATAAATTTCAAAATTGAATCTCAGTGTGTGTGACATGGATTTGTCTTTCCCTCCCTCCAGAATAAAAGAATTAGAATCATCAAATATAGATGGAAGGGGCCCTAGAAATCATCTAATCTTATCCCTTAATTTTACTATTAAGGAAACTGAGGCTTAGTGGGCCTAAGATCACATTTATATTAAAGTTTGGAGCCAAGATTTAAACCTAAGTCTCAACTTGAAGTTCTGGTCCAGTTTCTTGGACTTATACTATTTAGGGAGCAACTCTGAAGGACAAAATACAAATTACACATTTTCATAATGTCATGGTTGCAACTTGATTTAAAATAATAAGTAAATTGTACCAAGTAGCCATGCTATAATAAATCCAGTGGAAAATATAAATATTCTGTTTGTTCTCTTATTTTGACACTTTCACCAGCTTCAGATTTTTTTTTTTACTAATAATTAAATCTGAGTGTTAGCAACAACAGCATAGATTAATATAATTAATAAGTGATATCTAGAAAGTAAATAAGTTTTGTAACAGAGCATTTATTTATCAAATTCTAATTTTATCTGTAAATAAATGCTCAAAACCTCAGATATCATACAGTGTACAGAATGACTTAAGTAAAATAAAAGCATGTGCATTCTGGACTGCAGAATATTTTCTAGATTAGAAACAAGAGTGAAGGACACTGCAGAAATTCCAGTGGTAGAGTGCAGAATATTCTTTTCTTTTATTGTCTGTCCCCTTTGATGGAACTCCTATCATACTAACTAGGCTCTTTACATTCTTAGAGAGCTATAAAACAATGGATTTTTATGGACATACATCCAGAGATAAGGAATGATATCATTCATGTATAGAGTAGGAATTCTTCAATAGCTTTGTTTATTCACAAGGTTTTTCTCTGAAGAGAATATATTGGCCAGCATATGATTTTGCTTTGTTTAATAAGAAGGATCTAGGGCTTAATTGTACTTGAAAAGATTTCTTTGGATTTTATTAAGATACTTCCCAGTAAGATTATTGATGCTACATAAGTTTGGGTTATAATTACATCTGAATTTGTGGGGGAAATACTCTTACCTGAACTCTACTTTTTATGTGTCAATCATAATATGAAAAAATTCTGTTTTAATAAGCAGTGCATAAAAACATGAATAGCCAGAAAAAGTCATCTAAAGTTCCTGCCTGCTCCAGATTCATGATCCTAAATATAATGATTGTAGAGTCAAATGATTATTTTTAAAGGATTATATCAGGAGAAATGTTCTAAGGCAATTGATAAATACTTCCAGCAGTATCATCTTCAAATTGTATATGGTAAATACTAAAGGAAATATTCAGCAATACCATTCACACTGAAAAAAATCTACCAAATGCATGCTGAATACTATAGCAAAGGAATCCAAACAAGACAAAAGGAAGTAAGAGCCAGCAAGTTCAAGAATGCACCTCTAACTAGCAAGAATTTAGGGGCTAAAAATAGCAGACCATTTTTAATATGCCATTCTAAACAAATGTCTTTTATTATAAAACAAAGGAATTGTGAAATTTGCCAGACTTGTGAAAACTCAGTCTTCCTTAAATTTTTTTTCACAACACTTCAGTTTAAATTTCCATTTAATGGAAATATCTTATGAAAATATTATATTATTTCTGTTTACCTATGTATAATGAAAAAACATATTCTTTAACTTTGAAGCTATTTAAATACCAAAGAAATTACTGTGATTGTCTCTTGGTACAGTAGATATAGGGACAGAAATGAAAATTAATTTATAGTATTATCATAGTGGTAGAAGTTATTAAAAAACATAGAAGAAGGAGTATATGTGTGTCCTCTTTACTGAAAGCAAGGAAAGAGCATATGTGAAAGGGACAAAAGTGAGAACTTTACAGTTTTCATTTTTCAGGAATGGAGGAAACTTAGCCATTCTCTGATACAAAAGGCTGGGTCTTTCTTAACAATGATGATGTTCTCCAGAAATACCATTACTGCTGTCACATTTATTTTCTTTTAGATTCTTGGACTAATAGGAATAGCTCTCTAAGCTGTGAGGAAATGGGAGGTTAGAAAAGACAGGAAAAATAAAGAGAGAATTTTTCTCTATGTTGATTTTTATAGCGCATGTTACAAAACAGGCCACTTGCCTTTTTCTATACTGTGTATGGTAAGATCCTTAAATACATATGGGAAATATGAAGGATCAGAATGAACCCTTCCAAAAATAAAAAAATTTTTAAAAAGGTTTGTGGACATGTCATGAAGAAGGAAAAACTTAAAATTCAACTGTGAAGTCAAATTGTCAAAATAATTGTGTTTTAAATGATAATATCCTACTACTCTAGAAAGAAAATCAGGTGATTATCAAAGATTGACTTCAGGGCCTTAATTTGAACTACATTTCTGCTTTTCCAACATGTCAGTCTTTCGGCATATTAAGACAAGGATAACACAGCATAAACAATGCAAAGAAGAAACACCAACCCAGAAGAAAAGAATAAATGGTAATAATAGAAAAAATTCAGAATAATTAAATTTATGGATAGAAAAGTACTAAATACAGTACCTACATTAGGAGGGGTCAAATCTGCATTTCATGAAGCAAAACAGGAAAGTTATAAATTATAAGATAAGATAATGACAGCTTATATATGATAAGACAATAAAATAATGAATATTTCATTTTCCCCACCACCAATTAATATTAAGATTACTTTCAAAAAGAACCTATCAGGAGAAAAATGGAATTGCTCTTTAGCTTTGAAATAAAAAAAATTCCATTAATATGTTCTAATTTAAAATGTATTATCCATATTAACATGATTATATGTTATTATTTGATGGATTTTTTAAAGCATATAATAGTTTTCACCAAGCTAATAAGAGCTGGGAAAACTCTATGGATTTTTATCCCAGACTCCTTTTTTCCAACACTTGATGAATTCTAATCTATTAACATCCATACATGCATAAACACATTGTATACACACAAATATACATATACACAAGACATACAAAATGGTTTCTTAGATACATGTTTTCCTCTCTTGCTATCCTTGATTATTATAGTGAGCCAGCACAGTATTTTGAACAGAACAAGAAAACTTAAGACTGAAAGAACTCACCTTCTAACAAATTCAGATCAATGTCATTATTGTCAGGCTTGTGCAGACATGGATACGTGTTAAACAGATTTGCTACAAAAGCTAAATTAAGTTTAGGATTTCCAGAAACCACATCTGCAGGAGAAACAAATTGCCTACAGCCTAGTTTGTCAGCTTCTTGAAGCATCAGGGTAGCTCTCTTCAAATCATTTCTTTCCTGTGAAGGAATGAATGAAAAAAGCATTTATTGAACATTTTTGATATATTTACATGTTAATGATACTGAGCATTAGCAAGAAAAGGATCACTTTTTGACAATATCTGGTAAGGAAATTTTAGATTTCACATAAGACACTATTTATCTAACACTCCTCTAAGATTACACAGTGAAACCAAAAAAAACTCTCAAGAGCTAGTTCCAAAATTTTTATTAGCTTATTCATACTGTAGATAAACATTCTTCTGCAAATATATCTGATGACAGTTTGACTTAACAAGAAAGCAGAGTCTCCAGGAACTTCTAAAACTCTGGTTTTGATTATTGAGTCTGTAAAAAGCAGGAATGAAGTCCAAGTTATTTAATCCACTATAGTAAAACAATAATAACACCTTACATTTGTGCAATACCTTACAAACTCTTTTGATTATATCTTTTGATTCTTATACCAACCCCGTTTTACAAGTATTTTTCTCATTTTGCAGATGGAGAAATAGGGTCTGAAGTTAAATGTGCAAGGCAGCATTCCTGCTGGACACACACAATCAGACCAAGATTTCAGATCTTCTGACTCCTGGTCCAACATTTATTTCAATATGCCATATTGACAACTGCCAAGAGAATTTTCAAATACTTATTGCTTACACAAAAGATATCTCTAGATGGCCTGGCTCATGAGTTAGTCTACCCTTGGTTCAAACTGTAGAAAATGTCCTAAAAGAATGAAATATTGATTAAACTAATAATATATGTAGTCATAAGGAATTTGTGGAAATGAGGGTGATCAGCAGGCAATCTGATAGAAGTTCTGCATATATAATCATTTTAAACATATTTCCATATTGGTCATGTTATAAAAGAAAAATATGACAAAAGGGAAAAAACATGAGAAGGAAAAAGCAAGCAAACAAAAAAAGGTGAAAATAGTATGCTTCAATCCATATCAGTCTCCAAAGTTCTCCCTCTGGAAAACAGATGGCATTTTCCATCCAAAGTCTATTGGAATTGTCTTTTTTAAAGGAGCCA
Organism: Antechinus flavipes; assembly: GCF_016432865.1. NCBI lineage: Eukaryota > Metazoa > Chordata > Mammalia > Dasyuromorphia > Dasyuridae > Antechinus > Antechinus flavipes. Next base: position 50,776,064 of record NC_067400.1, read on the forward strand.
CCTCCATTCCAGGTGATTATCACATAATCTTGCTGTTGCTATATACAATGTTCTCCTGATTCTGCTCACTTCACTCAGCATCAGTTCACGTAGATCTTTCAAGGCTTTTCTGAAATCAGCCTGTTGATTATTTCTTATAGAATAATAACATTTTTTTAAAAACCAATAATATTCTCATAACTTTCATATACCATAATTTATTCAGTCATTTCCTAATTGATGGACATCTTCTCAATTTTCAATTCTTTGCCAACAGAAAAAGCTGCTAAAAACATTTTTTTGCATATGCAGGTTCTTTTCCCTCTTCTATCATCTCTTTGGGATACAGACTCAATAGTAACACTGCTGGATCAAATAGTGTGCACAGTTTTATAGCCTTTAGGCATAGGAACTCAAATTAAAAAAATAAAATTAAACACTTGAAAAAATGTGCATATAATTAAAATATTTAATGAAATAAAAATAAATCTTAATACCTTTCCTTTGAGATTATCTCTAATTTATCTTGTATATATCTTGTTTGTACATAGATTTACATGTTTTTTCTTCCATTAAACCTTGAGTTTCTTGAAGATGGCATGTAGTAGAAACTTAATAGCTTACTAAATGTCTTACTTGCAGCTCCAGTCCTAAAGGCTAGCTAAAAGTTTACAAAATGTTTCATAAACATCTTATTTTATGCTTATAACAACCCTAAGAGATAGGGCTATTATTAACCACATTTTATAGGTGAAGAAATAGAGATAGCTCATATGTGTCTTTGGTTATACTTTAATTCGATTCTAGATCTAGCACTATGTTCACTGAGCCATCTAGTTTCCTACAGCCTACGAGCTGCTTCCCAAGAGGGAGAGTGAAGAAGGATGTTACTGGATTCTGCCCAACTTCACTTAAAATCCAGAGTGTACTCACACTGAGTATATATCCTTTGATCCAGCAGTGTCTCTACTGGGTCTATATTCCAAAGAGATCATAAAAAAGGGAAAAGGATCCACAGGGGCAAAAATGTTTGTGGCAGCCCTTTTGTAGTAGCAACGAACTGAAAACTGAGTGAATGCCCATCAATTGGAGAATGGCTAAACAAGTTATAGTATATGCATGTTATGGAATATTATTATTTTGTAATAAATGGCCAACAGGATGATTTCAGAGAGGCCTGGGGAGACTTACACAAACTGATGTTAAGTGAAGTGAGCAGAATCAAGAGTTGTATTGTACACGGCAACAATAAGATTATGTAATGATCAACTGTTATGGACTTGGCTCTTTTCAACGATGAAGTAATTCAAGGTAATTCCAATAGACTTGTGATGGAGAGAGCCATCTGTATCCAGAGAGAGAACTATGGAGACTGAATATAGATCATAGCATTAATATTTTCACCTTTTTATTGTTTTTTATTTATTTTGTTTTTTCTTTCTCATTTTCCCCCCTTTTGATCTGATTTTTCTTGCACAACATGATGAATATGGAAATATGTTTAGAACAATTGCATATGTCTAATCTATATTTGATTATCTGCTGGGGGAAGGGGGGTGGAGAGGGGTAGAGAAAAATTTGGAACACAAGGTTATGCAAACTATCTCTGCACGTATTGTGAAAAATAAAAAGCTATTATTATTTTTGTAAAAAAAAAAAACAAGAGTGACATACATGATGCTTCATACAATCACTAGAGGAATTAAGACTTTAAGTCTGTCCTTAATAGGTATCAACAAGTCTCCCTACACAAAACAAAACATGGGATAATTGTTCCTGTTGCTTAATATTTCAGTATGTAAAACAGCATACAGATTCACAAAGTAAGATACAAGGTCAGGACAGTTTGTGAACAACTAGATGTCTTTCCTTTAACATAAGATTATAAAAGATTTTATCATTTTTAGCAAGTGAGGCTCCTAGTTTCTCTTCAGCAGAGAAATATTGATGGGATGAATTCCAGACACTATCAAAGTCAAAATTCCTCTCTGCCTCCCCCTCAATCATAATAGCCACAGTTCAAGATATGACCTGATCTGATCACATTCTAGATTCCTAAAGACAGAAGCACATCTTAATTCAATTCACCAATTGTTTATCAAGCACTATATCTACAGCATGCAAGGCACTCTTAAGTATACCCTAAGGCAGTTTTTTTCTTAGCTCTTTACAGTAGTTATAAAAAAAAAAAAAAAACTGAATTGTTCCAGCATAGATGAAAAAATCTCAAAGTACCTTGTTCCTGAAGACTTGTTAAACACAAACAAGAACTGTTTGCCTCTCATCCATAGTCATTAAATTCAGTCTATTTTTTTCAAGTCTCAGGCAATTTCTACAGTTACTTAACCTTAACCTATCAACAAGAGTGAATCCACAGATGAGGAAGCATTTGTGCCCCTGCTTCCTCTAGAGTAGAATCTATTTCTTTTCGTGATTCTGATTCTGATAAATGGGCAGGAAATCTAGCTCAGCAGCAGTGAATTTGTCCCTCAAGTAGTAGTAGGTACCACTGAACTTCTGAACTCCCAAATACATCTATGTGTCAAGGCTATGGGATTTTGTCAGATTGGAAACATGTTTTGGCAAGGGAGATGACAACCAGACTATAAATTATTAGTCTGGCTGAGTTTCAGAGAGGTTCAGTGACTTGCTGGAAAGTGTGAGAGACTATAACTTATTAGTTTGGCGGAGTATCAGAGAAGTTCAGTGACTTAGTAGAAAGTGTGAGAGGCAGGATTTGAATCCAGGTCAGGGCTTCCTGACACCAGATTTGAAATCCTATATTTCCAATATCTAACAAATGATCCTTGAAGGCGTGGATTTAGGACCACACTTTCACTACTCTAACTATCCATACAACGGCAGACTCATGCTACCTGGGCTCTAGAATGGCTCTAGAATACTATACTTACATTAAATCCCGACATGTCAATGTTAATAGGAAGTTCATCATCTTTGTCTCCTTTGGGGGCAATCTGATTAAGCAGATGAAAGTAGGCCTTGGAATCCTGTAAGGAAAGAAATCAGTTTACTTTGTAAGATTCGATTTTTTACAGAAATGTTAAAAATGTTTACAGAAACGTAAACATGATTCCCTTCTCAAAGGACAATATAACTGATCAAACCTCAGAGGATTGTTGTGGAATATCAAATGGAATATATATAAAATGCACAGTGCCTGGCACATAGTAGGTATTATATAAATATTAGTTATTATTGCTGTTATTAACCTGTGATGTTGAAAGTGATTTATAAAAATGCAATTCAATTCCACAAATATAATAACAAGTAAGTGTTGTAAATACAATCCCTTGCAGGTAATTGCATTTAATACTCACAGCAAATGTGTAAAGCAGGTTATACTGGTTTGATCTATATTTTACAGACAAGGAAATGAAAGCTTATATTGCCTAAATACCCACAACTATAGGCAGCAGAAGCAGAATTTGAATTCAGATCTTGCCAACTCCGAGACAATTGAGCCATGTTATCTTTTTAAGCACCTACTACAAGCAAGACTTTGTACACAAGGAATATAAATTCAACCAATCTTTATGCATAACAGGCTCAGGAACAAAGAAAGCAAAGACTCTCTGACGCTAAGGAGCTTCCTGAGGGAAAATACCAGGGAAGCAGAAGAACAGACACAAACTAGAGAAACTGATTAAACACCAAGAAAGGCTCCTTGAAGGAAGCCCTATGAATTCCACCTGTAAGGAAGCTAGGGATTCTACATGTGAGCTGAGAGAGCAATCTAGGAACAGTCTGAAGAGGTAGGAAAGAGATTGTGTGTGAGAGATAGCAAGAGAACACTTTGGTTATACTGAAGGGGGGTAATGGATCTAGAAAGGAAATTTGGGCCAGCTAGTCAAGGGCTTCAAATGCCATACAGAGGTGTTTGTATTTATCCTAAGGGAAACAGGGAGTTACTGGAGCTTTTTAAGCAGAAGGATGCTTTAGGAATATCAATGTGGCAGCTGGTAGAGGGGGAAGACTCTTCGGGAGAGAGGGAAATAAAGAGCATGAGAGCGTGAGAGTGAGAGCACAAAAAGAAACTTGACAGGAAAGTCTTCATTAAATCATAGCTCCTAATTTGGGTCTTAAAGGAAGTGAGAATACTAAAGGGAGAAAATGGAGTAAAATCCATCAGAGTCAAAGGGAAAAATATTTTGACCAAAGGCAATTAAAAAGGAGATGAATAGAATGAGAATTGTGGATGGAAAGAAATTTGGAATGTTAAAGGAGTAAGACTGAGAAAAAGGTAGAAAAGGTATGCTGAGTCAAGAGTAGGAGTTTATACTTTATTCAGAAGACATTGATTGGAGTTGTCCTGGAGATTTTTTTAGTAGAAAAACTGAATACATAGACGAACATGCATCAAGAAGACTGTTCAAGAAAATCCAATTCGTGAATGATAGAATCCTAAACTCATACTCAAATCTGAGGGAAATAATTTTTTTTAATCTCCAAGTATATACAAACTTGAGAGCAAAAAAAAAAAAATGAAGTAGCATTAGAGTTCCTTTGAATTATGTAAGATCTTTTATATTAGACAAAACTTGCAATGCATTTTCTTATTTGAAAGCCAATACAGTTTCCTGCAGGAAATTGGTTGCCATCTTGTACAGAAAGATGAAGTTACTGACCCCATATACTTTAATGACATATGATGTGCAAACAATGAATCGCTACAGGATTTCAAAGGAAAGCTCTAACTTGGATAATCAAGGAAAACTCTATAAAAGAGATGGGTGTTGAGTTGTGTCTAGGACAACAAAGGATTTAGATGAGTAGAAAGAAGAAAAGTGGGGAGCTGAATTCATCCTGAGCCTCCTATGAGGTTCTGAGTTAGGTCCAGCATAAATATAACACATGGTCCCCTCTTTCCTTTTTAATCACACTTTATAATGCCAATTTGTAAAATAAAATATCTGACGAAAAAGGCAAACCTGAATATCTTGACTAAAGTTGCTGATTTTCTGCCATCCTGCATTATTCAGATGATAGTTCACCCATCGTAGCAAGAGTTCTTCTGGAGAAAGCTTCATGAGTTCTTCTAGCTCTTCTCCCTCATTTAGTAAGGCAATCAGGGCTAAAAAGAAAGAAAAAAAAAAGATGAAACATTGCTGCCTTGAAGCCAGAAGTATGCTTTATGGGAAAAGCAAATACTGTCATTATTTTTTACCTTCATTCCTGGAAATCTCAATATCAGCAAAAAGACCAACTTTAATGATCTGCCATAGAAGTCCCATAACCAAATGAGGTTTGCCTTCCTTCAGATCTTGGGCTCCAATATTGACTACAGTACAGCCGATGGCTGATGCTGAATTCAACGCTAGATTTAAATTTTCCTAATTTTAAAAGAGAAATACAACCAGTCAGTTCCATTAAAATTCTTTATGTTCCAGTGATTTTTTGATGAAGGGTGGCATCTATATCCAGAGAGAAGACTGTGGGAACTGAGTGTGGACCACAATATAGCATTTTCATTCTTTCTGATGTTGTTTCCTTGCATTTTGTTTTCTTTCTCACTTGTTTTCTTTTTTGATCTGATTTTCTTGTGCAGCACAATAATTGTATAAATATGTATACAAATATTGGATTTAACATATTTTTACCATGTTTAACATATTGGATTATTTGCCATCTAGGGGAGCGGGTAGGGAGAAAGGGGGGAAATTGGAACATACATTTTGCAAGAGTTTATGTTGAAAAATTATCCATGCATATGCTTTGAAAAAAAAAAAGCTTTAATAAACAAGTCTTTCTGCACATTTTATGAAATTTTTTTAAAAGAGCATGTTGCAGAAGTTTCAAACATCTTTGACCCCAAATTCAAAGCCTCTCTAGATTAGTAAAACTTTCAGGAATTTGGGCTCTATTGCCATGTTCTTTGAAAATCATTCACCTCCTTTGAGAAAAAAGAAGGAGGGGAGAAAAGAGGAAAAAAGGAGAGGGAAGAGGAGAGAGGAAGAAAAGAGAGGGGAGGGAAGGAGAAGAGAGGGGAGAGAAAGAAAAGGAAAAGGAGAAAAGAAGAAGGGCTAGCTAGAAGGCTATTACACACTTTAGGCAAGAAATGATAGCCTCATGAAAATAGACATGAAAAAACAGCTGAGTAAAGTTATGGGGATCAGGACAAATGCCTCATTCGCTACCATAGTATTGTTTCCTATAGGAAAAAAATTCCATGCTATTTGTCTATCACAGCATCCTAACTTCAAGGAAAATACAAATTCATATGTGCACCCCTTCAATAGAGGCATTTTTCAATCACCAACCAAATTCTGGTGGATCAGAATTTAGAGATGACTGCTACTTATAGTCCCTCAAACCATCAAAAAACTTGGTTTTTACCCATGATTCTCTTACTTATTACATGCAAGAACTTGAAGAAATTATTGGTTTCTGTAAACTTTAATCTCCTTATCTGTTCATTTTAAGTCTGAAAATCTGTACTCCTTACCCCACACAGTTGCTGTGAAGATCAAATATTCAACTCTTTGTAACTTTAAAAGCTATTATTAAGCCCTTTTATTATTAATATTTTATTCATTATCATATAGTATAACTATCATGATATATAATATATAATATTGTTAAGATACACACATATTATCTAAAAACAATTTTGCATATTAGAAAAATATAGATTAATTCTCATGAGGCATCATTTTTCCTCTATAAGTATGCTATTTTCAAAAGAAAAAGAATCTGCTTTTAAAATGCCATAAAATGACATACTGAAACAATAGAATTGATTTAACACAAGCTTTTGCTCATGTCCTTTGCTTTTTCCCTTGTTGAGAATAATTCTTTTATTATAAGGATAATTATAATAATTCTTTTATTTTTAAACAATAATCCTTTTAATATCATGGCTTATATTTCAGTGATGATAAAGAGGGAAATAAAAAACAAAAAATTTTAGGAGAGATGATAAGGAAATAAAGATATTAAATTTGAAAAATTTGGGCTTGAGCTGACTCATTGATGTTTTTCTCATTTATCCCCAGGAAATCTTGAAATCAAACTGTAAATTGAAAATCTTTTCCAACTAGCTTTTCCAAGGACTGAATGTCCTATATTTATATGAATCATCTGTATGCAGATGGGGCCTTCTTTCAGTTGCCATTTGGTATTGATTAGTAATCTAGATAATCAGAACTGAACATGGAATATGCCAACAAGATTCAACTTTAAGGGTTTAACTTTTTTTTTTTTTGATAAAAGTTAAAAGGTTTTTTTTTTTTTTTTCCTTGTCCCCACATCAATACACTGAATTTATTTTTTTGTCTCTGGGTAGCTGTTGATTCCCTGGGGCAATAGCCATAAGAGCTAAGAACAAAACTAACAAAAGACTGAGGCACAAGTTATTTTCTGAAGTCACTGCTATGTTAGTATTCAGAAATAGAAATTAAGCTCCAATTTTTCCTGAAGGAAGACTAGAATAATTTTCTTCTCTGGTGTTTCTGCATAAAATGATTCTCATGATTCCCTCAAGCCTTATTGTTCCCTAGAAATAAGTCTATTATCATTATTCTAATCCAAGAATTATGCTGCTTGAAGCAATGTCTACCCTGGCATAGTCCCCTCATGATCTCAGATATTTCTATCCCTCCAAGACATTTTGAAGTAATCTTTATAGGATTTTAAATAGGAAAATCTTTGCCATATTATAAAACAGAGTTACAAGATTCAGGGTAAGGCAAAAATTAATATTTTGCTTCATCTCTCTGGAACAATAGTCACTTAATCTTGGAAAATCATTTTCCTAAATTACTCAAACCTTCTGACCACTCCCATCAAGAGCTCTCCACTCTCCTCAGCTAGTCATGGTGACCTGAAATCATCAAGGGGTCTCTTGGGTAGATCAACTTTAATCACTTTAGGAGAAGGGAAAAGCAATCATTTTAATTAGGCATGAAGTAATTCTTTTCCAAGGTCTTGTTTCCACCCCTAATCTACTTTTTGGACTTTAGCTTTTGTTCTTGATCTTTTATAAATTTTCCTAAAAGAGATTAAACTTAAGAAAATGGGGGAAAACAATATTAATGGAGGGCATTGATTCTTAAGACTAATCAATTAATAACCTTGCCTTCCTTCTACTATGTTTAGAAAAGGCTTTAAACTGGAACAATATTCATTTCTTAATATTTCTATTGAAGTAATAAGAAGGTTTTCATGTACTTCCACAAAGGTCAAACTATTGTAAATTGTCAGAGAAAAAGCCTCTGTTGGTTTATGTTGACATCAGTTTTTGACTTTCTCCTACTCTAGGAATATTAGAAAGTGAATTGCTTCTTGTAAGTCTGATACAGTTGCGGGGTTTCCTCTAGTTTATGTTTCAATTCCCACTGTTGATTTCTTAGGGAGGAATTAAACCTTCAGGAAGGGAGAGATGGAAAGGAGAGAGGGGAGGGAGAGAGGGGGAAAGAGAAGGAGAAGAAGAGAGATTTATTTACTCTGTGCGAGGCTCTGTGCTAAGCACTTTACAATTCTCATTTGATCCTCACAACAATCCTGCGAAGTAGATATTATTATCTCTATTTTACAGATGAGGAAACTTGAGGTAGACAGATTAAATGATTTTTAATAGTTTGAAGCTACACTGAGAGTTTGGGGACTGTGTCTATGTATGTGTGTACATATACAGACATACAGATATATGTGCCTTACATGTCATAAAACCATCATGCAAAAAAAAAAAATTCTGTTATCTGTTGATATCCAATAGAAAAGGGCTACTTAACTGGAAAAGTCTGAATACTTACAGAAATAGTGAAAGGTGTGAGTTTCTTCTTATTAATGGCTCTTTCATCAATGGTATCTGGTTCAGAGAAGTTGATCATTTTGCTAAAAGGATGGAATAGAGAATTAAAAAAATTATCACTTTAATTGCTTCATTTACTGTCAGAAATGTTAACATTTAATTCTTCTAAACAAACAACCTTTAAAACAGACATACCAATGAGCTCCTTTTTGAGAATTTCTTCCTCATAAAGGAGAGCAAAAGCTAGTTAAAAATTCCAACATGTTTTCCACCTAAAGAAAATTTTATTCTTCACTTCAGTAACAACTTTACTTTTTTTTTTTTTTAACTTAACTTCTACCTTTTTCAGTTCCTCATCTGTAAAATGGGAATCATGAAAGCACCAATCTGCCGGAGCCTCCCAGGAGGACCAAACGAGGTAAAATTTGCAAACCTTAATTGTTGTTTTTCACTTGTTTCAGTTGCATTTAAAAACCTCATTTGGGCTTTTCCTGGCAAAGAAAATGTGGTTTGCCATTTCCTTCTCTGGCTCATTTTACAGATGAAGAAACTGAGGCAGACAGGAAGAAGTAACTTATCTGGGGGGGGGGTCACACAGCTGAGGCAGACAAGTCAAATTTGAGCTCAGGTAGATGAGTCTTTATGATTCCCGATCCAGCGCTCTGTGCAGTGTGGCGCCACCTGGCTGTTCCATAAATGCTAGTTACTGTAAATTAATTTTAAGTCTACAGGACCTAAGCCTTAAATTCTCCTCCTGGGAGTTTAGCTTTTATTTAATTTAATTAACAGAAAGCATGTAGTGACAAAAAATGATTTTCATGGGAGTAAAATTCATAAAATCTGTTTACTTTTCTAAAACAAACAAGCAACAACAACCACCCCCAAGATCTGTCTTCCATGATTTTACTTGATTCTTCCACTGAATTCCTATTTTGATGTGTGGAATTTTGATGTGTTAGCCAAGATCCAGCCTAGTTCAGTTCAGTAAGATTTATAATATTAGAAATTTAACTATCTGTGAGATTGTCTCTCTCTGTCTTTCCACACTGAGAGATATATCTGAGACAGAGAAGAGAGACAGATAGAAACAAACACAGAGAGCGACAGAGACAGACAGACACAAAGATGAAAAGATGGATAGACAGATATGGAAAAATAGATACAGAAAGATAGAAAAGGAAGGAAGAAAAGAGAAGGAAGGAAGGAAAGGAGGGAAGAAGGAAAATGTAAATTAAAATATATAATTACAATCAATAATATTGCCCAAAAATATACTTAATTAAAAGCCAACGGTTCTCTTATTAAATAGGATTTTTAATACAGTGAAAGACCTTGAACACATACCTTTCTTTTTATAAATGGATTCGATCCATAGAACCACAGAAGACATCTTTTTAGTTTCTTGTATACAAAGGGCTAAATAATATTCTCTATGAAAATCCAAGGATAATTTAAATTGAAGAAGAGAGCTATAACAGACATAGAGATCTCAGGAAGGAAGGAAGAAAAAAGATAGATAGATAGAGAGATAGATAGATAGATAGATCTACCCACAGATATATATATAGGCATATAGATATAGACAAAAAAATGTAGATTGAGAGAGATACGGATAGAGATAGATATAGAAGCATACAGAAGCCAATTCATATTAGCTCAGAAAAACTGACTGTTAAATGTTCTTTAGGAGCATTTAAAATTCGGAAATTGAAAATGCTACAAATCAGGGTTTGATTTATTATTTTATTGATTTTTAGACTGAAGAAAGGGATAGGAAAAACATCAATAATGTAGATTAAACTTAAAAGTGTGTTGTGTGGACAATTTTTTTCCTCTAGAAATCTGTTTAAACATTTACAAGCACAACCCTATGCAATACACATATTTACATATTGTACACATGTACATAATATATACATACATGTATACATCTACGGTATGCTGGTAAAGGTTTAACATATATATAATATGTACATATCCATGTGCATATATGTAAGAATATGGTGGCAAATATTTAACATGTGTGTATGTGACAATATGTTACTTGAAAGCACTTCTATAATAACATGAAGATTTCCTCTGGATTGAAGAAAGCACCTATCACTCATGAAATAACACATTTTTAAATATTTATGTAATACTTAAAAATCCTTCTTGTATCAGAAAAAGAGAAGGGAAAAGGACTATAGAGTCTTGTAGGACCATGAGACAATGTCCTTAATTTCACATTAATTTTAATCTTTCTGTTCATTCTAGCAGTCTCTTGGCTTGTCCTTTCTAATTTGTCTTGACTACAGTTACATCTCTGGCAGATAAATGTAAAATTGGGCCAGGATTCTTTTCAAAAATATTTCTGGTTTTTCCTTTGTGAGCTGCAGGGCTCAGAAAGACAGTTTCCTGTCTTCCCTTGGGCATTGGAAGGAAGGAATTCTATGAGGCTTTCAGAACACTTTATCCCCAACAGACAGAAAGATAAAGTCTTGATATTAATTCCTCTAATAAATCCCCCCAACCTGAAATCTCTCAGTGGACTGACTGAGAAAACACTGACATCAATGATAGCATTGTTCTGATAATGTGTAAAAAGAGCAGCATTAAAAGTAAGGGAACAAATTAATGTGGTGGAAGCTAAAGTACTTAATTGAGCAGAGAAGTGTTGCTGAGTCTGGAAGCAGGAAGACTCATTTTTGAATCTGCCCTGACATTAGCTGTGTGACCCTATACAAGTCACTTCAGCGTGTTTGCCTCAGTTTCCTCATCAGCTGGAGAAGGAAATGGCAAACCACTTCAGTATCTTTACTAAGAAAACCCCAAAGAGTCCACAAGAGTCAGGCACAAGTGAAAAATGACTAAACAACAAAATGTACTTAACTAACCAAGAGATTTCTAAGCAAGTGATTATTCTGCTAAGCAATTCATTTGTTAAATTATATTATTCATGAGAAACTCACTCAATATCATATATATTATTGCATAATTATATTATGTATTATTATTAATTATTAAGCAAGTAAGTGGTGTAGTGGAAAGAATCCTGAGCCTGGAGTCAGCAGATCTGACCTCAAACACTTACTAGCCCTAAGACCTTAGGCAAATCACTTGTTTTCCTCAATTTCCACATTTTTATTTATTTTATTCATTTGTTGTTGTTGTTGTTGTTGAGGCAATTGGGGTTAAGTGACTTGTCCAGGGTCACACAAATAGGAAGTATTAAGTCTCTGAGACCAGATCTGAACTCTGGTCCTCCTGCTTTGTAAACCTTTAAACACTATACAAATATTAGCCATTACAAAGGAATTTCCTATACTGATGAAATCAAAAGTCTAGACTAAATAACAATAAAAAAACACATGTTGCTTCATGAGAGATTTAAAATACATAAACATTTGACCTATAGCTTAAGAGTTTTGCTAAATAAATATTCAAACTCTAGCAAACATTCAACTTACCAAAGAAGGATGCCATCTGCAAGTGATTTGAAAAGACTGGCATCAGTCGGATCCATAGGGATTAGATGTTTACAGTCAGGGTCTTTCTCCAGGGCTTTGTTTATCCAGTTAACAAAAGCCACTTTTTCTTCCTCTGGAAAACAAAGTTATAAGCATTCAGGAGTCATGAATGATTAAGTCACAGGTGCATAACCACAGGAATAAAAGATGACGTTAAAGAAACACATTTTGACAGTTTTACACCTGTTTAAAAATGATAGATAGCTTTTTTTTAGTACATTTCTTGAAAATGTACTAAAGCTTTGAAGAATCTCTATGAGTGAATTCAATTACTTCCATTTAATATATTCTAGGGGAAAGTGAGATACATTTGTTAAATGAGAAGAATTTAAATTAATTTGGGCAGGGTTACTACTTTTCCAATTACTTATTACCAATGACATTGGCCAAAGTATTAGAAGTAGGAATTCAACAATGATCCAACACAATCCCAAATGACTTGTGATGAAACATGATACAAACTTCCAGAGAAAGAACTGGTGTTGTTTGAATATAGACTGAAGCACGCTATTTATCATTTTCTTTCTTTCATATTTTTTGTTCATTCAAATCTTCTTATTTAAAAAATGACTAATATGGAAATGTTTTACATAATTGGAAAAAAAGAAGTGGGAATTGAGAGAGTAAAAATGTATCCCTCCAAAATAAAAACCTCAAAATAATCAAGAGACCAACAACTTTATTTCTAGCCATCGATAAAGTCCATGATTTATAAATAAAATTCAAAGAACTATGACTGTGAAGCCAAATAGAAATAAATCATAAAATAAAGGGTCATTATGAATGTTTATAACTGGAATGTTATAGTTTTAGAATTTGGAGTAAATAGAAAATGATACAGCCCTGTACTCAGAATTATTTGCTCAGGCTTTCTGTACATTATAAACCAAAATTTGCCTCCAAGTTAGATTTAGCCCCCAGTTTTTACTCAGGAACAAAAATGTTGCTGGATTATTTTTTGAGCTATATACTGGTGAAAACAGGAAGTTCAAGCTTTTTAGAACTATCAATGTGGAAATCATTTAGCAATAAACATAGAGTTCACATTTCCATCACTATATCTATACTATAGGAAGACTGGTTTTTTTCTCTCTTTAATCCTGATATTTGGAGATAATAACATTTTTTTCAAGCACATTCTGAACAGATATCTAAGGAGGAAAGAGTATGGATATTATCCTGGTGGCTGGAAGGAATAACTTGGCAAAAATATTTCTTTGATCCTTCTGGAATTTCTTTGTAAACTCCATTCAATCTGTCTCTAAAGAATCAATCGCCTTATCTGATGGACTAATGTGATCTTAAATTTAATATAGGAGTAGATCCAAATAGATAATTCTATGAAATAGACTATTTTCCTGTTAGCTATTTTGATATTTAGACTTCTTGGTGCCTGCTGCACCTAAGAAATGCTTACCTTTATCCTTTTTTGCCTTTCTCTGAATAAGTCTGAAAGAAAAGCTTAAAAACTAGATAGGCAAACCAGTCCCCCATTCATACTAAACATAGTTTCAACCATCACAAGGCAATCTCTCAATACATTACTACCGTTGCAACTATTGTACCCTAGTTTGAGGATATTACCTGCATAAGAATGCTGTGTCCCCTCACTGGAGATAGCAGAGGTTCCTCCAATGGCAGTAATTCCTTCTTTCTTGTTTATGATTTTTCTGAATGTTTTGCTGATGTCTTTGCTTTTTAATTCCTGCATTAACTGAAATAGAGCATAAAAGAAGTTTCATTCAGAATGAATCATGAGAAAATTTTCTGTAGAAAAAAGAATATTTTTTAACTTGATTTTTTTTTAAAGTAGAGAGTCTCACAAGAGTCAATTGAATATAGAATCAAGGAAGAGAATATAAACATGGAAATGTAGCTTAACAGTATGCCAAAAAATAATAATTCATTGACATAGGTTTCCAATTAAGCTCCATAAGATTTTGTCACAAAGAAAAGCTTAAGAAAAACAATGTACTTTTTTTCTTTTTTTAAACCATTAAATATGCACATTCATTTTTCACATATTTACATATGATCCATATTGGAAAAGGAAAATCAGAACAAAAAAGAAAACTATAAGAAGAAGGAAAAAAAAACAGAAAAAAAGTGAAAATGTTATGTATGTTTTGATCCACATTGAGTCTCCATTGTTCTCTCTCGGGATGTGGATGGCATTTTCCATCCAAAGTTTATTGGAATTGCCTTGGATCACTGAACTGCTGAGAAGAAATCAGTCTGTCATAATTGATCATTACACAATCTTCTTGTTGCTGTGTACAATGGAAAAGCAATGCACTTTTTAAAAAATTATCTTAATTTTGATACCTTCATTTTTTAATTTCACATTCATTTCTGAATGACTCTGCCTACTTTATTTAGCAAGTCATCCCTTGAAACGAAGATTTTGAAAGAAAAAGAAAAATGAGCAGTTTTATAAGATTAATATGTCAACTGTAGCGAAAAACATATGTACTATTCCCCCCAGCTCTATAATGAAGAGGAAGGTGTTGTGTATTCTCAAATTTCATTCTGAGCTAAACTGGATAGTTATTACTATCCAGTTACTACAAAATTGAACAATATTTTGGTTTTTATATTATAATGACTTTATGTTGTTTGCTCAATTCTTATTTCATGCTACAACAGTTTACATAACTCTTATCATGCTTCTCTGAATTTTCTCAACTTGTTATTTCTTATGTTACAATAATATTTCATTATATTCAAACATAACAACCATCTAGCCATTCTCTAATTGATTAGCACTTATTCTGTTTCCAATTCTACACTGCCACAAAAAAATGTTGCTTTGATTATTTTGGATTTTAACTCTTTATTAAGTACAAGTGTACAGCAGTGGGACCTTTGGGTCAAAGATTGTGGATTTTTTTTTCTCTACTTTTCCAGTTTTTTAAAAACAATTACAAATGGCTTAGTAGATTAGTTAAATCAATTTAAACAAAATTCCATGAGCCAAAAGCTAATGTTTCTGTCTTCCTGCAGGAATTATAACTATTTTCATTTTTTGTCATTTTTACCAATTTATTGGCTGTAAAGTAAAACCTCATTATTGTCTTGATTTGCATTTTTTCTTTGTTAATGATCTGGAGAAATCTTTTTATGTGGCTGCTGGTAATTTGTAATTTTTTTGAAATTTTTGTTTAAAAAAGAAAAATTTATTCATATCTTATAAATACTTATGCATTGGAAAATATTTATTGATCTTATATATTCGTGTTAATTTTCTAGATATATTATATGTCAGTCTCTTATCAGGGATATTTAATGCAAACAGTTTTGCATCACAGTATATTTCTATGTCTTCATTCAAGTTACTAGCAAAAAAAAAAATATTAAACAACGACCGATCCCTGAATACCCCTTTTAGAGAGTGCCCTCCAATCCGATGAACCATTAAAGACTAGTCTCTTCAGGTTTTGTCAATCTAATTTTGGTATCTATACCACTCCATTTTGTCCATAAGGATAGCAAGAAAGACTTTATCAACTATCTGGCTGAAATCTGAGGTTACTTCCTATATAGTATCTGATTTATTAGTTTTTGAATCTGTTCAAATAAGAAATTAAATTAGTAGGCACGACCTTTTCTTAGAGAAGGCACACTGGCCCTCAGTTCCAGATTCCCATGTCCAGAATATCTTCCCGCATCCCACAGACTCATCTTTCTTGGATGTAGATTGTCTGCAGGATACCTGTCGATGATATCTCCTGGGAAAGTTTGCATTCTGCTTTATCAAAAACATGTATGACACATCCCATGAAACTGCTCAAAGCATCCTTCAGAACCCGGGAGAAACTCCTATTACTTACAGATACAAATTCTTCAAAGTTGATTTTGCCATCTTTGTTGTTGTCAGCCACTGCTAGAATCTTCTCCACGATCTCTCGCACCTTGTAGCCAGGTAGGGGGAGTCGGGCTTCCTTAAAGAGATCCTGAAGCTCATAATCACTAACATAGCCACTGTTGTCAATATCTATAAAGGAAAATGTCAGCCATAAGATCTCAGTCATTTACAATCATTTCAGATTTGAAATCTAGATTAAGGATATTGATCACGTGAATGTCTTAATGAAAGATATAAATGAACTTTAATGGCTTAATTATTATATACCTCCAAAAGACCTATTCACTTCTTCATAAAAATAATTTTAAATTGCACTTACGTCGCATACTTATAGCTATCACACATACAGGTTTTCCCAAAAGTCTTGCTTAAAAGTGCATTAGGATTTTGGGGACTTTGCATTTTAGGAATTCAGTCTCAGTGAGAACTGAGAACTGGAAAATTGGGGTTTAGCATATTTCAAATAACCATGGGTGGGAATAATTCAATTGGCTGAAATAATGTCAGTAACTAGAAGAAAGTGATGGTCATTTGGGACAATTCTGATCTTAACTATGATCATGGCCTGGAATTCCAAAAGGAAAGGGGTATGTCCATTAGTCCCATTTGCACAAGGCCCTTTTTCTGCATATTTCTATTTCATTCCTTAGTTACTTAGTGCATCTTAACAGATTTCTCATGCACTTGTTTAAGCAGAATCATATTTGAATTTAAGAAATTAGGTGTTTGAAAAACAGAACATTCTATATCAAGAGTCCGAAATTCCCAAATAGCAACTAGATGACAGTAAGGGAGAGGAAAGAGAAATTGATAAAAGGAGTCCCCACCTAGTTCCTGGGTGTGAGAGATTGTGGCTCTATTTACAACCTCAATCTAGGGCCCCTCCTTGGAATTTCCTAGAGATTGGTTATCATTTATTGACATAAGAAAGTCTCCATACCATATTATGCCTCTGATTGTTTTGTTAGTGACACAGTCACCAGAGAGAGCAGCTTGGTTACCTCACATATGTTTATATCCAAAAGATACTGCTATGGTGGATAACAGGTTTTTTGTTCAGTAATTCAGCATTAACTGAATTAAATGTTTTTCTTTAATAATAACTTTTTAGAAAACAAATGTTAGTGTTTTATATGTAATTGAGTAAAAGTAAAATACTAAATAAAAAGAAAAAAATTAAAACCAGTAATTTTTCCATAGTGAGGTAGCACAGTGGATAACTCTGGACTTGGAATTAGGAAATCTGAATTCAAATCCATCTTCAGATATTTACTAGTGTCTCTGAACTGTCACTGAATCTGTGTGCCTCGGTTTCCTAAGCTATATGATGAAGATAATAACATCACTTGCAGCATTGCTGTGAGGATCAAATTAAATCATATTTGGAAAGTATTTGGCACAGTGTCTGATATATAGTAGGTGCTGTATAAATGCTTATTACTTTCCTCCTTCCTTTCTTTTTGCAACTGGTACATGTAAGAATATATAATACAATTTATAAGTTGCTCCACCAAACAACCATGACTGTGATGGAACTACCTGTTAGGTCCATTCCAATAGTGTTTCCTTTAGCATTATAGTACTACTTTATGAATTGAATTTTCATTGAGGCAAGATTACTATGATCACTCCAAATTTAGAATATAATTGAATTCAGTTCTATTCCAAGCAACGTTATTGAACACCACTATGTGCAAGACAATGTACTACCCAATAGGGATAACAAAGAAATATGGCTTAAAACAGAAGGCATGCCTCAGTTGGACAAAAATATTTTCTCTTTAAGGCTCAGCAAATTATCAGATCAGTAAATACACACAGTAGTGTTAACATTTTATAATACTGAACAAGTCATTTTTCTGTCAGATATTGTTCCTACAATGAATTATTTATTCAAAATATCATTAAATAAATATGCCAAGATTACACATGACTCATAAAGATTAGCATTCAAAGGCTACAGTAGAAAGAATTCTAATTCATTCCTTGTACTGATAACTCTCCAAGACTTTAAAAAAATTAAAAATTATTTCTGTAAAATTAACAAGGTGATCTCTTTAATAAGATCAAACTAAAAATTTAGAAAAATTAAATTTTTCTTCATCATTGTCTATGATAAGCAGACACTTTTGACCATTGTCCAATTTTTGTCTCAAAAAGCTAAGCTCTCAGGAAATGATATACACGAACATTAACAGGTGTAATAATTTCATTACAAAATTACACACAATACCCTGAAGCAAAACATACTGGAATTGAGATTTCTCAATAACATGAACTCAACTACAATGTAAATTATATCCTACTGTCTAGAAAACAAAAATGGGATATGCATGTGTGTGTGAATATATGTATATATACACATGTATACATATAAAAGTTATTTTTGTTTATAGCATGTGAGCAAAAACAAATATTCCTATGAAACCTCAGGTTTTAGGTTGTTTAAATTTCTTCTCTTGCTCTTTTTCCCTCTGTCCATGATATATGGCAATCTGCTCAAAAGAATTTAAATTTTGATCACTGTAATCTTATAAGGTATCTTTGTGTTTATGAGTTGCATTTCTTTTTTAAAGATCATGCTTTAAACCCAAACCACTCTGGCTCTCACTGAGTGACCAACAATAATCCCAGCCTCACTTTGTCAATATTGGTTTCTGATGATCCAGACTGAATGTAAATAACAATTATTTCTGCTTTAGTCAGAAACCTTGACAGCCTTTCCCTCCCAGATTGATTTTTTTTTTGGACTAGATAAAAAAGGCCCTTCTTTGCCTCTTTTCTTACCTAGCCTTAATCACTGAATGGGCATGTTCTCAGACAAAATGAGAGCTTTAAAAGGCTAAGGTCTTCCACTGTATCTGGGGCCATCTCCAGTCATCCTGATCAATATCTAGCTACTGGACTCTGATGACTCCCTCACCTAAATCCAATTCACTTGTAAAATCATGACATGATTTTCCCAACATCATGGTTCTCTTCAAGAACAAATGACAAAGAAGAACAATGTGTGCATATGTATGTATGTATATATACACACACATGTGTATTCTTCTTTTCCATTCTCAGCTCTCTTGTTCTTCTGTCTATACTATATCTTGGAGATCTCATTTACTCTTATGACTTCAAATGTTCTATATAGATGACCCCTAAATTTATATCTCTGGCCTTCTTTCTCAAATTGCTTACTAAAAAACTTTCATTTGGGTGTCTTGTAGAGACAAAAAATCAAAATAAAACTAAGCACTGCCCTCAAGGACCTCAGTGTCTACTGGAGAGACAAAATGCAAACAACTACATATAAATGTAGATTCATGGATATAGATATAAGACAAATTGAAGATTGTCTTAAAGACAAGATTCTAGCAAAAAGGAAGATGGGAAAAGGATTCTGGTAGAAGGTAGGATTTGAGACTTAAAGAAAGCCAGGCAACCTAGGATGATCAGAAGATAGAGAGAAGAAAAGGAATAAGTACCAGGTACAATTCTTCGAATCTGGAGGTGGAACATTATATGCAAGAAATAGCAAAGGGACCCGTGTCATGGATCATGGAATATGTGTGATGGAAGTGGACGGAAGATATAAGAACAATGGAAACATAGGGAGGGTCCAGATTATAAAGCCCTTTATAAACCAAACAGAGGATTTTATATTTGATGCTGAAAGCAATTGGGAGGCACTGGACTTTCTCAAATGGGGATGTGGTGTAACATGGTCATATTTGTTCTTTAGGAAGACTATTTTGATAGTTGAGTGGAAGATGGACTATCTAGAAAAAGGAAATACTAGAGTTAGAGAGATCATTTAGAAGCTACTTGCCCTCTAAGGAATGACTAGAAATTGAAGGTTTCTATCAAGTAGGGAGTTTAAGCAATAAGAGACAAAGGAAGAAGAAATGATGTAATTGGTGACTACCTAGAGCAGGAATCTGGTCCTCTACCCTGCTACTGTATCCCTTTCCTCCATTAGGAATAGAAACCTTCTTGCTCAGTTGTGTCCAACTCATCCTGACCCCATTTGGGGTTTTCTTGGCAAAGATACTGGAGGGGTTTGCTGTTTTATTCTCCAGTTCATTTTACAGATGAGGAAACTGAGGCAAAAAGAGTCAAGTGATTTGCTCAGGTTCATTAAACTAGTAAGTGTCCGAGACTAGATTTGAATTCAGGGAAATGAGTCTTACAGATTTCAAGTGGGGCTCTTTATCTTCTTTATACATTCTCTATCCACCTAGCTCCCCCTACAGACCTTCCCCTCTGGACCTACAGAAACCAGGTCCCCTTCCTTTGCTCTTCCTTCATCTCCTGTGGGGAAATTAAGTCTTAGTACTACATTCTGGCTTTGAACCATCCTAACAAGTGAGTAAAAACTCACCTAGCTCACTACAAGATGGCCCCAAACCATGCATCCCTCTCTCAAGAAAGCAAAATACTCAGTATCCCAGCACATGTACCTTGACATCTGCCTGGGTTATTATGCATATCATATACTCCACCTCTTGCCCCCAGAAGATACTGACATAGCTTTTATATACATTGAATTTGCAGGTGATACAAAGCTTGGAGGGATAGTTAACACATTTGATTACAGAGTCAGGATTCAAAAAAAAAATCTAGACAAACTAGAACATTGAGCTATAATGAAATCTGACAGGGATAAATGCAAATTCTTGCATTTGCATTCAAAAGATCAAATTCACAAGGAAGAGGGAGGGAAGATACTTGTTTCAGCAAAAAAGCTTGGAGTCAACAAGTTGAAATTGTGGCTAAAAATGGAAAAGCAGTCTTAGATTGTATCAAGAGAAGAATAATGCTTGTTATTCCCAGTATTACTGGGAGATGGTACTGTGCCCTGCCTTGGTACATACCACAATTGTGGTCAGCTCTCTGAAGCGGGACAGGGCAGGTCAAGAAGAATTTATTAAGTGCTTTAAATAAGCATGTAGTCATGCCAGCTACTGTGATAAATCCTGGAAATATGAGCAAAAACAGAGACACTTCTACCCTCAAGGAGTTTATATTCTAATGGGGGCTGAAAACAGTGAGAAGGGGAAAGTACTTAAGAGGGAACTGAGGAAGACACATTACAAAGAAAGACCTAGGAGAATGGGGAGAATGCAATCTGAACAGGAAGGAAGATGGAGCTGGCTTGAGATTCCACCTTAAAATGGAGGAGAACCAACCAATTAGAGGAAATGGCTGCAGGGACAAAAGGTACTTCCGTGGGTGAGAAGTTCAGAGTTGGAATTAGTTTATTAGGTACAGAGGCTACTAGATGGTACTATGAATAATGTTAGAATAAGGAAGATGTGTTCAAATTGTGCCTTTTGTGATCGAGTCATTTTTCAGCCATGTCTGACTCTTTGTGCCCACGTTTAGGTTTTTTTTTTTTTTCCCTAGCAAAAATACTGGAGTGGTTTGCCATTTCCTTCTGATCATTTTACAGATGAGGAAACAGGTTAACTGTTTAAGATGACTAAGTTACAGTAACAAAGTTAGTATCTGAGGCTGGATTTGTCCGCATGAAAAAGAGTCTTTCTGACTCCAGGCCCAGCACTCTATCCAGTGAGCCATTCTGGTACAAGTCATTTTAATCTGTCTGACTTGTAAAATGGGACCATAATAACAAAAGCACCCACCTCACAGGGTTATTGTGAGGACCAAATTGAGATAATGCATACAAAATGCATCAAAAACTTCAAGTAAAAGGTAACTATTATTTTTATTATCTCTATGCCGGCTTGGGACAGATAATGATAAAGTGGGGAAGGTCTAGGAGAAGACAATGACCAATGTTTTAGGTTCTCACTATCATGCTATCAGATGATTGGTTGAAGAAAGTGGGGATGTTTAATGAACACTTGGTATTAAAGTTATCAGTAAATGTTTGATTTGTATACCTATTTTATATATTTATATAATCAGAGTCATATTAAAATTTCTCAGATGAAAAGGGGTTGCAAGAAAAAAGTATAAGATGCCCTGGATAATGGGACTTCAGTGATGCTTTCCACCTCTGAAATCCTGTGCTCCTTATTCTGACCCTCCTTCCTTCACCAAACTAACAAGATGCTGCCTTGGGCTGACCACAATTGTGGTCAACTCTCTGAAGCGGGACAATGCCCAAGGGTAGGTCAAGAAGAATTTCTAGAGTTTTCTTGGATCTCTAGTGCAGAGTACTAAGATATGTTTTCCTCATGATCGAGTAATGATGGAGACTTCAGTTATCTAGACATCTACTGGAGCTCTTTCTCTCCAAATGCGGAGAAATAAAGTCTTACAGTTGGGTTAAAAAAATCCCAGTCACAAAGAAAGATTGGGGCAGCATGGTTAAACATCAGTTTGTCCAAGAGGAAGAAGGTTTTAGTGACCTACAACTTTCACATAAGTCATCATCGTGATGGGGCAGTGAAAAGCTTAAATGTGATTTGGAATTATATTAAGAGAAGTACAGCTCCCAGGAAGAAAGGGATGGTCCCACTGTACTCAGCTGTCAGTTCATTTCTCTGAATGCTATAATTTAAGAAGGATGCTAATAAGCTAGAAATGGTCCAGAGGAAGACCATGAAGATGTGAAAAAGACTTAAGTCCATATCACATTAAGATAAACAGATGTAATTAGGGCGATTAACCTGGAGAACTGACAACTCAGGGTAACATGATGACTGTTTTCAAGTGTAAGAGCATGGGGCAGCAAAACCAGAAACAGCAAATTAGACAATGCAAAGAGGTAAAATTTGGCTGAATGTTTGGGGAAACAATTAGCAATTAGATTTGTCCAAGAGTAGAATGGAGGCAGTGGGATCCCTTTCATTGTAACACTTTGATATGAAGCTACATAATTATTTGTCTGGTATTATCTACTATAGTAAGGATTCCTTTTCAGGTTGTTCATCCTTCATTTTTGAAGAGGACCAATGATATCATGAGAGTGATATCTTATTTTTTTCCCAGAACTGGATTTTTTTTTTTTTGCTGAGGCAATTGGGGTTAAGTGACTCACCTAGGGTCACACAGCCAGAAAGTGTTAAATGCCTGAGGTCAGATTTGAATTCAGGTCCTCCTGACTTCAGGGCTGGTGCTTTATCCATTGCACCACCTTGCTGCCCTGCCAAGAACTGAATTTAAGTAAGGCAGAGGTGCACAAAGTCCTCAGGCTCATCCTCTCTTCCAGAGCCTTCAAAGTCCAATGGGAGGACAAAAGTCAGGATGCCTCGTGATCACCTGGGATGCAGTGGATGATCTTCAATGCCCAACAAAGCTCTTAGCATTCCATTGTGTCTACTTTAGCTGCCGTTATGGCCTTTGAAACAAATTGTTTCATCATTGCACCAGGGAGGAGTAGACATCCCCCTAACTCACCAGAGTTTGAAAACTATCAGTTGACATCAACCTGGATTAGTCTATCTGCTGGTTTTTTGGTTTTACTGAGATGTAGCATGTATATGCTACAGTTTCTTAGAGCCACAGGTATAAGTTGGGTAACAGGTAGACACGAAAGGTAGATGAGCAGCCCTGAAAAGGAATCAGCAAATCTTCAGACCAGAGATGTTGATCCCTCTTGAACACTCCATACAACCTTCTTCAGGTAGAGATAGAATGAATAATTAAAGGCTATAGAATACAGATGTGGAATAAGGAAGACCAGAGTTAAAATCTTATCTCAAACACTAGCTGTATGGCTCTGGACAAGTCACTTAATACCTTTTAAGTCTTGATTTCCTCGTGTGTAAAATGGGAAATCTATCTCAAAGAGTTGCTATGAAAATCAAGTAAGATAACATTTGTAAGGGCACTTTAAAAACTTTAAATATGAAATAAATGTTAGTTATAATTTTTTATGCCAAATGAAGCTCCTTCTAACTCTAAAATTCCCTGTTTATTTTATGATGCTAATTGTATTTTATCCTATAGTAAGAATTATTTGTCTTATTTTCCATTTAATAGAACCTAAGTTCCTTTGAGTAATGAATGATATATGTATGTGTGTATGTATATGCACATCTATATATATACACACACACATACATATATCTCTGCAAATGTGTTTGTGTACATATATAGATGTAGATACAAGGATATATCCCAACTGCCTAGTCCCATCCCTTGTCTGTAATAGGTATTCAATAAATATATGCTAAATTGAATTACTTTTACAACTTCAGTGCTGATCTTAGATGATATTTTATATTGCATCTAAAGTAGTTTAGGGTTTGTTATTGATATTATATTAATTTTTCAATCCAACTAAACTATGATGTGATATTTTCTTATTTCCATCATCTGCCACTATTACTTTTGAAATTCTATTTTTCAGTGTAATTGGAAACCTTTGAGGATGGTCTAGGGGAAGATTTTATGTGTAGGATCCCTATACATGACCATCTCAACTCAAAGCTCAGCCTTTACTTCCTTACATTTCCAGTATTTCCAGCCAAGGAAATCATAAAAATTTTCCTTGTCTACCACTCTGCAAATGTTTTGTGAACACAGAGCAGATTTTTGATGGAAAATGAATCATAAAAAATGTTTAAAGAGTTTTCCAGATAAAAATATGACAAAGCAAAAAACTTACATGCTTGTAAATCATAAATACAAAGACGAATATAGACTATAATCTTGAAAAATAACACTTTGTGGAGCCAGTGAATGGTGGTGCCACAAAAAGCGATTCAGAGATCAAGAGTTCAGTTTATGCACAAGGAAGTGGTTCTATATTTCTCTGCAGATGAGGACACCCTGTTAAGTGTATTCAATTACATTGTCACTCATTAACTTGGATTATTCTCTACAAAGAAACGATGAAAGATTGCAAAGTTCAATTCTCTGAGAAATTCAAGGCAGGCTTTATTTATCTCCTAGAGAAAAGAAAGAATTCTGTAAAAGCTATCATGAGAATAAAAGGAATAATATTTCCCAAAAAAAGGCAGGAGAGGCACGAGGTGGGGACTGACAGGAAGACAATGAAGAAAGGAAATGCTATCCTTTTTCAGGTATTTTAATGTTAAACAAGATACTTTTAAAAAATTATTCTTTCAAAACATACCTATTTTATTGAATGCTTCTTGAAGTTCTTCCAATTCTTCCCGAGAAATGGTAGTTATGTTATTTTCCATCTTTGGACAATAGAAGTTGTTGGTTTCTATACTTTAGATCTAGAATAAATAAAGTTGTTAAAGAAAATCAGGGCCTTTGGAATCTTTTATGACACAAGGAAAAGTATATTCTTTAAAAAAAAAAAAAAAAACCAAAACACACAGGATTGCCCTAATAAGTAATACATATAAAATTTGTCCTTTAGTACACTACATCATCCCAATAGAGTCCACTTAAATAATGACTTCTTTTGAAAATTGTATGTTCGTATTCTCAGACCATTTGTCAACTAGGAAATGACTTGTATTCTTATAAATTTGACTCATTTCTCTATAATTTGAGAAATCTGGCCTTTATCAGAGAAACTTGGGTATAAACATTTTCTTCCAGTTTTCTGCTTTCCTTCTAATCTTGGCTGCATTGATTTTGTTATTCATTTTATATCTCATAGTACTTTATTTCTAGTTTAGTCATAATAGTCATCATAGTTTTCCCTTATTCACAAATCTGACAGAAAAACTTTACATATTTGCTTGTGGTATTGCCCTTTATGTCTAAACCATGTGACCTTATCTTGATATGTAAACATGCATTTTTAAGCTTCAATAAAGTACAGCATTTACAAATGCAACAAAGAAGATGAGAAACTAAAATTTAAATTTAAAATAAAAATTTATAAACATTAGTAATTTAAATAGCTCAGAATCACTTCACAGTACACTGGTTTGTACATTGTTTTAATTTCCATATTTTCAACATGTGCCTATTCTAATGATCTCCAATACCTTTTTTTAAGAATAAATGAAGTTTTATTATAAAAAAATAAAAATAATAAATGGATTTTCCTTAATTATGACTTATCATTAATAACAAAAATTCCAATTAAGGCAATTTTGAGGTTCTACTTCATAAAAATCAAATCGTTTAAAATAATAGTTTTTTTCTTTTTTCTTTTTTTTTTAATTAAAGCTTTTTATTTAAAAAACATATCATAGGTAATTTTTCAATATTGACCCTTGCAAAACCTTCTGTTCCAAATTATCCCCTCTTTCCCTAGATGGCATATAGTCCCATACATTAAATATGTTAAAATATATATTAAAACCAATATATGTATACATATTTATAGAGTTATCTTGCTGCACAAGAAAAATCAAGAAGCAAGAAAAAACCTGCAAAAGAAAACAAAATGCAAGCAAACAACAACAGAGAGAGTGAGAATTATATGTTATGGTCCACACTCAGTTCCTACTGTTCTCTCTATGGGTGTAGATGGCTCTCTTCATCACTGAACAATTGGAACTGGTTTGAATCATCTCATTGTTGAAGAGAGCCACATCCATCAGAATCTTGTTGTTGCCATGTATAATGACCTTCTGATTCTATTCACTTCATTTAGCATCAGTTCATGTTAAGTCCCTCCAGACCTCTCTGAAACCATCCTGTTGGTAATTTCTACAGAAAAACAATATTCCATAACATTCAAATACCATAATTTTTTCAACCATTCTCCAATTGATGGGCATCCACTCAGTTTCCAGTTTCCAGCCACTACAAAAAGGGCTGCCACAAATATTTTTGCACATATGGGTTCCTTTCCCTTCTTTAAGATCTCTTTGGGATATAAGCCCAGTAGTAACACTGCTGGATCAAAGGGTATGCACAATTTGATAACTTTTTGGGCATACTTCCAAATTGTTCTCCAGAATGGTTGGATCTGTTCACAATACCACCAACAATGCATCAGTGTCCCAGTTTTCCCACATCCCCTCCAACATTCATCATTATCTTTTCCTGTCATCTTAGCCAATCTGACAGGTGTGGAGTGGTATCTCAGAGTTGTTTTAATTTGTATTGCTCTGATTAATAGTGATTTGAAACATCTTTTCATATGACTAGAAATAGTTTCAATTTCTTCATCTGAAAATTGTCTATTAATATCTTTTGACCATTTATCAATTGGAGAATGGTTTGAATTCTTATAAATTTGAGTCAATTCTCTATTTTAGAAATGAGGCCTTTATTAGAATGTAAAAATGTTTTCCCAATTTATTGCTTCCCTTCTAATCTTATCTGCATTAGTTTTGTTTGTACAAAAGCTTTTTAACTTAATATAATCAAAATTAGCTATTTTGTGATCAATAATGACCTCTAGTTCTTCTTTGGTCACAAATTCCTTCCTCCTCACAGATCTGAGAGGTAAACTATCCTAAGTTCTTCTAATTGTTTATAATATCATCCTTTATGTCTAGATCATGAACCCATTTTGACCTTATCTTGGTATATGGTATTAAGTGTGGGTCAATGCCTAGTTTCTGCCATATTAGTTTCCAATTTTCCCAGCAGTTTTTGTCAAATAGTGAATTCTTATCCCAAAAGCTGGGGTCTTTGAGTTTGTCAAACACTAGATTGCTAGTCATTGATTATTTTGTTCTGTGAATCTAACCTATTCCACTGATCAAATGCTCTATTTCTTAGCCAGTACCAAATGGTTTTGATGACCGCTGCTTTATAATATAATTTTATGATCTCCAATACCTTTCAGTTCATTAATGGTTTCCATCATTTTCCCTCAATTGTCTTAACTGTATTTCTCCTATCTTTATTATAATTTTCTAATGTAAGCCGATTCAATGACAGTGAGCAAGATGATCAAGAAGACATGCATAAGTAGGTAGAAGCAATGTCAATGTAGTTTTAAAATTATACAAGCATAGTAAATTGCCCAGTCATTATATGGACTTTCCAGCTACTGTTTTTCTCTTGTAAGTCTATAGATACTTGCATGTTACCTCCTCCATTAGCCTGTAAGGTCTTTAAGACTTTCTAATCCCAGAGACATGTAGTTGCTGACTAACTTGCAAATAAATCACATGCAATTATTCACATGGCCTTTCCCAGCACTTAACACAGTGTGTGGCATATAATAGGCGCTTGATAAATGCTTACTGATTGATTTCTTCTATTAAAACCTCAGAAAAAAAGAGGAAAACTGAAGTAAAGTGAAAAGAAGAATTCTTTAGAGGAATCAACTCTTCCCCCTAAATATTTTAAGTTCTTCAGAGAAACATATCATAGTTCCAATTTATTAGTCAATAAAATTTATAAAGAAACATCTTATTAAACTTAATTGGTCATTGTTTTTCCTTTAAAATACATCCTAGGGCATGTTTTTAATTACTTGCACATTAATGTCTCTCAATTCTGAAATACTATATGTAGCCCATTGGTTGTTCCTACTCTTTACTTAAATAGCACCGTAATTCAAATACAACCTCAGAAATCATTCCAAGTGTTTCAGGTCAACAAACTGGGAAGGGAAGTGGGAAGGAACTGAGGAATAGGGAGGTAAATGAAGCTTTTTTTTATTCCACAGATATAAATGATTGTGTTTTAGAGGGGAAAAAATGCCTCTCTCCCTTGTTTAGAATCATTACATTTAATAATTTTTTTCCATATTTGTAACCACTCCACTGATGGTACTCCTGTGATGTAAACAGTTAATGCCAACCTCTTGGACTTTCCTTAGGTCTTCAAAATGGTAATTTTGTTTCTGTTGGCTTTGAATCTTTGTGGTTTGGGCCTTCCTGAACATACTTTACTACCTTCAAAATAGTTCTGATTGCTCGGAATTTCTTCACAAGTTTTAAAAATAGCTGTTCAACTTTAGTGTGTGCATACCACAGAAAGGCTATAAATGAACTGCCCTTCTCTCGTCCTTGCATTTTAAATCAACCTGGGACCTTTATTCTTTGCTCATCGCACTATATGCCATATTTAAATGGATGCCATTTGTTATTGCCTAAAATAGCTTTAGCTTGCCCATAATCTTGGAAAAACAGCAGACAAACTGATTAAGTAAGTGATTCACAGAGAAAATGCCATGTTTCTCATTGAGAGATCCTTTTTTATGCTCAGAGTAGTTAACATATGGAAAGTCTGGCCCAAGTTTGGGGAAAAAATGCATTTAGGGATTTTGAAAATAATACACAAACCTTTCTGAGTTCACAGAGGCTATCTTATGAGACAAATTGATAAACTACATCTATGTGAGATGCTTCTTGTCCCTATATGTACTCTAAAATGGCTTTAGTTTTGGTTAATTTGTTTACATAGTATCCTGGATTGAAACACAACTTCACAATTAATCTAGAGCATTGAGGTGAATAGAATGGATGGCTGCAGTAAATAGATCCCACCTTACTCCATGGGTGTAATTTATTATTATATCAGTAATATTTCATAATTGAATTGAGATATTATTTAAACAATATAATAAATATTCTCAACAACATTATTAATATAAATTAAATATGTTTCATAAAAATTTCTATAGATAGTGTGACAGAGAAAAGTAGCTGGAAAAATTAAATAATTTGGAGTATTCGTCATTGGCACTGTTGTTGAAGTTGCAGAATAGATTTGGCAAATGATCCTGGTAATTTTTAAAAAATAACAATGTTAAATGCCTGTAATAGAAAGTACAACATATTTCTGAGTAGTTACAAAATGCAGTAAGATAAGGGCTATTGCAATAATAGGCTTATAATATTAATTACTCTGGCTTTGTACATGCCTTTAAGTGTTTGCTAAGTATGTATGTTTGGCAAAACAGCTGAGTGGATGATCAGTTATTATTGTGACTTGATGTACCTTAAGTTTAAAATGCCTACTCTCCAAATTTGTCTTCAAAATATTATAGACTATGATTTGATTGTCAGATGCATTTAAAAGAAGAAAATATTCCTTTTGAAGAATTATCATACCAACTTTTTAATTTCATGGAGAGAAAATAAAAATGTAATAAAGTGATAGGCAGAGTTTTAGAAAGAAAGGCAAAGTGCCATGGATGCTCCACAAAAACATATGCAAACTATGGACTCTGCATTTGACTGGACTGACATTCAAAATCTTTCTCTGGCCCGTCAGCAGTGGTGATGATCCAGACAGGCTTGAATCTGATAGGGAACTGTGCAGAAAAGCACAGCCACCATCATTTGAGTGCTGGCATAATTAGCTACCTTACCAAAATAAAATGGTTTCTTAAAAATAAACTTGTTAATTTACTTTTAGAACAAATCCCTGTTAGAGGAATAACTAACTTATTTATTGAATACCTACAATGTGGAAAGTTCCACGCTGTGTTTTGAGGCAGTTTGGGATGTAGTAGAATTAGTCATCAGTTTATAAGCATTTATTAAGAGCCTGCTGTATGTCAGTCACTGTGCTAAGCATACAAGGAAGCAAACAGTCCCATCTCTCAAAGAGCAAAAAAGTCTAATGGAGGAGACAACTAAATACATACAAGCCATATACAGGGGAATTTGGAGACACCCAGCAGTAGGAAGACAGGAGAATTAAGGGAGATTGGGATAGGCTTTCTATAAATGTTTGCCACTAAAAAATAAAAGCAGCATCTAAGCAGCTGTGACCCCAAGAAGAAGAAAGTATGAATCAAGTGAAACCTGGGTAACATTAAGTCAACCTCCTGCAAAGATCTGAACATACAAAATAGAAAGATCTGTTGTCCAATGGTCAGATCACTGACTAATCACCTCTTCACAACAATTCTGATTATCGGAAGTGATATTTTTGTATATTTCAATTTTTCCTCTAGATTCTGTCACTTGACTTTGACAACCTGTTCATTTTCCTTCAGTGATTTCATTTTTGCATTTTTTTGGTTTAAAACTAGGAGGACCAGACATGCAAACATTTTATCATAACTTGACTTCCAAACAAAAATTTTCATCCTATATCTATTTTTTTTTTGCCTTGTGGATTACAAAATATCCACTGCGTCAATTGATATGGTTTGAACTTTGAAGACCTTTTTCTTTTGTCCTTCTAACTCTGAGCTCCAATTTAGCAAATAAAAGAGTCTCCTCTTTCTCAATAATAATCCTGATCCTCAAAACAGGTCTCCTAACATAGCAAAACACACATTTAAAGATTTCATCAGGTCCTTGCCAAAAATAAATCTACCAGTCTATGTAAAATAAGACCGGATCTTTTTTCTACACCTCAAATTTCTAGGTTCCTTAAATGTTGGAAAGTGTTATCCAAATTCATCATTGCAGAGATTTAGGATGGGCAACCTATAATCAGAATTCTTTTCCTTAAACAGACTTAGGAAGGTGTGATTGGGACGTGAATCTACATTTGACATGTGGCTGAAGGAGTCACAAAATCTTTTCTCTAAAACATTAAAGGGGAAGGAACAAGCATTTATGAAGCACTTATGAGTTAGGGCAGCTAGGTGGCATGGTGGATAGAATACTGGGCTTGAACCAACAAGAATCTTTTTCATAAATTCAAATCCAGCCTCATTCATATAATAGCTATGTAACCTTGGGCAAGTCACTTAAACCTATTTGCTTTAGTTTCTCATGTGTAAAATAACAAAGAATGAAATGGCAAAGTGCTTCAGTATCTTTGCCAAGAGAACCCCAAAATGGAGTCACAAAGAGTTGGATATGACTGTTAAAATGACTCAACAAGAGCAAATATTATATTCCAGGCACTGTGTAAATATCTCATTTGATCCAACATTAAAGTTCCAAACCAATGTTAAATATTATATTATGAAGTGTAGGGAGTCAGGGTTCAACCCAGCTAAAATTATGAAGTAGGCAAAATTTGTCTTTGCTTCCATCTCCTAATGACTTCTCCTTTTTGGTACCCATCTCTCTACCCCTGCAGTATTCCCCATGTCCAAATGGCATCCCTTCAAGATTGCTCTGCCTTGCTACTATAAAATTACCCTTTCTTGCCAAAATCATCAAGCAATTAATCAACAAACATTAAGTGCCTACTGAATGCTTAGGAATGCAAAGACAAAAATGAAATAACCCCATGGCTAACAATTAAAGCATGAATTATTTGCACTAAAATACAAATAACTAATCATCTTTAATGTGTTGCCCTACCAAGAATATTTACATACCAAAATGTGCAAATTGGCAAGGTGAAACCCAAAGAATGAACCCCTTAACAAAGGAATTTAAGATAGTCAAAGAAGCCAGTGAGAATTATATTTTGGGGGAAGAAAGGAGACTTTCTTCTATCTCTTAAAATATATAACAAAGATATGATTATATATATCTATGGGTAATACCAGCCATATACAAGAAAGCTATCTGTAATAAAGAATTCTAGAGCTTCCCTGTGCTAAAACTAATAATGATGTCTATCATCACTGTCAGAAGCCCTAAGTACATCACTGACTCAAATCTAACACGAGCACATATATCAGTATGGAAGAGATTTGTCAATGTGTCAATGGAATTTTTTAAATTTAGCAACTTAAAATAGATTAGAAAGATCTTAACCCTGCATCCTCTTGTAAGAAAAGACTACCTCTGTAAAATGAAGGGTCATCTCCTAATTTATGTGTTTTATAAATCTTGATTTTCTTACAAGATTCCTTTTTTTCAGTAAGTCATTCAAGAGCATAAGTTTTTTTTCATTGGGTAAATTATATTCTGTAATTCTAAAATTACCCTCTTATTATATAAAATAAATCTTTTCTTTTTTAGTGACTGATTGGATTTCTTTTTCCAACCTAAAATTTGAGAACTTAAAAAAAAATCTTTAAGTTATTTTTTCTTCAAAGCACTTCAAACTTTGTACTAGCAAAATAATCGAGATATTATCATTCATTTTGCTCCTGTCTATAAAGTCCATTAATGTTCATTCTTCAAACACACAGAATTGAGGGGAACTTACTATAATATATGATAGAGATAGTCCCTCTCTTGTTGGCTTTTATGCTACAACTGGGTAGTGCAGTATAGAATTGGAGACAGGAAGACTTAAGTTGAAATCCTACCTCACTTAATTGTTTAAGATCCATCATTTCACAGATGAGGAAACTGAGGCTGCGAGGTTAAGTGACTTGCTCAAAGACACAAATTTGGTGTATTTGGCAAGATACAAACTTAGATCTTTCCAATTCCAAATTCAGCCCCATCTCCCACTATACCACAAAGCTGTCTCTAACATCTGAATATATCACAGTCATAAAGATCAAATGAGGTAATGTATATAAATTCCTCCCAAGACCTTCAGGTGTTCTATCAATGTCAGTTATTATTATTATTCCAAATTTCTCCCTTCTACTTCTTCCCATTTCAAATTTTGTGTGAAATAATACAAATTTAGAGACACTGAAGTCACTAGAAGAAATCTCCTATATGAAACTTGGATAGCTAACCACTAAATATAACTTCATCATTGTCTTCTGAGCCCAAAATAAACCTGAAAATTTCTGAATTTACCTAGTTTTACTTGCACTATTATAGGTCAATAGGACTAGTTTTCTGTAGGTTTCCTTACTTAGCATATAACTACAATAATTTATCTTAATCAACTTGTATTGTTGATTTTGAAAGACATACTTATTTTCCCAAATCTGCTATTCATCTGTGTCCTTCCTTCCTCCCTCCCTCCCTTCCTTTCTTTCCTACCTCATTTTACATTTGTTTTTGCTTGGCCATTTTGAAATGAGCCATTAGCCAGAGAAGAATTAATCTAAGGAAAAAGTCAGTTGGGTCAGGGTTTCTATATCCCAGTGTATCTCTACACTTTTCTTTTCTTGGTAACATAAGAGGCTGTGTAGCTTTAGAGGGATGGTCTCTGTTTCCCCTTTTCCTCCCCTTTTTGCATGGGTTGACTAATAATTCTCTCCTAGGAAGAAATTCCCTGGTCATTAATTTGTACCTTTAGAGAAATACTTGGCAGGCTCCGAGAGTAGATGAATTCCCCAAGATCAAACTAATAAATTTCAGAGGTTCGGCTCCAGCTTAGATCTTCCTGACTCTGAGGCCCTCTCTCTATCTGCCAGGCCGCACTGCTTCCTCAATTATCCAAGCGGTTTTGGCTGCTTTTTCCTAAAGCTTTTACTGCAAAGTCTCCTCATACCACTGAGACTGACTTTCCCAAAGTCACCAAGGGTCTCTTCGTTGCTAAATCCAATAGCCTTCTCTCAGTCATCATCCTTCTTGACTTTATTATAGTATTTGACATTGTCAAATTGCTCTATTTTCTTACCCCTGTTTTTTTAAGGCACAGTTCTTTATCTTGGCTTTCCAACTTGACAGTTCATTGTCAGATTCCTTTGCTGCATTATTACCCTCAACATGGCCCCTAACTGTAGATGTACCTCTCAAAAATCTTGCCCTGGACCTCTTCTCTTTTCGCCACTCTTTCTTTCTCTATCTCTGTGGCTGTCTCTGTTCCCCTCTTTCTCTAGTCTCTGTCACTTTGTCTCTGTTTCCCTCCATTTCTCTGTGTTTGTCTCTCTTTGTCTCTGTCTAGTTGTCTCTTCTTCCTCTCTCTCTTTCCCCTTCCTTCTTCCCCTCTCTCTTTCCCCTTCCTTCTTCCCCTCTCTCTTTCCCCTTCCTTCTTCCCTTCTCTCTTTCCCCTTCCTTTTTCCCCCTCCCCCTTCCCCTCTCTCTTTCCCTTTCCTTCTTCCCCTCTCTCTTTCCCTCTCCCTGTGTCTCTGTGTCTGTCTCTCTCACTTTCTGTATCTGTCCCTCTGTTTGTCTGTGTGTGTGTCTGTCTGTCTGTCTCTCTCTCAATAACCTCATTACCTCTGTGCTGATGATTTCAAGATCTACATTTTCAGTACCAGTTTTCCTCCTGAGTTCCACTTCCAGTACCGATTGAACATTTCTAACTGGCTATCTTGCAAATATTTCAAACTCAACATGTTTCACAGGGAACTCATTCACTTTCTGTTCAAATCTACCCATTGTCTCAACTTTCCTATTTCTGCAAATGACATTCTGCCAATAATTCAGATTAGTGATTTTGGCATCATCCCTGACTCCTTACTCTCAATTCAGTTTCCATCTTCATGCCTATATATCCTTTTCTCTCCACTCACCCAATCATAATCCTTGTTCAGGCCTTCATCACCTCCCACCAAAGAGTATCCCTTCTGCAATTCATCTTTCACAAATTCACCAAACTGACTCTCCTATAGCATGGATCTGACCCCATCAACCCCTTACTCAATAAACTTCAGTGGTTCCTATTGCTTCCAAGATCGAATATACATTATACACTTCGACAACGATATTGTATGAGGATGTATTCTGATGGAAGTGGATTTCTATGACAAAGAGACCTAACTGAGTTTCAATGGATAAATGATGGACAGAAACAGCTACACCCAAAGAAGGAATACTGGGAAACAAATGTGAACTATTTGCATTTTTTATTTTCTTCCCGAGTTATTTTTACCTTCTGAATCCAATTCTCCTTGTGCAGCGGGAGAACTGTTCAGTTCTGCAAATATGTATTGTATCTAGGATATGCTGCAACATATTTAACATATATAGGACTGCTTGCCATCTTGGGGGGGGGGTGGAGAGAGGGAAGGGAAAAAACGAAACATAAGCGAGTGCAAGGGATAATGTTGTAAAAAATTACCCTGGCATGGATTCTGTCAATACAAAGTTATTATTAAATAAAATTAAATTAAAATTTAAAAAATAAAAAAAAAGATCGAATATAGACTCCTTTTCTCTGCAATTTAAATCCTTTCCCAACATGGCCCCCACCTACCTTTCCAGCCCTATCACACGTTACTGCCTTCCATGTACATTATAGTCTGACTAAACTGGACTTCTTGTTGTTGTTCATACATGGCACTCCATTTGTCACACATGCTTTGCCTATCTGGACCATGCTCCTTACCTTCATTTCTTAGAATCCCAATTTCCTTTAAGTCTTATCTTGAGCATCACCTTCTATAAAAGACCTTTGGTGATCCACCCAGCTGCTGGTGCCTCCCCACCAAACTCACATCCCATCTCATATAATCCAGGTACACATTGCCTCACTTGTCTAGATTGTAAGCACTTGAAGGAAGGGAACCCTTTTTTATTTTTATCTTTACCCCACAGTACCTTACATGATGCTTGACTTATGGTAGTCACTTAAGAAATAATTGTTAATTGACTGAAAAAATCATAGCAAAACCTCTTTTGTGATAACAATGCTTTAAACTAATTCTATTGTACGATAAGAAGATGGCAAAATTCATGAGATGAGAGACCAATTCAAAATTTTCTGCTCCTTTAGAATTCAAATATTACCCATAAACTATCCCTACCTGGTTATATTTGTGGCTTCTCTTAGATCTATACATTTGGGAACTTAGAGATGTCCCCAATACCTCACATTTATTTCAACTGGAAATAAATCCAGTTCAACTGGAAATAAAATAAGTTCAGGCTGGAAAAACTGGATTTCAAAAAGGGTTTTCTGAAGCCCAGGAGTGTATTTGATTTCCAAGCCATTGAGGGTTAATATTTGTTTTTTGGTATGCCTAATGTTTAAAGGTGGTAGGAAGACACTAATGAGGTTTTGGCCCTTTTCCTACAGAGTTCACACAATGTACTCCACAGCACTAGCTTCTTAAAACATGTCTGATATTTTATCATTACTGTATCTAGTTTCTAAGAATCACAGATCCTTCAAAACTATACCAGCTAAAGAATGAGAGGATAAAATCCTTTAGCCAAGTAAAGTTGGAAGTTCTTCATAATGAACTTATACTGGGAAGCTAAGAGGCATCAACAACAATAACAACAACAAAAACTATAGCCCTCTAACCATATAATCAGAGATTTTACAATGTCAATCATCTAGCACTTATTAAGTGATTCCTGTGTTCCAGGGACTGTGCTGGGGATACAAAAAGGCAAATACAATAACAATGCATGAAAACAAATGCATAGGAAGATGGAATTTATGGAATACAGTTTATTTAACATGTTTTACAAGAATCCAATCTCGCTACAGCTATGACAGATGTTAACGAGAGAGTTGGGAATGATACAGAAGAAAGAATATTGAATGCGGAATCAAAGGATCTGGATTTAAATCCCATCCCTGTCACT
The DNA here is from genome assembly GCF_016432865.1 of Antechinus flavipes. Lineage (NCBI taxonomy): Eukaryota > Metazoa > Chordata > Mammalia > Dasyuromorphia > Dasyuridae > Antechinus > Antechinus flavipes. The sequence goes on from NC_067400.1 coordinate 50,813,192, forward strand.
TATCCAGGACTACCCCCTTCTATTAGACTGTGATCTCTGCCTAGTTTTGTGTCCTCAATGCTTAGCACAGTGCCTGGTACACATCAGACACTTAATAAATGCTAGTTCTTTATCAATAAACTTCTCTAGCAGCAGCTAAGTGGCACTGAGGCTCAATCTGCAAGACTGGTCCTTCTGAATTAAAATCTGACCTCAGATACTTAGCTACATGGTCTAGTCACTTAGCCTTGTTTGCCTCAATTTCCTCAAGCACACAATGGGCTAGAGAAGGGAACGGCATATTACTCCAGTATCTTTGCCAGGAAAACCCCAAATGGGGTCACAGAGTCAAACATAACTAAAAACGATTAAGTAAGAGCAGACTTCTCAGGGCTTCAGTTGTAAAATAAGCAGGATGGATTATATGGTCTCTGAGATTCCTTCCCACTCTAAATATGTGACCTCAAGATACTTTAGCTTCTTAACCCAAAGCAAATTTGAGTTGGCATGAATTCTAGAACGGAGACCAGCAGTTCTCAGTTTTTCTTAATATTTTCTCTGAGTTTTCAGTCCCAGATGTTGTATACTATACTTGTCCCTTGTTGCCATTTCTCCATATGAAGGGAAAAACCCCATCTGCTTGCCTTGTCAAGGACCTGGTGATAGACATTTCCTTCACCTGTCTCCTGGGTGTCTCAAGTCCCTTTCCTTACCGATTCCTGACTCCTCCCCACCAAACTGCCTGAAGAATATTCATTAGCTAATGGTAAAGTTGGATTTCCCTTCAATGAAATTTGGCTTTTTCCCTTACTATTATAAGCAAGCATTCCAGCTGATGGGGTCTCTTTAAGGGCCGTGTGCCTTGAGGGCAGATGTTGCCTCTTGCGAATCCCTGCACATATCTCACTAGCTCAATGTTACCTCAGTCTTGTTTTTTGGGCCACTCCCTATGCTCTAGTTTCTTATGAAAGGAGAGATCTAGCTTATTTGTAGAATGCAGATGATTGGCTAATCCTAACTTCAAGTTCTGCTAATGTTTTACCTGATTCAGGTTATCAGCTTCATCTAACTTTCCAGAATCCTGTCAGTTCAGTTTTATAAGAACAGAATGCTTTAAATAGACATTAAAAGAGAAATGATGTAATATAAAAGGAAGGAAGGAAACAAGCATTGATTATGCACTTACCAGTGCCAAGGACTGTGCTAAGGACTTGTAATATTTACAAATATTATGTCATTTGATGCTCACGACAATCCTGGGTGACAGAAACTATTGTTATCCCCATTTTCCAGTGGAGGAAACAAAGGTTAACAGAATGTAAGTACCTTATCCTGGCCCAGGGATCCTCAAACTATGGCCCGTGGGCCAGATGCTGCAGCTGAGGACGTTTATCCCCCTCACCCAGGGCTATGAAGTTTCTTTACTTAAAGGCCCACAAAACAAAGTTTTTGTTTTTACTATAGTCCAGGCCTCCAACAGTCTAAGGGGCAGTGAACTGGCCCCCTATTTAAAAAGTTTGAGGATCCCTGGCCCAGACAATATCTACATCTGAATTCGAACTCAGATCTTCATGACTCTAGAATTGGTACTACAAATCACTACAATCACTAGCTCCTAGTTGTTGTTTGTCCTCCATTTTGGAAGATGATTATGATATCAGGGAGGTGATGCTATGACATGACAGTGAATTGGATTTAAGTGGGGAAGGCTGCACAAGGTCATAGTCTCACTTTCTCCTCCAGTACTATCTGAGTCCAGTGGCCAGATATAGATCAGGATGACTGAAAATGCAATGGAAGACCTTGGCTTTTGTAACTTGTTATTACTCAGATTGACACCCATTCAATGCTTAGGGATACATAAGAAATGAGGCAGAAAATAACCTCTATTACATAAGTCAAAAAAATCTAAAATAAGATAATACTTCACCAAAGAATACTGAGGAAGGACAAGTTATGTTACAATCAAAGGAACAACTATTCCCTTCCCATTTCTGCCCATCAGGTGGTTGCTCAGGATCTCCCACCCAAGACCTTTATGAATGCCCCAAGACACCCATCCTGCTTGCAATCCAATCTTGCCATTTATCAACATGAGCAACACTGGTGGAAACAGCCCTAGAAACTGCTTTGGCAAGTGTTTTATAACTTCTTCCTTTTCGGGAGCCAAAGTTATTGAAGACCCAAAAGAAAAAGTTCTTACCATCAAAATCTTTGACCCATCAAATGGTTTAACATCAGAAATGAATATGGTTTTATTGATTAAATAATCACATGACCACTAAAGAAGATGCTAATATGTCAGCTTTTTTTCCTCTCTACATTCAGGCCCAACTGCATTTGTTAGATATCCATATCACTGGATCTTACCATATGTCCCCTCCCCATCTTAAATAGTCATCTGCCTTACTGTTAAACCACTTTATATTTTTCACACTAGAATGTGAACTCCTTGATTACAGGAATTGTCTTACTTTTATATATATATATATATATGTATGTATATATATATATATGTATGTATATATAATATATATGTATATATATACATCTGTGTGTTTGTATGCATATATATGTGTGTGTGTGTATGTATTTTACATTTTACATATATATGTATGTAAACTGTTTGTCCAAGTGCTTTTTACATTATAAGCCCTTAATCATTCATTCATTATATTGATATAATACAATTTGTTCAGTCATCCCTCAATTGGTGGGCATTCCAGTATTTTGCTATAATAACCAGTTAGAAGGTGTAACTATGAGTTTATCTTATCTTCCCTCTATCTTTGGCCATTTTGAGATATATGACGAATGGTATGAGTTCAGTTATGCACTACTAACTTTTAACTCCGAAGTCCTGTGATTCTGTCTTCCTTTCTCTTTCTCCCCTATCTAATCCTCTAGGTCCAGCTGAAATCCCATCTTCTCTATGAAGACTTTCTTGACTTCCTTATGGATCTCCCATGTCTCTAAATAATTATGCAACATTATTATATGGATCAAAACAAAATTATATAAAATACTATAATATATATTATATGATATAATACACAATAATAAAATATTATCTTGTATTTTTTCCCACATTAATCTTGTCTCCTATAACTAAAATGTAAACCTTTGAGGGTAAGGACTATAGTGGGAAAAACGCTGCTTCTATATCCCCAATAGTTCTTAACAAATATTATTGTTTTATTGTTTCCATAACCAAGTCATTTAAAGGATATTGTTGAATCAATTCTCAGATGGTTCCTATGACATGCTAAAATATAAAAAAATCTGTACAAGGATTTGAATTAAAACTTCTACTACCTAAGCCCATGCTACCTAAGATTTAATTCAGGCATCCTTTCTTATAATTCACCTTAATATAAGAATATATTTATTAATATTGAAGGACTGAAATATAACTCAAAGGAGCACTTATTTTGTGTTAGTACCTAATGAATCACTGGACTATCCCACTAAATATAGTATAGCTACTAGATGAAACTCAAAAACCCAGAGTTATCAAATCAAGTTATTGTAGGTACCATGGCATCTTCAAATCCTGCATCAATTATAATATCTCTTTTATACAGAAACAGTCCCTACCTGGTCCCTGCGTCTTTCCAGCTCTTGCTACATTCAATCTAAGAGTATAATTTAATCCCCTCATAATTCCTAATTAGTTGCTCCCAGTCCCAGAAGATTTCAATGTCCTTCCAGCTTTCTGTGACCTAAAAGGATTACTCACTCACATAATGATTTACTGAAAGTAATTAAAGTTAAGAAAATAACAAAACCTTTCCTTGCTCGAGTAAACCACAGCTATCTTTATTATTCTGAATTTTCCACCTTCTATCCTTCAGATCATCTGCTCTTTCTCTGGCTATGAGACCAGCTTACCTCAAAGACTTTCTGTCAAACACTGCTTGTTTTTATAATCCAAAGGAAGAATGAAGGAGAAAGAACACTTACGAAACAGCAACTTCCTTGTTAACAAAGGGACCTGCCTCATAGTGAATGATCATCTTCATTTTCTGACCAGCAACACCTATGGTTCAATGCCTTCTTTGGCTGGTTGTGTAGGAGAGCAGGGGTCTGGTGTTCTCTTGGCAATTTTTCCCGGTATTCCCATTAGAGTTAAAAGTAAGGACAAGATTTTGTTCTGTCAGACCAATGCACCCTGAAAGCTATCTGCCTCTACCTTCTCTCCTTGATCTCTTGCATCTTTAGAGTCACTTTCATTCAAGCACAGAAACTCCTTAAATGTTCTTCTCAGAGTGTGCATTAGAATGATCTCAAGTAATTTTTTTCATATAATAAGACCTGAAGGTGTTTTTCTATTGTCTAAAAGATTCAAGAAATTCCAGGGGGAAAACCCCAGAAGCAATGGCTCAGGACAGGCTGTAGCAATTAGAAGCTATATTCATACTGTAAAAAAAGAGAAGAATCAGAAGGGAAAATCACTGCCCAAAGTGGACTGGAGAACAATGACTATAGCCAGAAAGAATACAGAGCTTTTCCATTTTTATTTTGCTTCTTTTTTCTTTGCCAAAAGGAAAGATCTTTAAACTGTTAGTGATAGAACAATAACAATAAAAAGCTGTTAGGGAGTTTAAACCTCTGAGAAGTAAGAAAATAATAAGAGAACACTTAATTGCCCTTTAGAATTCAAATAAGGCAGTCCCAAATGTGAAAAGTGCTTAATAAATGTTTATTGATTGGCTGAAAGAACTGCCTGACATAGTTGCTGGGCCACTGATGTTGATGTTGATCTTTAAAAGACTAAGAAAAATGGGAACATTATCACAGAATTAGAGAAAATAAAACATCCTAATTTTCAAAAAATGACAGCAAATTAGGTCTATAAACTGTAAACCAATAAACCTAACTTCAATTGTAGGCACAATCCTAGAATGTTTTATTAAGCATCACAATACCTAGGAAAAGAAGTAATTATTTCAGCGAGAATAATTATTCAGAGATATATGTTATATACATAAATTATTATCATCACCACCATTATATCCCAGCCTCCCTGAATTTCTTCAAGTTCCAACTAAATTCCCAACTTCAACGCTTTCCCTCTGTTAACTATTTCCAATTTATCCTGCATTTAGTTTTTAAGTAGTTGTTTGCACTTCGACTCCCCCATTTGACTGTAAGATCCTTTTGAGCAAGGACTGTCTTTTACCCTGCTTTGTATCCCAAGAGTTAGCACAGTGCTAAGCACTTAGTAGCTACTTACTAAATATTTACTGATTTCCTGACTGAGTCTTCTGACAGAATTACTGGTGGATCAAGAAAAAGCAGTAAATAGATAAACTTCAGTGAAGCAGTTAAGAAAACATGTCATCACATTCTTGTGGAGCAAAAAAGAAAATGATGAACTGGGTAGTGATATAACACATGAATTCAGATCCAAAGAGCAATCATTGATAGTTTGATACCAACTCAAGGAAGTAGGTCTCAACTAAAATTCCCCAAGGATTTCTGCTTGCTCAATGTTCTTTAACATTGGACTTGGACAAAAGACAGAGACAACATGCCTATCAAATTCTAGGTAAACTCAAGGAAAGAGACTCAGTATTTATAGATACCTATTTTGTGCCAAGTTAAGTGCTTTTCTTTTTTTTTTTTTTAAACCAAATATTATCTCACTTGTTTCTCCCTACCCACAACTATTTACCACTTGTCTGTGAGTTAGGGGTTAGTTTCTCCATTTAACAGTGGAGGAAACTGAGACAAAAAGGGGCTTAGGGTCAATAAATGTCTGAGATCAGATTTGAGCTGATCTTTCCAACTCCAAGGCACCAGCTGCTTCACAAACTGGGACACATGTTGATAGTTAGTATCCAAAATTATCCAACAGGTTAAAACAACCAAACAAGATGATACTAAATGGCATTCAAATAGGCATCTTTACAAGCACAAGATGATGAAGGCATAATTAGACAGAAAAGGTCTGGAGAGTGACTTTTAGTAGTTACAAACTCCACATGTCTTAAGTGTTACTTGACAGATAAGAAATCCAGTCTAAACTTGAACTATTTTAAGGGGACCATGGTGTCTAGGACTGGAAAGGTATTAATCCTTTCCTGATGCTCTTTGTTCTTGTCATACCATAGTTGAAATATTTAATTTAGTCCTCAGGACCACATTTTAGGAAGGCCAGTAATGAAGGACCTCAAGATTTCTTTAGGAAGTTTAATTTAAGAAATGGAGATGTTTGATTTAGAAAAGGGAAGGTTCTTGATCTGCTGGATCCAGAAGGCTTCATTGAATAGGGATAGTTGGGCCAAATTATGAAAACATAAATGAAAACAAACATCTGATGCAGGGAGAGTATAGAGCCATGGAATATTTTATTATTAAAGTAAGGAAACACTTCTATTTCTGAAAAATAGAGGGTTCCCTTTTCAAGGAGGGTATCAAACTAAAAAGAACCATTGTTAGGTGTGTTCAAGGAGACTCTTGACCAGGAATCAATGGTGTTTAGTGATAATTAAGGTCCCTTCCAACTCTGAGATTAATTCTAGTTGTGATTTGTCCTAAGTCTCCCACTCTTCTAGAATAAACTAAAATTATAGTGGGGTGGGAGAGTTAATGACTCAATACAGTTAGGGAAAGTAAAGGAAAGAATTGCCCAAGTATCCAAATCAGCTTACACCACCAAATCAGTTTAAAATTCATGACAAAGCATCAGTGAAAAAGTATTATTTGGATTCACTTTGATACTATGGCTGAAACACCAGATGAAATTTATGGTTCTTTTCTTTACTACTAGTTAAATGCCTATAATTCATGTAACTGATTTACAGGGATAAAAGTGAGACTGGCTTTAGTTCATTAGCTCACTCAGGATTGGGTCTCACTTGAACTACTCATTGTTGGAATTTAAACTCTGAACTTGAAACCAAAGGATAAAAATATGCCAGTAGGTATGGAAAAAAAAGTTAACTTGCTCAAAGCTCAGACAGTTTAATATGTTTTACATAACTGAAACTGAGGGCTACTTAACATAATTTTAAAAACTACAATGCCCAATCCTGCTCCTCACCTCCATACCCTCTATCCAGCATACCATCTATCCATCTATATAGAGAGACAGACAGACAGACAGACAGACAGACAGACAGACACAGAGAGACACACAGAGAAAGAGAGAGACACACAAGCAGAAACAGACTATTATATATAGATATAGTTCAAAGCTTTGGAGGAATAGCATCAGGAATAATGAAATCAAGTTTGTCGATTATTATGCTTTTATTCAGGCTCCTGGAGATGTCCAATGAATCATCAAAATATCAATCAGTCAACAGAAAATCATCAAACCCCTTTTCTGTGCCAAACATCATGCTAAGCTAAGCAAAACCAACAGTCCTGCTGAGAAGCTCACAATCTAATGGAGGGATAACAGGAAAAAACAGTATAAATAAGGTATCAAGATAAAGTGGAAATAACCAACAGAGAAAAGGAACAGAACAGAAAGGAATGCTGAAACCACTTAATCCAAACCACCCACTTTACAGATGGAAAATTAAGGAGCAAAAAAGTTAAAATATTTAAGATCGCTCAGAATTAGCAGCATAGCTGGGACAAAAGCCTGGGTTTTCTGCCTCATGGGGTCCTGTTACTCAATCAGAATAAATTATGCCTGGGTCAGTTAGGTGGCACACTGGATAGATTACTGGTCCTGGAGTCCAGAGGACCAGAGTTCAAATCCCACTTCAGACACTTATTAGTTGTGTGACCATGGATAGTCACTTCATCCTGATTGCTTTCAATTAAAAAAAAAATTATGCTTTTGTCAATTATGAAGGCTGCACTAATATACACACAATTTTTAAAAATGTATACATTGACAACCAAATTCTAGTAAATCACAGTAAAGATGAAAGCAAATAACTAGGAATCAGGAAACCTAGGATCTGGTTGCAGCTGATCACTATGTGATCTGGAGCAAAGAAGATGAAGAGGAAAAAGAACAGGGAAAAGGAAGATATAAAAGTGAAAAAGGCAAAGAAAAAAAAGTCTCATTTTTATACAGAACTTGAGGGTTTACAAATGGCAAATTATTCGTGTGTTTGCCAAGAAAATCCCACAGGCAGTTAAGTGTCCACAGGGACATAGAGTCACAAATAAACATCAATAATCTTGTAAAAGGAGGAGCTTGGGTAGGTATTTCCCTGACCTTAGGTTCTCTTCCTAAGCACATTGAGACTTACGTTGTCTAACAATTCAGCACTTTTTCTTCCGTTCTTGCTCTGATTCATTTACGTCTTTGGATAAAACACGGATGGATAAAAGTGTCAGACTTGGTTTAGTTAATTTCTCTTTGGACACTTGGTCCCCTTCTCCCGCTTTACCCCAAAGAGGTTAAAAACAAAATCCTCAAGGCTAGGCAAGAGGATCTTTGGAAATGTATTAAGTTCCTAACTTTCTAGAGCTTCCCAGCCAGTTTTCTAATATGGCCTCAAGCTTTGCTTTCACCTATCCATCAATAAAGCCTTAAACAACTCCCGGTATTTACAGGTGAATCCTTTGCTTTCATTTTCCTGATGAAACCACACCTATTCAGAGCCAAGTCCAAACAGATGGATCATATTCCCCATTTTCCCTCTTTCTATAAAATCCTCAACTCCAAATATAAATTAAAACATTAAGAAAATCTAGAGCAGAGTTACAGTTTAGTTAGACTTCTGTGAGTACTGAAAACCTGGTTATCATTAGTTAGTGAAAATGAATTTCCATTAAATTCAAGGGACATTAATTGAACTTCTGCTATGGGCTCATTTTCATTAAATCATTAACTCTAACGCATTTTGGTGTTAAGAGAGCTCAGCTGGTTGTTTATTCCATTTAAGGTTGATTATAACTATCCATTCTTTTCCTCTCTCCTAATCTATAGCAATAGGGGGTAGAGTTCAGAGCAAAATGAGGAAAGTGGGAGAAGCCACTTCCTATATGCCATTGCTGCCTAATTCCAGCCTTTTAAACTGGGAGATGCAACCCCATCTGGGGTCTTGTAACTGAATGTGGGGATCACAAAATTATGATTTATTCTCAGTAAATGTTTGAGTTGTATATCTATTTTATATATCTATCTATCCAGGGTCACATAAAAATTTCTTAGGTGAAGAGGAGTCTAATGGAAAAAGTTTAAAAAGCCCTGCTCTAATATACTCTCCCAGTCACCTAGTTTTTTGTAAATGTAGAACACACACTCAAAAAAATAAATCCTATTTTTATAGAAATTATGTGCAACCACTCCTATAGGGTGAGTGTTGAAGGGCTATGCTTTGCATTAGGGGTGGAATAAAGAAAAAGGAACATTTAAAGTAGAAATGTTGGAGTTTGTTGTTGGGTTGAAAACTAACATTCTAGGATGAGAGTAAATAGATATACATACATATATACATGTATATATACATGTATATATGTATATCTATATATCTATATCTATATCTATATATATACACACACATATGCCTTTTTTACACACATACACACACACACATATATATATATGTAGTATAAACCATTGCTGGAATACAAGGGCATCCTTTTCTTCACAAATTTCCTCCCAGCTTTCCAATTTCCACTGATAGCCCAACTATCCTCATACTTGCTCCAAATCAAAACACCTCAGAGCTTACTTTGAGTCTTCCTTATTTCTCACTTCTCACTTCCAGACTCAAATCTGAATAATTCCCCATAGTACCCCCTATGGTACCAATTTACCATAAATTGGTAAAAGTAGCATTTATTAAGTGCTTACTGCATGTCAGTACTACACTAAGTACTGGGCATAAAAATACAAACAGGTAGGAGAATCCCTATCGTCAAGAAGTCTACTTTCTAAGGAAGACAAAACACAAAAAGGAGTCTACTTTCTAAGGAAGACAAAGCATAAAAAGGCAGCCAGAATGAAGAGGCAGCTGGGGGGAAGAAGCTGCCAGATATGAAGATGATCTAGAAGCAGTATGGATACCTGTTTCTAGGCAAGATGAGGTAAAAAGAGACTAAGAACCATTAGATAGAATTCCCAATCCCTCTATTTTTGTCCACCTGCATTTTTGATTTCCTTCATCAGCTAATTGTACACTATTTCAGAGTCCGATTCTTTTTGTACACTAAAATAACTATTTGGACATGTATACTTATTTTGTATTTAATTTATACTTTAACATATTTAACATGTATTGTTACCTGCCATCTGGGGAGGGGGTGGGGGGAAGGAGGGGAAAAACCGGAACAAAACGTTTGACAATTGCTATAAAATTACCCATGCATATAACTTGTAAATAAAAAGCTATAAAAATTTAAATTTAAATTTAAAAAAAAAGATGAGGCAAAAAGAACCCAAGATCTCAAAGGACCATCCAAGATTCCAATCAGGGATGATGACTTCCTTCAAGACTCAGCTCAAATCTAACATTCTGGAGCGGGCCTGTCCTCGTACTTACTCAACTGCCAGAGGCAGCTGGGTGGTGCAGTAGATAAGAGTTCCCAGCTTAAAAGACTCATCTTCCTGAGTTCAAATCCAGCCTCAGATACTTACTAGCTATGTGATTCTGAGCAAGTCGTTTCACTCCTTCATTTGAAAAATAAGGTGAAAGACAAAATGACAAATCAATATCTTTGCCAAGAAAATCCCAAATGGGGTCATGAAGAGTTGGATATGACTGAACAACAATGGCATTACTAGGACCTTCCCTCCGACCTTCCATTTTGTCCTGTTTATTTCTGGTATGTACAATTATTTTGTTTCTCCCATTAGAATGTGAACTCTTTGAGGGGAGGGACCTTTTTTTGTGTCCCCAACACTTAGCATAGATACATATATAGTAAAGACTTAATGATTATGGTTGTTAACTGATTGATGGCAGGAGGAGAGGTGAGCAGATTGCCCAGAAGATCTAATCATCCATTCTTCCTGCAAGGGTAATGTCACCTTTTCATCTTTGCATCTCTGGGGAATTTAATTGATTACAGGCTTAGTCAAGAAGTGATTCCAAAATTAGGGTTGGATTAAATCCAACTCTTCTATTCGAGCTTCATTCTCAGGCTTGGCCTCTAGGGATTTCAACCAACTAAATTGAGAGAGAGTGTGAAACTACATGATTGTCTAGTTGTTGAAATTTTTCATTTTACTTCAAACATTTTAAAACAAATTCAATTGGCTAAGCATATCTTCTATCCCCTTTCTTTTTCTGTTATTTTTATTTCATTTAGTATGAGTTTAACTTACTGCTCAGAAGATACAGTAAAGATTTTATATTCTTTCTAAAAGATGATAATTATTCCAGGTCAGGGTGGAAATAATTACAATTATATTGTATATTTCATGTTAAATTATAATACACTTGATGAGTGACCTTAAAATCTGAAAAGAAAAAAATGAGGGAACTAGACATTAATTATTCATGTTAGTAAAGAACAAAAGGATAAGAAAGAAAAGCTACCAAGATAAAGCTTGAACACACATGTCCTTATTAAGATTCTATGGCAAAGTAGGATGAACTTTATATCCTCAAGCAATGAGGTCACCAAGCAAGTTGCCAAGGTAGCCAAGGAATCACCTTCCCAGAAGATATTCAAGGTTGAGATTTGAGCCCCATCTATGAGGGATCAAGAAATCCAATCTCTCATAATGCTTGAGAACATTAATGAGATGACTCAACATGCAAGTTTACAAAAAATCTACAGTGAAGAAATTTTTTTCAAATTCCAAGGTAAGCAAACTGTCCTGTTCTGTTTTAAGAAATCAGTATGTTACATTGAAGAAAAATTGAGCAATGAATTTTTAAAGATACAGATACTCACAAATAACATGAGGAACTAAAACTCAAGACTAAAATTTGAAGAATCCAGTAAATATTAATCAAAGATTCAGAAATACACTGGTAGTGCCAGTACTAAGGATAACAAGATACAAAATGTCCCAGATAATAAGAAAACACACTGGAGGTGTAGGCAACAGGTTGGAAGAGGAACTTCAATGTGGAGAGAAAAGTTTACATTTACATAATTAAAAGTAGCTTAATTTTTTTTCCTGGCTTCTGGCTTAGAAAAAATGTTACTCAAGAACATTTTGGTAAAATAATTTCCCAAGAACAAAGATGAAAGCAATAAACAGAATTCTTCAATATTTTAATTAAAGAACGTGTCAGTTCACTCACCAATATTAACTGAATATACTCTGTATACAGATTGTTGTATGAGGCTGCTAATCAGTTGGAAGTCACAATGAATAGAGCTATGAATTTGAGTCACAAAGACACGAGTTTGAATCCTACCTCAGCCACTTCTTATCAGTGTAACAAAGCACTTAACCTTTCTAGGTTTCACTTTCCTCATCTATAAAATGGGGATGATAATAGTACCTTGTTGTGTCCTGCTTTCTAGAGCTCCCAAATTGGGGGGACATTTTTCCACCATCCTCAGGAGTCCCACCTCATCACTTCTCCACTGGGAAGGTATATTTTAATCACCCCAGTGTGGGAGCTCTAGAAAGCAGAATATTTTAATCACCCCAGTGTGGGGGCTCTAGAAAGCAACAGTACATGTTGTCACACCAGCTTGGGGGCTCTAGAAAGCAGGACACAACAGTACCTCCCCCATAGGATCAAATGAGTTACCAAGAAGTTCTCTGTGAACATTAAAAACATTGTTTAAATGCTGACTATTATTAGCTATTATTATCATCATATAGAGGAGACAACAATACCTGTAAGCACATATCACTACTGACTCTCAGATTTGGTCTATCAACTAGGGGGAAGGGGAAGAGGAAAGGGAAACATTCCCACTACTTCAAAGAAATGTATCTCTCTCTCCTTTTTTTCATTAAAAATAGTATTCCCAACTTGATGATCACCTTATTGACTAGACTTAGTTTTCAATGATTTTATACTGATACAAGTGCTGTGACTCTCATACACCTTGGCTATATGACCTGGCTACATTCATTAACTTCTCAGTGTCCCAGGCAACTTTCTAAGAACATAACAATAGTTGCTTCTCTGCATGAACAGAAGGAGCATCCTTGAGTTTCCTACCTCAATAGCATCATCCAAACCAAAAAGGAAAGGGGAAAAAAGGATATTAGAAAAGATGGCACTACAAAGTCTGCAAGCATGGATCTTCTATTTAGAACAAAACGGGACTTTAGAAATCACGAAGGCTACAGAAAGACTTACATGAATTGACGTTAAGTGAATAAGTAGAACCAAGAGAACATGGTACACAGCATGACAAATATGGAAATATGTTTAGAAGAATTGCACATATTTAACCTATATTGGACTATTTACTATGAAGGTTTAAAACTATCTTTGCATGTATTAGGAAAAATAAAAAGCTATTTTAAAAATCATAAAGTCTAATACCCTCATTTTACAAATGAGGAAACAGTATTCAAGAGGGGTTCAGTTGGCTAATCCTTACTCATATAGCCAATATATAGGAGAGGGACAAGACTCAAAAAATGTCACCAAGATGGCACAGTTAATAGATGGCAGAGCCAAAGCTTCTCTGACTCTAAAGAGTAGCTTTCTCCTTGCTACTCCCCCAAAGAATTCCCAAAGTATTCTAAATAATGGCAGCATCACTAGCATGTGTATAACCTCCATACGGTGCTACTTTGAAAGGAAGGGCATTCATTCATATTTATACATTTGGTTAGTCTTCTTTTTCAAAAATCATTCCCACTATGTGACTTAGTTATTAGGTAATTGGAAAATGGGGCAAGTTCATTTGTTCATAATGGCCTCTACCTACTCATCAAATGAGGGAGCTGGGATCAAGGATCATCTTTCAGATCCCCTCCATCTCTAATATTCTTCATTTATAACTCTGCAACTTTATATATTCTGACACCTTATTTAAAAAAACTATGCAAATCCAAAAACTGGTACCATTAATGCAGGCTGAAATAAAATATGAATAATTATGCTCTGCTGAATGCTGGCATAGCAATTTCTATAATACTAAATCAGACTGTTGATGTAACATTTCAAATTTTAATGGAAACTGAGTAATATGTAAATATATATACATATGCATATATGTTTTTAGGGTCTTGACACAATTCATTAACACAAATTCTATATTATTTGTGTGATTTGGGGCAAGTCAGTTAGCTTTTTTTTTTTTTTAAGAGCCTCAGCTAAAAAATGATGGGATAGACTATAAAACTAGAAGTCTTCTTCCAAGTCTAAATCTACTACTTTATGATTCTAAGTACAATAAATGTAAATATATCATATTAATATAATATATATAAATACAAAATAAATTATTTCCCCATCATAGTTTGTTCATAGGTCACATAATCATATTCTTTATTTTTAAAAAATAATAATAGATTTTCATGATGGAAGAAACCTTAAATATTATCTTGTCCCAATTCCACCGTTGAGGTATGAGAACACTGGGTCTCAGAGAGATTAAAAAATACATGGAGGATCACCTGGATAAATCAATTACCAAGTAGGGATTTGAACCTGTGTGCTTTGGCTCCAAATCAGTCCTATTCCACCATATCACCCTCTCTTAATGTCGATGCAGAATGACACCAAACAACTCATTCCTGTCATAATGGAAAGACAGATGAGTTTGGAAAACTGCTTTCACTTCCTGGTTCTGTTCTGGAATCTCAAGATATCAGGGTTGAAAGGGACCTCAGGAGCCATTTACTCCAACCTTACTTGAACAAGCCTCTTCTCTACAATAAACCAGCAAACAGTTCATCCAAAATAGAATAGCTTGTCTCAGAATGCAACACATTCCCACTACTTTCTGAGGGATCCCATTACCTTGATGTACAACTCTAATTTTCAGGAAGCTTTTCCTCACATCAAGCCTAAATCTGCCCCTTTGATAAGTTGCTGCTAGTTATGAGTTCTGGGGCCAGACATCATGTCCAGCAAGACTCCCTTTAAAAAAAAAAAAAACACTCTGGCTATAAATATACATAGAAGATCTGAGTCTAAAATAAAATCCTTAATCAAAAAGACACCAGGGGGAGGAGGAGAAAAATAGCCTCGGAATTCCCACAAAAATTATCTTTTACAAGATTTTATTTGTAATCATCTGCCCTCTCCCATCTTTGGAATCCTTTTGTAAAACTAAAGAGTAGTTTTTATCCCTGCCTTAATGTCTTCAAGTTCCCAGAGACCATTTTCCCTAGGAACTCAGCTGGAAAGAATATAATTATCGTTATAACTATCATCTCCCTACTCTCTCGGGATCCTACAATGTGGTATTAGCCTTACCTGTGTTCCAAGAGATCATAATTTGGAAATATCTAAGGACAAAACAAGTCAGCTAAGTGGCACAATGGCATGGAGTTAGGAAGATCTGAATTCAAATCCAGCTTTAGACACTTGATAGCTGTGTGATCCTGGACAAGTCACCTAACCCTATTTGCTTCACTTTATTCAGCTAGAGAAGGAAATAGCAAATCAATATCTCAGCCAAGAAAACTCCAAATGAAGTCACAAAGAGTTAGACATGACTGAATAATAAGAGAATATATATACATTTCATATATATGTGTGTATGTGTATATGTACACACAAATATATATACACGTATATATATATATATGTATGTGTATGTGTATATATATATATATATATATCCCATATTTAAATCCTCTGATAGAATAGTAATGGAACATACTAGACAGAATTGGTCTTGGTCTCAGTGTCAAGAAAACCTGGGTTCAAATCTCATAGTTAAATCCAATTTAAAAAAAAAATTTAAATCCTCTTGATTTTAAAATTTCTCCCTCTAACTAGTATATTAAAGCCTTATTGAAGTCCTTTCCATTTATGTAAACTAGGGAACTCTCTCAGCACTCTGGGGCTTCCATCTCCTCATTCCAGATATAAAATCATAATCCCATGATTTGTTTCCAATGAGCTTGATTTTTTTAAAATTTGAATTGGCTGAATCCACACATAAGAAACAAAGAAAGATGCTAAAGTAGGTATGACTGATGAGAAAAACATTTTATATTTGTTTAAAATCTCTTGTTCTTTATTTTTTATGCTGTCATAAAGTAGAATATCCAGGACTATAGGGTTAGAGTTGGAGGGGTGAGAGGTCTTCTAATTGGATCCTTTCACTTTACAGATAAGGAAAAAGAGGTCCACTAAGGATAAGGGTCACACGAATAGTATGTAGCAGAGCTGCAACTTGAACTCAGGCCTCTAACATCAAATTCAGGATTTGGACACATGTAAGGTGCATTTTCTTAAGCATTTTGAAGGCTTTAGAGTTGAAAGGGACAGACACTATTGATTATCAAATCCAACTTCCTCATTTTATAGATGAGGAAATCTAGAAACAGCAAGGAGAAATCACTTTCCCAAAGTCACAAAGGTAATCCTCTATAAAATTTAGATTCAAAGGTAGGACTTTTGACCTCACTTCTGGGAAGGAAAAAGAAAGGGAAAGGAAATAAGTATTTTTATAGCACCTAGTATGTGCCAAACACATGTGAAGCATTTTACAAATATGATCTCATTTGATCTGGGTCAGTACCTTTTCCTCTAGACCATAGTTCCCAAATAGAATGATTGGCTAAGGAAACAATATTCTCTTCTGCAGACTAGAAACAAATCAGTTTTTCACCTGTCCAGGAGAGGAAATAGCATTTTTAATATTCCACAGGGGAAAAAAAAAAGATTGTAAACATTCTGGTTTTGTTTTGGTTTTTTTTTTTTCCTACAGGATACAACATTTTATCTATTGGATGCTGAGGAAAGAAAAGTATACATCTACACTCTTTTAGTGGGTGTGGGGGGGAAAATCTTCTAATGCCATATAAATAGATTTGACTCAATGCATTTCTGATGGCTTGATTTCCTACAAAACTGGGCATGGGGTGATGGGGGCAGGGATAAGTGAAGAGAGTAAAGAAAACTGAAAACTCATCCTTTTCCTAACCTAGAAACAAATTAAGATACCCACACTTTACATATTTTACAAAAGGCCTAAAGGTACCCAAAGTGGCCAATAGTGCTAGAGCCAGCAGACTCCATAGGGGGAAAGGATCTCTAAGGTAACCGGGTCCCTCCGTCACCATACTATGTTCTGGAGATTAAAATCAACACCTTAAAGTACACTTAGAAAAAATAGGCAGTCGGGCATGTAGCAGAGAATGGCTTTGGAGTGTTTGGGAACTGTATCCAAGAGTGGTCGGTTTCACCTTCTCCATCATCTTAAATTACTGGATGGTCCTTCAGGGTTAGCCCGTTTACTGTACTGAGCGGAGGTCAGAATGGAAGTAGATTTTTTTCCTAAATGGCTCCATAACGCTCTCTGGCCATTAGTAACATTTGTAGCCACCCAAAGTAACATAATAAGGGTAATCGAATATCATGCTTTGGGTAGTAAGCTGATCTAAACTAGGGAACATAAAGGAATGTTATCCCCCTCCTCTCAAAGAACACAATTGAACAGTTGACTGGTTCATTACAAAAACAACTGGCTGAAAGAAATGGAGCCGAGGTACTAAAAGTCTAATATGAGAAAGGGGGAAAGGAGATTGTGCTTTGTAAAAAAGCTGCAGTGAATTGTGTGTGTGTGTGTGTGTGTGTGTGTGTGTGTGTGTGTGTGTGTGTGTGTTTAAATGCTGCAAGACTTTTTTTTTTCCTCCCTTGGCACTCCCAGTCCAGAAGTAATTAGTTCTGAATTGTGCTTTCACTTAAAGCACAGCCAAACCCAGGTTCACTTACAGAATAATTCTCATTTCTCTGATGTTTTAGAAACAAAACAATTCACACACAAGCAATTGGACAGTTCTCAAAGCTGAGCAGACAACGTGCTTATGAATGTTGCTGCAAAGATATATTTAACTTTCTCGAAGCTACCGCTGCTGTAAGAAAACTCAAGTCAGTTTTTGTACTTTGGCAGTAAGAGCTATGCAAATTCATCGGTGGTATCGATATCAAAGTTTCCTTAACATGCATCATTCAAGAGCTTCTCAGTCTTACATGCACAGCAAACTGCCCATTTTCAGCTTTCGTTTGAAAAGCACTGGAATTAATCTGTCTCCTTTAAGGACTATGCAAGGTAATAATCAGCCAGCAAATATGACCCTACCAAAAAAGGTACTTTACAGGTAACTAATCTTGGAAAGCCCTCTGTCACTTCCGAAATTTACTGGTCTTTCCTGGGAGCTAAAATATCTCCAGAGCAGGGAGATAACTCTCTTTGTGTTTTAATTCATTTTTAGAATGCAGAAAAGCAAGGCTAATCAGAAGGGATAGATGTTGTGTTGAGTGTAAATACCCCTTCCTGAGGATGCTCGGCTACAGTCTGGTTTTTGTTGCCTCTGCTATCAGCGCTATGTTTTTAACCACAAGACCATTTGATGCCTTTCACCCTTAGATCCCTGGATCTTTCTTTCTCACAGCCAATCAAGTAAAACCTTGGATGTGGAGTAACTGCTTCCTTCCACAGAAAATGTCAAAACTAAAAAGTAGTAGGTAGCACCCATGGCCAGTTTTAAAAGCATATTCTATTTATTGTTTTTATAGCTTCCTATCAAAACTCTTTAAGAGAGGAAAAAGTTGAAACCCAGTCTTATATACTTGTGGCTACATAAGCCTGAACAAAGTCTTCTATTACCATAATTGTTTTTTAATAATTATTAGAGAGATTTTATTAGTTATTTAGAGATTTATTATCTCTCTAATAATTATTAGAGAGATCCCATAATTAAGAGAAGGGGAAAAATCATTTGAGGATAGGAAAAGAGAAGGAGATTTGTAAATCCTGTGCCCCCACCCACCAAAACCACCTTTAATTCTGCTGACACACACCATGAGCACCTTGGAAAGCAAACATACCCTGAATGAAACAAGTGGTCAGTAACAACCACGGTGACCAAGGTTACTTTTGTGCTCAAAATAAAAGTAAATTCAGCATACCTGGTTACACTGGTCCTGTCCCCTAAAAGTAGATCCTAGTCCAGGAGATTTCAAGTTCAATATGATCAAACTTCTCAATAATCCTATGCCAAAGTCTGGACTACAGGAAAGCGGCAAGTCCACACTGAGCAGTATTCTGCCTACTACTGTAGATTTTATCACAAAAGAACTTGGTCTCAGTGGAAAGGCCAAGCTTCAGGATGGGTGTGGTTTCGTAACTATAAAAACATTCAAGAGGATAAATGTAAATGACACACAGCCATAGGGACAGTATCTCAGGGTGCCACGGACTCTTTGCCCGGAATGTCATTTGAGGAAAAGTCATGATCTTGCCTGCACTCATAGGACTGCACAGTGCTTTAATGAGGTCTTTATAACTGCATTGTATGTGATATAGTCTCTTCAATTTAATTTTGAAAAAGTGCAAGGCTGTTTTCACCCTGTTAAAAACTTCTGAACTTCTAAAGAGAAGAAGTGAGAAAAAAGTAAAAGTAAGAAGAATCCACAGGACTGTATAAGTTGGGTCCCACAGACAGTTCAGAGCTAATGGGTTCGATCAAGGGCCAATATTCCTTCCTAGGAAAGGGGTTCGATCCTAATTTTCAGAGGCTTTCTGGACTCTGAGATTACCATCCTAGCTGTTCCAGGACAGAAATCCTAAAAGAACAATATAGGGATGTTTAGTCCCTAAAAGAGAAGGTTTAAGAAGGCTATGATTTGAGAGGCTGAATGGCACTCATTTGGAAGAGGGATTAAAATTATTCTAATGGTTC
Source organism: Antechinus flavipes (assembly GCF_016432865.1). Lineage (NCBI taxonomy): Eukaryota > Metazoa > Chordata > Mammalia > Dasyuromorphia > Dasyuridae > Antechinus > Antechinus flavipes. The sequence continues at coordinate 50,832,885 of NC_067400.1, forward strand.
CAAGAAGCAGTAGGTAGAAGTTGCATAAATAGATATGATATAAGTAAAATTTCCCATTGATCCAATCCATGCAAAAGTAAAATGGGCTAAGAAGGGAGTAGATTACTCCTCACTGGAGGGCTTCAAAATTTTTTACAGGGTCACTCATCATCTATTGTAGAGGGAATGATTTTTTTTTTCAGAGGGAGGCAATTGGGATTAAATGACTTAGGCAGGGTCACATAGCTAGTAAGTGTCTAAGAGCAAATTTTGAACTTTGGTCCTCCTGACTCTAGGGCCAGTGTCCTTACCCATGGTGCAATCTAACTACCTGTGTAGAGGAAATTCTTTAGGTCTGAGTTGGACTATCTAGCCTCCCAGTTCTCTTTCATTTCTGAGATTTTGCAATTTTTTGGAATGAAAGAAGCGGTTCTGAATGGCAACTGAAAATTATAGAATCATATAATGTTAGATACCAAATGGACCTCAGAAATCATCTAATTCACTTCTTCCTCTTACAGAAAGGGAACTGAGATATAGAGATTTGTTTGTCAAAGATGAGTCTACTTTCATCTATCAGAAAATTCTATGAGACAGAAAGAAATTGCAAATGTTTTCTAATGATATTAAAAAGTATGGCATCAGTACAAATAAAATTGCTTTTCCTGGTATACACAGATATAAAGATTTTTGTCTTAAAAATAATGAAACAAGCAGAAAGTGACACTACTTCTCATGATATCCATTCCTCAGTTTATTAATTATGAATGAGCTATCTTAATATCCCAGTTTTTACAAAGATTCCATGACTGATTTTAAAAAGTAAAATTTTCTCCTCCCCAAGTCCACCTCCAGTACCTCCTAATTCTCATTTGGATGATGACTACTGGCATTTAAGCATCACCTCCCTTCCTCCCCATTTGCCAGTTTTCTCTCTTTATCTAAGCTCTCACAAAAGTGAACAAGTTAGAATTTCAACTATACAAAAAAGAGAAAGAAGGAAAGTCGAGAAGAGATTGAACATTATTGAGATTTGACTTAGGAAGGAGAGGGCAAGAGAAAAAAAACCACAAGTCACTGAAAATAATCAAACATATGCACAAATACACACACATAAGTAATGAGATTTGCAGAAAACATAAAATGGTAGAGGCCAAAGTCACTATAAAAGTGGGACAAAGGTTGAGTTACCATGTTTTGAGTCCAGATTCTACATTATAGCCAAATTGTACTTTATTTGTATTTCTCCTTTATACTTAATGATTAGGTTGTATTAATGGCTTATACCTCAACAAATAACTTAAATTGGAAATTCTTTTAGGTCAGACCCCATATTATTTATCTTTATATCTCCTCCAGCCCCTTACATGGTAGCTTTCACATAGCAATTACCACTATGCTATACTACTGTTGTTATTTAGAGCAATATATTTTGTATGATATATGTAATCTTAAAGATTCTCTTCTCTTAACCCCTTAGGCCAAAAGAAAAATTCTTAATTGGGAGAAATATTCAGAGCTGCATCTTCCACAAATCATAGGCCGACTGACGCTGGTAACATAATTAAATCAGGACTGATTGGTGGGGAGTTCTAAACAAGGTGGGAGATTTAAGGACTGGACAGCTAGAGGTGGTTACACAGAAGTGGTACAGACAGATGTAAAAATCACAAGCAGTGGGGCTACTCCTGGAAAGAGAGAGTGAAGAAGATCAGATGAAAATTAGGTAGTCATGCTTGTTCCCAAAAAATCAGGAATTGTAACTGGATTCTGATGATTCTGGAAACAAAATGAAGTTTTTGCCAATTTTCAGCCTGCATTAAGAGATGCCTAAGAAAGAAATTCTAAGAGGCAGAAGACACCACACCCAGAGATGCCATTGGTCCTATCCAAAATAGAAGGAAGAACATTAATACTAAAGTCTCCCATAAAGTCACAAATGAATATGTCTTCCCACTATGTGGGGGAATTAGAGAGATTAAATTATAATTTCCTTCTAGGTATAGCAGATTATTCTTATTTGTGTATAGGTGCAGAGAATGCCTTTTACTAAAATCCCTTTCCTTCTTTTATGTCATAATTCAATGTTTTTGCTGTAAGGTTTGTTGCCTTTTATATAGTTGGCAGACCATAGGGAATGGATTGGATAGGAGTTCAGGCTGTAAAGTATATATATCACTGCTAAGTCAAAATTTACCGAGTGGGGAGGGGGGAAAGGAAGGGGAACAAGAAGTGATGCATTTGAATTGAAGTCAATTTTAAAACAAGTAAAAGCCAAATAATAACTACTAATAATAGTTATTACATGTTAATTATAAGTAATTAATAATTACTTAATACTAACAATTCAGATTGCTAATAAACATCATATGATTTGAAATTATAGACAGTCAAAGACCAAATTTATGGCCTCCTAGTCTTACTGTATTCAATTTCTTTTAGAAGAAATCCCTCTTATAGAAAGGTAACACTCCAGTCTAATTCTGACATTATTTTCACCGTATCATATGATTGCTCAAATACCTACAGTATGTCTCTATTATCTATGGATCATAAGAGTTTCCTCTAGCATGTATTCAAACTTCCCTGTTGATGGACCTCCTTAATCTTTCTAAGCTCATCTCCCACTGATCCCTTTATACCTTTTGCCTGCCTTAGAATTGCTGCCTCCTTTCTCTCCATCATTCCATGTCTACTTTACTTAAATTTTCAATAAATATTATTGTTCTATAAGAAATGAACAGCAGGATGATTTCAGAAAGGCCTGGAGAGACTTACATGAAGAGATGCTAAATGAAATGAGTAGATTATGCAATGATCATTTCTGATGGATGGGATTCTTTTCAGCAATGAGGTGTTTCAGACCAATTCCAATTGACTTGTGATGGACAGAGCTATCTAGATCCAGAAAGAGGACTGTAGGAACTAAATGTGGATCACAACAGAGTATTTTCACCTATTATTGTTGTTGTTTGCTTTTTGGGTTTTTTTCTCATTTTTTTTTCCTTTTTGATCTGATTTTTCTTGTGCAGCATGATAAATGTGGAAATATATACAGAAGAATTATATATGTTTAACATTATATTAACATATAACTTGCTGTCTAGGGGAGGGAGAAGAGAGGGAGAAATTTTTGGAACACAAGGTTTTGCAAGGGTGAATGTTGAAAACTATCTTTGCTTATATTTTGAAAATAAAGTTATTATTTTTTTAAAAATTTTTAAATCCAAAAAAAGTTTTCCATGTTTCATGATGTCAACTCCTCCCCTTAAAATCACTTATTCCTCCAAATTCTCAAACACTTGGATATTTATTTATTACCTGGGGGCTGATCTTTCCCAAATTATGGAGCCTGTCCTTCTTTCCCCATTTCTGTTAGCACTTCAGGGCTAGTATTTTCAGAATCTCTCTTCTCTTTCCACACCCCACTCCCACTTATGAAAGGATTATATGATTACATAAGGCTTAATGTTACTTTTTCCTTGGGGAAGAAGGTGCTGGATTTTTAAAAAACGGTATTCTTAAGTAAAAAGAATGAATCTCTTATTGCAAAATTCCAATCGTCCATGAGCAAGCAAGGGAGGACTGATTGGGACTTTCTCAGTACTCCTGAAATCACTATTTATAGCCATGTTAGTTAGCCTATATATAAGGCTGGTCCTTTTTATCCTTTTCAATTTATTCATAAAATATTCCTGGTTCTTTTACCTTAGCCTTTTGTCTAGACTTTTAACTCCCTGGGACAAGAACAATGTCTTCTTTTTCATTACCTCTAGAGCCTAGTGTACAACAAATGGTTTTAGAATAAGTGGGGTTTGGTTGTCATGAAGCTCCGTCACCACTTTTTGAAATCTTGTTCCCACAAAGCAGGAACTGGAGATAAAGGAGGTGCTGACATTTAGACTTTGTAATGAATTAGAAAGTGGAAAGAAATGTTCTAAACCCAGTAAGGAAAAGTAGAAAAGATTATACACACAGCAATCTCTCCCTTTTCTTGGTCCAAATTCCCACATCTTTTCCTGTGATTAGGTTGGTATATTGAATGATTTGCAATTGAGGCAGGTTCAATTTTTTTCAGGGGTGGAATAACTGACCTCTTTGAGATTACAGGTAATTATTCCTTTATGGCCAGAGGTCAGTTCTACTTTCCTCTCTCTTTTCCCCTGAGGGTGTTCAAACAACGCGCAATTACTCCATACAGAATGACTGTTATGGGACTAGTGATCAGAGAGCACATTATTGCTTAGAAGAAAATTATTCACTAAGTTCAACAAAACACTACTGCTATGGGCCAGTTACCCAGATAAGGCTTTGTTCTGTAGACTTCTCTTTTGTAAAGGTATTCACCCTAATGGACTCTTTTATCTGTGAAGTATTCACATTTTAAGAAACAGAAGTTCTTTTTGCTCTCTAGAAAGTAGGAGTAAGAGGATACTGAAATTCAAGGCAGAAAATTTCACATTCAAATACCACAAAGCTCCAGGTGCTAAGATTAGAGTACCTGATACATATATCAAAGATATTAGGATTTAGCATTTGAAGGGAACTTTGAGGGCTCTCTGGTCTAACACCCCCGTTTAAAGATCAAGAACCTAAGTCCCACAAATTTAATTCAATTCAATAAATATTTACTGAGTGCTTACTATATGAAAGGTGGAATGGTCCAAGGTCACACAGTAACAGACAAGATCTGAACCCACATCCTCTGACTTCCAAGGCTAGTGTTCAGCTTGCCTTTCTAGTTGACTTCTGGTCAAGGTAGAAGTGAAAATGGGGGAAGTCATGGAGTGGCTCAAGGTCAGTTGGAAACTTGAGGGAACACAAAACTAAGTAAATCATTTATGGACATTCAATCAAGTCTTTTTGATTACTTGATAAACTAATCTTGGGGGAAAAGTGACCCCCAAATGTTTCTATGATTATACTAGACCACCAGGAATAAAATATCTGTTTAATGGATAGTTTTAATAAGTAACATTTTGACAGCTGAGGACTTATGATCAGACTTTTAATGATATTGCCTTAATATATCTCTAATAGCCTCCATTTCTATCTTATAGCAGAGCTATAATCATAAAAACATACAAAGAAATGAAAGCATATGACATCACATGTAATATTTATATAGATAAATTATAAGCTCTGTCAAAGAGAATGATTTTTGTTCTGAGGAACAAGGAAAAATGGCTAACAGGAAGTTGGAAATGAAAATAAATAGGAAAATGGTGAGAAAGAACCTTGCTATCTTGAGTACAAGTCAATGGATCCAGATGAACTATGTTCCAGCATACTGAAAGAACTGAACAATATGGCTGATGAACCGTGATTAGTGATCTTTGAAAGACCATTAAAAATGGGAAAGTATCCCAGAACTGGTTTTTTTTTTTCTTTTTAATGGCTGAGAATGTAACCTACAAACTACAGGCAAGAGGGGTTGACTGGAAAATTAAAAAAAAAAAAGTCAAAGGGATGGCTAATGAGAATTTTCACAGAATCCAAGAGTATTGTTAAATATTCTTACTTGGATGAAGCCTTAGAAAACATGCTTGTTCAACTGCATGAACTGACACAAATACAGGCAAAATAGTAAATATCACAAAGAGCCAATATGGTTTTATAAATACAGGTTATATCATAACAACTTTATTTCCTTTTTTTTTTTTTTTAATGGGATTACTTAACTGGTAGGTCAGGGGAAGGCTATGGATATAGTTTACTCAGACTTTGGCATTCTTTTTGAAATTCTTTCTTTTTTAGTCTCATTTTGCTTGACTTTATTTATTAAAAAGGTTTGTTGGGTATTTTTGCCTTCTTAGTCCCCAGCACACACTTAATAATATTTTTTTCCCAATTACTTATAAAGTTAGTTTTCAACATTCACTTTTCTAAGATTCTTATTTCTAAATTTTTTCCTCCTTTCCTCTCTCCACCTTGAGACAAGCATGTGAAGTAGGTTATACATGTACAATCATATTAAACATATTTCCACCCTTAGTCATGTTGTGAAAGAAGAATTGGAACAATAGAGGAAAAACATGAGAAAGAAAAAAATAAAACTAGTATGCTTCAATCTTTATTCAGACTCCTTGGTTTTTTCTCTAGATGTGGATAGCATTTTCCATCATGACTCTTTTGGATTTGTCTTAGATTGTTGTATGGCTGAGAAGAGCTGTGTATCAAAGGTGATCATCCCATAATTTTGCTGTTACTGTGTACAATGTTCTCTTGGTTCTGCTTACTTCACTCAGTATCAGTTCTTTTAAGTCTTTCCAGGTTTTCCTGAAATCTATCTGCTTATCATTTCTCCCCAGTTGAAGGGCAACTCCTCAGTTTTAATTCTTTACCACCACAAACAGAGTTCCTATAAACATTTTTGTCCATGTGAGTTATTTTCCCTTTTTATGCTCTTTTTGGGATACAGAATCAAAGATTATGCAAAATTTCATAGCCCTTTGAACATAGTTCCAAATTGTTCGCCAGAATGTTTGGACCGATTTGTAGCTCCACCAAAAAAATGCATTAGTGTTCCAGTTTTCCCACATCTCTTGCTATTCTTATAGACAAAATGGAGAGATATGATTTAAATGAAAGTATGGTTATTCATTATTTAGAGCTGAGGTAATGGTATGCTGAAGGGTAATGGTATTAAGAGCTAGCTTGTATATAGTACCTACTGTGTGCCAGGCACTATGACAAGTTCTTTACACACAGACATTACTCCAGTGAATGTCATGTTGGGATGATATCTTATAGAATGAGCCAGGTATGGGTTTGGCTCTGTATTACAAAATATGTTTATCAATAGCTAGGATGAAGACAGAGGAGGCATCCTCACCAAACATAGCTATGACATAATATTATACAAAATGGGAAATAAACTGAAAAACAGAAATGAACCAAATCAGTTCCATTTGTTCAATAATGAAGAGAACCAGCTACACCCAGCAAAAGAACTCTGGGAAATGAGTGTGAACCACTACATAGCATTTCCAATCCCTCTGTTTCTGTCTGCTTGCATTTTTTATTTCCTTCTCAGATTATTTTTACCTTAGGTCTAAGTTCGATTTTTCTTGTGCAGCAAAATAACTGTATGGATATGTACACATATATTGTATTTAACATATACTTTAACATATTTAACATGTATGGGTCTACTTGCTGTCTAGGGGAGGAAGTGGGGGGAAGAAGGGAGAAAGTTGGAACAGAAGGTTTTGCAAGGGTCAATGTTGAAAAACTAGCCATGCATATGTTTTATAAATAAAAACCTATAATAAAAAAATTTTTAAACTAAAAAAATAAAAATAAACTGAAAGACAGAATCAATATCCAAAAATATCTTTGTATTGGGCAAATCTACTTAAGTAACATTTAGAAAAAAATTAATCCTTGGATTTTAAAAAAATCAATGATAAAAGTATAAGATGAGGTAAGCAAGTCTGGATAAGAGACTATATGAATAAGACCTCGGGGAGCTGTCAACACAGTAATTCATCATTATAGGAATGACCCAGTAATCAAAAGATCAAATGTATTAGCTACATTAAGGAAAATCATGTTCAGTTCTGAGTGCCATATTTTAAGAAGGTGACCAAAGAAGAATATGACAGATCCAGAAAGGACTACAGAAAGAAAGAGGCTCATGACACTGAAGACAAAGTTGTGGATTGGTCCAAAAGTCCTTTAAGACAATTTAAATTTATATTAAAGTCACTAAATGTACATATTCTTGGACTCAGTGAAACTGAAACCCAATTGGGATTAATCCAAGGAGGTCAAAATCAAAGTTAAAGATTATGTGTATGTATTTATTTGTATATATGTATATATATATATATACATATATACATACATATTTAAAGTCAGAGTTAAAGATCTCTCATATATATATATAGTGTGGGTGTGTGGGTGTGGGTGTGTATCACTTTTTATAGAAGCAAAGAACCCGGAGGAATACAGGTATTCCCTGACTAGGGAGGAGCTAAAAAAAAACTCTGTTATATAAAAGTAATGAAACAATATTGTGCCAAAAGAAAGAAAAAATATAAAAAATTCAAAGCAACTTGGGAAGAGGTATATGAATTGATAATGCTAAGTAGAAGTAGGAGGGGAAGACACACACAATGACTGCAATAATTTAAAGGAAAGTAACACTGAAAGACATGTTCTGATGCTTAGATGCCAAAGTTGAAAGAACATAGCTCAGGAGTCTGAGGGCATGGGTTCAAATCCTACCTTTGTCTTAGCCACTCACTTTAGATAAGTCACCTAATTGCCCTGGGCCTCAGTTTCTTCATCTGTAAAATAAAAGGGTTAGACTAGATGACTTCTGAAGTCCCTTCCAGCTCCACATCCAGGATTCCATTCTTTAATGTAGTGGCTATTGATAACTTCTGTTGGCTAATTGATGAAATTCCAGAGAGATGGTAAAATGTAGAGTAAGAAATATCTATGTATTATGACACATCCACTGGGATGATTTGTTTTATTAGACAGGAAGAAAGAGGAGAAAGGAAGGAGAAGGGAAGGAAAGGAGTCATTTGTTAATAACAGTAATTTTTAAATGGAAAAAAAGCAACAAGAAAATATTGAAAAATTTTAAAAAGTTGATCAAATCTACTATTAAAATAACAAATGGATCCATGGAGAAAAGATGAGACCTTCTTCAACTACCTTCCTACATGAATCTATTACTATTTAATTTTGGAGGCAGAGCAATTGGGCCCAAATCAAAACCATTACTTTCAAAAAGTGCCACATCTCCTTAGCTAATTTGATCATTAGAAATCCCCCCCAAAATCTGCCATTTATAATAATGCATTGCAGTCCATGGTAAGGATGCCTTAGTTTATTAAACAAACAGTAAAAAGTACTGTTTGCTCAGAAGTACTTAGGGCATTGTATGCATACAAGAAATATTTTAAAAGAATAACCTGACTTGGAGTTATGTGCCACCAAGCACTCCTAAACTTAAAACTGAATAAGCATGCTTCAGCACACGGTAGAAAACAACCAGAGAGAGCTACATTACAGTGAAATGGCACGCATCTTGAGAGCAAGTAATACATTCTTTTCATCTTTGTAAAACTTTCTAAAGCTTACTTAATGCTTATCAACAATGATGCTTTCTTCTATTACAAAAAGCATCCATCACAAATTTTTTGAAATCTCAGAAATAATTTAAACATCTCATTTGCCCCTATGCTCAGCCACTTTACTAAAATTATCCTTCCTCATCTCCCAAACTCTCACAGGTTCCAAGAGTTAGAAGGCATCACTGAAGTCTGAGAATACTTTCCTCTATGATGTCACAAGTAAGAGATCATCACAACTCTACCTAAAAATCAACAGTCCATACATAATGGGGAGGGGACCCACGACCTCTTACACCAGTCCACCCTACTTTGACAAATCTCTGTTGGCTCATTTTTCTTTGTATCTGACTTAAATCTGGCTCACAATTCCAACACATTGTCCCTAGTTCTATCTTTTCTTCAGGGTAGAGTAGAATCAATCTAAATCTCTTCCTCATCATGATCTTCCATCATCATTAAAATTTTTTGACATTTTTATTTAAAGTTCTGAGTTTCAAATTCTATCTCTTCTTTTCCTTCCCTTTAATGAGATGGTAAACAATTAGATATACATTATATATATATATATATATACAGTCATGTAAAACATTTCCAGAAGACTTGAAGAAAAGAAAAGAAAAAAGAAAAAATGAAAAATAGCATGCTTCCATCTGTATAAAAACAATATCAGTTCTTTCTTTGGCGGTGGATAGTATACGTCATCATTAATCGTTTGGGATTGACCTGGATCATTATATTGCTGAGACCATCTAAGTCATTTACAATTCTTCATCAAACAATATTATTGTTACTGTGTACAACGTTCTCCTGGTTCTGTTCATTTTACTATGCATCAGTTCATGTAAGCCTTTTCAGATTTTTCTGAAATCATCCTGCTTATCATTTCTGATATCACAATAATACCCCATTAAAATCATATACCACAGCTTTTGCCAGTCTTCAATTGATGGGCATGCCTTCATTTTTCAATTCTTAGCTACCACAAAGAGCTGTAATATTTTTACACATGTAGGTCCTGTCCCCTTTTTCTTGATATCTTTGGGATACAGACCTAGCAGAGATATTGCAGGATCAAAGGTAGCCCTTTGGGCATAGTTCCAAATTGTTCTCCAGAATGGTTTGATCAGTTCACGACTCTTCCATCACTGCATTCATATCCCAGTTTTCCCATATCCCCTCCAACATGCAATGTTATCCTTTATTGTCACATTACAGTGGCTCTCTTAACAAAGCCTTAGGTTAACAGTAAATTGGAGGCTATCATGTATAATATTGTCGTACAGTTTACTAAAACTGCTCAGAATCTTTTTCTGATAACAAGAACATAGATGAACTGTTATCTGCTTAGACCTCATTCAGCCTATACTTTTGAAGCTGATTTCTGGGAGCCTGAGAATTCACAGACACCCCTATTAAGTTTAATTTTATTAGATCCAGTTCATCATTCTAGCTCGTTATCATCTTTTTGGATCATGAATCTGGCACTTAATGTTAGCTTTTATGCTCAAGTGGACTTTCTGCCGATGAGACAGAATGCCTTTGAAGAATATGTGGCCTCTGAAGTTTCATTGATATCTGAACTTCTGTGAGTTTATGAACGATGACACTGGAAGATAGGTTGTCAGGAATGTTGAGTGTGTAAAAGGATGCAATACAAACCAAGTCTGGAAAGATAGGTTGATAAGAAATCAGTATTTTGTCCTAAGGCTAAGGGAAGAATTTGCTAAATATTTTCAAGTATTGAAGTTAGAATCGTTCTTTACTTTGGCAGTTGGGTAAAAAACAGATTGGAGGAGAAACTAGAAGCAGAAAAATCAGTTAACTAGATTATTCCAGTAGTTCAAGTGAGTTGTAATGAGGGTCTCAACTAGAGTAGTGTGGTTGGGGAGTATGGAACAGAGGGAGCTGGACAGACCAGTAAGCTATGAATTGCCGGAACAAGGGGATGAAGAAATTGAAATTGGAAGACAAAACATAATTAAACTAGTTATCTACTGGAACAAAACTACAAAGGGAGAAAAGGATAGCCAGATCAGAATGATGGGCTGGGGAAACAAGGAAAAAGCCTGAGGTAGCAATAAATAGGATTTAGGGTGAGTGAGATAAAAAGTGATGAAAAGAGGAAGATAATTAAAGGGAAATTTCAGATTTTATCAGAGTAATGAGGTCTACAGCATGGGTAGCTGAAATAAAGTGGACATTTAGTCAAGGAAGGCAATGAACTGAGAGGCCAAAGTAAGAGAATTATGAGCTAAGTGATGGGCTGAACTAAAAAGGATAAAATTCAATAGAGGACAATGTAAATATTTGGATTTTTTAAAACATGAAGTGCACAAATAGAGGATAGGGAAGGCATGGCTACATGATAGTTCATGAGAAAGAGATCAGGGTGTTTTCACGGACTGCTGGATCAAAATAATCAACAGCGTGACCTGGCAACCACAACACAAATGTAACCCTAGGCTTCACTGAGATCCAGCATCAAGAGTAAAGGAGGTGATAGTTAGCCTGTCCTCTGCCCACACCATACCAACATGTGGTGGTTCTAGTACTGCTGTTACCACATTTTAGGAAGAACATCAATAAATTAAGCAACGTCCAGAGAAGGAAAACCAGGATAGTAATGAAGTTCCTACAACTATGTCATCCATTCAAGTATGAACTGAAAAATCCTGAGATATTTACTCATGAAAAGAAAACTCAGAGGGTCTGTGATAGCTGATAGCAAATATGAAAGACTACCATATCTAGAAGGCAGCTAGAAGTGGCTATGATATAGGATCTGGGGTGAGGAAAACTCATTTTCCTAAGTTTAAATCTGGCCTTACACATTTACTAGTTGTGTGATTCTGGCAAGTCACTAAACTGTTTGCCTCAGTTTCCTTGTCTGTAAAATGAGCTGGAGGAGGAAATGACAGACCACTCCAGTATCTCTGCCCCCCCAAAAAAAAAAACCCAAATGGGTGATAAAGAGTCAAAGACCATGAAAAAACAGCTGAACAAAATCATGTCAAGAAGAACTAGGATTTTTCTGGTTGACTCCAGAAGAAGTAAAAGCAGCAGGTAAAAATTAGAGACAGAATATTTCAGTTCTATATCAGGAAAACCTTCGTCAGCTACCCAAGAATAGAATGGGTATATTGGCAAAGAGTAGGTTCTTCCTGAACCAAAGCTTTCAAAGCAAAGGTTTGATGACTGCTGTCAGTCTATAAGAGGCTGGCCTGCGTTCCCTTCCAGTTCTCCTATTTTGTGATTTTGCTTTTTATATAAGATGACCTTCAAATACACCACATCCTTCCTTTGTGCAGAGAATAGACCTCAGTCAGGAAAATCTAGGTTCAACTGCCAACTCTGGAAGGAAGGAAAGAAAGAAAAGAAGAGAAATAGGGGGATAAAAAAAGAGGAGGAAGGTTGGAAATAAACATTTATGAAGTACTTGCTACGTGTCAGGTAATGTGCTATACTCTTTACAAATTCTGTCTCATTTGATCCTCACAACAACCCTAGGAGGTAGGTCCTATTATTATTCCCATTTTACAGATGAGGCAACTAAGGGAGACAGAGGACTGACCTACTATTATTACTCCCATTTTACAGATGAGGCAACTGAAGGAGACAACCTACAGTCACACAGGTAATTAGCTTCCAAGGCTGAATTTGAAATCAGGTCTCTCTGACACCAGGTCCAGTATATCACTTAGCTGCTGAGTAACACATACTGATTTGTGTAATACAGATGAGCTTTTTATATATACTAATATCTTTTTATTTTTCAAAATACATGCAAAGATAGTTTTTAACATTCCTCCTTGCAAAACCTTGCGTTTCAAATTTTTCTCTTTCCCTTCCTCCCACCTCCTCCCCTAAGACAGCAAGTAATCCAATCTGGCTAAACATGTAATTCTACAATACATATTTCCACAATTATCTTGCTGCACTAGAAAAATCAGATCAAAAAGGAAAAAAATGAGAAAGAAAACAAAAAGCAAGCAAATAACAACAAAACAGGTGAAAATACTATGTTGTGTTTCACATTCAGTCCCCAAAGTCCTCTCTCTGGATACAGATGGCTCTCTCCTTCACTGGTCACTGGAATTGCCCTGAATCACCTCATTGTTGAAAAGGCCATGTCTATCAGAATTGATCACATAATCTGGCTGTTGCTGTGTACAATGTTCTCTTGGTTCTACTCACTTTACTTAGGATTACTTCATGTAAGTCTCTCCAGGCCTTTCTGAAATCATCCTGCTGGTTGTGACTTACAGAACAATAATATTCCATAACATTTATATGCCATAACTTATTCAGCCATTCCCCAACTGATGGGCATCCCCTCTGTTTTCAGTTCCTATCCCAGGCAAGTTGTTTAAGTTCTCTGTGTCCCAGCTAGCTCTCTCTCTAGGACTATGAACATAGATGACCTGGTAAAGGGAGTTTCCTCCTCAGAAGTTGCCTATGACCATGAAATCTCAAGTCAGGTTCTCCCTACACACATATGTACAACACAGGTATAATCACAGAATATATACTCACACACATGCAAATATACTCACAGAAACACTCCTGCACACAAACATGCTCCCTACACATGTGTACATGTATATACATTTATACACTGCACACAGTGTATACACACACACACACACACACACACACATACACGCTTGAGGTTTGGTTGTTTTTAAAAACACACTTTCTTTTAAATGTATCTGTCCAGATTTTAGAGATACCTGGGAAGAATTGTATGCACTGATACAGAGTGAAGTAAGCAGAACCTAGAGAACAATTTATACAATGACATTTTCTTATTTTTTTTATAGCTTTTTGTTTACAAGATATATGCAGGGGTAATTTTTCAACATTGACCTTTGCAAAGCCTTCTGTTCCAAATTTTTCTCTCCTTCCCCCCATCTCTTCCTCCAGATGGCAGGTAGTCCAATACACATAAAAATATATGTTAAATCTAATATATGTACACATATCATACAGTTATCTTGCTACACAAGAAAAATCAGATCTAGAATGGAAAAAAAAACTTGAGAAGGAAAACAAAAATGGAAGCAAACAATAACAGAAAGAGTGAAAATGCTACGTTGTAGTCCACACTCAGTTCCCACAGTCCTCTCTTTGGGTGTAGATTCATTACTAAACAATTGGAACTGGTCTGAATCAATTCATTGTTGAAGAGAGCCACGTAATGACATTTTCTTTAAAAAAACACACACACACACACACACAACTTTAAAAGATTTGAGAACTTTGATCAACACAATGATTTATGATTTCAGAAGACAAAGAAAGGCATGCTATACACCTCCTGACAGAGGTGGACTCAAGATGCAATATAAGGCATACATTTTTTGAACATGGCCAATGTGGAAACTTGGACTGTGTGTGCGTGTTTATGTGAGTGTATAGGGATGAGGTAACAAAAAAATAAAAAAATGAGGACCATCAAACTAAACTAGATAGATATTTTTTAAGACAGAGAAAAGAACAGAAGGAAGTACAGAACAAAGCAAATAAAAACAGGAGAGCTTTAAAAACAAGATGAACTTAAATGCTTAAAAACAAGTTGCATAAAACAGATCTAGAGATTTGCAGTTCATGTGTAATCCTCTTTTTCTATCCTACTCTCTGTGTAAATATCCATTTTATTTTTTGCCTGCTAAATTCAGACAATAAATGTGCCTGTCTACCTGTGCTTTTCTTAATCAAACAAGAAATTGACAGTCACAGAACTTACAATGATTTGCCTGAACAGTAACCATCAGACAACAATTTGTTCAAGGCTTTAATGCTATCCACTTTGAGAAAAACAAATAAAAGATTAGTATTTCCTGAGGTCCTGCAATAGTAAGTTTTTTTTTTGTGTGGGGGCGGTTTTTGGTAGGGGGGGGGGAGGATCCTTTAAAATGATCATATCCTGTAGGAACATATATGCATGTGAATTCTCTATCTTGACTACAGAAAAAAGGCAAGGGGAACTACCACTACACATCCACACTAAAAGTAGTGAAATCACTCCTCTCCTAAACTACTTGTAATCATATCTGCCCCTGAAAACATTCCATTTTACAAAAATATCATTTCCTGTCACATTTTCCTGGGTTAATCAGGATCAGTGCTTAAATCCCTATTGGTAATGGTGATAAGGTTACTTTGCAAAGCCCAAGTTTTTATAGAACAGCATGTTCCCATCACCTTGGCCTTGAATGCCCACAAGAGAATTGCTACCAATTTGGGCTGGCACACTTGCCTTAGAATTCTATTCCAAGTAATTCTTTCTGCCCAAATCATTCTCTCACATCCTGGAAGTCAATAATATATTTAAATTGGATCAAATTGCTTAAAATGGATGCTTAAAAAAAGAAAAGTCTGGAGTAATAAAAATGTATAAGATAGTATTAGGATTTTGCCCCAATGATCAATATTGGCAGAGATGCTTCTTTCTTTTTTTAAAAATATTTTCCCCATTTTAATAGATAACTTGATTTTATTTTACCTGTATTTCTAAAAATATACTTCCCCCATTATCATTGAGTCAGTCATCCTTAACCACCTCAAAAAAATTAAAGTTAAAAACAAAGTAACCAAACTTACCACATCAAACTAAGTCTGACAATATATTAAATATTCCATTACTAAGAATCCCCCAGCACTTTAAAGAAGAGGAGACACACTTCTCTTTTCTTCCCTTGTGCCAAATTTGGTCATTACAATTATAAAGCTGCTTTTTCCTTTTTTAAAAAGATATTTAGTAATTTTGGGTCGAGGTCACTCCTGTAATGACCAAATATTGTTACCTATCAGTCAGTGAGAAAATCAGAATAAAGAAATCCTAGGTTTTACAGCCAAATTTTTACTGATCGTGATTTTGGAGAAGTCTCTTAACACCTCTGAATTTTAGTTTATCTCACTGTGGAGTGGCAATAAAGTCACAGTCTGACAGATAAATAAATGTCATCACAAGTTCTACTCTTAATTAAGAATGCTCGGTTTTGGCTTATTTCTCAAAGATGTTTATTCAGATTAATGTGGACCAGTAAGGAATGGGATAAAGCAGAGGGAGGCTGTTCTAGGACCAGAATTGAACTGGTATAATTGGACTAGCCCAAGAAAAGTTAGGTTGGTCCAAGTTCAGCATCATTCTAAGGGATTCTCTCCACCCAAAGACTGATACATAGAAAAAGTGCTTTCAGAAATGCTTATTGATCCATAAAGTAAGGACACTCTATATCCTCAGAATTTCTGAACAAAGCTGATCTCTTTTTCCCCCTCTCAATATACCCAAACTAGATGACCTCTAGAAGTGCTTCATCAGAAGTGTTTCTTGAGGTAATGTTCACCCAACACAAACATTTGTAACTCCTGCCTTGGTCAAATCTTTACTGAAAGCAGAGCAAGAGTGCATGGGTAAAATAGCTTTACACTTTGTTACAAGTTCTTCCTTGTTGTCCCTTAGAATACTTCATGGGGACAAACTCTGAAGTGTTTGGATAATAATAGTATAAAACTGTGGCAATTTAATTTTTTTCATTTTTCTTTTCTGAAACAATGTCTAGGAGGATTAAGTATTTAGGAGGAAGAAATGTCATTCAGTGTGAACACATTGTGTTGCGTTTATTGGGAGGGATCTCCTTAAAATTGTTGGGTTTTGGTGCTGAATATAATTTAGTGAAAAGACAATTTCATGCAAAAGATTCTAAGAAAAGTTAACATAATTTAGACAGACACTGATTGAAGAATCTCTAAAATTCTACATTTACAGTGGAATCTCTAAAATCTCTAAAAACCACACCCTATACTTTTCCTGGTTTGGAAAGTAAATTGCTGGTTATATAGGGTTTTTCTAAATTTGTTTCTTGAGTTGTATTTTGAGTATTTGGAGGGAATGAAAGAAGTGTCCATCTGTTGGTATATTTACTATCGATGGTAGCTATTCTGAAAACCTAAATAGGGTACATAGCCAACTAAATCATTACATTATCTTTATTTTAAGAATATGGAACTTAATTGAGGTGACTTATTCAAAAGCAACAAACAAGTTATATCACATCATGAACCATCACTGTCTTAGAACAAGAGATTTTCAAGTTTAATTTCCTCATTTTTGAAGATGAGAAAACTAAGCAAAATTTAGGGGACTTCATCAAAGATCATTGTAGATGGGATTCAAAGCTAGGAATTATTTGTCCAAATTCATCACTTGCTACTTTTATTCCATAATTCAGTGACATGCCAAATTTGTCCAAATTCATCACTTGCTACTTTTATTCCATAATTCAGTGACATGCCAAGTCTCTAAAAGCTTAGCCTTTTCCCTTACCATTCACCAATATTTTATGCCACTACAAAATGACAAACAGATCACACTCATCAAAAGCAACATAATAAAGAAAGAGGCTGATAAAAGGCAGTAAATGTCCCCTTCATTATATCCTTCTTGCTTCCTCTGCCCTCTTCTATTTATCTCTCCATTCTTCTTTATGTCTCTTTCTATCCTTTTTATTTTGAATCTTCAAATGTGATAAATGTGATAAAACAATCCTGAAGTGAAATTTTTCATGTTTAATTTTGCCCTGCAGCTTTATCTTTGTATTTTATATTGTATATTGTATATTACATTGTATTCGGGGTCTATCCTATGGAAATCCTTTTCATTTACATTAGGTTGCTGTGGTCACCATCCTGGTACAGAAACAGCTGATCTCCCTAGTGCAAACAACAGATCTATCACAGAACAATCATTAATTAATAATTATCCAATCCCCAAGACAGGGGATAGAATTAGGTGTTGTTGACATGAAGAAAGAGAATCTACAGCCTTTAGCAGTTTGTACCTTACTTCTGATAAGGTGCTTTTAGGAAGATCATAGATTGAGCAAAGGTGATGGGCTTTTTTTCCCAGCTACCCCAGGTCAGACGCCTTAAAAACAACATTGGAGAATCCACAGATGCTCGTCGGGCAGCTGCAGGATTGCTGAAGTCTCAAGCTACAGTTTAAGGATAACCATAGGGTCTTGAGGGGAGATGAAAGCAACATTTACTTGAGTAAATCAAGTCCCAGGGTCCAAGTATCTTCTTACTTCATGGATCTATGAGATTTCTCCCTGGCCAAAATATTTTAAAAGCAGATATGTATGCTTACTTATAGATACAAACATAACAGAAAGGGCCCTATTACAAATTCTCCTTCACTGGATAAAACACAAAAGGCCTTCACCTAAAATATCACAGAGTCCAGAGTGAGAGGGAACATTTTGCAGATAAGGAAATCAAAGTCTTGAAAACAGAGTGATCCAAAATTACCCCAAATTTCAGTAGTCATTGTTGGCTACTACTCAGGTCCTTTGCCTATGTTAGACATGGCCCAACTGCTCACAGTAGGCCTCCTTACTGAGAGCATCCCTGAGTCCTCCTCAAGGTTGACATTATACTTGTTTCACTTATCCTTAGTGCACTGGTCCCATGAATAATAATGAAAAGCATCATGTAGTAATGGGCAATGTGCTGGACAGGAATACCTCAATTCACATCCTACATCAGACACTTCCTGGAAAAGTCACTTAACCTCTCAGGATCTCAGTTTTCCCTTTGGTAAAATGATAACACTTTATAGAGTTTTTGTGAGGATAGTGCTTTGTTAGACTTAACACATAAAAATGTGAGTTTTACTTTCCAACGGAGGGCAGCTAGATGGCACAGTAGATAGAGGGCTAATCCTGGAATCAGAAAAACCTGAATTCAAATCTGGCCTCAAATACTTTCTAACTATATGACCCTGAACAAGTCACTTAAGTCTGTTGCCTCAGTTTCCACATCCATAAAATGAGCTGGAGAAGGAAACAGCAAACCACTGCAGTATCTTTACCAAGAAAATTCCCCATAAAGGATCACAAAGCATTGGACAAAGCTGAAAAATGAATTAGCAATGAAAAAATATATATATAGTTGTTTGGCCTATTGCCCCAATAATGTACGGTCTGATTCTGATTTATCTTTGTATTCATTCATTCCTTCAAAAAGCATATAAGTGCCTACTAAGTTCCAGACATAGTATTATGCACTAGGGAAACTAAAATAATCTCTGCCTTAAAAAAAAACTTGTCTTGTACTGTAGGAAAAGAAAAAAAATATTATGTGCACAGAGAAGTACATATTAAAATGTCAATATATTAATCACTTCAGAGAAAGACTCTGGGAAAGTCTTCCTATACAGACCTAGAACATTAGCTGTATCATCTCTGGAAAATGATTTCATTTGTCTGAATTTCACAGGATGTACATAAGAGTGTGGTGATGTCCAACCAGTCTGGAACATCATACATGAGAAATGGAAGTAAGTCTCTTCCCCTTTCTGAACATCAGTTTCCTCATCTGTAATTGGAGTGTTTGGATGAGATAATTCCTAGCTAAAGGCTAGTTGTGTGCCTATGGATAAAGCATTTCATTTCTCCAAACCCCTGTTTCCTCATTCACCACTTTAGAATTAGGATTCCCAACATATAATACATTTATCCCACTGAAGAGTTCACCGTGCCCAGCACAGTACCTGGCACAGAATTTCCTCAATGCCTGATACAGTGCCTTTTTTTTTAAACAAAAAAAAGCAGCAATCTGATACAGTATAGTGGTTTGTACTCAAACAGAAATGGGACACTCAGCTGTACATGAGCATTAATGCATTTGCAGATTGACTTAGAAAACCACATATTAACATCATCTATATTCTATTCTATTTTATTTATTTTGTCAAATATTCCCAATTATAGTTTAATCTAGTACAAGTCATATTTTTGACATCTTTTGTGTAGAGCATAGATTATGAGATTCAGAGCAGACTTGGTCTTTTTAGGGTATTAAACTTCTCTGAGGCTCAATTTCCTTAATCTTCAAAATGAGGATAAAAGTATCTAACAGGATTATTTTATTTATTTTTTTAAATTATAGCTTTTTATTTACAAGTTATATGCATGGGTAATTTTACAGCATTGACAATTGCCAAACCTTTTGTTTCAATTTTTCCCCTCCTTCCCCCCATCCCCTCCCCGAGATGGCAGGTTGACCAATACGTAACAGGATTATTTTAAAGATCAAATAAGACAATATATGAAAGGCTTTTGCAAAATAGATTCTATTATCATTATTATATAATAGTTACTTAATATTTAACAAAAATGACATTCATTTGATGCTAGAAAAAATTTCATATTATTGAAGCTCTCTCCAGCTGATTTTTCTTTTTGATTTTGATTTTTCAACTCTTTATCTTAAAACTGTAATGGTATGAAGTAAATAAAAATTTCAACATTTTGTACCAAATGGTCCTATATAAGATCTGAGGCATCATATAAATTCAAAACTGAAATAAGTTTCCCCCTTCCCCCAACTGCTTCTAACCACATAGAAATCTAGCAACTAGGTAAAAAATAAACTGGAAATACAACATACATTTCTAATTTAGCAGTACATTGTCAAATGTAGTCAATCCAGATTTTTCATTCACATTCATTGTATCTGAAATAAATGTAAATTCTAGAAAAACTATAATACCCAAAGGCCTTTCCTTGAGCAGTTAGCAAGTCTGAGTCTAAAAAATATGATAATCTGACAGGAATTATATGAGGAACTCCATCTAACAAGCTCAAAGGAAACCAAATTAGTTAATTATTTAATAATCTCTGAGTACAGTAATAAAAAATGTCCAAAGGTCTTTCTCTATCAAATCATCTGTCATCCACATGTACAGAACACTTGTTAAAACCATTGCCAGGTGACCTACAGATGATTTTATTATCACATCAAGAAACTTTTATAAAACTCAGCTGTTGTTATATTTCCAGGAGTGGTGCCATTTTAGCTATTCTGAAAATGCCTGTTCTTTGGCCAAAGGAATGGATTGATAAATATGTTATTTAGTGTCGAGTCAGTTTCATTTTGGATCATCTCTACCTTCCAAACTTCTCTCTTTCCCTCTTCCCCAAGGCTAAATGATCTTAGAGGTGCATTCAAATGTTTTCAATCCTACATCTTATGAGATATTTGCTAGCCAATTAACAAAGATGACAAAAGACAGAACTAGTTAATGCTGGAGGAGTTGCAAAAGACACAAATATACAATTGGCTGGTTTGAGATCTGGTCAAACCATTTTTTGACACATAAAAAGATGAGATTCATTGGAAAAGATCAAGATGTTGAGAAAGACTGAAGGCAAAAGGAAAAAGCAGTGGATAGACAGTATCATGGACAACAAACATGAATTTGGACTGACTTTGTGAAATAGTGGAGGACAGAAGGGCCCGGCATATTATGGCCCATGAGGTAACAAAAGAAACAGTCATAACTGAACAATTGAACAACATCTAACCATTCTGATTTGGAAATCAACCCAAATGATTTAGAATTCTAAGACAAAATGTCATACATATGCCCACATAATTTTAATAGTATCCCTTGTGGTAGCAAAGAATTGGAAACAAAACAGGTGCTCACTGGCTGGGGAATGGTTAAATAAATTATGGTACATAAATATAATAGAACATTACTGTCCCATAAAAAATGATAAATACGAAGAATTTAAAGAAACACAGAGACTAACATGAACCAATGCAAAAAGGAAGTAGGCAGGAAGAGGAAAATAATATTCACAGTGATAGAAATGACAATGAAATAAAACTGAAGACTATAAACCTAATAGTCAAAAGAAGAGGTGAGAAAAATGTTATCTTGCAGTTTGCATTGGAGGGAGACAAGGGCCGTGGAATGCTAAATATGCTGTTAAATATACTTATTTTGCTAAAAAATTTCTTTGGTTATAAGAGTATGCTCTTTAAGCATAGGGAGATATATTTGGAAAAGAATATGATGTAAAATTACATCAATAAAACTTCTTTTTAAAAGGACACTGAGTAGGGACATTTTTTTTTAGCCTTTTTCCCCTAAGCCTAATATGAAAGTAAAAAACAAACAAACAAAATCCAACTTAGAATTTTATTCAAGTTATAATCTGTTGAGACCTTTCCTTATCCTGATCTGAATTTGCTAAATCGAAAGACAGAATTGTATTTGCAGTGTCATGACATTTCTAATCAAGCAGTCTGCAATTAAGCAATCTTTCACATGAAACTGCTGAGGGCATTAACACAAGGCACAGACTCAAATGCTGAGTCAGAACTTTATTACCTGCTTGACATTAGACAGCTTACTTAAATTCTTTATACTTCATTTTTCTCATTTGTAAAATGAAGGGATTAGAATGGATCACCTCTGAAGTGCCAGCTGGTTCTAAAGCTATGATTCTGTGATTCTAACAGTCACAGATTAGGCTATCAACACCAATTCACTTTTCACAAACCAAAACTTAAATTTTTGACTGAGCTTAAAGTACACTGCATGAACCACCTTTTTTTTTGGGGGGGGGAGGGGGAGGCAGGGAGGGAATGACAGGGAGATTAACATTTATGTTTTTTATTCTGAGTTCCAAATTCTTTCCCTTTCTCTAGCCCCTTCTCCACCAATTTAAAAGGAAAGCAATGCAAACTGTCCTTTTAAATAGATCTCTAAAACATCAATTTTCGGGAAATAGAAACTTTTCTACATATTTCATAGAAGAAATGATGAACTAAAGATATAAAATCAGGCATATATTTTCTGATACAGCCAATTTATTTTATTTGTCTAATTTGTTACAAGAGAGATTTATTGTATGTATTGTATTTATTGTACCCTACTTTCAATAAGTCCACAAGTATGACAAGAGTGTATTCAGATATGTGAGAGACTGAGATTAACTTTAAGGCAAATTTCCTAGTTGTGAAAATTGTTATAACTAGACAGGGAATTCTCCTTTACTAATAGCACATAGTAGGTTTTTAATAACTGTTCATTGATTGACTAACTGATTACAGGGCTAAGCTAACCTTAATACTTCAGTAGATGTGTGACCTTATTGATATAGTCACTCTTTAATACAAGACTAACTAATGCATCCTAAACTCCAATTAATCTATGATTTCTCATTCCATGTGATTTTTCCTATGTTCTGCAGATCCACTGCAGAAAAACTATTCAAAGTGATCAAGGAGCTCACCTACAGCTTTTAACATTTAATGAGTTGACAGGATAAAGCTTTCAAAGGGTCGGCTCGTCATCTGCTCAGCCCAAAACTATACTAATAAATGAAACCCTTAAAAAGATAGGTACAAAGGAAAAAGAAAAACAAGTCAAAGAACTGCACTTAGAAGACACATGGATATAAACCCTGCCTCCAACATGTGTAAGAAGTGTGACCATAGATGAGTCAGTTAAACAGACTTAATTTTTTTATCTGAAAATGAAAATAAGAAAACCTGCAATCATTAGCTCACTAAGTTATAAGGATCAAACAAGGTTATGAAGCAAGTCAAATCAGCAAATATTTATTAAGAACATGCTATGTGCCAAGGCAAGTGCTAGGGTTACAAAGAAAGACCAAAAATCAAAATCCCTGCTCTCAAGGGATTCAGTCTAATGGGGAAGAAAACATGCAAACCATTTAGTACAAATAAAACATTCAGGATAAATTATAAATAACCAATAGAGAAAGGAAACTGTCATCAAGGGGGATTTGCCCTTATATCTATCTTTACAATGAAGACATTAATCATTAAAATTTTTGTTAATTAATTTTGAGGGTCTCATCAAGTTCTTTGTAGAATTTTTATTTTTTTAACCTCCTCAACCTCTGCACCAGATGTTGGCACATAAATTGTAATTATCTTCCTGGTCATTTGTTTTTTTTTGCAAATGCTTATTTTGATGTCTGTAATGACCAGGCTTCTCATGAAGTGATGGATCTTGTTGCCCTTGGATATAGTCAGTTCTGCTGTAATGCTTGTTTTGAATAGTTTGAGTATAACAATATTCATAATTTCATTTCGAGCAGCATGTGGTGGAATCTGTGTGAAGAGAAGATATCTGACTCCAGCAGGGGGGGAAGGCTTTTATTGCCATCTTCCTCAACACAGGAAACTGTGAGAGGGAGAGAGAATAACACTCAAGGGAGAAAGAGGTGAGGAACGGGGTGGTCCCAATGTGACATGGTAGGGATGCCTTCTATTAGCCTTAGGGGCTTCCCCTGGGACCTAGGAGTGATCTGCCTTGGTGGAGAGAGAACTTACATCATCAATGAAATCAATGAACCCTTGAAGTATTGAATTACAATGACAATAACAATTTTTGCCAATAGTAAAAGGAGACATTTTGGTTTTTTTCCTCAATAGTATCTTATTTTTCAAATGCATGTAACGACTGTTTTCAATATACATTCTTAAAAAAAATTTTGTGCTCCAAATTTTTCTCCCTCCCTTCCCATCCAAGGCAGCAAGCAACTTGATATTAAGTTAAATACGTGTTCTATTTTAAACATATTTCCTTATTTGAGACATTTTCTAATCCTCTCACTTAAGGAATATCCCTAACCCCATTTCCTACATAGGCCTTGCAACTTTTATTGCATAATTTTGCCAAAAAAAAAGATTTTTATAAGATCACGTGTCTCATTATACCATAACTTCCTATACAATAAAACCAATTCTACTGTTCCACCACCATGACTGAAGACATCGAAGGGAATCATTTACTGCTGAGGGATCATTTTTGCATTCATATTTGTTTAGTAGATTGTTTTTGCATTAGTCTTTGTATCATGGATTGCCATAGTCAAAAACTCTATTACTACCTACATTGTTGGTGGAATTGTGAACACATCCAGCCATTTTGGAGAGCGATTAGGAACTATGCTCAAAAAGTTATCAAACTGTGCATACCCTTTGATCCAGCAGTGTTTCTACTGGGCTTATCCCCCAAAGAGATACTAAAGAAGGGAAAGGGACCTGTATGTGCCAAAATGTTTGTGGCAGCCCTGTTTGTAGTGGCTAGAAGCTGGAAAATGAATGGATGCCCATCAATTGGAGAATGGCTGGGTAAATTGTGGATTATGAATGTTATGGAATATTATTGTTCTGTAAGAAATGACCAGCAGGATGAATACAGAGAGGCTTGGAGAGACTTACATGAATTGATGCTGAGTGAAATGAGGAAGACCAGGAGATCATTATATACGTCAACAACAAGATTATATGATGATCAATTCTGATGGATGTGGCTATCTTCGGCAATGAGATGAATAAAATCAGTTCCAATAGAGCAGTAATGAATTGAACCAGCTATACCCAGCGAAAGAACTCTGGGAAATGAGTGTGAACCATTACATAGAATTCCCAATCTCTCTATTTTTGTCCGCCTGCATTTTGGATTTCCTTCACAGGTTAATTATACACTATTTCAAAGTCTGATTCTTTTTGTACAGCAAAATAACTGTATGGACATGTGTATATATATTGTATTTAACATGTATTGATCAACCTGCCATCTGGGGGAAGGGGTAGGGGGAAGGAGGGGAAAAATTGGAACAAAAGGTTTGGCAATTGTCAATGCTGAAAAATCACCCATGCATGTATCGTGTAAATACAAAGCTATAATAATAATTTTTAAAAACTCTATCACCTGGGCAGAAGCAGCTACACACAAAGAAAAAACACTGGGAGATGAATATAAACTGCTTGCATTTTTGTTTTTCTTCCCGGATTATTTATACCTTCTGAATTCAATTCTCCCTGTGCAACAAGAAAACTGTTCGGTTCTGCACACATATATTGTATCCAGGATATACTGTAACCTATTCAACATGTAAAGGATTACTTGCCTTCTGGGGGAGGGGGTGGAGGGAGGGAGGGGAAAAATCGGAACAGAAGTGAATGCAAGGGATAATGTTGTAAAAAAAATTACCCTGGCCTGGGTTCTATCAATAAAAAGTTATTTTAAAAAAAAAAAACTCTATCACCAAATGACCATCATACTACTGATGAGAGTCTCTATAACAAACTAGGTTGTTCTTAGCATATAATTAATTGTTGGAGACATATTTGAAGATTTTTCAACCATTTAGAAAATTCTAAAGACTATTATCTTTGACTTCCTTCAAGAACCAAGATTACACTCTACTTAACAATAAAGCATTTGCAAAGTAATTATTTTTATTGTTGTTAATTAATCATGTCAATCATATTTGACTTTTCATGATCCCACTTGAAATTTTCTTGACAAGATATTGCAGTGGTTTCCTATTTACTTCTCCAGTTCATTCTACAAATGAGGAAACTGAGACAAATAGGGTTAAGTGATTTACATAAGGATCATATAACAAATAAATGTCTAAGACCAGATTTGAATTTAGGTCTTTCTGGTTCCAGATCCAGCATGTTATCCACTATACTACCTAACCGCTGTGAAGTCAACATTATAAACATCAATTTTCTACTAGACCATAATAGTATGACTGCTCATGAGAGTACTGAGATATATAAGACTTTCTCCCATTAGCTAAATGATCACAAGGATGACAAGGTTATAATAAGGTATATGGATGACTTAAATTATCTATAAAGAAAATTTCCTACTATAGTCTCATGTTTATCCATCTCATTCTTTAGCTCATGACATTTATTACTTACCTCATTTCTTCCATTATCCCTTTCCATGGTTTCCACTGTAACTCCTGCTAAAATTTGACTTTTGGATGGATTTGTGGCTTCATCATTCTGAGTACCCTAACCAAAAGTGCAGGTCACCTCTCATCTACATGTTCTCATCCATGCCTCTAATCTTTGGCTTTCTATAAATCCTTGACAAGGATGTCTCGCAAATGTGCTAAGGACTTTGGTCAATATCAATGAACTATGCAGGCTACTCAAGGGTTACCTCTTGCTCTTTCTACATCATCATCATAGCTAGCATTTATATATCCCTTTAAGGTTTGCTAAAAAGCAAAACAAAAAAATATTTTGTACATATTTTATATCATATCTATGACTGTCCTATCTCCTTTTCCAGTTATAATCTTGTTAATAATATGTTTAATACTTCCTCTGGAATGTAATTATTAATTGGTAAGGAGATACAGCTTATTTATACCCACCAAAATACTTTACATTGCTATTTAGGAAACCTATAATTGAATTCTTCCAATTGTAATATCCCATGATTCAAAATTAATTCTGTTTGGCCTGTGGTAGAATTCCTCCATAATCCTAAATCACCTCTTTTCTCCATCCCCTTACCCACCTCCAGAAAGAGAGATGATAGAGTGCAAACTGCCTTTTTTTTTTTAATGTGGTTAACGCAGTTTTTCTCTTGACTATATATGCTTCTAATGGATTTTTGTTTTGTTTTGTTTTTATTATTTTTTCCAAATGGGAAGGGGAAGGTGGAAAGGAGAAAATGAGGCTTTGAAAATAAATTATAATTTAAAATAAAGAAAATAATAAATTTCTGCGCATTTAAAACTGATAGAATGGTCAGAAGTTGAAGAGAATTCAGTCATATACTGCAATGAGCAGGAATGGCATGAAAAGGGAAAAGATTCAAAAGTGGTAGACAGCAAGACTGCTCAGGAACATGATAAAAAGGGAACTAGGGAAGTAAACAGATTCAAGATTTGTCCATAGCTTCTCCTTAAATTCTATTCCTCACTATTTAAAAACCATGGTACGATGTAAAACCACCAACTTAGTAAGTTCATTGGGAGAAGATACCGTATCTCCAATATACTAAATCTCTTAGACTTAAATTAAACAAAAGCCTTCAGTTTTGACCAGGTTGGTTTTTTTAGATAGTACTTGTTAACTTTCAAATGATTTTTTCTACTACCAACAAAATAGAAGACTATAATTTTATCTGTTAGTTTGAATTTTTGGGTTTCCTTACTATAGCAGAAATCTTGAACATTTACTTTATTTAAAAAAAAAATTCAGCCCCTACATCTATTATCAGTATGGCTTGGGGCAATAATAATTCATATTCAAATACAGCTGATTCCAAAGTTCTAATGAGAAATTCTAATGAGAAACTCAGTTCACTTCTGCCAGATTTTTCTTTCAAATGGAGTGTTAGCAACAGCTGTTCATAAGAACTTGCTTAACATACTGTCCTTCCCTCCCTCTCTCCTATTCCTTCCTGGTTAAGTGACTTCCCCACTTAGGAAATGTTGAGCATCTGAGACCAGATTTGAACTCAAGTTTTCTGATTCTAGGGCCTATGCTCTATTCATTGCACCATCTATTTGCCTCACCTTTTTTTTCTGGGAGATAGAAAGGAAGGAAGGAAGGAAGAAAAGAAGGAAGGAAGGAAGAAAGGAAAAGAAAGGATGCAGGAAGGAAGGAAGGCTACAGAAAGGGAGGGAAGAAGAGAGGAAGGAAGACAGGGAGAGAAATAGGAAGGGAGATTCCTATCTGACATACCTATGTTCAAAGGTAAGAATCATAACATATTGAAATAAAACTGTTTTTAAATTATTTGTCATTTTCAATTTCTTATGCCTTAGTACTACCCTTCAAGTTTGCAAATGATTGAGAATCAGTTAAGAAATTTGCTATTTTACAAGATGACAGATAAGATGACCTTTTATGGGAAGGTCATAGAAGTTTTTGATAGGTAAGACATAATATTTTCTATAGAGGCATCCTACTCCAGCAGTGACACTTACCCTCGGAAGCCTACACAGCAATAGAATCGTCAAGTTACTCTCTGATGAGGTGATAGGGGTGATGGCATAGTGCCCTTGACAGAATTGGCTCAGTCCTTCTTTGTCAGAGGTCAAAAACTCTGCCGTTAATTGGGCAGGCTAATTTAGGTGGGTCCTTAAACATAGAGATCCTATCTCCTTTGATTGGCAGTAAAAATATCCAGTAAGATAAGCTTCTGCCACTATGCCCTTTGAGATATTCCTGATTGGAAATCATGGGAACCTTTGGAGCTTGGCTTTCTCTTATTACATTGTCAAATAGGCTGTAAAGTAATTGACATTTCATCTTATTGTATTAATTTATTATAGAAAGCTTTTTTCTACGCAAATGCCAAAAATAAATTACTTTGACTTCATTCTTCCCTCTTAGTATTTGTCTGTATTGCATTATTTGTGAGGATCTGAACATCATCCCGGTGACACTTGGGAAAAGAAACGCTAATATTTGTTATAATTAACCTCAGTTATGATCAAGTTCTTTCTATGAACTATGATCCAGTTCTTTTCTATGAAAATTACTCCTAATCTAGATTCTTGTACATTTGGAGTCACTAGAATGTAGGTAACTGCAAAATAAATAGTTTCTTCCTGAATACTATTATTTCCCCCCCCCCCACCCTACCCCTAATTTTCAGGAAGAAATGTGATCATTTTTCTTTCTACATAATTTTCTTTTTTAAAGAGGGGGAAACAGAAATGACTCATAAAAAGTTAAGTACACAAAATTTTACTAAATCTAACACATAAGTAAATCAGCTGTTGATCAAATAAGGTTATGGAGAGATAGGACTTTTGAAGTTCTATTTATTTTCAATTGTACGGAATTTGTTTTTCTCAGCTCTATTTGTTTTTAACAAGAGTTTTATTTTCTTGCTTTCTCAACTGGGAGTGGGGGAGAAAAGTGGAGGGAGAGAAGTAAGAGAGAGAAGAGGCAGACTTTCACTGATTGAAGAAAAAATTCGTTAAAAAAAATTTACATTTCCCTGGAAAATTTTGACGTATCTTTTACTTCCTTCACTACCTAGTGTCTTTTTTAGCTTATGTGACCAACATTTGTAACATAAGCTTTGCTAGAGTCTACACTAAATGTGAAAGGGGATGCTAAAGAATCTTCTGACAAATATTTAATAATAAATTAGCTTACAAGAAAGAGTAGCTTCTTTTGTACCCTTTTTGTGGCAGCTAAGAATATGGTAGTATACTCTAAATAATGGAAAAATACAATGTTTTGACTTCTATATTACCTTGTCTTGGTCTTCTGATGGCTATAACACTAATTCCATTGAGGTAAAGCTGCTAGAAAATACAAAATAGCATAAAATTCCAAAACAAATTAATAACAATAAAGGTGCTAGACAATTCGCTCTGAATGCTATGCTCAAGGGTTTCATCTATTTTTTCCCTGAACTTTCTAGTCTACTTTACAGATAGATAAGACACAGATTTTACTACTTTTTATAAAATAAATGAATTGATAGTAACAAGTTAATTTGTCTATAATTGCATAAAACAACTGAAGTAGTATCATTTTAGAGAACATTTATCACCTACATTTTCAAAAGGTGGAGCAGGTATCACTGTTCTGTTTCATATATGTAGGGGAACATTAGGTGCTAGATGATACAGTGGGTAGAGTGCTAGGTTCAGAATCAGGAAGACCTCTGTTCAAAAATTACTTTAAGACACGAAAACCTAGAGAAGTCATTTAACTTCTGTCTATCTCAGTTTTACAGATTCATTTAAATATAGAAGTAAGAGATACCTGCACAGAAGTATCATATTATTTCAGCATCTAGTTAGTTATTCCTTGCATTCTTGTAATCTATACTTCCTCCAATAAACTTTCAAGAGAACATAACTACTGAAGGATTAAAGTCAGTTTATTATGTATTAAGTACTTTTAAAAGGTATGAGGTGTCCTCCAAAGATGAAATGTCAGGATTTATCTTTTTATGTGATTTCATCAGTGCAGGGAGTGCTCTTGGAGTATCTCCTTCTATCAAAGCAGATTATAATCTTCTCTATAATTTAACCTCTTAGAGAAATCTGGAGTCCTAAGAATGACTTCTAAGATCAAGGTCCTTGTTGTACTTGAACCCAGGATCTGCTGATTCTGAGTATAGTTCTTTGGTCCCTATCTTATGCTGCCACTAATTATTAATAATCACAATTGTTATATTATTTATTTTCTCCTGGAATTATTCAATTCTTTTTTTAATTCCCCCCCCCAATTTTTTATATTAATATACTATGTATGAGCTAATTTTCAAGTCAGATAAAAACATGGTAATATCGATGGTTCCAGTGCCAGAGGAAAAACTTGAAATAAGATCCTCACGGATCAATCAGCTAAAAGTGGCAAATAATCAGGGATGTAAATTTTGGCTATCTAGACCCTTAGCAGAGCCAGAATGCAATTTGCAGCCAACTTGATGAGTGATGGACATTCAGTCTTTGCTTTGCAACATCCAGGGACAGGAAACCCATACCGCTCCTAGATGCCCCATTTCAGCCCAGATTTGCCTCTTTCATTCAATACTCTGATTTCTGTCTTCTCTGGTCAATTATCATGTCCCTAGCTGCAGATGCTTCCCTAAGAAGTGGAATGAAAGCCACAATGTATGAACTTTGGCTCCCAACTAAGACAATTCTCTAGGAGATTCACTGCCACCTCTCCTCCAAGGGATGATACACTCTTTGGGTCAGCTAAGAACACTAGCTGTATTCCAAGTATCCTACATTTAATTAATCAGCTTTGATTTTAGAATTGCCTCTCTCTTGGTGCAAATGACATCAAGTACTTCCTATGGCCATGAAATAAAAAACCAAATAATTTTAATTGGTCCTTTCTTGTAATGACTGCTAATATTCATAAAGTACTATATTAAGTGTTTTACAAATATCTTATTTGATCCTCAAGACAACCCTTAGAAGTGGATACTTGCATTAAATCAATTACAGAATTGAAGACACACAGGCAAATAGATTAAATCATTTATCCAAGGCTGCAGTTAATAAGCACCTGAGCTAGATTTGAACTCAAATCTTCCTGATTTAAAATTAAGAATACCTGAGTTTGGATCCTGCCTCAAACTCTTAAGAGCTATGTAGTAGTCCTGGGACTCTCTCAGCTTATTTCCCCATCTGCAAAATGAAGGGACTGAACTCAAGAGTTTAAGTTCCTTTACTATGACAATTCTGATAGTCAAGAAGAAAAGAAATACATTCTATTTCTAATTGTTTTATGTTCTTTTTTTTTTTTTTGGTCACAAGGGCTCTGAGATTTTATATAATAAGTACATTTTTATAAACTATAGTTCAGTTTTAATTGAATAATATAATTAACTGCATTCAAATCTGAAAAGAAAAACTTTCTTATTTGTCTTCTACAAAAAGTTTAAACTGGAAGTCAACAATCTTTCAGAAGTGGATTACATTCAAATCTGAGAGGAAAAACATTCTATTTGACTTAGACAAGAGTTTAGAATACAAGTCAACAGTCTTTCAGAAGTGGGTGAAGACCCATTATTTAGAGCCTAGCTGAACAGTTTGTGGTCTATGAATGTACTGGAACATGTTCATCATGAAAAGTAATGAGACAGTTGCAATGAATCCTGGGGAAAATTGAATGAATTTAATCAGAGTAAAATGAAGAGAGCCAGAAAAAATATTTCTACAATAACAATGCTATAAAAAACATAACTTTAACAGATATAGAGATTCTGATCAGAGTCCAACCGCGATCCTAGAGGTCCAATGATAAGGTACACTTGTCTAGGTGATAAACTTGATACAGAATGCGACCTATGGTTTGTTTTTGGACTTGGACCATATGATAATTTGTTTTATTTGACTGGGCATATTTGTAAAAGGAAAAGTTTTGTTTTGTGTTCTCATTTTAAATATGCATATTTGTAATTTAAAAAGGTTCCCACACATACACAGGGGAGTAAGAGAGAAAAATTAACTTTTGTTCATTAAAATAAATATAATTGAAAAGCATTTTAAAAGAAACAGGTAAGGAGAAAAATTGTTGAATCCTATTCTTGTTAAGTATTAAGTGAACGCAAAGGGAGTGAGGAGGAGAAAGGGGTAATACATATGGTTGTAGCTGCTGCTTCCGGGGCGGGGTCTCTGCTCAGTTATCCCCCCATATGACGCTAGTGATTCATGGCTCCCCATAAAGCCCAATGTCTGCAGCCTTGTAATCCAACTTTCTACAAACTACCTAGGTTTATTTAATAAAAGCATTATTTCCAACTACTAATGAAGGGGTGACATCATTTGGGTGAATGGAAAGATCCCTGAATTTAGAGTCAGAAGAGCCAACTCAAAATCCATTCTGTAGACCTCAGATAACTCACCTAACTTTGCTGGACCTCAGCAAAGTTCTTATGATAAATCACTAAGTTTCAAAATTAAGGGTATCAAACTCTAATAAAAACAGGGGTTATTAATCTGTGTATAAGCATCCCTGCAAGTGGCATATTGCCTTTATTTTAAAATTTAACATTATTGACATTTTATTGTGTTTTTATTTATTTTGTTAAATATCTTCCAATTACATGTAAATTTTTGAAATTTTTAAAAAGCAAAATTATAAATTTTATATTTAGATCATTTAGTTTAATCAGTGAAAAATAAATAAAATAAAACTATAAGTACTAAGTTGTCAATAAACCAAAAAGGAAAAAAAAATCACAGTATATTTAGAATTATATTCTAAGTATATTCCCAAATATAATCTTCAAAACTCCCACCACCAAAATACTCAAGGGGAAAAATGAATGGGCATCTATATCATCAGTGAAAATATTTCCTATTCTCAGATAACATTTTGATAAAGGAAATAGACTGCTCTTCAGAAATAACCTGGTACTTCCACAGTGAAACAGAACTTCAGACTTTTTATGAGTTCTTTATCTCTTATGATTGTTCGTATCTTCAAAGTGTTTGAGAGAATCATACTGATATTAGCAATTAATGTCTATACCACAGGATAAATTAACAAATTGCTTTATCAAAATTAGAACTTTCCTTCAAATTCTGACTCTAACATTTATCATCTTTTCGAAGTTGGGCAAATAACACTAGTCTTCATTTTTCTCACCAATAAGAAGAAAAGGGTTGGACTGAGTTCTGTTTTAGTCCTAAATCTAAAACCCCTAGTTATTAGGAAAAGTGCCTACTATATGCAAGGTAACATGTTAAAGGCTAGGAGTAAAAATATTAAGTTAAAAAAAATCCCTAACCTCAAAGAGCTTTCATTCTAATGCTAAAAATGATTGAAATAATTGAAATAAATGAGAGAAACCAAAATATCCTAAATGCTGTTATCTATTTTTTTAGGAGTCAGAGGCACATTGTAAGTACCCGGAAACGCTCACTGACATATATTGCTTCAGGAAAAATTTATTACATAATGTTTATAACTTTAAACAACCTCAGGCAGTAGTAGCAACAGCAGATGTCACGGTGATAGTAGTAGCAGCAGCAGCAGCACAAAGAGGAGGAAGAACAGGAGGAGAAGGAGGAAGAGGAGGAAGAATGAGATAATATAGTTAGATAAAAACAATAGCTACAGGAGGCAGCTAGCATCTTCATGAATTCAAATCTGGCCTCATATGCTTATTAATTGTGTAATAATCAGGCAATGGAAGTCTAAAATGAATTCAGCCACCATTTCTCTTACATAACAACTTTCACAGAAAACATCACTAGGGTTTTTTATTAGAAATGCTTTCCGGCTAGCACTTCACTGGCCTGATAACACTCCAAGACCATAGGAATCACTGTAATTCCTGGGATCAGCTAAATAGAACTAAAGCAAATGTCTAAGCTTTAAGAGGAGAGTTAGAGATAAGAATTCATTAGGATAGAATTTTACTTGGATGTAATTTGAAGGCTTCCTCATATGAAAGAATGCTTGATTTGTGTATTATACCAATGATCATTTGCACAGACTTAATGTTGAACTAAAGGTGCAATTGACTTTAATGCTGACTTATCACTTTGTTATGTGTTGACAAATACTATTAAATTATTATGGCAATAAATGTTTGTGGCAGCCCTGTTTGTAGTGGCTAGAAGCTGGAAAATGAATGGATGCCCATCAGTTGGAGAATGGCTGGATAAATTGTGGTATATGAATGTTATAGAATATTATTGTTCTGTAAGAAATGACCAGCAGGATGAATACAGAGAGGACTGGCGAGACTTACATAAACTGATGCTAAGTGAAATGAGCAGAACCAGGAGATCATTATATACCTCAACAACGATACTGTATAAGGATGTATTCTGACGGGAGTGGATTTCTTCGACAAAGAGAAGATCTAACTCAGTTTCAATTGATCAGTGATGGACAGAAGCAGCTATACCCAGGGAAGGAACACTGGGAAATGAGTGTGAACTATCTGCATTTTTGTTTTTCTTCCCGGGTTATTTCTACCTTCTGAATCCAGTTCTCCCTGTGTAACAAGAGAACTGTTAGATTCTGCACACATATATTGTATCTATCTAGGATATACTGCAACATATTTAACATGTATAGGACTGCTTGCCATCTGGGGGAGGGGGTGGAGGGAGAAGGGGAAAAGTCAGAACACAAGTGAGTGCAAGGGATAATGCTGTAAAAAATTATCCTGCCATGGGTTCTGTCAATAAAAAGTTATAATAATTTTAAAAAATCATCATGGCAATAATCATTTCTAAAACTTCCAGATGTTATGATTTATTGATTATTCTGACTAAATTCTACATATGGGTATCCATTGATCATCAAGGAAAGAAAATGCGGATCATTGTTAAATGACTATCAAAGAGTCAGCATTAAGGACAGAAATATGAACTGAGACAATGGACCGATCATAGATTGATTTTTTTTTTCTGAGTCAGCTTGGTGTTAGGTATAAATTAATTTTGTTCACTTTATAAATGTAATTCAGATTCCAAGCACTGGATATAGTAACAACTTGGTACTGTTATCCTTAGGATCAATAGTCCTTTTTGTTCAAGTACCTCAAAGTAATTAATTTTGGATTGTAAACTGGCAAGTGTACTACCTATGTGTACCAAATTGTAATTAGCAATTACAATCTTTTGCCCCCTCTATAAAGCTTTGTATTGCTTTTAAGCTTTGTTCTAATAAATTGATAGTCTAACACAGTTTGCTGATTAAGAAACATTCCTATATCAGTAACCAGTTTCCAGTTTTAATTTCATTTTTGCATGTGTAATGTTTGCTATATCTAGTTCCTCCTAATTCTGCTCTTTAAAAAAGTATTCATGAATGTACCTCTTTCCTCTTTGGAGAAGTTGGGAATGATGAGAAAAGAATCTTATATAAGCTGTCAGATGCAGCCACTGTGTTAGTTGGTTTTGCTTGTTTTTCTTTGTTACAAGGAAAGGTTCATTGGGTATTGTGGGGCAATCGTATAGCCAAAAATGATGATTATGTAAAATATTTATTGACTAAAATCAAAAGGCATTAATAAAATATTTTTTAAAAAAAGAAATAATACATCATGTATAAACATGATATTCACAGTCTACAAAGCATTTGTTTGTCTTATTTTTTATGCCTGCCCCATATTTTCCAAGTTTTTTTTTTTTTTTTTTTGCCATCTTCCCCAATGCCCTTTTGTTTTTATTGAAGTCACAAAGTATATGTTGACTTAATTTGGGGAATCTTTTCAATACCTCATAGAATTTCAGAGAATGCTGAGAGATATATGATCAAAAAAGGAAGTATATGGATCAGGTAGCAAGAGTAAGGGATGACATTAACAGCCATACAATTTCAAGAGATTTCAAGAAAGTCCCTTCATCCTCTTGGATGAATTATAGGAGAATATAGAGATTTGCAAAGAATGACAAAGCAATGGAAAACAAAGATGGCAATGGATCCAGTTGGAAGGGACACCCACATTGTTGAGATCATATATCTATTAAAGAAGCATTATAGATTAATGTTCCTTAATTCTCTCTTCCACATATACTACTTGCTATATTTTTAAACCAAATTTAAATGAGGATTTTAGTTTTAGGGACTAATTATGTTTTCTGAATCTCTAGCAGGCTCTAGCATAAGAATTTCTTTTCCTTGCCTCTCTGCCTGCTTATTTCTTTATACATTTCAGACTTTGAGCTTTTTTTCCTGGACTGATGTTAAAAAACTTGGGTCTGAATCCTATCTCTAACACTTTCTAGTTGTAGTCTCTCTTACCCTCAGTTTCCCTATGTGCAACATGGCACTAATAGTACTTATAATACCCAACTCCGAGAGCTGATTTTCTTTCTTTAAAGAAAGACTTACATAATATAAATTGATGCTGACAAGAAATATGATAGTGGGTATTGGGACAGGTGACAGAATCTTATTTCTGTATGCAATGTGTTCATTTGTGTATGTCTATGGAATATTTTGTTATTGCCAAGTCATTTCTCAGTTGTATATGATTCTTCATGAACGAGATAAGGTGAAATCTTTCAAGACAGTTGTGAAAATCAAATAAGGCTTCATCCATTTCAAAGTTTGAGTAGGCCTGAAGTACTTTAAGCATTAAGTCAAAGGTATACTTTGTGTCTCCTCCCTGCTATCCTCTTAAAGGAATACTTAAAGTCTGCTCCCTCTTATCCTCCTAAGGGCATACTTCCATCCCCTTCTAGTTATCCTCCGTATTTCAACCAAATATGGGCAACTATGTACTTATTGATCAAGTTCAATTTCTTGGGTAGTTCCCGCATTTAGAATGTAAGATCCTCAGCCAATAAGGATGAGGGTCAGTGGTGGGAGGGGGAATTTAGGGATTAAAAGCATTGCCCCCTACAATGCTTCCTCCCTTCGATTGTCTGCATGATGGGTGGGATGTCCTATTCTCCCCAGAATGTATAATAAACTTAGTTTTACTTTTAGAGATCTCTCCAGTCTTTTTTATTAAATGGTTTCTGACCCACACATTCATCACCCCTTTTTGGATTTTCTTGGCAAAGGTATTGGAGTGGTTTGCCATTTTCCTACTCCAGTTCATTTTACAGATGAGGAAACTGAGGCAATCAGAATTAAGTGACTTGCCCACGATTGCATAGCTAATAAGTGTCTGAGACCAGATTTGTACTCAAAAATAAGACTCCAGGCCTAGAACTCTACCTGTATTACCCCATGGAATATTCAAATAAACTAAATTAGAAAATGGCTTAGATAGAATATTTGTCTTATTATAATGTTTCCTGACCTTCACAAACAAAGCAACTATAATTATTCTGGAAAGAGAAGGATTTTTTTCTGAAAAGATACAAACTAATTTTAAAACCAATAAAAACTGGAGTTTCTCATAATCAACCCTCTAAAATGATAATAACATCAAGTCTTGTGACTTAGATATGTTCATCTTTATATATGCATGGAGAATTATGAAAAGGAAGTGCACTTTTAGAGAAGACATACTAATTAACGTGCTTCAGGTCAAAATTGCTGAAGGACAATCTGTGATACAATGGCCCTGGAGGCAAAAAGGCTCTAAGATCAAAGTTGATGGCATATATCTCCAGGGCCCTCAGGTAGTTTTAACATCAAAAACTTAGAGCTCAAAGAGAACTGAAAGGTCATCTGCTTCAATGCCATGATTTTACAGATAAGGAAACTGAGGCCCAATGAGCCCAACTTATCTACACAAAATCTCACCAGTGGTAGAAGGAGATAACAGGATACTTTAACTCCTAAACCCAGTGCTCTTTCCACTCTACCAAGTTACCTCCAAAGCTGTTGTCAATACCTCTGGTAATTAAAATTATAATCAATACGCTCATAAAATCCTAATCAACCGTTTTCTCCAGTTGGAGTTCAGTATTGAAATAACCAATTCCCAAATTTGATCATTGTTCTTAAATTTAACAGAGCTCTTAAATTAACAAAACAAATTACAAACAATTTAACACAGACAAAAATCACACACAACACACACCACAACTAGACTGTCTAATAACATACAAGACATACAGAACACTGATCACACTTAGACTGCACAATTACAACATTCAGTAGGACACTAACATTAAAGCCAAACCAAATGGCATTTTAAAATCCCCAGTCTTTGTAGGTAGCCCCCTGAGCACGCAAAAGCCTAATTCTGAGGCTTCTACAGTTAAAAGGCTGTGACAGGAGGGGCATTGCTCTAACACAGGATGACCAAAGCAGGGAAACCGAGTCCCATTTTCAAATGTATACACTCCCCACTCCATGGAAGAAGTGGGAGGAAAGGCCAGAGTGAGGGTCGGGGAGGACCTCTCCTAGAAATGCACTGAGATGCAAAGGAAGGGCTTTTGTCTTTGGAAAAGGATTTGGACAGAGAGAGCTTTCTCAAGCAAAGCATCTACTCCAGGAAAGATTTTAGAGGCAGTGGAGTGTCTAGATTGTGGACAGGTAAAAACTTTTAGTTTTCCAAATCTTTGCAGCTTCCCTGTATCTCTTTAGAGATAGAGCTAGACAAAAAAAAAAAAAAAATCTTTTGTCAACCCTCAGCAATTCCTAAAGAATTGTGCCAGAGCTCCCAAGAGTTCCACGACGACTGCAATCCACTTGATGACTGCAGGGTCCACTACAAGATAAGAAAAGAAAAAAGTCTTACCTTGTCCAGAATTCCGGATTTCTCAAGGACACCCCAATAGTCACAACCGCGTCCAGTTAGACACTCATAAAGAATCAATGGCGTCTCAAGGACACCCCAACAGTGACAACCACGTCTGATTATTCACATACAAGACTAAGCCAATATGTCTTTAAAAGACACCCAGGTAGGGTCCCCTGCGTCCAGAAGACCCTACACCCAGAATCTATAATTCTGGGAATCCAGATGCTAGCATACCAAACAAAACAAGTCTTAAGACACAACCAGATAATACCCCAAAAGGCACCCTGACAGACTTACTTACTCTCCTGTGGCCGAAACGGGAGTACCTGCCAACAGGCTGCTGTGGCTGGAAACTGCTCTCTTTCCAGGAGGCTCTGGGGAATAAATCCAGGAGGGCCCGCCTCTCCAGGCCAAGAATTCATATCTGCCGCCACTTTGCCCAAGGCAAAGACCTGAAAGTCTCTTATCTCTAATCCTGCTCATTTTCAATGTAATGCCTAAGAAATTGAGCAAGACAGGTTAGAGACCAATTCAATAGTTTATTAAATGGAGAGAAATACTGGGACAATGGATCCATATTTGGTCCCAGGGCTAGATGAGACTATTATCTCAAAGAGTCTAGCCCCGAGGATCAGGACAGCAAGCTTTTTATCGAATAACAATGACATAGTGCGGGAGGCACCTAGATGGGGATAACCTAATGGTGGGGAAGGTTACTGGTATTCTAATGACATCTAAAATGGATAAAGCTTTATCTTGTCAAACATTAAGAAGGAATATCTAACTGATACATTGTTGGTGGAATTGTGAACACATCCAGCCATTCTGGAGAGCAATTTGGAACTATGCTCAAAAAGTTATCAAACTGTGCACATCCTTGATCTAGCAGTGTTTCTACTGGGCTTATACCCCAAAGAGATACTAAAGAAGGGTAAGGGACCTGTATGTGCCAAAATGTTTGTGGCAGCCCTGTTTGTAGTGGCTAGAAGCTGGAAAATGAATGGATGCCCATCAATTGGAGAATGGCTGGGTAAATTGTGGTATATGAATGTTATGGAATATTATTGTTCTGTAAGGAATGACCAGCAGGATGAATACAAAGCACTGGCGAGACTTACATGAACTGATGCTAAGTGAAATGAGCAGAACCAGGAGATCATTATATACCTCAACAATGATACTGTTTGAGGATGTATTCTGATGGAAGTGGATCTCTTCGATAAAGAGAGCTAATTCAGTTTCAATTGATCAAGGATGGACAGAAGCAGCCACACCCAAAGAAAGAACACTGGGAAATGAATATAAACTGCTTGCATTTTTGTTCTTCTTCTCGGGTTATTTATAC
Source organism: Antechinus flavipes (assembly GCF_016432865.1). Lineage (NCBI taxonomy): Eukaryota > Metazoa > Chordata > Mammalia > Dasyuromorphia > Dasyuridae > Antechinus > Antechinus flavipes. The sequence continues at coordinate 50,873,557 of NC_067400.1, forward strand.
TTTCTGAATCCAATTCTCCCTATGTAACAAGAGTTCTGCACACATATATTGTATCTAGGATATACTGTAATCTATTTAACATGTAAAGGACTGCTTGTCATCTGGGGGAGGGAGTGGAGGGAAGGAGGAGAAAAATCAGAATAGAAGAGAGTACAAGGGATAATGCTGTAAAAAATTACCCTGGCATGGGTTCTATCAATAAAAAGTTATTTTAAAAAATAATAATAAAATGTGACTTAAAAAAAAAAAGAAGGAATGTCTATAAAACCTTTATCTCAAACATTGAGAGGGAAAGGTTATAATCTAAGGCAGAAAAATTAAATAGGACAATTGGAGAAACTCGGTCACGACATTAAAAAGGGAACTTTGGCACAACAAAATCCATGGAAATAATAACCCAGGAAACGACTCAATTGATTTTGCTTTTCCTCCTACTCTCACTGTCGGTTCAGAAATTTGTTCAAAGCATAAGATCCTCTCTTACAATTGAAGAAATTGACAATTAGCAAAATTAAATGACTTTCCCAAAATCTCACAGTCTAAGATGAGAGATTTACATGTAGAGTTATTGACTCCAAAGCTAACATTCTTTTCTTTATATCTTCCTAGGACTCAGCTCTGGATTAAAGGAAAACAGAATTGAAAAGAGTTAAACATAGTATGAAAGTGGAAAGTAATTTTGCATTTGCTTTACTTTGGATGAAAAGAGCGGGTTTAGGATAAGTGCCCCAGGCTAATAAAAAGAAGTTTGATGAAGCCGGAGGGAAGAAAGTCTAGGAATTCACCTAGGATCACAGGAGAAGATTACAAGAAGGAGACGCCACTTTTTTTTTTCAGCATAGCAAATCAAATCACTGCTTTAATCTGAGTGAGGTCAAACCAGCTTTTCTTGAATGTCTGCATTGAAATTTCTATCTCTCCAGGCTTTTCTTAAGAACTGGCTCCCAATTTTAGCTCCCCAGAAGATAATACGTCTTCCTCCCCCTAAAAATTCCTGTTCCCTAAGGTTCCCAGTAAGCTTCGGGAATTTCTTGGTGGGATGGAATAGGATCCCTGTTCAATAAGTCAGGATCTTGATTAGCCTGCAATGCAAAGTCTACCCAAAAGTGACTGAAAAAAGGAAACAAGCATTTATGAAGCCCCGACACAAGTTAGACACTCTACTGAGCATATTAAATAATATTATCTCTGCTAGTTATTTTACAGTCCAGGTAAATGAGGCAGACAGATCTTCAGGGATTTGCCCAGTCACAATGCTAGTAAACATCAGAGACTAAATTTGAACTTCAGCCTTTCTGGCTTGATCTCTACCCATCTGCACCACCTAGCTGTCTAGAGGCATAATCAGTCCTCAGGGGATTCTTCTGACCAAGGATGCCCATACTAATTCCCCACTTTCAACCCAGCCGGATATCATTGCCAAGAAGCATGGCCCTACCTGGACTTTGGTTGAATCAATACCAAGATAAACTCCAGCAATTAGAGAGATCCAAGCGATCATAAAAACTGCCTCCGAAAAAGCAGCTTTCTGGTTCAGTCACTATCACGAAAAACTGGCCAAGCGAAAGTAGATGGGGAAGAAGAAAAAGACAAGGTAGTTGAAAGTTGAAAGTCTCCTTTATAATTTTTCCAGTAAAACCTTGTCCTAAGGAAGTTGCAAAGTCTAATTAGATAACATGGTGATACACTTTAAATATCTAAGAGAAGTGTTATAAAAAAAAATGTAATAGAGTGGCAACATTATATAATGGGAGAAATCTTGGGCTCATCCCAGTTTTGCCTCTAACAAGCAAAGAGCTTTGAGGAAATGACCATCTTTCCGAGCCTCTTTTTTCCTTTCATATAAAATAATGGGAGGAGTTGGATTTGGACTTGTAAATAACTAAAATCCAGCTATGCTAATTAATAGGAACTAAGGGACAATATATTGAATTTGTTACATCTGAGCCTATAATGTGAGAAGTTTGAGAAAGCCATTTAATATATTAGATGGGATTCTTAGTTCTACAAAAGGTTTGCGTTTAATATTTGAAGAATTGTTTATGTTTGTTTTTTTAAAAACCAGGAAGGACCAGGCAGGGCCATAAGCCAAATGAAGATGCATCTTATTGGCCCCTTTGATGTGATAGGCCATCCTTAAGTCATACTTAAATCTATCATTTATAATTCTATATATAATAAATGCCATTTCTTTTTTTTTAATAGTTTTTTATTTGGAAGTTGTATGCATGGGTAATTTTATAGCACTGACAAGTGCCAAACCTTTTGTTCTAATTTTTCCCCTCCTTCCTCCCTCCCCTCCCCCAGATTGCAGGTTAACCTATACATGTTTAATATGTTAAAGTATAAATTAAATACAAAATAAGTATACATACTATGTAATGGTTCATAATCATCTCCCAGAGCTGGGTGTAGCTGGTTCAATTCATTACTGCTCTATTGGAACTGATTTAGTTCATCTCATTGCTGAAGATGACCAAGTCCATCAGAATACATCCTCAGACACTACTGTTGTTGAAGTATATAATGATCTTCTGGTCCTGTTCATTTCACTCAGCATCAGTTCATGTAAGTCTCTCCAGGCCTACTAAATGCCATTTCTTCCCCATTTACTAAGTCCCTACTTCAGTCTCTACTATCTTTTACATAGAAATAGGACAAAAAGGCCTAAATATGAGTACGGAGTCAAAGTCCCACATTTAAATCTTGGTTCTGCCACTTATTAGAATTTGGATTTTGGGTAAGTCAATCTCTCTTAGTTTATCTATACCTCATCAGTTAGAAAGATTGAATCAGATAACATATGCAAATTTATCTGAAAACTATAAAGTGTTCCATAAACATCAGCTTTTGCTATTAATAAACTTGCATTACTATCTTTTATATTTGGAGATGATGCCTTTGGTGATGAGGTCTTTGTAATGTTCATATGTAAAGATTGAATATTTTGATTTGCAAAGTTGATATTTGCAATGTCCATCCCAGGTAAACAAATTTTCCAAGTCATGTCTTTGGCTGGGAACGTTTAGTTTAAAAATGCTAGCTTGTACTGTGATTTTCAGACACTAATTACTGGGCTATTTTTCCTAGCTATTATTATGTTATTATGAAACTGAGGCAGGAGAGAGATTAGAGAGTTTTTAATATTTTATTAATGGGAGAGTAAGATTGACTGGACAGGACTCTCGTCTCAAATTATCCAGTCAGACAGAGATAAAGATATACTGGGACCAAGGAATCCATGTTAGTCGCAGGGCTGGAGGAGACCGTCATCCCAAAGAATCCAGCCTCCAGCCTCCAGCAATGAATGGAGGAACCTCAACTTCTTAAATACCTTTTCTCTAAACAAAAGAAGGGGGTAAGAAGTGAGGGAAAATCTCTATCAGGATAGGGAGGCCATAAATCCTAGAAAACCCAGAGACAGGATGTCTGAATACAAAGAAGTAAAGATATCAGTGAGGTATCTTGGAATATTTTAGAGGGATATTGTAAATCCTTGAGGACATAAAAGAGTCGGGAGGCCTACTCTCTTGTTTATCTTGCTAATTTATAACCTTTGAACAAATAGTCCTCAGTCTTACTGGGTCAGAGGGGGATTTACAACTAAAGAGATTGAGACAGAACAGTTAAGGAAACTGAAACACTGGAAACTCGTACAGAGAAACTGAGTCAGGACAGTTAAAGAGAACTGAGGCATAACAATCAAAATTCCTATCATTCACAAATTTTTGAATCATGAATTAGAATCTGATTCTCCTTTCAATTAATTGTATTCTCAACCTTTTCCAATATGACTTCTACCTATTTTATTTCTTTCTTCTCATCAATTCTTTTGTATAGACTTGTAATCCTATGAGTCATTACTTATTTCTGAAATGCATCCTTTTCAGACCACGATGCAATGAAAATTACATTCAACAAAAAACCAGGGGGAAGTAGACCAAAAAATAATTGGAAACTAAATAATCTCATACTAAAGAATGATTGGGTGAAACAGCAAATCATAGACATAATTAATAACTTCACCCAAGAAAACGATAATAATGAGACATCATACCAAAATGTATGGGATGCAGCCAAAGCGGTAATAAGGGGAAATTTCATATCTCTAGAGGCCTATTTGTATAAAATAGAGAAAGAAGGTCAATGAATTGGGTTTGCAACTAAAAATGCTAGAAAAGGAACAAATTAAAAACCCCCAGTCAAACACTAAACTTGAAATTCTAAAAAAAAAAAAAAAAAAGTCATTACTTATTTCTGAATATACACCAACTAGAAGATGTTGTTCTATTTTGCTTTGGACATCTTTGAGCATCCTACAATGACTTCTTTTTTTCAGAAGTCTCTTGTTAATTGGGTGTGGAGATTCCTCAAAAGCCCATCAAATGAATTCAAATCAACAAATATTTAATTGATTACTCCATGTAAAAGAACTGGGCTATGTACTGTAAATGCAAACATGAAAAAGTATGTAATCCCTGTCTTTGTGAAGGATATGTAACGTGAATATAGAATGTGATAATGGCAAAGGGAGAAATCTAGTCAAAATGATTTAAAGACAAAAACATTTCATTTGGTTGAGGAGACTATAGAAGTCTTCATGCAAGGAGGTGACACCTAAGCCTATCACTGAAGGAAGAAACAGGATTTCAAAACACAGAAATTCTTAAGTGCATTGTAGTTATATAAACAGCCTGGACCAGTACATGGGTATAGGAAATGGCAGGATGAAATCAGAGAATAGTTAAATGATGATGATGATGATAATGATGATGATGATAACAGCTAACATTAAATTAGTACTATGTGCCAAGTATTATTCTAAGTCCTTAATTATCTCTATTGAACCCTATGAAGTAAATTCTTCACAAATGAGGAAATTGAGGCAAACAAGATTGACTTAAGAGTCACACAGCTAATAAGTGTTTAAGGTCAAATTTTCAGTTTTTCTGACTGCAGGCTTGGTGATAAGGCAGCCAGTAAACTAGTTTAGTTAAAAAATCGACTATTTAAAGAAAGATATTATGAAATAAAGTTGGAAGAACCTGTTGAAGTAAGATTGCAGAAGGTTAAATGATAGGCTAACAACTTTGCATTTTCTTCTATCAGCTATAGAAAGAGGCAATGATGATTTCTGAGCAGGGATATGATTACAGTCATACCTCTATTTTGTTATTGTTTAGTCACCAACTCTTTGAGAACCCAATTGGGGTTCCTTGGCAAAGATACTGAAATGATTTGCCATTTCCTTCCCCAGCCCATTTTATACATGAGAAAACGAGGCAATTAGGGTTAAATGAATTGCCCAGTCACACAGCTAGTAAGTGTTTGAATCTGGATTAGACTTCTGAAGATGAATCAGGAGCCCCACCTCTATTTTAAGAAGGTTTTCTAGGCAGCTTTGTAAAAGATGAAGTTTTGATATGAGGGGCAAGGGGACTGTTGATTTCAATAGTACAGTAAATAGGTGATAAGGACCTAAACTGGTATGATAACAATATAGGCAAAAGGAGAGGGAGAAAAAAATTATTTCTTTTAAAAAGGAGGTATGAGATGTAGAATTGATCAGAGTTGATACTTTCTTGGATATAAAGATCAAGGGAAAAGAAAGAACTAAGGAGGATGGTGGTATTATCACTGGAAAGAAGGAATTTAGAAAGATTAGAAATTTTTGGAGAGAAAATGATGAGTTTGATTTTTAAGGATCAGATCCTTATCTGCAAATCAAGACCCTGAAGTGGTCATCAACTATTTCTATACATTCTATACATTACTTCTATACATTTCTCCTTTAATTCAGTTCTACATAGCATTCATCTTAGAAGACACACTAAACAAACAAAAATCATGAAAATGGAGCTACTCAACTTCCTTCCAAAACCAATCTGTTGTAATAAAAAAGAATTGAGCTAAGATTCCAGAAACCTACTCCCAATTCTGCTGCACTACAGTTTGGCCTTGGACAAGTGGTTTATATGTCCAATGCCTCAGTTTTGTTTTTCCATTAGTATGGAAGAAGTAGATTAGCTGTCCTTTCTAGTCTAAGCAAGTCTTCTTCATGATTATTTTCCTCATCACAATGGTTAATACTATCAAATCATCAACTTTCTAATCATTCATTCATTCATTCATTTGCGTAAAAAAGTTATTATTTCCTTGGTTCAGGTAAGGTTCTAGGCTCTTTGGCAACTGAAAGTTTATAAGGTGGTTAGATGGTACAGTAGCCTCAAGTCAGAGAAAATTGATTTCAAATCTGTCCTCAAAGACTTACTAGCCATGTGACCCCAAGCAGATCATTTAACCTCTGTTTGCCCCCAGTATAACCATAAAATTAGGATAATAACAGCACTTCCCTTGAAAATAAAATAAAATTATATTTGTAAAGTGCTTGGCATAGTGCCTGGCACACAGCAGGTACTATATAAATGTGTATTCCCTTTCCTTCCCAACTTAAGGGAAGGAAATATTCTCAGACTTTAAGGTCTCACAGACTAACAGAAAAAAAAAAAGATATAGCCACAAGTAATTATAAAATGCTATATTAAAATGAATTAGAGAAACATAGAACAAAGTAGTTTGTCATTCTAATTTTCCCCTATGCACTCAATTAGAGTTCACTGCCTTATCCACTCAATTAGAATTCACTGCCATAAGCATGGTATTGAGGGGAGAAAGCATAATTAACAAGTATAATAAAGGCTTCATAAAAGGGGTGGCATCTTAATTGAGCTTTAAAGGGAGAATAAGAATTCTATAAATAAAGAGAAGGTAAGAGGGCATTCTAGATGAAGGGGCTAGTGAAAGCAAAGGTATGAATGGAGAAAGAATGGAGAGTGCTTGTAGGATGCAAAACAGAGTATATGAAGAATAGTATGATGAGATAAAGCTAAAAAGTCAGAATGGTTCTAAAAGTACATTGGATAGTAGATAAGAGTTAAGATAATCACATGATTAGGAGAGATTTTATGAAGAGTGAGATAACTGGTTGAAAAAATGAAGTCAGAGGGTATGAAAGAAAAGATGATAAGCTCAGTTTTTAGCCACGTCAACTTTTAGGTTCTGGTAGGATAACCAAGATGTGATTCCTGTGGACAATTGGAAATTCAGGTCCATAGATTACAAGTGAGTCTAGAGATATAAGTTTGAGAGTCATCTCCATAGAGGTAGTAGTTGAAGCCACTGGAGTCAATCAGATTGGCAAGGGAGAAAAACAGGGAAGGGGCTCCTTATTTTAAGAGATCAAGAAAATGATAAAGAGTTAGCAGAGACAGAGAAAGAAAAATTTCAGTGATTGGAGCAGGAGAAGGTGATGTCTCAAGCTAAAGGAGGAGAAAATATATAGAAGAAATGAATGGTCAACAATGTCAAATGCTGCCAAATGTTCAATGTTCAAAAAAGAGATTATAATTGGGGGGAAAACCCATTGGATTTGGCGATTAAGAAGTCACTAGTAACTTTTCAGAAAAATGGTTTAGTAAAGCAGTGAGTGGTTTAGATTTCAATGAGTTTGGAAAGAGTAAGCAAGTAGCAGAACCAAGTACAAATTTTTCAAGATTAGAAATGGAAGGGAAAAGTGATCAGATGGCATGTAGTTGAATTAGAAGATTTAATGGAAGGATTATTTTTTAAGGATTTAAGAGGCTTAAGAATGTTTGTAGGCTGATAGGAAGAAGCCATTAGAGACACAGAGACTGAAGATATATAAGAAAGAAAGGGGATGATGATTAAAGTAAAGAGCAGCAAAAGACAAGAGAGAATTTGATCAACTTTAGTTAAAGTATAAGGTATGAACCAGAGGGAAAAGAAGGGAAAGAAGATGATAAAGCTGAGATTTTTTTTTAAGAATAGAAAAGAAAGAAGCAAGTTCTCTTTGGATGGCTTCAATCCTTGTAGGGGAAAAATAGGCTATGATAATTACTATTAACTACAAGATCTGGAGTTAAGAAGAGAAAGGAAAAGCTTTAGACTATTTGCTATGATGAACGAGATAAAGATTTTGAAAAAAATGCCATGTAAAAGAACTGTTAAGCCTCACTGAAGACCTTTTTGAGGTGGTAGAGTGCTTAAATTTTTACTGGATTAAATCAGTTCCTCAACTGGTTTTTCTCCATGGAAACTCAGCAACCAAAGCAAAAGTCAAAAACTTGGGGGATGATAGTCCCCCAGGATAAGCATTGACAAGCAGCTTCACACATCTCTGTTCTTTGTTCTGTTTATTCAATCTGTTGCCAAGTTGTGAGCCTTTCTCTTTTATAAATCTTTCACTTCTTAAATCTGTCTTATTTACCCTATATCTATACACATCTTTAGTTGTGGCCCCAATGAACTTTTGCTTAACGCAATCCTGCACCACCTGCTCTCCATATGATCACTGTTGGTACAGTGGAAAAAACACTGGTTCTGAAGTCAGAAGAACTAGATTCACATTCTTACTCTCACACTTACTCCCTGTGCAGACCTCAGGTTAGTCATTTTCTCTTGTTGGGACTCAACAAGGATGTTGGAATAAATGGATTCTGTGGTTCCTTCCCATTGACTGCCAAACCTATCTTCCTGATGCATCAGTGTTTTTGCCATCACCCAAGGGCAGTGATTTTCCATTACAGTATAAATTGAGATCAATATTCTCACATTCTCTCTCAAAACACTATACTAGGCTTTCTGCACTGCACCACTACCTTTGGTACCTCCTTCTCTCTTTCAACGAATAATTAAGCATCTACTGAATGTAAAACACTGAAAGGAATTAAAAAAAAAAATAACACATGGGACATGTGCTCTTAAAAGTTTACAATCTAGTAGAAAATACATACACAAAAACCAAGATGTGGTAAAGGATTATAGCACTACATAAACAGAGAGAAAATATATATTATAGGAATATAGAAGAATTTTTTGTTAGGAAAATGCAACAAGCCTTCGTAGAGTCATTCAAGCTAGATCTTAAAGAATGAGTAAGGATATCATAAAAGGAAATGGGAAGAGGAAGCAAAGACATGAAGCAAAGGAAGCACAACTACATTCAGTTTCAAATTTGGAAGATAGGGAAAATGGATTATTGAAAAAATTATCAAAGAAAAAGAAAGTGAGAAAGATGGATGAATTGGTTTGGGGATGAAGGAGAGAAGTATGGTTCTTAAAAATTTTGGAGTTTGATTTGACAGCAAGTCATCCAGGTACAATTCAACAACAGACATTTCTTTTTGTTTGTTTTGTTTTTCCTTTACTAAAGCTTTTTTTATTTTTCAAAATATATGCATGGACAATTCTTTAACATTAGCCCTTGTAAAATCTTGTGTTCCAATTTTCCCCTTCTTCCCTCATCCCCTCCCCTAGATGGCAAGTAGTCTAATATATGTTAAAAATAGTAAAAATAAATACAACAGACATTTTTTAAAGGACCTATTATGAAGAAAGGTACTTTTCTAGGTGCAGGGACCTCAAAACCTTAAGAGCTAGAGTCAAGAATACTGCCTCTAACAATTATTAAATGTCTGACTTTGGACAACTTAAATTCTGTGACCTTTGTTTTCACTTAAGAAACATGAGGCAGATAAAATCTTTAGAATCTCCTAAAGATCTTTAGGATCTCCTTCACAGGGTTGCTATGAGGATTAAAGAAGATAATAATGTACTTTGTCCACTTTAAAGCAACTATTATTATGGATAAATAATAATTATAATATAAATCAGATACCACAGTTTTTATCCTCCGGGAGTTCCCATTCCACACAGAGAGAGTATAGTGTGTATGTGCTAACTATATGGTAATTTGAGTAAATTTGAGGAAGAGGACACTAAAAAATAGGGGGATTAAAGAAGGGTTCAAAGTGGAAAAGGAAATGTCCACAGAATAATGAGACAGGGGAACAATCATTCAAAGACAAGATATAGGCTGAAAATTTAACTTTGAAAATCCTCCACTTTTGAGAATAGAGTTGAAGTTGTGGGAGAGAGTGAAATTTCTGAGGAACACAGGGGGAAAAAAAGAACTAAAGAAAGAACCTTAGTAAATGTCAACATTCTGGAGGAACCAGTAAGGAAGACAGAAAGAAGGAAGAGAGTCATGATAATTCTGTCCTGGAGAAACCCTTCTAGTCTCACCAGGCCCATTTGTTCTGCCTCTTTACTCCCACTCCCTTCCCTCTCCCTTCCTCCCATTGCTTCAAATAATTATCCCTTTGCTATTTGAACTTCCTCTTATGCTTAGGATAACCTAACCCTCACCTTCTCTCACTAAGCCTTCTCTTTTTTCTTTCAGTCAAACAGCTCCTGAAACCCAACCTAGCTCAGAAATCCTCTAGCTGATTTTTTTTTTTATTCCATCCATTCAGTTCAGTCATCTCCCTTTCACTCATCACTTAAAGAATGGGCAGAGGCTTTGCATTTAAACAATGTAAATACTTTATGTATTTCCTCAATGTTTGCTCAATTGCTTACGTGTTCTTTTTAAGGTCAGTATCAGTGTTCTCAGATTGATACCCCAGGTTTCTAGTTAGATTTAACTTGTTTGTTAAATAGGATAAAATCAAACAGAGCAGCACCTAATAAAGGATGATAGTATTGTAATTCATTTTAAAATTCAACAAACATTAGACACCACTGGATATAAAACTGGGATGAATATGAAGATGATCAAATCAGCTTAATGGCTACCTAACTATGGAGTTTTATTGTTTCACCTCTTCTCTACTCAATCACTTTGTATTTACCTTGTATACATTTCATGCTTAATTGTCTGAGTAAATTTTATTTCCCCAATAGAATGTTAGCTGTAAGCTCCCAGAGAGGAAGAGCTATTTCCTCCTACTTTTTATATCTCAGCCCTTATTGTTCAGTTGTTTCAAAGGTGTCTGACTCTTCATGACCTCAGATGTGGTTTTCTTGGCAAAGATAATGGAGTGTTTGCCATTTCCTTTTCATTTTATAGGAATCTACACTTTATAACAAAATTTGCATTTAAGGAAACTGAGGCAAATAGGGTTAAATGACTTGTCCAAGGTCACACAGCCAGTGTCTGTGGCTGCATTTGAACTAAGATCTTCCTGATTCCAAGCCTAGCATTTTAACTACTCCAGTTAAGCAGATACTTAACAATAGTAAATAACATCACATTAATGTTAATATTAATAATAAATATTTCATTACAATGATCCTGATGATAAGTCTGGTGATCACAAAAGTCTTACCTCCTGCTTTTTTAGGCTACAAGATCCTTGTCTTGATTCCCAGCTACTCCTGAACTAAAGGAAAATTTTGCTTTATGAAAATTCACTAAGGCTTCTTAGGGTAGAGCTAAAAGATTTAAGTGAAGAGGTGGAGAAAAATAGTCCCTTTCAAATGAGAGTACTTTGTAATACTGTTAGAGGTCTGAAATCAGTTTTGTTAAAGAAAACTTTCCAGGAAGAGAAAGTTTATGCTAAGCTTTAAAGGATTTGGAGGATGAGGATAACCTATGTCTAATTCACTGGGAAATAGTTTATACATAAAGGACTTCCTGGCATCTTTGTTCTGTGCTTAAATCCTTCTATGAAAATATTTCAAACAGGTAAAAAAAGGAAACTAAATAATCCTATTGCCTAGAAGTCAGCAGACCTGTGATCTCATTCTAAAGCGGCCAATAAGTAGCTTTGTCACATTAGGCAAATTGATTAACATCTCTGAGGCTTCAATCTATCTACCAATAAAATAGACTGAACTAGAAAATCTCCTTAAAATTCAGGTATTTGGGGATTCTGCCTATTATTTGGTGGGAGGAAGGGGAAGAAACAAACATGCATATATAAAGAAGGAAAATACTATAGAAATATAAGCTATTATTGTTGTTTTGAAACCTGAAATGTGAATTTTGTACTCTGGAAATTTTAAATCATTTCCATAGGTGTCGTGTGTGTATGTGTGTATATGTATGTGTGTGTATATATGTATGCATATACATATCAACGTGACTAAATTTTAAAAGGTAGTATGAATGGAATGAAGCAGATCCGGTTTTGAATTCCAGTTCTTATTTTTATTAGCTCTGAGACCCTAAATGTCACATACCTTATCTGCAAATCTCAATTTTTTTTTCCCACTGGAACAATTAGTTTGTACCACATAAGTACCTCACCAAGTTGTTCTGAGGATCAAATGTGATTAAAAAAAAAAAACTGGTAAAAATGCTTTATAACTTACATAACACAAAATCAACTATTATTATTCATCTCCGTGATGCCCCAATATTCAATGCCCCACACCTGAAGGGATTTCTTTGAGTCACAAAATGCAAAGGAAACAGTACAATCCTGCTTCCTACCGCACCTAGCCATCTAGTACATTTTCAGGGTTGAATGTATTGTTTAACCTGTAACACAGAAGTGAAATGGGGGCAGGAGGAATGGGAAAGGACAGTTTTATGTTTCATTCGTCTGAAAGTCTTTTAATGCTCCATTATATCAAATGAGGCATTTCTGCTGTCTGAAAATAAATAAATACACACACACACACACACACACACACACACACACACACACACTCAGAGGCTTAGGCAAAAGTTCCTTTTAAAACTCTTAACAATGACCACAAACTCCAAAGTCCATGCCTTTTCTTGAAAGTAGACCCGAAGCTTGATTCTTTCCTTGGCAATGGAATTCGGAGAAACTAGACATTTTCTTATGCAGCATCCAACGTCCCTGTCCCAGAAAGAGAAACTACTGAAAGGATTTCATTTCAGCCTATCGATCATCTGCAGCAAAGCCCCAAGGCAAACAAACGGGTCACAGTATTCAAAGAAAACAGACTAGCTTCAGGCAGCTGCGGCAGCAGCAATCGAAAGTTTTATGGGTGTTGGGGGAATTTGAAACGAAAACTTTTCTGGATGTATCGTTTCATGCAGATAAAAACAACGTGGATCTTAAACTTCTCTTAAAATCATGTGGAAAGCCTTACCTGAGAATGAATATTTGAATGTAGCCACAACCCTGTGGGTGCACCCATTGAAAAACACTTTCAAGGTTGCTACTGTAAACTGGGACAAGCTAAAAATGTCAAGTGGATAAACCCTAAGGCATTTTTCTTTTCCGGCACCTGCAGTCCCAACTAGAGAAAATATACTTTGTTCCTGGGAGAAACAAAATAGCAACTCCCTCTGAAAGCAACAAACGCGCCCAAGGAAGACAAACGCAGGCTCCGCGTCTCTGACACTTTGGACGTTATCTGGGGGTTCTGGGTCCAACTTTATTCCCCTCCCCACTTACTGGCTCCGGCTCCCAAGCTTTGGGGCGGCTGCTGCTCCGCTGTTCTCCTGTTCTCCCGGGCTACTTCTCTTCCTCCCCTTCCTCCTCCTCCTCCTCTTCCTCCTCCTCCACCTTCCCAGCTCCAGCTCTCTCTGCTGCAGAGCAGAAGCTTCCTTCTTGCAACCAACACCTTCTCTCACTACTGAGCATGCCCAGCGCTGGAGTCACCCAGCAGTTTCAATGGACGGATGCCACCTTTCCGGGTTTTCGTGGCCACTCCAGACCGAGAAAGTACCTACTACTCACCTAGGGCGCCCTGAGGTGGGGGAGCAGAAGGTAGCGGTGCAGCCCACTGAAGGATGAAGGGACGCGGGAAAATACGACTGAGATGGAGGAGAACTACTTAATAGGTTTCCTCAAAGTAAAGGCATCCTCTGCAGGAAGAAATTTACAAGTCTAATCAACATGGGAAAGGGAAATTCCCACCATCACCTTGATGCAGGTCAGATGCATCTTCGAGGCATTATTTTGTAGCGTTTTAGCCTCGTGGAGCTGAACTGAAACTATTAAAGGACTTTGGGGAAGCTTTTTCCCCCTTAGGTAAAGGGAGGTGGATGTAGGACAGCTTGAGAGCAGGAAGGCAATGTTACCCAGGCTAGCTCCTTTATTTCCCAGAGGAGGAAACCGAACCCAGAAAAGTGAAGGGAGCCTAAGGTCACACAACAAGTAATCTGATGGGTTAGGATTTTGAGTCTCTAACTCCAAATCCCCTGCGGTTTGCACCGGCATATTTCCCCTGTAGCTTTTTCTCTAACTTTTTAGAAGGAAAAGAAGGAGGGAGGGAAAGAGGGAGGAAGGGGGGAGAGAGAGAGAGAGAGAGAGAAGAGAAGAGAGAGAAAAGAGAGAGAAGAGAGAGAGAAGAGAAGAGAGAGAAAAGAGAGAGAAGAGAGAGAGCACGAAGAGAAGAGAGAGAGAAGAGAGTGAAGAGAAGAGAGAAGAGAAGAGAGAGAAGAGAGAGAAGAGAAGAGAGAAGAGAAAAGAGAGAGAAAAGAGAGAGAGAGAAGAGAAGAGAGAGAAAAGAGAGAGAAAAGAGAGAAGAGAAGAGAGAGAAAAGAGAGAGAAGAGAAGAGAGAAGAGAGAGAAAAGAGAGAGAAAGAGAAGAGAGAAGAAAAGAGAGAGAAAAGAGAGAGAAGAGAAGAGAGAAGAAAAGAGAGAGAAGAGAAGAGAAGAGAGAGAAAAGAGAGAGAAGAGAAGAGAGAAGAGAAAGAAAAGAGAGAGAGAAGAGAGAAAAAGAGAAGCGAGAAGAGAAGAGAGAGGAGAGAGAAAGAAAGAAAAGAGAGAGAGAAGAGAGAAAAAAGAGAAGCGAGAAGAGAAGAGAGAGGAGAGAGAAAGAAAAAAGAAAAGAGAGAGAAAAGAGAGAGAAAAAGAAAGAAAAGAGAGAAAAAGAAAGAAAAGAGAGAGAAAAAAAGAAAGAAAAGAGAGAAAAAAGAGAAAGAAAAGAAATAAAAGAGAAAGAAAGAAAAGAGAAGAGAGAAGAAAAAGAGAAAGAAAGAAAGAAAAGAGAGGAAGGAAAGGAGGGAGGAAGGAAGGAAGGAAAAGAAAGTAGGAAGGGAGAGAGAAAGAGGAAAGAAAGGGAAGAAGGAAAAGAGGGAGGAAGGAAAGGAAGAAAGAAAAGAAAGGAAGGAAGAAAGGAAGGAAGGAAAAGAAGAAGGAAGGAAAAGAGGGAGGAAGGAAGGAAAGAAAAAGAGAGAGGAAAGAAGGAAAGCAAGGAGGAGGGAGGGGAAAAAAAGATAGCAAGAAAAAGGCAGGCAGGCAGGAAGGAGGATGGAGGGAGTAAAGAAGAATGGTAGCAAGGAAGGAAGGAAAGAAAGAAGGAAGGAAAAGAATTGTGAAAAGAACAGAGTTGAAACATTTTTTAACATGAGCCAAGTCAATGGAATGCAGCCTAATTCCTTTTCTAGGAATTTTACTTTAAAGCCCAATTAAACAGTGACCCTTCACTTAGTTACTTGTCTGGAGCTAGGGCTTACTCATTCACTCAGCCTTCTCTGAGGTAGGAAACTAGTACATTTATAATCTGCACCACCCCACATAGCTCTAAATTTTATTGTTATTATCTAGGAAATAATCTCTGAGGTATATTCTGTGAAGAGCACATATGCCCGAGTCTTGTTTTTACAATAAATTTTAAGTTCTTTAAAGCTGAGATCATGTTTTATAGGTTTTCTCAATAACTTGCATTTATATTTACAGATGAGGAAACTGAGTGTGAGAGGGTAAGTTACTTTTCCAGGGTCACAAGCCAGAAAGTATTTGAAGTAGGATTTGATTTTATATCTTCCTCACTTCCAATTCACTATTCTGCTGTGCTACCTTTCTGCCTCATCCAAGGCAATAGTAGTAGTAATGGGGCAGCTAGGTGGCACAGTGGGTAGAGCACCAGCCCTGAAGTCAGGAGGACCCGAGTTCAAATCTATCCTCAAACACTTAACACTTCCTAGCTGTGTGACCCTGGGGAAGTCACTTAATCCCAATTGCCTCAGCAAAAAAATAAAAATAGTAGCACTATAATGATAGAATAGACACACACACATAGTGTCTTACACATTTTCTAACATGGTCCTCAATAACCCTGTGAGGTAGATGGTGTTATTATCCCCATTTTACTAACTAGAAAACTTGTCCAGGATCATACAGCTAGAGTCAGAAATACAATTTTAACATAGGTCTTTTCTGTTCATAAGCCCAGTGTTCTATCTATTTACTCCTCCTAGTGCTTAATAGATGTTTTATTGCTGTAATAATAATAGCTAACACAATGCTTTAAAGTATGTAAAGTGCTTTAAAGTATGTAATCTCATTTAAACTTCACAATTATCTTGTCAGATGGGTATCTCTCATTTACAGATGAGCCAATTGAGGATCAGTGATATGGCCATAGTTACACAACTCATGAAGATCAAAGGTGAAATTCCAAACCCATAAAATTGAATCTATGATCTCTAGATTGATATTGATTAAGAGTCCTGTTGTCTTCATTCATTTGTTCAATTATCACTTATTAAGCACTTACTGTATTTCGTGCTGGGGAATACAAAGAAAAAAATAAAACAATTGTTACTTTCCAGAAATATCCATTCTGTTGAGAAGGGAAGAAACATGAATGTAGAAAAGTAAATACAAGGTATACACAAAATAATTGGGGCTGGATAGAAGTGGAGGAGAGAAAGTGGATAATCAGAAAAGTCCTGTAGCAGGTGATATTCAGCTGGTAAGCATAAAAGGAAGCTGGGGTTCTATAAGACAGGTGAAAAGGAAATTTATGCAGAAGGAACAGCCTACAGGTGGTCCTCAAACTATGGCCCGTGGGCCAGATAAGGTAGTTGAGGGCAATTAGCCCCCTCATCCACAGCTATGAAGTTTCTTTATTTAAAGGCCCACAAAACAAAGTTTTTGTTTTTACTATAGTCTGGCCCTCCAACAGTCTGAGGGACAGTGAACTGGCCCCCTTTTTAAAAAGTTTGAGGACCCCTGCCTACACCAAGCACAGAGAGAAGAGATGGAATGTTAGTTTAACATTCTGGCAAAGCAATTTTTATCTTATTTGTTGAATGGTTTATTTTAATCCAACTTCAGTTTATTGTCATTTTATTATTAAAGTTTTTTCCAACTTGTAGTCCGAGGCCCCCTGGAGGACTCGTGGAATTATTGCAAGGCGCTTCAGTCTTCGTTTTTGAACCAAAGCATTCTGACCTTTAGTTTCTATCAAATACACATCCTAATAGTGCAATAAATAAATAAAATATTTTCTTTTGGTTGAATAAGTGTGGCATTTTTCATCCCAACTATACTGTTTTCAGTGTGGAAGGCCTGTTATTAAAAATTAAAATTAGAGATAGTACTAAATAATGTTCCAAATCACTAATAGCAAGAGACACATAAAACAACTGAACTTCCACTTCACATCCATCAGATTAACAAAGATGACAAAAGTAATAGTCATTTTTGGAGAACTGTCAGAGACAAACTAATGTACCAAGGATGAATCGGAATTGGTTCAAGCATTCCAGAAAACAATTCAGAACCACATCCAAACAGGACACTAAACTATGTATAATCACTGATCCAGCAATACTATTACTAAGCATAAATCCTCAAATAAACCAGAGATGGAAAGAAAGGATAAGTATCAAAATGTTTGATAGCTTCATTTTAGGTTGAAGAAGAAAAAGAAATGAAAAGAAAAAGAGCACAATGATCACAAAAGTGTAAAAGAAAACAGCTTTTAAATATCACATACAGAATTCTAATCAATTCAGTGATCATTAATAGCTTCAGAAGTTTGAATACAAAACACATTACCCACTTCCAAGCAGAGAGGTGATGAAATAGAAATCTGGAATGAAGCATATTTTTGGACATGGCCAATGTCTTGAAATATTTGCTGACTATACTTACTTTTGTGAGAGAGTAAGATAGGAGATATTAAAGATATTGGGGGGATCTCAAATCTTTTTAATACTGAAAAAAGGTAACTGAGGGAATATCAAATTTATTTAAAATCTTTATGGGAGTCAGCTATTCATGAATTAAAAACATACTTGATGATAGTATTAGTAGCAATCAATAAATATTTATTAAGTACCTACTATATACCTAACTTTTTTATTTTTTAATATACATTACTTTATGAATCATGTTGGAAGAGAAAAATCAGAGCAAAAGGAAAAAAAAACATGGGAGAGATTAAAAAAACAGAAAAAAGAAATGAATATAGCATGTGTTGGTTTACATGACTGCTGCTTTATAATATAGTTTTAGGTTTGTAGCTACTATATACTAAGCACTATGTTAAGTGATAAGGATAGAGAAAGAGAAAAATGATAGTCCTTGCTCTCAAGGAGCTTACAAGCGAATGGGAAGACAACATGCAAACAAATATTTACAAAACAAGCTATACACAGGATGAATAGGAAGTAATTTTTTTTCAATAGTATTTTTTCAAAATATATGTAATCATAGTTTTCAACATACAACATTTTTGTAAAACTTTGTGTTCAACTGGGAAATAAATATAAACTGCTTGCATTTTTGTTTTTCTTCCCGGGTTATTTATACCTTCTGAATCCAATTCTCCCTGTGCAATATGAGAACTGTTCGATTCTGCACACATATATTGTATCTAGGATATACTGTAACCTATTTAACATGTAAAGGACTGCTTGCCATCTGGGGGAGGGGGTGGAGGGAGGGAGGGGAAAAATCGGAACAGAAGTGAATGCAAGGGATAATGATGTAAAAAATTACCCTGGCCTGGGTTCTGTCAATAAAAAGTTATCTAAAAAACAAAAAAAACAAAAAAATATTATGTTTTGATCCATATTTTCAGTCTCCATAGTTCTCTCTCTGGATGTGATTGGCATTTTCCATCCCAAGTCTACTGGAATTGGCTTGACTCACTGAATTGTTGAGGAGTTAAGTCCATCACAGTTGATCATCACATAATCTTGTTGTTACTATGTATAATGTTCTCCTGGTTCTACTTACTTCGCTCGGCATTAATTCATGTAGCTATTTCCAAACTTTTCTGAAATCAGTCTTTTCTTATCATTTCTTATAGAACAATTTTATTCCATTACCTTCATATGCCATCACTTCAGTCATTCCCCAAATGATGGGCATCTGTTCAATTTCCATTTCCTTGTCACTACAAAAAGAGCTGCTACAAACATATTTACACATTTTTAAATTATCTCTTTGGGATACAGACCCAGTGAATAGGAAATGATTAACAGAGCAAAGACACAGAAATTAAGAGGGATTGGGTAAGACTTCTAGTAAAAGGTAGGATGTTAATTGAGGCTTAAAGACAGCCAGAGAAATCAATAGTTATGGGATGGGAGGGAGAGCATTCCAGAATTGGAGGGCAGCCCGAGAAAAGTCTGGAAGCTGAGATCTGTAGTGTCTTGTTTGTTATTGAACTGAAGAATATGTACTTGGAAAAAATTAAGCAGATTGAAAAGGTAGAAGAGGGCTTGATTACAAAAGGCGTTGAATGCCAAATAGAGCATTTTATATTTGATCTTCTAAGCGACAGGAAGTCACTGGAGTTTATTGAGAGAGGGAAGGTTTGTGACACGATTAAACCTGTGCTTTAAGAAAATCACTTTAGTGGCTAGATGTAGGAAGAGACTTATGGCAGGCAGATCCATTCCCCTCTCCCCTACTCAACATCTCTTTTTCCTTCCCCCTACCTCCAGCAAGCTATTGCAATAATCCAAGCATACGATAATGAGGACCTGCACTAGAGTAGTTGTCAATGTTAGAGAAGATGGGTGTAAAATCAAGAGATGATGTAAAGGTGAAACTGACAGGACTTTGAAATAACTTGGTTATGGAGGAGGAAGAGTAAGGAATCCAGGATGATTCCTAGATTGCAAGTCTGAGGAAGTGGGAGGATGGTATTGCCCCCTATAGTAACAGGGAAAATAAAAGAGGGGAGGGTTTAGGGGGGAAAGATGAGTTCCATTTTGAACATATTGAATTTAAGATATTTACTGAATTTCCAATTTGAGATGTCCAGTTGAAATACAATTGATCAGATTGAAGGTTTTTATAGAATTTGGGTTAGGAAAAGTAGATTTGAGAATCGTGAGCAGAGAGATGGTCATTAAATCTATAGGACCTAATGAGATCACCAAATGAAGTGCTAGAGAACTAAGTGAAGTGATACTCAACAATGGAATACAACTTTTACATTTCAATCAATCAGCAAATATGTAGCAGACACTGTGCTAGAAACTGGGGTGCATTATATAAAGAATGAATCAGTCCTCACCCATAATGAGTTTATATGCTAATGGTAGAAACACTAAGAGCTTAGAAAAATATACATTTATGCTATAGCATAAATAGAAAAATAATAAATACGTACAAAGTGGATAAATACAAGGCAACTTAAGAGGGAAAGCACTAGCAGTTGTGAGAACCAGAAAAGGCTTGATGGAGAAGATAATAGCAACATGACAGATAATGGAGATATTTTTAAAAGAATAACACACATTTAACCTATATAAGACAGACAGATAGAGGATAAAGTGTGATAATCAAGGAAAAGAAAGGCAATATCAGAGTGCAGGAGGGAGACATGTTCCACAATAACTGAAAAAGTAGATTAAAACTAGAGTATGATGGCTTTAACAACTAAAGAAAGGAGTTTATATATTTTTTATTCTAGAGGCATTAGGAACTGGAAACTGGAGTTGGTTGAGTAGGGCAGTTAGAAAGTTAGATATGTATTTGAGGAAAATGACTTTGGTAGCAAAATGTAGAGGATGGCCTCTAGTAAGGAGAAACCTGAATCAAGAAGGCAAATTGGTAGACTAGTGGAACAATCAGGCTGAGAGGGAATAGGGCTTCAATTAAAGCATTAATTGTATGAATAGAGAAGGGGCTCTGAGAGAGCTTGTGAAACTATAAGTTCGAAGAGTTGGCAACAGATTATATATGTAGGGTGAAAGAGTTAGGAGTCAAGGAATATTGAGGTTACAAATCTAAGAATTGGCAAGGATGGTGCTTCCTTTGACAGAAATTGGCCAGTCTCAAAAAGGGGAAAATTTTAGGGGAAATTGAGTAACAAGTTTGTTTATGGATATGTTGAATTTAAGATATCTCTAAGACATTCTTCTTGAAATGGCCAATAAACAGTTGTTGGTGTGGGAGTAAAGATCAAAGGACAGATAGTAGATCTGGATATATAGATCTGGAAGTCATATGCATAAGGATGACTGTTAAATCTATGGGAGCTAATGAAGCTACCAATAAGAGGGAAGAAAAGATCCAAACTTTGGTAACACATATGGAAGGTATGATATGGCTAATGAGACAGCAAAGGAGACTAAGAAGAAGTGGTCAGACAGATAGGAGACAAATCAAAAAAGAAGAAGGTATAGATTTGGAAGTCAAAATTCTAAAAAAAGGATGTTAAAAAAAAAAGAAAATTGTATAGAATTTGGAAGTCAAAATTCTAAAAAATGAATGTTTTTTAAAAAAAGAAAATTGTTAAGGGCCATGAGAGTTAAGTGGCTTGTCAGATAGCAAGAGTCAAAGGCAGGACTTGAATATGGTGTTTTAGGTTCTGAAATTAGCTCTCTATTCATTATTCTAGGTTGTTTCTGAGTAGTACTAAAAAATGCAAAAATAAAAGAAAGAAAATAACTTTTATAAAGTATTTTACAACCAGGAAAATTTTGTCTTTCCTATTTTTAATTTAATATACACTTTATAATTCATGGTTTCATGTCATCTCTTTTGTCCTTTTTTATACTGGAATATTTATGCTCGATTAAGGTCACATTAAAAAATGTTTAAATGAAAAAAAGAATAAAAATAAAAGTCTTATTGATTTCACAAGAGTTTTTTCATGTATTTCCTCAATCAATGGACATACATAGCATACATACTATCATTTGAGAGTTTGGAAACTGTAATGTTCTCTCTAAAATGTAATGTTCTCTGTTGAGGTTTTCTTGAGGTCTCTAGAGGCAGCCTTAGTTTCAGTTTAGTAATCACCACAAGTACAGTCAGGTGTTAAAATCCAAATCCTTTATTGCAGTGGTTCTCAGTGTAGTCCAAAGAATTGTTGGGGTCTCTGAAACCTTTTCAGAGGGTTTATAAATTCAAATTATTTCTTATTTCTAATATGGTAAATAACTATAAATATAACCCATGTGAACAAAAACTCTTTGAACAGATCCTTAATAGTTTTTTTTTTTAACAACATGAAGATACTGAGAACAAAAGTTTGAGAACCACTGCTTTATTCTCTCTTTCAAAGTCTTTTCTCCTTTCCTGGGGTCCAGTTAGCTTTCTTTTTTTTTTTTTTTTTTTTGCCATATGAAATCTTTTTTTTTTTTAAACAACATGAAGATACTGAGAACAAAAGTTTGAGAACCACTGCTTTATTTTCTCTTTCAAAGTCTTTTCTCCTTTCCTGGGGTCCAGTTAGCTTTCTTAGAGGCCTATATCTCTCTTTGGTTTCAAGAGCTTGAGCTCCTCCCTGCCTTCTCTGGCTTCTAAATCTCCCTGAATTCAAAGGTTTGTGCTTCAGCCTCCAGCTACCATCAAGGTGGATGATGGAATGAATCTGTCTCAGCCTCCAAGAGCTTCTAGTGCACTTGCCCTTTTCTGGTCCTGAGAGTTTCTTGCTTATATGCCCCACAATGAGTACAAAGCAATCATCGTATTACTAGGAAACCATTATTTGTTGTAGGATTAAATCAGTGCTACATTGTTGGTGGAATTGTGAACACATCCAAGCCATTCTGGAGAGCAATTTGGAACTATGCTCAAAAAGTTATCAAACTGTGCATACCCTTTGATCCAGCAGTGTTTCTACTGGGCTTATACCCCAAAGAGATACTAAAGAAAGGAAAGGGACCTGCAGTGCCAAAATGTTTGTGGCAGCCCTGTTTGTAGTGGCTAGAAGCTGGAAAATGAAAGGATGTCCATCAATTGGAGAATGGCTTGATTTCTTATAAATTTGAGTCAGTTCTCTATATATTTTGGAAATGAGGCCTTTATCAGAACCTTTAACTGTGAAAATGTTTTCCCAGTTTGTTGCTTCCCTTCTAATCTTGTTTGCATTAGTTTTATTTGTACAAAGGCTTTTTAATTTGATGTAATAGAAATTTTCTATTTTGTGATCAGTAATGGTTTGGAACACTCTTTCATATGAGTGGTAATAGTTTCAATTTCATCCTCTGAAAATTGTCTGTTCATATCCTTTGACCATTTATCAATTGGAGAATGGTTGAGTAAATTGTGGCATATGAATGTTATGGAATATTATTGTTCTATAAGGAATGACCAGCAGGATGAATATAGAGAGGACTGGCGAGACTCACATGAACTGATGCTAAATGAAACGAGCAGATCATTATATACCTCAACAACGATACTATTTGAGGATATATTCTGATGGAAGTGGATCTCTTCGATAAAGAGAGTTAATTCAGATCAAAGATGGACAAAAGCAGCTACACCCAAAGAAAGAACACTGGGAAATGAATATAAACTGCCTGCATTTTTGTTTTTCTTCCCGGGTTATTTCTACCTTCTGAATTCAATTCTCCCTGTGCAACAAAAAAACTGTTCAGTTCTGCACACATATATTGTATCTAGAATATACTGTAAACTATTCAACATGTAAAGGACTGCTTGCCATCTAGGGGAGGGGGTGGAGGGAGGGAGGGGAAAAATCGGAACAGAAGTGAATGCAAGGGATAATGCTGTAAAAAAAATTACCCTGGCATGGGTTCTATCAATAAAAAGTTATTTTAAAAAAATGTTTAAAAACAAAACAAAACAAAAAAAGGATTAAATCAGTGCTAAACTAGATTTAACCATTGTCTCTTCAATTCCACTTAGTACCTTGTTTCAAGTTCTGGCCCATAACCTCTTCTTGTAGGATTAAATCAATCATACTGAGCCAGACTACATTAGATAACCATTGTCTCTATCAATTCCACTGACTTAGTACTTTGTAAGAATCCTTTGTTTCAAGTGCAGAGTTCTGGCCCATAACAGGAAAGCTTATGACATTTAAAACAAAGGGTCCTCCTATTCACAAATGGTTGAGAGCCATAGTTTCAATTATAATGATATCTACTGAAGAATTTCTGTTGTGTCCTGCTTTCTAGAGTCTTCAAACTGAGGAGACAAAATGTACTGTTGCTTTCTAGAGCCCCCCACAATGGGGTGATTAAAATATTGAGTCCTGCTTTCTAGAGCCCCCAAGCTGGGTGATTAAAATATACCTTCCTAGTAGAGAAGTGATGAGGCGGGATTCCTGATGATAGAAAAATGGAGTTTGTTTATTTCAAGGACCTTCCCCTTTATATAACAAAAACAACTCTGAGCACATAGGACCACAGAAACAATTGTTATAGCACATAGTTTGCCATCTGGTATCACTCTTCCATCTGCTATCATTCTGCTTCAATCTCAACATAGGTTGTCACTGTCCTCTGATTTCTCAGGAAGGCTGAGACCCTTAGGGAAGATAGGAAGCTGAATCAGATAGTGTTAGCAGATTCCCTCTAGGCTGAAAGGTCTTTTCCTTACCCAGAGTTTCCCCACTGACTGTGACCCTCTCTACACATTTCATTTCTTGAAATTTCAGATTTCATTTGAAAACTCATTTCAGATCCCAATACCCTAGAATAGAAGTTACCAACTATTACATTTGGACAAATCCCTAACTAGAGAAATTCTAATCCTCATTTTTCATCTACTAAATGAAGGTGTTAAAACAGAGAGCCTCTAAAGGTCCTACATCTCTATGTCCTAATTACAAAGATGAGAGCCAAAGAAGTGGTAGAGATCTTGAGGCAAAGGAAATCTGTCACAGATGGAGATAGAAAAAGAGCAGAATTTCTCAGACACATAATTAGAAATAAAATTGTCCTGACTCAAGGACAGTGAAAGAAACATAGAAGCTCTCTTCTCCTAAGCTTGGAGTAGGAAGTCTTAAGAGAAGAAAAAAGAGTTTAGAGCTGTATATTAAGGCTTTCTATTTTTGAATCCTGTTATTCTTCTAATTTTGTGATTGTTAACTTCAGAGAAAGAAGAAAAATAAAAATGGCTCCTGTTACTGGATAACTGACTTGACCAGAATTGGTCAGAAGATGAAGTAGTGCCACAAGGATAGATTCCCAATCTAAAACACAGATGGTGACTTGGGAGGAAATATCAGTGGGAAAATGAAAAGCCCCAGAATTGCTAAAATGGGGATTGGGAATTTCAGTTTGACTAATAAGCTAGGATCTCCACTTTTCTTTTTCAGCCTTTTTAGACTGGGAATATAAAGCTCCTTCTGTTAATTGTTTTCCCTGTGTTGTGTGCATGGGTAATTTGAATTCCTCTTCTTTGCACCTAAAGACCTGGAAAGGAAATAGGAGAGGGTTTGAAGATGGCTAATACAAAATGCTTCTTTAAGAAATGTTTAGTTTCTTTTTTATTGTACTTTATGTACAATAAACTCTTTGAACATAGTACAAGTCTTTAAATCTATGAATGCATTGGTAAGAAGAGAGAATGAACTAGATATAGATAGCAGATTACATTTTTAATATCTTGAGTAGCATTCAATAACATCCAATAAATCAAGTGTGGACAAGCAAGGGTTAATCAAAATTATGTTACCACCTGGGAGAGACCCCTGCTGTTTGCAGGCTGAGCACCCTCTAAAGCTGCAGCCACATTGAAATAAATAACATAAATCAAGTAATTTCAAATTTCCCTCTTGAGAGTTTTTCTTTCCCTTTCTTTCATCCCTTTCTTTCTTCTGCTATATTCCCTATATGAGACCACTTGGTGCTCATTTTCTTTATGTTTTCTGAACCCCCAAAAATGTTGCTTAAAATGAAAAGACCTAAAGTGATCTGAAAGGTAAGTGAAATCCAAGACAAAGAGAACAATTAACTACTACACCTGCATTCTTTCTGGATTTTATTTTCCTCATCTACCAACTGGAGGAAAAGACCTCAAATTGGGTCAAAAAGAGTCAGACATCACTGAAAACAACTGAACAACAATAAACAAAATTATTATCATTTAGCACATAGAATTTTTCTTTCAGATAGTAAATTCCTTTATATTCAAAGTGTCACACATATGCAGGCTATAACACTCACAAGTATTATCTGAACCCAATTAAAATACAACTGAGAAATATTTAACAAGTAAAAATACAGTAAAACATAATATTAATGTGTAATTTTCTAAGTTGATATATGGCCCACTGAAATCCTTATGTATGACTTAATGGTTCCTATATCTACCCTAGTTTGACACTACTGCTCTAAATGCTTCTGTTTACAGATGATATGAAGTCCTTGAATAAAGCAGAATTTCTCAGACACATAATTAGAAATAAAATTGTCCTGACTCAAGGACAGTGAAAGAAACATAGAAGCTCTCTTCTCCTAAGCTTGGAGTAGGAAGTCTTAAGAGAAGAAAAAAGAGTTTAGAGCTGTATATTAAGGCTTTCTATTTTTGAATCCTGTTGTTCTTCTAATTTTGTGATTGTTAACTTCAGAGAAAGAAGAAAAATAAAAATGACTCCTGTTACTGGATAACTGACTTGACCAGAATTGGTCAGAAGATGAAGTAGTGCCACAAGGATAGATTCCCAACCTAAAACACAGATGGTGACTTGGGAGGAAATATCAGTGGGAAAATGAAAAGCCCCAGAATTGCTAAAATGGGGATTGGGAATTTCAGTTTGACTAATAAGCTAGGATCTCCACTTTTCTTTTTCAGCCTTTTTAGACTGGGAATATAAAGTTCCTTCTGTTAATTGTTTTCCCTGTGTTGTGTGCATGGGTAATTTGAATTCCTCTTCTTTGCACCTAAAGACCTGGAAAGGAAATAGGAGAGGGTTTGAAGATGGCTAATACAAAATGCTTCTTTAAGAAATGTTTAGTTTCTTTTTTATTGTATTTTATGTACAATAAACTCTTTGAACATAGTACAAGTCTTTAAATCTATGAATGCATTGGTAAGAAGAGAGAATGAACTAGATATAGATAGCAGATTACATTTTTAATATCTTGAGTAGCATTCAATAACATCGAATAAATCAAGTGTGGACAAGCAAGGGTTAATCAAAATTATGTTACCACCTGGGAGAGACCCCTGCTGTTTGCAGGCTGAGCACCCTCTAAAGCTGCAGCCACATTGAAATAAATAACATAAATCAAGTAATTTCAAATTTCCCTCTTGAGAGTTTTTCTTTCCCTTTCTTTCATCCCTTTCTTTCTTCTGCTATATTCCCTATATGAGACCACTTGGTGCTCATTTTCTTTATGTTTTCTGAACCCCCAAAAATGTTGCTTAAAATGAAAAGACCTAAAGTGATCTGAAAGGTAAGTGAAATCCAAGACAAAGAGAACAATTAACTACTACACCTGCATTCTTTCTGGATTTTATTTTCCTCATCTACCAACTGGAGGAAAAGACCTCAAATTGGGTCAAAAAGAGTCAGACATCACTGAAAACAACTGAACAACAATAAACAAAATTATTATCATTTAGCACATAGAATTTTTCTTTCAGATAGTAAATTCCTTTATATTCAAGGTGTCACACATATGCAGGCTATAACACTCACAAGTATTATCTGAACCCAATTAAAATACAACTGAGAAATATTTAACAAGTAAAAATACAGTAAAACAGATAATATTAATGTGTAATTTTCTAAGTTGATATATGGCCCACTGAAATCCTTATGTATGACTTAATGGTTCCTATATCTACCCTAGTTTGACACTACTGCTCTAAATGCTTCTGTTTACAGATGATATGAAGTCCTTGAATAAAGCAGAATTTCCTAGAAGAGATCTGAAATCACTCAAATAAGACTGGCTTCACCATCCATTCCATCAGGAAAGATCAAGAGAATGATGAATCTGTCTGTCTGTCTGTCTGTCTCTCTCTCTCTCTCTCTCATAAAATATGGCAGGCTTTTGGGGGCCTAATTTTAGAATCTATTGTAAGAGAGTTTCTAATCCCAGTTCTCCTATTTATTGTCTAACTTTGGGCAAATTATGTAGGTTTCCTAAACTCTGAAATGGGACTTTAGATGGGATGATTTTTAAGATCTCTTCCTGGTCTAATATTCTATAATTCTATTTTGTTGTTGTTGTTGTTGTTTATCCTTCATTTTGAAAAAACTCCAGTGACATCAAGAGGAGATGTCTTGACTCACAAGTAAATTGGATTTAAATGAGGCAGAGTTGCACAAAGTCATCAGTCTCACTCTCTCTTCCTAGTCATTGAAATCCAGTAGCAGGAAAAAATCAGGACAACTATTGATGGCCCAGAATGCCAGTGGATGACCTTCTCATCTTCTGTGTCTGGCCAGACACTAAGCACTCCCCAGCAGAAATCATTTTCATCTGCCCATTCCAGCAAGAGAAGTCTTCAGATGTTTGGGATAGACATCTCCCTAACTCACCAATGGGTTTGAGGTCTATTGACTATTTTCAACTTAGTTTTACTGAGGTATGATTGTTGTGAATGCAACAGCATCTTGCACCCACAGGTGACAGGTAGATGAACAGATGCTCAAAAGCCCTCACACCAGACAGCCAGTACTCTCCAAACATCCCATACACCCCTGGAATAAATATTTATCTGTAATAAATAGAAGCAGGGGCAAACGAACACACAGTATTTGTGTCATTGGCAATTCTGTGGGCCAAGCAATGTGTGACTTTCAAGATGCTTTTAAATTTAGATTCCTTCAAAGCACCATACAGACTGAACCTCCCAGTCGTTAATTTTGTTCCCCTGTAAATAATTTTCCATGTTTATATTTAATTGTGTACAACCCCTTAATAGAAGTAAACTCTTTGAGGACAAGGACTGGTTTTTTTTTTAATCACTAGGATATACCACAGTGCCAGGCATAAATCAGGCACTTTTAAAATGCTTACTGAATTTGTCAACCAGTCCAGAATGAATTTCTTACCTGTGGGTGGTCAGAGCCAAACAAAGCAGGCTAAAGACATAAGAGTCAGGAATAAATAGTAGTTTAAACTTAAAGTGAGGGGAATGACTTGCAAGCAAGGACAGGTATGCTGGAGCTCAACCCTTATTGGGAGGGACCCGAGGCAGTATGGAAGATCTCGGTATTTATATCAATGATTATGCAATGAACTGTAGCTCTAACAATAAAGAGTAATAGCAACAATGTACAAGTTGATTCTTAGCAGGGCTTCATAACCAGAACATGGGCTCTACAGGTATTTGTCCAAACAAGACCATCTAATGCTGGTATGAAACAATTCTGGGATTTTTCTGAGTCTGCCAAAGGATTGTTGTTGTGCAAAAGTCAGGGTACAATTCTAGGTATCTCCTAATGTTATGACAAAGTGAAGAGGTCACTGACAATCATTTTTCAATCAGCTGTCTACATTCAATCAGTCATCTAATTTATTAGAATAAAGATAAAAATCAATACCAAATTAGAAGAAAAGCCAAAAATTGATAAGAAGATGTATCTTCAGAAGGAAAATAGGCTTATGGAAAATCTGTAAAAGACCCAGATGAAACTGAATGGACAATGATAGCCAACAATGGAAAAAATGTCAAAATTTGTATAGCAAATCACATTCATATCCCATTCACCAGTGACAATGGTGTCACCTCACATAGACTCTTTAGCATCTACCCTACGAGTTGCATGAGAAAGTCAAAATGACATTAAAGAAAACAAAGATGATAAGAACATCTGTCTCAGGCAAAACACACATAGAACTCATGGAGTTGAGAGCTTTGAGGAATCAATTTTCAAAATATTTGAAAAAAGGGAAGCTATTAAATACTTTGAAAAATCACAGATTGAGAAAACATCGATAACTACTAATCAATATACCTATTTTCCCACTTCTACAAAATCTATATAATAATTATATTTATCTATGGCTATATCTGCATCTCTTATCTATCTGTCTATCTTTTCAGAATATCTTTGATGAAGATATTAGAAGGGAAAAGGGTTTTACAAATAACACTCCATATAAGACTACATCTTTATAGTCACAAAGTGGATTGAAAAAGTATAGGAAATATAAAACTTCATTATGCTCATTTTTTGGTCAAGTTTAATGTCAACTGAACTGGAACTAGCCTCTAACTGTGAGTGGCCAGAGCCAAATAAAGCAAGCTAGAGAAAGAAGAGTCAGGAATAAAATAGAAGGTTTCCCTCAGAGTTTCCCTCAGAGTGAGGGAAATGCTTACAAACAGAACTTTCTGGCTTCTGGCAGGGGTAGGGTTTATATATGGGCAAAACTGCAAAGAGGATGGACTACAACAATCATTTTTAAGTTTTTGAGTAACAATTCCCATGGATCACGTGTGGACAATGCAGGAATTCCTGAGTCCTGTGGAAACAGCCTACAAGTTGATTATCCTAAGTCTTAAGAGTTGTTGAGCCTTGTGATCCTTCAGCAGGATACAGCACCAGAATTAGCATTGTAGGAAGAGGAGTGCAGTATCTGCTTCAGTTACACAAAGACAAGAATTCAGGAATTATTAGCATGTCAGAAGATTTTGAGGAATGGTTTCAAGCTGCAACACATTGACCACTGGTTTTCATGGTCTCTCAAAAATAGAGATAGTTATTGATTAATATGATAATCATACATCCTTCAGGGAACACCTGATGTTGGTCAAAGTAGGACATTTTTCCAGAGAGTAAGATGCCAAACTCAGGGCACAGCCTCCTTGCTGGACTTTAGCTCTGGGAAACAGGATGTCTCCAAATATCTTGAAATAAAGAAGCATTTGATTTGGCAGAACAAAGCACTACAAGAAAAGATTCTTTTGAGCTGTCTCCAATTCATATGCCAAAATTATTTATTATTATTATTATAGCTTTTTATTTACAAAACATATGCATGGGTAATTTTTCATCACTGACCCTTGCAAAACCTTCTGTTCCAACTTTTCCTTCTTTCCCCCCACTCCCTCCCCTAGATGGCAGGTAGTCTAATACATGTTAAATATGTTAAAATATATGCTAAATCCAATGTATGTATACATATTTATACAATTATCTTACTGCACAAGAAAAATCAGATCTAGAAAGAAAGAAAAAAACCTGAGAAGGAAAACAAAAATGCAAGCAAACAATAACAGAAAGAGTGAAAATGCTATAGTGTGGTCCACACTCATTTCCCATAGTTCTCTCCCTGAGTGTAGCTGACTCTTCATTACTGAACAATAGGAACTGATTTGAATCATCTCATTGTTGAAGATAGCCACATCCATCAGAATTGATCATCATATAATCTTCTTGTTGCCATTTATAATATTCTCCTAGTTCTGCTCATTTTGCTTAGCATCAATTCATGTAAGTTTGTCCAGATCTCTCTGAAATCACCCTGTTTTTTACAGAACAATAATATCCCATAACATTCATATATCACAATTTATTCAACCATTCTCCAATTGATGGACATCCATTCAGTTTCCAGTTTCTGGTCACTATGAAAAGGGCTACCACAAACATTTTTGCACATGAGTCCTTTTCCCTTCTTTAATATCTCTTTGGGACATAAGCCTAGTAGAAATACTGATGGATCAAAGGGTATTCACAGTTTGATAACTTTTTGAGCATAGTTCCAAATTGTTCTCCAGAATGGTTGAATTCATTTACAATTCCACCAACAATGTATCAGTGTCGCAGTTGTCCCACATCCCCTCCAACATTTCTCATTATCTTTTCCTGTCATCTTATCCAATCTGAGAGGTGTGTAGTGGTTGTCTTAATTTTCATTTCTCTGATTAATAATGATTTGGAGCATATTTTCACATGACTAGAAATAATTTCAATTTCTTCATTTAAAAATTGTCTGTTCATATCCTTTGACCATTTATCAATTGGAGAATAGCTTGATTTCTTATAAATTTGAGTCAATTCTCTATATGATTTCACATACCAAAATTATATAAAAATCTTTGAAAGATGAAAAATGGAAACAACTTTGTTTGATGACCCTATGTGTATTATTATCAAGGTGTTGACCATTGCCATGGAGCATATCTAGTGCATGGTTCGAGTCCAAGGAAGAATCCCTATAGATGTTGAGGTCAAAGAAGTAGAATTTTAGAGCTGGTAGAGATTTTAGTGGCAGAAGACAACAAATCATCATTCATCTTCTCCTTGAAGACCTCCAATGAAGAAAAGAACATCAAACCTCCCCAGTCTACTCTCCTTTGGACATCTTGGATAGTTAGGGACTTTCCCCTTCTATGAAGCCTAAAATTACTTTTATTTCATCTTCTACCATAGCTCCCAGTTCAGTCCTTTGGAGTCCACAAATAAGTGGATTCCTTTCCCACATTTTTGTTCTTTAAACACTTGAAAACTATTATTTCTTCCTCCCAAGTTTCTCTTCTCCAGTGTAAAATTGCTACTTCAAACAGTTCTTATCTTACATTGACTTAATATCCTTTACCATTTGTGTTACTGACGCAGACTCTCTTTAAAATATAAATGTTCTTCTTAAAGTGTAGTTCCCAGAACTGAAGAAACTATTAGAGATATAGTGTGACCATGGCAGTCCTTGAACTATTCTAAATACTTAAAAGAAAAGTTTAATAATTTACAAGAAATATACAGCAAATGCATGGAGGCAAAAGATGAAATATCATCATGGACATGGTTCATCGGCTAGTTAGACTGTAACTGAGAGTAGATGATAGGGAATATATAAAATAAGGTTGAAAAGGTAAAGGGGAATAAGAGCATTGTAGCCACTAAAAGTCAGTGGAGGGGAATAAGCATTTATATAATGCCTACGTACTGAGTACTGTGATAACCACTTTATAAATATTGTTCCATTTGATTCTCACAAAATGACTCTGTCATGTAGTTACTATTATAATTCTTATTTTACTTTTGAGGCAGAATTTAAATGACTTATCTAAGGTCACACAGCTAGTGTGCCTAAGGTTAGATTTTAACTCAGGACTTCTTGACTATTTATTAGGATAAAGATTTTTGAATCATACACGCAAAGCACAGTGGCTATGTTCTCCCTCTCCCTTTCCTCTCCCTTTCTTTCTCCTCCTCTCCTCTCCTCTCTCTCCTCCTCCTCCCCCTTCCCCTCTTCCTACCCCATCCTCCCTCTGTCCCTCTTTTCCCTGTCCCTCTTCCTCCTCCTCTCCCTCTCTCTCCCTCCCTCTCTTTTCCCTCTCCTTCCCTCCCTTTTCCTCTTCCCCTCCTCCCCCCCTCTTTTCCCTGCTGTTTATCTATCCCAAAAGTGATAGAGAGATATTGTTAGATCTATGTTTAAGGAACATCTTTAGCAGCTAGTTGAAAATGAATTGGCAAGAAAAGAGATTGGAATCAGGGAGGGAAATTAGGAGGCTATAGTCCAGCTGAGAGATAGGATTTAAATTAGTGTAGAGGCTGTATGAGAGTAGCTAACTGAAGATAAATGGGCAAGGAAAAAGAGAGTAGTCAGGGAAGGAAATTAGGAGGTTCAGCTGAGAGATGGGGAGGATTGAGAGTAAAGGCTGTGTGAATGAAGAAAGGGGTTAGAAGTGAGAGATGTGTTTGTAGAATTGGCAAAACTTGGCATCTGTGAGAAGATGAAGTTGAAAGATGGAAAAAAGAATCAAAAGTGACTCAGAGATTAGGTGCCTAGATAACTAATAATAATAGTGTTGTCCTCAACACAAATAGGTAAGTTCCTATCTATCTATCTATCTATCTATCTATATTAAGTTCTGGTTTTTAAACATTTTAAGTATTTGATGCCTAGGGAACATCAAAATTTAAATGAGAGACATTAGACTAGAGCTCATGAGAGAGATACAATAAGTACAGTTGCATTCAGTTTTATTGCTATTGATATGTTATTACATCACTGAATAAATAGCTCAGTATCTTCTACTAGCTAGTTACTAACTTAAAACCTCATTTGTTGATGGATTGCAAGATCCTCTTTCTAACAGTGCCTAATGCATTATTCTGAACACAGATAGTGCTTACTAAAAATGTGCTGTCTTATAATCTTGTTTATTATAATCAATCATTTGACATAATCAGTGACTATTTGTTGCCTGTTCCTTGTCTATATTTTTATATACTTTTATATATTTATATTTTT
This sequence comes from Antechinus flavipes, assembly GCF_016432865.1. NCBI lineage: Eukaryota > Metazoa > Chordata > Mammalia > Dasyuromorphia > Dasyuridae > Antechinus > Antechinus flavipes. The sequence continues at coordinate 50,907,464 of NC_067400.1, forward strand.
CTATATTTGTCTATACCTTGTCTTGGTTTTAATTTAAAAACCTGAGATCAAAAGTACTTTATATATACTTGTAATCAACTAAATTGTTTTTTCCTGTTAGGATCTTAGCAGTAAAATAAGCTGTATTAACACTTTTAATAATAGAATGAAAACTACTATATTACAGTAGACTACTATATTACAGTATACAGTAATATAGAACATATTGTTCTATACTGTAATTAAAATATTTTTATTTATCTGCTATTTATTTGAAAATAAATAAGAAAAAATAAATAAGAAAAGATTGATAGCTGACAATAATATAGAATTCTAGGGTTTACAATATATTATCTCATTTTATTCTCATAACACTTCTGTGAGGTGAATTCTACAAGTCATATGGTCTCCATTTTACAGACTGAAGTTGAGGCTCAAAGAGCTTAACTGACTTCTCCATGGTTACACAGGTAGTAGATTGAGGAACCGGGAATTGGATGAAGGTCTCTCCACTCCACTTTCTGCTCTTTCCCTATTGTTTCCTGTTGGTTATTTCAAAGTTGATTTTTTGTGCTTTGAATTAAGGGCAGTGTAAGGGGGAAGCAGAGGACCAGCGAGGGAATATGTGCTCCTGGAAATCTGGACGGAGCAAAGGGCACATCTTTTATAGGATATTAAGATTCTACAGTTAGACTAGAAAGAAGAAACTTGAGGCTGTTCCTAGAGCGGTTAGCACAGTGCCCAGCGCCTAGTAGGAGTTTAATAGACGCTCATTGCCTGCCTGCTCCTCCCTTTTACAGATGGAACGGAGAGACGCTTGGGGCTCTGTGAGTTGCACAATAGGGAGCGACACAAGAAGGATTATTTGAACCCAAATTCTAAGGCTTCCCAAACGTTGCAGATTAAACACCTCTGGATTGACAGCTGCAATAATCCGGGCAGCCGAAACACTTACTAGTGGGAAATGTGCGACCTTTACGGACTTCTTCAGCCTTTCAAAAACCATTATTTGTAAATTCCTTTCCCTGAAGCATCCTTCCAGACTCCTCTGACGCATTCTCCCAGAAACGTCCTGCATCCTTGCTGACGCATCCTTGTGGGTGCATTCCCACCTCCGTCCAACGGGGGGCCAAACCAGGGTCAAACCAGAGGTGCGGGTGCGCACGCGCACACTCGGGCGCACGCGCGCCGCCGGGTTTACAGAGGAGTTTTGAGTCCTAAGAGGCCCCGTCGATTAGGGCTTCTGCAGTTCCCGCCTGAGGTAGCGGAGGGGAAGCTGAGGGAACTGGTGGAGTCCGCGTCCCAGCATGGCGGAGCAGGGCTTGGAGATGGCTTCTATGATACCGGCACTTCGGGAGCTGGGCAGGTAGTGCAAAGAGACCTTATATACCTCCCCACCCAATAACCCTCCGCACTCCCACCTCCTGCCACCCAAATGTTGCCTCCTCTCAGGCCCGGCCGCGGTTTTCGCTCATCTCCCCGCCCCCTTTCATACCTCCTTGGCAACCTCTAGACCAGAGATCCTGGGACTGGAAATGGGGTCTGGGGTGGGTGGAGGGAGGCGCCTCCCTGCACTATCCTGACCAGGCTGGGACTCCCGGCACCTTTTGTGTGAAATGGCCGGGTGTGTGTTTGGGGGGGGTGGGGGGTGGAGGTAAGAATAGTTATCTCCCGGGAGTGTCGTGAAGGTCTGCGAGATGTTCCTGTGAGTATGTCCGAATGTCCGTCCGTATCCAGGTCTGTGTCTGTACATATCTGTACGTAAGCACTCACGTCTACTTCATACATTTATATTTCCATCACTATCTTTGCATCTGCCGATTTGTCTCTATCGCTATATCTGTGTCCATTTCTATCTGTTAGCGACATACATCCTTCTGTTTTTCCATTTCTATCTGCATACTTATGTCCTCTGTTTCTGGCTATCCGTGACTATATCTATAGCAGTTATCTGTCTGTACTTGTCTGGATCTGTGTCTGTCTATATTTGAGTCTCTCTTTGTATCTGTATATATCTGCGTCTAATCTATATGTTTGTATTTGTCCATCTCTATCTTAATAGGTCTATCTTTGTCTAACCGTATGTCTGTCAATTTCTTTCTTTATCTGTCAGCCATCCCTGTGTTTGTCTATGTGTGTGTCTAGTCTAGCTGCCTGTCTTTGTCTAAACATCCACGTCCATGTGTGTCTACATGTTTATATATCTGTCCGTCTATATGATCTGTTTATATTTGTGTTTTGGGGTGAACATATTTATGTCTGTGTCTGTTTTTTCCATTTCTGTATCTATGTTTCTGTCTGTCAATTCATGTATCCATCCATGTACGTGCATGCAAAAATGTGGAGCCTGTTTGTACAGAGCACAGAGCCTATCATTGACTCTTCATTGTGAGCATTTACACCTCAGAAATCAGCAAATGCTACAAATCAAGGCTTGATTTATATCTTTGGTGATTGTCTATACTTAAAAAAGTGATGGGGAAAATGTTAATGATGAAGACTAAACTTTAAAAGTGTGCCCTGCATCCCTCCCCCTTACTCTCAGTTGATGGTTAAACATTTACTAGCACACCCTATTATAGCTAGAACTATATAAAACTACATAGATATAGAATGTATGTAATACGTGTGATACATGTGTATATACACACATGTATATGTTTTACAAACATTAAAGCTTTATATATGTTAGTAATCTCAAAGAGATAGCATGACAGTAGTAAATACAATTACTGGAGGAAGAAAGATATGATTTAGAATGCGGCCTTAGACACATATTCAAAAGTCATGTAATCTTAGAACCTGTTTCTTCATCTATGATATCAAGATAATAAAGCTAGTAAAATTATTTTCATGCGATTATTGTAGGGATCAACTAAAATAGAGTATGTAAAACTTTGCATACTTTTAAAGAGCGCATATAAGCTACTATTCTATTGTAGAAATCTTAGCCACCACACATGGAAAATGAATTAGACCCAGAATAGAAGAGGAAAACAGATTAGATAGTCTTTAAGAAATTGCACAGTTGTGCACTTCATGACAAGAAACAGCAAAGGGTAGTGGGCTTCAAGAAAGTGGTGTAGGAGCTAGAAGACCTGGATTGTACTTTCATTTTTGACTCATATTAACTCTGAAACCCGGACAAGTCCTTTAACCTTTCGGTCCTCTAGGCAATTCCCCTAAGACTCTAAATTGCACTGAAAGTGTTGACTTGTATTGGTGGAGAGAATTTCTTTGTCCAGGAATTCCCTACTCCCATGAAATTACAGGTTCAGATCCTATCCTTTATTTGTCCTTTCAAGACACCAAAGGCCCATCCTTTTATATCTTTTGAGGGGAGGGGTGGTCCATCTTTTTTGACAAGGATATTTTTCTAGTGATGCTATAAGACTTCCAAGCATATCAGCCTGAGAAAAATCAAGTTGAGGGTCAATAAAAGGGCAATTGAGATTGTCATGGTGAGAATGAGACAACTTCAGTACGTTGCCAACAAAGAATTACACAAGAGAAGCACTGGATTTCAGGAAAACATCCCAGCATCCCAGAGGAAAAAATGATGAACAGTGTCTAATGTAGCAGTTAGAGCAGGAAATGTTGCTGTTTGGTTGTGTCTGACTCTGTGATCCTTTTTGGGATTTTCTTGGCAAAGATACTGGAGTGGTTTGCCATTTCTTTCATCAGCTTATTTTACAAATGAGCAAATTGAGGCAAACAGGTTAAATGACTTGTTCAGGGTCACATAGCTAATACATTTCTGAATTCGGATTTGGAATTTGAAACTCTTTTTCCTTCCTCTAGTTCCTGAAATCTGCCCCTTCACATCATCTACCTATTAGAGATCAGGGCGACAAAGGGCATCAAATTTGATAATTAATAAATTTTGAGTGATCAGTTTGGCAAGTGATAAATTTTGAGAAATCAGTTTGAGTTGATTAGTCAAGTCAGAAGCCACATTACAAAGCTGCAGAATGAGTGAGTCAGGAGAAGTAGAAAAAAAAATTCCCTTTTCAAATAGTTTAGGTGGCATGGGGAGGAGAAATACAGGATAATAGTTTGAAGAGTTGGTAAATCTAGCAGAAGTTTTATTTTTTTTTTTAAAGGATGAGGAAGATTGGCATATTTGAAGAAAGTAAGGAAAGCACCAGTTGATAAGGAAATGTGGGAGGTAATTTAGGATGCAGTCTCCTAGAGAAGATGCTCTGGAGCCAAGATGTGGAATCAAGTGTACATGCAGAGGGGTTGACCTTGACAAGGAAAAAGACCACCTCCTTTATTAAAAATTAGGGGAAAGAAGGGAGGAGAAAACAATGTCAGTAAAGGAAAGATCTTCAACAATATATCCATAGATTAGTAATTTTCAAAGAATTAAAGTACAATAAAATGTTTAACATTAAAAATGAATTACATTATTTGGTTTTTAATGACTCAAAATATACCAAAGGATCTTGATTAACAAGCTTTTATTTAGCATTTACTATGTCCCAAGTACTGTGCTAGTGATGCCAAGACTAAGAAAATGAGTCTTCCCTCAAAGAGTTTTTAATCTATCAAAGTCTGTATTTTTATGCATATAGAAGGATTCATGGAGGAAATACAAATAAATAAAAGGTAGCACCTGAACTGAGTTTTGAAAGGCGCTTGAAACTTTCAAGAGATAATGCTGAGAAGGGATAATATTACAGATATGAGGGACAGTCTGTGCAAAACCATGGAGACTAGAGTTCGATTGTTCTGTTCAGGGAACAGCAAGCAGCCCAATTTAGGAGGACAGGGAATAATGTGTAATCGACTTGGAGAAATAGGCTGGAACCAGTTTGTGAAAGACTTTAAATACTAAACAGAGGAATTTGTATTTTATCTTAAAGGCTGTGGGGAGAAACAGGATACAGAGAGGATGACTAGGAGCCATTGTAATAGTCCTGGTGATAGGTGATAAAAGCCTAGATTGTGTTTATTCCTCGTAAAAGTTTAAACCTAATTAAATTGATTTTGTTCAGGATCCTGTGTAGCTAGTAGCTACATTTAGACTTTATGTACTTCCCCAAATACTTGCTGTGCTAGTCTTTTAAGATTTGGACTCTTCTCTTATAAAGAAATAATTAATAGATTTTCTTCCAGCTCAATTCAACAACCATTTGTTTGTAGCCCTTACTAGAAATAAATACGTCTTAATTCTTTTTTGTTTCTGTTTTCTGATAGAGTAGTGGGTTTAAAGGAAGGATTTTTAATTTAGGATTGGGCTTATGAATGTGTTTTTAAAATTTCTGACAACTGCATTTCACTATAATTAATTTTATTTGTAATCCTATATATTTTATGAATTTAACAACAGCAACTAGGTGGCACATAGCATTTAGTATATTGGGCCTGGAGTCTGGAAGACTCGTCTTTCTGAGTTCAAATTCAACCTTAGAAACTTACTAGCTGTGTTACCCTGCACAAATCACTTAATCTTGTTTGCTTCAGTTTCCTCATTTGTAAAACAAACTGGAGAAGAAATGGAAAATTACTGTAATATCTTTGCCAAGAAAACCTTAGATGGGGTCATGAGTAGGATGTGACTGAATAACAACGGTTCTGAGAAGGATCCATTGCTTCACCAAACTGCCAGAGGAATCCAAGACAAAAAGAGCCAAAGGACTCCTGGTTTAGAGGAAAAAAATGGGATTTGAAATAATAATGGGAGACAAAGTATTGACCAGTTTTGTTGATTTTTTTTTCTATTTTAATTTTTTTAAAAAGAAACTTTGTTATGAGACCAAGTTTTCTAGTAGAAGGGAGAAGGAAGACTTGGAGAGTGAAATGTAGGTGAAGTTAAAAGTTATCAATAAATAAGGTGAAGTAAAAACATTTCAATAAAACATCCAATAAAATCAATAAATAAAACAAAGGATAAGTAAATCTAGGTATGTTTTTAGTATTAAAGATTTATAGCCAGAAGAGGCCTTAGAAGTCATCATGTCTAACCCTCATTTTATAAAAGATAAATTGAAGCCCAAAGAAATTGGGGACTTGCTCAAGGGGATGAGATATAAATATAGCAAATAGTAAATTCTGTGAATTGAAATCTATAGATCTTTTTGTTGTACTAGACTGTTAACCAAACAGGCAACAGAGAAGTATGTGGTAGATGAAGAAAGACTGATGATTGTGAACTGACCATGGTCTATATGATCTCATTTGAGATTTAATGATTAAAGATACGTGGTATGGAAGGACATAAGTAGAGGGGCTAGCTTTGGCTAGCACGGGATAAAAATGAAAAAGAGGGCAATTAAGATATAAACCAGAGGATAGAGTAAGTTTCAGGAACATTGATTAAGAGAGGGGAAATTGGAATATGTTATAGGGGGCTTGCGAAAAGAGCAGGTTTAGAACTAGGAAAGGTAGTGTGATAGAGATTTGTCAGATAGGAATAAAAGGGTTGTCTATAGCAGTGGAGTCTTAAGGTTCTATGTTTGGAGTGGCCCTAAGAGCTTCAGTTAAGACTTCCTTTAGTGGTATTCAGCATTGCCATCAGCAAGGAAAGAGATGTGGTGAGCATACTCCATGGCTTAATGGGAGCAAAGTTTGAGTGACTGTAGGATAAAGAAACAAATTCTGGAGAATGATTGAGCTGCTTCACTTTTGGGTTGAGACTCTGAAGAGAAGAGTCCAGAGCAAGGACTGCTAGATGGATTACAAGAAAGCTAGAATACCTGGAAATTAAAGTAAGGAAGAAGAATAAGTTTGACATACCTTTTACCCTTTGGCTTAGAGATGATGGAGTAGAAGCACAAAACTGTACATTCATTCTCAGAGCCAATGTGTTGATTATTTTACTTAATCATACATATATTTATTATTAGTAACAGGAATGGGAGAGGAAAGTAAAGAGCAATAGACATCCAAAAACAAACAAAAAATCATTTTATTTCTTTTTTAAGTATATTTAATTTAAATATAAACTTGATTATAATTTAAATATAGTTAATAGACAAGTTTAAGTAGTTGTAGTGAAGTTCAAAATCAAAAAACAGTCTATTTTTTTAAGAACATAAGGTTTAACTATTTCCTGTAGAAAATGCCATAAGATTACTTCCCTATGTTTTGTATGAATTGTGTTAATATTTGATATAATTACATGTTCAGTTGACTGAAATCAAAGATGATTTATAGCAGCCAGAAAGAGAAGATAATGAGGTTTAAAAGGAGTAAGTTATAGGGATAGAGGAAAGAACAGAAAATTGTAGTCAGAGAGAAATTTCAAAGTTTGGGACCATGGAGGTAGTTCATTTAAAATATAGTGGAATTCAACATATGATAAAGATATGAACTTGAAAGGAGTAAGGCTAAGGTAAATATAAAATTAAACATATTACATATGTATACTTTTGTTTTGAAATATATTGTAAAGTTCTGCAATGTTTAGTAATTATTTTATTTTAGCACCAGGCCAGAAGACTATAACACAGTTGTTCAGAAGCCAAGACAAATTCTGTGTCAATTTATTGACCGAATACTTACAGATGTAAATGTTGGTAAGTTACTTTTTTTCTTCACAATAATTAGTTATTTGAAATAAATTACCTCATTTTTGCTGTTTTACAACTTCATATTTCTATAATTTATCATAGAAAATTGTTTTAAGTGTTTTATGTACCACTTTAAAGTGCTCTGCTGATAGGACCTGTTATTATTAGTTTATGTCCCTGTGTTTAACGCTTGCTTATTGGGTTTGCCCCAAGTAAAATCAATCAAAAGCATTTATTAAGCTCTTTCTTTGTGCCAGGCATTATGCTAACCATTTTGAGTGTTAAGTTCCTAAAATTATACCTCACAACTCCCTTTTTTTCTTCCCCTTTTCCCCTATCACCAAGTGTTTACTTTCTGCCAAAGGATAACTATATTATATTAGAACAGAGGCATTTACTTGAATAGCATAGTAAGGACATTTTTTTCAGAAACTTAGGGCATGTGGACTGGTTGGCAATATATAACATGATTTGGAGAGTGAGCAAGTATAGAGCTCTAGCATGGAGTTGGGATGAATAATACACATGAAGATAAGATTCATGTGAGATTCAGAATAGACTTAATGACAGACATATTTGTGTGTCTGAGGATGCAAGTATGAGATTGTTAGAATGGTACAAGAAGACATGATGAGGCACTTCCAGAGATCTTACTATAATGCTATGTTCTTTGACTCCAAATAGAATGGGGGCTCCTTGTCAGGTTGCAGTAGTCAGGGAGAATGGGTAACCCCTGTATACTTACCTAAGAGGTTCTTTCCTTTTGGAGGATGATTTAATTGAGGTCCTCTACCAAATGTCTTAGGATCTCTCATTGAAATAATTGAACTTATTTGTTCAAGTTAGTGCTACCAAATTTATTGCTTCTTTGTTCTGAATTTGTACTTGTACCATAACTCAACTCACTTCCCAGGACTGAAGAAACTTACATGTTTGGCTCTTCAGGACCCCAATGTCTTCAGTTACATTATGTCTGCTGCCTGTATTGATTTGCTGCTCAAACCCCTGGATGCAGGTTTTTTTTTTTTTTATTGGACTGTGCACCTGGCTTACCATTTAGCTCATCCTTCAGTTTCTGGCTCAGCCAGACTTTGGCTAGAGCACTGCTGACTGAGCTCCTTGAGTGAGAATCAGAATTTTACCAGTGGCTCCCCTTCAACACCCCTAGTTCTTTTCCAAACACCTCAGGATCTCTTTCCTGATTTTTAAGCTTTCTTAGAAGCAGCCATGTTCTGGGTCAAGATTTCTGCTACTGATTCTCAGTTTGTGTAGAGGTGTTTGACTTTGTCTTATTAAACAGAATATCCCGAGTCTATGTCTAATAATTTATTATAGTAGTTTGTGAAATTTCATAGAATGTTAACAATGAGATTAAAACAGTAAACATTTTATGAGTTGTTTTAAAGTAGACTTTCTAACTTACATTAAATCTCAGCAAAGTGGCTTGAAATTTGTTCTTGGAATTAATTTTTAAAATTAATATGTTGTGACAACTAGGTGGCACAGTGGATAGAGCACAAGCCCTGAAATCAGGAAGACTTGAGTTCAAATCTGGTCTCAGACACATTAACACTTTCTAGCTGTGTGATCCGGGGCAAGTCACATAACCCCAATTGCCTCCACAAAATAATAATAATAATAATATGTTGTTGTTGTTGTTTTTAGTTGCTCTAGAACTTGTGAAGAAAACTGACTCTCAGCCAAGTTCTGTGATGTTACTTGATTTTATCCAGCATATCATGAAGTCTTTCCCTCTTATGTTTGTAAATGTCTGTGGAAGCCATCAACAAAAAGAGGCTGAAAATAGTTGTCTTGGTGAGTTTGACGATTTTGGTAAAACTACCCATATTTTTCATGGAATCTCTTCTGCCTCCTGAAATGTATCATTTAGATTAGTAAATACTCAGAATTTAGACATAAATTCAAAAGACAAGTTATTGATTTGTTTGAATACCTGCAAAACCTTATATTTGTCTTTTATTGAGAATGTAATTAATAACTTTCATAGATAGTAAAAGTAATTTAAGTTCCATTTAACTGCCATTGAAATCACTTTTCAGACAAACACAAAATTAAAGTAAAGTATGGGTGTCATTTAGGATAGCAAATGTTATTTCCTTCATTCCTATTTTCATGATCCTAACAGTGTTCTTTCCAGCTTGATTTAAAAAGAAAAAGAAATTTATAGTACATTTGTTTCTGAATATATCCCTTCTTCTGCTCTTGCCAATTAAACAGAGATTTTTTAAAGACAGAAAAAACAATTCAGCTATGTAGCTATTACTCTTTTTCTTCTTTTTTTAATTTTAATAGCTTTTTATTTACAAGTTATATGCATGGGTAATTTTTCAGCATTGACAATTGCCAAACCTTTTGTTCCAATTTTTCCCTCCTTCCGCCGACTCCCTCCCCCAGATGACAGGTTGACTAATACATGTTAAATATGTTAAAGTATAAATTAAATACAATACAATATTAGTATACATGTCCAAACAATTATTTTGCTGTTCAAAAAGAATTGGATTTTGAAATAGTACCATTAGCCTGTGAAGGAAATAAAAAATGCAGGCAGACAAAGGTTGGGAATTCTATGTAGTGGTTCATAGTCATCTCCCAGAGTTCTTTCGCTGGGTGTTAGCTATTACTCTTCTGATAGGCACCTAGATTTGTTTCTAATTCTTTATCTAGCTTGATTTTTAAAGCTTCCTTTTTCTGACCCTTTTTACTTTTTGTTAGTCCTCTTGGTGGCTAAATGAAGGGTTAAATTATATTATATGATTTTGAGTGCTTTTAATTTTATCAGAGTGCTTTCATGTCCTTGAGCTTAATTTTCCTACTAATTTCCATTGACATTTAAATACAAGATCATGAAATCTCAGACAGGGTATCAGAGAACATTTTATCCATCCCATGTTGCTAATTCCTTTGTCCAGCTTGATTTTTAATTTTTCCTTCTCCCTCATCCTCTTTACCTTTGTTGGTCTCCTTGATGATTAAATAAAAAGTTAAGCTATAGGCCATGCATTTTGAGCGGTTTTTAATTTTGTCAAAGTGCTTTCATGTACGTGAGCTTAACTTCTCAATAAGCTCCATTGACACTTAAAAACATAGTATCACAAAATTCCAGAGTATGAAGGGATACCAGAGACCATCTGATTCAATTCATATTTGAAGAGGATTCTTTACAATATCCTTGAAAAATGGTCTTAAAACTGCTAACAACTTTGTATGAACACTTCTCTAGTTAATATGGAACCTACTTTCCCAGTAGCAGTTTATTTGTTAGGAAATGTTTTCCATACATCAAACTTTAATCGCCTTTGCAATCTTTTGCTCCTAATTCTGCCCTCTGAGACTCGGGAAGATAAATCTAATTTCGTACTCATTGGAATTTTGGAAGTATAGAGTATCCAAAAGGCTTGGTGCTGTTTTTTAAGCTTTAATAGAAACCATACTTGAATACTGTTATATTTCCCATAAATATTCCTTTCTATGAGCTACCTTCTATATTTTGTTCAACTACTACTCATATGGCATATTCTCTATACCCATAGAGAACATCTTCTTCACTCTTCATCCTTTTACTATTTTCTTCATCCTTTTTTAGTTTCCAATTTCTAGTATTCTTAAAATGTAGCATCTAGAAGAAAGTCTAGTATTATTTTTTTTTTTGATATGTAAGTTTTGCCAGTACAACTGGATTATGTCTGTGTTACTCAGTTTATGAATAGATTGTGATCTAAAGACAAGTCAGTTGTTTGAAAATTGCTTTTCATCCTTTAGATTGATTGGGTGGCCAAGTCATGTTGGTTCTGTGTCTCAAATATTTCTTCACTCAGAAACCATTAGCACTGTGTTCAGTAAATAAAGTAGAAATTCTTTAGATGAAATTTGAATACTCCTGTAATGTGACTTTTTTATCTCTTAGGCTTCATCTTTTATTAATTCCTTTCATGTAGTTATGTGAGCAAATGAAACTATTTGCTGTCCCTAAATGTAGGCATTTTCCTTATTCATATCTTTGTTCAAGCTTGTTCCTGTTCCAGGCATGCCTTCTTATTGCAGGAAAACTTGAATGGCAAGATAGATTTGTATGTGATTCTTTAAGTGGTGGAAAGCCAATGAAATTTTATGAGCAGAAGAGTATTTGAGAAGAATAGATTGGAATAGGTAGAGACTGTAATCAGAGATAATAGTTAGGATTTCATTAATAAAATTTAGACCTGAACTAAAGTTCATTTGTTTTAGTCTTATGATTCAAATATGGTTATAAAAAAATTTCTTTTACTCCACATTTAAAAAATTTTTTTTGACACACTGATTATATCCCTAATTGTGCATAGGAAATGTAGATTCTTGTTAAAATATATGCATCATTGCCACTTAATAAATATTTAGCAAATAAATTTGCCTATATGTATTTATGCTTTTAATACTTTTTTTTTTAACTCAAAGAATTCAGTCATTGGATTATGACAAGACTTTTTCGAATTGCTGCGACTCCATCCTGTCATCCATTACACAAGAACATTTGTGAAGTCATCTGCTCATTATTGTTTCTTTATAAAAGCAAGAGTTCAACGATTTTTGGGGTGCTAACGAGAGAATTATTATATCTTTTTGAAGATTTGATTTATCTCCACAAAAGAAATGAAATGGGACAAACCATAGAATGGCCAGTGACAGTGAACAGATTTCTAAGTAACCTAGATAAACACATGGGATGTTTGCAGTCTGCTCCTCTGCAATTATTGAGCATGCAAAATGTGGAGTTTATTGAAGTTGCATTATTAACAATTCTCAATGACATTATTGCTGTTGTGTTTTTTAGAAGACAGGAACTTTTACTTTGGGGGATAGGTTGTTCTTTGCTAAAGTATGGAAGTCCTAACATTAAAACCTTAGCAGTTTGTCTTTTGACCAAGCTCTTTGAACTTGGGGGAATACCAGAACAATCAACAAACACTTTTTTCAACTCAATTTTTGAATTACTTAAAAATGTTGTAGAGATGGATGTAGATCAACTCAAACTTTATGAAGAACCCTTATCACAGTTACTGAAGTTGATGTTCCCCTTTGAAGCAGAGGCTCATAGAAATATAGAACCTGTGTATTTGAGTATGTTGCTGGAGAGACTCTGGCTCCTCTTTGAAGCAGGTGTACTCGTGAAGCTTAAATCTGAATTGTTGAAATCTGCTTTGTGCCACTTGCTACAGTATTTCCTTAGATTTGTGCCAGCAGGTTATGAATCTGCCTTACAGATCAGGAAGACCTATGTGAGCAACATTTGTAGAGTTTTTGTGGATACACTTGGAGCTCAAGTGGAAGGAGAGGTAGGTAATTTTGACTTATTTGGTGAATATGTATCTTTGTCATTTGCTGTATGTAGATTTATCATTCATTTGTGTACATTGTGTTAGTGAGGAAAGTTATTCAGAGATACCTCAAATGCAGAGCCAGAACAAAGTATTATTTTCCTTGACACAGCCTACCTCACTATTGTATATTTATATATGTGATATCAAAGGAATTGTTCACTAATTATATAATTAAAATATGGTTTTGAAAGGTTTATTTGCTTAAATTGATACATAATTGGTTTGTATGGGATAAATTAATTTTTTATATTGATAATGAAAGGCTGATCCAGTGTACACTGGCCATCAGTTTCATAGGCTCTGTCCTCGTAAAAGATTGAAATTGCCAGTACAAAGTAGATAAAATGATATTGTATCAATATTAAGTAAATAAATAGATAAATAGTTTCCCCTCATATATTCATTATTTTTTATATTCTTTTGTTTTTAAATTTTGTGTTCCAAGTTATGTACCTCCCTTCCACTTGTTCTTCTCTCACTGAGTGAGAAGGCAAGCAGTATATCAATTATATTATATGAAATCATGTAAAATTTTTCATATTAGCCATATTTTGAAGTGAAGTGAGAAAATTATACTTAAGTTTGCATTTGGAGTTTGTCAGATCTCTCTCTGGAAGTAGAGTAGCATTTTATAAAAAATTCCTTCATGCAAAAATAGCATGCAAGGCATGGCAAACAAATATATTTGGCCTTGAAAGTTAAGCAAATGCTTGCCATCTAGGAGAGGGGGTGGGGGAAAGGAGGGGGAAATCTGAAACACAAGGCTATGCAAGGGTCAATGTTGAAAAATTATCTGTGCATATGTTTTGAAAATAAAAAGCTTAAAAACAAGGTATAATTAGTCATTTAGGCATTATCTTGATTGTTTTTCTCTAGATAGCTTGGTTCAAATCCAACTGAGTTTTCCCTGTAGAAATAATTGAATAATTCTCTGTTAGAATTTATCTTTTTTGAGTAAGAGAGATGGCCTGTTTATTGAGAGGAAGTATAGTTTTAACAAAAATAATAGAAAATAAAAATCTGTCATATGTGTGTTGTTAGATTAATAAAAGACTGATTAAGATCTTTGAAAATGTGTTAACTTTATTATGAAATAGGTCACATAAGAAGTTTTTTATTTTCCCCTTTTTTATATTTTTAATCAGTGTAAGCATGGTTGCTAATAGACTTTCTTAACTTTTATTTCCAGTATTTATTGGGCCCACTTTATGCAGCATTAAAACTTGAAAGTATGGAAATCTTTGAACAGTTTCAATGTGAAACTCAGCAAGATACTCCTTTTAATGATGAATGGAGCAGCTGTAGTACTGGAATACCACGAAAAAGGCAGCGACTAAGTTTATCATCAAAACATTTCTCTAACTCAACAGGACAGGCAGAAGAGTAAGGCTATAATTCTGTTTGTGTTTAGCATTTTAATAGAGGCTTATTAGCACTTCAAAGTTAAATACTTGCTTTTTTCATATGACTTAAATATATCTAATTTGTTTTGCCTGTTAAAGGAATGCTTTTGCATTCATACTTACTGCGAAATTGAATTATATATAGATGATACAGATATTTTAAGTGATTGTACAAGGCTTCCAGTCTCAAATTTTTCTTTTCAAAATACTTAAAAGCCATGAAATTACTTTATAGACTAGTAATCTGTGAAGTTCAATATCAGATATTATTTTATTTAACCAACATTAAGACAAATACTAGACCAGAAAGTATTTTTTGCTATAAACCTAGTTTAGTATGTATTTTAATATTAAACACTTTTTTATATTTTTATGTTTAGTTTTTTTTTTGAACTGACTTTCTACTTGAATGAAAGTATTCTGAAGTTGTTATTATTCATTATAGAATTAAGCATGTGGACATGAATGAAAACAACACATTGTGGAATGCACTGATCAAGAAGGCAGAATCCCTTCTCATTCTCCTTGAGCAAAATAATGTGGAAAGCCCCATTATTCAGACATTAGAAGGAATTGTTGTCATTCTGCAGTTGGCTGCTCTGTGCACTATTCACTGTTCTCAGCAAATCTTGGACTGGTAAAAATAATTTAGAATAACTTCTTATGTCTTCTTGATGAGAGAGTCCTAGCTTGTAATTGACACATTTTCCTTGCATTGAAGAGACTTTATTAGGAGGCCTTATCTGTTCATTTCATTGGGTTATCTGCATGTACGAAGCCTTTTGTTGATTGATTATATATTGTTGAATTTTAAACCCAAAAGGTACTTTAAAAATAATGTAAATTAGTTATATCATTTTGCAGATGAGAAAAGTGGGACCCCAAGACATTAAAAGATTTACCTAAAGTTTCACAGGTAGTAGCAGTTTCTCACTGAGGAGAGGAGATAATCTGTAGCTAGTGGACTTGATGGCACTGATAATGTGTTTTTTAGTCTGGGAGGACATGAGCATGTTTTTAGACAGTAGGGAGGGAGAAATTGAAGATGAGAATGGTAATGGTGGTGGGGTCAGTATTCTGGAGAAACTGAGAAAGAATGGAATTAAGAATTCATGGGGTGAAGGGACTTTGACAAGGTGAAGGTCACCTCTTCCCTGGAGACAGGATGAAGAAAGAAATGGGGCAAGGAAACCTCTTGGTTGGCATGAAATGAGGAAGGCAGCAAAAGGGAACTTGGCAAGTGGCTTTTTTTCTTAGGAGGTAGAGGTAAGGAAGAAGAGAGTCTATTCCATTACTGCCTTCTAAAGTGCTTGTAAACTCTTCTCTTGTCTCCAGGATCATCATACATTCTGTTTGGCTTTTAAAGCCTTTTATAACCTGACTTTCTCACCCAACAAAGCACACACACCCTTTAGTCATGTCCTGTATTGAGAGGGTACCCTAGGGGGTTACAGGTCGGAGGCAGAGAAAGCTGACTCAGTAGTTCAATCAAGAGATGCTGGAAAGGTAGAATCTTCAGCACTTGCCAGCAACTGGAGCTGAGAATGTAAGGACTCAAAGAATGGCCCCTAGGGGTCGACGGGGGTGATTGGGGGCATACCCAGGGCCCTCAGGGTAAGAAAGTCTGGGGAAACTTGTGGCATAGGGGGTCGTTCTATTTAAGATGCCTTTGATAGGCTCTTAGGAACATGAGTCTGGTTTCATGATTTATTTTCCTGCTTCTCTCAGCTACATGTGAACAAGAATGCAGGAGGAGGATAGTAAAATAGTCTGGGAGTGAGGATTTAACTCTATATAAAGAAAAGAGTGAGAGGTTTCAGAGTAAAGGAGAGTGGAGAGAAACTGGTTCAGTGAGATGGTGAGCTGGGGTAGGGAAGAGAGTGTGCCCTTTGCATGGTTGGTCACCTGAGAAGAACTGAGGGGTGGAAGGAATGGAGGCCAAGGTGAGGAAGGTGTTCTCTGAGGGGGAGGGGGTCATAAGACTAGGAAGAGATGGAATGAGGAAGGGTTAGGATCAGAGTTTGTGGACATAAATGTACAAGAGTTGGAGTGATGTCACAATCTGGAGTCATACCGTCTAGCTCTGTACCCGAGGTGGCATAGCAGATTGAGGAACTGGTAAATTAAGGTATTTGGGGGTTATCTTCGTGCATTTTAACATATCCTTATATGTGGTCAGGAGTTGTGGTAGCTAGAAACTGAGCCCAGAAATGAGAATCTAGAAGTGGCAATGGGGACTCAATAAGTGATGTTTTGATTCCCCTGCTACTATTGAGGATTGAGGATATATAAGTGAAAGGGACCCTGGAAAAGGCCGAGAATGCATTGTTGTCAGCAGGGAGCCTGGTCTCAGTGAATACCAAAATATGGGAAGAGTTGGAAAGGACTAAGTTTAGTATGAAAGAAATTTTATTATGGAACACACATTTCAAAGAAGGGTCAGGCAGTTCAGTAGTAGCACATTGAAGCACACTCACATCTGGGTATAAACTCACTCAGAAGGTAAAGTGAAATAAAAAAAATTATTTGCCTTTCTATCCTTTTTTCTTCCTTCACACCTGCTATATTCCTCTTGTTCCCTAAATGTGAAACTGCTACCTTTTGTGTTATTTAAACAGAAATGGCCTAAGATCTAAATACAGATAGAAAGCTGATTTAAAATGATTGCATTTGACATACTTAGTATATTTGCATATTTATGTTGGACTTCCATTGGGATTAGAATGAGCTAGGTACAGAAAAATTTTAAAGTCTTTATGTAGTTATAATTGTTTTTGGCTTTACTGGAATACTGGTTTTGAACATTATCAAACAAGATCTTATTCTGATATCTTTTTTATTTTTCATTTACAGTAATCTTAATTATAAAGTCATTCCCCATAAACATAAGATGAGATCTTCAGACTTCATAATGAATGTACAAATAACTTGGCTGTCTCTAGATTTTATCACAAGAGTGCTTAAGATATGTAGATGCCTATTAGAATCTGTTCAGAAGCCTAATCTGGAACCAGTGATTGACAGAATGGTGAAAATATTTGATGCTTTGTTTTATATGCAAGGTAAGTTGGGGAAATAAGCAAACTGGAGAAATCTTTAAAGATAAAATCGATATATAATAGGCTTTCTTTATTGGGTTACTGATATCTAAAATTTAAATTCACGTATTTATTTTTAATGATTTAATATTTTATTTTTCCTGAATTACATGTAACAACATTTAAAAACAAATTTTGAGTTCCAGATTATCTTCATGTTTATCTCTCCCCCCTTGAAAAATCAAGCAATTTGATATAGCTTATACATGTACTGTCATGCAAAACCTATTTCCATGTTAGTTATGTTGTGAAAGATGACCCAAAAAACCCTAGGAAAAATAAAGAATAAGTATGCTTTGATCTTCAGTGAAACTCCATCAGTTCTTTCTCTGAAAGTATGTTTTTCATTATAACTCTTTTGGAATTGTTTTAGATAATTATATTACTGAGAATAGGTAAGTCATTCACAGGTTACGTATCTTCAGAATACACTAAGGTGTTTCTTAGATTTTCTGGTTTACTTATTCTGCTCTATATTGCTATATTGTCCTTCATATAAATAGTTAAAAGTAGTTCCTTAGCTCTGTATTCCTGTTAGTGAAATATTTTGACTTAACCTTTCTTACAATGTGTTTTGTAAAATAAATTTCTTTTAATTCAAAGACCTAAGATTTTATTAGTTTGTGTAGGCTTTTTTTAAAAGAGTTGAAGTGTCTGAAAATTCATCATTTAGGTGATGAATCTCTTGGAATTTAGCTCAAATGTTTCTGAATGACATGCAGGCCTTTAAGCAGGTCTATCATACTTAAAAAGCTTTGTAGCTTAATATAAAACCTGTCATAACTTGGTAGTTTAGTCTTAAAGAAACCAGAGCTATTTACACCCTAAAACTAGACGTGAGAATTTTTTTGTCACATATAATAATATGCTAAAATTTATTTATACCAAAATCTATTTGATATTGTTATGCAATATATACATTTTTTAAAAAGCAAAATTATAAGATTGAAATGCAATTAATTATCTATTGTATATGGTTATTTTTTTTTTCCCAGTAAAAACTCCATTTGAAGATAAAATTCTGGAGGATTTGTGTGGAATGTTATCTCTTCCATGGATTTATAACCATTCTGAAGATCCTTCTCTAAAGCTGACCACATTTGGCACTGATCTTTTGGCTCTTAGTCAGAGTATTTCAGATAGTTTCTGTAAGTGTACAGATAAAATTGTACCTTCTTTATTGTTTTTAATATTAGTTTTCTCTTACAGCTGAAGCTATATTTTAATTTTAGGATACTACCTTTAATTAGGTAAATGTATATGCTATGTTGATTGACTTTGCAGCAAGTATTTATAATACACTGATCAATAAACTTCATTTTTTCAGCACCTCATGCACAGTCACAGTGTATATACCTTCTGACTTTGTTCCCGAGAAACATATATCTTGAATGGAGAACAGCAGTATATTATTGGGCAATGCAAAGCACTCATGAAATAATTCGTGCTAGTTGTGTTAGAGGATTCTCTATCTTATTGCATCAACGGAGTAAAAATTCTTACAAAAGAGTTCCCAAGATTCTCATGTATGTATTATTTTGTTTTTTTTAGATTTGATAATGTAATCAACCTTTTAAAGTACTCAATAAATGTTTGCTGATGATGCAGAGAGTATAGCAACTTTAGTTTGTAAGTCTATGCATTTTTACTGTAGTCTATTCCTGATTGATGTTTTGATGCAAATGAGTGTGTTAATATTCTTGACCAGGCCATATAAATATCCAGAAAGATAACTTTTTTCCCCCCTTCTAAATACAGAGACAAAGTCAAGGACGATTTTGGTAATGTCAAAAAAGAATTTGCCACTGTACTTGGACAGCTAATTTGTACTCTTTGTGGCTCATTTGAGTGGAAGAGTCCTTTAACAGAACCTCTCTCTGAGGATGGAAGTGTTGGTGCCTTCTGTAAGAACCTCACAGTTGCTTCTGATTGTGAACAATCATTTTCTCTACTGAAAGCTTCTATATGCAAGCCAATCCTTTTCTTGCTGAAGAAAAAAGTGCCTAGTCCAGTAAAATTGGGTAGGTGTTGGTATGTTTAATTGTCTAGTTTGAAATCATCTTGGGCCAGTGGGGATGGAAAAAAGTTTCATCAAAGTGAATGATAAGAATTTTAGCAAAGGTTTTAAACATACATTTCATAGAACTAAAAAACTGCTTTCCAAGCCATTATGTTTATTATTACCATTAAATTCATCGTTTTATCAGTATTGCTAAAACAAGTACTTCTTCCTCAAAATAAAATAATCTCACATTGTTATAATACAGTATAAAAGTATGTTTGTCACAGTAATGCAGTCAGATAGATAGTGAAGGTCT
Organism: Antechinus flavipes; assembly: GCF_016432865.1. Taxonomy (NCBI): domain Eukaryota; kingdom Metazoa; phylum Chordata; class Mammalia; order Dasyuromorphia; family Dasyuridae; genus Antechinus; species Antechinus flavipes. The sequence goes on from NC_067400.1 coordinate 50,927,157, forward strand.
CCATTTTATAAATAAGGAAACTAAAGGTCAGACTTGATCAAAGTATTGGGTTTACATATTAGTCATTTCAATTCAACTGAAGAAAACCTCATGGTCACATAGTTTGTCACTAACAAAGTCAGTAATTCCCATTTAGTTTTAGGATTTACTACATGAAGTCTTAGACCAGTAGCATAATAGCTTGTGTTAACTATGTGTTAATAATCTTTTATTCCCATAACTTTTGAAGGAAGTGATGCAGTTATCCCCTTTTATAGATGAAAAGAGTTTGTGACCTGTCTAGGGCCACCTGTCTGAGGCAGAATATGAACTTGGGTCTTGCTGATTCCTGAGTCTAGCATCCTATCCTCTACAATATTAAAAGGGATAATATTTTGAAAATTTTAAAATCATTTTGTCTTAGTGTTATACATTGAAATATTCACACGAGATTTTGAAGGTTTTTAAAAAGATGCTCTCTAGCTCTGTTCAGTACTGATTTTAACTTTTTTTTTTTTTGACTGAGCCATTGAACACTGGGTAAATCAAATGAAAAATAGTTGGTATGATAACCTCATGATTGTGAGGTTTTTATTCTAATGTAAATGTAAAATAAAGTCTTTTTTTCATTCTTGTTATCATTAAAAGTCAACTTAGAATTTATATTGTAATGTGTTTTGGTCACTGACATATTGATGTGATATTTCTTACATATTTTAAAATGTGTTAATTAGATGTGATATATATTTTACCTTTAGCCTTCATAGATAATCTACCTCATCTTTGTAAGCACCTCAATTTTCGGGAAGAAGAAGCAGATGTGAAAGTAGTTCTTGGCTCTTTATTAAATTTAATGGAAGACCCAGACAAAGATGTGAGAATGGCTTTTAGTGGAAATATCAGATATATATTGGAATCCTTGGATTCTGAAGATGGATTTATAAAAGAGGTTAACTTTTAATTTCTCATTATTGTCATTATTATAAACCTTATTCTAAAAACATCTTTAATGATTTATTAAACATTTTTGTTAACAGCTTTTTGTCTTGAGAATGAGAGAGGCATATACACATGCTCAAATATCAAGAAATAATGAGTTGAAGGATACTTTGATTCTTACAACAGGGGATATTGGAAGGTATATTTGTGTTACATATTTGTGTTATTACTTGTTTTCCTCTAAATTCATGACTTCTTGCTGTGTTTTGCCATATATCAGATGTAACAAAATGCTTTTTTTTGCCAACATAAAATGGTTATTTTAGACTAAACTTCGCAGGTAGTCATGCTCTTTCTCCCTTATTGTATTTCTGGTTTATGGGATCATTGCTTTAGAACTGGAAGGATCTTTAGAGGTCATTTAGTCCAGTTACTTCATTTATAGAGGAGAGCACTGAGGCCTTGATCAGAATCACACAGTCAGTGGCTAAGCCATGGTTCAAATCCATTATGTCATTTTAAAGATACTTTAAGTATTTTTAGCTTACTCTTCTTTAAAATGTTTGATTTCTTTATTTATTGCTTTCCATGAAAACCATGTAGAATTAATATTTAATGTTGAATTAATGGAGAAATAAAGGATGATTGGTTTATATATATTGAGACATGTCTTCTCATTATATTAAGATCAAAATTTTTTTAGTGCAATCTGTGAAGACTGTAATCTTACAAGGAGAGCCTTTGTTCTAAAAAAGGAAGTGTGACTACATATGAAGAGATAACTTGATAAATTCATAATAATTTTTCCTACTTATTTGTGAAAACCCTTTTGAGAAAAATTTTATGGGAAGACAGGTTTATTTGGAGGGAACTTAGAAAACTTGAGATACTAATAAAATCTTTCATCTTTTAAGGGCAGCAAAAGGGGATTTAGTGCCTTTTGCACTGTTGCATCTATTGCATTGTTTGTTGTCCAAATCACCATCTATTTCTGGAGCAGCATACACAGAGATCAGAGCACTAGCTGCAGCCAAATGTGTTAAACTGCAAACTTTTTTCAGCCAGTATAAGAAACCAATCTGTCAGGTAAGAGCCAGTATCCTGGTTGAATATAGAGGGGTGACTCTGTCCTGTGATATTTGCCAGAAGCACCATTGTATACAGCATCAGTTTAGCTTATTTTCCTTAGAAGTGGAATTCCATTTAGGGCTAACATATTGCCATGTTACATTGTAGACTGTAATCCAGATATATACCTACATGTACATGAATATACATTATTACATATTTGTGGTGATTTGATGTGTTTTTCTTAGCATTACTTTCTGCCATATGAGCAGCCTTACTTTTTATTCTTAGTTGATGCCTTTGCTTTGTGGTAGTCTTTAGTGGGTGGGGGAGGGGAAATTTTCCCATAAGTCATAATCTGGTTTACTTTTCTTAATGAATCAATTCGTATTCAGGAATTCAAGCTTTTAAACTATGGTTCATTTGTTTGGTTTTTTTTTTTTTTTTCTGTGATAGAAATTTTCCTTCTAGTGATAGAAACTGATACTTAAATTGTTTATATTCTAGTTTTTGGTGGAATCCCTCCATTCCAGTCAAAAGACAGCACTCCCCACTACTCCCTGTCAGAATACTGAGATGAGAAAGCAAGATGTTACCCATCAGCAGGAAATGACACGAAATATCTTATCTGAAATTTCCAATGTTTTTGATTTTACTGATAGTAATCTGTTCCTTACTGTAAGTTGCAAAATACAGTTTATTTTTAATTTGACTGTTTTTGTTCTGTCTGTTGCTCATTCTTTTTTTATTTTTATTTTATTAATTTTTAAATTAGTCTCATTTACATATCCATAAAAGCTTTTCTTATTTAGAATTCTGAATTTCACGTAACTTTGTAACTTTGATTTGAACAAGGAGGGTATATTAAGGAACCTAAATTCATATTGTTCTGGGATTGCAAGATGAGTGGTCAGCTGTCTTTATATCCACTGCAGCATTTAGTGGGCTAGGCATCTCGGAGATACAGTGGCCTCCAGTAATGATCTGGAGTCAGGAAGGCCTGAGTTCAGATTCAGCTTCCAGCACTTGATTAGTGTGAGAGATCTAGGGGCAGGTGACAACTTCCACTCCAGTTTCCTCAGCTGTAAAATGGGACCAATAACACCTATCTTCCAGGGTTGTGCCTGACATGTAGTAAGTGCTACAGAAGTTCTAGTTGTAATCATCATCATCATCATCATTACAATTATTCTCTAGTAATATTGCTGAGTGCTCAACGCTGTGAGCAATACAAAGAAGGGTTACAAACACCTTCTCTTCAGGGAATTTCCCATTTACGTAGGGTTACAAGAAACCTGCACATAAAAATTAAGTAATTTAAGAGTTGAAATGACTTGATCATAAACTATTTCTAAATACAATATATACTTTTCCCCAAACAAAAGGCAACATCCCACAATAAGATAGGAAGTTAAATCCAGTTTCTTTCTTTTTCTTTTGAATTCTTTTTTTTCTTTTTTCTTTTTTTTCTGAGGCAATTGGGGTTAAGTAACTTGCCCAGGGTCACATAGCTAGAAGGCATTAAGTGTCTGAGGCTGGATTTGAACTCAGATCCTCCTTACTTGTGCTCTATCCACTGGGTCATCTAAGGGCCCCCAACTTTTTTTTATAAATGGGGAAATTGAGTATAGAGAGGCTAAGTGATATCCCCTTCCTCATCAAATATAAGAATCAACTTGAATTTTGATGATGAAATCAAGGACTCCAGCATAGAATATTTTTCTTATAATTGATAGTTAAAGAAAGACTTTATTTACAGTTTCTCATTCAGATTAGACCCTTGAGGACTATGGACAAAAGTAATATATTTTGTTATATGTGGCCTAGAGAGGAAATAAGAGACTTAAACTGCTTCTACAGTTTCTAATGTAACCACATTATCTTCACTCTATGTCCTTTGAAAGAGGGATAGCAGTATAAAAGTGTTTAAATTAGACCCTATAGCACCAGAGAAGTCTAAAATTGCGAATCTCATTGGACATTGTGGAATCATTGTTCTTCATCATTCAGTATGTTAATTTTTCAGTCTGAAACGGTTTGGTAAAAAAAAGTAAAATCTTTTTAGCTAGTTATCTCAACATTTTCCATTTCAAATGTAAGTTGAAAAGGATTACACAGTTGCTATGAAGAGTGAAATAGAGTCAGAGAAAGTTGAAAGGATTGGTTTGCAGCTGTGAAGGCCCAGATTTGAGAATTTCTTGCATTTCCTCTTGGACATTTCCCCTTGATGTCTCAACAATACTTCCAACTCAGGTTGAACTTAACATAGAAATTTAAATTAGCACAAAAATACTTTAGTATCTGGAATATATACTATCTAGAATTCTGCCATCTAAATAAATGTAATTTTTGATTTCGTTATTTAGAGAACATTACAAGTTCTACTACCTGATCTTGCTGCCAAAGCAAGTCCAGCAGCCTCTGCCCTCATTCGAACAATAGGAAAGCAACTAAATGTAAATCGTAGAGAGATACTAATAAATAATTTCAAATACATCTTTTCCCACTTGGTCTGTTCTTGCTCCAAAGATGAACTGGAACGTGCGCTTCACTATCTCCAGGTAATTAGATATTTGTCAAATATTTTATAGTTAAAATTTAAAAAAAATATTAAGGGATCTTTTGGATAAGGAAATGGAGAGAAACAAACTGTAGATACTAGAAGAAGGCAACTCCCCTTCCTCCACTTCCCCCCAACTATTATATATTATTTAAATCTGTATCTTGATCTATAATATGTAGCTTGGGAAAAGTAGGCTAGAACCAGATCTTGAAGTGTTTTTAAATGCTAAATAGAAGAATTTGTATTTTGTCCTAAAAACAATGGGGAACTACAATAACTTTTAGGGCAGAGGAGTGATATGAGCAGGCCTGCATTTTTAGGAACATCAGTTACCAATTATGGGAAGGTTAGATTGGAAAAAGGAGCGATTGAGACAAGGAGACCAAGTCAGAGGCAGTTGGAACAAGCCAAATGAGAAGGAATGGGGACTTGAGTAAAGGCTATTGTTGTATAGGTAGAAAGAAGGTGTTTTGATGAGAGAATCTAGAACTTGGCAACTGATTGGCTAGAAAGGATGAACAAGAGTGAACATTCAAAAATAATAGCTTATGAATCTGGGTGACTAAAAATGGTGGTCTGTTTGGCAAAATAGAGGTAATTGAGAGGAAGGCTAGGCTTAGAAGAAAAAATAGCTCTATTTGAGACATTCAGTTTGAGATATCTGAAATATTCATGTAAAGATATCTACAGTCACTTAGAGGTGAGAAATAAGGGCTAGACATATGGGAATCGATTTAGAAATATGACTTGAATCCTTGATAGCTGATAATATCATTGAAAAAAACATAGAGGAACAAAGAGTCTGGGACAGAGCCCTGGGATATTCCCTCCAATGGAGTGGTTGGAGTGGTATATTGATAAAGATCCTGTAAAGGAGACTGAGAAAGAGAAATCTGGCAGATTAGTATCATGATGATCCAGAGAGGAAATATCTGTTTATTAACTTCTTGCAATCTGGTTTTTGTACTTTTCCCCTATCCCTCACTCAACTAAATCTGCTCTTTTTGAGATGATCAAGGTTGTCTTTATTACTAAATTTGGTGTCATTTTCTCAGTGCTTATTCTTCTCCTCTTTCAATATGAGGTCGTGATCATCTTTTTGAAACACTTCAGAAAGGCCAGGGATGAATGCTGAGGAAAGGCCATTAAGGAGATTCTTGGAGATCTTGGGGAGAGGGGTTTCAGTGGGTTGGTAAGATGAGAACCTAAGGGTTAGTGGAGAAGGAGAGAGCCAGAGTAGGGTGGTTTGAGGATGATCAGATGAAGGGGACTTGGTTGTATTTGCAAGTAGTAAAAGGGAAACAAGGAGGAGAAGCTGAATGTTTTGGAGAGACAGAGAGGGCTTAAAAGGGGCATGCTTCCAAGAGGAAACAGGTGGTGGGCTTAAGATCACAAGAAGAAGAAGAATTTAGCGAGGAAGATGTCCCCTCATCCTCTGAGGGAGCTCCTGGCAAGAGTTTTTCACTGAATTATGAGCTGAGAATAGAGAGGTGTCGGAGCTGATTGTTAGTGCAGGTTACAAATTAATTTGCAGTGAGTGGGGGATGAGCATGGAGGACCTCCTCACCTTTGACGTGTTCTTCCTCCTTATGCACATGTTCAGTCAGTTATCAGAGGGGACGGCCTCTGTTCCCACTTTTCTACTTACAGGATCACTCCCCTACTATTTTTCTTCTAGATTAATATCATTAAGTCTCATTGCCTATAGTTCCTCTCCTCTTTGTTCAGCTGCTAGAGTAATCTTTCCAAGGTATAGATTTCCCTTATATGCCACTTCCTTGCTCAGCCCTTTGAAGACAAACAAAATCCTCAGATTTCTTCAGAATCCTCCTGTTGCTTGACTCAGGTGTCATTTGCTCTGTCAAACCTTTCCTCAGTTGGATTTGTGCATCTTTGTGGTATCCTACTAAACAGTTATATACTGTATAGTATACTTTATGTATACTATATATAATATAGTATAATATACTATACTAGAGTATAGTAGAAAGTTTCTTTGGGCAGGAATTGTTTCGGTTTTGTTTTTATATCCCCAATTCCTTGCCTAAAATCGGTGCTTAGTAAATATTGCTCTATTTTATTGAATTGCTTTCAGCCAATTTTTCTCCAAGAATATTGATTAGAGTACTTTTTGCAATTTAGAGTAATTTTTAAGGTTCTGAGTTCTTCTTGTCAGAGCTTATGAGTCATGAATTGTCATATTATAGTTCCTTTCAGAAAACTGGCTAAGTTTAAAATCTAGCTCCCATTATGTCTATGAAACAAAAAGTCACTTTCCTTCCTATACCTTATACAAAAAATCTGAAAAGGGGAAGAAAAAGAGAATTATTACAATTCTTTCCTAATTCAAAAAACTTTTCCTTAAAATCTGTCACCAATAATTTTGGTCACCTGGTTTTGTCTTCTGGGTTTGTTAATAATCCTTCTAGCTAGAACCACTGACATGAAAGCAAATCTCTGTTGCAAGAAGTTAACATTTAGAAATTTATTTCTCTTTAGAATGAAACAGAGATTGAATTGGGTAGCTTGCTAAGACAAGATTTTCAAGGCTTACATAATGAACTGTTATTGCGTATTGGAGAACACTATCAACAGGTTTTCAATGGTTTGTCAATACTGGCTTCATTTGCTTCCAGTGAGGATCCTTATCAGGGCCCAAAAGATATTACATCACCAGAACTCATGGTAAGAACATTTTGTTTTCACATGGGTCTATACCTTTCATATTTCTCATCCAATTTGAATTTATTTAAATATCAAGATTAAACTTTTTCCAGAAAAAGCTTCATTGAATTTGTGCCTGTAATTAAATGTTAACAATAATGTACATTCTAATTTGTTTTTAAAAATTCATGGACCTGAATCATTTAAAACCTTTTATTTTTCACATTGAGCAAAGGTGTTACAGCTTCTTTTGAAGAATTTTAAAAATTCATTTTTAAAGATCATATAACTAGTCTACTCAGGTTGGAGTTATGTGATCTGTAAAAATGAATTTCTACTTGCTTCTCTCTGTTCTTCCCTGCTACTTTCCCCCAGAGGAATATAAACTAGGATAAGTTGGTTCGACATACCCAGAATTATCTTTTTTAAAAGTAAACTTTATAGATTTGAAAACTGCTTTTAAATTCTTACAAAGTTACAGTTCTTATTTTTAAGCCCTTAATTATTTAAATGTGGCTTTGAATGTTATGTATTAAATAACAGCCATTCTGATATGGTACATAGACTTAGCATGTCTTAGGTTTGCATTCTACTGCTAGCACTCTCTTATAATTCTGGACAAGTCATTCATCCTCTTTGAAACTCATTTTCCTAATCTATAAAATGTAAATGTCATCTGTTAATTTTTTTAGCATGCTTAATTTAGTGGGCCAGAACAATTTAGCCAAAGTAAAGTACAACTATAATTAAATGCCATATTTCAAATTAAGTTAGTTAGGTTTGTCAACCCACTTTTTAAAAAGAGTATCCTAAATCATTTCTTATTTTTTGTAATTGTCTACATTTTAGTTTCTATATTTATAGAATAGACCATTTCTTTATTGGTAATAATACACAAACCATCTTAACTTTTTTTCTTGACAAGAATTGCTTAATGTCAAAGGGAAATTTGGGGAATTCAAAAGTTGAAATAGTGATACATATTTTTAAAGTAAGTAGATTCTGAAGTTTTTGTCATCTGTGACACATTTGTCTGCATTTGATAAGCACAAGCATGAAGGATATATATAATTGTGCTTTTTACATTAAATTGATTATTCTTTCAAAAATTTGTGACATGGAATAAATATTCTTTGGGGTTTATAAGACAGGAAAGCCGCTATACTTTCTTCCCATTAGGGTGTCATTTTGAAGAGAGAGAGAGAGAGAGAAAGAGAGAGAAAGAAAAGACAGAGAGAAACAGAGACAGAGAGAGAGAGAGATAAGCTCATCTCTTTCTCATCTTGAGACAATTGCTCTTGACAATATCTCTAATACTGAGAATGTTCATTGATAGCATGATTGAAGCAGCAGCATGATTCCCCTGCACAGCTAATTCTTCCATATTCCACATTCCTGCTTTTCAAACTTACTTGTCCCTTGTTGCATCAAAATAATGAAATGAATGAATTTCTCTTCATGAAATGGTTTAGAGAAAAATTTTGTGGATATGGATTAATTCTTAGAAATTTCTCCCAAGTTACTCACTTCATAGTCACCATTGAGGGAAATAAATTGATCATGCCCCAATAGGTAAAAGAATCAATGTCATAATTCAATCAAACAGAATACACGTGACCGATTTATTGAACTAATTGAGTTATCATTAATTTGTAGTTTTTATTCTATATACAAATGATTAAATATCAGCTTCTTCTATTTTGATCTTAGGCTGATTATCTCCAACCTAAGCTCCTGGGCATATTGGCCTTTTTTAACATGCAATTATTGAGTTCCAGCGTCGGCCTTGAAGATAAGAAAATGGTAGGTGTACTCATTTAATGTTTGAGTTGCTTGAAGTATTAAATAGTTTCATGTATAATATAGATAATATCTTTCATGTATAATATAAATAACATGGAGATAATATTTTTACTTCTAGGATCTCTTACTGGAAAGAATGCTATAAACATGTCATTAACTCTTTTTCTAGGTTAGTTTTTTTTTTAAAGTTCTATATGTATTATCAATAAAGATAATTTGTTAACTAAACAACTCAAAGCTAAGTGGATGAAATGGCCTCTTCATACCTATAATTAGGAATCAAAAAAAATATTCATTTGAGTTGTTCATTGTTAGTAAAATGGAAGTGCTAGTAAGAGTGTGCTTCTGAGTGCATTGTAGGCAGTGAGGTGATACAGTGAATAAAACCCTGAACCTGGACTCAGTAAGATCCTAGTTCACTTCTAGCCTCAGATACTTAATGGCTGAGTGATCAGAGGCAAGTCATTTTAATCTCCATTTGCCACAATTATAAAACAGCAGCACCTCCCAGGGTTGTTGTAAGAATCTAATGAGATGACATGTTTAAAGCACTGTATAAATGTTAGTAATTAGTTATGTTTTAGAAAAAATTAATTTATACTTTGAAGAAAGCAGCAGTGAGGAATCTGCCTTGATTGAAATGGAAGTTGACTAGAGAATAATGTAAAATGGAATCTATCTCCTCTCTAGGTGACTTATATGTATCTATTAATGTCTATTTTGTCTTCCCTATTAAGTTGTGAGTTCCTTGAGGGCAAGGATAATGTTTTTTGCCTCTCATCATGTCCTTAGTGCTTAGTGCAGTGCCTGGTACATAGATAAGTCTTTAATAAATATTGATTGATTGATAGATAAGTAGATGGGAGCATTTCTGAAGATGAAGCTGACTGGTATGGCACTTAGAAGCCAAGTTTTTTGAAGGGACAAGATAGTGAGAAAGCAGTGGCAGTCAGCATTTATTAAGTGCCTACATAAAACAAATGACAACATGAAAACAAATGAGTGAAGCAAGCTACATATAGGATAAGTATAAAATAATTAATAAAAGGAAGACACTGGAATGAATTGAGGTCGGGGAAGGTTTTCAAAGGTGGGATTTAAAGGGAGTCTGGGATGTCAGTAGTTGGAGTGGAGGAGATAGAGCATTCCAGGCATGGAAGATAGCCAGAGAAAATGACCAGAACTCAAAAGTGGAAGGTCTTGTTCATGGAACAACCAGGAGGCTAGTATTACTAGACTGGATGGAAAGGTAGGAGAGGCTTAAGTTACAAAGGACTTTGAATGCTAAACAGAGCATGGAGGTGACCTTGAATTAATTAAGTAGAGGATTGACTTGATATGATCTGTGCTTTAGGAAAATCATTTGGGGAGCTGATTGGAGGATGGATGGACAGCGAGAAAGCAAGGCTGACCTCCCAGCAGACAAAGCAGTAGTCCAGGTTGGAGGTGAAAAAGGTCCCCTTCAGTGAAGTGATGGTGGTGACAGGGGAAAAAGGGAAGTGCTGTTTGAGAGATGTTGTAAAGATGAAATTGACAAGCCTTGCCAATAGCTTGGAAATGGGCAATGAAAGATAGCGGGAATCCAGGATGTGAGCCTGAGACTCTGGGAAGATGGTGATACCCCAGAAAAATGCTTGGAAGTACAGGGTGGAAACACTGTGTCAGTGTAAGGTCTAATTGTATTGAGAGAGAAATACATAGCTATAATGTGCTTAGGACCAGGTTAAATCAAAGATTAGCTAGATCCTGAAGATATTTTAGAAGAAATACTAGCTAGTTTCCTAAAAGGAAAAATAATTTTTCCAACTGAGATTTTTGCAGAAAAGACAATAAATGGTTAATTGAACAAAACAATACATTCTGTTTTTACCTTTGCTTTTGCATGTTCTAGATGAAGTTTTTCTTATAAGCAAAATGTGACAATATTGTGGGATTATTAATAAAAGCTGATAATGAAACAGTAAAGGGGTTTGCCAGAGTGCATTACTGTATTCTTGCTCAAATATTGCAAATATTCTTTTTTTTTACTGAAATTTACTTTTTTTTTTTTTTTTGCAGTTCCTATAGGTAAAAGAAAATAGCTTTGAGTTCAAGACAGTTATAAAATTATTTTAAAGTACATCCTTTGTATAGATTGTATAGTGATTGATAGAAGGTTCAAGGTACTGAGAAAATATTTGACTTTGCATTTTAGGTAGGAACAAGATGTTTACAGATGATAAATATGTGGCTAGTGATATTAAAAACTCTTGTAATAGGGCTTGGAGAGAGACTGGGAAGAGGAAGTTCAATAGTAGTTATTGGGTAAAATATTTCTTATTTTGAACTGGTGAAAAGAATTCAAAAAAATAAAGCACTTCATAGTGTTGGCAAGGTCTATGCAGTCTGTCCTTTTGTAAACTCTTTAGTAAAAACAATATTTGGTCAGTACTGTGCTCCCTTCTTGGATACATTATAAATGTATGTTAGGAATTTTATTATGTAATTTTTTTTAATGATGTAGGCAGTAAAGACATTTGGAACTGCTAGTTGTTTTTTTTTTTTTTAATTTAATTTAATTTTATTTAATAATAATTTTATATTGACAGAATCCATGCTAGGGTAATTTTTTTTTACAACATTATCCCTTGTACTCGCTTCTGTTCCGATTTTTTCCCTCCCTCCTTCCATCCCCTCCCCTAGATGGCAAGCAGTCCTATATTTGTTAGATATGTTGCAGTATATCCTAGATACAATATATGTTTGCAGAACCGAACAGTTCTCTTGTTGTACAGGGAGAATTGGATTCAGAAAGTAAAAATAACCCAGGAAGAAAAACAAAAATGCAAATAGTTCACATTCGTTTCCCAGTGGAACTACTAGTTGTAAAATATAATTTAAATCTAGTTTTAAGAGTAAGAAAATTAACAATTTTCTTTTTTTTTTTTAAATTTTATTTTATTTAATAATAACTTTGTATTGACAGAATCCATGCCAGGGTAATTTTTTACAACATTATCCCTTGCACTCGCTTATGTTTCGTTTTTTTCCCTCCCTCCCTCCACCCCCCCCCCCAAGATGGCAAGCAGTCCTATATATGAATTAACAATTTTCTGTCTGCAGTTGATAACTTTTATTTTTGTTCTAATTGGTTTATGAAATAAATTTTTTTTTTTGGAATTTTCCCACCTATAAAGTGTTGTGAACTTTTTTTTTCCACTTTATTCTGATGATACATAAAAGTTTTAAAGTATTATAAATGGAAATAACTTCAGTATCCTAGAAACTTATTCCTAACTGTTTTCAACACATAGTACATTCAAGATGCATGTTATTATAAATGGTTACCACAGGATATTTTGGAATCAAATTTCAACTAGAGATAAGATTTCTTTTGAGTTATTTGGCTCCTTTACAGCCAGTTCCCTTTAAAGATTATAGTAGAAATTCTTGAATGGAGGCTTTTGTTTCCGCTCTTACTTCCATTTCCTTAGTAATCTTAATGGGTCAAAGGAGATATTTACATTTAAATTTAAGTCCTCTAAAACTTAACCACTTTGTACTATTTTTTTAATTAAAGCTCACAATAGCTTCTGTTGCATCATCACTTGCTGTTTTATATTCCATTTCAAATAAGTGAGAATGTCCTGTTTGGAATTCTTCCAAGTAAAGCTTTTATGGCATTTTAGATTTCTTCTAGGAAAAGCTGCTTTTTTTAAGGTTACAATCTTTTGAAATTGATATTGGGGAAAAGAACTGTGGCCCTTACTTAAATCCCAGGGTTCTCCTGTTGTATCATTTGGGGCAAGATAAGTTGTGTCTAATCCAGTATAGCAATGGTTGTGTTTCTAATGTTCTTTTAGTCTATTTAAGAGGGTAGTTCTTTGCTCCTTAGATATAAACCTAAAAGAACAAAGACTCCTCACACCATTGATTACTAATTCTGGGTTTGTAATATCCTGTCATATTTCTATTTTAAGATATAAAATCATAAAATTAAAATTATTGTAATTAACTTTAATTTTTTAAAAGTGTAGACCATATAAAACTTTATGTATCAGTTAGGAGTCATCATAAAGTTAAATTTTATATTGTTGCAGCTTCAGAAAAACTGCAAATTACCTATCTAGAGAGATCAGGATCAAAATAATTTTTTTTATTTTTAATAGCTTTTTATTTACAAGTTACATGCATGGGTAATTTTACAGCATTGACAATTGCGAACCTTTTATTCCAATTTATCCCCTCTTCCCCCCTCCCCCCCATGGCAGAATGACCAATACATGTTAAAAATATTAAAGTATAAATTAAATACAAAATAAGTATACATGTCCAAACCGTTAAAATAAATTTTTTTAAGTAATTCATTAAGCAAATATTTATTAAGTGAATACTGTGTGCCAGGTAATTTACTGAGTACTAGCAACATGGGCTACAAAGACAAAGTCTTTGTCCTCAGATAGTTTCATTTTATTATGGGAAGTAAGACATTCATGTAAATAAATATTGCATTGGGTATAATGAGAAATTTAGTAAGAAAGATGTAAAATACTATGTCAGGTGAGGGAAAGAGTACTTCTTCCAGAATCATGCAGAGAAAGTTTCATTGTAGTTGATGGATGAGCTGAATTTTGAAGGATCATTAGAAATTAAGTAGAGTAGGAGGAGCCACAGGAGAGGAGATTCAAAAGGTAATTTAGAACCAAATCTTGTAGGATCATGAAAATCTAGTTAATGAGTTTGAATTCCCTCAATGGATAATGTAGAGTTATTTAAATGAATTGAGTAAGGTATGCCATCAAAGCTATACTTCAGAAAGATTGATCTGTAAGTAATGTGTAGACTGGATAGGTGTTGAGACAGAGATTAAGAAATCTGTCTACGATCACACAATCAGTCCAAAAGAGTTAATTTTCACTCTATTGGACTGATGCTCAGTTAATGGGGCAGAGAAATGGAAAAAAATCATTGTTTTTTTTTCCTTTATGAGTGAGGATATATGTGTGACACTTAGAAAAGACTATCATCAAAATGTAGGTGGTAAATAAATAAAAATAATACAGTTTTTTTGCTAATACAGCTAAACTAAGCTAGAAAGAAAAAGCTGCAAGCCAAAGGAGGGACTCTACCAGTCCCTGAAAGATATATTATTCATCATATCACCCATTCTCCCTTGTGGCTCAAAGAAGCTGTAGAATGCCCACATCTAGTAAAACCTTTACGGCAGACAGGAGGAACCACGCTGAGGGAACCAGTGGGCCTCAAACCATCAAGAAGTTAGGGAGTATCCATCTCCCTGAAGACTGCCCTGGTGGAGTGGGCAGATGAGAATGGTTTGTTCAGTAGCCATGAAGGTAGCTGAAGCAAGCACAGTGGAGACACTCTCAGGTACAGTCTAGTCAGAAGTGGGCCTATAAGGAAGAAAAAAATAGTTTTCTTTTAGACATACTGATTCTGGAGTTCTGGTGGCATATCCAAGTTATCTAAGATAAATCATTGAAAATGATAGGTCAGAGTTATCATTTTGACAATTATTCTGAATAGAAGTAATTAATGAAAACCTGGGGAATAGTCACCACCTCTAGAGGAAGAAGAGATCCAGGATTAGAACTATAAAGAAGAAAAGAGTTCTGAAGATGAAAAAATAATGGTCAGCAGGGGATAGAAAGTGTCTAAAAGGGCAGGTGAATAGTTTTAAATGCAGCAGTAATGCTGGAATAGGCCAAAAGAGTAGTTATTCAGCAATAAGACAGTGCCTGACACCCAATAGGTGCTTAATATTTTTGGTTTATTTTTATGTGTTTATTAGATGGTGTTATCTAAGAACGTATGCTGCTATAGGATTTGGATGAGAGTTACCCTGAGAACTTGTTTGTTCCTTTCAATGTATTTATCATCTTCATATAAAAGAACCTATTTGTTTCTTTTCAGGCCTTGAATAGTTTGATGTCATTAATGAAGCTGATGGGACCCAAACATATCAGTTCTGTGAGAGTAAAGATGATGACCACATTGAGAACCGGACTCCGATTTAAGGATGACTTTCCAGAACTATGCTGCAGGTAAATGTCGCAGATTTTCTACGTTTGTGTTGTTACTGCATTTCCCCATTGTGCCAGTATGGATGCTTGGATCTTTGAGAAACAGACCTTTCTAAACTTGAAATGTCTAAAGTGAGGAATTTTAAAAGCTCGAGTTTTATCATAAAAGGGGAAATAAAGAGCTAACTTTTTGTTTCTTTCTCTTGTAGAGCTTGGGACTGCTTTGTTCGTTGCTTGGACCATGCTTACCTAGGCTCTCTTCTTAGTCATGTGATAGTAGCTTTGCTACCTCTTATACATATCCGACCAAAGGAAACTTCTGCTGTCTTTCACTTCCTCATAGTTGATAACAGGTACTTTCACTGAATTAATTATAATGAAGATGGGATTTTGCAGCTTCAGATTTTAGATGAAGATTGGTTATATGGAGTCATATTAAAGAGTTGGTTTTTATATTTACTTGTATTTTATTCCTAGAACTTAACCCAGTGCCTGGTAAATAGTAATAAATATTTGTTGACAGGTTACTGGTAAAAAGTACTGCTTTGATTTTAATTGTCAGTGTGCTGAACCACTGATAATTCAATTTTTAAAAATTGTAGTAAAATTTTTGTCAGTAGGACTTTGCTAATAAAACTTTTTTTTCCTAATAGAACTCAGAATAAGTTGGTTTACCTTTGTCAACCTATTGAAAAGGGGTAAAAACAAGATTGGATGTGTGTGGAAATGTCTACTGACCTAAGTCAGGAATACCTGCATAGAGCATTACTCTCTAACACCTAGACATTTATAATAGCCTTTTAATTGCTGTCTGTACCCTGAAGTCCTTCACATAGTCATTTGCATTAAGCCCATTTCTGTTTGTCCTGTCCCTTCTCAAGTGTCCCTTTTTTCCAATTATAATTGGAAATTATTTATTCTTCTAGGGGAATGTACTTCCTTTCAAGGTTTCTTTGGAAGTACTTGTTGGATAAAAAAAAAAAAGATCAAATTAAAAAAAAAAAACACTAAACTAAATTCAGAGGCTTTAAAGTGACCTGGAATTGAACCTTCCACACATCTGCTGCCAGTTTACCTTTTTAACCTTACTCCACTATTCTTAATACTAATCCTGCTTCCTAGCCAATGTAGTCTATTGAAAACAGTGGTGGACTTTTTTGCCTCCATCCCTTCATTCATGGCAATCTTATCTGCTTGGAATGACTTCTCCCCTACCTACCCATCTTTGCCTTTTAGAGTTCTCTATCCTTAGTGGCAGCTCCTGGACAGACTATCTTTGTGCAACCTTGTTTGAGTATATTATTTAGAGATGATCTCTTCTGAGTCACTATTCCCAAGACACTTAATTTGTATCACTTCTGTGATACTTAGTAAATATTGCCTAAGAATATAAATTTTAGGGAGTTTCATCTTTTTGTTGTTACATTTATGGACAGGGACCATCTTATCTTGTGATGTTTAAATATTAGGTACATTGTCTATCCATATGCTGTATACATTGGCTTTTAAATATTTGAATTAATGAATGAATAAGAACATTTCTTTTAGATCTAATAAAGAATTGAATATGAGGACCAACATTCAATGATTGATGCCTTGTCATGTTTATCACAAATGATGATTATCTGTGCATTAAATTAGGACTTTTAAAGTAATTATTACTTGATCAAAATTTTGTATTTATAATTGTGTTTATATCCTTGGGTTTTTGGTGATTTTCAGAGACCTAAATAAGGATATTATAAGGAGTAAGAGTAAATATGATCAACTTAAAACAAACAAACAAACAAATTTTCATTTATACCAGAAAATACTTTCTCGTTGCTTGTATTTCACTTATAAAATACAATTTTTAACCAAAATTTTAAGTAGATACATTTATAATTTATTCATTTAAATTGCATGTTCAGCTAAGCAGCCAAAATGTGAAGGAAAAAAAAAAATAACACATTTGAATGACTGACAAATGTTCAGCCAAAATAAACATAAGAAAACCTTACTAATTTAGGCTTACTAGGTTTAATGCCAGTCTGACTTAGTGAAACAAATCATTATTTAAATTTGAGTAAATAATAAAGAATCCACAATTTATCTGAGAGCCCAAGGTGTTATGTTTTAAATGTTTATGAATCATTCATTTTCTTCTAATAAATTTTTAGGGATGCTGTGCAAGATTTTCTACATGAAATATATTTTCTGCCTGATCATCCAGAACTGGAAAAAATAAAAACAGTTCTCCAGGAATACAGAAAGGTATTTAGCCTTATAGGAAAGTGCAAAGCTATTTAAAATTTTTAGTTGATATTTTAATTCTATTATTAGAAGTAAATTTATAACTACATGTGGTATTTTCTTTATAAGTTCATATGTTTCATCTTCTCCATGTGGAAAAATTGTTAGATTTGGGTTTGAAGGAGATAAATCCAATTCTTCTAACTTAAAAACCAATGTTCTTTCTATTGTATTTGGAATACTTTTTATATAATAATTTTTTCACAAAAGGATATAGGGGTTTTAATGGATTGTAAACTCCAAAATGAATCAGTAATATGGAATAATAGTCACAAGATCTAATGCAGTCTCCAATTTCTCTTTGAATTTCTCAGTTATTGACTCAAATCATGAACTAGAGAAGGAAATGTCAAAACACTTCATTATTTCTGCCAAGAAAATCGCAGAGTCACAGAGAGTAGGATACAACTGAAACAATTGAATAGCAACAACTAATGAGAACCTCGGGGTTTTGCTGGATGAAGTAATAGGCAACCAGTAGTCTTGCTTCCGATTCAGACAGCTCTCTAGAGAAGAAGTCCATGCATTTTATCTAGATAAACTAGATAAATAGATAAATAACTAGAAGCTGGAGAACAGCCAAAATTACCAATGACCTCAGATTCATTTTGTATGAGAAATAAAAGTGTTGGAATCTTTACAAACTGCTAACTCATTAGAGTTGATAGATTATTGATCTGATCTTACAAGAAGATGTTTTGGGCCAGAACCTGAAACAAGGTACTAAGTAGAACTAATTAGTACAATGCTTGTGTTTACACCTTTACTCCTCTGGAGTTCACAAGTATGCAGATTCACAAAGTAAACTTTGTAACTTTGTGAATACACACCCCCCTTGAAGCTCTTAGGGCCAGAGAGCACTCTGGAAAAAAACCCATAATCCCTCTCTCTCATATCCCACAATTCCTCTCTCTCTTGTGTAAAAGAAACAGACAGAGGCTCTCAGACAGATTTCAGCGGAATTATGCCAGAAGCCCTCTCTCCGAGGCAAGAGAGATCTATTCCAGAATATTTTCCACTTGGCTGGCTGGTGGCAGAAGGAGAGTTTTCAGAGGAAGAAGCTACAAGTCGAGAGTTTAGCAGAAGACTGAGAAGGCTCTCTCAGAGGCACAACCAGATTCATCTTCATCTCACACCGCTGTGGTGTCTGGGCTCCTGCACCTCCCCCACTGAGACCAAGCTGGTCTGAAAGACTCACTAGAAAGCTAGCCGAGCCCCAAGTGAAGGAAACAAGAGAGTCATTCCATCTTTGTGCTGGCTGGAGGCTGAAGAAAGCAAAGGACAATCTGCAAGAGCTCTTGGAACCAAGCAGAGAGATAGACCTCAACTAACCAGGCTATTTTGAAAGGAGAAAATAAACGTTTGTATTGTTACCAGCTAGCTGCATTTGGGGTAATTATTGATCTGAACTGATACTAAAGCTGCCTCCAAGAAAACCTCAGAGAAACCTGCACCTCTTTTCCCAGAGAGAACCTTCTTAAAGAAGAAAAAAAAAAAATCACCACATAAAAGGACACTTATGTAGAATCTGCTAGTTCATTGAACACCTAAAATACTGATGTGAACTGTTGCCACAAACTCCTTAAATCATTTTAATGTGAAAAACTTAATATTGTGCTTCAAGTAGGAGTTGGACTAATTGGGTCTAATTCTTTAGGGAAGAGAAGAAAAAGGAATAATAAGAATTTATTAAGCATTTACAGTGTTTGAGACACTTTACCAATATTGCCTCATTTACTCTTCACAATAACCCTGGGAGGCAGGTGAAATTTTCAATTGAGGAAACTGAGAAGACAAGCCAAGTGACTTTCAGTTGTTTGAGACAAAATTCTAATTCATACCTGCTGACTCTAGGTCAGCACTCTTCCACTTATACCTTAATACCTTATCCACTGTGCCACCCACCTTCTAGTAAGAAACATACTAATCCATAGTTCAGAACTACCAAGAATAGGTGATATGAATGGTAGTTTTCATTTAAGACAAAGGAAGTTAAGAAATAGAAAATGTACTGCAATGATCACAGTACTATTAGGCCTTCAAGGGTATGCAATAGCATTCACTTATACCATTGAACATACACATATGTACGTATATATATACTTTTTTTTTTTTTTTTTTTTTTTTTTGCTGATGCAATTGGGGTTAAGTGACTTGCCCAGGGTCACACAGCTGGGAAGCGTTAAGTATCTATGGTCACATTTGAACTCAGGTCCTCCTGACTTCAGGGCTGGTGCTCTATCCACTGTGTCACCTAACTGCCCCCAAGCTTAACGATTTACTCCATATTTGATGTTCTAAAGGTCAGATTCTTCCCATCTAATTTTATGTCAAAGCCAAGGTATTCCCTTTTCTTTCTTTTTTTAAAAAGTTGTATATTTGAAATTACACTTTTGAAAAAGGCTATAATAAGAATGTTTCTTTTTTTAAATCTAGGACTTTGATTTTATAATTATCTTGGTTTTTATTTAATATCCTTACTTGGCTTTGTTCTTTAGAAATCATAAATATGCCATCACCCATTGTCCGACTTGTCTTGCCATCAAGACTTTCCTGATTCAGGGAAAGAACCCTGGCTCAGTTCAGTCCAATTCAGCCTTTTTGAATCAGGATGTCACCCATGATGTCATTGGTCCTCTTCAGAAACAGTAGTAAATAGCTACAACCTAGAGCAATGCTTCTTAATCTTGGTTCTATGAATTTGTTTTTAAAAGAGTTTATAGAAGAGTTTGATAGCTGTATTTCAGTGTAATTGGTTTCTTTTGTCATCTAGTATGTTTTGCTTCATGAATTTAAAAAGATTATCCTGGGAAATAGGATTTGTAGGTTCACCAGATTGATTGCCCATGGCCTCCTTGCCCCCCAAAAGATGAAGAATCTCTGATTTAGAGGGAGGTTTCCCTTTACTCTCCCAGTTCTTGGCACATAGTAAGCACTTAATGCATTCCTGATGCAGTTGACTGACTTAACTCTCACTCTGGATTGTAATTAATGATGTTGTAGCAGCAGGAAAGTTGATTAAGAGAGAGCTTGAATGTTCTCGGTGAAAACCACTGGTATTTCAACTAATAAAATGTCTTTCTCAAAAAAATTTTTTCCCACAATTCTAAAATGTCTAACTCAGTGTTTGTTACATTCCAACATTCTAGTTTTTTTTGGTAAGATGTTTTTATTTGGACTCTTGTTTCAAGTTCAGGGAATTGATCCTATGTAGGCATTAAGATCCTGAAAACTATCCTTGAAATGATGTTTTTAGCCACATATTTATATTGTTTATTTAGGAGACCTCTGAGAGCACTGACCTACAAACAACTCTACAATTATCCATGAAAGCAATTCAGCATGAGAATGTAGATGTCCGTATCCATGCTCTTACCAGCTTAAAGGAAACTCTGTATAAAAATCAGGTACATTAGTTAATTATAATGAAAACTGAAAATTTTTTCAAAAGATTTGAATCCTCCAATTATACCAGATTTGTATTTCTGTTAATAACAGATTATCATTTTGAAATTTATTGTGAAAGTATCTTCCTTTCTATTTTATTTGTTCACTCTTTCCATTAATCTGTCTTCCATTTGCTCCTAATTAGCCTCCTTTCTTTGATTCATTCTTGCATCTCACTGTTGATAGAACATTCTCCTACTTTTGACAATCAGTATGGAGACTCAAATACTCTAAAGCTCATGTCTGTAATTGCAAGCATGTGTAAACCTGCACATGGGCAGGCTTGCGCACACACATACAGAGAGGTTAGATGTAACATCTTGGTGATTTTGGCCTCTTCTTCCTTTATTCATTTTGAGTTTGAGTTAGAACTTTATGAAATCAGCTTCCTGAATTGTATGAAAGACATAATAGTTCATTTAAAAGTTTCCAGAAGTCAACACAACTCTTCCTATTGCTCCTGTGTACTTTTTGAGATAGTGAGGTCTGTGTGCCTTTCACCTTCTTAATTTTCCAAGACCTTCTGATGATTGTGTGCAGAGGCATAAAAAAGAACTTGATTAAGCTATGAGGATACCAAAAAAAGAAAAAAAGAAAAAGAAAAAAAGGCAAAAAATAATCCCTGTTCTTAAGGAGCTCACAATTCTGGGTTCTCTTTTCATTTGCCTAGAGTGTGTGGGAGAGTTGATGATTTAGATTGTGAATTACAGTCTTTTTTTTTCTTAACTAACATAACCATTTTCTGAATCCCTCATAATTAGCATTAGTACTTCTGTGGCAATAGACAACTCCAATACATTCTGTCATGTTAATCATCACTTATCTTTTGCTTTTCAGGCTTCAGTGCCTTCATTAAGATTCAGTCTTAATGATCACTCTTTTCAAAGTTTTCATTAAGACAATGTCTACCTTGATGAATGGTGGTTAATATTTAATTTTATCAGGGAACTTTGGACTACTTGTTTTTGATTGTCTTCACATCTGATATTTTGGCTACTAATAGCATAAAAAAAATGACCCAGGATAAAGTGATTATGAAAGTTCAGCAGATGTGACTTATATTGAGTACTTGCCAAGCTGAGCAATTTTATTTTCAAGGCTAACTATAGTATTCCTTATTGTAAAGAGATACAAAAAGACTTAGCAAGCCTGCCAGATTTACTCCAGACTCCTGGATTTTTCATGATGTCTTGGGATTCAGAGTATCCTTTATACAGCTGCCAAATTGATTTTCCCAAAGCAGACCTCCAAACATATCCTCCTTGCTTGAAGAGCTCCACTGGCTCTCTGTGGCATCAAACATCAGCTCCTCTGTTAGACATTTAAAGTCCTTCACAATATAGCGCCAGCATACTTGTCCAGTCCTGTTTTTTATGAACTATGCTTTATAGCCAGACTGTTTTTCATATGTAATGCTTCAGTTTTTTGCTCTAGGCCTTTGTACTGATTTTCTAGCCTAGACTACATTCTGTAGAATCCTTGAGTTCCTTCAGAACTTAACTCAAGAACTGCTTATTGCATGAGGCCTTTCCAAATTCTCTCAGGGGCCTCCCTATCAACTTTTTGTATTTATTTATATGAATATACATGGTGTTTCCCTGGATAAGGCAAGTTTCTTGAA
Organism: Antechinus flavipes; assembly: GCF_016432865.1. Lineage (NCBI taxonomy): Eukaryota > Metazoa > Chordata > Mammalia > Dasyuromorphia > Dasyuridae > Antechinus > Antechinus flavipes. The sequence continues at coordinate 50,949,553 of NC_067400.1, forward strand.
GGTGGGGACTGTTTCCTTTTTATTTTTATATCTCGTGTGTCTAGCAGCACAATGTCTGGTACACAGGTGCTTAATAAATGCTTGTTGTTTGATTGACCATAGAGGTCGTATAGTTCTACCAACTTATTTTATAAATGAAGTTTGTAGTAGAAAGTAATGGATTGAAATACATTTCAGCGCTCTCAGTATTATTCCTGCTATAACATGAGGAAAGTATATAATATCCAGTGTGTGCCAGGCACTATACTAATCACTTTACAACTATTGTTTTATTTACTCCTCACAATATTCTTACCAGGTAGCTGCTATTTGACTTGTCCAGGATCACACAATAAGTGTCTGAGTCTGTTTGAATTCAGTGCTTGACAGTAGGAATTGTTTTATTCTTTGTATTAGTATCCCCAGCTTAGTACCACAAACATAATAGGCTCTTAATACACACATGCTTATTGATTGATATATCCATTCATATATTCAGAATCTTTTATAATGAGAAAGGTAATTTATAAGTCTTTTGAACTTATGGTTTATATGACAAATTCTTACGATTTAAAATTTTTTTTTCTACTTAGGTTAAATTAATAAAATATGCTACAGATAGTGAAACGGTAGAACCTATTATCTCAAAATTGGTGACAGTGCTTTTGAAAGGCTGCCAAGATGCAAATTCCCAAGCTCGATTACTTTGTGGAGAGTGTTTAGGGGAATTAGGTGCAATAGACCCAGGTCGTCTGGATTTCTCAACGGGTGAAACTCAAGGAAAGGATGTTACATTTGTGGTAAGTTGCAATGATTAGGAATTTTCTAGAATAGTTCCCAATTCGGTTGGATCTTCCATGTTAAATATTACACAGAAATGTCCAATTTACACTTAACCTTGACATTTAATCTATATCATATAGGCATCCATTCATCCCACACTTTTCCAATAATACTGTTTCAATGATCTTCTGACAATAATCATAATGTTGTGAACTTTCTTTGAATATCATTTGTTTTTTTGTTTTGTTTTGTAGTTTTGTTTTGTTTTTTAATAAGTTTTTATTGACAGAACCCATGCCAGGGTAATTTTTTTTACAACATTATCCCTTGCACTCACTTCTGTTCCGATTTTTTCCCCTCCCTCCCTCCACCCCCTCCCCCAGATGCCAAGCAGTCCTTTACATGTTAAATAGGTTACAGTATATCCTAGATACAATATATGTGTGTAAAACCGAACAGTTCTCTTTTTGCACAGGGAGAATTGGATTCAGAAGATATAAATAACCCAGGAAGTAAAACAAAAATGCAAGCAGTTTATATTGAATATCATTTGTTGAGTCATTTAGTCATATCCTATTCTTTGTGACCCCATTTGGAGTTTTCTTAGTAAAGATACTGGAATGGTTTTCTTATTTTAAAGATGAGGAAACTGAAGCAAACAGGGTTAAATAACCTTTCCCAGGGTCACCTAGCTATTAAATCTTTGAGGCCAAATTTGAACTTGGACCTGATACTCTATCCACTGGACCACCAAGTTGCCCCTTGAATAGCATACTCTTAATAAAGCCTTTTTGTATATTTATCATGGATATTTTTCTTGACATTTATTACTAATTATATTAAGATTGCTTTTTAAACAATTTATATAACCTAAGAGAGTGAGATTAAATATTGGAATGTTTATATGGTTGATGTTATTCCCGTACACCGTAGAAGTTGTTCAAAAGACTCTTGACTTTGATTTAAATGCTGCAAACCTAATAATTCATTCCTTCCAAATTAATTTAGGATCTCATTTTTTAAAAATTAAGTTTAGTTTGAAGTCAAACTTTTAGGGCAATACAATTAAAACTTAATGAATTTTCCTGTCAGTTGACTTGTAAACATTTCTTTTTCTTTGTTAATGAGACTGGAGTGGAGGATTCAAATTTTGCATATGGATTATTGATGGAACTAACCAGAGCATTCCTTGCATATGCTGATAATGTCCGTGCTCAAGATTCAGCTGCCTATGCCATTCAAGTAAGAATATACTTATTCATTGCTAAATTCACAATTTTGAATTTCCTTAAGAAAACTATGTCTGTACTCAAGAGTTGGAAGAAGGAATTTTTTTAAAATTATTTTTGTAGCTCTTGAATAAACTAGTGTTTTGTTGTGTATTATTTCTATATGATACTTCCTATTGGGCACTAATTCTGATTCCCAATAATTTAGATTTAATACTAATTCTTTCTTTCAACCATTAGACCATATTAGTGAATCATTTAATGATCTTTAGGATGGCATATCATATGTGGGATTTAGAATTGGAAGTAACTTCAGTTACTTCAATCTCTTTGGGATATAAATCTAGTAAAGAAGCTCTCTTTGAAAGCAGAGCAGCCACTGATGACTAATGTTAGCATATTTACTTTAAATTGTATTGGTTTGAAGAAACACTTTAAACGCATTTACAATAATGTTTGAGTGAAATATTATTTGATTATTACTAAATATTTTCGCAGGATGAAATATTTCATTAGAATGGTTTGAGTTGGATCGAGCAAATTGGACAGTTTTGTGACTTAAGAAGTAATCATTTCTAGTGTGTTTTTTGATATATTTAAGTGAAATTCTTAGTTCTTAGAATATCTTTTGCAAATATAAACCTATGTATAAACTTTTGAAAATATCCTTACATCTTTTATTCTTGCTTTATTTTGGTTCTTAGAATATCTTTTGCAAATATAAACCTATGTACAAACTTTTGAAATTATCCTTACATCTTTTATTCTTGCTTTATTTTGATAATTGAGAAAGATCTATATATATAGTTAAATGTTTATGGAATGCAACTGTGAAACATTGTATATTTACATAATTCATAATCATTGTAAAATATTATTTAGCAAAACTAACATTCCCTAATACAATGTATCTTTTTAAAAGTTGGGAAAATATCAAGAAGATAATGCAGATAAAATGATTTTTTGAAGAGTATCACTAGTGAAATAATCTCTCTTATAACTAATATTTATATTGTGCTTTATCATTTTAAAAAGGATCTTCCTCATTACAACTTCATCAAAAGTTAGTTATAAGCCTATAAAGAAGTTGAGACTCAGAAAGCCAATGACCTGCCCATGGTCATATGGCTTTTAACTGGGGGATTTAGGTCACAAAGACAGATCCAAAGGTTTGAAGTACGGTGTTATGTTTCTGTTTTACAAATGAAAAGCCATTGGATTTTTCAGAATCAGTAACTTTATCATTGAATTTTGGTTACACTTCTCAGAACAATTAATTTGCGGTTTCACATTTCACTGCACCTTCAATTGAGGGGATACATTGGGATTACATTCTTTCACATTTATGAAAATCTTTAGTTGTGAGATGTAATAAATAAAATAAAAGTAAAATAGTGATAATTATAGGCTTTTTACCACTTTCTTATTCTTATCAAGAAATGAGGTTATGCTACACTTTGATGCTTCCAAGTTTTGCAGTATTTTTTTTAAAAAGTCAATTTTTGAAATCCATTGTTGTTGTACATTATCCATTTCCTGGAGCAGTAAAGACTAAAGGAGATTCAGCTGTTTTCTTGTGTATTGGTAGGAGTTGCTTTCCATTTATGAATGCAGAGAAATGGAGACTGATGGTCCAGGCCACCGACTCTGGAGGAGATTCCCTGAACATGTTCGGGAAATTTTGGAACCTCATCTAAATACAAGGTATTTAGATAATAATCAGCAAACATTTATTAATGTTGCTGTGCAAGGCACTGAGTAGACAAAGACAAGAATGAAAGTCTTTTTCCCTCAAGGAACTTACATTCTTTAAGGGAAGAAAACATGCATATAAATGTGTGTGTGTGTGTGTGTGTGTGTGTGTGTGTGTGTGTGTTAAATATACATATATTCTTTCACACATAAAATGTAACTAAATACAAGCTAATTAATGAGAAGATATCACCATTATCTGGGGGAATCAAAAAAGGTTTTCATGTAGATCGTGGAGGTGTCAAAGCGAAACAAAGGATTCTAAAAGGCAGCAGAGAATGTACTCCAGGCCCAAGGCCAAAAGATGAAGTGTTTGAGAAACAGCAAGAAAGAACCATATTTGTGAGATACACGTTAATGTATAAAATTAAAAAGATAAGTTGCGCTCAGGATGTGAAAAACTTCAAATATCAAAGTAGTTCATATTTGATCTAGTCAAGTCAATAGGCATCCATTGGCCTTCATTTGAGGAGCTAAGTGATAGGGACAGAATTAGGCTTTAGGGAAATTATTTTGGACACTGGTGGATGAGTTGGAAAAAGAAAGTGGTAGGTAGACTAATTAGTTGACGTAGGCAATAGTCCAACCAAGAGATGATTACAGCCTGAATTAGGGTGATGGCTATGTGAAAAGAAATGGAATCTCTCATATTGAGAGATATTGTGGAAGTAGAAATAATAAGATTTGGCAACTGATATATATATAGTGAAGAAAGGAAGAGTGAGGAGTTGAGGAAAATGCTAAACTTGCAAACCTAGGAGACCAGAAGGTTGATGTCATTCTTACTGAAAAAAAAGGGAAGTTTAGTAGAGGAATGGGTTTAGAGGGAAAGATAGTTTTTGTTTTGGACATTTTGAAAGATCCAAATTAGCAATTAATGATGTGAAACTAGGGCTCTGAAAAGAGAGTAGGGCCCAATATATAGATTATTTTTTTCTCAATAATATTTTATTTTTCCAGTTACAGATAAAGATAGTTTTCAACATTCATTTTTGTAAGATTTTGAATTCCAAATTTGTTCTTGCTCCCTCCCCAAGACATCAAGCAACCTGATATAGTTTATACATGTACAATCTCAATATATAGATCTTTGAGTCATCTCCAGAGTTGAAAAGTAAGCTAATGGAAGATACGTTTACCCAGACAGAGAGAAGACAAGGTACAACAGTTAGCTAAATTAAAAGCTACTTTTGTGAATATTTTGACTTGAATTTAAGAAAAATTAACCTTTTACTTTTGTGAAAGTTTTAAAAAACAAATGTCTTGAAAATATTGATCATCTCTGCAGTATTTTCTTTATTCATAATATTAATATCAAAATAGTCATTAGACTAGATTCTGAGAAGCTTTAGTGTAAAGGAAAATTGAATAAATCTGCAAGGACAATCTTTTACATTTAATAAGAATACTTCCAATGCTGTGAAAGAATTTGTCTTACATTTTGCATGTATTAAAGCTTATGCTGGTTATAAATTATGTAGAGATTCAGTGACAAAATAAAAACTTTTTAATATTAAATTTATCTTGTAATTCTCAGAATTTTTTTTCCTCCATTATCCTTATGATCAAAGTTTTATGCACTTTTAATCTATTCTTGTCCTAAAAAGATATTTGACTTTATTTTAGGGCCATAGGATTTAAAGTTAGATAGAAACCTTGGAAATTGTGGAATTCTCTCATTTTATAGATAATCATCATCGTCATCATTAGAAAACTGAGACCAAAAAGGTTAGATAATTGCCTGAAATTGTTCAGAATGGTAGTTGATAGATCTGAATTCAGATCTTCTGATATGAAATCCAGCTTTCAAAAGAATTTTACTATTGTTATGAAAGAGTACTTAGAAGACTAAACAATTGAAAAATGATTATTTGCAGGGATTTATGTGCTTTCCAAAGCACATAAGTTCTAAATTTTTCTTTTTTTCTTTTTTCTTTCTGTTGGTGAGACAGTTAGGGTTGTTATTTGTCTAGGGTCACTCAGCTTCTAAGTATCATTTCTGAAGTTGCATTTGAACTCAGATCCTTGTGACTCCAAGGCTAGCTATCTACTATACATCCAGCTGCTCCATTTTTCAATATTTTGTATAGCTGATGTGTTACCATTTTAAGAGGTTACCTAGTACCTTTTCTTTTCAGAAGGATTAGCATTATCATTTGGGGATTTGTTCTTGTGGAACTGAGAATTGTGTTTCATTAAATAACATCTTAAAACCTTGGGCTGCTAAAGCAGCCCCTTTTGATTCCTCCTAAGTGTTTGTGCTTTCAGCCTTCTCAAATTTCTTCATAATACTCTTTTCTGTGTTCATTTTGTATTCCTCCTCTAGATTATGAGCTCCTGTTTGGAAAGGACTATTTTGTTCTTGTCTCTGTACTTTGTATCAGTACCAATGCTTTGTATCAAATCAAATCAGATTTTTTGTTTAGTAAATGTTGTATTGAATTAAATACATACATTGCAATACCATGCTGTCCTCTACCTTTATTATGTAGAATACATGGGTGCTTAATGAAATTTAATAACGTTTAAAGAAATTCTCAGCTTACTTTTCTTTTCCTCCTCTTTTGCTGCTTTCTATTTTTGAACGAAGCTCCTAGCAGTCACAAATGATGGTGTAATTTGTGAGAGAAGCTTCTTTAGTTCTTTTATCAAAGAGAAAGGCTATGTCAGAAGTACATTGGCTACTTCTTCCTTCCCGATAGAGGTTGCCTTTACAAATGCCGTCATGTTATGACAGAAATTTGGGGCAAAATTAGAATAGGAGACTGGTTTGGTAGCCAAAAGATACAGGAGTGGTACAGGTTACTTGACTCATTATCATATTTAATCTTATTCAGGGAGTATATTTAAAGTATTTCTTCATTAATAAGATTTTATCATTACTTTCAGTTAACTAAATTCAGAGTCCTCATTTGTTAGCCAAATAATATTTATATAATTAACCAGAGGAAACTCACAATAGTTCCATTTTTTTTTATATGGTAAATTTTTATATAGCTATATAGTAAGTCCTTTAGTCCTCTTGAGATTCATTTTTAGGTTATTAAATATTTAATTTATCTAAAGTGAAATCAACAGTAAACCAAAAGCATACGATTATTAGCAATGAGTGATCACAACTGCAGTCATCTCAGACTCTGGCTATAACAGCTTTTGAGAACACATTCCAATATTATTTTTTTCATTCAGAATAGTGAATAAAATCTTTTAGTAACAAGTTTTTTTAATTTTCTTCACAAAATAAAGGTTTTATTAATTAACTTCTCATTTGTGTTTTTTTTTAAGCTTCTCTAAAACTACTACTCTAAACAGTCTTTCTCCAGATTACTGGTTAAATTCTTTAAAATGTTTCTTCATCAAATAAGTTAATTCTCAAGAAAAAAAAAAGTAGTTTATTCTGACCTTTGCTCTGTCTTCTCCATTTCAGTTGTTTTCAATCATGTCTTACTTTCTGTGGCCCCATTTAGGGGTTTTCTTGATCAAGATTCTGGATTGATTTGTCATTTCCTTCTTCAAGTCTTTTTTTTTAATTTAATTTTTTGTTATAATTTTTTATTGATAGAAATATGCATGGGTAATTTTTTTTTAACATTATCCCTTGCACTCACTTCTGTTCCGACTTTTCCTTTCCCTCTTTCCATCCCCTCCCCTAGATGGCAGACAGTCTTATACATGTTAAATATGTTATAGTATATCCTAGATACAATATATGTGTGCAGAACTGTACAGTTCTCTTGTTGCACAAGAAGAATTGGATTCAGAAGGTAAAAATAACCTGGAAAGAAAAACAAATATGCGAGTAGTCCACATTCATTTCCCAGTGTTCCTTCGCTGGGTGTAGCTGATTCTGTCCATCATTGATCAATTGGAACTGAATTAGATCTTCTCTTTGTCAAAGATATCCACTTCCATCAGAATACATCTTTATACAGTATTGTTGTTGAAGTATATAATGATCTGGTCCTGCTCATTTCACTCAGCATCAGTTCATGTAAGTCTCTCCAGGCCTTTCTGAAATCTTCCTGCTGGTCATTTCTTACAGAAAAATAATATTCCATAACATTTATATACCACAATTTACCCAACCATTCTCCAATTGATGGGCATCCATTCATTTTCCAATTTCTAGTCACTACAGAAAGGGCTGCCACAAACTTTTTGGCACATACAGGTTCCTTTCCCTTCTTTAGTAATTCTTTAGGATATAAGCTCAGCAGTAGCACTGTTGGATCAAAGGGTATGCACAGTTTGATAAGTTTTGGGGCATAATTCCAGATTGCTCTCCAGAATGGTTGGATTCGTTCACAACTCCACCAATAATGCATCAGTGTACCAGTTTTCCCGCATCCCCTCCAACATTCATCATTATTTTTTCCTGTCATCATAACCAATCTGACAGTTGTATAGTGGTATCTCAGAGTTGTCTTAATTTGCATTTCTCTGATCAATAGTGATTTGGAACACTCTTTCATATGAGCAGAAATAGTTTTAATTTCATCATCTGAAAATTGTCTGTTCATATCCTTTGACCATTTGTCACTTGGAGAATGGCTTGATTTCTTATAAATTAGAGTCAATTCTCTATATATTTTGGAAATGCCTTTACCAGAACCTTTAACTGTGAAGATGTTTTCTCAGTTTGTTGCTTCCCTTCTAATCTTGTCTACATTAGTTTTGTTTATACAAAGGCTTTTTAATTTGATATAATCAAAATTTTCTATTTTGTGATCAATAATGATCTCTAGTTCTTCTTTGGTCACAAATTCCTTCCTCCTCCACAAGTCTGAGAGATAAACTATCCTATGTTCCTCTAATTTATTTATAGTCTCGTTCTTTATGCCTAGGTCATGGACCCATTTTGATCTTATCTTGGTATATGGTGTAAGTGTGGGTCCATGCTTAATTTCTGCCATACTAATTTCCAGTTTTTCCAGCAGTTTTTGTCAAATAGTGAATTCTTATCCCAAAAGTTGAGCTCTTTGGGCTTGTCAAATACTAGATTGCTGTAGTTATTGAATATTTTGTCCTGTGAACCTAACCTATTCCATTGATCAACTAATCTATTTCGTAGCCAGTACCAAACGGTTTTGGTGACCGCTGCTTCATAATATAGTTTTAGATCAGGTACAGTTAGGCCACTTTCATTTGATTTTTTTTTTTTCATTAATTCCTTTGAAATTCTTGACCTTTTGTTCTTCCACATGAATTTTTTTGTTATTTTTTCTAGCTCATATTAAAATAGTTTCTTGGGAATCTGATTGGTATAGCACTAAATAAATAGATTAGTTTAGGGAGTATTGTCATCTTCATTATATTTGCTCAGCCTATCCAAGAGCACTTAATATTTTTCCAATTATTTAAACCTGAGTTTATTTGTGTGGAAAGTGTTTTGTAATTTTGCTCATATAATTCCTGACTTTCCTTTGGTAGATTGATTCCCAAATATTTTATGCTATCGACAGTTATTTTGAATGGAATTTCTCTTTGTATCTCTTGCTGTTAGATTTTGTTGGTTATGTATAAAAATGCTGAGGATTTATGTAGGTTTATTTTGTGTCCTGCAACTTTGCTAAAGTAGTGAATTATTTCTAATAGCTTTTTAGTAGAATCTCTGGGGTTCTGTAAGTATACCATCATATCATCTGCAAAGAATGATCATTTGATTTCCTCATTACCCACTCTAATTTCTTTATTCTCTTTCTCAACTCTTATTGCCAAGGCTAGCATTTCTAATACAATATTGAATAATAATGGTGATAGTGGGCAACCTTGTTTCGTTCCTGATCTTATTGGGAATGGTTCCAGTTTATCCCCATTACATATGATGCTTACTGAGAGTTTAAAATATATGCTCCTGACTATTTTAAGGAAAAGTCCATTTATTCCTATACTCTCAAGTGTTTTTATTAGGTATGGATGTTGGATTTGATCAAATGCTTTTTCTGCATCTATTGATATGATCATATGTTTTTGTTAATTTGGTTATTGATTTAGTCAATTATGCTAATAGTTTTTCTAATATTGAACTAGCCCTGCATTCTTGGTATAAATCCTACTAGGTCATAGTGTATTATTCTGGGATGATCTTCTGTAATCTTTTTGCTAATATTTATTTAAGATTTTAGCATCAATATTCATTAGGGAAATTGGTCTATAATTTTCTTTCTCTGTTTTCAACCTATCTGTTTAGGTATCAGTAATATGTCTGTGTCATAAAGGGAATTTTGTAGGACTCCTTCAATCCCTAATTTTTTTCAGATAGTTTATATAGCATTGGAGTTAATCGTTCTTTAAATATTTGGTAGAATTCACATGTAAATCCATCTGGTCCTGGGAATTTTTTCTTAGGGAGTTGATTAATACCTTGTTCTATTTCTTTATCTAAGATGGGACTGTTTAACCAATTTACTTCTTCCTCTGTTAATCTGGGCAAGCTATATTTTTGAAGGTATTCTTCCTTTTCATTTAAGTTATCGAATTTATTGGCATAAAGTTGAGCAAAGTAACTCCTAATTATTGCTCTAATTTCCTCTTCATTAGTGGCAAGTTCTCCCTTTTCATTTTTAAGACTAACAATTTGATTTTCCTCTTTCCTTTTTAAAATCAGATTTACTAAGGGTTTATCTATTTTGTTGTTTTTTTATAGAACCAACTCTTAGTTTTATTAATTAACTCAATAGTTTTTTTGCTTTCAATTTTATTAATCTCTCCTTTTATTTTTAGAATTTCAAGTTTAGTGTTTGACTGAGGGTTTTTAATTTGTTCCTTTTCTAGCATTTTTAGTTGCAAGCCCAATTCATTGACCTTCCCTTTCTCTATTTTATGCAAGTAGGCTCTAGAGATATGAAATTTCCCCTTATTACCACTTTGGCTGCATCCCACACATTTTGGTATGAAATCTCATTATTGTCATTTTCTTGGGTGAAGTTATTAATTATGTCTATGATTTGCTGTTTCACCCAATTATTCTTTAGTATGAGATTATTTAGTTTTCAATTATTTTTTGGTCTCTTTTCCCCTGGCTTTTTATTGAATGTAATTTTCATTGCATGGTGATATGAAAAGGATGCATTTACTATTTCTGAATTATTGTATTTGAATTTGAGGTTTTTATGTCCTAATATATGGTCAATTTTTGTATAGGTTCCATGAACTGCTGAGAAGAAAGTGTACTCTTTTCTGTCTCCTTTAGTTTTTTCCAAAGATCTATCATATCTAATTTTTTAGTATTTTATTTATCTCTTTGACTTCTTTCTTATCTATTTTGTGGTTTGATTTATCTAATTCTGAGAGTGCAAGGTTGAGATCTCGCACTATTATAGTTTTGCTGTCTATTTCTTCTTGCATCTCTCTTAATTTCTCTTTTTAGAATTTAAATGCTACATCACTTGGTGCATATATGTTTAATATTGATATTGCTTCATTATCTATGCTACCCTTTAGCAAGATATAGTTTCCTTCTTTATCTCTTTCAGTTAGATCAATTTTTGCTTTTGCTTGATCTGAGATAAGGATGGCTACCTCTGCTTTTTTGACTTCATCTGAAGCATAGTAGATTCTGCTCCAACCTTTTACCTTTACTCTGTATGTATCGCCCTGCTTCAGGTGTGTTTCCTGTAAACAACATATTGTAGGATTCTGGCTTTTAATCCAGTCTGCTGTCCGCCTCCGCTTTATGGGGGAGTTTACCCCATTCACATTTAGGTTAAAATTACTTATTCTGTATTTCCTGCCATCTTTTTAACCCCAGCTTATACTTTTCTCCTTTCCTTCCTTCTCACCCCCCTACCCAGTATTAAACTTGTGAGCACCACTTGCTTCTCACAGCCCTCCCTTTTTAGTATCCCTTCCCCTATCTTAACCCTTTTCCTCACAATTTCTGTATTCCTTTTGCTTAGCTTACTCCTTCCCTTTTCACTTTTCCCCTCCGACTTTTCAGTGCAGTGGGAGACGTTTCACCATAAATCAAATATATCTAATATTTTTCTCTTTAAGCCAATTCTGATGAGAGCAAGATACACACTATGTTTATCTCCCTCCATTTTTTCTTTCAGATATAATAGGTTTCCTTTGTCTCTTTGTGAGATGTAATACCCCCACTTTACCCTTTTTCTGGTACAATTTCCTTTCCACCTCTAATTTCTAGAACAAATTATACATGTGTTCTTTATATATCTTTATAACAGAAATATAGTTCCAAGATTTCTTTTTATCTTTTTAGGTTTCTCTTGAGTCCTATATTTGGATATCAAACTTTTTGTTTAGTTCTGGTTTTTTAATCAGAAATAGATGAAATTCATCTATTTCATTGAATTGTCCATCTTCTTCCCTGGGAAAAAAATGCTCATTTTGGCTGGCTAAGTTATTCTTGGCTACATACCAAGTTCCTTAGTCTTTTTGAATATCAGATTCCAGTCCCTTAAATCCTTTAATGTGAACACTGCTAGATCCTGAGTAATCCTTATTGTGACTCCTATATATTTGAATTGATTTTTTTCTAGCAGCTTGTAGTATTTTTTCCTTGGTCTGATGGTTCTGGAATTTAGCTACAATATTTCTTGGAGTTTTGATTTTTGGGTCCCTTTCAGTAGGTGATCGATGAATTCTTTCAATGTTTATTTTACCCTCTGTTTCTATAACATCTGGGCAGTTTTCTTTGATAATTTCCTGGAAAATAGTGTCTAGGCTCTTTTTTTTTTTAATCATTTTTTCAGGGAGTCCAATAATTCTCAAATTCTCTCTCGTAGATCTATTTTCCGGGTCTGTTGTTTTCCCAAGAAGGTATTTGACATTTTTTTTCCATTGTTTCATTTTTTTTGGTTTTGCTTGAGTGATTCTCGGTGTCTCCTCAAGTCATTCAATTCCATTTGTTCAATTCTAATTTTTAATGAATTATTTTCTTCACTCACTTTTTTTATATCTTTTTCTAATTGTACAATTGAGTTTTTAAGTGAGTTGTTTTGTGCTGTGGAATTTTTTTCCATTTCGAAAAAAATTTTTTTTTTTTTAGAGAGCTGTTTTCTTTTTCCAGTTCACTAATTCTGTTTTCCTTGGTGTTGTTTACCTTTTCCAATTCACTTCTGCTTTTCAAGGATTTGATTTCTTTATCTACTCTATCTTTAAACAAGTGGGATGACTTATCCAGGCTCTCTTGCCAAGCTTCGTTTTCCTTTTCCCATTTTTCTTCTAGCTCTCTTGTGAGAGCCTTTTAAATTTCTTCTATGAGAGTCTTGTGTTTTGAGGACCAGATCGTATCCCCCTTGGGGGATTCATCTGGAGACAGTCTGTTTTTAGTCTCATCAGGGTTTAAAGTCTGCTCTCTATCCATATAGAAGCTGTCAGTAGTTAGAGCATGCTTTAATTTTTTGGTCCTTTTGTCAAAGAAGAATCAAAGAAAACAAACTAACAAAAGAACCAGATGCAGTCTGCTTGGGGGGTGGGGCTGGATGGTATTACTGAGCTTCCTCTACAGACTGTGGGAGGCAGCAGCAAGGCACTAGCAGCAATGGCTGTACTGCATCTGCACTCTGCGACTCTGAGAGCGTGCTGAGTCACTCTGTGTGGGTATGGCCAGGTCCTGAGAGATCCTAGCTTTGGGGGATTATAGTCTTTATCTGCTGTGTTTATAGCTTCTCTGCTGATCTCTACTGGCTTGCTGCCAGGGCAAAGTAGCCACACTGTGGTAAAGTTCTCGTTCAGAAACGGCTGAGATCACACCCCATCCCCGTCAGGTCTACTCAGTATGAGCTGCCTGCAGTTTGTGCCCAATCTAACTGTCCCTGCCCACAAGCAAAAAAAGACCTTTTCTGGTGAGTTTCGAGGATATCTTCTGTTGGTGATTATTTGTGGGTTTTTTTCAGTCAAGCACTAATTCCGAGGCCTTGTAATGAAATAAAGTTCTCTGAGGGCAGGAAGGAACTTAGATAGATATGTGTGTCCTCTCCACCATCTTGGCCAGAAGTCCCTTCTTCAACTCATTTTACAAATGAGGAGACTAAGGCAAGCAGTTTAAGTGATTTTCCCAGAATCAAAACAACTACTAAGTGTCTGATGCTGGATTTGAAATCATGAAAATGAATCTTCTTGATTTTACACACCCAATGTTCTACTGAGCCACCTAGCTGCTATCTTCTCTCCATACTTTAATAGATCTCAATCAAAATAAAAATATAAGTTCATCCTTACATCATAGTGGATATCATTTCCTAGAATGATAATTTCAATTTTTCACTCTTATTATTTCTTTTCTGAAAGATAAGGTAATGCTTTCTATAGCCTCTCTAGGAGAGGATTTTGAAATTGGTATTATAGAGAAGAAAATTTAAGATAAGATTTTTTTATTCTCCTAGTTTTTTATAAGCCCAGTATTCCTGCTTTAGTTTAATTTACCTTCTTTCCAGTCTCAACTAGTTAACCAGACTTGATAGTTAATGTGTGACAATTCTCTGACTCTCATCATTGATATCTCTACTTATTTGTGTCTGCTTATTATGTAAGCTGGGAGTATCACGAGACGAGAAAAATTCTGACCTCCTCAGTAAATAGTTGGAGGGAAATGTTAATTTAACTCGTAGTTTTTATTGAGCTAATCAGATGGTATTGACAGTATGACATATACTAATTATAATATATATCTTATCATTTGAATAGTGAAGGACAAATCATAGAGTTCTATTGTTGCTTGGATTCTAGATAAATGGGGAAGTAATAGTCTGTTGTAGGACTAATTTTTCAACCACTATTTAATCACATATACCAGATTTTTCTTTCCCTAGAAAAATCCATTTTTTGACAATCCTGATTCCAACTTTTCAGAAATGTACATTTAAGTTAAATCAAGTTCACAGAGCATTATTAGATCTGGTGCTAAAGTTGAATTATTAAATTTACTTTTTTCAAAGGTTGTTTTAAAAGATAGGTGTAGGAAGATTTTACACAGTATTCAGAATCTAAATATAATTTTTGTTGAAACTCTAGAGAAAACTGACTAGTATTATTTCCTTATGGTACCATTTTTACCAGTCTTAAAGTATCTCATCTTAAATTTTAAATATGTTTAATTTGACTTGTTCTAAATTACATTTCAAATTTATAGGTATAAGAGTTCTCAGAAGGCCACAGACTGGTCAACAGTAAAGAAGCCAATTTACTTAAGTAAATTAGGCAACAACTTTGCAGAATGGTCAGCATCTTGGGCGGGTTATCTTATAACAAAGGTAATACTATATATTTTTTACTTATTATAAAATGAAAGCAAAACTTGTGGATAAAATCAGAGTCTTTGTGTTTAGCCTACAATTCAATGCTCACTAATATTTGTTCATGTCTATCATGATGATAGTAGAGACAAATTCTTTAGAATTTTCCCCCAATGTTTACTATTTAGTAACTGGATACAGAGATAGTAGAAATTCCCAAGAAAGATATATCTTTTCTTACTTCTTACTGGTGATTCAGATAGGTACAAACAATATTAGAAAGGATTATTGCTAAGGATTATGAAGTCTTGGCAAATAAACTGAAGAATTTAGGAATATGGTATTTTCATCACTGATTGATCAAAAGCATAGACTTTAGAAAAGTAACTGCTGATCAATTAGAGAGCAACTGTGAATGAGTTTTTATTTCTGAACAGTAGTTTAAAATGTAGGAATGGCAGCTTCCTTGTCAGCAATGTCATCTATCTGAAAAGGATATGTGCCTTGCATATCTAATCTTGCATATCTAATCAAAAGAATTTAAATTAAAAAATAAGGAATATGGAAGGGAAAACAGACTACTTCATTCCAGCAAACTTAATACCATAACAAGTAGCTACAGTAAGAGAGGAAGATATCCAGAAATTCAGTAGAATAGAAAAATTCAAAGATGAAACCATCAATAAGATTTATCTAATGGCTTACAGATTTATATAAAATTGCAAAGTATGGCTCTAACTCAAAGTGAATTGGAAATCTATAAGTAAAGACTCATTTAACAGCTACCATGTAGCAGTAAGTGCTGGGGACACAAAAAAGGGCTAAAAACAAAACAAAACAAAAACCAACACAAAACAAAAAACCCCAAACCAACTAACATACACAATCCCTGCTCTCAAGGAGTTCTGAGTCTGATGGGGAAGGCAACATGGAAAGCACTCTGTACATGTAAGAGATACTTGGGATATAGTAAGGTCACATCAGCGTGAAGTCCTTCCCCTTAAGAGCCATCGGGCAGGGTTTCTGGCAAAAAGGAGCCACTGGAGTTTCCTAAAGGGACATGGGAGGCCCTTCCCATTGAGGGAAGAGTAATCAGTCAGGCTTGGGAATGCCTTGGGATTCTGGCCCTTGTTGCATTGGCAGTAGTCCAGGCATGTGGTGGGTGAGGCCTTGCGCCAAAGAGGGGCCCGGCCCTGTTGGGAGAGTTGGTAACAGAGAAGAAATGTTAGAAGGGATAACTGGTAGAACACATTTGCTGTTAAAGCAAAGAAAGTCGGGGAGGGGAGGGGAAAGGCAAGGCGGAAAGGGAGATTACGAAGTCGGGATGAGGCCGACATTTCAGGCCTGGATGAATGTCATGCGAGAATCAGAAGGAGGAGACATTTTTAGGGGAAAGAAAGTTGCATTTTGGACTTAATTAATTTAAGGTAATTTATAGAATATTCAGCTAAGGATGTCTAATAGACATTTGAAAATTTAATACTGGAAGTCTGTAGATAAATAGATCTAAGAGATATTTGTATAGAGATCATTAAACTTCCAAGACCCAAAGAAGTCATCAGTCAAAATAGCTTAGAGGGAGAGGAGAAAGGGGCTTTGTAACATTTCCTAGTACACAGATTTGCAAAATTTAGACTATTTTCTATAGCACTCCTGTTGTTTTCTGTGTCTTGAGAATAGTGTCAGAAAAACTAAATTTAAGGAAACTGCCAAAGCTGGTGAGAAAAAATGCATAGATTTTTTTTTTTTTAAGCATGTCCAATCTATTACCAAGGTTTGTTTTATCATATCCTTCTCTCCTTTGACACTACCATCACCCTGATGCAAATCTTCATCACCTTATCTCCACCTCTCCCCACACATGCTCTGCCAGTTATTGATCTGCATCCTTGACATTGCTCACAAAAAATTCTGTCTCCTGACTGGTCATTTTCTCTAGTAGTTCTCCATGTCTGCAATGCTCTCCTTCCTCTTGGCTTCATTCATGTCCCAACTAAAATCCACCCTTTTACAGGAAGCTTTTCCTGATCCTTCTGAATTCTAGTGCTGTTGATTATTTCCTGTTTAGTTCTATATAAATATAATTTATTTGTACTTGGTTGTTTACATGATGTCTCCCCTATTAGATTGTAAGTTTTTCAAATCAAGGACTGTCTTTTACCTTTCTTTGTATCCCTCATCTTTAGCAGGTGCTTTATAAATGTTCACTGATTGAGGAAAAAAAGCTTCATAGATGAGACAACACTACTTACATGGGAAAAAGATGTGTAATTGCTCAATTTTTATTTTGGTTCTGCTTTCTTTGCCATGAAAAGTTACCTTTGAAGTGGAAAGGTCTGAACAAAAATGATTACTGGGAATTGAAAGTCCAAGTTAAATAGAGAATGTTAAGAGAAGCTTCTTGCTGTCTTTGCAGAGTTTATCACCTGGCCTGAATTTTCTGAAGCAAAGCCTTCCATATTGGCATTGTCTGTAATTGCAACAGAGATTTCAGCACAGAAATGGATTGACGGCAGGAATAGAAAGTAAAATTAACATTCTAAGATAAAGTAGGGAGATCTGACCTGGTAGGGAGATCTGACCTGGTAGGAACTTATATCAATGCCTCTAAATGAATATACTGCAAACTAGCATTCTTACCTAACCTGATGATCAAAAGTGGAAATGGATTGTATCAAGATATGCTGCTTGTCCATTGAAACAATTCTCCTCTGCCTGGATAGATAAGTGTTCAAAGTGTCAGTTCAGGTATAGTCTTGTAATTTTGCATTAGAATTCCACTTGCAAAGTCACAAGACTGCACCCTGAATTTACACTTTGAATACTGATCCCAGTCTACTTGTATTTGGTTCAGCATACTGATTGATTGTGGATAGTCTTGAGGGCAAGTTGTGATCTTCACTTTACTTGTAAGAGTCGGATGTGAATGTGTTTCGAATCGCATTAGTATTACTAATGCTCAAGACTATATAAATAACCTTGTTAAGTCTTATATTTCTAGATAATTCCTAATTAATAATAATCTAGATAATTCTGAGGATTTGTGGGTTTTTTGTTGATTTTATATTTAAATCTGATTATAAAAATTCTATAGTATTCACAAATCTGCTAAATTTGTATTCAGCATTATCCTAGGAAACAAATATCTTTAATATACAAAATCATTTTAGTTTCATAGTCAAATCCCTTTGAGAAAATTCATTTCTATCATACAAGTACCTCTCTCAGTAGTCTTCCAATCTGAAACCTTAGTTGTCCTTCTTTAAAACAGTATATGCTGGAATTTGCATCCAGCTTTGAAATTAGGATCACTGGTGGTTTTGATTAAGAGATACAGATGATCTATGCTATTTTAATCAAAGACAACTTAGAGAAATTGAAGTGATTAATTCTCCAAATTTAAGTCAGCACCGATACAGTCAACTATGATAATCGGTATTCTTATAGATATCTAACTGAACATAGCTTAACTTATACAAAAGCACTAAGTAGTTCAGACTTTACTTTGACTCATGGAAACACTTTCCTTTAAAGATAAACCAAAGAACCAAAGCATGTCTCTTCTGGCTTGTGGTACATTTTGTTAAACTATTCTGTAGGTAAACTTTGCTTATACCTGATTCATTAAAGAACTTCTTTTCTAATTGAGCAACACAAACATATGTTGGCAGTAATAACTGAAAAAAAGAAACTGATCTATAGGAAAATAGTTGGGAAATAAAAACAGAGAAAGAAAAATCTTGGGAGAAAAACGTCACATTATATCCCTTAAAAGGAATTTTATTTTGCAATCACTTCTCCATCATTTGCCAATTCTGTATTAATTGTGGCAAATCTAAATTTTAGGCAAAAGTCCCTCTTACATAGCACATTTTATTCACTTTTCCAAGTACTCATGGAATGCATTAATTTTATTATTAGCCTAAGCCAAAAAATAATTATAGAAACAAAATTTCTGTAAAACTGCATGTTCTGAAAATAAATATAAATGGTTTGTATTGACCATGGAATAAGTGAAGGGGAGTGAGTCAAGATAATAATCCATTATTAAGCTACTCCAGTAGCTTAGTTCATAGAATTGGGTTAGTTCATATCACTTTTTATCTGTTGATGTGAATAATCAAGATATAGCTACATGTCACTAGGAAGCAACATAATCTAGTGGAAACCAGGCTATAATAATAATTATATATATTGGAATCAGGAAGCACTTGGCTTTGAATCCTCCCTCAGATACTTATGTATGTACATTTCACCGTCTTCCCCTCACCTCCGTAATCTTTAAAATGGACATAGGTCATTCTCTTCTCACTGTACCGTTGTGATGATGTGATAATGATATTAAGATGGTGTATGTAAAACACATGATGATAATTATCACTGTCTCCATCACTGCTATTAAAGAAATAATAATATATTATGAATGATAGAATAAAAGTAAAATTTTTTAATATCTCATGGATAAATAAGCATTTTGTTCAGCTTTTTTCAAATATATCCATCTCTTTGTGACCTCTCTTTGAGAGACTTTTTTGGCAAAACTACTGCAGTCTTTGGCCATTCCTTCTCCAGCTCATTTTACAGATGAGGAAACTGAGGCAAACGGGTTGAAATGACCTGCCTAGAGTCACACAGCTAATAAAGTGTCTGAAACCAGATTTGAATTGAAGAAGATGAGTCTTCCTGATTCCAGATCTGGCATTCCTTCCGCTGTAGTCACCTAGCTGTATCTTTATAGTCTTAAAGGAAGCCTTGAAGGGAGGCGATGTAGAAGAGGGAAAGAAGGGTTAGGCTGTTGGTGAGGCCCTAGAGATAGTCTGGGGAATTAGTTGAATTGAGAGTGAAATGAGTATAGTAGGGCCCTTAATGAAATAATGGTTCTGGCCATGGACTCTCCTTTCAGGAGAGTAGTTCTGGAAGTGAAAGCATATTAAAGTAGGCAAGGCTGCTGGAGAAGATATAGACTAGGACTGAAGAGTGAATTGAGTTGGAAATCCATAAATTAGCTAGATCTTGTCTTTTTCTATTACACATTGTTTTCCTTTGTGTCTTCAGATTTTTAAAAGTAATACGCATACTAAAATCTTAATTTTATCTGGGAGTTATAGGTGCGTCATGACCTTGCTAGTAAAGTGTTTAACTGCTGTGGAATTATGATGAAGCATGACTTCAAGGTGACTATCTATCTTCTTCCACATATTCTTGTCTATGTTTTGCTGGGATGTACCAAAGAAGATCAGCAAGAGGTGAGAGATTTCATATAGCTTGTTCTTTGAATATATATATGTATATATATATTTGCATAAACTCAAATACTGTCAGACTTAATTGATATAGTTTAATTTTGTTGAACTTTTTTTTTTCTTTTTGTTACAAAGGATTGCTAAATGAAGAAGCAACCTATATTTAGAAAGTATTATAAAAGATATTTTAAAATTTTCAGAAATAAAATGTTTAAAAAAAAGTGATGTCTATATTGATTTGGTTTCATGGAGGAAGTATGGCATAATGGAGAACTTTGGACTTCAGGTCACAAGAATTAGGATTAGATTCTGGCTCTTGTACATATATGGTAGCTGTGTGAACATGGGCAAGTCACTTCAACTCACAGAGCCTCAATTTTTTCATTTACTAAATGGCAATAAAAAAAAAAAGTCCAATAACTCCCTTGGCCAGTTGTGAGAAAAATGTTTTGCAACCATTATAGTTTTATATAAATAGTTATTGAAGCAAATCTTTGAAGCTTTTACTGGATCAATCTTATATAAAAATGAAACTTTGTTCTGTTTGTCACAGGTCTGTCTTAAAGTCACCTCTGTCACATATGCAAAATTGAATTAATTTTCCTTCTCCCCAAAATGCTTTTTTCTTTCCAACTTCCTTTTGTAACAGGTATACTACCTTTAGTAGGCTTCTAGAAAGAGATGGTGATGTTATGCTTTAAAAAAAAAAAAAAAAAAAAAAAAGATTTTTATTGCTTGTTTGCTTTTGCATCACTTACATTTTCCCATATGTCTCTCTTTTCCGTATCCCTCCCAGAGAATCATTCTGTATGAAAAAAAATTTTTAAATTGGAAGAAAGAAAAAATTAGGAAAGCAAAGTAAATGTCTCAGATTATCTTGTAGAACATAGGACAGATGATATGTCATGGACCCCACTTGTGAAGTGACCCATTTGACTGTTAATCCCTTCTTCATTCTGTCTTCAAGTTCTTTTAGTTTCCATTCTCAATCTAGTCTTTGTGTTGCTTACTTCTGCTTCGTTCTGGGGTTGCAGGAAGTTACTCTCCCTCCCACCCCCCCATCCCCGATCTCCATTCTTTCTCCTCTCAGATAATACCAGGCTTCCCTTTCTGGTGCACTGTTCTTTCCACATCTCTGCACACCCACAAAGGAATCCCTTTCCATCAGCTTTCTCAGCCTTAGGCCAGCTTTGTTGTCCCCTCACATGCCCCATGACCTTTCCTGTCTTTCTGGCTTTACCTCTTTTTTCCTTTAATTGGGGATGTTCTCTGAATCTTTAAGGCCCTGCTCGGGGGTCAGCTCCTTAATGAGCCCTTCTGTGATTTCCCTGCCTCGGGAGCATCTTTCTTCCTTCTCTCTCATCTCAAATCCAGGTTTCCCTTTTTACTCCACCTTGCTGAGTCTCAATTTCTAATCTATAAAATGGGCATGGTAGTATATGGATAGACTACCTCATAAGAGTGTTGTGAGAAAAAAATTGTAAAAGTTAGACTACTGTTTAAATGAGAATGGTTGTTGCTAATTGAAATAATTGCCTAATCTTTATAATAAAGTCAGATTTAATTTGGTTAGCTAAATTTAGTCATTTAAAACAAACATTTCCAAAGAACACTGATTAAGTCCAATGAAATAATGCAGAATGGAAGAGAAAGAAACTGAAAATGCTTTATCTATGTAAAATTGGCTTCCTAGGACAGGTTATGACCTTATCTAAAAAAAAAGTATTGTTTTAGTTATTAAAACTCTGTGGCCATTTTGGCTCTCAATACTTTTTCCTAATGAAAAAGATATTTGCTATTTGAGTTTTAATTTATATCATGTGCTGATAAAATTTGAAGGTATTAGATGTTTGATATTTTTAAGAAATATAAACAGGCTATTAGTGTATTTTTCAGTCTTTTAAAATCTTTGTTTCAAGTACATTGAGGAAAGATATTTCTGTCAAATATCATTGACTTAGGCTTCATTAATGCCATTATAGTCATTTTGTTGTTGCTTGAAGACTTATAAAAATAAAGATCTGCCAAGGTGTACATTGATCACATTTTTGGAGGTATAGTTGGGGACATTGGAAATAATGGGCCTTTTATCATTTTTCATACATTTAGAACTCATCAGTTTAGGAGGGGAAATGTTATTTCTTAGCTTTTTATCACAAATCAACTTTATTTGGATTTCATTCAATATAAATTTTGAAGGTTTTTCTTCCATCTGTTGTGAGGTCCTCTATATTTTTTTGGTCATAAATCCAATAATAATTTATTTAGAATATACAGCATATGTTTGGAGCATATTTCAATATTTTGTTATTTTTAGATCACTTGTATTGCAGTCCTTTTTTGATTCATTCTGTGTGGATTTTTTTTTTTTTAATTTTCACCTTGTGTGGTTCTTCCATCTTTTTATAAATGCTCCATAGGGGCATTTATAATATTAGATCCATTCTGATTTTTTTTCTCCTTACCTTTTCTTGTTCTAGTGTACTATCAAGGCTTCTCATTTTTTGCTATGTAAACTTTGACAGTTACTTTAAAAAGTCATATAAGTCATTTGTGCTTGTATTTTCTGAGTCATTATGGTAACACATTGCAGGTTATTTATGTCCATCATTGGACTTTCTAGTTTCCTTTAGATTCGTTGTAATTTTTATTTTTTCTTTATAGTGATGTCTTATTTTTAGTCATTAGTTTTTTAATTCAGTTTTATTTTATATTCAGCATTAGATTCTCTCCTTGTCTTATCTCTTCCTCTATTCCATTGAGAAGTTGAGAAATACAAAGTCCATCACAAATAGAAAGTTGTACAAAAAATTACCAGAGTAGCCATATTTTCCCTATCACCACCACCCTTGCAAATAAGAGAAAGAGGAAAAATATATGTTTTATTCTGAATATGGATAGTATTTTTCATCGTGACTTCTTCAGAACTATAGCGTATCATTCTGTTGATCCAGAGTTGTTACTGTATAATATAAATTGTTCTCTGGTTCTGCTCATTACTTTCTACCAATTCATACAAATCTTTTTTTGTTCATCTGAAACCATCTCCTTCACCATTTCTTACAGCACAGTAGGATTTGATCATATCCATATACCATAACTTGTTCAGCCACTTGTCCTATTATATAACTCCTCAATTTTCAATTTTTTGTCTTCAAAAAAGAGTTTTTATAAATATACATGCATCCTTTTATAAGTACGTGTCCTTTCCTTTTTTTTTTTTTTTTTTTTTTTTTTTTAATCTTTGTAAGATATACGCCTTATATCTGTGCTGGTCAAAGAATATGCACTGTTGGCTTTTGGAGGATAGTTCCAAATAGTTCCAAAGTCATAGCCATATAAATAGCATAGCATTATTGAAGAATTTTGTTTGATGCTTGGGTGAATCCATGATCTCATCTGCAGAGATACTTCTGCAATACAGATAGCAATTCAGCCATTTCTTTTTCATCTCTGTGATTCTTGTCATTGTTATCCCATAAATCTTCCATAATAATTCCATCTGAAATACTGAAGTTTTCTTTAGAAGCACATGAGTTGGTTTTTTTTTTTTTTTTTTAAATTGATTGACAGACCCCTGATATGGGACTGGACTGTCTTCTTTTAACGTTATACAATTACTGTCATGATATTGTATAGTTTTATGTTGATAATTTGTGGTAATTGAGTGACTGAATTTTAATTCTTTTGATTTGTATATTTGTGTATATGCATATACACATTAATTAAAAAGTACTTGTTGAGTAATTGACTCCCGCATGTGTGCCCAAAAGCTTTTTACTGACAAAGGTGTGTGAGCAAAGACATTTAGAAAATATAGTTATACAAAATAAAATAGAAATTCCTTTGCCTGGTACTTAAAACATTTCACAATCTGATTATTAACATTTATTATGTACAATTCAAATTCCTTCCTTTTGTATCTTCTGTGGTTTTAAGACTCACTAAGCTATAGAGATTTGCTGAACTCCTCCTCTTTCTGACTCTATATATTTAGGCAAGATATTATCATAACCAAAAGGAATGTTCTCTATGTGTATCATTTGAATTCTTTTTCATTTCTTCATTACTCAAGTTAGGTGCCACTGGCTCCATGAATCCTTCCCTGATCCTCCCAGTTGAATTTTTTTTTTTAATTACTCTTCATCTTATAGCACTTTGTTTAGATCTTTTTTTTTTTTCTTTTATCATAAAGTCTGGTATGTGATTTCAGTGCTTACAATACGCCTTTTTAGATTGTAAGCCATTTCAAAGTAGCAACTGCAGCTTTTTACATTGTTGTTATTTTAGCACCCAATATACTGTCTTGCTTATATTAGGAGTCTAAATATGTCTGTAAAATATTTTCTTTACAGGTGTATGCAGAGATTATGGCAGTTCTAAAGGATGATGATCAGAATAATATAAGACTTCAGGATAGTGCATCAGACTTGAGTCAACTGAGTACACAGACTGTGTTTTCCATGATTGATCATCTCACACAGTGGGCTAGGCACAAATTTCAAGCACTTAATGCTGCAGAAATTCAGTCTAGCAAGTCAAATAGAGAAAAAGTAGAACCAAAGAGTGAGTGATTATTTTCTGTTTGCCTGTTTCTTCATTGTTCTGATTTCTACTACTCTTTTATTCTGTAACTAGGCTTCCTATACACAGCTGCCAAGTAACATTCCTCAAATATGATTTTTTTAAAAATCTGCTCTTTTGTTCAAAATATTACTATATATTATCTATTCTCTAGTTTATAAAATGGGAAAAGCTTGAAAGAAAAGACACCAACAATTATGTCAGTTTTATATAAAAGGCTTAATTATTGTAAATCTGTTGCTTTAATGATGAAAAACCACCTTATTTAGCAAACACTTCACCCACATGCCAGGGAGAGAAAAATGATAGCCAATGGCAACATTGATTTTTATAACAAATTTTCTTTAAAAAACCGTAAGAGAGAGTTGGTAGAGGATTATAAGCAGTGATAATAATAATAAGTGATAAGTATTGGAAATTAGAGACCAATTTAAGGAAAACTTAGTAAGCCATCATACTAAGCAAAATGAAAATATTATTCAAAATGTATTGAATTGTATTTAAAATGAAATTGAAAGGCTGATAGTAAACATAAAAATGGAAAAGTTTTGGGAAGATTTTATAACAAAATGTCTTTACTAACAAAGATAATGAAGCTCTACCCCATTTGGACTGTAACTTCACTGATCCAGTTGTTGCTATAGAGGACATGGAAAAAGCACTGGAAACAAAGATGAGAAAAGCAAAGGAGGTCCGTATTTAAAGTGGCAAAATTTTGAGGCTACAGAGGGATAAAGTCTTAACATTTTTAAAAGAGAGGAAGCTACCCAAGTCTTGAAAGAAATCTCAGATGTTATTACTATCAAAAAAGGTGCCAAAAGCAATTATTATTAACCCACATTCCTACTTTCCCATTAATATCAAATTCACATGAGATTATCTGAACACACATGAAGACGTCTTTATGAGCATATTGTAAGGGAAAAGGCAGCTTTTGTAAGCAATATTCCATCCTTGATCTCATCTTTATTTTTATCTAATTGACCATGAGTTGTAGAGAATACAAAATCCTATTGTCTTTATTGTTTGTTAAAACTTTTCAAGATTCCTTGAAAGATAACAATAATTTTGATTAGTGTCTTCATTTCAAGCAATGCATGAAAGACATTTACTTAGCAGAGGTATTCACCAGTGTAAAAATTAATAACAGTGATTCTGAATAGTTTGGCCTAACTTTCCAAATAGAGGAAAAACTGTCTGCCATGCAACTAGGTGGTGCAATGGATATAGTGCTGAACCTGAAGTCAAAAAGACTTATCTTTCTGAGTTCAAATCTTGTCCCAGATACTTAGAAGCCAGGTGACCTGGACAAGGCACTTAGCCCTGTTTGCCTCTGTTTCCTCATTTTAAAATGAACTGGAAAAGGAAATGACCTACTAAGCCAATGTCTTGACCAAGAAAACCCCAAATGAGGTCACAAAGAGTTAAACATAAATAAAAATGACTCAACAATAACAGAATTATCCAGATGTACAACCTTTAGAGCTTATAGTGTATTTCATGACTAATTATACACACAAATGTAAACACTGAATATGGACAATGGGGCAGAATAGAGAAAAGTAAATTGCTTTGCTTTTAGGAAATTTCATATTTTGTTAGAAGATCCCAAGCTTCTCTTTGAAACAAAGGCCCACTTTTTTTTATTAATACAAATATCCTTTTAGTGGTTTGCAAGAATGTAATTCTCTGAGAAATTTAGTTAAAGATCAGTAAGAGGGCCAGTGGAGTGCCATCACTCACTATGAATGTGCTGCAACTTTCATAGGCTCAGACAAGAATTGACAAAGAAGTGACATAAAAGGTATTGAAGAAACATAGCAACAAAAAAAAATGGGAATTCTTTCATGATCAAAACAAGAAATAACTCTTGGATAATGTCCCTCTTCTATTGATATCCCTGAGATGTCAGGAAAGCTCCAGGAAGGCCATTACACATTTGGAAGTCCCCACAGTGAATTTATTGGAATTACATGGGATAGTTATAATCTATACCCGTAGAGGGAATACCCACATAAAAGAGTCATAGATCAAATGAGTCAGCCTGCATGTAGTGTCCATATTTCTCAGTCACTGAAACATTTTCAAATATTTTCTTTTTGTTTATCTTCTTCAGTTACCTCCTTCCTACTTAGATAACACCTTTGCTATACTAAGAAAGCCCTAAAATAATTTATGTTATTTTTAATGGATTGATATGTTGCATAATATTTTTTTCTAAAATTATTTCAAGTGGTCTTCCCTCCTGCCTCCTTTAACTGGAATTTTTACAACTCCAGATTGTAGTTAGGGGTTATATTTTGTATTTCTTTAATATGTTCCCATTAGTGCTTGATATAGTACAGAGCATTCTGAAGGCATTCCTATATTTTTTAACTAATCTCCCATATATTTTCTCTCCAAACCATCACTCTCTTAAAAATCCCTATCAGAATCCAGAAATAATACCTGCATCCTTGCCTGTTACTACCCAAGGTTACAGGTAAAGGAAATTGCATTTTAGCAGTTTTAATGAATAATTATTGTTGGTTTTGAACCATTGTCAGCATTTCTGCAACAAGCAGATGGAATAGCAGGTCATGTGATTTGTCCCAATCATCTTACTCTACACAGTATGAAAATATAAAAAGCCTTTCTTTTATGAATGATACTACCATGAAACAATATTTAGTAATGAAGCACATCCTCATTATTCTTCTATTTGCCAATGTTATTGGCTATGTTTTCTGTTTCAAGCACAGAAGGTTGTGCTTTTCTAGAAGTAATATTTTATATTTGTATAATTCTTTATAATTTTAAATCTGTTTTCACATAAGTGATCTGGGCAGCTGTGTAATATAGGAGAAAGAAATATCTTTGGGGACTGAGGGTTTGAGTTCAAATTTTGACTCTTGACACTATCGTGTGACTCTGGGCAAGTCACTTGTCCAGAACCTCAGTTTCCTTATCTGTAAAACAAGGATATTGGTTTTAATGGCCCCTGAGATCACCTCTTTAGAAATCTATGAATTTTTTTATCTCATTGGATGTTTGTAGTGACCTTCCAAAGTATATACATGGCAGTCAATATTCTGCCAATTTGTCAAATGTTTAAAAAGGGCTTAATCATATGCATATTAGTGCTAAGAGAAATACAGACAAAGTGTCTTCCCTCTTAAAGATTGGAGTTGATCACAAATGTTTTACAAATAAAGAACTGAGAGAGAAGTAATGCAATTTGCTTACAGTCACAAAACTATAGTAGAATTAGTAGAAGCCAGCTTTCTAGATACTTTTTCATTTCCTCTGCAATATTTCTCTGTAAGCATTTCTATACTGATTAATTGCATGCACTTAAAGTATGTAGATTAATTTGTTTAAGAAGACAGATTCAACTTTGGTGACTTCAACATTAATTTATTAATTATATCTTGTCAGTTTTTAATTACTACATTGTCTTTTTTTTTTTTTAAACACAGCATCTACTGTGGACTATGAAAATTATCACAGTGTGGCACGTTTTCTTGATCTTATACCTCAGGACACACTAGCAGTAGCTTCCTTTCGATCTAAAGCATACACAAGAGCGGTGATGCATTTCGAATCATTCATTACAGAAAAAAAACAAAATATTCAAGAGCATCTTGGATTCTTACAGGTTTGAAAATAAAATATTGCAATACTGACATGATAATGAATATTTTTAACAATTCCTATGCCAGATAAGATGAAAAATAAAATAAAGTGACATAATTTCATGTTTATCTGATTCAGAAAGGTCTTCAAGATGTTGTAGTTACTAAAATGTTTATTTTTATGAACATATGTATTTTGCTATAGTTAAGCATCTCTGAATGTACATTAATACAGTTTTAGCAATGCAGTACCAGAGTAGGAGTAGGGCCAAAATGTTGCTTGTGAAAAGTAATTATCCTTTCACTCATAATCTTTTTTAAGTATGGAAAAAATCTTAATTGACCTTTGCATTTACAATTGTAACTTTTTTAAAAATCAAATTTGCACATAGAAATTATATGCTGCAATGCATGAACCAGATGGGGTGGCTGGAGTAAGTGCACTTCGGAAAGCAGAACCATCTCTAAAAGAGCAGATCCTTGAACACGAAAGTATTGGCTTACTACGAGATGCCACAGCTTGTTATGATAGGGCCATTCAACTAGAACCTGACCAGGTAAGATAAAAGTTGTAGAGTAAGGCAGTGCTAAGAATACGGAATTAGCAGTTTGGGAGTCCTGGGTTATAATGCTAGTTCATGGTTAATCATCAAATCTTAGTTTTCTTATTTATGTAATTGGCAGGAGGGGTTGTGCTATAATACTATAAGGATTCACATACATTTATATATTTTTATTTCTTTTCCATGATGATAACCGAATTGAGTTGTTATGAGGATCAAATGATATGATATATGTAAAAATACTTTGAAAACCATGGCTTCTATATCAAAATTGTAATGTTTGGTAGAATTTTGCTTTTAAAAGGCATGTGTCATTATGTATATCTCTGTATATATAAGTATGTACATACATACAATAATTATTCACATGTGTTTTCTGTGTAAATAAATACAGACACATACACACAGATAGACCCATCTAGAATATTTCTAGATGCATCGGAATAACCCAGCTTGTAAAGAACAATGGAGCTCAGTTGTGAGCATGCCTCTCCTCCCATTCTCCTCTAAATTCCTTGAAAATAACTGTTTGTATTCAGTATAACTGAGTGTTCTCGCTGATATTTTTCACATAAGTCTCCTAAATATTCTGTTGTCTGGCTTCCCACCTCATTAACTTATAAATTTCTCTCTACAAAGTTACCAGTAAATCTCTTAATTGCCAAATCTAATGGCCTTATCTTGAGCCTTTTTCTCTTGACTTTTGAAGCATTTAATGCTGTTGACTATTTGTCCCAGATTTAATGATGTTCAGTTTTGGTTCTCCTTCTTACTATCTGACCATTTTTTCTCAGTCTTCTGTGTTAAGATGTCACATTCACTAAATATGGGCATTTCTAAGGGTTCTCTTTTAGACCTCCTTTCTCTTTACACTCTCTCACTTGATCTCATTATCTTCCATGGGTTCAATGATCATTCCTACAAAGATAATTCCTACATATGTAAGACTCTCCAGTTTTAGTTTTTGTATCCCTCATGTATAGCACAATGCCTGACTTATAGTTGGTGCTTGATAAATGCTTATTGATTGATTACTTAATTATCTTGCTAAATCAACCAGTTGTTAAACAAAAAATAATCAGAGAATGGTAGATGATATTTTTTATTACATTATCATTTAAGTAATTTAGTGTTCACTTGATTATAACCATATTTGATATTTTAAATATTTTTCAATTTAGTTCACTTGATATAACTATGATTGTTTTGATATTTTAAATATTTTTCAATTTATAGATCATTCATTATCATGGTGTAGTGAAGTCCATGTTAGGTCTTGGTCAGTTGTCCACTGTAATCACTCAGGTGAATGGCGTGCATGCTAACAGGTAATTTTTTTTAAAGGAATAATTTTCCTTGTCTTCTCTACCTCAGAAATCTCCACCAAGTAATTTCGGGAAATAAACTATCTTCAAAAGTTACAAAACTTGTAAGACTTGTGCTAGTCAGCATAAATTGTTTCAAAAAAGACATTTTATTCCACTTCATAATAATAATTTCCATTTATATGATGTTTGAAGGTTAGCAAAGTACTTTGTGTATATTATCTTATTTGATCCTCGCACCCTACCTTTTGACTTAACCTCCTGATTAAGGAGTTGCATGCTATTTCTAAAATAGCCTTTTATGGAAATAACTCCTATGCACAGAGTTCTTACTAATTTTTTTGGTGCTTTTTAGTCTTAATACCTAAGTTATTTGTAGTTTGTTTTTAAAGACCTTTTTCAGATAGCAACCATTATCATCATTAATTAGAGCTTGGTCCTACAAATTAATAGCAATATCATAGATACATTAATGTGATACAGTTTACAGTATCTCACAATAACTCTTTGAGAATATTAGTCTATAAACTATGAATTCCAGTTTATAAGTGAGGCAGCTGAGACTCAAGGAGGTTAAGTTTTATGATTTGAACCTCTTAGAAGTCCAGTGATCTTGTGTTGTGCGATTTAAATCTTCTGGTAGGAAATTTACAAGAAGATTTTGCATTTAAAGCTTTATTTTAAAAATGATGGTGACAAGTAAAAGTGCTAGACCTAATTTCTAGTATATTATCAATAGAAGACTTTGAAGAAGCTACTATTTAGCCAGTTAAATTTTTTTTTTCTGTAGAAAGTATAGTTTAAAAAAAAAAAAGTAAATCTCTTTGAAAAAGTAAGCTAAAAAACAGTTTCTTGCAATAAATTAAGTGTGGATAAATGATATTAAAGTGTGGTTTCCAGAGTAACCTTGAGTAAGAAAAAATTAGGAAACATCTCTGGTATTACAGACTCACATTCAGTTAACCTGTATAATATATCTCACCTTCATCTTAAATGCCAAGTAATATATAATAAAGCCAGTATCAACAGAAAACTCATTCCACCTTCCAGAAAGAGACAGGGAAGTAATAAACATAAATACACATGGCTCTTGGACCACTTATTAATTCAAGGAAGCAAATAATTTTTTCTAGGTTCCACAGATTATATATGAAGCTGTTGGTAGTTCATTTTTATATAATCACAAGGACCTAGTTTGTTTCCATAAATGAAAAAAGAAAATAGAGTTCTATTGGTTAAAAAATACTATTTTGAACCTAGCATTATATTTCTTTAAACCTTGCTATAAACTGTATTATGTTTATATTTGAAGAGGTAAATGAATATATATGCTATTAATTTTTTAAACTCTTTATTTTCAAAATATATGCATAGTTTTCAACATTCACCCTTGTAAAACCATGTGGTCCAATTTTTTTCTACCTTCTCTCCTATTTCCTTCCCTAGATGGCAAATAATCTATGTTAAACATGCAATTCTTCCATACAGATTTCTACAATTATCATGTTTATGCTGTTACTTTAACAATTTTTGATAGAAAAAGCAAAAGTAACTAGTTACTTGGCTTTATTCTTGTTCTCTGCAATATTTGCCTTGAGAAAGCTTCTCTAATTGATCATAATTCAAGATCCAAATATCAAAATTATAATTATAGTGCCTTTGAAAGAAAAAGCCAACTCTTATGAGGCAAGCTTTGCAAACAAAGTGACAGAATATGTCATGAGTACTTATCAAATAAGTACTTTAAGAGATTTGTTTGTACTTTAAAAAAAAAAAAAAATGTGTCATTGACCACTGAGTTTCTTCCTACTTTTAAATTTGATAATGATTTTCTTCCACCCCCAGGCAACTGGGGTTAAGTGACTTGCCCAGGGTCACACAGCTAGGAAGTATTAAGTGTCTGAGGTCAGATTTGAACTCAGGATCTCCTGACTTAAGGACAGGTGCTCTGTCCACTGCACTACCTAGCTGCTCCGGCTTTTCTCTTTTTTAATCCTTGTTTCCAATTCAAATAGTTGCTTCTTTTTCCAAAAAATCTATATAATTTTACTACAACACTCAGTGTATTTCTTTACTTGCATTTCCTAGTAGTAGTAGTATCATGCAAGATAGAGCTTATCTTTTTGTATATGTATCCTCAGAACTTAGGACAGTGGTTTATTGATTAATCAATAATTGTCTTTTTATTTAAAGCAAGCAACTAACTAATCATAGTGACAATTTAATATGTCTTCCTAGAGCTAGGATTTATTCTTACAGCAGAGATTAACAGATCTATAGGAACAACCAGTGTGGGAAAAATTTGCTTAGGAATAAGGAAAATTTGGAAATCATGATATAATTTCTGGACATTTTGCAGCTAAACACTTTTGTGTGAATCTTTTTAAAATCTCCATTTAGAGCTTAAGTAGAGTGATTGATTGGATTGGTTTTTTTTCCCTAATAGGTCTGAATGGACAGATGAATTAAACACATACAGAGTGGAGGCAGCTTGGAAACTATCACAGTGGGATTTAGTGGAAAACTATTTGGCAGCAGGTAAAAATGGATGTTGAAATATAAGCAGTTTTAATATACTTTAAAAATTCTGACTTTACAAGTAGCCAGTTGGTAGTTAGTCTTTCCATCTGTCCTGCTGTCTTTTTTCCATTTAGATACTTTAAAATAGATTCAAGAACAAGTTTTAAAACAATTTTAGATGAATTGAACTGAGGATTTTTGCTAAGCACATTGCCAAAGGAGAAAACTGATTGTATAGTAACCACTGTAACATGATATGAAATTACTTGATTGTTAATTTATTTTTCAGATGGAAAGTCAACAACATGGAGTGTGAGACTAGGACAGCTGTTGTTATCAGCCAAAAAAAGGGATACCACAAATTTTTATGAGACACTGAAACTAGTCAGATCAGAGCAAATTGTACCTCTTTCAGCAGCAAGTTTTGAAAGAGGCTCATACCAGCGAGGATATGAATATATTGTTAGGTATTTATTGTAATTTTTTTTTAATTAAACCTCCTTTGACAAGTCTACAATTTAATTCTGTTCGTAACAAATGTTGATAATGTGTTTGATACATTCTGTCATATCTGGTTAAATTGAATTGTTCTATGATTGTTTCTGCCTTAAAAGCACTAGAATTTACTAAAAAGAAAATCTTTCTTACTAGTTTTTTTTTTTTTTTCTGAGACAATGACTTGCCTAGGGTCACACAGCTAGGAAGTGTTAAGTGCCTGAAGTGGGATTTGAATTCAGGTCCTCCTGACTTCAGGGCTGGTGCTCTATCCAGAGGGCCATCTAGCTGCTCTAAGTCATTCTTAATCTGAGATGCACAATACTAGTATTTTGTTAGATCTGTGGCTTTATTTTTGTGTGTATTCTTATTTAATATGAATTTCATTTCTTCCACATTTTAGTAGATAGTGAAACAAATTGCTGTAGCCAAAAAAGAGACATCTCCTAATGGCCAGCCCATTATTAATATACTTTGTACTTATTTATACTGGTTACAGAAATGCATTGTCTAAGTGACCCATATGACTCAGAGACCCTAAGTGACTCAGCTAGATAGACATGATGACTTGTACTTGGCTAGAACAGATGGCCTTTTGAGAACCCAGCTTCATTTCCACATTATAATGATGCTTTGGACAATAAAAATTTTTAAGATAATAAAGTAACTTCCTCTGGGTTCCATCTAATTCAGTAATGTATTCTTTATGTCATCATTATAGACAAAGAAGTAGCTAGTTACAGACATCTTAATATGGTTATTGATGATATTTCTTAGTAATTTGTGATTCAGTTTTATGAATCTTAATAGGATATATCAATATATTAACAGAAAAGAATGTCAAATATTTTAGTGATGGTGTTTTATTATAGCTTGATTATCATTTTCCAGAGACTTACTATCAGATCAAAAGATAAATTCTATCATATTTGTTTATACCTGAGGAGAAAAATGAAAAAAAGGAAAAAGAAAAACGTTTAAAAATTGGGAGGAGGGGGAGTTTCTTAGGAAAAAACTTTTATATTTTTATGACTTTTTTTCATTTATTAATGTGTAAGATATATATATATGACAATTCCATATGTGCATCATGCAGTATTGTTAGTTCCTTTTATGATTATTATATAATAACATCCTATTGAAATTTTGGTGCTAATGAGACCAGAAATACAGATACAGAACTTAAATGAAACAGATGCTTTCATGTATTGCAGCCAATGTCTATACTCCATAAGTGTTGCTATTTATTTTTCAATTTGTTTGGTTGGTTATGAAGAGTAATAGAAGAGAAAACCCATTACCTTAATTAGAAAGAAAATTCAAAGTGATGACCACAGGTAGTCATGTCAGTCATAAAATTAGACATTTTACATGTAGATGTAAAAGTTTTTGTTTTTTGTTTTTTCGTGTTTTTTTTTTTTTTTTTTTAAGTAGTGTTACTTGTTTACTGACGTTTTTCCTTAATTGCAGTTTTTAAAATTGAGGAAACTAGCAAAGAACTTTGTAAATTATGTTTCATGCATAGTTTTTTAGTGTTAAAATTTTGTCACTTATATCAAGAATAAATAGGTGTAGGGACTATATCTGTAAATTGGTTGAGGAAGATCTTTTTGTTTCTGCTGGTCAACATTTTCTCTGAGCATTAAATTCAGATAGAAAACAAAAATTTTTAAAGAGTCACATATTAACTTAGTTTTAAATATATTATCTATGTTTTATTTTATTTCTTTTGTTACATGTATCCTAGTTACATTTTTATCTGATTCATGCTGCTCTTGGCAGTGTTGCGGGCCACCTGAGCTATTCAGTGACTTGCTCTGGAGACACCTAACCAGGATGTGTTTAAGGACAGTTTTGATTACAAGTCTCCTTGATTTGGATGCTTAGCATGACCAATAATCAACAGCATCTCTTGAGACATTCAACACATCTTCATAACAAATGTCAATACCCTAGCATTGTTCAGACTCATAGTTGCCACAAATGACAAATCGGCCCAATTCGGCCTCCACCCTTGATTACCCTCAGCCAAACTCCTGCCTCAAGAAGAAATACTTTGGTTATAATTGCACATTTGATTCTTTTGAATTGAAAATTAATTTGATTTTTCATGAGTAATTTGATTCATATGACTAAATGACTAGTTTTTAATTTAAATAGATTTCTCATCTCCCCTTAGGTTGCATATGCTCTGTGAATTGGAACATAGTATTAGACCTCTGTTTCAGCAGTCTCCAAGTGATAGTAATCAAGAAGATTCCCTCAACTGGTTAGCTCGTCTAGAAATGACCCAGAATTCCTATCGAGCCAAAGAGCCCATTTTGGCACTTCGCCGAGCTTTATTAAGTCTCAAAAAAAGGTTTGCCCTTTTGCTTTCTTTTAAACTTTATGAATTCAGAGTTGTGTAGTAGCTTTATTTGGGAATTTTTTTGCATCCTAATTTTTTGTCTGAGTCAGTGTCTACCTTTGTGTTATCAAAGCTACACTTGGGTTGGGAATGTAATCAACATGGGTTCGTGGCAAGAACATTAGGTTTGAAATCAAGACACCTGCATTGATGTCTGTCTTAAATTTACTGATTGCACAATTAAGAGGAAGTTCATCTAAATCTCAGTTTTCTCATTTTGAAAACTGGGATAATAATGTTAGCAATACCTATTTTACAGAATTATAACAGATATAACTTTACAAATTGGAATATGGTAAAGAATGTAATGAGATTTGTTGTTTTTATTACCTTTAATCTTGTCCATTCATTCATGTATTTAAAGGTTTTTTTATACCCTTCCATACAGATCAGTTTGTTATGATCAATTTTCATGAGCCTAGACTACATGATAATGGGTAAATATTTCAAAAAGTTAAGAATCGGCATTTAAAGAAGTCATTGCTGTATTCCTTTGAAAGAAAATTTCATGCAACTTCCTTGTTTTCTGTTTCTCCGGTTTGTATCTCAGTACTCTCCATATAAATAGGTGTTGGATTGAATGTTGAAGTCAGATATTTCATTTCAGCTATTCATAATGCACTTTGGACTGTTACCGTAGGCCAGATTATAGCGAAATGGTTGGAGAATGCTGGCTGCAGAGTGCGAGAGTCGCCCGAAAGGCTGGCCACCACCAGACAGCCTACAATGCTCTGCTTAATGCAGGAGAATCCCGACTTGCTGAATTGTATGTGGAAAGAGCAAAGTGGCTGTGGTCCAAGGTAATTGAGCAGATTGCGGCCCCACTGTGTGACAGATACCCTTAGCTGTGCTTTCTCTGCCAGCTTGTGAGAAGTCAAAATTGGCTCATTGGGAGTTGAGGCCCAACTTCTGCTTCATGACAGGGACAAATACCCAAGTCTCCTTCGTCCTTCTTCATTTTCCTCCCGCAGCCTAGTACCAATGACTGGGCATCCCTGTCTCTTTTGTCTTTTAGGAGCCACTGGGTATCTTCCTTGCCTTGGACAAAAACCTCTTGACATAACCTCTATTCTTCTCATGTGTCTTTTATACATCTCCCTACTAGTCTTGATGTTTTGGACTATTTGTTCTACTTAGAATATAGTAGGCACCCAATTATTTTTAACCATTTCTTGTTTCCTAGTGATTAAGCTCTGAGAGGAGGGGAAAGTCTTATAAACCAATATGTTTTTCTCCTCGTTCCAGGCCTGAGATTAGGAAGCTTTCCCTCTTCCTCTGAGGCTCATATTGACACCCTCATCTCTAGCCCAGGTCTCATCTCCTGAGATCATAGCTCAGAGTTAACTCTCCATTAGCTGCCCTACAGTCTCCCCCAGAATGAGACTTCAATTCCTAAGGACATTTCCCAGTTTACTTATTCTTTTCTTGCTTTCCGAAAAAGATACTCTGAAATAAAACTTTACTTCTAAAGCCACTTTGTCTGTTCAGAGAGACTGACCTACCCTGTGGTCCTGAAGTCAGGCTTATGATGAAGTAGAGACTGTGGTGAGGACTTGTATAACAATATGAACTTCCCAAACTACCTAGTCACATACCCACCAGTATGGAATTATCAAGCACAGTATGACCTATATTAAATATTAGGTTAAGACTGTAATATTTACCAGTTGTAGACACTGTAATCCTTTTTAAAATAAGATTATAAATGAAGAAAAGTAATGTTTCCTAGTTAAAAGCAGGAAATAGTGATTTCTCTCACATAAAGAAATAATCAACCTTTGGGCATAAATCACTAGCTGATAAAAATTATTTGCATATTTCGTGGTACTCACTGCTAGAGGGATTTTACATAATATTCAAATCTTTGCCCTTAGGAATTTATTATTATAGAAATAGAATTTTATTTGCCTTGATAGTCTTAAGTGGGAATCAGATCAGAAGAGTATGTGGTAGTATACATTAAGCAGACTCCGTGACCTTGCAGGTTCACAACCTTAGCCCGGATACTTTGGACTATGCATTTTGTTGTTATGGACAAGAATATTTTGTTTTAAAGAAAACATTTTAATCTTTTTTTATAGGGTGATGTTCATCAGGCCTTAATTGTTCTTCAGAAAGGGGTTGAGTTATGTTTTCCTGAGAATGAAGCTCCAGCTGACAGCAAAAATAAATTAATCCATGGTCGAGCTATGTTACTTGTGGGTCGGTTTATGGAAGAAACAGCCAACTCTGAAAGCAATGCAATTATGAAAAAATATAAGGCAAGTTAAATTAGAATTTTAACACAAATGATCAAGAGCAGATAGTAGAATATAATTTCTGCCTTATGTTTTATCTATACTAAGGTTTGTAATTAGGATTCATCTTGGTATTATGATCATTTCTAATAAATATTTAAACTTAAATAGCAGTTTATCCAAGGGACTCAAAATGTTCAGAACTCTCCAGAATGAGAAAGAACTATGTTCACTAAAATTATGAGTAAATATCAACATTATTGATCATTTGTATACTCGTATATGTTAGAAACAATTTCATTGAGTTTTTTTAATCAGAAAGTTAGAAGAAAAATATCTGCAAAGTTATTTTTATTTATAATTCCCTAAGTTAACTAAAATAAATTTATAAGAGCTGACACTTGGCTATAGTTACAATTTAACAAAAAAGAAGATGCTTAAATTCTGAGCTAGTTTCTGGTTTTATTATCATAATCTGTCTTGTCTGATGAGAGCTACCATAATCTGTTGTTGTGGGTGCAAAGCTCACTTTGGTAAAACATTACTTATCGACAGGTTATGTATTTTTCCCCTTTTATTTCAGTGCTTTGACAATTCATAATTTTATTACAGCGAGTACTTACTCCACTGAGAAACAGATTTCAAATCTCGCTATCTTAGAAAATTGTTTCCTAAATTGTTTTGATGGAAAAATTAGATGATTTGCCAAATGTTTGATGGTGAGCCTTTCTGGACTTACTTATGTTAGTCCTGGAATGATAGAAATACATTCCATTGAGTACAAGTTTTTCTAGTTTAGGAGGAGCTGTTAGAACTCACAACACTGAAAATTAAACCTTTTAGATTAAAGTATAAGAATAAGACTTCGGCTCAATTCGTTGACATATATGGTAAATGTCAAGAGGTTTTTAAAAATGTCTCTAGAGATAAAGAAACCTCTGCAAACCTTTCATTCTAAAATAATTATCAGTGCTATAGGCAGATTATTTCTCAAATGATATATAGCTGATTATTGAGATTCTTAATCCAAGAGCTCTATTGAGTTGCTTAAAACACTTTGTGTACAACATGAAAAGAAATTAAAATGCATTTATTAAGTGCCTACTATATGCCAGACACAATACCAAGCATTTTGCAAATAGTTTCTCATTTGATCCTCACCACAACCCTGAAAAGTAGCTGCTATTAGTATTTCCATTTTCTATTTGAAGAAACTTAAGCAAGCAGAGATTAAATAGTTCACATAGTTAACTGTCCAAAGCTGCATTTGGATTCTTCCTGACTCCAGGTCTACCTATTCACTAAGCTGCCTAGCTGCCAGCTGTTTTCATTGAATACTTGATAGTGTGTTAAATGCTAGAGAAATGTAATGGTAGCATAAATTCCCTGAAGGACTAAAAATCTAATTTATTTTTCTGGAAGTGATCTCAGGATTTTTTTTGCTTGCTGTTTTACTTTCTGTTTTAAGAAATTCTGGACAATTCTTGCTTATAATGGTCATATTTTTTGACTTGTAATATGGTCACTTCCACACTGGGCAGGGAGATTGGCAGAATGTTCCACCAGTTTATTCTCTGGGCTCCATTCAGTAATTTGTTCGTTGCTAAGGCAAACTCCATCCCTGTCCTCCCTGCAAATGGAACCAATAAGCAGCAGGCCTAGACTAGGCCTACTCCCTTGCCCAGAAGAAGGAAGTAGAAGGAAGAAGAGAAGCACTGAGCTTCAGGTAGCAATTGCTGTAGTGGTCTTGGGCCAGAAAGCTAAGGGACAGAGGGACAGGAGGCTAGGGGCTCCTAAGTATGTGGAGAAAAGAGACTGATATCCAGAGAGGCAGAAACTCCCATGGATTCATGGCATGAAATTTGCAAATAGTTTAAAGGAGCAATAAAAATATTTGAAACAGAGTTTAATGGGTTACGAATGGTAGAAATTATGGCTTACATAGCAGAAATTACTAATAAAGGAAAAAACCTGAATCCAAGCTAGCAAAGTAATTGCTTTGGAATACAAAAATACTGAAGTCAAGGACAATCTGGAGGAAAAGAAGCAAAAGGCAATTAACATTAATATATGATCTCTACACAAAAGTAAAACACTGAAGATCACAAGATATGTTGAAACTGTTTCAAGTATCATAGGTCACCCAGAACATGACAAGTCGAAAAATATAACCATTATCAGTGCTATAGGCACTTTATAAGACATTTTAAGAATTGTCCAGAATTTCTTAAACAGAAAGTAAAACGGCAAGCAAAAAAAAAAAAACCCTGAGATCACTTCCAGAAAAATAAATTAGATTTTTAGTCCTTCAGGGAATTTATGCTACCATTACATTTCTCTAGCATTTAGCACACTATCAAGTATTCAATGAAAACAGCTGGCAGCTAGGCAGCTTAGTGAATAGGTAGACCTGGAGTCAGGAAGAATCCAAATGCAGCTTTGGACAGTTAACTATGTGAACTATTTAATCTCTGCTTGCTTAAGTTTCTTCAAATAGAAAATGGAAATACTAATAGCAGCTACTTTTCAGGGTTGTGGTGAGGATCAAATGAGAAACTATTTGCAAAATGCTTGGTATTGTGTCTGGCATATAGTAGGCACTTAATAAATGCATTTTAATTTCTTTTCATGTTGTACACAAAGTGTTTTAAGCAACTCAATAGAGCTCTTGGATTAAGAATCTCAATAATCAGCTATATATCATTTGAGAAATAATCTGCCTATAGCACTGATAATTATTTTAGAATGAAAGGTTTGCAGAGGTTTCTTTATCTCTAGAGACATTTTTAAAAACCTCTTGACATTTACCATATATGTCAACGAATTGAGCCGAAGTCTTATTCTTATACTTTAATCTAAAAGGTTTAATTTTCAGTGTTGTGAGTTCTAACAGCTCCTCCTAAACTAGAAAAACTTGTACTCAATGGAATGTATTTCTATCATTCCAGGACTAACATAAGTAAGTCCAGAAAGGCTCACCATCAAACATTTGGCAAATCATCTAATTTTTCCATCAAAATAATTTAGGAAACAATTTTCT
Source organism: Antechinus flavipes (assembly GCF_016432865.1). Classification (NCBI taxonomy): domain Eukaryota; kingdom Metazoa; phylum Chordata; class Mammalia; order Dasyuromorphia; family Dasyuridae; genus Antechinus; species Antechinus flavipes. The sequence goes on from NC_067400.1 coordinate 50,990,522, forward strand.
AAGATAGCGAGATTTGAAATCTGTTTCTCAGTGGAGTAAGTACCCGCTGTAATAAAATTATGAATTGTCAAAGCACTGAAATAAAAGGGGAAAAATACATAACCTGTCGATAAGTAATGTTTTACCAAAGTGAGCTTTGCACCCACAACAACAGATTATGGTAGCTCTCATCAGACAAGACAGATTATGATAATAAAGCCAGAAACTAGCTCAGAATTTAAGCATCTTCTTTTTTGTTAACAAATTGTAACTATAGCCAAGTGTCAGCTCTTATAAATTTATTTTAGTTAATGCAGTTTCTTATTTTGGAGAGTCTGTGAGGACTGGAGAAAATGCCCAGTCTTCCATCTTGTTAGTTACTTTACTAAGGTTTGTTTTTTAAATAAGCTACCATGAAAGGTTGTTATGAAAAATTTTGGGGAAGCTATAAAGTTTTAGATTTCCTTTAAGAAGATTTCTCATTTGAATTTCCCCTGACATATTTTACATATTTTCTAAGGCAAGTTTTCCAAATTATCATTTTCAGGATGTAACCTTATTCTTGCCAGAATGGGAGGATGGACACTTTTATCTTGCTAAATACTACGACAAATTGATGCCTATGGTTACTGACAACAAAATGGAGAAGCAGGGAGACCTGATAAGATATATTGTTCTTCACTTTGGAAGGTAAAATTTAAGATGTAATATATTTGCTTGGTGAATAGTTGACTAGCTTATTTATACTTACATAACAACTCATCACATTTAGATTTAAGTAGTTCTATTTCTTTCTTTATGATATAATTTGTTAGCTGGATATTTAAATGGAAAAATTTTAAATGTCTCATTTGAAATTTAGAAATTCTTGAAAATGTATTCCATTAGATATTTAATGCAAAATATGTAATAAAAGTTGTCTATTTTCCATAATGCTGACCAACTTATATTTATTAGAACTTGAATGAAATAACAGATAGAAATACCTAGGGATTAGAAGAAATAGAATGTTTATAATTCATAAAAATTGATTGCCATATATCCTGCCAGACATGTGAGAAATTTTTTCTTGCTAATTAGTCAATGAATCAAAAAAATTTTAATTTGGAGAAATTACTGAAAAGTTTATATAGGAAAATGTAATCTGACTTCTAAACAACTAACAAATGAAGTTTTGAACTCGAAACTTATTTGTAAGTTGAACCTTGTTTATACTGATAATTCTTATCTTCTTTTTTACATTAAATTCTTACTTGCAAAGATTGGACAGAATAGTTTACTTAATTGGATTTTAGCAATATATTAACAATAAAAAAATATACTTGAATCAGAGGTTTTAACTTATCAGAGTTTTGGCTGGGCTTCACTTCCCAATACAAAATTCAGACATTATGGAATCCAGTTTTACCAATGGCTTGTAGTTAAGGCAGAAATATTTATATATTCCTCTTCATAATTGAAATGTAAACAGAAGAAAAGTGAATGAATTTGCTGTAAATAATGGGCTGAACATCATTGCTCTTTATCTAATTATACCTTAGAATGTGTCATCTTGGATATCAGTTTATATTTAATATGCTCTTTTTTCTATTGAGTATCAATGCCATTATCTAGGTGCTGTAAAAAATTTTGTAAAATGTATAATAATATCTTTTCATTGTGTAATGAGGCAGAAAAATGTATGACACATTCAGAAAATTTTATATCTAAAAATGTTGTGAGGAGAAAATTCTAGAATTCTTATAGATTCAGATATGCAAAGATAGCAGTAAATGTGCTATTTTTGAAAGAAAGTAAGGATATTGATTTAGTTCAAGGATCTCTTCATTGGTTCTATAAACATTTCCCTCTTCCTCAAAGGTCCTGTATATAGATTTCAGAAGGCAAGATTGTGAATTTGGTTCAAAACAAACTGTATACTTTTGTTTTTACTAACCTGTAACATTTCCTTCAATTTGGAAGGGGTCCACAAGCTTCAGTCAACTACCACAAAAAGCATTCCTGATCTACATGGAACGTAAACATGGTTCAGGATGAGAAAAGGGGATGGTTAGTGGAAAATTAACTGGGCCAATAATAAAGGGTCAGATTGCAAAAAGCCTCACTCAGAAGAATTTGAACTTTTCTTGTCTAAGCAGAGAGGAGGCAATGAAGATTTTTAGAAGCTGAGCAAATTGGTGAAATCACTGTTTCAGAAAAGTAGTCTAGAATTGATAGGCAGGACTGGGAAGAGAAGAGAGGCTGTTGGACCCCTATGAAGTTGCTTCAATGATTCTCTGGGTCGAAAAGGCAGGCTTGATCTGAAATGGACTGATAACTCTTTACATCATGATTAACAATAAGATGAAAAATAGCTCGTTAAGTCATTCAGCAGTTAACAAAAGGAAGTTTAATTAGTCATAGCACAAGTAGGATATTAAAAATTATTCTAGCATTTAGCTCAAGAAGAAGCTTATTTCCATATAGAAACATATCTGGTTAGCAGTATGATGGCTCATAGCTAATGGAAAACATAAATGTTATATATCAAGGGCACCAACTAAGGTGGACCTTTTCTGCTCTTAGATAATCAGGAAGCTAGGTCAGAATGAAGAGGCTTTCAAGAAGCTGTTGTAAGGGAGGCTTAAAGTTTTAGCCTTAGCCTTGGGCCAGTCAAGCTCAATAAATATTTTTAAATCCTCTCTCATGGGAAAACTAACCTAACTTTCATGAGGAAAAGAGTTGGAGTATTGCTTCCATCGTGCCCGAATGACATAGTAAGGGTGTAGACTAGATTTATGTCAGTGGGTGAGAAATATTAAGGAAAGAATATATAGAATATGGTCTAGCTAAAAATATAGTTGACCTTGGTCAAAGGTCTTTGCAATGCATTTGGCATTGCATATGAAAAGGGTGAAATCAGATAATTTCAAGTTTTCCTTAAGGCTTAGTTCAAGTACTACCTTCTTCAGGAAGACTTTCTAAATCTTCTTAGCTGCTAGTAATTCCTTCTTTCTGAAAATCTATTCTCTAGGTATCTTATATGAATTTATTTATATTGTCTCTTTAGAGTTTAAGCTCCTTGTGAGCAGAAACTGTCTTCACTTTTTCTTTTTACCCTCAGAGCTTGACATACTATAAGAGCCTTATTGTGAACTCTTAGTAAAAGTTTAATAAATGCTTATTGATTTTTTTTTCAGAATTATACATATACTCTAAATTTCAAACCTTGTAATATTAAAAAAAATAATGTGGTACTAATATTCTTTGACTATGCAATTACAGATCTCTGCAATATGGTAACCAATTCATATATCAATCAATGCCCAGAATGTTATCGTTGTGGCTTGATTTTGGTGCTAAAGCATATGAATGGGAAAAAGGTACTATTTTTTCTACAATATGACAAATATTTTCTTTTTTTTTTTAATAACTTTTTATTGACAGAACCCATGCCAGGGTAATTTTTTACAGCATTATCCCTTGCACTCACTTCTATTCCGATTTTTCCCTTCCTTCTTTCCACCCCCTCCCCTAGATGGCAAGCAGTCCTTTACATGTTAAATAGGTTACAGTATATCCTAGATACAATATATGTGTGCAGAACCAAACAGTTTTCTTGTTGCACAGGGAGAATTGAATTCAGAAGGTATAAATAACCTGGGAAGAAAAACAAAAATGCAAGCAGTTTATATTCATTTCCCAGTGTTCTTTCTTTGGGTGTAGTTGCTTCTGTCCATCTTTGATCAATTGAAACTGAATTAGCTCTCTTTATTGAAGAGATCCACTTCCATCATAATAAATCCTCACACAGTATCGTTGTTGAGATATATAATGATCTCCTTCCTGGTTCTGCTCATTTCACTTAGCATCAGTTCATGTAAGAATATGACAAATATTTTCAAAAGAAAATTAGTTGTTTTGTTTAAAATTAAATTTATATTAGTCTAATTTAGTAAATCATGGAAGTTTGATGCAGAGGTTAATTAAAGAAATAGTAAATTAAATAGCTCCTAGGAGTATTGGGCATGTAATATGTCTTAGAACTCCTAAGGGAAAACATGTCCTTACCTGAATAATTACACCTTCTTGCAGCTGGGCATATGAGACCTGCCCAAATAACGAATTGAATTTAGGACAGTTCATACTAATTGAAGATTTAATGCATTTTTGCATGGTACTCAGTGTAGTAGAAATCTTTGATTACCCATAATTTGAGCTAAGCAGATTATACCAAAAAAAAAAATTAACTTATCTTTGACAGTTTTGCTTCCAGAGAATTCTGGAACTTTAGATAATACTTTGTTTAGACTTCAATTTCCACTTAGTCCAGTAAGAAGATTTTATTAGATGAGAATTGTAAAATTCTGATTTTTTAAATGCCAGTGAATAACTGAAGAGTTTTCCACATATAGAATGGTTTATTTATCCTATTATTTCACATTACAACTAATAGTCTTCAATGGATCTCCATACTTTCATATATGGACAAGGAGTGCTTCCCTGTTTGGAAATAGGCAGATTTGTAGTCTTTGCATATGATTATAACTGAGGTTGAGAAGTGAAAGTTTGGGGGACAACAATTTTTAAGCTTTGAAACTTAGAAATATATGCTTCCAAAAGACTGATTTGTTGTCATCTTTCTTCTAGCTAGTCGTTCTGATCGTTTACAAATGAGAAATGATTTGGCCAAAATAAACAAAGTGATCACAGAGCACACAAATCATTTGGCACCTTACCAGTTTCTAACAGCATTTTCACAGTTGATCTCTCGAATCTGTCATTCTCACGATGAGGTCTTCGTTGTTTTGATGGAAATTATTGTCAAAGTGTTTCTAACCTATCCTCAGCAAGCAATGTGGATGATGACAGCTGTGTCAAAGGTAATCGAATAACTATGATAATTTCTTTTTATACAGTTAAAAAATAAATTAGTAAGTATTTGTTTCATTTTAATTATTGGGTGTAATATTATACTAAACTAAATTTTAAAAAATTTCTCAGGCTCTTTTCCTCTTTTGGAGTAATGTAAAGCAAAAGAGAGGCAGCATGACAAGAAAGCTAGAGAGTTGGTTTTGCATTCAGAAAAACTTGTGGTCAGGTGCCTGCCTCAGACACAATACTAATAACTTAATCTCTGCGCCCCAAACAGCTTTCTAAGACTACAAATTATTCCCAAATTGTTGGTCTACTATGCAGAGAAAAATTTTGACATTTAGGTCTGGATTTATGATTTTATTATAAATTCTTTCTCACTTAGTAAAAAATGAAAATTAACATGTAGGGTTTTTTAAACACCATAACTTAAACTTTTAGTGCTATATATATAATTTTTATGGAAATTGAGCTAATTATAATCAGTACATTAGTAAGGTTAAGATAGTAGCCATAGTTTTGGTCTATAGTGAAATAATTTGACAGTAGACAAATAATAATATATTTGTTAGTGTTCTTATTATTTTAGTCATCTGAAATATCACTTTTGTAACTCATATTTGTGTATGACTAAGTTGTAAATTATTAATGAAAATTCATTTCTTTTGTCCTTGATTTATATTATACTTCAAATTTTTGGAAATAGTTTTATTTCAGAAGTAAATATGTAAATTGAATTTGAAAAGTATATTTTTTCTTGCAGTCCTCTTATCCCATGCGTGTAAACAGATGCAAGGAAATTCTAAATAAAGCTATTCAGATGAAGAAATCTTTAGGGAAATTCATCGGTGATGCAACTCGCCTAACAGATAAACTTCTCGAATTGTGCAATAGATCGGTACAGTAAAAAGTCTTATTATTTAGAGATTAACCATGAGATAAGTTTTGCATTGCATTTTTGGTATAATGTTTTGAATTATTTTATCTTTCATAACAGCCACTTTACTTTATATTTGTCCTAAATTAACTCTGCAATTCATAAAGAATTTTCTTTTTAAACTGCATTATTTTAATGTTCAATGAGCTTTTATCATCAGAATCAACCTTAAGTATGGGATTTTCAAAAATCCATTTAAATGTTTATTTATGAAATATTTTTAGCTTTTTAAAGCTTGTCTCTCCTATTTCTTTCTTGTCTTTATAGTTTAAATTCTTTGATATATTTAAGAACATTGCCCTATATATAATAAAGGTTGCTTATAGAACTATAATATATAAAAATTAGTAACAATCCAAAGAAAAACTGGATCTTTTTTAGTAGTAGGAAAAAATATTGGAAATGTTACTTCATTTCACTATAGGTTTTTAATATCTGATTTATATGGTATTTTGGTAGCAACTCAAACAGCAATGGCTTTTTATTATACCAGATTATTTATGCAAAGACAGTCCAGTGACTTAGTTATTCAGAAATTGATATTGAAGCTTATGAGATCCTTGGGGTTTTTTTTTCCCTTTAAACTACTGTATTATAAACATTGAATGAAAAGATGTAGAAATAGGTTATTATTAATTTGTTCCTTACCAATAACTTTGTTAATAGGGTTCATTTTTACTCGGTTCATTATTTATCAAAAGATTGATGATAACATTTATTTAAGGGTTTTGAGCAATTATCCTTTTCCGTTACTATCAATGTAAATGTATTCAAACTAAATAATGGATTGCTTTTCAAGAGTTCACTTTTAAGTTCTTTTGCATTTATTCTTTTATCTTGAACATTGAATAAAAGAAGATAGTTAAAGCACTGAACTGACATTCAACATGCCCAAATATTTCCCTCAAATTTGTTGTTACTCTGCTGGATAATTTTTTTTTAAAGCTACTCTTTTCCTGATTATTTTTCTGTGGTTAAAAGGGAGGGTAACTCTTACCCAGTTAATTTTTTAAATATTATATAGAGCATGTTAATTTCTTCATGCTATAGCTGTTTTCATTCTTATGTTCGGGTTATTAGTATTTGTATCTAAAATCTATCTCTATCATTAGGATTTTTGCAACCATTTTTTTAAAGTTCATGATAGAATTTTGAGTTTAAATAAAACATTTTAATTGTGCTATTATTTTTATCATCATTTATATTTGTAGGTTTACTATCGTATTTTACATGTAATAGGCTTTTAGTAAATGTTTACTAATTTGAATCAAAGGTTTTGTTGTTGGGGGGAAAATAACTAAGGAGCTATGGTGGTAAAGCTTGGTTTGGATTTTTGGTTAAGAAGCACTTGAGAACTTTTAAATGAAAATGTACTATCTATATTTTCTAGGTGGATGGAGGTAGTAGCTCTACCTTGAGCATGAATGTCCATTTCAAAACCCTTAAAAAACTGGTAGAAGAACCAACATTTAGTGAAATACTAATTCCCTTACAATCTGTCATGATACCAACTCTCCCATCAACTCCTGGAACTCATGTTAACCATGATCCATTTCCTGGACATTGGGCCTATATTTCAGGCTTTGATGATGTGGTAAGATTGAGCATTATCCAATAATATCATTCATTTCTACATGTTTTTGTTGCTGTTCTTCATTAATATAGGAAAGTTAATTTTTTTTTGAAAAACATCATGATTGCAGTAGAACAAATGAAGGAATTGAGACTCAGAGAACTAACCTCATTATACATCTAGCAAGTTAAGAGGCTAAACTGGACTCCACATAACTACTGACTTCCACTCCAATGCTTTTTCTATCACACCACTCTCCAGGATAATAAAATATCATTTTATTAGGCAAACTTGTTAATATATCTAAATGACTGTTTTCCTTCAGTATAGTCACCTTTTGAGGCCAAAACCTTCCTCTGCTACTTTTGTTCAGCATAATTTTGTAATTACCTTCAGAGCCAATTGATAAGCCACAGGAAAAAAAAATCAAACTTATTTACTTATATCTTATTTTTAATCATGCTTGATTTTACCTGGCTTGTGTATTCACCTCATTTGTCACACTTGCCTCAGAAATGATTTTTGGCTCCTTTTTTGTTATTATTGCAGTCATTCAAAATAATGTTCCTATATGGCAATTTCAAAACAAGGGTTCCCAAAACATTTTGTGCAGTGGCAACATCATTGGATAATCTTACAGCTTCTTTAGATCACATCTTTCATTATAATGATTTATTTGGATATATATATTCTGATATCTTTATTAAAAAGTAGATCTCGTTGCCATGTGTTAAACCTTGAAGTTTTTCCATTAACTGAAATGAAGAAATAACATTTCTTGTTTGGGAAACAAGATCATGTGGTAGGAAAAGGATTGGTGTCAGAAAGCCTAACTTCAAAGCTAAGTATTCCTATTTCACAGAAATATTGAGAGGAAGGCTCACTGCTCAAAAAGAAATGGGAGCTATATCATTAGGAAACCATTAAACTTGAACAGAATTGATAAAATAGCAATTTTATAAAGTTGTGTCAATTATTACATTATTTTAATTATTTATAGCTAATACCCTAATATGCAATATATTACATTTTTATTATCCAAAAATTCATGTTCTAATGGTGATCTTTTTAGGTGGAAATTCTTCCATCACTTCAGAAGCCAAAAAAGATTTCTTTAAAAGGATCAGATGGAAAATATTATATCATTATGTGTAAACCAAAAGATGATCTAAGAAAAGATTGTAGACTTATGGAGTTTAATTCCCTGATTAATAAGGTTTGTAAATAATTTGCTTTTACTTCAGTACTTGTTTACCAGTTTCCCACCCCAAAAATGTGTATATTTTTAATTTTTTATTTAAGTTTTTTATTCTAAATTTTCTGTATGTGATATCAAGTATATATGTTAAATTATGCAAAATATTTCCATATTATCCAAATTATTTTTAAAAAATCAGAATTTTAAATAGGATTTTCACTGTATTGGTTATTTGATTTTTGGGGGAAAAAACATGTACATGATTTGAAAAAGCATTTACATATACAAAATATCAAAGAGTAAGTTATATCTCTCCTTGTTTCCCTTTCAGCTTTATAAGACACAAACATTTAACATTTCTGTTGTTTTCTTCAACCTCAAACGAAAAAGCTTGATACAACATATTTTTTAATTGTTTAAATCATGTCCAACTCTTTGTGTTCTCATTTGGGATTTTCTTGGCAAAGGGTTTGCCACTTTCCTTGTCTAGCACATTTTTAAAATGAGAAAACTGAGACAGAGTTAAGTGACTTATCCAGAGTCACATAGCCGGTAAGTGTCCAAGGCCAGATTTGAACTCAAGCCGTCCTATTCCAGGCCTGGCCCTCTATTACTGCTCCTTCTAAACTGTCTCATCTATGATGTGAGGGTTGATTAATTAGATGCCTTAAGAGTCAAAATGAAGTTATCCCCTTAGTAACAGTCTTTGGGTTTCCAGGTATTGCTAAGCACTAAATATCATTTATTTCCTTGGGTAAATGTTTCCAAAGCTTTGATATTAAATAAGTACTTTTCTTGTTTTCTTTAAGCTTCATGTTTTCTGCCATCTAATTCATTGCATTTGTTTCAAATAAAGTAAAATTAAAAAACCTCAAATGGTAGTATCCATGAGGTTGACAAAATTATTCATAATTTGTTTATATCTGGCTACATTAAAAAATAACAAAAATCAAAATGAATAATTTAAAAATCCAGTATTTCAAAAGAATTCACTTTTTCCTTAGCAGAATAACAAGTACCTTAATTACAGATCTTTTCAATGGTTATTCATGTGTTATTTCTGAGTCTTTTTCTGACTTGTTAAATTTGTGTCAACTTCTTTTCTTGACTTTGCCTTTATCAGCATTAGGAATTATAAGTAATCTTGGTGGCTTATTAAAATAGTGTATTTACAAAACTCTGATGTTTTATTATAATCTTAACTAGTGAACCCCTATCTTGAAAGCCAAATTTCCTAATGCCAAAGTTATTTTGATTTTTCAGAAATGAAAAGAAGTTAAAGGTCATATTTAAATGTACTTTATGCGCTAAATATTGTTATATTAAATATACCACATATTTAAATATAGGTCTCAAAATAGGGTCATTCTTTTTGCCAGCAACTACTTAACCTAACAAGTGTGAAATAGTTTTTGGGAACCTGAAAAAAAAAATCACTGACCAGCTCTTTTGAAATTGAACAGATGGCATGTGAGGGAGCTGTATTTATTATCTCAGTATTTATTTCTTTAAGTTCTAAAATTGGAAAGAAAACTATTCCTCTCACCCTCTTAGGAATGTTTTAAGAATGAATAACACTTGCATAACTTTCTAGTCTGTTGAAAGATGTCATAGACATATAGGATGAATAACTTAAAGACACAAGCATAGTTCATTATAGGTGTCATTGATTTATTTTCTCTTTTGGTCACAGTTTTATGCTTACAAGAATTAGGTGACATTTTTCATTCCTAACAATTAAACATTTCTGAGAAATTACTGATAAAGTAGCCATAATTTTTCATTGTTAAAGAAGCACAGTTTTCTTCCCTACCATTTTGAAGTGATCGTTAGCTAACTTATACTAATCTTATTAAGAAAAATTGTATATCTTGAAATTTATAGCTTTACATTACTGCTTTTATATTGTTTTCCATTTTGAAAAAAAAAAATAGTGCTTACGGAAAGATGCAGAGTCTCGCAGAAGAGAGCTTCATATCCGAACATATGCAGTTATTCCCCTAAATGATGAATGTGGCATCATTGAATGGGTTAACAACACTGCCGGATTGCGACTTATTCTGACTAAACTGTATAAGGAAAAAGGTACTGAAAGATATTCTTTGATACTAATTTATAATATCATTCTATGATTTCAACTAACACATCGTAATGCTTTTTTTTTCTTTTTTGACTTGTAATGGGTATTGTGACTGACATGAGACTGTTATGTCTCGCATCATGAAGCATAGCATCATAGCAGGACTCATCTTGAATTTTACAATATTTCTTCTAGCATGGTCTCTATCCTGAGACCATTTCAGAAGCTCTAGGACTTCTTCAACTTAGAAAATACCTCTTAGGGACCCATTCCACACTGGAGTAACATTTGCTATTTCAATTATTGGTTAGAAAAGTTTTGAACTTAGAAAATTAAAAAATTTCTTCCATCCTACAAATGATAGTTTCCTCTGGGATTTGTACAAGGGGCCTTGTACAAAATTTGTATTTTGGACCTTTGGGGCTATCCCCAAATTAGAATGGATTTTTAAAAGTAATTCTATAGCAAAATGGGTTCCCTAGTTTTGATCACATATTGAAAAGAAATTGCTATTCCATTTTCACTTGATGTTGAGTTTCATAGTTCAGAGATTGTACTTGGACTAATTAGGAAGTGACGATATAATCTTTTATTTTGTTGTTGTTTTATGGAACAGCAATTTTTTTTGCCTTGGTTATCATTGAGATCTTTTCTTTTTACTCTTGTTTTTTACTGATATTATTTTCACAGTTGTTTTCAGCCAGTGTTGATACAAAATATTTTTTGTTTCATATTTTACTTATAAAATTCCATTTTTCTTCACATTTGGTTAAAATAACTGATTAAAACTTGTGCCTTATAGGAGTATATATGACAGGAAAGGAACTTCGCCAGTGCATGCTGCCTAAGACAGCTGCTTTGTCTGAAAAATTGAAAGTGTTCCGAGAGTTTTTGCTACCACGGCACCCTTCTGTGTTCCACGAGTGGTTTCTGAGAACATTTCCTGATCCAACTTCATGGTCGGTTGTTTACTTGTTTTAGCTAGATGTTTATATTCACAGCCTCAATAGTGTGACAGAGAGCTGCCATATTCATAGTATTTTGTTCCAACCAGGTACAGTAGCCGATCAGCCTATTGCCGTTCCACAGCAGTAATGTCTATGGTTGGTTATATACTGGGACTTGGAGACCGACATGGTGAAAACATTCTTTTTGATTCTTTGACTGGTGAATGTATACATGTGGATTTCAACTGTCTTTTTAATAAGGTAAATAATATAACTTTAATCACTTGAGAATTTTCCTCCAAGTTTGTTTACATAATTGATCCTTGCTAACTGTAGTTTAATCATAAGTAGCAGACAAAAATGCAGGTGTTGACAGGTAGTTTTTTGACTCTCATAGAGTGCATAACTTTTTTTAATGGATAGTGATTGGGGTAGGAGAAGTCTGGTACTCCTTTAGTTTTGCAAATGCGAAAGCAAAATGAGTTAGCAGTCATTTATAGCACTTTAAGATTTACAGTGGTTTCCCTTCAACAGACCTGTGTGGCAAGAAGGGGCAGTATTATTCCCATTTTGCACATCAGGAAATGGGAGGCCTAGAAGATTCAAGGATGACAAAGTTAGTATCAAAACGGAGATAGGAGTCTCTTTCTACTATAACATGCTGTCATTCTTAGCCAATTTCTCCTTGGTACCAGAGAGTACTTCCTTCAACTACCAGGAATCAGGAATGGTAGTAGAATTAGAGAACAAAAGAATAGAAAACAGATAGAAAATCAAGGGAGAAAAGGATGAAAAAAAGAAGATGAAAATCTCAGGGCAAAGGGCAGCTTAGGAAGGATCTTCAGGTCAGGTCATGTGAGGACCATTTGAAGGAGATAAGAAGCTACCCAGAAGACAAGATTTTGAATTTGAGGCTATATTGGACTAGTTGAAAGCTATCACTTGGTAGAGGGAATGAGACTGGTTTGGTTTGGCTATAAATGGTAGAGGTAGGTACAAGGGATAGAAAATGCAAATAAACGAATTATAAGGTTTAATATTGAAAAAGATTTCTAATGTGGCTTTTGAAAAATGGAATGGGTAGCCTTAAAAGGTGTAGTCCTTTTATTATCATTTATTATATTATTTATCATTTTAAAAAATTTTTTATTATTATTTATTATATTGTTGAAGACAATACAAGATGTCTTCAAGCAAAGTCTAGACCAATAGTGTCAAAGCCAAATAGAAACAGCAGTCATTAAATCATACATAAGGATAGCTGTGGGTCACATTTACTTAGAAAACCATATGTTTATATAGTTCGTTTTTTATCATTAATTCATTTATTTTGTTAGATATTTCCCAATTACATTTTAATCTAGTTTGGTCTATACTCAAGGGTATGGTAAACAGGCTACCCATTTAACATCTGTGGTCTAAGTAGCCATTTGCTGAATGTATTGTAGAGGGTTCTTGATCAAGTATAGATTGGATTTTTTTAATGAATTTTAAAATTTCTTTTATAATGCTAAGATGGTGAGGCGAGGGTGTTCACCTAGGCCCTATAAGGCAAGTTTTATTTGCTGTCCATGGAATATAAGCAGTTAGATCATTCAGTTAGAAAGTTAAAATTCATTTCTCAGGAAGAGGAGTGTTAGTAAAAGGTATATTTTAAATAGCAATATTTACTATAAAATGGAATTGGAAATAAGTTGCAGTATTTTAAATTCAAACAAAGTTACTTGCTAATGGAAGTAAAAAAGTACTTCATAGGCCAATCCTGACTCTAAAATATTCGAGGAAAATGAGTCCTAGTCCACTATATTTACCAAGTGGCTGATAGATGGCACAATGGAAAGAGTGCTGTGTAGAGTCAGGGAGACTCTTCTTGAGTTCAAATCTAGCTTCAGACACTTAGTAATTGTATGATTCTGAGCAAGTCATTTGCCCTGTTTGCCCTAGTTTTCTCATCTATAAAATAAATTGAAGAAAATGGCAAACCACTCCAGTATTTTTCCCAAGAAAACCCAAATGGAGTTATGTAAAGTTGGACATGACTGAAAATGACTGAACAACAACAAGAATATTTGTGAAATTGATTTCCAAAAGTTACATTTTATGAAGGGTCTTTTTGGTTTATTAATTCCTAACATGTGAGCATAAATCATTTAGACATTTTGCTGTTACTGTTAAAAACAGATGATAAGTTCTATGCGTGTGGCACAAAGATAAGTTTATGGTCTTTTTTTTTTTTTTTTAAATCATTCTTGTTAAGGGAGAAACTTTTGAAGTTCCAGAGATTGTACCTTTTCGCCTCACTCATAACATGGTCAATGGAATGGGTCCAATGGGAACAGAAGGTCTTTTTCGAAGGGCATGTGAAGTAACGATGAGACTGATGCGTGACCAAAGAGAACCTTTAATGAGGTAACAAAGAGCTTATTACACTAGTAAAGAATGAATTTAAGCAGTAATTTTCTCTTGTTTGGTTGTATAGTAAATTTCTGTTGGAAAAGAGAATGCCTCTTTTTTTTTTTTTTGACCGTGTGCAGAATGTACATATGTAGTGAAACAGCAGTACTCTCGTCTTTTTATTTTCCTTATTTTATTTTTATTTCTTTTATGATTAGTGTATTCAGTAGCATCTCTGTTATAAGCAAAAAAGGGTTGGGGTTATAGAAATGAGTAATTTAACAGTATTAAAGCTGTTGCCATCCTGAAAATAAACTAGATATTACATAGCATTGGTAACTAAAAATGGAATCCAGGAAAATGAGAGAAAACTGATTATTAAATTTTCCGCATTTAAAAAAAAATTACCTCCAAATTTGGAAATTTTAAATGTAACTCTTCCTATAGAAGAGTTAAATTAATTAATACCTGACAAATTTTCCGTAAAATTAGGTTATATTAACTATAAAACTCAAATCTGAAATAAGATATGCACTCTCTAGGCAGATTATTCCTGAACTTCAAACAGAATTCTTGATGTACTGTTGTATTGTTGTAAATGTAATGGGGTGACTATCAAACAAAATATCCTTTATTTATTTATTTATTTTAATAATTATAACTTTTTATTGACAGAACCCATGCCAGGGTAATTTTTTACAACATTATCCCTTGTACTCACTTCTGTTGCGATTTTTCTCCTCCCTCCCTCCACCGCCTCCCTCAGATGGCAAGCAGTCCTATATATGTTAGATATGTTGCAGTATATCCTAGATACAATATATGTTTGCAGAACCAAACAAACAGTTCTCTTGTTGTACAGGAAGAATTGGATTCAGAAGGTAAAAATAACCCGGGAAGAAAAACAAAAATGCAAACAGTTTACATTCATTTCCCAGTGTTCTTTCTTTGGGTGTAGCTGCTTCTGTCCATCATTGATCAATTGAAACTGAGTTAACTCTTCTCTTTGTCGAAGAGATCCACTTCCATCAGAATACATCCTCACACAGTATTGTTGTTGACGTATATAATGATCTCCTGGTTCTGCTCATTTCACTTAGCATCAGTTCATGTAAGTCTCTCCAAGCCTCTCTGTATTCATCCTGCTGGTCATTTCTTACAGAACAATAATATTCCAGAACATTCATATACCACGATTTACCCAACCATTCTTCAATTGATGGACATCCATTCATTTTCCAGTTTCTAGCCACTACAAATAGGGTTGCCACAAACACAAAATATCCTTTATTTTATTTTCTGAGGTGCCTGTTAAGCATTATTCAAGGCACTGTCATTTATATAAAGAGTTGATTTTCTTTTTTTTTTTTTTTAACTTTTTTTCAGTTACTAAAAAGCATTTTTCTCCCACCTACTTACTAGTCATCAATGAAAAAAAGAAAAACAAAACTCATGTATTAAATCTGCATTATCAAGCCAAACAAATTTCTGCATTTGCAACATCAAAAAAATTACATGTTTTAATCTGTGTCCTATATCCATCACCTTCTGTCAGGAAATGTTAGATTTCATTTTGAGTCCTCATGGAGTCATTGATCAGAGTTTTTAAGTCTTTCAGATTTTGTCTTTTTAATGTCATGTAAAATTACATTATATAAATTATTCTACTGATTTTGCTCATTTCTCTTTGAATCAGTTCATACAGATTTATCTTAAATTGTCTCATTATTCCTTACATTATATTTTTAGGCTATAATTTGTTCAGTGATTTTCCCAGTCAATATTCTTAGTTACCAGCTCTTTGCCCCCACAAAAAGAACTTTGCTTTTCTTTCCATGGTAATGCTTCAGTATCATTTTTCAGTTGAATTTTTTTTTATCTTGATTTTTTTTACATTGAGTTTTTCATTAAAAAAAAAAGGTCTGTTGTTGACTGGATGTGTAACAAAGATTACTATGAATTTTAAAAAGTAATTATATTTAAGTATATTATTTCAAATGATGGTGACAATAGCACCCTGTGGGTTCATGATAAGGATTAATTTCTTGATACTTTGGTTTTAAAGAATGTACTTTTATATATTACTAATGTGTCATTTGGGTGTAGAGTATGAAGAAAAGTAATATACTCTGAAAAAATTAAGAAAGAACTTCTGATTCCTAAGTGGGAATTTTTCTTGAAGATAATAGATCTGTCAATTGAAGTTCTCCCAAGGATTATCATGTTATTAAGATTAATAATAATTTATAATACATTAATACCCTTTCAGTCATTTACCCTCTTCTATTCTCTGTCTTCACCTTTTCGTCTATTCTTTGTTTCTTTTGCCCTTTCTGTAATTGTAACTTGTAATAGTGATTTTAAATTATTTGGTTTGTGGTTACAATAATCATACATATCATTAAATCTGAAATTTGGTTAAGAATTTCAAGAAGCCATGTCAAAAAATCTTAGAACTAACTACCATATAATTCTGCCATTTGTCATAGCCTCTGAATTCACTGCTGACAGCGTTAAGCCTTAAAGTAGTCATAGACAGCTTTACAGGGAAATGGGATTTTAAAGAATAATAAGATTTGGGTAAGTAAAGAGGAATTGGGGAAAATATTTAAGGAAGGTGAACAGTTTTATAAAGAAAAAAAGAACAAAGTGGCCATAGCATCTCTCTTAACCTTTCAGGGACAGCATTTGACCACTTTATAGTAGAGGGTCAGATTTGTTTTGAGTTTCTTCAGGATCTCTTGATTGTATGCCAACATTTCCATCTGTTGTAAAAATGCAAAAGTTTTTTAAATCAAATATTTTTTAATTTTAAAATAAATAATAGCCTTTTATTTTCCAAAATACGTGCAAAGATAGCTTTCAACATTGACTCTTGCAAAATCTTGGGTTCCAAATTTTTCTCCCTCCCCTAGACAGCAAGTAATCTAATATATATTTAAGCAATTCTAATAAACGTATTTCCACATTTACCATGCTGCATATGAAAAATCAGATCAAAGGGGGAAAAATGAGATCAGAGGGAAAAAACCCAAGCAAGGAAACAACAATAAGAAAGGTAAACAAAAACAACAAGAATGTGTGATCCACATTCAGTCCCCATAGTCCTCTCTCTGGATGCAGATGGTTTTGTATAATGTTCTCTTAGTTCTGTTCACTTCGCTTAGCTTTAGTTCATGTAAGGCCTCTCTGAAATCAATCTGTGATCATTTCTTATAGAATAATATTTCATTACATTCAAATGCCATAACTTATTCAGCCATTTCCTAAATGATGGGCATCCATTCAGTTTCCAATTTCTTACCACTACAAAAAAAAGAACTGTTACAAACATTTTTGCACACATTGGTCATTTTCCCTTTTTTATGATCTTTTTAGGATACAGACCCAGTAAAGACACTGATGGATCAAGGATATGCACAGTTTGATAGCCCTTTAGGCATAATTCCAAATTATTCTCCAGAATGGTTTGGATTACTTCACACCTCCATCAAAAATGTATTAGTGTCCTAGTTTCCCCACATCCTCTCCAACATTTATCATTTTCTTATCCTATCTTCTTAGTCAATCTGAAGAATTGTCTTAATTTGCATTTCTCTAATAAATAGTGATTTAGAACCTTTTTTCATATTACTAACATTGGCTTTAATTTCTTTGTCTGAAAATTGTCTCTTTATACCCTTTGACCATTTATCAATTGGAGAATGGTTTCTATTTTTAATAAATTTGAGTTATTTCTCTATATATTTTAGAAATGAGACCCTTGAATATAAAAACTTTTTTTCAGTTTTGTTTCCCTTCTAATCTTGGTGTCATTGGTTTTATTTGTACAAAAAAATTTAATATAATCAAAATTATCCATTCTGCATTTCATAATATTCTCTGGTTTTTCTTTGGCCATAAATTCCTTCCTTCTCCACAGATCTAAGAGGTAAACTATCCTTTGTTCTCCTAATTTGCTTATAGTGGTTGAGCTGAGAAGTCTGGAAGCCACCAGCAAGCTATTGATTCAGAGATTCCCTAGATCTGTTTCTCCTTTGCTGAGGCTGAGGCTGGGGTTGGGGTGGGGGCCGGGGTGGGGGCCAGGGCTGGGGCTGGAGTCAGGACTATGCTGGAGCACCCTGCGTTGGGATTGCATACTGGCTGGACTCCATTCCTGGTGCCACAGACCTTTCCTGTGACCTTCCAAGTTTTCTTCGGCTGAAAAATGTTCTACTCCGTCTTTTTGGGTGTTCTGATGCTCTAAAAATTGTGAAGTATCATTATTTAAAGGAACTTGGAGCAGTTGTAGGAGAGGTCAGGTGGGTTCCTGCTTTAATTCTGCCATCTTGGCTCTGCCGAATCGAGGATGTTTAATTTTGCTGTATTTCTGCTTTTATATATGAATTTTTTTTTTTTTTGCTGAGGCAGTTGGGGTTAAGTGACTTGCCCAGAGTCACACAGCTAGGAGTGTTAAGTGTCTGATCACATTTGAACTCAGAGCACCAGCCCTGAAGTCAGGAGGACCTATTACTGCGCCACTTAGCAGCCCCTATATGAATTCTTTATACTCTTACACATGGCTGGTTTTTAGAAAAGATCCATACAATTCTGAAATATAAGTAAACGTATACAAATACAGATGTATTTGTTTATATGTGTGTACAAAAATACATATATGTTAAGATTTTCATGTAATAATCACCAGCAGTTTGTAATGTATTTTAAGTAATCTGTTCAAATAACTGTACCATTCATGTTTATTAGATTTTAGTTAGATTGGTCCCTCTCTCACCCAAACTAAAAGTATGAAGCCACTCATGGGCCTAATCTTTAACTTGCTCTGTTTTTAACTTGGGCTTGTTTATTCTCCTCAGTGTATTGATGCCAGACTTAGTTTAGTCCCTCAATCAGCTTTGAATTATCAAATTCAAGTAATTTGAACTCCTAATTCCTGAGCTTATTTTCCAATGTTCCTTCATTGGCCCTTAGAGACAGTGAGATTCAGAAGACAAAAGTCTCTTTAGCATGTAAACGTAACAGGATTTTTTTTTTTTTTTCGATCTTGCTTCCTTTTCTGATTCTCTTTTATCTACTACACTTGGCTTTCAAATACTGATCCAGCTCTGGTTTTCAGAGAAGGAATGTTTGCAAAAAAGCAACAAAGCTATAAAAAATCTACTGTTAACTGCAGGGATACCTTTAGCTTGCTAAGCCTTTTCCATTTGACATAACATTCTGATCTTTTTGTTTCTCTTATTAACTGTGTAGTCTTTAGTTGATTGTGATTGCTCTTTCATGCTATATTATCAATCTTTTCCTGTTCTCATGCTGTTAGTTTTTTTACTTGACATGGAAGCTCAGGAGTTTTACAGTCACATTTCAGAATGTATAGATCTAAAATTTCTTTGGGAGATGATCTTTGGATTCTATTTTCACCTTGTCCTCTAGTTCTAAAAATTCTGGGAAGTTATTTTCTGAATTCTTGAAATGTGGTATCCAGGTTTTTTTTGTTCCATCATTCTTTTCTGAGGGTCTAATGATTCTTATTCATTGTTTATCTCACATGTTCCATTTTTTTTTCCTATCTTTTGACTTAGCAAACATTTCTTGTAATTTTTTGAATTTTGTTTCCTCACTCTTTTCTCTAGTCATTCATATGATTTAGGTAAGTTTTAGTTTCTGTTCTAAGTTGTTTATTCTCAAGTTTTCAGCAAGAGCTCTAATTTCATGTCTTTTTCTTTCTTTATTTCTCATATGAGGGCTTCCAACCATTCTCAGCACTGAAGTGAGCAATTTTTTATTATTGTTAAGTAAATTTATTATATACATATATATAATAAATTTATTAAATAAAATTGTTACTTTTACTTTCCAAGTTTCTGCTTATAGTTGTTTCAGGGTTATCTTGGGATTTTTTGGTAAACTGATATTCATTATATTAGTAGTTTTCCTATGTTTGTTCATTTCTTTAGTCTTTACCTTAAAAAAAAATTTTTTTTTCCTTCTTCATTGCCACAGTAAAGTCTTAACTTCTCAACTTTCTCTTGAGGGTTGTAAAGTTCTGATTGAGTCACCACCAAGCCACAGATATGAATAAAGGTAGCTTACAAAAGACTATCCTACTTATTGTTACTTACAAACTTCTCTTCTTTTTACCTGCTGGAGTCGCAGCTAACTCAAAGCTGGTAATTGTTGACTTCAGGGGGATCTGAGAACTGTCAAATAGAACCTCATCTGCAGCAAAAGTGTCTTAAACCTCAGCTCAGGGTAGAGGGTCGGAGAAACAGTGTGGTGATAGTGTGGCACTTGCCAATTTTCCCCCATCACAATTACCTTGTAAGAATTTGTTTTTGTTCTTAGTTATTGATCTGCTTTATTTGGCATTTTAAAAAATGTTTTTGAGTTATTGATAAGATAGAGCATTTATTAAGGGCTTACCATGTACCATGTGCCAGTTATGGTGGTTAAGCATGGGAGATAACATGAATAAATGAGTGTTCCTACCTTCGAAGAGATAACATAGTATTGAGGGAAGACAGGTCATAAAGCAAAGATAGCATAAATTTGAGAGGAAGGTAGAAAAGTCTTGAGAGTCAAGTGGAGAGTGAAGTGAGGCCCTTCTTGAAATGTTATTCCGGGATAAGGAGAGCAGGCCCCTCCAGTTCAGATTCTCCAGTGTGGAAAGGCTACTGCAAAGAGGTGGAATAGTAGTTGGATTTTTACTAGAGGCTCCTTTTTAAGATTAACTTTTGTATCTTATACAAATATTCTGTTTTTTACTGGAAACATATCTACTTGTATTAATGTTATAATTGGCTTCCTGATAATCACTTTGAAATTGCTATTACCTAGAAATCTCTGTTCATTTAGTAATATGAAAAAGTTATTTGTTATTGGGTCTTTGTGACTGATAGAATTTCTATTTTGCATATGCTACTAAGAATGTTTGTTTTTGTTTTTAGTGTCTTGAAGACTTTTATTCATGATCCTCTTGTAGAGTGGAGTAAACCAGTAAAGGGGAGTTCAAAAGCACAGTTGAATGAAACTGGGGAAGTTGTCAATGAAAAGGTTAGTAGAAGATATAAATCACAGAGAATGATGATCCTTCTTTGTACACAATATATTATACTTTACAAAATGTTTTCATGTGTATTATTTCATTGGATCCTCAAAAATCTGAGACAGGAAATCAGACCCTTTTTGTTGTTGCTGTTGTTCACTTATTTCTATTATGTCCAGTCCTAGCCACTCTGTACCATCTAACTGTGTAAACAATTTTTACGAATGAAGAAGTTGAGGATTTTGAGCAGTTATATGACTTCCCTCAGGGTCACATATGTAGAAGGTAAAAAACGAGTATTTAAAGTTTAATCAGGTTATCTGGCTGCTAATTCAGTATTCTTTCCTCTATGCCAGGCCATCTATATAGACTTCAGTAATCACTAATTATAAATGTGTCTTAATTTATGTTTACTTTACCAAAGTATTAATCTTAAATGCATATGATTTTGGTTAGTCTGACTTAGAATACTTTAACCATATGAACACCATTGCTTCAGTGTCTTCATTTTTAACAATAAAGCTTTAATAAAAATACCTAGCATTTAAGATTTGCAAAGCACTTTACAAATACTATCTCATTTAATCCTCACAGTACCCCTATATAAATTGCTGGTTTTTCTCATTTTACAGTTAAGAAAACTGAGACAAAGATTAAGTGACCTGTCCAGCCTTGAACTAAATCTTCATTATTGCAGCACTCTATCCACGATACCACCTATTAGCAGCCTTTTTAATTGGAGATAATATTGTTTTACATTTCTCACACAGTAGTTGTGACAAAAACTTATTGCAAACCTTAAAGCACTATATAAGTGCGGAGCCAATATTTTGTTCTTTGATATTGTTAAATTTGTGAATACTACCATAATTGTCTTCTGGTGCGATTATTGATAATCTCATTACCATTTATGTAGCCAAAAAAAGTTGAAAAGATAATTTAAACTAGCCAACTCATAGATGTTTGAAATGGGGGAGAACCTCAAAAAAATTTCTCAGCTCATGGAAAATTAAAGAATATGTAAGTTAGATTCCACATGGCCATCATCTTGATTCAGTCTCTTGTTACTTCCTATCTATATGTTCTCTCTACTTGTAATACCTCTGCACTTCAATGCATCCTCCATCTGGTTGCCAGATTGACATTTCAGATTATAAATTTAACAATCACTGACAAGTTGACATTTATAAAAAATAATAAAAAAATTTGACAATCATCAAACATTTCAATATACTAAGAAAACAAAAAGGATTGTATATGAAATTGTGGGTTTTTACATAATTTAAAATGTTTACATAATAAAATCAACAAGTAGTAACAAAATTCCTTGTTTAACCCTTTCTAAATATTTTTTAATTCATGA
Organism: Antechinus flavipes; assembly: GCF_016432865.1. Taxonomy (NCBI): domain Eukaryota; kingdom Metazoa; phylum Chordata; class Mammalia; order Dasyuromorphia; family Dasyuridae; genus Antechinus; species Antechinus flavipes. The sequence continues at coordinate 51,012,889 of NC_067400.1, forward strand.
TTTCAAACAGGTTTCTTCAGGTTTTCCAGGTTTCTCTGAATCTTTCATTTCTTAAGATGTAGCAATATTCCATGCAGTTTTCTCAGCAGTTCCTCAGTTGTTTTATTTCTGAAACAAATAGAAAAAAATGCTACTTTAACTACTCACATACTTTTAGGTCCTTTCTTTTGAAATCTGTTTGTCTAACGTGATTATCAGTAAACCAAAGATATGTACAGTTCAGTAACATCCAAGTTGGCATTTCTGAAGCACATCTGACCATCTCATTTCCCAGTTCAAGAAACTTCAGTGGCTCCCTAAAATACAATACTTCTTAGCTTCTCATTGTAATTTGTCTTTTCATATATATTGTATATTATTCTCCTTCTATATTCCTGTCAAATTTGCCTACTAACTTTCCCAAATTTGTTATTTTATCTTTGGTTTCCATGCCTTTGGATAGGCACTCTCTCCTGCTTCAGATACTCTTCCTAAAATTCTTTCATTACCTAAAGGTTTAGCTTAGGTATCACATTATACACAAAGCTTTCTCTAATTTCCTCCAGTTAGTATTCTGTTCTTCCTCAAAGTACTTTGAATTTACTAATCTGTATAACATGTTATCTTAAGTAGAATGCAGATTATTTTTTGGCAGGGACTTTCATTTGCTTCTTCATTTCCTCATATTTGTACTTAATAAATGATAACTTATGATAATAGTTTCCACTTAAGTTTTTAACTAGATTTTTAAACATGAACTTTTTAACTGTGCATTTAGAACAATAAAAAACAAAATTGAGTTCTATAAGATTATATTATGAAAGTATATAAAGTCCTAACTGGATTCATTGTATTGGTATAATTTTCTAAGGCTCAAAATCCAATGACTTTTAAAGATAGGTCCCTGGGCTGGAAAGAAAGATCCAAAAGGTAGCATAGCTATCACAATGAATTAATCTTATTGTCTGGAACCACCAGCTCTTCTCTGATATCCTTCTCGACAGTGTTCTCTATACGCTCACTCCATGTTAATGTCAGGAGAACAATAAAAAGTTCTCAAAGCTTCCTATACATTCAGATTACATGAGGCAGTACAAAAAATTGTTCAAAGTAGGCACTTAATTGTTGCATAAAAGTTTTGTCAGAGCAACATTTCTTTTAGTAATCAAGTTCTTTACTTCTCTAAACTGCCATGATCTTTCATTTCTTAGAAAAGTATCCTGAACGTCTTATTTAATGAATGGGCTTTTGGAAGTTTAGGATGCATATCTCAATCTGGAGTTTTTCACATTTTGCCCAACTTTTTAGGAACTAGCATTAAATTAGGGTTGGGTATGTGAGGTAGAAATGAAAGTTTGCAAAGATTCAGTTATCATATAAATCTACTTAGCTAGCCCTCTGGTGTGACCTCCAGTCTTGCATTTCCAATTGCCTATTGGACATCCTGAGTTGGATGTCCTGTAGACATCTTAAACTAAACATGTCCAAAATCTAACTCATTCTCTTTCCCTCCAAGCCCACTCCCTTCCTTATTTATTATTGTTGAGAATAACACTATCTTTTTGTCACTTGGGCTTAAAATATAATTATCATTCTCAATTCCGCTCTCATTTCCCCTTCTTTCCTCTGATACTCCCACTATGCAGAACATACTCTCCTCACCTGATTCTTATACCATTGCAATAGGTTGATAGTGAGTCTGCCTGCCTCAAGTCTTTCCCCATTCATTGTCTCTGTCTCTCTCTCTCTCTCTTTCTTTCTGCCACTGGCCTCTTTTCTGCTCCTTACATACAGAACCCGATCTCTTGGCTCAGGCATTTTCTCTGGGTGCCTTCATGCGTGGAATATTCTCCCTCTTCATTTTCCCCTCCTGGTTTCCTTCAAGTCCCAGCTAGAAGTACAAGTCCCTTCTATAAGAAGTCTTTCCCTATCCCTTTTAATTATGGTGTCTTCCCTCTGTGGATGTTTTCCATTTGATCCTCTATGAAGCTTGTTTATACTCAGTTGTTTGTCCCATTAGTTCTTGACACAACTGGATACTTAATAAATGTTTGTTGATTGTCTGAATTGGAATTCATTCCCAAACTAGAAACTTTTGAAATACATTTTTCTCTTTTTTCCTCTCCTGTCTATATTCCGGGAAAGTGCAAAGCAGAAAAATCTAGAACAATGAATTTAAGAAAATAAACAGATGTACCTGAATGCATAGATGTTTCTACTCATTTCAAACGTTCTATTTCTTCATCTCCAGGCCAAGACTCATGTCCTTGACATCGAGCAGCGACTTCAAGGTGTAATCAAAGCCAGAAACAGAGTCACAGGGCTGCCTTTATCTATTGAAGGACATGTGCACTACCTCATTCAAGAAGCAACTGATGAAAACTTGCTTTGCCAGATGTATCTTGGTTGGACTCCCTACTTGTAAAATGGAACGGTGACAAGTGAATATGTTCTTTTTGACTCCAAAGTCGTGGTAACAGTGATTCTGTTCCAGATGGCTACTGTTGGCTATTGTTCTAAAAGATCACTCTACGGTTTTTCCCAGAAAAAGGTTTTTCGGTTGTGAATAGACTACAAAAATAAAGTTATACGTTCAGATGTGATTTCTTAGGAAAATATGTATCCTACTAGCCACATAAATAACATTATTCTGCTACGCAGACTGAAGGAGAAAGAGTATCAGTACAAATGATACTGTAATAACGCCATGCGGAACTTGTCGCCGGCTTTCCTACAATGCCCATGTGTTGGGGCTCTTCCAGATGGCCCTCACCCCGCACCATGGCCTCATCAGGATTCTCCCACGAGCCAGGAGAGCGGGTTGATTTGCGTCATGCACATTCCCCAAAATGAGGGTGCTATTGTGACTTGATTGTGGAAACATTCCTGATGGACAGTTCCAACTGGGACTGCGCCTCTCTCTGATATCTTACATGGGTTTATGTGGACACTACCCACCCCGATGCTGTAACCCAACTTCTGGAATAGCTTTTCAGGGAGCTCGGCTACATCAATTTAAATTCCTTTTCAAAGTCCTAACTGCTGTGAGCCGGGCAATTTCTCCAGAGCTACGCGTCTTTCTCTCCTGGTGGCCTGGGTCTGGGAGGAAGAGGAGAAGTGGGTGTTTGCGGGGCAGGGCATGGAAGCCGCCTCAAGTTAGTGCCGGGGCACTCGGACCGCCCGAGCGGTATCGCTGGCTCCTTCTCACTAAGCCCATGGGACCGAGATGGGGAAGCGGGGGGAGGGGGGAAGCGCTCCCGTGAAGGACTGCCTTCCCCCACCCCCCACCCTCCGGGCTACCTGCAGGCCGCTTTCCGAGTCGCGCTGCCGGCGCGCCCACGTCACGCGCCACCGGCCTCAGGGCACCCCGGAGCCAGCTGCGGACGCGGGGCGCGAGGCGCGGGCGCGAGCCGGGGCGGGCGGAGGCGAGCTGGGGGGATGGGGGGACGCTGGGCGCGGGCACAGCCCCGAGCAGCCTCTCTAGGCCCCGGCGAGCGGCGGCGCGGCCTTCTCTATGGTCTGGGCGGGCGGGGCCTGTGTTGTCATCGGCGGCGCGACGACGGAGGAGGCGGCCGAGGCCCGGGCGGGGGGTTTGGTTTCGGTTTGGCGACGGCTGCAAGCGGGGTCGGTGACGGTCGACATGGGAGTCCCCAAGTTTTATCGCTGGATCTCGGAGCGGTATCCCTGCCTCAGCGAGGTGGTGAAGGAGCATCAGGTGTGTGGGGCTGGCTACTTCCCCTCGGCCCGCGCCCCCGCCTCCGTCCCGGGGCTGCGGGGGCGCCTCGGCCTCCTCCTCGGCGCGGGGCGGGGGCTTGGACGGGCAGCGCCGTCGGGCCGGGGTTGGGACCCCTTTGTTTCCGTTTCTTTTCGAGCCGCGCAGACTTCGGTCCGGGCCGGCGGTGGGCTCGACTCACGAGGGCTTCCTGTTTGGGGTCCCGTCGGGGCGTGCGTGGGAGCGAGACCGAAGGGCGCTCCTGGTTTCTTCTTCTCGGGGCCAAAATTCAAAATTGTCGCGTCTGTGGAAAGGGCCGAAACGGACCCGGAAGCCCGCAACGGGGGGGGAGGGGTTTGGTGCGGAGCCCTTTCGTGCCCACTTCCACGAGTGTTGTCAAAGGAATGGGGGGCGGGGCGGAGTCTTTCATTTTCCCGATAGAAAGGCTAGTCTGGTTACATCATTACCGAGCGTCTATTAAATAGCCAGTGGCTGGCTTCGCCCCAGCCCCGGAGAACCCACTGACCGTCAGGGCTAAACCACGCCACCCACGCGTTGGACCGGGGATAGGGGTGATGCGGGGGGCGGGGGAGAGCCCGAGAGCTTCGGGCAAATCTAAGTGCCGGAGGTACACCTCGAACTGAAGAGGAACGAGGAGTCGCGGGGGTGGAGGGGCCGGGGGCCAGATGGATCCCAGGGAGCCTCGAGCAGAACGCGTTCGGATCTCTGGGTCAGCCGAGGCACTTGGACAGAGGTCCGGCAGCGTGCAAGTAATGCCTTTACCTTGCGTCTGGTCTCGGGGACGGAAGGGCAGAAAGCCCTATGCCCCCAGGAATCCCTGCCGTACGCTGTCCGCTGAGCGTGCCAGGGAGCCTGGACACCGGCCCTAGCACGACAGGAACAGAGATCTGGCGTGGCAGGCGGAGGCCAGGGGAGAGACGGCGAAGATGAGCCGCGGGGACGGGGAACTGCCCCTTCTTGCGGCTTCCCAGGGTCGTGGAGCGTGCCAGGAAAGGGCCAGGAGGGTACGGAGGCTTTATAGGCCCGCCAAGGGCCGGGTGGGGTTCATGTATAGGGGCTTTAAACGCCTGCTAATGGCTAGGGAGAGGTTGGGGGGTGCGGGGGATTTAAAGGGTCTGCAGGGTGAGGGGTGCAGGGGCTTTAAAAGGACCTAGGGTGGGGTACGGCTCTGTAGAGGATACTTTGGAGAAAGAACAGAGGCCGGGAGGCCAGTTAGGACTTGGTTGCTGTAGTCTGGGAGAAGCGAGGACGGCCTGAAGGGGGCTAGCAGCTATTGGAGAGAAGAGGATCAATGGTAGAAATGCTGTGAAGATATTACGAACGAGGTGGTATAAAGGTGCTTTATAGCTACAAATTATTCTGAAAAGGGAGCTTTCTAAGTGTGTGTTTTTTAAGTGTTTCAAGGATTTTTATTGTAAATTAGAGACTTGAGGAATAGGTTTAAAAGCAATGAAAACAATCGATGCTATATGAGAAAGATATACACACCAGTAACCACAAAGAATACAATAGAGAATTAGATAATTCTAATTAAATACATTGGCCAGTGTTAGTTCCAGATATTAGAATATAACACTTCCTTTTTAAAGAAATGGTGAACTACAAGTGAAGAAAGTTATTTGTGCTGTCAATTAAAAAATGATAAAATGGATGGTTTTGTACACCTTTTTAAAGAGAAGCTTCTGGAGAGCCACCAAATCTTAAAGAGTTTGAAGGGACTTTAGAGACTATCTAATCTAACCCATACAAGAAAGGAATACCTACTATTAGCTGTGTTTGGTGAAAAAAAAACTAAATAAAATCAAACTTACACCTGTCTTCTCAACTGTGGTCTTTGTTTACAATCCATCTTGTTTCCCCATTTAATTGCTGAATTTCTGAAGGGACTCATTAGTAAAATGAAGAGGTTGAGCTACCTGGTTTTCAAAGTTGTTTATTCTAAATCCTTTTATGTCTTTAAAGCAATCCCATGTCATTGTTCCTAGGCATATATTATATATAGCCTTCAATATATTGAATAACCTAGATGGAAATTTTTGCAATAAAGGGATATTTGATATATCTTTGAAATTTTAAAGTTATTCTCCTTTGGTTCTACATCGGTACTTGCCCTAAAAGAGTCACAAAGCATAAAGTTCGTGAAATCCACATTCTTTGACCTTTGCACAACATAAATTATTCATATTAGGGAAGTAATTATATTTAATTATAGTTTGAAGGATGAATTAGTCACAAACTTATATAGCTTTGTAGTTTGAATGGTTAATAAACTGGTTAAATACCTTGGTACATAGTTTTGTAGTCATAGCAAGTAACAATTAGCTTAGCAAATATTAACTGTGTACTAAAGAAGATTTAGACAATTTCAAACTACCAGTAACAGACTAGATAATTTAGGTGACTTTATGGAAGCAGAGAGTTGGGCATTAGGTTAGCAACTAGATTTCTCTGTGTCAGGTAGTCCCCTGTTATTGGAGTTAGAAAGGGTTGTTCTTGATCTTATGGAGTGCTGTTGTCAACCTTGATCACAAAACAGTCAGATTATGCAAATACTAGAGATTAAAAAAAAAACTTACTTAACTCTGAAATAACAAAGTAAAACCAAAGAGCTAATGACTGTCATAAACAAAAAGCTTTATTTTTTCTTTTGGAGGAAGCAAACTAGATGTGGGCCCGACCCCTTGTAGCAGGGGACCTGCTTTAGTATGGGCCAATCTCAGTACTCATATCAATGAATGGTACAAAGTGAGCTGACGATCAGGGATAATATCAACAGTGAGATAAGTTCAAGTCATAGCATGAGTGTCCAAGTGTCATAGCATAGCTTGTCCAAGGTCAGGGCATACCTGATGCTGATGTGAAACAATTCTAGGATTTTGCTGTATCTGAGTTCATCCTGAAGGTTAGCAGAAAGGATTGTTGTTATGTCAAACTCAAGGCCCAGTTTGCTTGCTGGACCTTAGCTTTGGAAATTATGGTGTTTCCTAATGGTGTACTGACAATACCCTGTTCCAACAGTAAATGTTTGCTCGTGAGGCTAGTGGTCAAAATATCCCATACAGGGATTTCTAGCAAATTTCTAGCAAAATTGGCTGCAAAACAAAATTCTACATATTAATGCCATTTTTACATTTGAAAAATGGAAAATGGGTTTTTTGGGGGAAGGAACCAAAGAACATTCCAGGGTTCCTTAGCTACTTAAGTAGTGGCACAATACTGCTGATAGTCCTCTATCTTCTGTTTCATGGAACAAAATGTATCTTTAAAGACTATCTGCAAACTAGGTGTCTTGCTAGAATATTTAAGATCACAAAGTTAACATCAGAGAAATACTTAAAAAACGGCATACCTACCAAAGATATTTACCCTTGTCATGGAGGATATGTCCTGTACAACTCCATATAGCAGGCTTTCTTATGCATTCTGCAATTGCCTGTCTTTGAAGATGAAAGTAATTAAAATAGCTAGCATTTATATAGTGCTTACATGTGTCTGACACTGTCCTACTGCTTTATGGCTCATTTGATCCTGACAACAATCTGAGGAGGCAGCTGTTAACTATTGTCCCCATTTTACAAATGAAGAACTGAAACATAATGAAGTGACCTGAAGTACCCAGGGTCACACAGCTAGTAAGTGTCTGAGGCTGGACTTGAACTTGGATCTTCTTGACTCCAAGGCCAGCCCTTTGTCACCTGGAGCATCAGCTAACTGCCTGGCAATGTGCTGATTCCATTGAGCCCTGGAATTGTCCAGGGAAACCTTTCTGAAATTCACTGGAAAGAGATAGGCCTAACCATTCATAATTTAAAAAAAAAAAGAAAGAAAGAAATTATATTGCAGTTGGACAAGCGGCATACCATATTAACCAATCACATAGTTTGTGGGGAAATGGCAGATGGACATTGGTCCTAAAATTGAGTACAAGAGAGAGATTGATTGGATATCAGTGTTTTCAGTGATCCCAAGTTACAGAACTTTCTTTTTAAAAATAAAAATCACTAGGTTCTGATGACACTGTGACGCTATGTGATTATGACTCATTGAACATCTTTTTCTAAAAAGGATCCAAATCACAGGTGATAAAGAGATCAGTGAAAGATGCCTGGTGGGGGAAGGGAAGAAGCAAGTGGACAAGGGATGTGTTGGAGCCACATGTGGCTTATGCATAAAAAAAATCAAGGACACACATGACTATTAAAGAAGTATAGCCAGTCATGTAGCAGTCCAGGAGTTACACTCATATCCATGAAATAACAGATGAACCAGAGAAAAGTCTCTAGCACTACAGAGATCTGGTAAAGGTTTACAGAAAGGTGTGCATGAGAATCTCATAGGAGAGAAAGGATCTGCATTGGTGGCAAGAGTCCTCCCATTTCTAAGGTCATTGAGCAAGTGAAGTATTGATAAAGTAGTGAAAAGAAAATCCCATAGCCACAGATCTTCAGGTAGAATCACAAAATTTTATCCCTAGAAGGGACATTTTAAGATCTAGTCTAACCCCCTCAGGTTTCATATGAGGAAAATAATGTTTCATTTGCTGAAAACACATTCAATTCAACAAGCATTTACTAAGTACTTTTTCCATGTACGCTGTACTAGACACTGGGAATAAAAGTTAAAATGAAACAGTCCCTTAAGAACCTTATATTCTATTGAAGGACATATCATGTATATACAGATAAGAATGTTAAAAATAAATGCCAAGTAATTTGGTGGGGGAAGAGATCACTTGACAAGGATCAAGAAAGACCTAATATAGGGACCTGCTTCTTGAAAGAGGGCAGGAATTCTGGCAGATGGGAATAGAGATGGGAAAAGTATTTGGAGCAAGGCAATGGGCATGTTGTAGACAGGCACTGAGTCAGGAAATGGCAGGTTGTGTAGGGAAATAAGTCAACTAGTTTAACCCACCATAACATGTGAAGTGGAATGATAAGAAATTAATCTCAGAAATTAAATTGCATTTTTATAGTCCGTGGATACTGGAGTGGGGACAGGATCTAGGGAAGAGTGGATTGACTTGTTAAACAGAAACTGTCTGAGCAAAGATTGTTTAACTCTTAGCAAGCCTGGTGAGCTCCAGCTTCAAATCATTCTATGCAAATGAGATAGAATGGGCTTATTTCATTATCCTTATAATTGGGATCAAATGAACTGGATTGAAGTCCACATCTTAAATACTAGCAATTATTATCTGTTTTTCTCTTCTCTCTCCCTTTCACCCTCCCAAATATTTCTTATTCCCTGATTTGTTTGTGCCTCTCCTCTTTTGGGGGGGTGGGGGTTATTCTGTACTCACTTTTCTGTTTTGTATCTCCCCTCCCCCCCAGTAGAATGTGAACTCAGGGTAGGACCTGTCTCACTTTGTACTGTCAGAACCAAGTATAGTTCTTGACACATAGTATTTAATAAATACATACTGATTTTTATTTTTAAAAAATAGATTGGAACCATATAATGGGCTGGGGCTTGAGTTGATGCACTGAGGTCCCAAGCACATGAGGCTAAATAGTAATTGGACCATACTCTATTAATATATAAGCTTGGAGAAAGAATGGCCCCGCCCACTCTTTGTGCAAGTCCTGATGTGTTGTATAGGAAATGATGATTTTGGTTGGTAGAGGCAGGGGAGTGGAAAAGGAAGGGGAGGAGATGGCTCAGTGGATAGAGCACCAGCCTTGAAGTCAAGAGGACCTGAGTTCAAATCCAGCCTCAGACACTTAACAATTCCTGGTTGTATGACCATGGGCAAGTCACTTAACCCCAACTGTCTCAGCAAAAAGCAAAAAGAAGAAGAGAAACAAACAGCTAGCAGAGAGAGAGAGAGGTCTGAGCTCTCCTCCCCTTCCTTTTCCACTCCCCTGCCTCCACCCACCAAAATCATCATTTCCTATACTACACATCAGGACTTGCACAAAGAGTGGGCAGGGCCATTCTTTCTCCAAGCTTATATATTAATAGAGTATGGTCCAATTACTATTTAGCCTCATGTGCTTGGGACCTCAGTGCATCAACTCAAGCCTCAGCCCATTACAGAACCAGATTGTGAAAAGATTTTAATGTCAAACTGCTGGGTAGTTTGTACTTTATCCTGTACGCTATAGAGAGTCACTGAGGTTTTTTGAGGAGGAAAGCGATAGAAGTTTGTAGGTTTTGTTTTTGTTTGGGGGTTTGTTTTTGTCCAATCTTGAGTAAATTACCAATGAGAAAACTCCTATCAATGCAAATCTGAAACTACTTTATAGTTTATGGTCTTTTGAGAGAATTCATTGGAACTCGGATTAAATAACCTATCTTGGGTCATGGATCCTGTATGTGTCAGAGACCAGACTTGAGTCCAGATCTTCTGGACCCCACACGACAAGATTTCTATCAAGTACATAATCCTGACACAATTAATTTGAAAAAATAAAAAGCTATTTTTAAAAAAAAATGTCCTTTTTTGTCATATTTTACGTGTGTGTGTGTGTGTGTGTGTGTATGCATGCTACATTCTCCCAATTAGAGGCTTTTAGAGAACAGGGATGGCATCATTTTTTCCATTGCTCTTTGTACCTGGCTTGCTATTTTGTACATAGTAAGTGCTTAATAAATGTTGGATCTGATTCATGTGATAAGCTATTTCCAGACAAGCAAATTCTACTTTGACATTCAGGTGAAAAAACCACCACCACCACCACCACCACCACAATAAACAATTAACCAATCAGAACATCTTATTCAAAAATTTAGAACATCAAACTCAAAATGTCCAAAAAGGAATTCTTTTGTCCTTCCACACAACCAACTTATTGATTTCTATCAGGGGTATAAAAATAAATGAATTGTGGTCAGATCTTTACTTAATATTAATTTGGAAGCTCTGTTTGGAATATTCTGGCCAAGGTTAAAAACCAAGAGCCTTGATTTGAGTAGAGATTATGTGAATAGAGAAATGGGAATGGACACTGAAGAAAATGATTGGATTTGGGGAAGAAGGGAGTGATTAAACAGGCAAAATAGAATTGACTGAAAAGCTGGTGATACCCCTGATAGAAATCAATAAGTTGGTTGTGTGGAAGGACAAAAGAATTCCTTTTTGGACATTTTGAGTTTGATGTTCTAAATTTTTGAATAAGATGTTCTGATTGGTTAATTGTTTATTGTGGTGGTGGTGTTTTCATCTGAATGTCAAAGTAGAATTTGCTTTTCTGGAAATAGCTTATCACATGAATCAGATCCAACATTTATTAAGCACATACTATGTACATAATAGCAAGCCAGGTACAAAGAGCAGTGGAAAAAATGATGCTATCCCTGTTCTCTAAAAGCCTCTAATTGGGAGAATGTAGCATGCATACATACACACACACACACACACACACACACACACACACTTGGGTAAAATATGACAAAAAAGGACATTTTTTTAAAAAATAGCTTTTTTCAAATACATGCAAGGGTAATTTTCAACATTTACCCTTGCAAAACCTTGCATTCCAAATTTTTCCTCCTCTCTCCCCTATATAGCAAGCAATCTAATATAGGTTAAACATGTGCAATTTTTCTTTGTCTCTGTATGGAATTATCAGCCCCTAAATCAGAGTAAATTTTTCGTAAAATGCATTTTGATAGATGTTAACAATCTTTGTGGCTGCAGTGTGCACTTCTTTTTCTTTTCCACTGATAGAATATAATTGCTCTGTGCTTCTGTGTGAATAGGTTGAGAGAGAGGTTAAATAGAGAGAGAGAGAGAGAGAGAGAGAGAAAATATTCCATGGTCACTTAATTTTCACTTTGCTTTCACAACTAAATAGCTTTTGAGTAATAAGATTTCATATATATATGCAAGATGTTTTGGTTACATAGTTGCCTGTTAAATATAGATCTTAGAATTTATAAATAGGAAGAGACTATAGAAGTCCACCCATATGACCTATATGTGAATACCCTCTATAAGTGATTATCAGTTAGTAAACTCTTTTTGAAGACTGATTGTGTGCCAGCCACTGTTAATATCATTCAGTACACACTTATTAAATGCCTACTATGTGTCACATGTACTTGCTAAATACAGAAAGAGGCAAAAGACAGTCTCTTTCTTCAGGGTGCTTATAATATAATGGCAAGACCTTTGCAACAAATCAATACAAAACAAGCTGTATAGCAAATAAATAGGAGACAATTAAGAGAGGGAAGGCAGTAGACTTAAAAGGGGTTAGGGTTCTCTTTCTGTGGAACATGGAATTTTAGTTGAGAACTTACAAAAAAAAAAAAAAAAAACAGGGATATTAATTGACATTTCATAGTGGAGGGGAAGGAGTGTGTTCCAGACTTGGGAAACAACCAGATAAAATGCCTCAAACCAAGAGATGGAATATCTTGTTAGACAAGCAGGCAGCCCAGGTCCCTGACTATATTAAGACTTAAGGTACTTAAGGTTATTAGACTTGTAAAGATAGGAGGGAGCTAGATTATAAATGGCTTTGAATACCAAACAGAGCATTTTGTATTTGATCCTGGAAGATTGTAAGAAGCTACTGGAATTCATTGAGTAAGGGGTGATTATGATAGCACCTTTGTGTAAGAAAACAACTTTAATGGTCAAATAAAGAAGGAATTGAATGAGGCAGACAAACCCACTAGTGGACCATTGCAGCAATATAGTTGTGAGATGATAAAGGCCTGCACTAGATCAGTGGGAGTGTCAGAGAAGAGAGAGCATATTCTAGAAGTGTTGCTTTGGTGAAATGGATAAATTAATCTGCATGAAACTGGTAACTTGGGAACCAATGATAATACTCAGGTAAAGTACTATACCTAGAAAAGAGAAGAGGAACTTGAAAAAAGATGAAATTACAGTCCCTTTGTAATAACGTCTTGGGTAACTAGGTAGGGTTGGCAGAGAAAGCCTGAAGTATGGATAAGATTGCTTCCTGGGCAAGCAAGGAAACCCAAGAAGTTAAATTTCCCCTATGAATCTGTCTATGGCCAACACCATCTCTGTTGAATCATTCTGCCCCATGATATCTTTCTCCTTAGCCCTCTCCCATGCTTCATATTGTCTTTCTCCTTGGTATAGCTAAATAAACTCTTTTAGAGTTGCTCAGTTCCTCTGTGGATTTAGGCTGCCAGTTTGTGGCCATAGTCTTAGCTCATTCAAATTCCCATTCTCCTGGCAAATTCCACTGGGGAACTTGTTTTTTCCCTTGTTAATTGTTAAAAACCTCTTTCCTTGTTAATTATATGATTTCCCAAATCTACTTCTTATTTACTGCTCTTGATGTGTATTTTACCTCTTTACTTTCCTTAAGAAGCCTACAAATTTTGGAGAATAGCAATATGTTAATACAGAAATATAAGCAAAATACACTGGAAGAACAGGACTTGTGGTTTTGTATAGATAAAAAGTTACTCAGAACACTTATAGGTTGTGTCTTGACCAGAGCCACCCTGACAGGAGTTCTGAGATGGAACTTGATTTACCTACGTTAAACCTCCACTACATGGTACTTATCTCTTAGTAGCTATATCTAGATAATTTTTTCTTTTTTTTTTTTAAAGAGTTCTTTTGATTTGATTTGCATATATTCTTTAAGTGAAGAAAATGAGCTTTGGGAAGTTGAAGGATTTTTCTTAAGTAAAACTCTCTTTAAAGACATCATGCCCAAGTCCTTATCTGTTTCTTTTTTTTTGGTGAATTGTACTTCTTTTTGCTAAAATTAGCATTCTTATTTGACTTAATGAGTGGTGTAATTTTTTCCCTTGCAAATGAAGCTATGACTAATTTTCATTAAATAGTATCTTTTTAAAATTGATTTTCCCCCCTTTTATTTGGAGACAATTGGGGTTAAGTAACTTCTCCTTTAAATTGATTTTTCTTTTTTGTTTTTAGATTCCTGAATTTGACAACTTGTACCTGGATATGAATGGAATCATACATCAATGTTCACATCCTAATGATGATGATGTTCATTTCAGAATTTCTGATGATAAAATTTTTGCTGATATTTTTCACTACTTAGAGGTATTGTTTCGCATTATTAAGCCCAGAAAAGTTTTCTTTATGGCAGTTGATGGTGTGGCTCCAAGGGCAAAAATGAACCAGCAACGTGGAAGACGGTTTCGGTAAAGTGAACATTTTAAATTATCTTAACATTGTTTTGTTTTACTTTTATATAATAATTTACATTGTCATTATTAATACTTTTTTTTCAAATTATTGCTTTTCAACTAAAAAGACACAAGTTAGCAGATTACAGAATCATAGAAACTAGAGTTTTAAAAGACCTTATTGGCTTCATAGTCCAACTCATTATAACATATCTGACAACTGTTCATCTAGGCTCTGTTTAAGACCTCCACTGAGGAGGAGCCCACAGTCTCCAAAAAACTGAATCTACTTTCATACATCTGTAATTATTAGGTCATTTTTCCTCACATCAGGTTTAAGTTTGCCTCTTTGAAATTGCCTAGTGTTGCCTGCTGATAATTAATAATGTTCCCTCTTCCACATGATAGCGCTTCAAATACTTGAAAACAGTTGTCATGTCTGTCCTTCTCTTCTCCCTTTTTCCTCAATAAGTGCTCATGTGAATTGGATTCAGTCCTTTATTCAAATCATTAGCAAGAAAATTAAACAGCACAAGGCCTAGCACAAATCTCTGGGACACTTGACTGGACCTTCTGTTAAATTAACTTTGAGCATTAACAATTCCTCTTTTCTGGTATAGTGGAATTTCCACTCCCACCTTGGATGCTAACTTCATGAGTGACCTTAAGCAATCTCTCTGAGCTTCATCTGTGAAAGAAGAGAATTGGGCTACATGCTCCTGAGGTCCTTTCCAGATTTAGATCTATGATCTTATGATCCATTTTTTCCCCACAAGTACTTCCTACTCGACTACAGTCTTAAATAAATGAGAGGTACAACATTTTCCTAATATACTAGCTTAGTAACTATAAAGGGAAATAATGTTGATCTGGGCCAGAATTTTTCTTAATGAAGCCATGCTGGATCTTTCTTTTCATTAAAATATATATATTTTTAGCTAGTTTTTAAACAGAAGGTTATTATACCTTGTAAGAAATTAATGTAATCTAAAGCAAAGAAATATTTTTTTATTTAGTAGTCAATAGGTCACAGAGTAAGGAGTTGCTAAATTATAACAATATAACTTAAACTATTTTAAGACCATAACTTCTTGGTATTTGCTATTTAATGCATTTAATACTTTGGTATGTCAAGGATTCAGAATTTTCTTGTTATGGAAGCTTCTTCCATTGAACCATATCACAACCCTTCTCTAATTCATAGCCTAATAAGTTGTTTGAAGCTCAAAAAAATTAAATGACTAGCTCATGATCATAGATTTAATTACTCTGTCATCTAACCATACCCTACTATATGATACTTGCTCTGTATGCAATAGAAATGTTCTCAAAATGATAGTGTTTTTAAATTTTTAATTATATTTTCCTATTGAATTGCATTATTTCAGAGATAACTTGTGATTGATTTAGCCAAAGAAAATCTTAACATATGACAGGATTTTCTGAATCCTTGAAGAATTTTTCTGTTGCCTGTAATCCTTGTCAAATGTATTTAAAATATGTAAACCAGTATTTATGTGACTGTTATGTGTAAAGACATCCTGAAGTGAATTCTTTTTTCCTATTAACTTTTAAGGGCAGCAAAGGAGGCAGAGGACAAAATCAAAAAAGCATTAGAAAAAGGAGAAATTCTTCCTACAGAAGCGAGATTTGACTCCAACTGTATTACACCAGGTAAATATATTTAGAAAGAAATTTTGAGGAAGGTTTAAAATATTCATTGACAAGTATTTCCAAAAGATATTTCATTATTCAATTGTTTTATTCTGGACTTATTCTGGACACAGTATTTACTTTGTTATTTTCCTAGTTGTTTCTCAGAGAATTATAAGATGAGAAAGTTTCCTGAGTATTGGTCTCAAAATTCCAAATTATTAACTCATATAAAGAGGGGAAATAAACATTTCTATCTGACTTTTTAAAATTCAGTATTGTTGGAATCTTTACAAAGTATTAAGTCATTAGAATTGATATAGACAATAATTATCTAATTTAGCATGGTTCAGTATGATTGATCTGATCCTACAAGATGTTATTGGGCCAGAACTTGAAACAAAGTACTAAGTGGAATTGAGCAGACAATGTTTAAATCTAGTTTAAAATTGATTTAATCCTACAACAAATAATGGTTTCCCAGTAATACAATGATTGGTGTGTACTCATTGTACAACATATAAGCAAGAAGCTCTCAGGGCCAGACACAGAAGCCTTCTCTTGAAGGTGGAGACAGATTCATTCCATATGCCATCTTTGTGCTGGCTGGAGACATTCGGAGAGAGTTAGGGGCTGAAGCTCAAGACTTGAAGGACACAATAAAGGACTGGATTTTAATTCCTGGCTGGATTTGAAGTGATTATTATTCTGAACTGAAACTAAGGCAACCTCCAGAAAACCTCCCCAAGAAACCTGCTCCCAGAGAACGATCATATATAAAAGAAAAGAACACCACAGTGTTACCGCTATCTCCTCTTTCTGGAACAACTGTGAAACATTGCTAATAATGGCAATAGTGATTCTTAACAACTCTTAAGGTTCAATTTCTTAAAATGAAATCTTACAAAAAAGGACAGAATATGATTTGTAAGATTCTATTCTGTTGTCCCAAAAGAACCTTACTCTTGAGCCATGATTTAGAACAATGCCCGTGGTCATGACAAAGCCATACATCTTTTACTCTTCCTAATTGATACTGAAACAATTTTAGGGTACTTTGTTTCAGTTAATAGAAAGAAATGGATTATTTACCACACAAAGGTGATACCAAATTGTTAGCCTGTTTACCAGGAAAAAGTATATCATAGTCTATATTTTAATATATACATACAAGGCTCTACTGATCATTTTAATCTCATAAGTACCACAAGAAATATATCTTGTTCTTTGCCACTTAGAACTCAAATCTTATTTTTTGTTGCTATTGGTAATAGGCTCTTATCTTGATGGTATTAATTAAAGTTGTTTGTCTTAACTTTTTTTTTTTTTCTTTTAAACAGGAACTGAATTCATGGCCAGATTACATGAGCATCTGAAGTATTTTGTAAATATGAAGATTTCCTCAGACAAGTCATGGCAAGGAGTTACTATCTACTTATCAGGCCATGAGGTTATTTTGTCTTTTGACTGAAGCATTTTTCTAAATGTAATTTTCAAAAATACAGCATATTACCCCTTTTTTTGACTTTATATTCAGACTCCAGGAGAAGGAGAGCACAAAATCATGGAATTTATCCGATCCGAGAAAGGAAAGCCAGATCATGATCCAAACATCAGACATTGTCTTTATGGTTTAGATGCTGACTTGGTAAGTGTATTTGTGATGCTGAAATTTACCACTGTCCTAATGATTTCAGTTGTATAAGTGATCTAATAGAAGCTTTATACATAAATTTGGTAGAGCTTATAGGTAAGATCCCACTGAAGATATAGCTGTAGAAATGAGAAGGAATCATTAAAAAACTGGGAAAAGCAGTTGGGTTTTTCTTAGTTAAAGGAGAAAGAGAGTTAGTAGCAAGAATCTATAGTGTCCTAAGATGTAAGCTTGAGGACTGGGATGAGTTTTGTTTTGGTCTTTGTTTCCCTAGCATATAACAAAGCCCCTTGCACATAGCACAGTGGATCTATGACCTTATTAATGTAAGTATTTTAACAATACAATTCAAAGCTCATTTATGCCTATTTGTCTTTTGTGACTTACATCTAGAATTTCCCATAATTGCACCTCAAAGAAGCACTACTTACATTCTGATTATAAGAAAGGCAAAGAAACATACTAACTTAACTATCAAGTAGCCCTCACTCTTATCACATGAATGACCTATCTTCTTCTCTTTTTTTCTTGGAGATCAGGAACTTTCTCACTTTCACATTTATATTTCCAGTGTTTGATATATAATATGTACTTAATTGATTCTCATTTTATTCTATTATACATGATTCTGATAACATTCTTTATACCACTTCTGCATAATTCCTTTTTTCTCATGTATTGCAGCCTCATCTCACTCTATTAGTGATCTTCTTTATTTTGTCTCTTTGGAAGCTATAGCAATCTCAAATCATACAACATGTCAGAAAAATATACCTGTTAAAAAATGTATTCCCCTTGCTTTTTATCTCTTCCCCACACCCTCAAAAAAATGGATCTTTGCTTCAGAGAACAGCTTGAAAGTCTTTGAAAGAAAGCTGTCTAGTTCACTCTACTCTTTTTTTCTTTTCTTTTTCTTTCTTTCTTTTTTTTTGCTCATTTTCCATTTGTAGTTTTTGTATCTGTGTGTACATTTATAAACAAAATACTGATAGATGAACTTTGTAGGTTTTATATCTAACTATATATCTCATAATCTGGTCATTAGGGATTCTTCTTGTGTTATTTTCCTGAGCAGATAATCAGGCCAATTTCTTTTGAGTGATTATGGCTCTGGTTTAGGAGGTTCTGAATTGTTTCAGAACTTGATGCAATTCAGCAGTGTTTTCCACATATAGCAGCATCTGGAAGACCTCACTTTCTATGGGAAATAACTTTTCAAATTAGATGTTGCCCTGGATCTCTTCCGTGAGAGTGATGAGCATGTCTGGGGAACATATATTGCCCTATTTTATACTTCTCTTGGTCTCTTGGTGTTAATGATTAGAGTGTCACTGAATAAGATTCTCGCATTTTTTACGATACTCGCTTAGTGTTGGCTTGTACATGGGAGATATCTTCTTGAAGTCTTTAAGGTGGTATTTTGCTTTATAAAACTGAATTTTTTTTAAGGATCATAAACAAAAATTACAGTAGGATTCTGTAAATTCCATCTCATCCAGTCAGTTGTGAGATAGTAAAGATGTGATTTGTTGTGAAATATTCATTGCACAAGCAAGTGATGTCTCTTTGCAATATTCTAGAATATCATGGATAGTGTTGATATCTATACAAGCTATTTTCATAAAAGTTTTATAGTGATGGTGAAATGGGCACATAGATAGGTTAACAGTTAAATGTAGCTATACTCTCAATGCAGGAGGTGGATAATAATAAGATTCACTTCTTTCTTCCCCCAACTTCAGATACTTTGCTTATCCCTCAGTGCCCTTTAAATTGTGACCTCCAAGGAGGACATTTCTATATATCCTCAATTTAGACTTCCTACTTTTCCCATCTTTATTTTTTTAATGCCATTTTTAATCCTTTAAGAAATATGCTCAGAAAGTTCAGATATAGTTCTTTACTGTCCACAATGGAAAAGAGAGTTTATTACAAAAATTACTTACTTAAAGAGACTCTCCATGTTTCGTCAACTTACTGTTATTCTTCCATTTTTTTTTTCATTAAATAAACTTTAAGATAATAGCTTAGTTGGGTTTTTAACAAAGCTTTCCTTATAATTGTTTTTTCTTTCTCTGTCCCACCTTTTCCTCCCATTTTATGAGATGTGATACTACTCATAATCTTCTGTCATCCTTCCCTTTGAGAATTTATAAATGAGTTTCTAATCTAAACCAGTGTTATTACTGCCAAATACATCTAAATATTTGCTGGTTAAGTCAGTTTTGGGGTGTTTTTTTTGAGTTCTCTTCATTATAGCATTTGATTTGTATTGGTTAGATTCTACACAGAATTATAATCTTTCAGTTATGTTTCCATTTTTTATTTTTAGTATCTTGTTTAATTGTATACCATACCTTTTTTTCATTTTATTCTTCTTTTTCATATTAATTTTGACCTTTTTTCTAACAAATTGATAGTCTGACTATATGCAGATAGCTGATTCAAGAATGACTCCTATGCTTGTCAACTATAACATATTGTTTCTGCTCTATTAAAATACTTGATTTTTATTATGATGTGTTACTTGTGCAATTTTTTTTTCTTAAAGTACTTGTGATTTCTAGGCATGAAATTTCTGTGTAATCTGCACATCTTTGGCCTCTCATTTCTTACTCTTATGTATTTCCCAACCTATCCTTTCCCTTAAAATCATTGTTGATTTAGTTGGAAAAGTCTTTCTGAATTTTCATGGAATTTCTGTGTCATTTCATTCACTGCAGTATCTGTTAGTAAAGAAGCTATAATTATTTTCATTGAGTTTATTTTCTCAACTAATTCTCAGGAGCATTTCAATACAAAGTGACCAAATTATTCACAAAAAAGATGTTTCTAGTTGCATTTGGAAAATGATATAAACAATTCTGTCAAATCTTGTCTCCCATTAGAATCTGTTAGCTAATTTTCTGTTTTGCCCCAATTTCCTTTTGTCCTCTGGTTTCACTTTGAGCAAGAATGTCAAGAGTGATTCAATTCAGTTCCTTTAATTGTATGGTATTGGTCAGTAGACCAAGCATCTTAATTTTCAGAGTGTCAAGAACTATGTTGATAGTTAATGGATAGAGCATCTAAAAATTGAGCTTCTTCCCCCTTTTCTCAGTCAAGAAGCAGATGGGTCCTGCACCAGACTGAAAGTCATTTTATATTTTTTTTTGATTCATTAACTACCATGGCCAAAAAGTTTATCACCCAAATGGCCACCCTTCTGGCAACGAACCTCTCCATACTAAGCTAGGTTAATCCTTAGAAAGCAAACTCAGGTTCTGGCTCACTCCTTACCCAAAAGGCTTTTAGCATTACAGATCTTGCCAGTGTTTGTGTTCCAAACTGGTTCAGTATTAAAGAAACTCTTTGGGGTTGCTTGGCACTCCAGCAAGTGCTTAATAAGTGTTTGTTGAGTTGAGTGAATACTCTAGAAATAAAGGAAATGAAAATTTGAAACCATTTTCCCAGCATACTATTGTTATTTCTAGCTGCCTTAGAGAATCATTGATCATTTCTGTTTAAAGCCATGAACTTCACGTCTTTCTTTTGACTGCAGAAAGGCAGCTGGAGATTGGACCAATGTGCTGAAAATATCTTCTTCCAGTTTTCCCAGAGTTTTTCAGAATCCTAAGGTCAAGAGTAGACATCGTAGCCTCTGAAATAATCCCTACTTTTGATTATTATAGGAGCCCCTACAGTGAAAGATATGTCTTGTGAACTTAGAGCAAGAACTAATTTGAAACATTGTGGTATAGTATAAAGAAACTTGAACTTGGAATCAAAAGATGTGAGTTCAAGACCAACTTCTCATTCCTGTCCTGTCCATGAAATTCTGGGTACTAATAATTGCAGTTATAAGATTTGCAAAGCACTTAAAAATGTCTCATTAATTCTCCCAGCAGTTTCAGAATGTACGTGCTATTTTTATCCCATTTTTATGGGATAAGTGCTTTGGTCTCTGCTTTCCAGACCTGGTGTTCTGTGCACTCTGGCACCCCCTAGCAAGCCCCTTCACTGGCTAAGCCTCAGTTTAAATGATTTACTTTACAAGACAGTTGTGAGAGAAACACTTTTTTTTTTTAACATTTTTAAAGTGATACAAAAATGTAAGCTATTTTTACTATTATCATCCTATTTTATGGTGAATAGAGAATATGCTCATTGTAATTGATAGTTCTTTTTCTCCTTTTTTCCTTTTGGTGAAGGAAGGGAAATCCCCAGTTACCTAAGAGTTATGTAGAAATGTGGATAAAATAGCAAAAATCTGTAATTAAAAAAAAGGACCCAGTTGTCCTAATCCTGGGTTGTTGCTCTAAAGAGAAATGACTTCCTTGTTTTTAGGATCAGATGAGAGCAATGCAGTGTAAACATGTGCTCCAGATCAGAAGAATCACTGCTCTGCAGAATTTTAAGATTAACTGAGGATTTAGGTAACCCCTAGGCTGTACCTTTAGTGCACTCCTTCCTCACCACCACCTCTTAAAATCTGTAGTTTTATTTTATAACTCAACTCTAAGACTGTTTACTCAAGGTCTTTTTCTGACCTGCCCCCAATTCCCAGTCACCCATTCCCTACCCTTTACCCCAGAAAAATCACATTATATTGTATTTACTTGGTATTCATTTATCTGTGTTCACCTGTTCATTCCTGATAAAACCATAAGTCCTTAAGGGTAGATAGAAACTTTTATGTTTGTATCCCTAGGAGTGAGTCATAGGCTCTTAGTAAACACTTATTGTTTGATTATTATGCATGAAATACTTTATATGTGTTTTTAATTAACCTTCCTCTGGTGTATTATTTCTGAATTTTTATATCTTCTTTCCCTCATAAATAAACACTTGTGTGAAGTATGTGTTGACAAAGGGGGAAGGTAAAGACAGTACTGGTAACAAAACACGTGAAGAAGGCTAGCTGGAACAACTGAGAGCTGGGTAATTAGGTAACTAGTCATTAGAGCATGACTGGTTACAGTACCAGAGACCAGATTCAGATAATTTGATACTTTCAACCAGACAATCACCAAAGTTTAGAAACAAGAAAAAAGAACTTGGTGCCTAAAAGAAGCTCCCCAATTGAAAGAAGCTTCTATGGACCAGTAAGACTGAATCCTAAATGGCTCCTTACTGCTTTCTGTTCCATTGCCACAGACAGTGAACTTATGTGAAAGGCCTGTAAGGATAGAGAGGTGGAAACTGAAGTTTCTCCTACTTCTCTAAGTCTCATGTGAATGTTATTGTCTTAATCACATAAGATTAAAGGATTTTATGTAACTAAATGAGTTTTTATGTAACTAAAAAAACAGCTTATCATATTTGCACATATATAATCTATATTGCTTGCTGTCTTGGAGATGAGGAAGCAATGGAGTGAGGGAGAAAAATTTGTAACTCAGTTTTACAAAAATGAATGTTGAAAACTATCATTATATGTTAAATATCATCAAGTGCACCGGCAAATGAATAAATATTTGTTGATTAGCAAAAAAAAAAAAAAAAAATGTTTTTTTCCTGTTCATAGCCATTATACATTGTACAAAATGAAACCTTTTATAATCTCTAGCTTTAAGAATCCCACTCCATAATATTTTATGCGTTAATGAATACTAAGCATATTCTAAAATAAAAAATATATGTACATAAATGATTTTAAATAAATATTCATTGTAAAAAGTGAACCTGTTTTTGCAACCTGTTGAATAGAAACATCTCTTAAATTCTTTTTCAACAGATTATGCTTGGATTAACAAGCCATGAGTCACATTTCTCTCTTTTAAGGGAGGAGGTCCGATTTGGTGGCAAGAAAACACAAAGGTTAGTCATGCCTTAACAGATATGCCATGTGAACAAAGGACAGTGAAATCAGAAAAGACAGTGTTGTGTGAAGATAGTTTGTCATCATTTGATTTATTGAGAGATTAAAAGACAGTAACCATGTGACCCTAGGCCAATCACTTAATCCCATATGCTTTGGTTTTCTCATCTGTAAAATGAGCTGGAGAAGCAGGTCTCTCCAATGTTTTTGCTAAGAAAATGCCAAAAGGGGTCAGGAAAAGTCAGAAAAATAACTGAAAAACAACAGCAACAACAAAGCTTACATATACTGTATGATACTATTCTACAATTGTTTCCTCTCCCAGTAAAATTATAAGTTCTTTGACACTCAGAGTCATAGTCTTTGTGACTTCTCTAAGGATTGAGCTCATAATAGATCACTCAAATACAAAGGTAGTGAACTTCTGCGCTACTTATATTATCCATTGTTGGGGTTTCTTTAATGAAGCTTCATTGAGTCATAAAGTTACTTGTGTTCTTCTCTTTTAATATAAACACAAAATTGTTTTTGTTTGTTTGTTTTTACTAACAGAGAACTTATCTTTTCCTTGGCTTTAGCCATAGTTTAATTTTCTCTCCTTCCTTCACTATTTATTGAATCTTTTCAGTCGTGTCTGAATCTTTATGACTCTTTGGGGTTTCTTGGCAAAGATTACAAAATGTTGAAAATTCTTTGGCTTATTTATAATTGAGAAAACTGAGGCAAACAGAGTGAAGTAATTTGCTCAGGGTCACACAGCTAGTGGCTAAAGTTTCATTTGGAAAATGAATCTTCCACTCTCCTCACTGTTAAACTTGTTCATTTGCTATTGGACTAAAAGTGTACAACTTGAATTCCAGGATAGAGGAAGTGAGAAATGGAACTGCACTGTTCTCTCTCTGTTATAACCCTGAAACTGCTCTCCAGGGGGTTCCCAATCAATTTTTTCTCCTTTCTTTACTAGTTGGAAACCTTAACTGGATCATATTCCATTTAGAAATGTTGGACTTGCAAAATGTTTCTGTTCTAAGTCAAGTATTGGAGCTTCATTTTTTCATAATGTGGGGGTTTTTTTTCCAAGTCAAAAGTGTTCTTATATTTTAAGACTTTTATACCACAGAACACAAGTGGCTTCTAGTATTCTTAAACTTCATTCTAATTTTTCTCTATTGTAAAATATAATTTGATTTTATCTATAATAGTATCATTGATATAATGATAAAACTTTTAATAAAATTCATACTTTCTTCTTAATAGGTAATTTTTATACTCAATTTATGTTTTGGTAGTCTGTAAAAGTAAAAAATAGCTGTTTTAATCTGATTAATTTTCAGAGTATGTGCACCAGAAGAAACTACATTTCACCTCCTACACTTATCTTTAATGAGAGAGTATATTGACTATGAGTTTTCTGCATTAAAGGTAAGTATCACACTAGGCGAGTACAAAAAAAGTGCTTTTGTGTAGAATTTTTCATGGCATTTATTTTTTTTCTCCATTTTACAATAGGACAAGATTTCCTTTAAATATGACATTGAAAGGATAATAGACGATTGGATTTTAATGGGATTTCTTGTTGGCAATGATTTTATTCCTCATCTACCTCATTTGCATATCAATCATGATGCACTGCCTCTTCTTTATAGAACTTACATGACTGTCTTGCCAGAACTTGGTGGTAAGAAATTTTTAACAATTACACTGAAACTAATTTAGCATTCGTACACACTAAAAATAGTGCTCAGTTTATTAGGTAGTTGTACAAATAGGTTGGTCTAGAAAGAAGGTGGGTTCCTTATGGGTCAAGGTACTGAATCTTAAGCTTACAGTTTCCACTGCACACTGTTTAAACCCAGAGCCATTTTATGAATAGTGAAGTTAAAGTTAAATGGCCTCCTTAAAAACTACGTAATTCTTGACATTAACCATTTAAGGATGATGGAGCATATGTTAAGAAGATTGACAGAAATCGCCACCTTCATAACTATTGATAAGCATAACTTTGGTTAAAAAAAGTTCTAGTTTTCTCAATGAGTAGGAACCAATATTATTATGGATCAATAGATTTTACAGAAAACAAAAAAAAAGGGCTGATAGGAAGAGAGAAGGAACCTTGCAAACCAAAGGTCAGCAACAAGAAAAGGGTAGATCAAGCAGAGAAGAAGCCAAGACAGAGTAACTGACCATAATAACTTAAAGTTTCCTTAATTGATTTATATTTAATTAATATGTTTATACTTAATACTGTTATTATTTATACATATATGGATTATGAGTGATTTTATGGTTATGTAGCCTATATTCTGTTTTTCTTCCTCATTGGGGATTGTGTGTGGGTGGGAGAACAGGAGGAAGAGAAGACAATTGGGCTTACATGAGTTATTCAAGTATCTGTGGTCCAGTTTGAACTCAGGTCCTCCTGACTGCAGGGGCGGCATTCTAGTCACTGCAGTACCGAACTGAGCATTGTAATATATTCATACATAGAAATGAGGGCTAATAGGTTTGAATTAGGTGTTCTCATGATGATGATTAGTAGAATATCATCATGTGCCCAAGGGTGCCTAGAATTTTAGAGCCAGGAGGGAACTTAAAATTCAATCATTCTGAGTTATTATTTTACATAGCAGTCTGTATATATGCCAAGCATTGTTTTAGGTCCTGGAAACAAAGACAAAATGAAAGGAAGAAAAAGGAAACTATAACAAGACAGTAGTGTTGTATCTAGTTTCACACAAATACTAGGAGCAGAGCCAAAAAGAAAACCCAGGGTTTTTTCCCCCCAAGTTCACTTTTTTCCCACTAAACCAACCTTGATTCATTCATTACTCATTACATATATAATTTTTAAACAATTTTTCTAAAATCACAAGTGTTTTTCAATTTTAGTATAAATTTGTTTTGTCTCCTTTAGGTTATATTAATGAAAATGGCCATCTCAATTTACCTCGGTTTGAGAAATATCTTATAAAACTATCTGATGTAAGTAATTAAAAGTTTGTTTATTAAATCAACAAAGGAATCCTTTGTAGTTGAATAGTAAATAATGGAAATAAAAAGGTGTGCCATAAAGCTCTAAAAAGTATCAGTGACTAAATAATATTTTTCCTCAAGTTGTTTATCAATATATCCTCCCATTTCAATCATGTCTTGTAAAAAGAAAATTTAGCAGAATCCAATGGGTTTTAAATAGCTATGTCTGTCAATATATGCAATGTTTCACACTAGACGTTTCTCCTTCTATAGTTATTTTAAGTTCAACTAAAATATTTTTGTACAGTTTGATCGTGAACACTTCAGTGAAGTTTTCGTTGATTTGAAATGGTTTGAAAGCAAAGTTGGCAACAAATACCTCAATGAAGCAGCAGGTATTGCAGCAGAGGAAGCAAAGAACTACAAACAAAAGAAATTAAAGGCTAGTAAAGTTTTTACATATATATATATATTTTTTTAATTTTCAGTTAACAGTTATAAAACTCAATTCTCATTGCCTTTTTATTGTACATATTTACATTTCTTCCTCTTTGTGGACATATCCTTTCTGGTCTTTTAAAAGGCAGTTTGTCTCCCTCAAAGTCTTTGAACTAACTTACAGGATTTGTTCCTCTTCTTTCTAAACCCCACATCATGCTCATATATTTAGATCAAATTTTCTAGATTTTTGAGCCCAAATAACGATCTGATTAATTAGCTTTCTCTTGTCTCTCACCATGATCAATTGAATAGTAAATATTGATGGAGCACTCTGTTCTTGTTTTTATTCTCTATTACTTGTCAATATTGTGGCACACTTATTTGTGAGCATGGATCTTCTTTTAATTCTGACTCCAATAGAATATAAGACTCTCGTGGACAGGGGCAGATCTTCCTTTATTTTCCTATACCTATTCTCTTTGCTGCATTGTCTTGTCCCTACTTTGACTTCAGCCTTACTCCCCACCCTAGGGAGAAGGTCTTCTTGCCGGGTTTTTTTTCCTGTCTACATAGGTACCTCTTTGTTAGTCTATCTATGTAGTATTTGTGTAGCTCTTTGGGTTTACAGGTACTTTATAGATATTGTGTCACATACTTTATATATCTTATGCCTTAGTGGACGTAGGTCACACAACTCTCAGCATATTACATGTGGCCCTTTCTTGCATTCCTACAATTCACATATTAAAAAGGGAATTCTGTCAATAAATTTTATTAGAAACTACTTCCTGACCAATGACCAAATGCATAATAGAGCTGTCCATAACAAAGATCATGTATAACTTTCATTCTCTTTTGTACAAGTAAAAACTGAAGTAAGGACCAGTCTAGTCTCTGGTCTTTAAAAATAGTCCCTGAGGGCAAGGCCCATAAAATGACATTCATTGTAGTTCTCTAGCTCTAGTCTATCTTCACCAGATTTCACAGAGAATCTTATTTGAGATTGCGTAAAAAGACAGAAGGGTAGGGCAGCAGATCAAGTGGAATTGGAGGAAAGAATAAATACTATTAAAAGGAGTAGAAGTTACAGTGACATTGATATTGGGAGAGTAGTTATAGGAAACCCATTAGAGAGGAGGACAAGACAATAGAATAAGAGTTGACTGGGAAAGGTTGAAGATGAGGGGAGAAAGAATTCAGAGAATTAATGATTGAAAGAATATTAGAAAACAGAGTTTTTTTAGCCACTCAATATTACAAATGTTAAAGGATTGTCAGCAGCAATCCAGGACATACTTTTTTATTTTTTTAAGAATGACTAACTAGTAGTAACAAGATTGATAATAGTATTTCATTGTTTTTTTTTATATTAGTCATATACTTTGTCATAATTGTTATTGAGAAGCAACTATATGTAATCCAGAAGTTTCTCATTTCCGTTTATAAAAATGTATCACCACAGGCTATTTTCAAGTATCTTTACTTTGAGTTTGGTTTTTTGTTTTTGTTTTTTGAATCTTTGTCTTAGACAAATAGCCAATAAAAATATCTATCGTGATGTCATCAAATTAATCATTCATTTCCTGATAATGAGCAGAATCTGTACAAGTTAAAAGTCAATTGTAGCCTCAAACATTAGACTATTCTGCCACAATAAACTGTATCATAGTAAAACGATTTTTTAAATAGTTCATCCTTGAAAATGATCTGCTCTCCTAGTCTGCCCTATTCTTAATTCGGTCTCACACCTATTCTCTGTCCAATTTTTTACCTTTGTCAATGTCACGGTAGTCACAGCTACTTGAAGCTACTTAGGTATTAACCCTCAGGTTCATTGTCCCCTCCTCTCATTTTGTCTTTATTGATCTTGAGGTTGGTAAAGCTGAAGGCAGTGAAATGGAAAAGAAAATGTATAATCTTGGTAAAGCATTTAACACAGTGCCTAGAATCTAACAAGCACTATGTAAAGCACTATTGTTATCATTATATCTATCATCATTATACAACAATAAGTAATAAAAGAACATCAGAAAGTTGATTTTAGTCAATAAGGATTTAGGGGATAAAGCAAAGGCAGGACATTTTATTTGTTGTTGTTCGTTTGTTTTTAAATTCTGAATATAAAATATTAGGGAACAAAGACATCTCCATTGGCCCTATATCACCATTAAGGAGGTGTGAAATCACAGAAAAGAAGGAAAGTGGGAAATTAGAGGCAGTGGGAAGGCTTTATTTATGAAATTCCCATTTATCTGTGGAATCCTCCCAATTATTTATTGTATCCTACAGAACACTTTGTGCAATTTGAGTATTGATTATAGAAAAACAGTTCATTTTATACTAATATAAAATATATGGTTTTCAAATGTCTTTTTTTTCCCTGAGGCAATTGGGGTTAAATGACTTGCCCAGGGTCACACAGCTAGGAAGTGTTAAGTTTCTGAAGTGGATTTGAACTTGGGTCTGGTGCTTAATCTACTGCCCTACCAAGCTGCCCTTCAAATGTCATTTTTTGGAAATACTTTTAGCATTCTTGTTCTTCTGTCTTACAGAATCTTTGAAATAATACTTCCACTAGTTTTATGTAGTTTTTTTTTTTTTTATATATATATATTTTAGGGCCAGGAAAACTCCATGTGTTTGGCTGCTTTAGACAAAACTGAAGAAGAAGTGATGACTTCAAAGAGTGAGCAAAAACTTTCCCTTGTATTTATCCTCTTTTTCTGAAAAACACATCTCCTACCTTTTTTGTTTCGGCTTCGAAAGTAGATAACTTAATAATATTAGGGAGGGGGAGAACCTTATAACTAATTTCTGAGCCTTTATGTCATCATTCTCTTGATTTTGTTTCAGGTGTCATAGAAGATGAACCTGAAGATGATGACCTCTTTGAAACAGAATTTAGACAGTACAAGAGAACATATTACATGACAAAGATGGGGGTAGAAATTGTTTCAGAGTAAGTACTTCTTAATTTCCATGAACAGTATCAGCTGCCTCTAAAAGCTGGGGAAGATACAAAGTTTCCATAATTCTAAGTTTCCTGACTTCATGGAGCAGCATGGTCTAGTGGACTGAGTGCTAGGTCTGGAATCTGAAGACCTGAGATCCTTTTCCAGCTCCAGTCCATCTAGTTGTGCATGACATTGGCCAGATTTCCTCTCTGAGCTTAAATGAGATAATGGATATAAAATGCTTTGCAAGCCATAAAAAAGCATTGTATATGCTGGCTGATGTTATTAAAACGACTGTGGTAAGACTCATAAACAACCAAAAAAAGGATTCTCTCCATTTTAAAATTATTGTTCAGGATGGCCCTAAGATACTTGTACCAATAACTGAGTATGAGAAGAGCATGTCACAGCTTTGTGCCAGAGCAAAGGACAAAAGCGATAAAGTTCTCTGCTAGTCCAAGCCTTGGAGGCATCCTAAGAGTAGCAAATTTAAGAAAGGGAAATATGTCCATGTGACCTTTTTTGCATTTGCAGTGACTTTTTGGCCGATCAAGCTGAATGTTATGTGCAGGCAATACAGTGGATTCTGCACTACTATTATCATGGAGTTCAGTCCTGGAGTTGGTAAGCCCCAGCTTTGTTCAGAAAAGGAAATGATTATAGATCTCTAATAACTCTTTTGGTTTAAAATTTCATGATGCCATAATTTTTATGTTGTGTTTTCTTTTGATAATTACTGTGGTATACTTTATTATCATAGGGAATTTTCTTTTCCATGCTGCTTTTATTTATGGTAATTTTTCAGGTGCAATAGATAATAGCAAGTTTAGCTGAAAAACAGGTAAAATCTTAATATGGATATCATTTCAAAGAGCTCTGTATAACTGAGGTATTCCTAGTTCCAGGAAATGGCTCATAATAGAGAGTACTTTGTCATTCTGTTTGTAACACAATATTTACATGAGTAATCTCTGACTTCTATCATTTAGTTTTTACTCTTAATACCAAGTATCAAAATTGAATATGACTATATATGTAATTTCAGTTTGAGAAGGGAGAAATTGTTATTCAACTATCCAATAATATAAATTTATTATTTATTCTTTTACCATTTCCATCCAGAGCAGAGAGGTGTGTCTTATAAAAAGTTCAAGAGACATAATTCCTGGGTAATTAATAATGTTATTAATTATGGCTAATAAATAATAAAAGTACAGTCATTTGGCAGCCTATGGTTTAACAAAGACAGATTATGACAATTTGTCCTCGCTTAAATGTCCTTGGAAGGATGGGTGTTCCCAACAAATGACAATCAACTCTGATTGGTTAAAAATTAATGAAAAGAATGAATATTATAATGAGGTTGACCTAATCTAATGAAGGGCTGAGATAACATTGTGATTGTCACTTTTACTCCAGACCAACACAGGACAATTTAGACAGATCTGCCCCCCATCCAAGTCTGAGTAGATCTCAATGGGTTTCCCCAGTTAGGTGGAGTTGAAGAGAAAGTTAAATCCCTCTGGCTAAGCTTTGTTCTGCAGGTGCTTATTTGAACTGCAGAGAATGAGGAAATAAGAAGGGAAAAAATCCTGAATCTCCCCAATAATATAAGAGAGAAATAATCCTTTCTATCAGATGGAAACACATTAAAATACCCAAACTATTATTTACAAAGATCCAAGAATTGGAGACTATTATTTGTTTTACTTTATTCAAAATACTTTTTTGTTAATTTGAAGTTAATTAAAATTGGCATTTTACTTGGATATTTTGTAATATATACATTTGTATAGATTTAATTGGCCTGATTTCTTCTGTTTGGGCCTCCTCGAACCTCCCCAAATCCATACCAAAAAGGCAGTAATTAAAACTTTTATTGTTAGTTGTATACTCTCTCTGTACTTATTAAAAATAGATTATTATCTTGATTCAGCCTCTTAAGTTTCTGGTTAAGCAAATAATTTTTGTTTTATAGGTATTACCCTTACCATTATGCACCTTACCTATCAGATATTCGCAACATTAGTGAACTCAAAATTCAGTTTGAATTAGGAAAACCTTTCATGCCATTTGAACAGCTTCTTGCAGTACTGCCAGCAGCCAGCAAAGATTTGCTTCCTGGGTGCTACCAGGTGGGTTTTAGAATTGAAGGTATTTTATTACTTGCTTCTTTCAAAATTTAGTTAATTTACTATTAAAGCCAGAAACATGGTTGCATAAAACGCCTGAATGAGATTATAGACCCATGTTAATCATGTTAAATGTATTTGGTTTAAAATTAAATACTAAAATTAAATTAAATTAAATATTAATGGTGATAATAATTCAGTCTTTCAAAAAAATATGATTTTATAGGTATGAGTTGTTTTTTACCTAATGCAGAGCTCAGACCAGAAATGTTATTAACTCCATATTTCACAATAATATATGGAGGCTTAAAAATAAAGAAAGTAATATAATGGACAGACCATTAACTCTTTTCTTACTGCTTATTACTTTTGTGACTTTGGGCATATTCCTTTTCTGTTTCTACTTTTCCAAATCAAGGTAGTTGGATTAAGTAATGGTCCTAAAGTCCTTTGATCCTACGTATGCTCAGGAAGTGGCCTACCTGGGAAGAGAACCCATGAATCCTTCCTAACTTGCACTCCAGTGTAGATAATGATAAATCCTCAGGGAAGGAAAATGTTACTTAAGAAATAGGAAAGGCCGTCAGATGGCATTCCAAGCAGGACTATTGCAATTTGGGATAAAAAGATTCTCCTGTACAACCTTCATTTTTCTATATCCCTTTGAATATGGACAGAGCCTTTGTTCATTTATACTCCAACCTCCTAGTCTCTTCTTCCTATTTCATTCTTCTTCCTCTCTGGGTATCCTACATCTTCCCTATTGGTTGAGGGGAAAGGAATTAGATCAAAGACCTGGTTGTCAACCCCAAATAAGTTAATTGGACTTTTATGACCATGGCCAAGTCACTTAAACCTTTGCCTTCAGTTCTTCTACTCACATTCCTTCCGGTTCAAAATGAGCCCTCAGTTCCACATTATCATTATGATCCTTTGTTGTATACCCCAACTTCCTATTTCCCTATCAAAATGGGGGAATTATTTAATATAATTACATTTTGACTGAAAGTCATTTACTGCTGTGATTGCCTCAATTGTATATTTTTATTTTACCCTTATATTTCCTATTAAAAAGAAGTAGGATGATTTTTTTTCTTTTTGCTAGTAAAGGAAATTTAAGAATCAATAATCATAGAGGGATATTAGGGAAGCGCTAGAGCTGAGAGACTAAAATTATACAAATCTACTGAGCTAGGCCTGGGGAGATAGAGAATTTAATAATCCTTTTAGGATTAAATTTAGGCTAACTAAGGGCAGAGTTGGTTGGAAGGGACTGACTTCTCCTTCCTTCAGGAAGTTTTCCTTAGAGACATGAGACAAACCATCTGAGACTGAGGACTCTATGTCTCTTGTTAGCAACTCCTTGTTGCCCTGACACCCCAATCCTAGCACTTATATTCCTCATTCTCTAGAATTCCCCTCCCTTTTCCCTCTCTGAGGGAAGCCTTAATAAAATTCTTGCCTTCCTTCTACTCCCAAGAGTCTCCCACATGTGTATTTTTGATTTCTAGAAAATTTGACTTCATTACTCTTAACCTCATTGTTTGTCCTCAACTAGATATCCACACCTTCATTCATTCATGATTTCTCAGAATGTTACATATGCTTTTTCTTAACTTCTCTTCCTTTCCTATCTCAACTCTATAGTTAACTAGTTCAAACTTTGTTTGTAAAAGTAGAGGAGTACTTGCCATCTTATCCTAGTTTTTGTTCATTCTCATCATGGATCCTCCTACCTCATCCCCTGAAGCTGTTGTTCTGTATATGTCTTATCTTTTTATTGGCCAAATTGTCTACTCTCACTGCCTACAGATTAAACTTTCTCTTACTACTCAACCTTTTTGCAGTATGGATTCTGATACCCCTCAAAATAAATTCATTCAAAATTATTAATGATATTTTAATGGCCACACCACATCCGGGGGTTAGCAAGCAATTATTAAGTGCCTTCTCTGTGCTAGACACTGTTGTCAGTACTGAGGATAAAAAGAATTCCCAAGTAACTCACAGTCTTAGGGAGAACTTTGTGTAGACAACTGTATACAAACAAGATCTATGTAGAGTAGAATGGAGATGATTTCAGAGGGAAGAGATTACGTATAAGGAAGATTGAGAAAGCCTTCTTGGAGAAGATAGAACTTCAGCTGAGATTTGAAGAAAGCCAAGGAAGCCACAAGGCCAAAATAAAAAGGGGAAAGCAGTGCCCAGAATGAGAGACAGCCATGTGTAAGAGCGGGGACCACCAGGAGGCCAGTCTCGCTGGATCATTGACTATTCAAGAAAGTTAGGGGACTATAGAAGGTAAAAGAATACTAGGAACCTTCAAATGGTGAAAAGCTTTAAAAACCAAAATGAGAATCCCTTTTTGATCCTGGAGAAAGGAGCCACTGCAGTACAGGGAAATGACATTTTCAAACTTTCTACCTCTACTCATGACATTATTGACAATGAAACATTGTTCAGAATATCTCTTTAATAGAAGTATGAGTATTTAGTCATTGTATGAGTCAGGAATTTCAGATTTCAGTTTTTAATTTTGGGAACTTGTGTAAGGGGCAGAGAAAGGATCATTTAAGTACTTCACTGATTAAACAGGTTTTAGTCGGGATTTGAAAATGACTGGTTCAAACTGATAAATTAAAAATTTATCACACAATAGGAGACTATTTTATTCACATTGTCAGCAGGGATACAAAAAAAAAAAGCTAAAACATGGTCTCTTGAGTCAGGAAGCATCTATTCTGTTGGAGAAGATAGCATGTAAATAACTAGATACATAAGAGATATATACAAAGTAAATGGAAGAAACTCAAGAGATATGGCATTCATGGCAGTGGGAAGCAAGGAGACCAGGTGATAGGAAATTTGAGGTAAAAAATTTTTATGACAGCCTGCAGAAATTAAAAGTTAAAAGGATATAAGAATAAAAATGTCACAGAAAAGTTAAATATAATATATCCTTTCTTTGTTTCTATTAGGGGGTATAGGTACCTATTGCTTTATTTAGGGGCAACCTTTAGTAATAGAAAGTAAATTTATGCTTTCAGAATATAAATAACTTAGATTATACCTTCTGCTCTAAGAGAATATATTCATTATAGCTCTGATAATACTTACACAGAAACAGTTTTCCTTTGTTATATTCTGTATTCACAGCATTTGATGATTAGTGAAGAATCTCCAATTATAGAATACTATCCTCCAGATTTTAAAACTGATCTAAATGGGAAACAACAAGAATGGGAAGCTGTCGTTTTAATCCCATTTATTGATGAAGTGAGTACAGAAATAATATGTATGAATTTTTTTTTTTAATAGTTTCTGCCTAAGAGACAGAATGGTGCCCTCAAGAAAGAGTTGGCTCTTGCGTGTGCTACATACTTACTGAATGGCCTCTGGCACCAATGGGCTGGCCTACAAGTCACAAGAAGTCCCCTTCCTAGGTTCTTTTAAATTGATGGAGTGACAAATTCAGTTCCAAAATAATTGCTTGTCTTACGGAATTTAGGAATTGGATTTATTTTATTGATAGTTCTTATTCTGTGCTTAATGCATGGAACAACTTATACCAAAACTCAATTCTCTGCACATGTTTGAATCTGTATAGCAGGGAACTGCCTTCTATTTTTTCTACCATTTATATGGAATATATTTTCTTCATGACTATATAATGTCATCTTATAGGGCAGTGCAGTCCATTCAATAGCTCTTTCTCCCTGCTTTCACTCTGTTGTTTTTTACATGCTTTCATTTGGCTGATCTTTGCCCCAAAGATCATAGAATGGACTTTCTGCATTTTTCAGTGGCATTCTTTAATTTTATTTTTCCCATTGAAATTGATGAATACAGATAGAAATCTAGTTCTATAAATATCAATATAGAATACCTTTGATTTAACACAGTTCAAAGCATGTCCCTGTTTGTAAATGTTTAGTAATTTCTTTTTTTAACAAAAAATTATTGTGTTATTTATTATTGTTATTAATGTGTAAGTTACTTTATTATTAATGGCTATAATATATTTACAGTTCACTCAAGTTAATGCTAAGCAAAATAATGCTCATTAATGCTAATATATGTGTTGATCTTGCTGTTGTAAAATATATGACCTGAAAATAATCCTCTGTTTTAAATATAGATTTACTGCCTTTTTGATTTCTGCTACTCCTCCTGCCCACCATTCTTGCAAGCATAGTAGTTTCACTGGGTGGCAGTAGCAGCAATATTTTGGGCTTCCAAGAATTGAAATCCATCCCCCATTTTTGGTGTAAATCTGGAAAAAACGGTTTGGGCATTGATGATCTTTGTCAAAAGTGTGTATTCTGTAGAGTGTGTTGCAAAAGTTCTTATATAGGAATATTTCCATTACATATAAGGCACCTTTTCTGACTGAGAATTTTTTGGCAGCAAACTTATCTCTCTCTGATTTTTTAAGACCCGACTACTGCAGGCCATGGAGTCGTGCAACAAATATTTGAAAGAAGAGGAGAAAAAGAGGAACAGGCATAGTGAGTGCCTGATGTACTGGTTTGACCAAGATGCTGGGTTTAAGTATCCTTCACCCTGGCCTGAGAAGTTCCTCCCCATTGAAAAGTGCCGTGCCAGGTAAAAAAATGGTGATCTGAAGTGGGAGAAAGAAAGACCTTGCCTTTATGAGAGTGAATAAGTGAATACCTTGTGACAGAAACCTTGCTTATTGGGAGTTCACAGACTACAAATGGCCATAGAGATGTTGTGTCCTTCCTGAATTTTTATGTTTATGCTTCTTTCTCAATGAATGGTAGAATTTTCCTGCTCTGGAGAGGCTCCAATTTGGTCCCAGTACAGTTTAGTTGCTCTGGGAGGAAGAAGGGCAGTAAAAACAATTTTGCCTTTGCTTTTAGAAGACCTGGGTTCAAATGTCATCTCCTTCATCTATTGCATGTATATCCTTGGCAAGTTACTTAGCTTCTGAGCATTAATTTCCTCTGACAATGAGAAGGTTCAACCAAATGGTTCCTTCAAGTTCTAAATCTCCTCCCTTAGAAGCTAGACTATCCCAGGCTACAATAAGCCATCTACTTTCTGGAACTAACTTGCCCTTTTTTTTCCCTAGCAGTAAATATAGATTTCAAGATTACTGGTTGGCATAGCCACCCTTTGCCCAACTTTTGAAGATTCTCCCTAAAGGATTCTCTTTACCTGCATCCTTCACCTATTCCCCAATCCAGTAATTACATACCAACCTTCTAAATGATTTATAGAAAATTTTCTATAAAATAGTGCTGATCATCAGGGACTCGGTGGGGATTTGAGGGAAAGGGAGTTACAGATTCCAGAGGAGAGAAAATTTGTTTTTCAGGTGGTGTGGCTATTGAATGACTCTTAGCTTAATCCATCAAAACAGAACTAGATAGGAAAGTACTAAAGGGACATGGAAGGAGATGGGGCAGAGCTTTGTCAACCCTACAAAAGCAAGTCTTTACTTCATTTTTAAAAATCAAAGAAGAAAGATTGCTATTGTTTTAAGCTTATAACATAATTATTTCTCAGTCTAAAGACTTTGTTCATTTTTTCAGATATAAAATAATATCTTTAGATGCTTGGCATGTGGATATTAATCATAATAAAATAACTAAAGTTGATGAGAAGACACTGTATTTCTGTGGGTTTCCTACTTTAAAACACATCAAACACAAGGTCAGTAATTTAGCTTCAAATCATTTTATTTCTGCTATTTAAAATGAAACCATAAGAGCTAGAGAAATAAATTATTGGGTTGTTATTTTTTTTTTTAAGTTTTTTCTGAAGAAAAGTGGGGTACAAGTATTCCAACAAAGCAGCCGTGGAGAGAATATGATGTTAGAAATCCTAGTTGATAATGACTCAGATGAACTTGTAAGTATCTCATTCATTCTTTCAGCAGTATTGATTATGTCATTATTATAAGTGTAGCATTATGTTAGTAGCTGAAGATTTTAAAAAAGAAATCAAAACTTATATAGTTGGGAAGACAATCAAATGGGTAACAGTGGTATATAAAACATTGGAACTGAGTATTTGAGAAATAATGAAATAGAAATGGTAGCTGAAGACGTAAAATAGAATTGGTTTGACATGGAAAAAAATAGTGTCTAGCAAGGTCATTGAATCTTGGGAAGTGGGCACTGAGGTGTAAAAGGAGGAAGAAAAGGCAGAAAAGGAGACTGGTCAGAGAAGTATCTTTTCTCTAAGACTAAGAAAGTTTTATGAAGAAAAAGGTGCTCAGTGGTATGTGATCCTGCAGAAAGACCCAGTGAGAAAGAGGATGGAGAAAAGATTCTGGATCTGGGGGCTGGAGATAGTGGCTCTGGGTGGATGGGCAGTGGAGTGGATGAGAAACCAGATAGAGAGGGCTTTAGGAGGGTCTGGATGCTTAGGGATAGCAATGATAAGAACCTTTGATCAGTACTTTAAGGCTTACAAGCACTTTACAAATATTCTTATTTTATTTTCACAACAAACCTAAGAGGGAGATGCTGTGGTTATACCCATTTTACAGATGAGGAAACTGAGGCATAAAGAGGTTAAATGACTTGTCCACAGTCACACAGCTAGTAAGTGTCTGAGGCCTGATTTGAAATTGGGTCTTTCCACTGCACCACAGTTTCATGTCATTGTAAAGGGTAAGGCAAAATGTTATTCAAGATAGGAGAGACTGCAGCATGTGTGAAATCAAAGAAAGAATCAGTACAAGGAGATGTTGAAGATACCTGAAAGGGGAGAAAAAGTATAAAGGCAAGATCACTAAGAAATCATAATTCCCAAGAGGCAGTTCTTCCTCCAGAACTAGAAAATTCATTTAGTGATGGACACACACCCCCCCCCACATGTAGATGAGTTAGCTTAGGCTTAATAATAATACTTAATTTATGGATCTAGCCATCTGTATAGCCATTATTCTTTTAAATACCTCAAAGACTTATAATAATAAAATACATTTCTAAAAGTAGTTGATTCGTGTAGTTCAAGTGATAATTGTTGCTAATAATGTTTCCGAATATTAAATGGGGAAAACCATGTATTTGAAGTGCATGTATTGAACCTTACTTTTCCCCACTCAGTACATAGCAAGTACTTTCATTCATGATTAAAGGCAATCGTTGCTAATAGCTTAAAGTGAGAAGCAGGAACCACAGGCTCTCTGCTTGGTATCTGCTCGCCACACAACAGGAAGGTACTGGGGGCTGCTTTCAGCAGCTCTCTCCTGTAGAGATCATTGACAGAAGGACACATAGAATTAGAGAATAGGGGAAAAGGAGTAGCCCTTTCACCAGTCAACACTAGCTTGGAGGGCAAAAAGTAAAGAGCAAACAACCAAGGATACACTGAGCAAGAGAAAGGAAAACTGCAGAACAGCAGCAAACCTGGAACAAAAGTGTAAAAAAGGAAAAAGCAAATAATCATGTTGGATCAGGCAATACAATTAACTAAGTAGGATGAGGAATGAAAAGGTTGGCATATATGAGGATTATGGAAGAAATTTGGACATTTCAAAAAAAAATTAAGTTAAAACACTGAATATAAAAGAGGAAAACTTAGTATCTTTAAACATAAGTATTATTTTTATCTTGCATGTGTTGTAATGACTTTTGTGCCATTAAAATCTTGTTCTTTTTTGTCTCATCATGGTATGGAGATTAACTCTGTAGAGTGTGAGCTCAGGCAGGATAAGCTCCAGATACCAGCTCACCTACAGACTCTTATCTTTGTCTTCTGAGGGCTAGCATTGCTTAGTGTGGCAGGGCCAATAGATACCAAGGGTGACC
This sequence comes from Antechinus flavipes, assembly GCF_016432865.1. Lineage (NCBI taxonomy): Eukaryota > Metazoa > Chordata > Mammalia > Dasyuromorphia > Dasyuridae > Antechinus > Antechinus flavipes. The sequence goes on from NC_067400.1 coordinate 51,052,090, forward strand.
ACCATATGATGACTTTAATGAGCCACAGCAACTCATGAGACTCTGAACTAAGGACTAGAGTGGGGAGGGAAGTATTCCTCACCAATAATATAAAAGAGCCTAATATGTTATTTGTTAAAAGTAACTTTTTTTTAATTCAAAAACCATTTATGAGAAATATGTTTCATAGTTTAATTTTTGTCATTGAAAATCTAGTGTCAAGAAATTTTGCTTCTTGGTGTTGGCTGATATAATAGCTAAAATAAAAATTAATGCTTTTTTTTTTAAGCAAATAGAAAACATTGCTTCATTGGTTCTCGGAAAGTCTGTCTTTGTTAACTGGCCTCACCTTGAAGAAGCTAGGGTTGTAGCAGTATCAGATGGAGAAACTAAGTAAGTAAAATGTAATAAAAATTAGCTTTATTAATTGTGTGCCTATATCTTGTTTTCCTTTCATTCATCTTTCCCTGAGAGGTCAGTATTTTCTTCTCTTCTAATGTTTTTCTCTAAGTCCTAATGTTCTACAGCAGAAACAGGTTTACTAATGCTTATTTAAACGTATTTGCATGGGAGGAAACCCTGAAGTTTAATGCAAGAAGCCAAAGTTGATTCAGAAGTCTCATTGAATCTTACATATTTCTAGAGCTTTCTAAAGTGACACAATGCCATCTTATATGGATATACTTTAGTTTTGTCATTCTCAGCAGCAGCAGCAGCAGACACAAACACCACTGTGCCCAAAGAAGAATGGGAAATTGCACATACCATTTTTTTTTAAGTAACTAATGTTAGGAAAGTACTCTTTGACAAGACCACATATATTGTTTGATTGAAGAATAATTGTTTTTTGTGGCCCAAACCCCCCCCCCTTTTTTTTTTAAAAGAATTATGTGTAGAATAACTAAAATTGAATAATTACTAGGATCTAAACAGTATTTCGATATTTGCAAAGCCCTTTATATCTGTTATCTCATTTGGACTCCAGCTCATCATTAATCTGCTGTTACAAATGAAAGTAAAATGACTTGCCTGGATCACACAGAGGACAAAGGTAGGGTTTTAATTCATGTCTTCCTGACTCAATCCACTTATTCTTTAGTAACCTTGAGTCCTCAAGAGAAGACGACAGACAGCCACATACAGTAAGCCTGAAGTGATCACTAAAAATGCTATAAAATGTTAGTGGAGTGTTTAGTACTCTCCTTCAGTATTTGGACCTTCACTCTGTTCCTATCTTGCCTCCCACCCAACCCCATATACTAGATCCAAGGAGCATGAGGGGATTCCCAGGCTTCTGCTTTAGGGCTGCAAAGAAGAAAGAATACCAGTGATACAAAGAAGAAAATGCGCTGCACTGATGGGGCCCAAGCCCCATTAGGGAAATTCTTCAAATTCATGAATAAGAGAAGTATCTTAAGTTTTAAAATTAGTGTTCTCAGTTTCAACATTTTTTCAGATGTTCTGGAGAATGTAAATAAAATAGCTTTGCCTGCCAGGTTGGCCTGATCATCTTCCACCTACTTTTCCTTACTCCCCATTCCTATAAATGACAGACCACCTTGATTCCACCTGATCCCATAAAGGAATGAGAAAGCAATAACCCAAAGGAAGAGGAGTCACCTTTTCCTGAGTTTATCCAGAAGTAAAAGGGAGAAAAGATGAAAAATGCAGGACATCTTGAAAAGTGACTGGTGATGTAAGAAAATGGCTGAAATATTGAAAGGTCATGGGGGAAAGCTAGATAAAACCACTATATAAAACCTGAAGGAAGAGTAAATAATCCAGATTTCACTGATAATAGAATACAATTCTGGATACTTCCCCCAGAGATCATGGAAAAGCAGGAAGAAAGTCTAAAATTGTTTTAAAAAAACTTTTTAAAAAGTAGCAGTTAAATTAGTTTGGAAATCAAAGCTCTCAATAAACAATTTTTTAAAACAACAGAATGCAGATCTTATTAGACATTCCCAAAAAAAGACAAAGAAAATATATTCAGAACACAAATATATTTAAGTGGAAGAAAGCTTTGCAAAGGAGAAGCAAAAGGCAACATTAAAGAATACAATCCTTTGAGAAAAAGTGATTTTGACAGGATAGAGGGAACATAATCACAAGACTCCTAGGAAAACATGACTAACTAAAAAACCTGAATATTTTACCACATAAGAAACAAAAGCAAATTTTAAGAAAATAAATCTATGTTCTCTCATCACATCTCTTTTGTCCAGATTATCACAAATCATTCTACCTGTTGTCTTCTCTGGTGGAATATCATCTCCTGGAAAACAATGGATCCTTAATTTTTTTATCTTTTTATTTGTAGGATACTTAATGTTTGTTGACTGACATTAAGTGGAGTTAGCTTTGTAAAAAGAAATTCTGCCTAAATCAGATGATCCAAGTGAGAGAATAAAAGTGACTTCTCAAGAAGTTAATGTGCCTACACTGGTTACTCTTAGATGAACTTAAATTTTCCACAATTGCTTAAAAAATGAATCTTTGTTTTCACTATTTTTGAATTAAATTGAACTTGTATTCAGTGCATTAAGTTAGATCATACTTCCCTATATCTTATTTATCTTTCAGCTCAAGGATATGCTGCTTTGTGAGAACTGTTTATAAATATTTTAGAACATTTGAAAAATACGAATTTTGCTAATTTTATTTATTTTTAAAATTTTTTTTATTCATTATTTAATGGAATCCCAATGGAGGATGGGCATCCTAAGTCAAGAAAAAGTGGGTTGTTCTCTTCACACCTTCTAGTCTTACTGGCATCTGACACAGTGTAATTAACTTACCGAAAAGCTTCCACTTTAAACTAGTTTTTCCAGATATGTTGCATTGTTTTGATTTTGAAGGTTTTACTTAGAAGAAACTCAAGGAACACAGAAGCTTTATTTGGGAAAAAGTGCCCCACCAACTAAAGTGGCTCATGTTGGAGATAAAGAACAGTCTAACTGGATGAAAGAAGTCCAAGCAATCTCAGAACTGTAAGTAGTATACATTTTATATTTTAATACTACAGAACCAAAACATGACTATTCTTTCAGAGATTTATTTGTAAATAGTTATGTTGAGTGCTGGACAGTTAGGCAGATTATTTATTTGCTCAGAAAAAGAATGAAGTATCTGGAATAAGTGTAATTATGAATGAACTACTATTGGTGATATGTTACTCATTTTCACTAAAGTGTCTCACATTGAAAAAACTTTTCTAGTATTTTGAGATCATTTATCAGCTACTTAAAATATACTACTGCTAAAATGGGTATACTATAAATTAAGAGACATCATTTTCCCATAACTATTTTTCCAGTACAACAATAATCAACAATTCTCTTGGATTTAGTTTTCTTTTTACCTGAAATCTTGTCTCTCTAGTATTGTCTCATTGAAAGATTTTTACAAGTTTGAATCAATGTGTTTCTGTATGTGCAGTAAAAATGTTTAAGACATTTCAAATATGTGATTATTGTTGTAGGCAACATTTCTCCCTCCCTTTCTCCCATTTGGGCCTTCGGTTAACTACTCCAGATTCTAAGTTTTTGGGGATTGGCCCTCTCCAGACCATAGCTCATAAGCCTCCAGTGATGTTTTATGTTTTACCAATAATTCTCCAAAAAAACTCTGTACACACTTCATAGAGTAAATGGAATTAATTATGTGTGGGACATTCACATGAGAGGATGGTTATAACCAGAGCATCCACTTCAAGGAGCAGTTCACACCTTGATGCTGTAAAGTGCCCACTGATTGCTCTTGAGACGTCTTGTTCTTTTCTATTGCTTTCTGCCCTTCTCCTCCTGACGCCACCTTCCTAGATTCCTGAGAGCTTTTTCTGGCCTTGCCTCCTCGGGCAGCACCGCCAGCAGGGTCTGAGTTGGCACCTCTGTCACCCTCTTGGGCTCCTGGAGTTCCTGAGCCACCTCCTGCAGAAACCACAACTTTTCCCATATGTTTTCAGACTTTTCATTTAGAGCCTCTGCTCTTTGGGCTGTGCTGGTCACACTCCTCAGTCCGATCCTCAGCCAGTAACTGCAGAGCTCTCTTAGCCAATGGCTGGAAAGCCCTTTGGCTAAGCTGGGGGGGCTGGAGCAAGGCAGGCCTCAGCTCAGATCAGAGTTGCCCTTTGAACTCTTCTTAGAACTCTTCCGTTAACTGATTTTCTTCTTCTGAACTCTTTTTTGAACTAACTCCTTTTAACTGCCTTGTCTTCTACAGTCTCACCTGAGTTTCTCACTTCAACTGTTACTTAATCTATGGCCAGAAATCCATTTTAGTTTTTAAAACTTACTGAATCCCCTGGATTAGCTGAATCTCCCCAGGGCTCCACTTCCTCAAATGGAAAAGAGATTGAGAGAGATTGTGGTAAGAAAACTTTTAAAATTTACCCCAGCAGCCCCTCTGTTCTATGCAGATAGCAACAGCTTTGCTGGCCAGAGAATTCTGAAAGTCTTTTGACCTTTGTCACTTCCCTCAGGAGCTTGTGATGATAGCCTGATCTCTTTTTTTTTTAACCTCTCTACACTAAAATTAATTTCTTCTGGTCTCCGTCACATTCCTGCCTTCAAGCATGTCCAGGTCTGCCTCATTCTTTAAAAACCGTCAGGAAGCCTAACCATGCCCTCAAGCTATCATGCTGCTTTTCCTTTTCCATTTTATAACCAAATTCATAGGGGAAAAAAATTGTATTCACTTATTTCCTTACCTTCCACTCAATTCTAAACATAGTTTAACTTCTTTACTGTACTACTCTACCAAAACTGTAATCTCTGAAGTTATCAACAGTCTTTTACCAGCTAAATTCAGTGGTCTTTTCTTAAAATCTTAGTAGTTTTTTATACTATCAATTACCTTTTCCTCCTAGATACTTTGCTGTATTTTTTTTGTGACACTGTTCGATTCTGGCTCTCCTCCTGGCCTTTCCCTCTGTCTCCTTTATTGAATCATTGTCATTCAATCTTTAATTATAATTCTCCCCCATGGCTCTATCCAGGGTCCTTTTCTCATTTTCCTACCTAATGATCTCATCCCATAAATTCAGTTATCTCTACTCAAACAACTGCAAGATTTATATATCTATTCCTGTTCTATTGAGCTTCATTCCCTTATTGCCAGCTTCCTGTTAGATAATCTTCACCTGTATATCCCTTCAGTATCTCATATTACCATGGCTTTCTGTTGTCTATACTTTACTTTTTTCTGTTGAGGGTTTTACCTCAACAGAAATTTCAGTTTCCAGATTCTCAACTTCATTGTCATTTTTAACTTTTCACCTGCCTTCATCTTCAGTCTAATTTGTTTCAAAATTTTATTGAGTCTTCTTTTTTCCAGTTACAATGCTCCCATTCTAATTTAGTATCACCTTTTTTTTCTTTAATCTTTATATAGCCACCAAAATAGTCTTCCTAAAGCTTAAGTCTCTGTCTTTCAGAAATCTTTAGTGGCTCTTTATCACTTCTCTGTAGTGTGGCTCTAACTTAGTTTTACAAACTTATCTAACATTCCTTCTTTTTTATGTATTCTGAATTCCAGCTAAAATGAAATACTTGTTGTTCACAGAATTTTACATTCACTCTCTTATCTCCATGCCATGACACAGCCTTGTGCCATCTTCCCTAAAGTATTCTCTTCTCTCGGCTATGCTTCTTAAAATTGTAAAAAGCTTTCTACTTAAAAGTCATCTTCTATGTTGAGGCTTTCCTTTTCCCTGAGTTGTTAATGTTCTTTCAATTCTTAAATTATCTTACATTCATTTATCTATATAAATCTATAGATTTATATAAATATATAGCTATATATATATAGTGATCCTAGAAGAAGGTCTTTGAGGATAGGAGTATTTCATTTTTTGCCTTTATGTCCACAGTTTCTAGTATAATGCCTTGATCCTAATACACACTTAGTCACAAAGTGTTTTTTGCTTTACATTGAATAGAATCGGTCATCAAGATGCAGGAAGAGATTATATTTTCCAATGCCTGATATTTTAGTCAATCCATATTTCTCCATTAGAATAATTGGTCATGAATTTTTTTTCCCTTTCAGGTGAAATTTTAATTTTGCATTAGAAGGTATTTCAGTATATCATCAGTGTATGCTTCCGGATTGTCTTTATAAAATGAGTTAACGTATAAATTAAGTATTGAGTAAATTTAGATCTTTAATTTGTAGTGTATTTTTTAAAATATAAAACTTGTTCAAATCAAATGTTACATTGTTTTAAAAGCAAGTAAGCTACAAATTAGTTTGGTTTTTTCCCCCCCTCTATTACTAGTTTCAGTCTGCTGCTGCCTTTTTCTACTTACAGGTATCTTTACAGAACAATATGTATATATATATATATATATATGCATATGTGTGTGTGTATGTGTGTATACACACACACAATTTGATATTTATTTATTTTAGTTTTTTCCCTTGAGAATTCCATATAATTCTTATTCACACAATATGATATGCATACTTCTGAGTAGGATCAGATAACAGCAGAAGGATATTAACAATACATAGAACATGAAAAGTATATCCAGAGTTGTTCACATATTTCTTTAAAGGCTTTCTGGGCATTTAATTATTAATCCAGTTGAAACAGTTTTGGACAGGGACTGGGTTCTACTCCCGACTTATTTACATATATAAGTTTCTCCCTTGTATTCCCCCTTTTAGCTACCAGAGAAGAAAAGGAATAATAATAAATGAAACTTCTGTTGTTGTGTATGCTCAGTTACTTACCGGTCATAAATATCAATTAAATCAAAATGGTGAGGTTCATCTGGAGAAACAGTGGTCAAAACAAGTTCTTCCTTTTGTTTATCAAACTATTGTCAAGGTAAGGCTCCTTTTAGGCTTCAATCTCTTCTTGATGCCTACTATTGCACACTACTTAAAGAAAAAGATAAATCCTATTACCTTTTATAAGGTAGTAAAATGGAAAAATAACTCTGTGACTTAAAATTATGAATGTGACATTTTCTGAATTGCTGGTATTCTAGAAAGAAGGGTAAAAAACAGAATTTAGCTTGTGATAGCTAAATTTTTCCAAAATATAAAGCATTATTTGCAACCATGCATTTACTACTTTTTTTTTTATTTGTGTGCTACTAATATATTTTCCTCTCCCAATATAAATCTACATAAAATAGTAAACATAAAATTATCTTTTTTAGCAGTATTTTTAAGGTATAGTTACTCTGAATATTCGACAATGGACTTTAAAAGATAGTATGGTGCCTTTTTTTTTTTTTTTTTTTTTTTTACAATATCTGATTGTATTATTCACAGAAAATAATCATGGGTAAAATTTTCTTTCCATACAGTTACAAACTCAAAACAGAAATCTTAAATTCTTTTGAAAATTTCACTCTTACTGATTTTTATGTCTTTGTTTTTAGGATATCAGTGCTTTTGAGACACATTTCTCTAATATCAAAACATTGGATGACCTGTTTCCACCTAGAAGTACAGTCTTTATGCTGGGAACTCCTTACTATGGCTGCACAGGCGAAGTTCGTTCTCATTATTTATTACTGATTTTAATTCTCTTTTCATGTTTTTAAAATTATGGCTTACATTTTAATTTAGGTGAGAAGTTAAATGTAAAAGCTCTTTAACAAACTTTTTTTCTTCTCAAAGGTTCAGGATTCAGGGGATGTGATCACAGAAGGTAGAATTCGTGTGGTTTTCAACATTCCATGTGAACCTCATCTTGATGCCTTAATACAGAACCAGCATGTGAGTATAGCCTTTCACCTTGTCTAGACAAATAGTCTATCTTTGCATGAGATGTTAAAAGTATTTAGATTTATTTATTTTTAGATTTAGATATATTAAAGGTAGATAAAATGTTTTTATGTAACTTTCTCTGCCTAATAAGATATATCTTTTATTTTGGAAACATAATAAAAACATTTCCAACTCATGACTGGTTCCTGATGAGTGAGATCTCTAATACCTAAAATTCTTATGCTTTTTAAAATAGGATATAGTACTTATATTTCAAAAGCCCATGCAAACCTTCATAAAATTCTGTTTTTCAGTGAAAATTGTTAGTTCAGACTTGTACAGAGTTGTCATAATAAATCCTTTAGGAAGAAATTGGCTGGGTTCAAAGATCAAACTTTATAAATCATGCAAAGCATAGTTTGCCTGTATTTTAAACTATATAGGATAAAAAAAAATTATTAAAGCTGCTACCATTTGAAGGCTAACACTGGACTAAATTTTATACTAAGAAGTTTCTTCTTCCCTAGGATCCCTTTCGTGGACCCTTCTTCCCACAGATGTTCTTCTAATCTCTCCCTCCTTTCTTCCTCCTGGATTTTTATTTTGTCCCTGACATTCAGGGGAGGAATGTTTATTAATGGACAGATAGTTACACCCCTTTTCCCTATTATTGTCTGCTTCCTTATTCTCCTTCAGATTTAATGCTTTGACAACTTATCTTTATTGGACATCATTGTATGAGGTCATAATCCGATTCCCTTTTTCTTGATCATGGTGACCATGACCTTTTTTTTCCTCTTATCAGCAATCTTGGTAGATGCATCAATTATATGGTTATTATCTATCATTGGTACATTTCCCTTCTCTATATAAACACAGCCTCAGTCTTTTTTATTTCCTCTAAATCACTTATCCCTTCCTTTACCCTGAGACTCACAAATGTATAATTTATTTTATAGGGCATTTATTTTTATTTTAGTTTGTGCTTATCATCATGTAATCGCCATATCCCTTGGAATAAATCTCTGTGGCTCCTTTTTTATCCCTACCTCAGATAATGAAGTTTCTGATAAAGTGTGTTGTGTTCAGCAGCAGAGGCTCTTATTTTGAACCCCCATTTTATTATTTACAAAATGGGGACAATAATTGTACTTCCTTCAGAGAGCCATTATGATAGAAACTTTTTGAAAACTACAGTGTGATATAAAGTTATTATTATTGATGTCAGGGACTAGCTTCCATTTGTAACACCCACTTGATACAGTTTTCTGCCTAGTGAACACGTGCATAGACTGGTAGCATTGTTTTTTAGCCAAACTGCATTATATCTTTCCTTGAATAAACAAGATTTAATTCCATTTCCTTGTATACACACACACACACACACACACACACACACACACACACACACACACACATATATAAAGAGAGAGAGAGAGAAAAAGGTTGATTTTCATATTTTCTTTTAATTCTTGGGAATATAATATTTGGTGAGAAGTAAAAAATAAAAAATCTCCAAATTTTTTTCTAAATAGGTCAGCTACATTTAAGAATTCCTTCATTGATATAGCTCAAGGGCATAATGACAGATTTATTCCCTTTGAAATAAGAGCAGAGATTAAAATAGAGGGAAAAATATAAAGCACTTACATATTTCTGCCCTGCACCATAATGATTTTTTTTGTTTTTATATTTAAAGAAATATTCTATAAAATACAATCCTGGATATGTTTTGGCCAGTCGTCTTGGAGTGAGTGGATACCTTGTTTCAAGGTTTACAGGAAGTATTTTTATTGGAAGAGGATCTAGGAGAAAGTAAGTTTTTAGAAAAATAATTAACACTATAAGGTGGAAAGAAAATGAAATATTTAATGTTTCAATAGTGATTTAAAATATAATTTTAATTTTTCTTAACTCAGCTTTTTACGTAAATTCCTCTGATTTTTCATCTAATTCAACTTTTATGAAATGCCTTGTCCAAAAAGGATAATTCTTAACTAAAATAGGTAACTAATTGAACCTTGAAAAAAGGTATCAGAGTGTCTATATATCCTAAAGGTGTTGAGAGGTAAAGTCCAAATGAAGGAGTAGGAGGAAGAACTCTAGTCGAATATAGTCAAGCTCTACCACCCCTACACACAGATATAAAAAATGCAGCAGGCTAAGTTCTGAGTAGAAAATTCAAGGAAAAAATTACATTGAATCCTTTTTCCATCTTATGCTGGCAATGGAAGACAGACAGAGATATCTGTGGACACTGGGATAGGAGTAGAGATAGGGAGTGGGCTGAGATGAATAACTAGACAAGAACAGGCAAAGGCTGTTCATGAGAGTGAGAGCAGTTCTGATAAATCTGGTGGCAGCTGGGCACCCACTCCTCAGAGCAGACCTGTGACAGGCTGAGCACAGGATGAGGGGTGGTCATGCCCTTTGGCTGTGTAGTAAGCAAGGGACATGCAGCAGCTATGTGGCTTCCCATGACCAGAAGACGGATCTTCATTTCTAGCCTCCAGTTCAGTCCATACTCAGCAGTAGGATAAGCCAGACAGGAAACTCAGACCAAAAAAGAGCCTTCAGTTTTGGCACACTGAACTAGTAGAGATTTCTAGCTATTTGATAGGGACGAAGTTCAGAAATGCTCTATTGAAACGTCAGCATAGGTAGGTGTGTTGTTCAGAACCTAACATAGGTCGGGAGAGAGATTGCAGAGCTTGGACACGTTTTCCATGAATCAGACTACTTTGAGAGCACAGAAAAATTTCAGAGGCCCAGCCAGGGCTCTTCTTGAGATCCTGAAATAATATAACACTCAAATCCCTAAGAAAACAGCAACAAATCTCCAACACGCCAGAAGATCCAACTTCAGCAACACACATTCTCTCTAAGTTCATAGATCCAATTGTAATATAAGTCTGAAATCAAGATATAGACTGGGAAAAGGAACCAAAAAATCTAAACCCCTCCCCCCCCAAAAAAAAAATAGTGACAGATACTTTACATAAAGCCAGAAGAAAATTACTTTTAAAAATGTATAAGCAAAGTCTCTTTAAAAAGCAGAAATTGGACCTAAGTTCACCTAAAATTCCTAGAAAAGATGGAAGCAAAAGTTTTTGAAAGCATTTAAAATATTGTTGTAAATTAAATGAGAACACTAGAGGAAAAACTGGAAAAGAGCTGTAGAAGAAAAAACTGGAAAAGGAATTAATAGCTTGACATAAGAGGTAAAAAACTTTTACTCAAGCCACAAATCTCTTAAAAATTATGAGTGAATTAAATGGAAATTGACACCATGAGAAAACAAGAAATAACTAAGTTTATTAGGTTAAAAAAATTGGAAAAAATGTTTTAAGTAGCAGAAACAATTGAACTGGTAAATCTATGAGGGGAAAAAATTAAGAATCATTTAGATGGGGGCAGCTAGATGTGTGCAGTAGATAATTAGTCAGGAGGACTTGAGTTCAAATTTGGCCTCAGATACTTTTAACACTGTGTGACCTTGACAAATCACTTAGCCCCAGTTACCCCTCCAAAAAATCTAAAAAGAATGATTTGGATTACCTGAAAACTATGATCAAAAAAAAGAAGAAGATTATTTATTATATTTTAGTATATATTAAGAAGTCTTAAAAAAAAAAATCCCTGCCCATATCTCTTTAGAATTAGAGGACAAAGAATAACAGAAAGACTTCACTGGTCACATCTTGAAAAAATACAAAATGAACATTATAGTTCAAGTCAGAAAAAAATACTGCAAGCAACTGAAAAGGCAGAATTCAAGTTTCAAGAAGCTACAGTCAGGATCATACATTATTTAGTAGTTAATACTTCAAAGAAGTGTAGCGACCTTGAAATATGATTCACTAATTGGTGGAAAGGGAAAAGGATGAGGAAAATAATCTTCTGTAATCCAGGTGCATGTGAAAAAGTCTGCAGAAAGATGAGAAAAGGTGAGAGGAAAGATTGACATTTGAACATCATTCTTGTCCAAAGAAGGGAAGAGAATTGGGTATAGAAATAATTTCACTAAATGGAGGAAGAAATGAAGGGAGAAAGAGGACAAGTTAAAGAAAATGATTAGCCCTAAGCAAAACAAAGACTACAAAAATATTTATAGCAGCTCCTTTTGTGGTGACAAAAGAATTGGAACAGTGGGTACCTATCGATTGCCTATGAAAAAGAACAAGTTAGGTATATAAATATGATGGAATACTGTTATGCTAAAAGAAATGATGACAGGGGATGTTTAAAAAAAAAAAAACCTGGGAATACTTGAATGAACTAGTACAGAGTTAAGTGAGCAGAGCCAGTAGAACAAAATATGCCATAACAAGTATTGAAATTTATAATGCTTTGAAATTGATCTGCACAATGACCTACCAAGATTCCAAAGGACTAAGAATGAAACATTCTACCTACCTCCTAATAGAGAAGTTACAGATTCAGAGTGGCCAATTTATGATTGTACATGTTCTTAACACTTTTTTTCCTTTTCTTTCTCATTGAGAAAAGTAGAGAAGTAGAAGAGAAGGTAGATTTTTGTTGATTTAAAAAAAAAATTAATATAATCCAATTCCCTGCCTCTTGTTGAGTTTTTTTTTTCTTTTTTAACGAAGTGATTTATCTGTGCTTTACTTGTTTCAGCTTCTGCAGTTTTTCTTCTAGTTTGAACTGTTATTTTTCACAATTAAGTAGCCACAATTACTAAAATATGGAATCAAACCCAAATTTTTCTGAAATCGGAAAACAGTTTTAATTTGTTGCCTGATGAAAATTAATAAGCATTTTTTGTTTGTTTTTTAAATAGTCCCCATGGAGACCACAAAGCCAATGTGGGGTTGAACTTGAAGTTCAATAAGAAGAATGAAGAGGTTCCTGGTTACACCAAAAAAGTTGGCAATGAATGGATGTATTCTTGTGCTGTGGAGCAGCTCCTGGCAGAGTACCTTGAAAGGTAGTGGTTTATGAAGTCCCTTCTCATATTCTTCCCCACAACCATATGATTTAGTGGCATTAATTCATTTTGTCAAACTGATCTTAGTTTTTTAGTTTTAAATTAAATACAAACATTTAAAATGTAACTTGATTTTCCTTAGTAGTGCCATCATCACAGGTGACCACATCATTCAGTATGATGGCAAAATAGAGTGAATGGTATCCATAATTAATGTTAGAGAGAGAGAGAGAGAGAGAGAGAGAAATTAGTGAGATAACGATTCCATGACTTCCTCTTGAAAGTTGTACTATTCTTCATGGGGAAAGTTTCCAAGCCAGAACTTTGCTTCAGCCAGATATAATCTCATACAAAAAAATCACGGTATGGAATTTACTAATAACTTTAAAAAATAGAAACAACTTATATTTTTTCAATAATTTTTTTCAGTCTTATATCTGAGTTACTCTCATTTTTAGAAATGATACTTCTCCAATTTTCTAGGTCCTTACATGATTATAAAATGTTAATGCCAGAAAGGCCTTTTGAAATGACCAAAAGACAAGAACAGTGAAACTTAAGAAGTGATGACTTGTCCAGAGTCATACTTGGTTGAAGAAATCAAAATTTCCCAATTAACTGTTCTTTTTACCATACTGTGCTATGTGCATCACTTACTTTTTTTTTTTTTTTTTTTATTTTATTTAATAATAACTTTATATTGACAGAATCCATGCCAGGGTAATTTTTTTCAACATTATCCTTTGCACTCGCTTCTGTTTTGATTTTTCCCCTCCCTTCCACCACCCCCTCCCCTAGATGGCAAGCAGTCCTATATATGTTAAGATATGTTGCAGTATATCCTAGATACAATATATGTTTGCAGAACCGAACAGTTCTCTTGTTGTGCATCACTTCCTATGTGATATAATTGGAAGGGAATGGGTGTGGAATCTAGAACTTAGTAACTAAGATTTTGGACATGTTACTAACCATTCTGAGCCTGTTTCCTCATCTATAAGATTAATCTAGTTTCTATAGTACTTACTTGGTAGCTCATAAGAATTAAATGAGATATTATATATTGTTTTGAAACTCTTAAAATACTAAATGAATTTACATGTGCGGATAATGAAATGGTTTAATATTTTTTAAATATCTGAGAAATTAAAAGTGCTTACTTATAAAGTTGACACCTGTTTAAAAAAATCAGCTTGTCCATACTCACATGAGATTTATTTGTTTGTTTGTTTGTTTATTTGCTGGGGCAACTTGCCCAGGGTCACACAGGTAGGAAGTGTTAAGTGTCTGAGATCAGATTTGAACTCTGGTCCTTCTGACTTCAGAGCTGGTACTCTATGTACTACACCACCTAGCTGCCCATTTCATAGGAGATTTTAAAGGTTTCATTCCCTTTCCATCTAAATTTTACTGATAAATGATTTAATTATTCCAGAATCTTATACACAATAGTCTCAATAAATACTGCTAATTTATTATTTTGTATTTTGTAAGCATTTGAAAGGGTGAAAAAGGGAACAGGATGAGAATTTTTGGCACAGTAGTCTTCTGAGTTTTGTAATAAACTAAAAATTCATTTCAGTTAAGACATTTTCCCCCATATAAGTAATATTTTCAGAATACATTTTCAACTTTCAAAATAATGTTTTCAAGGTTTAAAGTACTATGGGAATATAAAAAAGGTTTTTTTAACAATTTTAAATGTGTATATATATTTGCTTCACTGGAATACCTAATTCCATATTTGTTACTTTCTTTCATTATGTTCAATTTTACAAATTTATTTCTGGAAAAGTAAATTCTAAATTTTCTATTAGTAATAATAAATTAGACTTAGGATTTAAACATGCATGAATGGATCCTAGAGAAAGTTAATGTCATAGTTATTATTGTAAGACTTACAAAACTCAAAAATCTGTTTTTTTCTAAAATCTTTTCTTTCTAATTTATTCATGCTAGTATGCAACATGAATTTGTTTAAAGAATGCTAACTATCATGAGTTCTTTTAAGTTTTGTCAGCCTTACTCTTTGACCAGTCTACATGTAAAGGTTTTTCTAAAGTAATGGTAACAATGTTCTGTCTCTTGAGTCTTTTAAATCTCTTTATAAATTCCCCAGCTATAGGGAGCAGTTATCTATAGCACTTGGGAACAAATGATTACAGAGGAGCACTATAATTAAAATGCATTTTATTATTCTTGGTAGGGTACCAGAACTCTTTAGTTATGTAGCTAAGAACAGCCAAGAAGATGTGTTCTATGAAGATGACATTTGGCCTGGTGAAAATGAGAATGGGTATGTAATTTTTTTGTCATTTCAGTGATGCAGTAGTCCAAATCAGTGGTCCCAGTTGTTGACCAGACTAATTATAAAATCTTGTTCATTGTTCAAGTAAAGTTATATTTTAATAATGATGCTAATGACATTGTTTTCATTTCATATGTTCAGTGAATGTTTTTAAGATACGATTTTTGTTAATGTTGATTTTGGTCTTAGGACATAATATTTCCAAGTTTATGTTGGTTCTTTGTCTCTAGAATAAACTTAAATGATTATATATTTGTAAGATCACAAATCTGGGGATGTTGTAATTTTGCTATGATATATAATCCCTCAGAACATTATCTCTGGAAGAAAAATAATGAATTTTTTTTTTAATGTAGTGCTGAGAAAGTTCAAGAAATTGTTACGTGGCTAAAGGCGCATCCTGTCAGTGCTTTGTCTCGCTCATCTTGTGATTTACAAATTCTGGATGCAGCTATTGTTGAGAAAATTGAAGAAGAAGTAGAAAAGTGCAAGGTACACGTTTTCAATAAATGGGATTGAGTTAATGAAATACCACAGAACTAAGAGAAAATTTGCAAAGTTTTGTAAGGGACCTATTTTGTATCACAGCTAAATAGACATATTTACATGTTGGTATTTGCATTTTGGTAATACACAATCTTTTCACATCAGTTTAAAGAATTCTAAGAACTTTGATTCATCATTTATAGCACACCAGGTTCTGGATGTATAATTCAGTTTTCTTTTATATCTTTAATTTTTTAAAATGTAATTATAGTAAAGTCAATGGGGCCTAGATAGTTCTGAATTATTTAAAATATTCAGGATGAATAGTTATTTGAGAACAAAGTTAAGGCGTTGTTTTCAAAAAAATTTTTTAGAAATAATAAAACTTATACATTGTATGAGAGGTGACATGATGTGGAGATTCCTCCCATGAGTCAAACAGATCTTTTTTTCAAATCCTGCCTCTGCCACATAATAGCTGCACAACCACAGTTAATGACAAATTGTTTTATTGCACCCAACAATTCTTTTGAGACTGTAAGTCAGAGACAAGTATCTGCCTTCTTTCCACATTGGAAGTTTCCTACACAAATTCACAGATCTGAATTCCCATTGTGCACCCCCAAAAAATATTCATAAGTTCTTGATATATTTTTATGAAATCACTTCTAAAATGTTACCTATTCTTACACTTAGAAACGTAATCATTATAGTAATTTTGGTCTTATTTTAGAGATTACAGTTTATTCTATTCTGTAAATCTTTCAATGGTCTTTGACCAAAATCAATAAAAGTCTGTTCCAACCTAGATTATTAAATTGTTAATTTATGTGTTTGGGTTTTTTTTTTTTTTTTTAAATTTTAACCTTGATTAAACAAGAACTAATTTAAATTTTCCTAGCCTAAATTTATCCAGTTATGTCTCACATGAGCATTTAACATCCAAAATTAAAAGTATGGTGTAGATAACATTTAGAGATAGGGAAAATTTTTGTCAATGTTGGCTACAATTTTTTTTGATAATAAAACAGTAGAGAAGTAAAAAAATTAAGAGTAACTATTAGAAATGCAAATTTTTTGGCTTTAATCTTACTCAACAAGTATTCATTGAACTTCTACTATGTGCACATATAAATATGCTATTTCTCTTCCCCATTAAGAATGTAAGCTCTTTGAAGGCAGGGATTGTTTCTGATTTTGCTTTATATTACTAATATTATTACTAGTACATTGCCTGACTAATATAGTGCACTTAACGTGCTTATTGATTGATATTCAAAAGAATGCAAGGTGATAAAGCCGAAATTCATGTTATCATCTAGTATCACCTCATTGTATTTGTTACTGTTTAAATAATTGTATAATTATTTTTAGATAGGCATGCTACAAAATTCCCACTGCCTTTGTTATGAATTTAAAATGTATTTCTTAGACATATAATTAGTCTGAATAGTGTGTGTATGCATGTGTATATATGGAAAAGACAATGACTTTGATAATGTGTATCCTCAGCTCCATTTCAACACTATAGTAACTAAAGTTCTATTTTGCATTTTATTCATTTATCTCATTGTTTGCTAAGTATAATATGTACTTCAGTAGAGTCTTTTAAAGTTTGACTATATTTTTGTGTATTCATCATTAAAGAATATTTGCTAAACACCTGTATATATGAGAATATTTGTAATCTGAATTGATAGCCATCTTATCCAAATAAGTGTGTTTCAAGGGAATCACAATGAGCAGCTTGCTCATCTTTCAAAAGAAATCTTACTATATGGATAACAGCAAAATCAGACTCTTAATCTGAAAAGAAATTAAAGTCTTTATAACCTCCAGCCACTTTGAATGATAGATATAGCAGCAAGTTAAAAGATTACACTAGCAGATTCAAGAAATCTTTCCCTTTTTTGTAGAATTTTGGTAGAAAAAACACTTAATTGTTTTGATTAAATTCCCAAAATATATGTTGTTTTATTCTAATGAAACTAACATAGTATTAACATTTTTCTTTATAACATTCAATTATAACATTTTGTTTGGTAACATTATTCTATGTTAATAATGGCTGGTAAGTTTGACTTGACCACATTTATTAATGTCCAGCCATGTGCAGTACACCGGTCCTAAAGTTAGGGTGCAAAGCTAGATGAAGCCTTGCAATTGTGGGAACCTAAGAAGGCAGATGAGAGAGGAGAGGGAAGTGTGAAGGAAAGGGATCTTGGATGATCATTGACAGCTTGTTAGAGAAAGCAGTTGGGATATGAGTGAAAACTCCATTTCAGTTTTGGGAAAAGAGTATGAACACTGGTAAAGATGGGAGAAGGAAGCGTAAGAAGAAGCATTAGGAAATGCTCCAGTTTTGCTGACGTATAGAATAATGTAGAGCAACAGGCAGGCTGAATGCCGAAACCAGTCTGTCCTTTCTTGATTAAGCAATGTGGAAATATTGGGATGCTTTGAGGAAAAGAGTAAAGTGGTTCATCAGGACGATTTCCTGGACAGCAGTGTAGAGGAGGAACAGGAGACAGTCAGATAAGCTGCCAGAAGTTATAGGAAGAAGAGACAAGGGCCCAAAACTAATAGGATGGTAAGGAGAATTTAGAAAGGCCAGAAAAAATTTTCAGAGCTACAAATGTTTAGTACATGACCAGATGTGTGAGGTGAGGAAAAGGAAAGAATCAGAAGTGTAGAGATTTGGCAGACATTTGTTAAATTTTTAATGTGTTCCAAGTACTCTGTCTGTTGGGCTCTGGAGAAACAACTACAGAGCTCATCCCTAAAAAACATGTATTCCATTGTAGGATATAAAAGTTAGCATTAAATGAGAAAATGGCATTAGATAGGAAAGTTAGAAAAGAGGCATTAGTTTAAGTTTAAGTTCCATTTTAGACATGTTGATTCATATTATCTACCCAGGAAGACATGTGAAATCCCTAAGGATACAATTTAAGTAATCATTAGATGGTAGCAGAGGCATCAGCCTTAAATGCCATTAAATGTTTATTATCTTGTGAGATGATGTTAATTGAGAGTAGAATATGTGTTTCTCTCTTTAAGTATTTTTCTAGCACAGTACCCAACATGGTCAAAAAATTCTTAAGGTAGTAAGTAACTTGCTTATCCTAACTCTTATCTATCCATAAGCTTTTACTTAATCACTATTACATGCCAGGCACTGTGCTACATATAGAGAGTAAAAAGACAAAAAGATCACGCCTGCCTTTAAGGAGCTTCCATTCTTTTCAGGGAGAAGGCACTAGCAACTAAGGGAGCAAAAAAGGCATCATGTTGAAGATGATGTTATAGATAAATCTCAAAGGAAATGATAGATTCTAAGAGACAGAAGTGAGAAAGTACATGCATTCCAGGTATGTGGAACAGCCTGGGAAAAGATCCAGAGATGGATCAAGGGCCATATATGAGAAACAGGAATAAAAGCCTGTGTAGGTAGACCATAAAGTTTGTGAGAAAGAGATAAAGTATAATGAGTCTCAAAGGTAGGTTGGGGCCAGATCCTGAAGAGTTTTAAAAGAACAAACAAGTTTTTATATTTGATCTTAGAGTTAACAGTTATGAATGAAGAAAGGGGAATGAATGCAAAATTGTGAAAGAAACAAGATTTGGTAACTGTTTGGATATGGGTTGGGGGGAGATAAGTGATAATGAAGAGCTGAGGATGACACTAAGGGGAAGAACCTGCGTAACCTGTCTGCTTGACAGAAATAAAGAAATTTCAGAAAAGTAGGATATGGGGGAGAAGAAAGCAATTTTGTTTTGGGCATTTTTTAGTTTGATATGACTTTAGCATATCCAGTTCAAAATGTCTAATGGGAAGTTGGTGATGGATCTTAGGAAAGAGGCTGGGGCTGGA
Source organism: Antechinus flavipes (assembly GCF_016432865.1). NCBI lineage: Eukaryota > Metazoa > Chordata > Mammalia > Dasyuromorphia > Dasyuridae > Antechinus > Antechinus flavipes. The sequence continues at coordinate 51,071,416 of NC_067400.1, forward strand.
TACATCAGGAAGATTCCATATATAAAAGGGCCTCTGAGCCAAATTTTTAAAATAGATCAGGGATTCACAGAAGTCAAACTGAAAATTTGGCTTGATTTAGTTAAGATATAAATCTAAAAGTACAATTCTATTCTTTGTAAAATAATGTACTGGACACAGTTAATCCTTTTCTTGGCAATACAAGTTTATCATCAAGAATATAATTGGGCTATATAGTTATAAAGTAGAGGTATCCTCAAAGATTTTGGATAGAGAGTAGCACTAAATGTGCACAAAATTGTCTGCTTTTTATACTTCTCGTGAGTCTGTCAGTGGTCAAACATTCTTGTCATTTTCAGAATACCTGCTTATTTTCAACTAACAAACAGTCCCTGAGGATGTCATTGTTTTTTGCCTTTTGTTGTATCCCCAGTGCTTAGCTCAGTTCCTGACACAGCATAATTGCTTAATAAATACTTAATTGACTGACTTTGTGGCATATATTTGGAGTACAGAGAAGCTTTTGTTTCATTTCAGATGTTTAGCTGTGTTCTAAATGTCATTAGATAGGGGAGAGGATAATAATTGAATTTTTCAGAAAGAATTACTTTTTAAATTAGCTCTTTTATTGGATTTCAAGTTATGTCCTCAGTATTTTCTCTTACAGTCATAAGACCCATAAGATGACCAATATTTAAGAATTTCAGGAACCAGTTCCAAAATTATTGATTGTGCATCATCTCCTATCTTTAGATAAGAAAAAAAGACTGGCACAGAATTTGAATTGCCAGGCCCTTAGGGACTTGATTACCAGGTATTTTTGTTGTCCCAGATGCCTGACCTCATCTACCTTCTCCCCGTTGGTGTTTGAGAATATTTGAGACAACTTGTATAAAGCATTGCAAACTTTAATACTCTTAAGGTAAATTTGTCAGCAGATGTTATTGAGAGAAGACCTATAGGCACTCTCCTCCAGTCTCCAGAAAATGTGAAAAGCTATCTCCACCCCATGGCTAGCAGGGTTCTGTCTATTCTTCTCCTCATCTATGTGACTCCACATTCTCAGCTGAATTCCCTTCACAACACCACCCTTGTACTCTCTCAGCTCCATCATTTTCTCCACATCCTTCCTTTGGACCCCCCAATCCCTTGTGATGGGGCTTTAACTTCAACAGGCAATTGAAACAGTTCTCTCAAGGTTACCAAATACTTGCTTGCTGAGTCCAACAGTTGGTTGACAGCTGCCATCCTCTTTGCCATTTTTGATCCTCTTTAGCACTCTTTCTTCTTTTCAGATATTATCATTCCCTTTTTATCATATTATCTTGATAATATGATAAAAGTCAACTACTTGATGATCTTTCTTCTAATTCAAAACCCCTCTGTATGTCACTTAATTTTTTTTTTCTTTTGCTCCAGTCTCTTAAGGAAGAGGAGGTAGTTTGTCTCGTTACCAAAGCTAATTTTTATCAATTTATATATTCATCAGCTCTCTTCTGCATCTAGCTGTCTACCTGTTCATTCTCACTGTGCTTTGGTCAGTCATCAGTCCTATTGTCTCTCAAGTCTCTGTCTTGGTCTCTCATCTCTTTACATCCTCCCTCTTGATGATCTCAGTCAGCTCCCCTGGAAATAGTTATCTATAAATCTCTCCACTCCAAGCTATCTTCCATTTAATTTGTAAACTGATCTGCCGCAAACTTCATCGACATTTAAAGCTCTTCACATTCTGATTGACCTTTCCCTATGTAGTTAACATTCTTCCCCCTCAATAGTGTTCCCCAAATGGAGCATCTACTGTCAAGCTTTTATATAGGCTTGATTTCCCCCTTCCCCCAATCTCAGCCTTTCAGAATCCTTTTCTGCCTTTGGGTATTTAGGAAGCTTTTTCTAAGCCTACTACTCACTAAAGTATTCTGGATCCCTGAATTAAGATGCATCTCCTTCTCTTTCCATCTTCATTGACATTATTCCTTTTCTGCATTCTTTAATGTAAACTGCCCTGCTCCTTGCACAAGTGCTGCATCTCCTAACTTTGTGCCTTTAAAAATGTCTAATTTTAAGGTGCCTCTCAAATGTGATTTTTTTTTTTTCAGGAACCTTTTCCAGATCTTCACTGCTGATGTACTCCCTCCTAAACTACTTGTTTTTTGACTACTTTGTGTGTGCATATATATGTATTTGTCTGCCTGTGTATATTTTTTATCTCCCTATTTAGCATGAAAGCTCATTGTGAGGAGTTACTGTTTCATTTTTTGTATTTATGTTGTGAGTTTCCACCTGGCATCTGGAAAATCGTTGCTTTTTCATCAATATTTGTTGATTTGCTTGATTGATACTTAATTTATTTTATATCCCAAAACTTCTTGATGTGAGAGACTGATTTTCTTTCCTTTCTTAAGTATTCCTTGGAGTCTAGCACAAAGCCTTGCACATAGTAGAAGTTTAATTAAGTGGTTGTTGAATTTAATTAGCAACAAAAATCCTCCAATAAATTGATACCATTTTAGATTTTATGAAATTTTTTTAGATGAGCGTTATTCACTCTTTGTTTTTCCCACACCTCAAAATTTAATTCTTTCACTTTGTGGAATAGTTGCTTGATTTTAGAAGCTTTTTTTTTTTTTGGTAACAGTATTTAAGTGAATAGTTTGTAAATTGAATTTTTAAATGTATCTTTTTCCACTTCTTTAGCAAAGGAAGAGTAATAAGAAGGTACGAGTGACAGTGAAACCCCATTTACTGTACAGAGTAAGTGATATTCATAGCAAAATATAGCAAATTCAACTCCTTGAATTTTTCTCCCCAATCTCCTAGAATTTTGTATTTGGGGGCAAAGGACTTTAAAAAATACTAGAATTGATTTTCTTCTTCTTAGCCTTTAGAGCAACAGCAAGGGATTATTCCTGATCGGGATGCAGAATTCCGTCTTTTTGATCGTGTTGTAAATGTGAGAGAAAACTTTTCAGTTCCTGTGGGTCTCCGTGGCACCATCATAGGAATTAAAGGAGGTACTATTTTCTTTCTGAAGTCAGTTATTTATTTTAAACTATCATTATCTTGGAAACAAACATTTGTTTGGGTTTTTTTTTTTTTTTTTTTTTTAATGCCAAAATAGGCTGGAATGACTTTCAATCAGATAAGGGGGAAAAATCCTACTTTTAAAAGTTAATTAATATTTTCAGCTTATCCTTTTCTGAAAAAATTCTCCTCCTTTTCTATCTTGCCTAGTCATCTGGGGAGTGGTTAAAAGAAGGGGAAGTTGAGAAAGGGCTGCTGAGAATTTGGAGGTTTCTATTTACCACATTAAAATTATACAAGACCTCTGGCAGGTATGAATAAGTTTTCATGGGATCAGAGAAAATTTTCCTCATCTTAGTCTTTTATTTAATCAGTCTGAAAACTATTTTAAGAGACAAGTGAGATACTCTTCTACTTTTTCATTAGAGTCGCTTAATTTTTATAGAAAAATGTAATTTTTTTCCTCCCCATAAAAGTGAGTGTTTACAAATGAAATTTCAAAGAAAACTAAGCATAGTATTGATTTAAAATATCTATATCAATAAGTCAGATAATTTATAAAATCTCTATGCAGGTGATTCCCATTGTATTGATTGCCAAGTAAAAAGTATCTTTAGCTTTCTTGAAGAAAACTTTTTTGTTAGATTCTGAAAGGTTCTAAATATTGCAGCTTACTGTTAATATTCTTCAAAGCATAGGCTACGTCTGTAGCCAATTTTCTGGTTAAAATTCTTTAAATCCTTAAACTTTGCTACTTAATGAATGACATACAAAATGTAAGGATTTTTTGATGTGTAATAATATATTTCAGGAGAATATGCAAAAGAATTTTACTAAATGTAAAACCAACTGACTTTTCCTTTTTAATGATTTTTTTTTTTTTTACAGCTAGTAGAGAAGCAGATGTGCTTTTTGAAGTATTATTTGATGAAGAATTTCATGGAGGTTTAAGGATAAGGTTTGTTTTCCCTAATAATGTTTCCATTATATGTGTATCACCTAAATTTAAATTCATTCCTGCTTTTTATTTTGAATGAACTTTGTAATGTTATAGGAAAAATTTCAAAAGTATTTTTAAAATTTGGGTTCTTTTTATTAGTTAGTGAGAAACTTAGCATTAAAATTAGGAATTCCCCCTCCCCTACAATTCTATTAGTTGTACTTGCTTATTTCCTTATTTAATTTGACTCCAGATTAGACTAATTAAGCTTGTGTCTAAAAATGTGTCCTGTGAAGCTTATTCTTCCTTTACCTCCACGGTATCCTCCCATCTCCATCCTAGCCATAGGTCAACTTAGAAAGATGAAATCTGGCTAACCACTCCATTCTCCAGTGATTTGAAGAGATGAGATGCTTTTTTGATGGGACCGTTGACCTAGAAATAAGGAAACACATTCAGAATAAAGGGGAAAAGGAACCTGGGCACCAAGAGCAAAATTCTTCCAGAAAATAAAGGAGTGTGAGCCTTCTTTTTTGTACCGTTTCATTTATGATCAGAACTCTAAAAATATCTCCCCCACAAATTGAAAAAAACATCCCTGTCAGACTTTAAAGTCTTGTAATACAATCTTGTCAGCAACTGGGATGAGTGCTGGATGAAACAGTGAGTGAAATAAATATGAATGGGGCTAGGCAAGTTAAAGCCTACATTTTGAACTGACTTTATTTCTTACAGCTTCCCTTTTAAACCCCACCACAAATATATTTTTCTCTGTTACACATTATACAAATGCCAAAAAACCACAGAAAGTATAACTAAGGTGATATTTCTTTGTTCTATTAGTCAAAGTCCATCCTATTATTTATTTTCGTTTAACGCATCCTATGTCAAGAATACGCTTACATCATATCAGTCGTCAGTAAATAATCCGAGGGAGTTCAGATATAAGTTACCAGCTGGGAAACTGGCCTTGTTAAGTCCCCTAAAGTCCTGCAAGTAGCCTTGCCTTACTTTGGCCTTCCAAAAGATGGACAGCTAGCTGCTTACACAATGTCTTTTGAAAAGAATGGTTCCACTGGGAAATGAATGTGAACTATTTGCATTTTTGTTTTTCTTTCCGAGTTGTTTTTACCTTCTGAATCCAGTTCTCCCTGTGCAACAAGAGAACTGCTTGATTCTGCAAACATATATTGTATCTAGGATATACTGCAACATATCTAACATATATAGGACTGCTTGCCATCTAGGGGAGGGGGTGGAGGGAGGGAGGGGAAAAATCGGAATAGAAGCGAGTGCAAGGGATAATGTTGTAAAAAAATTACCCTGGCATGGATTCTGTCGATATAAAGTTATTATAAAATTTGAAAAAAAAAAAAAGAAAAGAAAAGAATGGTTCCACCTATGGGTATGAATTGCTGATCATTCATAAATATTTTTTTTTTAATAATAACTTTTTATTGACAGAATCCATGCCAGGGTAATTTTTTTACAATATTATCCCTTGCACTCGCTTCTGTTCCGATTTTTCCCCTCCTTCCCTTCCTCCACCCCCTCCTCTAGATGGCAAGCAGTCCTATATATGTTAGATATGTTGCAGTATATCCTAGATACAATATATGTTTGCAGAACCAAACAGTTCTCTTGTTGCACAGGGAGAATTGGATTCAGAAGGTAAAAATAACCCGGGAAGAAAAACAAAAATGCAAATAGTTCACATTCATTTCCCAGTGTTCTTTCTTTGGGTGTAGCTGCTTCTGTCCATCATTTATCAATTGAAACTCAGTTAGGTCTCTTTGTCAAAGAAATCTACTTCCATCAGAATACATCCTCATACAGTATCGTTGTCAAAGTGTATAATGATCTCCTGGTTCTGCTCATTTCACTTAGCATCAGTTCATGTAAGTCTCTCCAGGCCTCTCTGTATTCATCCTGCTGGTCATTCCTTACAGAACAATAATATTCCATAACATTCATATACTACAATTTACTCAACCATTCTCCAATTGATGGGCATCCATTCAATTTCCAGTTTCTAGCCACTACAAACAGGGCTGCCACAAACATTTTGGCACATACAGGTCCCTTTCCCTTCTTTAGTATTTCTTTGGGGTATAAGCCCAATAGAAACACTGCTGGATCAAAGGGTATGCACAGTTTGATAACTTTTTGGGCATAATTCCAGATTGCTCTCCAGAATGGTTGGATTTGTTCACAACTCCACCAACAATGCATTAATGTCCCAGTTTTCCCGCATCCCCTCCAACATTCATCATTATTTTTTCCTGTCATCTTAGCCAATCTGACAGGTGATTCACAAATATTCTTATCTTTTAGCACAAATGATTATACTGCTGAGTGTGAGCAGTAGATTTGACAACTCTATAAGAGTTACAGAATCTGAGCTGATAAGGAATTCCAATGTCATCTAATCAACTAATGAACAAGAAACTCCTTTACAACCTGTTTGGCCAATGGTCATCCAGTATTTTTTTTTTTTTTGAGTTTTTCCAGTGAGAATGAAGCAATTATTTTCCAAAACAATCCATCACACCTGATTTCTTTGCTTCTCTTTCCTGTTTGCACTCATACCATGCTAATTTTACCACTTGCCATGTCTTATTCTACTCATGATGCTGAGTGCTATTGGAAGAAATCATTTACAAATGTTAACCAAATCTTCACTGGATACTTGGTTGCTACATGTTATCCTCCACTAACTATTAGGGTCCATGTGGAAGTTGTTTTAAACCTCTATACTAAAGCTCTTGGGTAGTACTTTTTCATTCCTTCCACAGGAGGATTTAATTATCTTTATTCATCTTTACTGAGTAATTCAAGGTCAACCACTTGATGATCTCCTCTTCTACCTCAAAACCCCTCTGTATGTCACTTAATTTTTTTTTCTCTTTTTCTCCAGTCTTTTAAGAAAGAGAAGGTAGCTTGTCTCTTTACCATAGCTAATTTTTATCAATTTATACATTCATCAGCTCTTTTCAGGATTTGAGGAGCTTTCTCATTCCCATTGAGTAGTTTCTATTATCTTCAGTCTCTAGGCTGCTTCATCATATCCATGTTTCCCTCATCATTAAAACCATTTTCTCGTAGATTACCTTTTCTGCTTTTCTCTACACTTTATCTCTTGGTGAAACTCTATCAGCTTCCATATATTCAGTTATAACTACAAAGGTAATTCCCACATTTTAATATACAATCTTAATCTTTCATGAATTCCATTTCAGTAATACCAACTGCCTATTGAATATTTCCTCCTGAATGTACAATGGGATTAAATTTAATATGTAAAAACAAAACAAAAAAAACTCAGTTTCTTCCCTAAAAGTATACCTTATCCCAAACTTAGCCATTTCCAAATAATAAGAGCTTATAGCTAATATAACTTTATGCTAACCACTTCATAAATATCATTTGGTCTTCCCATTAATTGTGGGAAGTAGTTTTAAGTGGCTTACTCCAGGTCTCATAGCTAGTAAGTTTCAGAATTTGTATTTGAACTCTTCTTATTTACTCTACAGAATAGTGTTCAATCCACTGAAATCTTCCTAGCTTAAAAATATCTTCCTTATTTACATTGTTTCAGAGAATCTCTGGTTAGAGCTTCTTATTTAGATTTTTATTTAGGAAGATTTTCTTAGCTACCACTCAAATAGTTGTCCCAACTATCACTCTTTTTTTTTTTTTTTTTTATATAAATTTTATTTTATTTAATAATAACTTCACATTGACAGAATCCATGCCAGGATAATTTCTACACGACATTATCCCTTGCAATCACTTATGTTTCGTTTTTTCCCCTCCCTCCCTCCTCCCCCCCCCCCCCCCCCAGGATGGCAAGCAGTCCTATATATGCTAAACATCCAACTATCACTCTTAATAACTCAGCATTATGTTCAGCAACTTCTCCCTGGAATATTATTCCCTGGAGTGCTAGTAGACAAGCCCTATTCATAATCTTTAGGTGAGCCCAACTGGAACATGGAAAATTCCTCAAGTATTAGGCTTCTTCATACTTGGGAGATCTAGTCCTACGCATCACTATCTAAGACATATAGGGATTTCAAGAAGGATGCTAAATGTTAGTTTTAGGAGATAAGAATACTTGCTGAAATTATTGTTTACATTTCCTCTGTCCTTTCTTTGCCCATTTCTTCTTCCATTTATTTGTACCAGATGGTTAGCTAACAGGATAAAAAGCTTGTAACAGGATGAATAACCAGCAGATAGTATAAATTTTCCATCCCCCAAGTCTTGTCAATTCTACCTCCACGGCATCTCTAGCTTCCATACATCATCTCCCATGCAGCCACTACCATCATCAGATTCTCATTTCTTCATGGCCGGATTATTTGCAAAACATAAATCTTAGAAGAGCTGGGGAGATGGGAGGGAGTAGGGAAGATGGCTGCCACATCCAAGAGTAGAATCAGAGATGAGACTGTTAATATTAAGTCCTAAACTTGTAGTCATAAAGTCAATTTTGAAAGGTTGGGCAAGAATGGATAATTTAATATGTAAAAACAAAACAAAAAAAACTCAGTTTCTTCCCTAAAAGTATACCTTACCCCAAACTTAGCCATTTCCAAATAATAATAGCTTATAGCTAATATAACTTTATGCTAACCACTTCATAAATATCATTTGGTCTTCCCATTAATTGTGGGAAGTAGTTTTAAGTGGCTTACTCCAGGTCTCATAGCTAGTAAGTTTCAGAATTTGTATTTGAACTCTTCTTATTTAATATTTAATGGATAACACTTTGTGTTAAAAATAATGTGGAGGTTTTAATGGTCTAAGATAATATGAGTCAACAATACACAGGATGGTAACCCAAAAAACAATTCAGTTTTATTATATTGTGAACATCATAGTTCCTAGAAGGAAGGAGAGAACACCACATTGTCTTTAATAAAGTCTTGAGGTCACTAGGTCTAGATAATCTACATTCCACAAAGGTGGAAGAGTCGGCCAGGTAAAGGCCAAATCAAAGACTCGCCACTTTCTTGATTTTTTTGTAGGAGAGAACAAAATCTACATACTGTGTGCAAGTGATACCTGGCAAAATTCTCAAACATACTAATCCGTTATATTTAAGGAAGTTAGTGAAAGTCTATGAAAAAGAGTCAACAGAGAAAGCCAGTTTAGTTTCAGGCAAAATGAGTCAGGCATGTCAAACCTCAGCTCTAATAACTACAGGATAATTTTAGTCTAGTAGAGCCAGGACATGGTATAAAGACAGTTTCCCTAGATCTTAGTAGAATATTTGACAAAATCTCTCATACTGCTGTGGAATGTATGGAGAAATGTAGGCTAGTTGGAACTACATTAAATGGCTGCAAATTGTTTTTCTTTTTAAATTTAAATAAGATTTTACATATTGTTCGTTCTTTTTAGGTGCTCACCAGCAAGAGGTTATCGACTGCCAACAAGTGCCTTAATTAACCTTTCTCATGGTAATCGCTCAGAGACTGGAAATCAAAAATTGACAGCCATAGTGAAGCCGCAACCTGCTGTGAACCCATGTACTTCAAGTTCATCTGGTCCGTTTGCTTCAGCTTCTCAGAAAACTCATTTAGGCTCCAACAATTCTCGATCAATTTTGACTCCTGCTCAAGTAAGATATCTACAGACTTATCTTCAGTTGTGCTTTATTTTTGTCTTTTTTGTTTTGTTTCTCAAATCAATCCAAAAACTACCAGATTTACTACTTTTCCCCAGTTATGTTAAAAGATGAAAGAACATAGGCACAAAGTTTATTTATTTTAGAAAAAACTTGTTTCATCCTCAAGATGAAAATATGATTTGAGGAGTATTTTTATTTAAGCTAATGGAAGATTAGTATACAGTAACATTTGGGGGTGGTTTTAGTTTAATTTACAGAATTCCAATGATAAAGGACAGAATCACTGAATCTAGAAACACATTTAAAGATTTTAATTTTATCTGTTTTCTTTTTTTACATCAATAGGATATTGTGTGTGTGTATCTTATGTGAGTAATAAGTACAAGCCAAAATTATTTAATACAATATGTCAGGCATTGATAAGGGGGAACAATGCTAAAATAGACTCTTTGCTAAAAGATCTCAAAGTTTAATAGGACAGACAGCATGCAAACAACTATGTAAAATTTAATATATACAGAATAAATTTGACATAATCTCAGAGGGAAGGTAGTGGCAATAAATGAGACCAGAAAAGATTTCTGAAATTTAGGTGAGATCTGAAGGAAGTCAAGATAGTTTTCAAGGAATGAGGCACAGCCAGTGAATATGTGCACTTGGGAGATGGAATGTCTTTTTACAATAATAGCAAGGAAACCAGTTTCACTGGGTTGTACATGGAAAGGAGTAAAGTTTTTAAAAATTGGAAAGGCTTTAAAAGAGAAACAGGAGTTTAAATTTGGTCCTGCAGTGACAGGAAGTTGCTATTTTGAGTGGGGGATTAGGGGCAAGAGGTAACATGTTCACACATGTACTTTAGAAAGATCACTTTGATAGCTGAGTGTTAGATGTTATGGATTAGGAGAGAAAGGGAGCCCAACCAGAAGCTGTGCAATAGTTCAGAATGAGGCAATGAAGGTTTTCCCTAGGGTGGCAGCAATGTCTGAGGGCAGAGGGAGCATACAAAGCATGTTGCCAGGTAAAATCTATACAGTTTGACAGCAGATTGGATATGGATGGTCAGAGGGAATGAGGAGTCAAAATTGACCTAGGTTGTAAACATGGAAAACTGGGAAGGTGGTAGTGCCCTAGATAGTAATAGGGAACTTTAGAAGTAGGAGAGGGCAAGAAGGAAAGATAATGAATTCCACTTAGGATATGTTGAATTCTAAAATAGGACATCCACATTGAGATGTCCAATAGGCAGGTGAAAATCCAAGACTAGAGGTCAGGAGTGTAGTTACAGCTTGATAAATAGATCTGAGAATCGTCTTCAATAGAATTGATCATTGAAACCTTGAAAGCTGATGATATAGTAAGTGGGAAAAGGAGTCACAATAGCCTCAAGGGATACCCACAGTTGGCTTTGGGGGAGAACCTGTACAAAGACTCAAAAGATGGAATATCATGTATGTGAAACAAAAAGAAAATGGGTTTAACTGGATCATAGGGGTGCATAGTGAATGAGAGAAAGAGATATAAGCTTAGAAAGATGGATTGGAGATTGGAGTCAAGTTATAATGGAGTTCTTAAATGCTAAACAGGAATTTGTATTTGACCCCAGAAGAAAAAGGACGCTACCCAGAGTTGATTAAAAAGAAGGAAACAATATTATTGATAGGAGTTTTAGAAATGTCACTTTCTTAGCAGGAGCAAGGAGAACAAATTAGTGCCAGTGTTCAATCTGAAAGGTGATGAACGTTATAAAAATATTTTTTCCAAATACCTGTAAAAACAGTTAACATTTTTTTTTTAATTTCATGTAGTCTCCTTTCCTTCCTTCTCTGCCTGAGACAAAGCAAAAAATATGTGTGCAGTTGTGCAAAATATTTTCCATTGTGAAATAAAATGCAAACCAAAAAAAAAAAAAAAAAAAAAGGAAAATTAAATGAAAAATAATGTGCACTGCTCTGCATTCAGACTTCGATCAGTTCTTTCTCTGGAGCATTTTTCTTAAAGTAGGAGAGTGACTGTATGAGTATAAAAAAGGAGATGGATATGTGAGATGTATTGTGGAGATAAAAATGACATGGTTGGATTTGTATAATAAATGAGGGATACTGGATAGGCAGTAATAGCATTGAGTTGTAAACCTGGATGAATTGCAAAGTGCCCTAATTGCAAACAGTGCAATTCAAAAGGAAATTCAATTGTTGTTTTTGAAATGTAACTGAATTTTTTGTTCATATTATTTAATTTAAACTAAAGGGTTGGGAAGTGATTTTTTTAAGTCAATTGTACCCAATTGAGGTTCTTACAAGACTTAAATTCTGTCATTTTAATTAAATGTATTTTACCAAGGAAACTAAAGAGATATAAAGAGACTTAGAAAATTAAGTAGATACACTTTGGGTTTTTTCAAGTTTAGGATTATAGGTAACATTTTAAAATCAGATTAATTCCACTGCACCACAGAAAGGATTAATGTTATATAGCAACCAGAATAATAACTTGGTTAATAATTTGTAATTTATGTGGATAATTACTTCAAAATTATGAACCATTGTTAAAAAGAAAATTAGTTCAGAGATCTGTTGCCTAACAAAGAATTCCAGTAAATATGAAATGTGGCTTAAAAATATGAAGTGTAACTAAAAATATCAGTCAAGTCCAAGTAATCATTATAAATTTTTGATACGGTAGCTAGCCTAATCTATCAGGTTATACAAACTACAAGCATTATAGACCAGATCTAGGCTAACATTGGAAAGGAATGAATTGATATCTTCATAGGTGTATTTTAAATTATTTTTAAGTTCTTCATTTGGATTTTTACCATTTAGTATAAAATCTTGGAAAAAAATCAATTGCAATAGCATATAATAGGAGCTGTTGTTCATAAAGTATTTTTAAGGTTTACAAAACAGTTTATAGATGAATTATTTTATTTAATTCTCTCAGTATCCTTGCAAGGTAGGTGTTATTATTATCCCCATTTTATAGATAAAGAAACTGATATTGAAAAGGTTTAAATGATGTGCTCCCTATCACACGGCTCACTCTCAGACATAACAGAATTTGAATGCAGATCTAGTTCTTGATTCCTACCAAAGGTCACTTTTCTTTATATACAATGCTCATTGGCTTTTAAAATGGAACTTATTCTAGAAACATAATTTCATTTTTTCCTTATTTCAAAGGGGAAAAACTCTGAAAGATAACAGCTAATGAAAGTTATCTAGGTAGCCAGATGTGTTTTTAGTTAATAAAGAACAGATTCTTGAAAACTTGAGTAAATAAATGATGGCCAGATTTGTTTTTTTATTTTATTTTTATTTTATTCCTGTTATTATGCTTACATTTTGTTTGCTTAAATGTATTCCTGTTGTGCCTTTTTCAGGTACTTGTTAAAGATGATGATGAATTTTGCAGTATTTGGCAATCATTGCAAGGGTCAGGAAGGCCTCAACATTTTCAGCAGAATTCACAAGAGAAGGTTAGTAGTATTCATTAATACTGTATGAAAAAAATTAATGAAAAACTGAAGAAAAAAACTTTTGGAAAAAGTACTACTATTTTGATAAATGCTACTTAGATTATAAAATTATATTTTCTTAGAAAAAAATTACTTTTTTGCACTTTAACATACAGACTTGACTTTTTTAGTATAATATTTAATTTTTTCACTAGTTACATGTTTAAATGCTTTTTGAACTTAAAAAAAAATTTTGAATTCCAAATTTTTTTCCCCTCTCCCTGAGTTAATAAGCAATTAGATATAGATTTAAATGCACAGCCATATAAAACATTTCCATATTAGTTATTTTGAACAAGAAGATGAGTTTTTAAAAAGTGAAAGAAAGGTAAAAAATAGTATCTTTTGATCTGTATCAGATAATATTGGTTCTTTCTCTGAAGATTTCTCCAAAGATAATCTTTGGGATTGTTTTGGATGGTTGTGTTGCTGAGAATAGCTAAGTCATTCACAACTCTTCATCGTAGACCATTGTTGTGACTGTGTACAATGTACTAATTCTACTTACTTCACCTTGCATCAAATTTTTCTGAAATCTCTTTGCACATCATTTCTTATAGTATAATATTCTATCACAAGCTATACAGTAGCTTGTTTAGCCATTCCCTAAAAAATAGGCATCCCTTCAATTTCCAAGTCTTTCCACCACTAAAAGAACTGCTATAAATATTTTTGTATTTACAGGTTCTTTTTCTTTTGTTAATTGGAGCAGAAAAGAAAAAAAAAATTTAAATCAGCTTTGACCTTACCTACTTCAACATCACTTATTTGGAATTGATAAGACTTGTAGGATTTAATATAAAGTAGTATAGCAGTTCTTCAAAGAAATGTTGAAAGACCTGTGTGAACTGATAAGAGTTAAAGTAAGCTCAACCAGAAGAGTGATTACAATGATGAAAAGGGTAATTATTCTGGACCATTCTTAGTCTTTGAGAGCTAAAGATGAAATACAACTCAAGAGAGAAAAGTGGTTAATGTCAGATGCAGTAATTTTAAAGTTTCATATTATTTTTTTTCCTAATTAAAGACGAAGATTCAGTTGAGATGAGAAATTCAATTGAAGCACTTTGAAACTCAACAAGTTATCTTATTAAAAACACTTTAAATACAAGTGTTAAAGGATCTAGTTACTAATTTATGGAAATTTCAACTTTCAGAGTTTGGTTCTACCTCAAGAAATAAACAAAGGAACTACTCCTACTCAGTATCATAAACCTGGCTTCAATGACAGCACCATTAAGAGTCAGCAAAGAAAGTGTGACCAATATAGAAGATGTAAGTCTAATTAAGTCTTGTAAGTTTAGAAAAATAAGCTTACTGTGGAGCAGCTAGATGGCGCAGTGGATAGAGCACTGGTTCTAGAGTCAGAAAATCCTGAGTACAAAATTGGCCTCAGTAACTTAACAGTTACTGGCTTTGTGGTCCTAGACAAGTTACTTAAACCCAGTTGCTTTACCAACAAAAAGGAAAAAAATAAGCTAGCTTCTCAAAATAATGTTTTATTTGTAACCATTAGGTTCTGGTATCTTAAAAGATGTATGTGAATTGTTTCAGAATGTGATAGATTGCTACTAATCTTTATACCTTTTTTGTTGGTAATATTTGATTAATTCTCAGGTACTAATAATAGTCTACCTTTTCTTTTACGAAAGTGCTTTTCTCACAAACACCCCATATTACAGAAATATCTTTAAAATCTATTATTTTAGAAATGTATTTTTAAAGTTTTAGTTTTGATGTTACTGGAAAAATTAGCAGACACTCATTTTATTTATTTTTATAAAAATAGTAGCTAGCATTGTTATAGTGCTTTAAGGTTTTCAGAGCAGTTTGCAGAGATCTCGCTTTAAGTGACTTTCCAAGGGTCTTTGTTTCTGGGGCCACATCTGAGAGTAAGTGCTGGATGATTCTCTGCACCAATCACTTGATCACTTTTCACCTGTTTGTGTGTGTTCATGTAAAAAGTCTTGGCTATCAGCACTTTGTGTACACAGGGTACTTACTCTAACAGGTTAGGGAAGACACAGGCCCTGGCGTAATACGCGCATGGAACAGTGAGTTGTAAAAAGCAGGGACCCCTTGATACTGAGAACCAGAGCCCTCGTAAAAGGATTTGAAAAGCATCTTCATTCTCTTGTTAGTTATGTGTAATTATATGTTTTAATATAAATAAAATCTTTTCTCTTTTTTGTCTGGTACATTAATGAGTGCTCCCAGTGCCCTGCCCCACTTGACCTTAAGATCCTTGGCAAATTCCCTCTCATCTTGAAGTCTCAGTTGCTTCCTCTGTAGGAAAGTTTGTACCAGCTGCCCCCAGGGCTGCCGGGCACACAGGAGATGGGAAGAACTGGGCCGAGGTGTTTGAGAATAACCAAGGACTAGTTGTGCAGTGGCGTTCTTACTCTTAAATCTTCCGATGGTTGGTGCTCCTCAGGCTTTTTTTTTTTCTGTGACTTTTCTAAGTTTACAATTCTGTGGCCTTAGACCTCTTTGGTAAATGAGACTCTCCTCTCCTGGGCATTCCTCTGGGTTTACCCTTCTGGTGCTGTGACTGCATCCTGCACACTTAATTTCAGGCCTTCCTGCTTTTTCTGACATTTCTGCAGCTTCTATTCTCAACCCCATCATGTGTTTTAGTTACAAATTATATTGTTTTTTAACTTAGCCAACTTCATCTACATCTCTGTCCAGCTTTTTTTAATGTCTTATTTACCAGATTAACTTAATTAAGCTTTTTTCCACCTCATTTAATCAGAACTCTTATTTGTATTTATAGTTAAAGAAGATGGTAAAATTTCTAAGAATGAATGTCAATCACAAAAGACAGTAAATAAACAGGTAAACTAAACTTTGGCAAGTTTTTATTTTTACATACTACATATTTATTTTCATAACCAAGGCCTTGCAGAAGATTGAGCAGTTGTCAGTCCAACTATTTATGATGGAACTCTTAATAATGTGCCAAGCACTATACTAAGAGGCTAAAGGTACCAAAAAAGTCCCTGCCCTCGTGGAGCAAAGATTCTAAGAGAAACATACAAAGTAGGTGTAGACTAAATTGCGGTAATCTGAAAAAGGGAAGCATCTTCTGAAGGTTCCCTGAGAATTTATGTCACAAGTTGGGGACGGGAGAGAGAGGCAGAACAGTGTGAAGATTTAAGAGATAAATGAAAATTAGAAGTGACTTGATCTTAAAAACCCTTTATACTTTATTCTCAATACTTATTAAGTCTCTACTCTGTATTTGGCATTGTATTAGGTACTGGGGATAATTGTGCATGAATGAAATAATCCATTGAAGGGAATTTACATTCTGATAGGAGACAATTAGGACATAGATTAATACATACAGAATAAACAAAGACAATAAATACCAGGAAATTTGAGAGGAAAGGCAGTGGTGGTTGAGGGTATTATGCAACAGATGTGTGACAAAGAGAGGGTTTTGGAGGGGGCAAAAGGGAGGATGAAGTAGGTGCATTCTAGCTCTAGGGATTAGCCAGTGTAAAGACGAGGGCAATGTTGGGTTGTGGTGATGAAGAGTTATGTCCCCTAAGTCAAGTCTATCATCCTTAACTTGGAAAATCCTTTAAAGCTGTAGTCATATTGTGTTTGAAAAAAGAAGTCAAATTTATGTTTACTCATCTACAGACTTTTGGAGGAACCCCCAAATCTAATGTTAAGCTTTTGAAGAGAAATGAAAGTTCCAATGCCGCAGAAGTCCAAAAGGTTGTAACTGATGATTCAAATCCAACTGGGAAGGTAAGAGAAAGTTTGTCTGATTTCCCAAAATTATAAGTAGTAGTGAGATTGTGACTGAATAAATATAATAAATGCCTATAATTAAATATTACCTGTTAGACCATTATACATTACTGTTGTTCATCTGTATGTTCAAATGATTTTTACTCTCCTAGACTGACCCTGGAATTGAGAATTTCCTAATATCCTTGAAAATTACCAAGGAGAATGAAGTGCAATATAATGAGGAACCAACAACAAGTGAAGAACATTTGTCGCCACAGTCATTTGCTATGGTTAGTTTTTTTTTGTTTTTGTTTTTGTTTTTTAAGTTTTTATTTTATTTCTCTAGTGTTGGTAAATCTGAGTTCAAGTCAAGCCTCTCCTCCAATACTAGTTGGTCACTTAAGTCATTATTAATTAATGCCCCAGGCCATTCATTAAGGCTAAATGTGGCAAAACAGTCATTGAAACTCTTTGATAGAAATTCTCTCTAAAAGAACATCACTAATAAGTCACAATTCCAGAACAAAACAAAACAAAACTTGTTGACATGCAAGTAAAGGTTTTATTTTCTTATAAAAGGGAACACTTATTAGACAGTGCCCTCTGTCTTATATACATACATGATTTGGTTTGCTAAGGATGGTTTTCTGGACAAAGCAAAACCATGGAACTAAAGCTATCCCTTTTTCGCTTTGTACCATACCAATCTTATCACTGCTATCCATTTTCAGACAGGGGTTGGACAGGAACAAAACTTATTTTTTGCCATGAAATGTTTTCATTAAGAGAAAAATATAATTCTCAATAAGGAATGAAAAGCAATAGGATCATACTAATTTTTGTTGTGCTTTCTTAAAGAAGGGAACACAGATGCTTAAAGAAATTCTGAAAATTGATGGCTCTGACCCTGCGGACCACAAGAATGAAGTAAAACAATTAGTTAATGAAGTTAATGCTTCTTCTAATAGGAAAGAGGTCTATGGATCTTCACAGCCTAGGCAAACCAAGAAGTTAGGTATGTAGAATGTATATAGGTTCTGTATTAATCATCTAAAAGTTGTTTTTTTAAATTGTGTGCAATTGCCATAAAAGCAAATTAAACAATTTGTAATATATTGTTTAATTAATAGCTTGCAGTACATGTTATTAGCTATATTATGTAATAATTATATATTAAGTAATAATTATGTAATACTAACTCCACAGATGTAAAACGTAAGGAATTTTATTAATTTTCTTATTCTCAGTTTAAAATCACTGCTTCTGAAATATTTGATGTATAACTAAAAATCTTTTTTTTTCTTCAAATTATAACACTTTAAAAAGTTAATGTCCAGAAAAATCTGTATTATCTGTACATTAGGAATTCACGATTCTAACGTTTTATAAAGGCTGAAATTATGACAGTTTATTACATGCATTTGGATACAGTTCTGTTACTTAACTATACCACTTTCTAGTTATAGTCATTAATGCGTCCTAGCAAAGCTCATGTTTCAAAATTTTGCTTAGCATTTAACCAAGTTTGCAACACACAGCTCTCTCTTCATAATATGATTTATTGATTGGTTTTGATGGAACAAATTAATTACATCCCAAAAGGTATTATTTTTATTCTCTAAAATTCATATTATAAAGGAAATTCCATTACATTTTAAATTACCAAACTGATTTATAATTTGATGTCACTCTTCCTATAATATGAATACAATTTTGGGAGCATTTGTTTCACAGGGGTGGTCTGATACTGGAAAATCATAAGGAATCAAGAGAAAACACATTTCTGAGTAGAATGAAAGTATTCCCAATATGAGAAACAAATGAAGTGACTCTATTTTCCAATATATATATTTTAAAAAGTGTTTTTGGCATGTAAAACAACTTCAAGAAAAAAAAAAACATTTTAAACTTTTTATAAAAACTATGATTAAAGCATAAATCTGCTTAGAACAGATTGCTTTATGCAATCTTAGAACAAGGTTGAATAACTAAGGCATTCAAGATATATTCACTACTGGTGGGATACATACACTTTAAATTTTTTAAATTATTATCCTCTACAAAGTCACTCAAATGACTCCTCATAACATGGAGATGATCCTGGGCATTCTAAAGGGTGACTGTTGCAGGTTTTATTATGCTAAAAGGCTGTAAGTAGAACCCTAACAACAAAAAACATTAATGGTAAACAAGCAGGTTTTCATAAGATTTTCACCATTGGACCATATCTTCATCATGTAATAATTAACTAAAAGACAGAAAAGAATGAGAGATTTTGCTGTACTTACTGATTTTTTATTATGACAAAATATTTGTTACAATAAAAAAAACACCTTAAGATCTCATATTCATTAAGATCTTCTGTACATTGCAATCCTTAACTATAACTAGAATGACTCTCTAATCATAAACATTAAGGGAGGCCTCAAATAAGCATATGTATGCATGTCAAAGCTGTTCTCCAATGTGATAGAGATGTAGCTCAGCCTCCAAGTGTAAAGGGATTTTTCTGAAAACAGAAAAAGACCCCAAGTACTCCATTTTTGTGGATCACATTTATCCTAATTACATTAAATTAAATTAAAACATTGCACAGCCTCCTGGAAGAAATGTTACCACTCCAAAAAAGAAAAAAAAATTGGCCTGACTATCCATATAGGAGAAACTTAAATGGATGAAGAACATCCATTGCCCAGACTATAATATGCATTTGGATGGATGACCTCTAGAGCTAGGTATACCTTATCTAACACAGATAATACAAATGGACCTAGAGTTTTAACAGGAGAAAGGGAGCCAATTGGGTTAACCTAAAGGAAATTGCAAAGCACCTTTTAAAGCTCCCAAGCTTTCCTCTAAAACTAAAGTCCTCCTTAATACCAACATTCTGCTGGTATTATTATACATTGAGACATCGACTCCAAAAACCTCTGAAGAATTTAAAATTAATGTCATATATTTGACAGTGGAAAGGCATATGATAGGTGTGAGTAAACTGCGACATGTAATCATTGAAGAACTAAGAAAAAAACAAGAATTTAATTATGGCATCAGGAAAACATATATTAGAAAGAGAAAATGGACTGGTCATGTACCAAAGGCAGGAAATGATAGGTGGACAGAGAGAGAGTTTTCACTGACATCCAACAATGACAGAAAAAAATAAGAAAAACATCCAATACATGGGAGGACCCGGGACAGATTTATGAAACCATATTGCTGAGCATTTCACAGAAAAAAATCAGTGATCCATTTTGAAAGAGAAAAATTAACATTTGATAATACTAGAGACAGCTGGGGTTTATAAACCATTTAATTTCACTGTTAGTGTATTCTAAATGTGAGATATCCTTACAAAGTATCCAGAAAACAGACATACTACTAAAAGAGCTTAACTCCCTAATCACTTGACCCACAAAAACACAGGTCTTGGTGAACTTACATCTTTCATGTGTGGAACTTCACAGGGAGTGAACTCTTTTTCCTACTCCACTCTACTTTTCAGTTCTGAAATAATGATTACATGTACACTGTCATTGCTCCTATAAAGAGTGGGTAAGTGTACTCCTTGCTGACTCCATTTGTCACCCCTTAACTTGGTTAACTTTTAACAAACCAAATAATCACTCTCTTACCACCACTCACTTATAAGTGTTGTCTCCCTCCTCAAGAACATATTTTTATTCCTAGCAGTATCACAGTGCTTTTTATATAGCAAGCTTATAAGAAATGCTTTTTTGTGGAAGATATGGATTCAAATCTTATTTCTAACAAGTTTTTTTAATTGATAATTTACCTACATTACATACATTTACCTATTTCTCCTTTTTGTGATATCTCTTGTAAGAAAGTGAAAAATAGTTAAATAATAAAATAATCTCATCTCAAAATCTCAGCATTTAACATCTACAATAACCCCTTTTAAGCTCTTTTTTTTCTAAATAACAAAGAATTTTTCTTCCCTACCCTTCACCCCAATGAACAAAGAAACATCAACTTCTTGTAACAGTATGCAACAAAAAAAATTTTTCTCAATGTTTGTATGTATGCATACATACCTACTGTATATATATATGTATTCACATAAAATATCTCATTACATACTTAAATCAGTCACATTTTTATAATGTGTCATCAGTCTTCTGGAATCATGAATGGTCATTATTTTTGTCAATGATCATGTTTCTTACAGGTTTCAAAGTTGTTATTACAATCTTGCTGTTATTGTATAAATTGTTCTGGTTCTACTTATTTCATCCATCAGTTTATAAAAAACTTCAGATTGTTTATCTTTATAATAAAGTGGGAGAAAAGAAGAGCAAACTTTTTAAGGGATGTAGTCTCTCACTCTTCCCTACTTTTCAGTTCTGAAATAATGATTAGATCCACATTGTCATTGCTCCTATAAACAGTGCGTCAGTGTACTCTCCACTGACTCCATTCATCACCCCTATAACTTAAGCAAACCAAAATATCACTACCTAACTCCCACTCACCTATAAGTGTTGTCTCCCTCCTCAAGAACATAAGCTCTGGATATAGGTCATGTTTTAACTATAGAGTGAGATGTCTTATTGTTGGGTTTTGTCTTAACTATATTCTGATTAAAAAATTATTTTCTTGTAATATATACTTTGGTTGAGAAGTTATACCTGCCACAGTATTTTATTTGTTGGTATATCATTCTTTTAAAATTTCTTTTGGTAGCGGCTTATATGAATAAACCTCATAATCCAGGGGATTGTCATAATGCTCCAGCAATAGACAATTTAGGCCGACCTGTCCTCAATCAGCAGCCGCCTTTGTCTACACCAGTATCAGAGCTTTCCAGACTTTGTTCTCTTGTTGGAATGCCACAACCAGATTTCACCTTTCTCAGAACGCCACAGGTAAAGTATTATTACTTTATTTTTTGTCACAATTTAATGGGGGGGGGGGGGGGGAGTGTAATTATGTAACACTCAAGAGAGTTTATAAACAGAAATAGATATAAGAAACATAGATATTGTCAGGCCTTTGGTAACATTTCCAGAAACATGATTCTTCAAATCTTCAGTCTCACTTAAAGGAACATGCAGTAGGTGGAACAGAAAATAGATTTTTGTTTCCACTTCAAGTAGGTACTTTGTGCCTTGGAATTAAAAGACAAAGTTGAAATGTTAGTATTTGTACAATGGACCTAAATCATTTATTGGACTGGGTAAAGATATGGACACCAGGTCTAAAACACCTTTTCCCAGCTTGAATAATATAGTTTCTTGAGTATCAGGTACTCACTCTAAGATTTCTTTGTATGCAATGACGTTCCCACTGGATCAATGGATTACATCTGCAGGTACCATTCTTAGCTTTTCATTATTCCTCCCACTTTACCCTAACTTATTGAAGTTTGAACATGTTAAAAGGAGATTTGTAGTACTTCCATTATAGAAGATAATTATATCTTCTTTTCCCTTATAAGATTGAAGCATAGTTAATTCTGTGCAGCAAGCTTTCAATAATAATTCTTACCTCTACTTACCCTCACATGTACATGCATCCACGGGAATAAAGGTCAAGGACTACAAAGCAGATCGAATACACCTTCTAAAAAGGGAAATGTAGGGATTGCATCACAAGAGGAGTGTTCCTGTTTCCTCATGGGACATATAAGCACGCATTCTTTGTCATTCTTTTGACTTTGTATATACTATTTTTCTTTCTATTCCTACCTGGCTTTACAAAACGTTTCTACCATATCTTATAAGGTCTCTTTGTCACTGGGACAGAATTCACCAAAGGATTAGAGGAGGAGTAAAAAGAGAGCAGGCCTAGCTAACAATGACAGGCAAGGTTAGCCTGTCTGCAGAATTTGTTACTGAGGTTACTTAAGTTCTATACCTCGAATAAGAAACATGATTTCTTTATATTTTATGCAAAAACTGAATCTACTGATACAGAAAAGAAACAAAATAGAAAGCTTTAAGCAAAAGTATAGCCAGCAACATAATGATACTTTTTCAGTTACATATAAGGCTTTTTTCTTTACATTTCTTCTTAAAATTTTGAGTTCCAGATTGTCGCCCTTTCTTCCTCCTCATTGCCCCATGGAGAAGGTAATGCAATGTGAAGTTATGTAAAACATTTCCATAAAAGTCATGTTGCAAAATAAAACATAGTTCTCCCAACCCCAAAAAAAAATCTGAAAGGGGGAAGGAAATATATAAGTATGTTTCCTTTAGAATAGTCTTGGATAATTGTGTTGCTAAGAACAGTAAAGTCACTCACAGCTGATCATCCCACAACATTGCTATTACTTTGTACATAGTACATTTTGTTTTACATGAACTAATGAAGGACTTCACAGGTTTTTCTGAGAGCGTCCTATTCATCATTTCTTATAGAGTAATAGTATTCCATCATAATCACATACCAAAATTAATTCAACCATTCCCCAATTAATGGGCATCCTCTCTTTCCAATTCTTTGCCCTAAGAAAATAGCCATTTTACTATTTTTAAAATACCTTTTGGGATTCATCCCTAGTACAGTTAAGTCAAGGACATGCATGATTTTATAGTCCTTTGGGCTAGTTCATATCTTTTGATCATTCATCATTTGGGGAATGGCTCTTATTTTTTATAAATTTGACTCAGTTCCATTTATATTTGAGAAAAGAGGCCTTCATCAGTGAAACTTACTTGAAACTTCTTTTCATAATTACTACTGTATTTTTCTCCCCTGTTTATAATATTCCCCCTCTCTTCTTTTCCCCTGTCCCTCCTCAGAAGTGCTTGGCTTCTGACCAGCTCCTCCCTCAAATGTGCCCTCTCTTCTATCACCCTCTCTGCTTCTTGTATGCCCTTCCCTTCCTACTTTCCTGGGATGTAAAACAGATCTCCATATTCATATTGAATGTAAAACAACAAAATCTTAAAAATCTAAATGCCAGAGGTGAGGTTTGAAAGTAAGTACCTCAAAGCTGCATTTTCTAAATTGTTGAATCACATTGTTTCTACTACTTAAATGCTGGTGTCACACACACACACACACACACACACACACACACACACACACACACACGAAAGCATTCCTAGTGGTTGTCTCTTATCAAACTATATACATTGCTTTAGTTTTTTTATAGGAACACTAAAATGCCATGGAAAAGAGGACCATGAGCTTATTTTGCTATTCAAAAAGAATAGTTAGAACCTTATTTTTGTTTTATTCCATCTATCTGAAGTGAATTAATTTTTTAATTCCCAAAATACCACATCCCATATTCAAACAAAGAGCCATACTATCTCATTAAATGCAAATTTCAGATTATATTCAGTGCTTCATAGAATTGATCATACATAATGAATACTGAAGAAGAAACTGGACTAAATGAGAATTTGAAATGATGGAATTAATTTAAAAAAAAAAAAAACTTTGTGAATGAGAGGGGAACTTTAAGCAACCTTAAACTGCATTTTAATTAATGGAGACAATATATTGCTAGTGACCAGAGGGCTGTCCTCAGAGTTGGAAAGGCCTAAGTTAATCCACCCTCTCACAGGCACAGCCTGTGTGACATGGGGAAGGCACTTCATTGTCCATTCACCAAAGCAGCTCTGAGTTATAGCCACCTGGATGCACTGTCAGGGGGAGGGGAATGTCCTCTTCCCCTTAAGGCTGGTTTTCTCTTAACAGAATGATTAGACATCTTTCTATGGGAAAATACCAATGGGACTTTAAATGTTCATGCCCAAATTGATGGGGCTAAAGACTAATCAATAGTAAGGGAATATATTGGTAAATTAAGATGTTTCTTCATGACCTTTATCAATTTGGGTTATATGGTCACATGTTTCTAGGCAGTTTTTGATGGTTCCTTCCAAAGGACCTCCCTGTGCAATGGACAAGCAATGTGGAACAGTAGAAAGAACATGGACTTTAAAATGGTCAACTTGGAGCCCTAGGAACCGCCGCTTAGTTTCTGGCTCTGCCATTAGTTCCCCGTGTGACCTTGTGCAGCTCTACCTACTGTCTCTGAGCCTCTCTCTATTTCCTCATCTATAAGATGACCTATAACAGGACAGGTTAGGAACCTGAAGGGATTTTCGTTGTCACCTAACCAAAATCCCTTCAAGTTCCTAACCTGTCCCGTATCTGAACATACATCTCTTTGTTTGATTTTGTTATTATTAAAGAATGAAAGGTTAGCTCCATAATTTCACTGGTCTTGCTACTGAGTAATTTTTGTCTGATTGTTTATAGAAACTTTCCGCTTTCAAAATACATAACCCGCAGTAAAATATCTTCATTTAGATGAATCTTGCTGTTAGTGGTAATTGCTGACATAGTCTTATGAGTATATATTTTATCTTTTGTAGACAATGACAGTTTGTCAGGTAAAATTGTCTAATGGCTTACTAATACATGGACCACAATGCCCATCTGAAAATGAAGCCAAGGAGAAAGCTGCTTTTTTTGCTTTACAACACCTGGTAATATCAATCTTTGACTTATTTTAAATTTTTATTGTTTTGTTTATAATTTACTTGCATTTTCTTATAGTCTTTTTTTTTAATACTTCCATAGAGCACTGTAGGAATGAATTTTCCTTTGCCTCCACCAATGTTTCCAAATTATCCACCTGCTGTACCCACCGGGGCCATTCCTCCCGTGTTTGCCCCACCTACTGGTGAGATATGAAATTTTTCTAAATCTTTTTAAGATGAATTTTGATTTTTGGAAATGTTTTTATAAGGTTCTAATTTGGAGGTCTCATATGTATGCAGAGTATACAAAGACATTTTAAGATTTCACGAATTAACTATTTTCTCAGTTGGGCTGAAATTTTTAAATAATTCTATTTTTTTTTAATTTGGAAGTTATTTTTTACAGAGATTATCCTTTGAATAATGTTTTGATATGAAATTTTTTAGGTCTTTTTATAATGCATACTGAGTACAAAGTATACTTGCAGAATCTTATTTGATTATCCCTTTCCAAAGCATAAAATGATTAAAGTGTATGTAGGATATAGACATCTGTGGTAACCCAAAATTCTACCTAGTTTTTTACTTAATAATTGGATTTTACAACACGATGTTTCTAATCTTTTTATTTCCATTGATAGTTTAACTTTCCATAGATTTCAGATTGCATGGGGCAACTATGTGGTGCAGTGAATAGAGAATATCAGCCCTCAAGTAAGGAGGACCCGAGTTCAAATCTGGCCTCAGACACTTACTATTTCCTAGGTTGTACGACCTTGGGCAAGTCACTTAACCTCAATTGCCTCAGCAAAAAAAAAAAGAAAAGAAAAGAAAAAGAAATAAGCTTGCTTTTGGGGGGAGGAGGTAAGAGAAGGGGGGTGGAGGTAAGAGAAGGAAGGAGGAAAAATTGGAACACAAAGTTTACAAAAATGAATGTTGAAAACTATATACATGTATTTGGAAAAATAAAATACTGTAAATCTCCATAAAATTTTCAAGCTATAATCAGAATAGTGCTAATCACAAGATAAAACTAATATACATGAACATTTTGGTAATATTTTATAAATTTATATCTTTCTGGGAACAAACTTTAGATTTGACAAGATTGGGGAGCCTCTTTGACTTGACAACCTTATATTTAGAAAAATTAAGTAAAGCTAGTTGACTTGCATGCTAGACCAAAATAACATATATTTAAACTTATAGTTACCATCAGCCAAGTTAATTTGTAGATAGCATCAAGGCCTAGTTTTTTGGATTTCCATATGTGTACATTTGAAAACTTTTACCCAGTTCCATTGAATTGGATTATGTGCACATTTACAGCATAAATGGTTTACATGCTAATGGTTTTTTAGTAAAGTGCTTTTTAAAAAATTCTTTTATTGATCTTAAAATTTACAAATCACTTGAATCTTGATCAAGCTATAGTTTTAACGTTATCTTTTTTTCTACCCAGAGACATTATTTGGGTAAACTTGGTGCATTCCTTCTGCAATGACACTATGCTGATGACTAGATTATCATTATTTAATTTCTTTTTAATTACTTTTTATTAACCATTCATGAAAATATTCCAAACAAAATTTAAGCTACTAATAGTATTTGAGGAAGATAAAGTTAATTTACGTGTTAACATGAAAGTGATCTGATTTCAAGACTTGAGCTTTCTTGGTTTTTTATAGGCTGGGATCACTATGGAAGCAGCTTAGCCTTTGGGGCAGGTGAGATCCTTAAGATTGCTCTCTTTGTGCCCAGGCTTTTGCCCATAGGACAGTTTAATGGCCCTTCTGTGATTTTTTTATAACAATGCAAATATTCCTAAAGACGCATGTCAATATGTGAAGCTGTATGATTGCTTTGTATTTAAATAGCATTCATGATAAATTGACTTCTCTGGCCAGTTCACAATCTTTGGAGTGGCTCCAGGAGGAGAATGCCTTAAGCTAGAACAGCTATTTGCAAATAGAATGTAGACTTTTTCACAGGGGAGAAAAAGAAAGCCAAAAAAGGCTTGGGGAGATCCTTGATTCTTGAGAATTTTGATCCTAAATCTTCCATTCCCAAGAGTTTACCATTTTCTGTGGTTTTTTACAGCTAATATGATGCCTCCATCACCTCACATCTTTGGCTCAATCCCCTGGGGATCTCCAATGCCAATTCCTGGGAAGCCTTATCACCACCATACTCCATATCCCACCAACATGCCTCTCACAGGACCAGTGCCAGTTGCACCTCACAATCAGTTCATACCTCTTCAGGTAATGTCTGAAGAAAAGACTTTGTTTTGTGTACATATGCATGCATTGATTGATTAACTCATTCACTTGTTTATTTTTGTGGCTGAATCCCCCATCATCAGCCAAGCTGAAAGTGCAGCAGCATTCCCCTTGCCAGGGCCCAACTCAACCATACAACACGGAACCCCAGGCTCAAGCAACCCACCAACCTATAGCAATTGTACTTGTTACAAATAGTTTTGTTAGGGAAAAAATTTTAATTAATGAAATGTTTCTTCCTTAAAGGTTACAAAGAAAAGAGCTGCGAACAAAAGGAACGTTGAGTGTAAGGCAGCCCCTGGCTGTTCTCAGGCTACTCCTCTTCAGCCAGCATCCCCAGGAATGTCAGAAGGTGCCCAGTTAACTTCACAGGAGAGTTCATCAACTTTAAAGTCACCTCAAGTTCCTCCAGCTACAGTTTCTTTTCAAGACAGAGTAGCCCCTTCAGGTTCTGGTACTTCTCGTGGTAAATCAACACCAGGTTCTTCAAGAAGAAAATCAAGGAAACTGGCAGTCAACTTTGGTGTTTCTAAACCATCAGAATAAAATATGGTATTTAGGATTAAATTAATGTTTCATTTATAACCTCCCCCAATTTTTTTTAATAAGGATATATATATGTCCTATTAAAAAAAAAAGAATGCACTATTTAAAAATATATATTGTTTGTTGTATTAAAAAACTGAAGAGCTTTTTAGATATTAGGCTTTTTTTCAGACTGTTTAAAAATATGTGTACAAAACATTTGTGTTGTGAAAGAAAGGCACTGAAGAAGCAAACTTAAAATGAACCACTCCATCCATCCATTGTGCCTAGACAACGAGCATCTTAGCACCATGACTTGGAGATTATGTGAGCAATAATAATAGCATTTTCTAATCTTTCTTTGAGGCAGTAAATAGTGGTAGAGTCAAAAGAAGGCCTCAAACATATTTACTAAAAGTGAGTTTTATTTTTGTAATAGCTTAACAAAATGGATGGGGAAGAAAGGAGTGGCTCTTATTTTTTTGCATTTTAATTTGTATTCTTTAGCTGTATGGGTCCTTTGAGCCTACAAGAAATTAAACCTTGGGCCTACAAGAAAAAAAAAATGGGGCTGCTGCTGCCAGGCTTGTTTGTTTCCTGTCCAAATTTTATGCCAAAGCTGCTTTCAAATACCAACCAGAACTTTGATCTTTCTAAATGTCAAGAACTTTAATAGCAAATTAGGTTTGAGTAATTAAAAAACACTTGGGTTGCTCATGAACCAGCATTGTTAATTAATAATAGTTTAATTTAAACATCCACAGGATACAATTACTACAATTGAATAGACTGTTGGACTATAATGCAAGTCATTAATCATGTCAATATAATTCTTATGTATGATTTTCCTGCTGCTGCTTTACCACCATATGAACCTGCCTCTCATCCCAACACAGTGCTGCACAGGGGACTAAAGAAATCTTAAATATAGTTTCAATTCCAGAGTGTGTCCTAGCATAGGCGCAAACATCAATCAATCAAATATCAAAAATCTATTTTATATATTATCTCCTTGACAGATGTCTTTCCTGTCAGTTCCATATTTTTAAACCATTTCTTGGAACTGCTTAGTGACTGGCGTGTTTTCTTTGCATGTTATTTATATTTATATTCATGTATGAGAGTGTGTATATATTCAGTTTGAAACTATTGAAATTATTTTAAAATTTGTTAAAAATTCAGTGTCACCAAGGCAAATTTGTATACTTAAGGATCTAGTCTTTGTTATTTGTTTTTTAAAGAATGGGCATTGTCATAGGCTTTATTTTTTAAAAAATGATAAAAAAAGAAAGGACCACACTGAATGTGGTATTGCTTTTTAATCTTGCGTCCAACTTCATTGGTCTGTTCTGCTCTGGGTCTTAAGGCAGTTTTTATTCTCAAAATTCAATTGTTAACAATGTTTTCCCCTGTCACTGCTGATTCTAGTGTTCTTTTAGGAGGTTACATAAAGTGATATTAACAAAAGAATAGTGCCTTTAGCACAAGGAGATGATCTTAAAACGGATATATTACTGTTTTGAGCTATTCACTAGATTCTGTATTGATTTTCTTGGTTCTTCAAATACTAACTCCTTAATTTTTATTGTTCAGAAGAAAGTTTTTGTATATTATGGTTACAGTGAACAGTGTCTAATGAGTCAAGTAATTGGAATATTACAGACTCTCTCTGTCAATGGCACTGCTCAATAGCCAACAGTCATTCTTGGCTTTCAGATACTTAGAGGCCACTTGTTGGAATAGGAAACATTTGACTCCTCTTTTGGAACCCAAGAGAAAAAAACAAAATCTAATAGAAAAAGTGATGTTAGTATAAATGTACATTTATGGCATATTAAAATTACTTCATCTTTAGCAGCTATGGATACTAACAAACAAATCATTTCAACTCATTAATGTTAATATAACTTCTTTTAGGACAGAAAGAGAAGAAAATACAGAACTCCAAGAAGAGTTTTATTTAGTACTGTGCAATTTTCCATCTTAGTTTTTAAATGTTCTAGTTAAGCTTGCTCAAAATTATATGATCTGCCACCTTAAAATAGCAGAATTGCTTTAGCATGATGCCAAGAAAATGAGTGAATTGTTTCATAGAAACATAAAAATAAATAACCAAGTGATTAGTTAACAATCATGAATTCCTGTAGGGCTTTCTTTTTTCTTGAAGTTCTTTTCCAAGTGTTTATCTGACTGAAGCTGCAGAGATAAAATGGAATAGAATACACAAGGCAAATGGACATCTTTTACCTACTCTCTTCAGGAAGCCAGTCTGGTACTAACTTTGCCCCAGAAATGAAGATTTGAAAGCCCTTAGAGAGCTTATCCACCTCTGGTTAAATTATGGGATTTTGTGTCCATTTATGGTTGTGCCTGGTGTAATCTTTTCCCCTATAATTGAGACTTTCAGCCAGAGAGCCTAAATTATTTAGTTAACTGTTTGATCTATAGCAAGCTCAAATTAGTTCCCTGGAATGGCAGGATGCTATTTACTCTGCTGCCTCCTTTTTGCAGATCAAACTCTTCTTAGTAATATGATAGGTGTCAGAAGAGCTAAGCCCAAAGTGGTTTATCTGTAGGTGTTTCAGAAAAAATACTAAAGTGTCCCTTAACTCTTTATTTAAGCACTAGTTAGATGCATACTTAGTTAATAAAATGTATTTATTTATTGACCACAGTTAGCAGATTCTTCCATCTATCTTCAAGGATGCTGCTCATATTTTTCCAAATTACTTAAAGTTATTTTTATATTTTTATAGATTAAATAATCCAGACATTTCATAAAGATTTAGGTATCCCAGAATGGATGAATTGAAGATTTTAATTCATCTGTAAGTGAACCTTAGTTCCACCTTGGAACTTGCTAGTTAACAAAAAGCATCCAAATAGTTATAATTGGAAATGCTTTTTGTTGGTTTATTATTATTATTTTTTTTGGATAGCTAGTAGAGATGTAGATGTATTCATTTAAGATGGTTTTCATTTTTGTCTTGAGAACTACTTAATATCCAATTAGGACTATTTTAAAAAGGGAGAAAGCTGGTATTAAATATCAAAATAAAATATATCAAAACACTGCTTTCTTGACTACCATTCTAGCCTATTCAAAATAATCTCGGCTCTAAAGGTTATTTGGAAAACATTTCATTAAAACCTATTGTAGTTTCTCAGTTTTTTGGAGTTACTGATAAGTCAAAAAGTACCTCTCCATACCCCAATCCGCCCCCCCTTTTTTGTAGAGGGGGCAAAGTAGTTGGGGTGGGGGCACTGGGTGTGAAACCAATCATTGTTCATTGTCTGGGAGAGAGGCATAAATAGTGCTGCTAATATGTTTTTGTTGGCTTTAATGAGCAAACTTTGGCAGCTAAATTTTATCTCGCTAAAGGTTTTTAAAGATACTCAGTCTTCTCCTAATTAAAGATACAAACTCAATACCAGAAACAAGATAGGCTTATCAAAGTTGTCAGGTTCCCCACATAGAAACACTCTCCCTCTCTTTCCCTTCCACCCCATCCCCGACAGCCAAATAGTATTATAACAAAAGATAGAATTAATTTACATTATATAAGGCTACTGAAATATTGTAGTACTACTATTTAAGGAAGGGGAAAAATTAGCAATGAAAACGGGATTCAGTACTGAAAATTAGATCATATCTTTTGAGTAACGTGTAGCTTTTTAATAATTTTTTGTTAAGACTAATAGTGGTATAAAATTTGGAGATAAAACCTTTTAATAGTGTCCGACCCTTAGAATGGGAACTGAAAAAGTAATGAAGTGCTTGGCTGTATCAAAGCATTCAGCCATCTGAAGTACAATTGATGAAGAGCACTATCCCATATTCAAGAGATATATCATCATAGTAGTATGAAACCAGTAAATTCCCTTCCAAACCAGTATATTTCAGAAGTATTGTACCCCCATCTTGCAAGTTTTACAGTCATTTCAATGCTGTAAAATGGAGGAGGTAATTTTGTGTAGCAGAGCAAGCACTGGATTTAAAGGCAGAGGACATGGATTCAAATCCATGTTCTACTTAATGCCCATGAGACCTTGAACAAGTCACTGTATGGACCTCATTTTTTGCCTCTCTAAAGTGCAAGGTTTGGACAAGATAATCTCTGAAGTCCTTTCCAGCTCTAAATCCTGTCTGAATTCCCAAGGCCAGTGAAGATTCTGTTTCATCTGTAGCCAGATTCTCATACTATAGGCTCATGCAGAATCAATCAGATGAGAATTTGTCCCATAGTTGGCTGTGGGTTTCATTCATCCCTTCTTCATACCTTACAGTTCATTTTTCTTTTTATTCACAGGTTGCATACAGTTTCTTCTACCCGATGCCCAATTGTTTTAGTTTTTATGTATTCTAGTACATGAGTAATGGATCTGTGCTACATCATCCATGACTTCAACATTTGTTTTAAACAATGTAATTAAGTTACATTTTCCAAATATATCTTGAAGCATTTCTTTATCCTCATAGATAAAAATATTTTATATGTACTGGAATTTTTCATTAGAACTTATACAGAGCAGTATTTTATTAGAATCCCAAAGGGAAAACCTTTCTGTGCTCATTTTGTAGTTTATGTTTTTTTAATACTTTGTCATTGTTTATCTGCCAAGTAAAGTGTCTTAAACTTGTATTTGAATGGATCTAGAATGTATTTTTGTGTTTAGTGTTAAGTTGTGCATTTACAGATTTCCAGCATGTAGTTTGCCTAAAAGACTGTGCAAAAAGTATTTTAAAGTATGATACATTGGAGGAATAAAAGAACCAGCCATAACATTTAAATGCTATATACATCTGTAATTAAACAATTGATAATCATTCTATAAGACCTGTTGTTTGGATTTGTCTGTTTGGATTCACATCATTGAAAATTTTTCAAAGATTTTTTTTTCCATGATTTTATATTTTGAGTGTCTCAGTTCTACAACACATCAACCTTATTCTCCACTGGAATACCTTGAGAATTTAGTATCATTTCCATATCATACCTGAAGGCACTAACTGGAACAAGTATAGTGACCTCAAGCAAGTTACTTAGTAATGTTTCTGAGCCTTGATTTTTGTCATCTAAATGAGATCACTGGAGGGTTTCAGGAAGAGGCTGAGAAGGTCCTTTGGTAAATTTGGTAACCTTGTGTGAAAGCATTTTCTTGAACTGCATTGAATTGAACACATCCCACCCAATGATCATGATTTGCACATAGGCCAGTGTGAAGGCATCTGTTAGCCCCAGAAGCACTTGGCATTTGAGGATCATTTGAATTATTTCCTTAAATCACTACAAAGACCACTTCTCATCTTCACCCATTTCTCCTTTTCTGTTTCATTGAGACCAATACAATGCAATACAGTTACCTCTTATGATTTGCAAGCTAACCTGTAGGTACAAGGGATAAAGAAGAGCCAGAGCCTGAAAAGAGCTTATATCTTACTAAGAGGACTCCAGCCTATATGTAATGATTTAGTAAAGGGAATGTAGCTGGCAAAAGGGTCATTAAAATGCAATCCCTTCAACATAATTCAGTTTTTATTAAGTATTCTTTGTGTTTATAGTTCCAACAAGCAGCCCAAAATTTTCACCAGAATGCCAGAAGACTCCATGATACCTCCAGCCTCAAAGAAAAAAAGGAACCAAATCTTCCTCTACCTGCTTTGCTGCTCAGCATATCCCCTGGCAAGGGGCCTAGCTGAATGGTTTCCATCAGCCTCAAAGCAAGGACTTCCATCTGTGCCAGGCCAAGGAAACTCACCTCCTCAGTTCTCCCAAAACAAGTTGTGGAGAATCTCTGGTGTGGAATCGAGCTATCTTGCCTTGGACCTGTCCCTTCAGGAAAGAAAGAGCAAAGTCGGTGGAAAGCAAGACTGACTAATGCTGTTCAGGTTTGACTTTCATCGCCTCTTTCCTGCATCCTCTCCAGTTTGCAGATAGAAGAGAACCTCCCATCTGCCCCACTGACTCATATCATACTACTTCTGTGTCCAGCCTGAAATCCCAACCTACACATCCCAGAGCTCTCGAACTAGGTGGCCATCCAAAGCTCATTCCCCTCACCACACGACCAGATTTCTTATTCTCATCCCCCTCAGTCCATCCTGAAATTTCAACCACCACCCTACCATCATAAATTATGGAATGCCTGATCCATAGGCCACAAACTTCCCTTCATCGTAAATCTTTTTCTCTTGTGCTAATTTCTCTTTGAGTTAAAAATGAAGGCTAGCTTCCCATCAATGCACACCCTCCGTGATTATTCCTTCCAGTCCTGGCTGAACCTAATTTAATTCCTCACAAGAAGAAGTTGAAATACTCCTTGTTCTTAATTGCCACTTCATTAGTCATAACTTTTTCTCCTTTGAGGTTCATGCTATTTATCTCATCAATCAAAATCCTGGTATCTATAGGCACCCCCATAATGAGTTTGATACATGATAATTTTTTCTTTCTCTCCCACTAATGCTGTTACAGTAGCAGATTTCAGTATAACATACTCATCAAAAACTCTTAACCACTCACATCTTTGACTTCCCATGACCCAATCCTCTGTCCCACATCAGCCACATGCAAAGATCTTGCTATTTTAACCCAAGAATCTACAACCTCCAAGAATTGTGAAATCACCTTATCTCACCATTGACTTTTTACTTCTTTGCCTTTCTTTGTCAAACCTATTTATCTACCCTGTGACCTCCACTCCCTTGACTCCATTCTCTCCCAGGCCATCTTCCCTTACACTAACCACTCTCCTCTTGATTCCTTGGTGAATCAATTCAACTTGACACCGCCCTCTTGAATCTGCAGCCCACTTATCATTTCACCATTTGCATCCTGATAAACCTTATCTTTGGATCACTACCACCATTTGCCACTACGTTTGCTTCTAAACATATGCTGCTGAACAATCCTCCACATAGTTACTTTACACAACCTTAACTGGTTCCTGCCATCCTTCTCTCCCAAGTATAGGAGAGTAGGCTCTTCCCCTCAATCTTCTCAGCTGAAAAAATTTGCTTCATATTTTACAGAAAAAAGTTGAGATCATTCACCATGTGATCCCTCCCCACTTCCTCGTGTCTCTATGTGTCTCCTGCCATTTTCTCCTTCATCCCCTCTCACATGATGAGTTTTCTCTACTACTTAACCTGCTCAAGTGATCCCATTTTATCCTGTCTCCTTCCATAGGTACCTGTTTCTGTCCCCCTCCTATCATTTATTTTCTTTTTAAAATTTTTTTTGTTACATTTGAGTTCCAAACTATCTACTTCCCTCCCTTTTAAACCCACGCTAGCCTAGGAAAGGCCAACATTCCATACACGTGTGTATATATATGTATATGGAGCTATATAATCCATCATTCCATATCAATTCTCTCTGAAGGTGAACAGCATCTTCCTTCATAGGTTCTTTGTATTGATGTGAATATTCATAAAACTCAACATAGCCTAGTCATTCACATTTACTCTAAACAATGTTGTATTATTGTATACAACATGATTTCTTTTGGTTCTGCTTATTTCACTCCACATTTCATACAAGTCTTTCCATGTTTTCCTAAAATTAATCAGCATATTTCTTAAAACACAGTAGTATTCCATCACAATTATATATCACAACTTATTCAGCCATTCCCCAATTGATGGACATCCCTTCAATTTCCAGTTCCTTTCCACCATAAAAAGTTACTCTATTTTAAAACATAAAGGTTCTTTTCCTGTTTCCCTGATCACATTGGGAAATAGACTTAATAGTGGCCTTGCTGGGTCAAAAGGTAACACAATTTTAGAAGTTGGGACTTCCAAATTGTTCTTCAAGATGATTAGATCAATTCACAGTTCCACCCAATTTTTCAAAATTACCTCCAACATTTATCATTTTCCCTATCATTCTAGCTAATCTGTTAAAAATGTGGTGGCATCTCAAAGTTGTTTTAATTTAAATTTCTCTAATCAATAATGATTTAGAACATTTTATATGATCACATATAACTTTGATTTCTTACTCCAAAAACCACCTATTTTATTGAAATTATTTTCTGTCATATTAATAACCAATTATTAAGTTAAGGTTTTTTCCGCTTATTTTCTCATTCAAAGAACAGTCCCTATTCAGTCAGATGAGGTTGCTTAAATTTCCACCCAACTAGGGGACCTTGTGTTTAAAGTATGAACAGAAGTTAATCTAGGTGAATTCTTGTGCTTTGAAAATAAGCCTCTATTATCATATCTCTACTGGAGTTTAGGATAACTTAATTCATGAAGGAGAAAACTAACTAGAGCAGTCTGAGTAGAGTTGATTCCTTTGTCCAGATTGCATCTGAGTCTCGTGATCAAGCTTTGTTCTCACAGAAGGAGGAGAAGTTAGCCCAACTTTAGCCCAATCAATAATAATTGATTATTAATTATCCAGAACCTCTTTCCAGCTTTTCATTTATCTCACATATCCTTTGACCATTTATTGATTGGGGAATAATTCATTCTTATTAATTTGGCTTAAGTTCTTTATCTATTTGAGATATGGGACCTTTATCTAGGAAACTTTAAAAAATTGTTTTTCCTATTTTCTTTTTTCTTTCTAATCTTGGCTACATTGTTTTTATTTATACAAAAACTTTTTTTTTTAATTTAAAGTAATCAAAATTATCCATTTTATGTGTCACAATGTTCCCTATCTCTTATTCAGAAATTCTTTTCCTATCCATAAATCTTATCAATAATTTGTTCCATGTTCTTCTAATTTGTAATATCTCTATGTCTTGGTCATGTATCCACTTTTACTTTATATTGGTAAATGGTATATGATACTGATTTATATTTAATTTCTTCCAGACTGATTTACAGTTCTCCAAAGAATTTTTATTAAACTCTAAATTTTTATCTTCAAAATGTGAATCTTTACATTTATCAAATACAAGGTTACTATAATAATTTGCTAGTGTGTGTTGTATGTCTACCCACTGATCCATCATTCTGTTTCTTGGCCACTACCAGATAGTATGGATAATTACTACTTTATAATTCAGTTTAAGATCTGGCCTTCCTTCACATTATTTTCTCCAGATGAATTTTGTTATTACTTTTTCTAGTTCAATAAAAATTTTTTTTTGGAATTCAGTTGAGATGGCACTAAATAAATAGATTAATTAGATAGAATCGTTACTTTTATCATATTGGTTCAGCCCATGCATGAAGAATTAATATTTCTCCAATTATTTTTATCTTAATTTATTTTTATAAAAAGAGTTTTATAATCATGCTCATATATTTCTTGAGTTTGTTTTGGCAAGTATACTCCCAGATACTTTATATTATCTATGCTTATTTTAAATGAACTATCTCTTGCTATTTCTTCATGTAGGATTTTGTTGATGATATAGAAATGCTGATGATTTATGTCCTGCTATTTTGCTAAAATTGTTCATTGTTTCAATTTCAAGCTTTTTAATTGATTCTGTAGGACTTTCCAACTATATCATCATATCTTCAAAAAGAGATTGTTTTATTACTTCATTGTTCATTCTTATTTCTTCTTTTTGTTTTTTCTCTTACTGCAATTGCTAGCATTTTTAGCATAATATTGAATAATATTGGTGATAATGGGCATCCTTGTTTCATTCCTGATCTTTCTGGGAAGGGTTATAGCGTATTCCCATTATAAATAGTGCTTGCAGATGATTTAGGTAGATGCTTCTTATCATTTTAAGGAAGAATCCACTTATAATTATGCTTTCAAATGTTTTTAATAGAAATAAGTACTGTGCAGTTTTACTATATCTAGTGTTATAATTATGTCATTCTTAATACTATTGTTATAGAAATAATAAATTATAATTATATCACATAATTATTCTGCAGAATAAGCATACAACATACATTATAAATATATTAATACTATATAATAAATTATTATAATGTATTAACAACTATAATAATTGAAATAATTATGTTAATAGTTTTTCTTACATTAAACCAGCCCTGCATTCCTAGTATAAATCCCACTTGATCATAATATATAATCTTTGTGGTATATTATTGTAGTCTTCTAGTTTGTTATTTTATTTAGAATTTTTGTATCAATATTCATTAGTGAAAATGATCTATAATTTTCTTTCACTAGTTTTGCTCTTCCTGATTTAGGTATCAGTACTATATGTATTTCATTAAAGGATTTGGTAGGATTCTTTCTTTGCCTATTATTCCAAATTATTTATTTAATATTGAAATTACTTGATTTTTAAATGTTTAAATATAAACCATCTGGTCTAGAAGCATTTTTTCTTAGGAAGTTCACTCAACTTAGAAATCAAGCTTAGAAAATGTGTTTAATTTCTTTTTTTAAAATAGGTTTATTTAGATATTCATTTTCCTATACTGTCAATTTGACAGTTTATGTTTTTATAAGTTTTATAATATTTCACTAAAATATTAATTTTCTTGGCATAAAGCTGGACAAAATCGCTTCTAATAATTTTAATTTCAACTTTATTAGAGGTTTATTAGCCTTTTCAGTTTTAATATTAGTGATCTGGTTTTTTCTCTCTCTTTTAATCAAATTAACAATGATTTTTTTTATTTCATAAAACCAACTTGTTTTATTTAATTTATGAATGTTTATGTTACTCATTAATCTGCTCTTTTATCTTATTGCTGTAAAAATTTAGAGATAAGTTGACTCCTAGTTACTGCTTTTGCTATATCCTATGAATTTCAATATATTGTCTCATTGTTATCATTCTCTTTAATAAAATTATTTACTGTTTTTATGACTTGTTCTTTAACCACTCATTCTTTAATATTAGGTTATTTAGTTCTCCAATTAAATGTAATTTTTATTACATTATAGTCTGAAAAAGATGCATTTAATATTTCTTCCTTTCTACATTTATCTATAAAAATATTATGGTCTAATATGTGGTGAGTTTTTGTAAAGATGCCATGTACCACCGATAAAAAGGTTTATTCCTTTCTATTTCTATTCAGTTCTTGACAGATGCCTATTATATCTAGATAATCTAAGCTTCTAGTCATCTATTTGATTTATTTCTCTCTCTTTTTTTTGTTAAATTTATCTAGTTCTGAGAGGAGAAGGTTGAAATCCTCCACTCTTACAGTTTTGCTGCTCATTTCTGTCTGTTATTCATTTACCTTTTAAATGTGAAGGATGCATATATATTTAGTATTTATATTACTTCATTATGGTATCTTTTAACATAATGTAGTTTCTCTACTTACCTTTTCATTAAATATCTTTTAGTTTTAATTTTGAGCTCATAAAGGCTACCCCTGCTTTTTTTTTCCTGGATAACCTGAAGCTTAATAAATTCTTTGCAAGGCCATAACTTTTTACTCTTTGTGTCTCTCTCATTTTTAAATGTATTTCTCGTAAAGAATATATTGTCAAGTTCTGTTTTTGATCCATTCTTCTATCCATTTTATTTTGTGAGTTCATCCCATTTACCTTCAAAATTACATTGAGTGGTTGTGTATTTTCCCCTATCCTATTTCCCTTTATTCCCCATATTTCCTCCATATTTCCCCCTTATATTTCTCTATTTCCCCTACTCAATTTCCCCTAATCGTTTATTTGTCATTTTCTCTCTTTTTACCCCATCTCTCCTTAGAAATTTATTTCTGACTACTGCCTCCCTAATCCAGACACCCTTCTAAGGAGTCCTCCTTTATCCTTTCCCCTTGTCCTCAGTAAGTTTCTCAGTAAGTTAAGAAAACTCTTTTACTCAATTAAATGTGTATGTTATTCCTTTTTTAACCCAAATCTGATGAAGTTGTTATCTGCCCTCCACACTATCCTCCTCTCCACTGAAACATTTCTTCAATTCATCCTTCTTTTGTATTAGATAATTTGCTTCATTTTGCTTTAACCATTCAAATTTATTTTTTAGAATCATCACATCATATCATAATCAACTAAACTTCAACCCTTCGATTTATATATACTTTTTAAAGTATGTAATGATAGCATTCTTAAGAGTTATAAATACAGTAATGGTAACATTCTTAAGAGTTGAAAATATCATTTTTCCATATAAGAAATAAACAATTTAAACTTATTAAACCCCTTATAGTTAGTCTTTCAATTTTACCTTCCTGTTTTTCTACTTATTCTTGTAAGTCAAATTGTTCAGTTTTGGTCTTTTCCTCTAGAATACCTGAAAGTCCTTTAGTAAACTAAATATTCACTGTTTTTCTTGCAGTATTACACTCAGCTTTGCTGGTTAGGTTATTCTTGGTTGCAAACCCAGCTCCTTTGGTCTTTGGAATATTATATTCGGCACCCTTTGAAAATCTTTTAATGAAGCAGCTTCTAAGTATTCTGTTATCTTGACTGTAATTCCATAACATTTAAATTGTTTCTTCCCAATTATTTCTCCTTTTCCTGGGAGCTTTGAAACTTAGCTGTAATATTTCTATGAGTTTTCCTTTTGGGATTTATTTCAAGAGGTGATTGGTGAATTTTTTCAATTTCTGTTTTACTCTCTAGTTATAGAATTTTAGGAAATGTCCCTTAATAATTTCTAGTAGCATCTAGACTCTTTTTTTGGATCATAACTTTCAGGTAATCCCAGCTTGACCTTTTCAATCATCATCCAGATGAGCACACTCTGTGAAAGAAGAATCATCTTTTACCCTTCATGATAAAGTGCAAAAGAACTATCACCAATGGGGAAGGAAAGCCAACCTAGCTGAAACATCAAGACAGAAATGAGGGAGAGACATTAAGTAGCATGTGCCATGTGGGTCAAACCATTACCATCATCTCTTTTTTTTTTCCATTACCATCATCTCAACCACTGTTTCCCCTTGGCTCTGAGTGAAGATTGCCCAGGACCCTGGTCACAAAAACTCTGGAAATAATGGGGACCCTCAGATCACTGATCAGCTTCTAGTGTAGTTCTTAAAGCCAAAAGAGGAGCAATCCTTTTTTAAACAAAACTAAAAAAAAAAAAAATAGCTTTTTATTTTCAAAACTATCTTACAACATTCACTCCTGCAAAACCTTGTGCTCCAATTTTTATTCCTTTCCTCCCCATTTCTCCCTCTCTTAGGCAATAAATAATTCAGTATAGATTAAACATGTGCAATTCTTCTAAACATACTTCCACATTAATCATGCTGCACAAGAAAAATCAGATCAGAAGGAGAAAAAAACACAAGCAAACAAACAACAAAAAAGGTGAAAATGCTTTGTTGTGATCCACATTCAGTCCCCATAGTCCTCTCTCTGGTTGCAGATGATTCTCTCCATCACAAGGCCATTGGAACTGCTCTGAATCATATCAATGTTGAAAAGAGCCATGTCCATCACAGTTTATCATTATATAATCTTCTTGTTGCTATATACAATGCTTCTGGCTCTTCTCACTTCATTTAGCATCAGTTCGTGTAAGTCTCTCCAGGCCTCTCTGAAATCATCCTGTTGGTTGTTTCTCACAGAACAATAATATTCCATAACATTCATTCTCCAGTTGATGGGCATCCACTCAGTTTCCAGTTCCTTTCCCTCTTTTAAGATCTCTTTGAGATACAGACCCAGGACAGATGCTGCTGGATCAAAGGGTATGCCCAGTTATAGCCCTTTGGGCAGAGTTCCAAATTGCTTGAGAAGAAGCAATCCTTGTGGAAATGTGATTCAACAATTGCCTTTGCAGCAGTTGCAACACCTGTCTTATCAGTAGCTTTAACTCAGAAAAGAAAGTACTTACTTCTAATGTCCTTGGCACTGTCAAATTGTTTAATATTAGAAACACATTAAAAGAAGTTTTATCATTGAAAAATGACACTAAAGAAGATACGTTATCATTTGGTTTATTGATCCTAAGACCAACTGGGTCTTCCATCTGACTTACCATTGAAACTTCCTATTCATATCTTCTTCCAGTTAGAATGTGAGTTCCCTTGATAAATGGTCAAAGGATATGAACAGACAATTCTCAGACAAAGAAATTGAAACTATTTCTAGCCATATGAAAATCTGCTCCAAGTCATCATTAATCAGAGAAATGCAAATTAAGACAACTCTGAGATACCACTACACACCTGTCAGATTGGCTAGAATGACAGGGAAACATAATGCAGAATGTTGGAGGGGATGTGGGAAAACAGGGACACTGATACATTGTTGGTGGAATTGTGAACGAATCCAGCCATTCTGGAGAGCAATTTGGAACTATGCTCAAAAAGTTATCAAACTGTGCACACCCTTTGATCCAGCAGTGTTTCTACTGGGCTTATACCCCAAAGAGATACTAAAGAAGGGAAAGGGACCTGTATGTGCCAAAATGTTTGTGGCAGCCCTGTTTGTAGTGGCTAGAAGCTGGAAAATGAATGGATGTCCATCAATTGGAGAGTGATTGAGTAAATTGTGGTATATGAATGTTATGGAATATTATTCTGTAAGGAATGACCAGCAGGATGAATACAGAGCAGCTTGGAGAGACTTACAGGAACTGATGCTGAGTGAAATGAGCAGAACCAGGAGATCACTTTACACTTCGACAACCATATTGTATGAGGATGTATTCTGATGGAAGTGGATCTCTTTGACAAAGACTCAATTTCAATTGATAAATGATGGACAGAAGCAGCTACAGCCAAAGAAAGAACACTGGGAAACGAATGTGAACTATCTGCATTTTTGTTTTTCTTCCCGGGTTATTTATACCTTCTGAATCCAATTCTCCCTGTGCAACAAGAGAACTGTTTGGTTCTGCAAACATATATTGTATCTAGGATATACTGCAACATATCTAACATATATAAAACTGCTTGCCATCTAGGGGAGGGGGTGGAGGGAGGGAGGGGAAAAATCGGAACAGAAGCGAGTCCAAGGGATAATGTTGTAAAAAAAATTACCCTGGTATGGATTCTGTTAATATAAAGTTATTATAAAATAACATAAAAAAAAAGAAAAAGAAATGACCAGCAGGATTATTTCAGAAAGGCCTGGAGAGATTTATGCGAACTGATGCTGAGTGAAATAAGCAGAACCAGGAGAACATTATATACTTCAACAACAATACTATATGATGATCAATTCTGATGGACCTGGCCATCTTCGGCAATGAGATGAACCAAATCAGTTCCAGTGGAGCAGTAATGAACTGAACCAGCTACACCCAGCGAAAGAACTCTGGGAGATGACTAAGAACCATTACATTGAATTCCCAATCCCTATATTTTTGCCTGCCTGCATTTTTTATTTCCTTCACAGGCTAATTGTACAATATTTCGAAGTCCAATTCTTTTTGTACAGCAAAATAATGGTTTGGACATGTATACTTATTTTGTATTTATACTCTAATATATTTTATATACATTATATATATTATATAATATATGTAATATATATAATATAATATATAATTTATACTCTAACATATTT
The DNA here is from genome assembly GCF_016432865.1 of Antechinus flavipes. Taxonomy (NCBI): domain Eukaryota; kingdom Metazoa; phylum Chordata; class Mammalia; order Dasyuromorphia; family Dasyuridae; genus Antechinus; species Antechinus flavipes. The sequence goes on from NC_067400.1 coordinate 51,114,931, forward strand.
ATATTGGTCATCCTGCCATCTAGGGGAGGGGGTGGGGGGAAGGAGGGGAAAAATTGGAACAAAAGGTTTGGCAATTATCAGTGCTGTAAAATTACCCATACATATTACTTGTAAATAAAAAGCTATTAAAAAATTTTTTTTAATGTGAGTTCCTTGAGAGGAAGGACTTTTGTGTTTGTCAGCTGAATATTAATAACTAGTTCTCTGGTAGGAGCTCATGCACTAAAGTTTTAGTAGTGTGGATCCATAGAATACTCCTGGAATGCTAAGTAACAGGAGTCATCCCCTAGAATCCCAAAATGCTACATGTGAGCTGAAAAATTGATGTGGGAAATAATTCCCACAAAAATCACAATTTTATTACATTGGCATGACATCATGTCTTTGAGAGAATGTTATAATTATATAGTTATTTCCTTAAAAAAGTTTATAGTAGAAATTTATTATATAAATCCTTGTTCTATAAAAAGCAATAAAGGTCTTCTTTATCCAGATGTTAACACCCACATATTTGATGTCCATTACTGTAAATGGTATTTCACTTTTAAATGACTCCTGTTTTATCTCTTTTCAATAGAGATATTAAAAATACAGAGGATTTTGTAGCTTTACCTTATGCCTTGCTATTATGCTGAATTAATTCATTTTATGTTTTTATTGAGTATTGAATTTTTCTGAATATATAACTGTGTTATCTGTGAATAGAGACATATTTTAACCACAGAGAAGCCTGCTATCCTTCAAAGATATCTATGCAGACTTTATAAATGAACTTTCCAAATATGAGAACTCCTAATATTTTTGATGATTCAGGTATGACACACAGGGTATACTGCCAAAAGGAATCTAAGAAACAATGCTATAGAGTCTCAAATCAGAAAATATTAGGGTCATAAGAATTGTTCTCATACTAGTTGCTTATCAAAAGCAAAGGCCTCAAGATTAACAATCATCTCAAAACAGATAACAGTATGTTTAAAGAAATAATATATATTCACTAAATGGCTTACCATCTAAATATTTAAGGGAAAAGTTAATTTACAGGAAGAAATAGAGAGCAGAATTATAATAGTTAAGGACATCAGTGTGCCCCCTTTCAAATGTGGAAAATCTTAACAAAAAAAAAAAGAACTTAAACAGAATTTTAGAAATGTTACATATGATTGAACTTTGATGATTACTGAATGAGAAATTTTTTAAAGCATGCATTTATACCAGCTATGTGTGTCACCTTTGCAAAAATAGAGCATATACTGGAACATAAAAAACAAATGCAGAAGCAAACTCATTCTTTACTGATTGTAATGAAAGAAAAATAAGGGATATTTGAAGAAATGATTCATGCTTTTTTCTAATTTTTTAAATAATAGTTTTTTTATTTTTCCAAATACATGCAAAGATAGTTTTCAGCGTTCACCTTTGCAAAACCTAGTATTCCAAATTCTTCCTTCCTATCTTCCCCCCTTCCCTAGACAGCAAGCAATCCAATGTAGGTTAAATATATGCAAGTCTTCTCAACATATTTCTATATTATTCATGCTGCACAAGAAAAATCAGATCAAATGGGGAGAAAAATTTAAGAAAAAAAAAAAAACCAAGCAAACAAACAAAAAGGTGAAAATACTATGCTTTGGTCCAGATCCAGTCCCCAGAGTTTGTCTCTGGATGCAGATGGCTCCATCACAAGTCTATTGGACTCACTTTGAATCATCTCATTTTTTAAAGGAGCCATGTTCATCAGTGTTGATTATCATCCTATTGCTGTGTGCAGTGTTTTCTTGGTTCTGCTCACTTCACTTAGTGTCAGTTCATGTAAGTCTTTCCAGGTTTTTCTGAAATCATCCTGCTCATCATTTCTTTTTTTTCCTTTTTAAAAAATCTATTGCTTTAAAAAATTTTATAAAAGCTTTTTATTTTCAACATATATGCAAAGATAGTTTTTTTTAACATTTTTTTCTTTTTACTTTAAAGTTTTTTATTTTCAAAACACGTGCAGTTTTCAACATTAACGCTTGGAAAACTTTGTATTCCAGTTTTTTGTATTCCAAACTTTTCTCCATCCCTGTCCCCCATTCCCTCCCCTAAACAAGTAATCCAATATATATTAAACATGTGCAATTCTTCTATACATGTTTCCACAATTATGTTGCACAATAAAAATCAGATCAAAAAGAGAAAATAAAAAAGCAAGCAAACAACAATAAAAAGGCAAAAATGCTATGTTGTCATCCTTACCCACTACCCACAGTCCTCTCTCTGGGTGCAGATGATTCCCTTCATTAAAAGTCTATTGGAATTGGCTTGAATTACCTCACTGTTGGAAAGAGTCACGTCCATCAGAACTGATCATCTTATAATCTTGCTGTTACTGTGTACAATAATCTCCTGGTTCTGTTCTGCTCACTTCACTTAGCATTAGTTCATATAAGTCTCTCCAGGCGTTTCTGAAATCATCCTTCTGATCATTTATTTAATATTCTGTAACTTATTCAGCCCTTCTCCAACTGATAGGCATCCACTCAGTTTTCAATTCGTTGCCACTACAAAAGGGGCTACTACAAACATTTTTGCACATGTGGGTCCTTTTTGCCTTTTTTATGATTTCTTTGGGATATGACTGAGTAGAAACATGCTGGATCAAAAGGTATGTACAGTTTGATAGCCCTTTGAGCATAGTTCCATCTTGCTCTTCAGAATGGCTGGATCATTTCACATCTCCATCAACAATGCATTAGTGTCCCATTTTCCCCACATTTCCAACATTTATCATTTTATTTTCCTGTCATCTTGACCAATCTGAGAGGTGTGAAGTGGTATCTCAGAGTTGTCTTAATTTGCATTTCTCTAATCAAGAGTGATTTAGAGCATTTTTCCATATGACTAGAAATAGCTTTAATTTCTTTGAAAATTGTTCATATCCTTTGACCATTTATCAATTGGAGAGTGATTTGTATTCTTTAAATTTGAGTCAGTTCTCTATATATTTTAGAAATGAGAACTTTATCAAAAATCTTGGATATAAAAATTTTTCCCCAACTTTCTATTTCCCTTCTAATCTTGGTTTCATTGGTTTTGATTGTATAAAACCTCTTTAATTTAATATAACCAAAATAAAGAAATGATTCAAACTCAAATGGAGATAAAATAATTTAATCCTAAAGTATCAGGTCCAAAGAACAAATCTTATATACCAATTTACCAAAGAAAATCACAATAATGAAGCAATATACCAAAAACTTAGGGATGGAATAAAAGCAGTCTTCAGCAAAGAGGGGTTTATATCTTTATATATTTCATCCATAAAATAAATGACTTGATAAAGCAGCTTTAAAAGAACCTTAAAACAAAAAATCCATGCTAAACGCAAAAACAAATTTTTGAAAATCAAACAATAAAATTGAAGACAAAAATTGATAGGTAAGAAGCTATTTTTTAAAAAAATGAATAGCTAGATAAGCCATTTGCTAATCTGATTTAAAGATAAAGAGTAAGAAAAGTTAAACTGCCAATATAAAAAAACAAAAGGAAATTATTATCTCTTTTGCATGATTATATACTAACTAAACTGACAACTTAAAAATGTTTACAAAAATATGTATTTAAATCAATCTATCTTGGGGGAAAAAATCAAGATGAACAAGCTTTTAAAAACTCCAAGGGGAAAACAACACAGGATTTGTATATGCTGTGACCAGGTTTTATGTGTACTAAGAATGCTAGATTGGTTCAAAATTAGGAAAACTATGAATAGGGATTAGACCTATGATTTCATTGGTATAGAGAATTCCTGGGTGAGGAAACTTCTTTCATTGATATAGTTTAGTATCGTCTTTACAACTCTTCGTTGGAAAGAATTTCCTGGAGCAGAGAGATCAAGTATCCAGGATCCTAAAGCAAAAGGTCTTCCTAGATATAGGTCTTTTTGGTCTCAAGACTTAATCCCTATCCATATTCCATGTTGCCATTCTAATAATATTGATAACAAAAACAAAACCATATCAATAGGTACAAAGAAAACTTCCGACAAAATTCAACACGTTTAGTTTAAAAGCATTAAAAGACTGAGAAATAAATGAGCCATTCCTTAATAAATAGTATATACCTAAAACCAAGAATTGGTATTATCTGTAACAGAATAACAATCCAGTAACATGCTCAACAAAATCAGTATAAAGCAAGGATTTCTCTTGTCCCCACTATTACTTCATATGGTTCTAGAAATGCTAGCTATCTTAAAAGAAAAGGAACTTAATGAGATAATAAATAAAGAAGCAGCAAGTTAACACTTTTAGTGTTATCATATCAACTTTTAGTGTTGATATGATGCTTTACCAAGAAATCTCTAAAGCTTCAACTTAAAAATTAACCAAAATAATATTTTCAACAAAGTTATTGCCTATATAATGTTCCAGAGAACTCCTTAGTTCCCAAAGTGGCAGAGTGAACAAGGAGTTTCTGAAACAAGTAACCCCAGGACAAAAGGGACCCATATGGAATAAGAAATGCAGCAAGGCAGTGACAGAGTAACAGGAGCTCCTAGAACTAGATTTCTGGAGAGTAGAGAAAGACAATTTCAAGTTCCTGGATACTGCATTTTGGAAAGAAATTGAATGAGCATGTAGTCCTGGAGCTGGAGAAATAGAAAAAGATTGAGATATGACATGCCCTCCACTGCTAATGTGAGTTATGTGGAGTAAAATGTATATATTTGATAGGAAATATTGGATCTTGACTCCCTAGAAAATCTCAAATTATTTTTCTTTTTTGCATTTTCTTTTATTTTTTGATAATAGTTTTTTTTTATTTTATATATATATATACATACATATATATACATACATATATATATATATATATATATAGAGAGAGAGAGAGAGAGAGAGAGTTTCAACATTCATCCCTGCAAAACCTCATGTTCCAAATTTTTTTCTCTCTCTTCCCCCAACCCCTCTACTAAACAGCAAGCAATCCAATATATGTTAAATGTATAATCCTTCTATACATATTTCCACATCAAATTGTTTTTCAAAAAGAATATCCCAAATTTTAGACTATCACTAAATGTCTGAAGCCCTTTGTAAGTTCCTAGAGATGTTGGTGGAAGGTAGCCATCAGAACGTGCCTGACTGTTTAGCAAAACCAAGTAGAAAATTCTTTTTTAGCAGAACCTTAAACCTTAGAACAATCTAAATCTGGAGGACTTTGGGAAGGAAGAGACTCAGTAGATCAGCCTAAAGTAGGGAAGACGTATAATGCAGTCAGGAAGACCAAGATTCAATTCTAGCCTCTGATGTTAGCTCTATGATCCTTTCTTAATATCTCAAGATAAGCCAAGAAAATAAATAGTAAGAAGTGCTGACTTTGGTAGAGGACCAAATCCTTATCTGAAAGTATTATCAACCACTGAGAGGTGCCTATATTCCAGTGCCTCCAGCATCAAACAGAAAATCCTCCGCTTGTAGTTTAAAGCCCTTAACAATATGACACGGATCTCCTTGCTGCTCCTTGAAAAAGACATTCCACCTCCCAAATCTGGGCATTTTCACTGGTTGTCACCTCATGCCCTCATCTCCATCTTCTAATTTCTTAGCTTCCTTCAAGTCTCCCCTAAAATCCCACCTTTTTCAAAAGGTATTTTTTATGCCCATTCTCACTCCCAGGTACCTTCCCTCTGAGATTATGTCCTCGATATACTGAATATATCTGTATGTTCACAGTTGTCTTAGGTTTCCTTCCCCATTAGAATGAGAACTCCTTGAAATCAGATACCATTATTTTTGCCTTTCTTTTTATCCTTGGCACTTGGGACATAGTACCTGGCTCATAGTAAGGATAACATTGTTTGTTGAGTGATTATTGATTGGAGGAGCAAAGAAGCCTCTTGAGGAAAGATAAGACTCATCAGAGAGAAAAAATAGTATTTGGCCTTTTATATGCTCCTGTGGACCCTTTAGAAGTTTGGAGTTTATTTTATTTTTTCCTTCCTTGTGTGGGGATAAAATTAAAATTGTCCAGGATACAACCTAACACAGAACAGACTCTTTACAAATGCATGTTGACTTGTTAGTGTTAGTGCTTGCATGGGAACTCAAGATCCCTTTTAATCATAACTGTGGAGAGCTGGATGACGCCTAAGTTCTGATGTTTTCAAAATCAAATGAGAAAATCAGTCAAATTCTGATTTTCCCTCAGAAGACCCTGAATGGGGGAGGAAAAGGGGCTTATTCTGAGGATCCCCCGGTAAATGCCCTATACATGGATTGGATGCCTAAATCCCATTATAATGAATCCTCCTTTGGCTCACATTTCCATGTAGATGAATGAATAAAGTGGGATTTATACGCTCAATCCATATAAACCTAGAACTTGAGATTCTATTGTAGATATAATTTTAAAATCATGTGGAATAACTAGATAAGCAAAATGCAGAAATAACAAATGTAGTAAAAGAAATTACAAAAGCTATCTCAGGAGGTAGATAAATAGTGCATGCAAAGAAATTAAGCAAGAATTAGTCACACTAAGAAAAAAACAAGATGAAATTTAAAAATGGCTTGAAGAAAGTACAAAATCTGATGACAAATTTAAAAATTAAGATATAAAGATGTGTCAGTGTGAAATTAGTAAAAAAAATTATCCATAAGAAATATAAAATTTTTAAAAAGCAATTGAAAGAAAAAAGAAAGTGTACAATAGCAGAAAATGAGTTATATACAACCCAGGCTAAAAAAGAAATCATTGAACTATTAAATATAATAATTGATATTGATTCTAGAAGGCAGCTGATGAAAAATACCTGCTTCCTCAATAAACCAAGAAAATACAAATACCTAATATTATACATGCTGAGTAATCATTACTACTACTACTATTATTATTACTACTACTACTTCTATTAATATTTATATTAGTTACATGTGCCAGGTACTGTTAAATGCTTTATAATTAACATCATTATTTAAATTATGTGTATAGTATATGTTTTATATATATATATAATTATCTCATTGAATCCTCAGATGAGATTAATTTGTCATGTACATTTAGTATTGATTTTAGTTTATTATCTATTGTTTCCTTAAGCCTAACACAGTTTCTCTTTCCTAATATGAATGCTGAGTTACCATATAATTACTCCTGCTACCAAATTTAGAAACTGAAATAGGAGAGAGAAATTGAGTAAGGCTCCTCATTTTAAGATTCCTAAAAATCATACAACACTTGTCCAAATTGCTGTAATGAATGCTCCTAATTAACTCTGATATCAAGCCCAGTCTCAGGAACAAATTAGGGGCTAAATAAAGTGGATTTTTTAATTAACCAATTAAATTAACCATAGGAGAAAATACCAACCACTTATGACATTTAGAGTCTTCTCCAATCTTCCCATATTCTGTTCCAGGAAGTCTGGTCTATTAGCTGTTCCTGTATTTACTAGAACATCTCCCACTTTTGTGCATTTGCCCAAATCACAATTATTATAATTCCATAATTTCATATCTCATATTCTGTAAATATAATATTCCTACTTGAAATTTCTTGTGTTGTTTCTGATCCAGTCGCTACTACTATTCTAATATTTTTATTCTTCTAATGTAGTCTCTTCTAATACTTTTCATTCATTCATCAAAATGACCACTGTGTCGGATAATAATACAAAGATAAAAAAAATTACCATCACTGTCCTCTAGAAGCTTCAGTCTTTCTTCAATGACTAGCTAAAGGGCCACATTTTTCAAGAAGCCGCTTTCAGTCATTCTAATTGAGCACACTCTTACCTTCCTCAAGTTGATTTGTTTTAGATTTATCTGTGTACCTATTATATTCTTTTACAAGAACAAAGATCATTTCAGTTTTGCTCCATTTTGTCCTGAGACTAGCATGTTATTTGGAAAGTATGCGGTGAATGATGAACAAGTGTTGGATTAAATAACATAATTTAGTTTCAACAATTAAAATAGGAAAATTTGAGAGTGAGATCAGAAAATATGAGTTCAATTTCAGATATGTTGTTAGAGATTCCAGCAAGTGGAGACATCTAGCAAGTAACTAATGACACGGGGGAATAGTTAAGTTCAAAGATTAAAACTGACTGTACAGATTTGGGGATAATCAAAATAAACATGATAATTAAACCCATGGGAACTTATAGCATTATCTATGGAGAATGGAGAGAAAAAGACTCTACACAGCCTTGGGGGTATCTTACATTTAGAAAGACGGAGGAGGAGGAGGAATCACAACAGGTAGAAAAGATGTTAACAGAAAAAAAGGAGAAAAATCAGAAAATAGTCTCATAGTAGCCAAAGGAAAAAGGGCTGGGCAACGAGGTCAAATGCTCCAGAAAGGTTAGGGGAGAATGAGGATTAAGAAAAGACCTCTGGGTTTAAGACCAACATGAAACTAAAAGTACAATATGAGAACTGAGGAAACCAGCATCATTTTTGATCAGAGGAGTCAGGAGAGGTTTTATGGAAGAGTTGAATGTTCTTCATTAGTTAATTCATTCATCATTCAACAAATGTCAAGTGTCTTTTAAATGGGAGGCACTGTACTAAACAAGATAAAAAACAAACAAAAAAAATCACTCCCTGCCTTCAAAGATTTTAGCTTTTACAGGCTAGACACTAAATGTTTAACAGATCAGACAGCCCAAATAAATCTTAAAAGATACGTAAGATTTCAACAGGAAAACTTGAGATCTGGAAGGACCATTCAAAAAAAAAATTGAGGAGGGGAAAACAGTGTAGTAAAAGCTACTACCATCTTGCAAAAGTTCAATGTAATATACAGTGTTCAAGTAAATAGTCCCACTTTGCTCCCTCATAATCTGCTGTAAGTCTCTTAGGGGTTTTGAGTGCTTATGTGCTAATGTGAATTTCCATTTTCTGTGAGGAGGTCCAGGAGGCTATTCTGTACCACATTTGAATTGATAACTCTAGTGCTTATAGGGAAGCTGGGGACTCTGTGACTCAGATTTATTGTATTCAAACTATATTTTGATATTTTTCAGAGCAACCAGAGAGGGTACATAGAAGTAGATATAAAAAACCAGAGAATGATTTGTTGGGATTGCTCCCAAGGTAGAATCCATTCCAAATTTTTGCTCCCACAAAAAGAGCTGCTATAAAAAATTTTGTAAAAATAGGTCTTTTTCCCTTTTCTTTAATTTTTTTGGGATGCACACTGTAGTAGTGATATTTCTGGGTTAAAGGTTATGCAGTTTTACAGTTCTTTGAGCCTAGTTTTAAATCGCTCTCCAGAATAGTTGGATCAGTTCACAACTCTTATCAGCAGTGTATCAGTGTCTCAATTTTTCCACGTGCCCTCTAGCATTTGTCATTTTCCCTTTCTGTCATGTTAGCCAATCTTGTAGTTATGAGGTGATATCTCAGAATTATTTTAATTTGCCCATTTCTAATCAGTCCTGACTTAGAGCATTTTTTCATGTCACTATTGAGAGTTTTGATTTTTTCTTCCGAAAATTGCCTTTCATATCCTTTGACCATTTATCAACAGAGGTAAACAGACATAAAGTCACTTGCTTAAAATCACAGAACTAATACATTTCTTTATGCTATCTGGCAAATGAGTTTTTATTAGGTTCTGATTTATCACAATTATCTAGCATTGCAAGAGAGCAGCATTAGTTTCAGATCAAACCTGAATTTTTAATCACAAAATCAAAATCTCAATTTTCCAGGACTATTAGTGCTTTAAAATTTACAGCCTGAATTAATGATTAGCTAATTTTCAAAGGTTCATCATAGCACTTTCACCTTTCCATAAATGTTTTATTTAATTTCTTTTTTAAATCACCCAAAGAGTCAAATCAATTACTTTTTGGGGGTGTGTATAAGGCAATTGGTGTTAAGTGACTTTAGCTAGGGTAACATAGCTAGATATTAAGTATCTCAGATTGAATTTGATCTCAGGCCTCTTGACTCCAGGCCTGGTGCTTTAACCTCTGTGCCATCTAGCTGTCCCTAATCAATTATTTTAAATTTTATTTTTAATGTATTTATTTATTTAAAATTATAATGCAAAATAAGAAAAAATAAAATTGAAAAAGAATGAAAAAAAAAATTGTCATGTTCCCAGGAGAACTTAAGGAATGATTTAAAATAGGTAACAATAAATTTCCATTTCAAGAAAGTATATATAGTAATAGAAGGCACTGCATTCATAACTATCCATCTTTTCTTTCCTTCCTTGCAGCTTTTCTATTGTTCTCTGTTGTGTACTTTTTTACTTTATTCTTATTTTCCCTTTTCTTCCCATCTTCCCAAAGCAGGCTACAGTTAAGCATGAATATATTTATGTACACATATATATGTGTAAATATATATATATATATACATACACACATTCACACATATGTACATACATATGAATACCTAACACACATGCACACATATATACATGAGCATATACACATACATATGCATGCATCTTAAACAATATTTGTACGGCTGACATGCAATGTAGATTTCTCTTTTGATTAGATCTTTTTTTAAATTTGACTTTGCAATCAATGATTACTAACTACTTTTTTTTCTAATAAATTCTACTCCTGGCCATTGTGTTTGCATATATCTTTTATTTCCTATCCCTACTAACTCTTCTACTTCACTTCTGCCCATTAACTTGCCTTGCTATTACTTAACAGACACATCACTTCCTTATCTTCTACCCCCTACCTTTTCCTCCTCTTCTTCCCACTGCCATTAATTCACACACCTTATCCCACTTCCATTCCCTCTCTATCTCCCCTTTATTCTATTCTCCCCCCCTTATTATTTGTATAGCTTTGGAGGGTGTTATGCCATTGTTGGTATTTATAGATATATAGATATTCACTCTTTTGCCCACTTCTGATGTAAGAGTTCAGAACTTACCAGCACTGATGCTAAGTGAGATGAGCAGAACCAGGAGATCATTATACACTTCGACAACGATATTGTATGAGGATGTATTCTGATGGAAGTGGATTTCTATGACAAAGAGAAGATCTAACTCAGTTTCAATGGATAAATGATGGACAGAAACAGCTACACCCAAAGAAGGAACACTGGGAAATGAATGTGAACTATCTGCATTTTTTATTTTCTTCCCGAGTTATTTTTACCTTCTGAATCCAATTCTCCCTGTGCAACAGGAGAATTGTTCGGTTCTGCAAATATGTATTTTATCTAGGATATAGTGCAACGTATTTAACATATATAGGACTGCTTGCCATCTGAGGGGGGAGGGGAAAAATCGAAACATAAGCGAGTGCAAGGGATAATGTTGTAAAAAATTACCCTGGCATGGATTCTGTCAATACAAAGTTATTATTAGATAAAATAAAATTAAAATAAAAAAAAAAAAGAAATACAGCACTTACCACCACTCCTCCTGCCCCATGAAACTTTTGCAGAATTTAGTTCCTATTTTTCTTTAAAACAAATTTTAAAGAGTGGCACCCCAAAACTCACCAAGATGTTTCAACATGTGTTAAGCTTTGTCTAAGTTTCCTTATTGAACAGGACAAAGAGAAGGGAGTGAATTCCTAGAATTAGCCAAGATACCAGGAATTCTTTTTCACAATCTTAAAATAATTACTCTCCAAACTGTCTAATAATCTCAAATCTCTTTATTCTCCAGACCTTCAGAATCTATTAAAACGTTTTTAGTAGTTACCAAAATTTGGACATTTATAGTAAAGACATTTCATTTATAAATTCAATTTCTAATTCATTTATAATGCCACAAATAAAAAAAAGTTTTCCTTCTTTTGATTATCTTACTTCATCTCTAGAACTCCAAACTAGCAAAACCTGAAATAACATAAAGTATCTTGCAGAGGTTTTTTAAACCTAATCTCCTGCTGAAAGATGAAAAGTGGAAGTTAGAAACTGTTTACTGAGACAGAAAGTTTGGCATCAAATTAAAAATAACTGATAGAATTCTTTCAAGTATAGAACTATGAAAGTTTACTAATCTTTCCCAGCATTCTAAACTCTTTGCCTGCAGCTTTTTAAAAGTTTTTTTGTCTGGCTTTATTGTCCCCTTAGAAATTTTTCAAAGTGGAAGCATCCACAAACAGTAAACATGATTCAAAACAAAGATTTTTCTGAACATTTTACAGAAACAAAAACACACACTGATAAAACAGTTGTTAGTGTGCCCAATTTCCCAAAATTTGCAGTAATTAAAAATTTCTTCTTCAGCTCAAATTTAGAACCCATTTTGATTTTTGTATATAGTACAATCTTGTATTCTTTAATAATCAATAGTTCCAAATTGAGCCCAAAATAGTTTATTAGCTGAATCTTGAAGTTTTAAACCATATCATATAATTCATATAATGGCTTTAGCTACCAATTTGTCAGTCATTTATCAACTATTGTTATTTGTGACTTCTTCATTTGCCAACTGAGTATTTATGACTGTGCCACTGATTAATTTGGATATTTGTGATATCTGGTACATTCTTCTCCAATATAAATAAAGGCATATTGCTTCTCTCAAAGGAACTTCCCAGATAATACTCCTTCCAGTAATGTATGAAGTCTTGTTTTATAAAATTCAGAAAAACTTGAAATCAAGCAAGAAAGTCCAACTTCTAGGAAAGTCTTCCACAAAATCTAAAATACTGACTCCATGTTTAGAGTCCCTTCTCAACTTAACTTGACTTGCCAAAAACTGTAATGCATAAAATCTGAAATAACTGAGGAAACAAAGGTTCATGGAAAAATCAGTTTATTAAGGAATGTATGAAAATTGCATAATAAATTAGGACCAGGACTTCTCAGCTTTGCATTGGATTCCAAATATAGGAGGAAGCAGGAGTTTATATCTTAAAAGAAAACAATTAACAGAATATAAACCAGGATATAAGATTAGGTAATTCTAATTGGAGGAAAGATTAGAGACTTTATAAATTGGGAGAAGGATGAGTGGTGACTTTGGGGAGTTAGGAGGGGGGAGCGTGACTTAGTGGACTTTCCTTCATGTGAAATAGATGTCACTCAATTCATAGGTGGAATTTATAGGTAAATTAAACTTAGCTCTTAAAATGGAGTCAGTTTTGTAAAATGGTGCCTGTTTGGTTCATACAATTCCCATAGTTCCCTCACTAGACAGATGAAACTTCCATTAATGACCAAATTGTTTGTAATTACTGATATTTCGTTATTCTTAACCACTGCTAGAAGCTTTATAGCTAAAGAGAGTGAATAGAAAATTTTTTCTGCCATTAGAAAAATAAACAAACAAAAACAATCTGAATGTTAAATATGGAGATAGGGCTTTGTTCGATACTTAGTATATTTTTAAAAAGTTTTATTAAAACAGCCCCAGCAAACATCCTATTCATGGATTAAAATAGTGGTCTCAGATGCTGTAAAGAGTGCATTGTATTGTATATGTAAACATTTTATCATTTTTCCTGTGTCACTTGTGTGTCAATTGGAAGCATGACTTCATTATTATTGGATCTGAATCAATAATTAATCACCTCACTTTGCATTCACAAAAATCCATTAGTTGTTGCACAGGTGTTAACAAAGGGCAAGAATAACTAAGTATAGGATAATATTTAAGTGATGAAGCAGAAGGAACAAGAGGTCATTGTTCCAGATGAAAGATAACCAGTCATCTTAACAGGCAATACCCAAGAGACTTAATTAAAACAAGATCATAAACAGCATCACAGACTAAACTTCAGGGTCTATGAAACCTTTAATATAGGGATATTTTCCCTTTGGGAACCATTACCAACTTTTACCAACAAGTGACAACAAAACAGTTTCATCTGTTGTAAATAGGGGGCATCTAGTGCATTTTCTCTTTAAAAACCCTAGATTCTTCTGAAACTTAACTCTTTGAAATTGTTGTCACTGCTGAAAGTATTCCTGAGACCCTCTTGAAGGAGAAGAAATATTGCATCCATAGCTCAAGAAGAATCAGTGGGAAGTAAGAGAGTAATGAGGGAAGAAAGGGAGGAAGGAAAAGCAATTAATGTGTGCAAGGAACTCTGTTCAGTGCTGGGGATACAAATATAAACCAAAAGAAAGACAACCCTTGCCTATGAGAAACTTACATCCTAATAAGGAAACAACTCAGGAAAGGAGGTTGAAGGCAGGAGGAAGGGAATGAAAAGAAGTTATTCCCCAGTAGGAACATGGATTTGAAGCCCAGAAAGTCAGGAACAGGAACAAAATGGAGGTTCTAGGAGAAACTCATCAAAGGAAGAAGTGGTTCAGGAGATATTACAATTTGAGCAGATCACAGCTGCTTAATGAAGCTCCAGGATGTTGTAGGAGTAGAGACATGATTTTGAAGTTCAGAAAGAAATGAAATAATGAGAGAGAATAACGAATCTGATCCCCTTCACACAAAATGGAGGCTCCAGGGAGAACACAATGTATGTAAGTTGGCAAATAGTATTATTATTTAAAATACCTGGTACATAGTGCTATTGTCTTTCAGTCATTTTTCAGTTGTGACTGTCTCTACATGACCCCATTTGAGATTTTCTTGGCAGAGATATTAGAGTGGTTTGCCTTTTCCTTCTCCAACTAATTTTATAGATGAGGAAGCTGAGGTAGACAAGGTTAGATGACTTATCTGGGGCCACAAATCAGAACATGAATCTTTCTGCCTCCAGACCTGGCACTCTAATGATGTAGAGGGCTGAAACTCTTGAGTTAATGCACTGAGGTCAGTTCGAGCATTTAAGGCTAATTACCGATTGGACAATACTCTATGGGCATGTGCTTGGGGAATGGTCCTTCCCACTCTCCTATGCTGGCTCGATGATTGGTGTATACAGAGAATTGTAGGAAGGACTAGGGGGTGGAATACAACAAGCCAGGGCCACTTTGGCAGTAGACGAGGGAGAAGGAGGTCGTGGAGATTCTGTTTCCATCTAATTCAATTCTACCTCTAAAAATCAAGAATAAAAACTAAGGACTTTTGCTTATCCTGGCTCTGGCTGATTCTGAGGTATCCAGGGTGCTAACGTGGTCATCACATCTAACTACTCTTAAAAAATGTTTTTTCTATTGAGGAGATGCTCTTCAACTGGGGATGACCTGGACAAGTTGTGGTATCTGATTATGATAGAATATTATTATGCTGTAAGAAATAATGAGCAAGATGCTCTCAGAAAAACCTGGAAAGACTCCTAAGAGCTAATGCAAAGTGAAGTGAGCAGAACCAAGAGAAGATTGTACATAATAACAGCAATATTATAGAATTGTCAGCTGTGAATGATTGAGCTATTTTCAGCAATACAATGATCCAAGACAATTACTAAGAATTTAAGAAAAATGCATCCATCTCCAGAGAAAGAAATAATAGAGTCTGAATACAGAGTGCATACATTTTAAACTTTTTTTTTCTTTTATTTTTGTCTGTGTTTACTTTCACAACTTGACTAAATATGAAAACATTTTGCATGACTGCACGTGCATAACCTATATCAAATTGGTTGCCTTCTCAATGACAGATGGGGAAAGAAGAAAAAGAATGTGAAATTCGAAGTGTTTTTGTTTTTTTTTTTATTTTTTAAACCCTTTTTCAAAACATATACATAGATAATTTTCAATGTTCACCCTGAAAAACCCCATGCTCAACATTTTTTCTCCCTTCCTTCCCTCCAACCCTTCTCTCCCCTAGATGGCAAGTAATCCAATATATGTTAAACATGTTAAGCAATGAATGTTAAAAATTATTCTTATATGTAGTTGGCAGAACTAAAATATTAAATAATTTGAAAAATGTAATACATTTTCCTTTCCTCCATTTTTCTGCCAAGAAGTAAAAGGTAAGTTTGATCATTGGACTTTGGAAATCATGATTGTTTGATCTTTTGGTCAAAATTGTAAGGGTTTTAAATATTGTTTCCCCATACATTATTATTATGGTCCTCATATAAATTGTTGTTTTGTATTGGTTTTGTTCATTTTACTGCACAGCAGTTCATATAAATAGTTCTATGTTTTTTTTAAAATCCCCTATAATCTTCCTTTTAATGAAGCAATAAAAAAAATCAATCCTCTTACAACATATGCCATGATTTGTTCAGTCATTTAGTTCTTTGATAAAACAAAAGTACTGCTATAAATATTCTTGTACATATGGGTCTTTTCCCCTCTGTCCTTGATCTTCTTGGGGGTAGATGTCTAATAGTAATTCTCACTGAATTACAGAATAAATCTAGTTTGAAAAATAATCCCAAGTTATTTTCCAGAATATTTGAGCCAAGTCACAACTCTACCAACAAGTGTACTCGTCTTCTTGCCCTTCAATAATAATAATAATGTTGTTTTCCTCTTTTGTCTTTGTTAGTCTTATGTGGATAAGAGATAAGACCTCAGCGTAATTTCAATTTGCATTTCTCTAATTAATGGTGATTTTTGGACCATTTTTCATATGGTTGTTGATAACTTGCATTTCTTTATTTGGGAATTGCCTGCTTATCTGTTAGGTAATATTTCTTGTTTTTATATATTAGTATCAGTTTTTTGTAGAGCCTATACACTGAACCTTTGAGGAAGCAATGTGAAGTAAAGATTTCTCCTTCCCCATTGTTTCCCTTCTAATTGGAATTGCATTTAATTTTCTTGTGCAGAAGTTTTTCAACATTATATAATTCAAATATTTTAAGGTCATTGCTAGTCTTTGCTTAGGTAAGAATCCTCCCACTAAGCCTGTTATGAAAGATGTCTCTAAGTTTCCTATGTTATCACTGAACATCAAGGTCATGTCAACATTGCAGTTACTGTTAATTTCTCCCTGACCTATTTCCAGCTTTCCCAACAGTTTTTGTCAAATATAGAGTCCTTACCTCAGAAGCTGATATCCTTAAATTTATTGCTACCACATTTGATGACTTTTATATTTTGTTTAAAATATTTAAATTCATGTAAGAATCTAGTTAAAATGAGAAGGTTCTTTTATGCTTCTGGTTCAGTGAGTTGCTTGTTAATGCCTTTTCAAATGTAATGAAAAAAATCATAAGCAACATTTATTTTTAAAAATAAATTTTTATTGCTATCTTCTATTTCCTACATCATCATGATTATAGCAAGTATCCTTTACCTTGCCTTTTCTAGAGAGCCACCCATATAACAAATCATATTTTTGGAGAAGAAAAAAGAAATCAGCACAACTGAAAATACATTGGTAAAAGTCCAAAACTATGTGTAATGCAACACCTGTGAACCTCTCACCTCTGCAAAGTGGTGGGTTGAGGCTGCCCTCTCATATTTCTTCATTTGAGTTAAGCTTAAAGCTATTATTTTGTTGCATTTGCTTTTGTTTTTGTTTTGGAAGATGATTCATTGTTCTTTCCAGTTACATTATTGCATATTTTTTCTTGTTCAGCTTTTTTTATTCAATATGTGTTCCTTCATCACATATATCTCATGGGACAATAATATACCATTATATTCATGAATAACAATTTGGCCATTGCTCAGTTGATGGTCATCTACTTTGTTTCCAATTCTTAGCTGTCACAAAAAATGCTCCTGTAAATATTTTGGAGCATATGGGGACTTCCTTCTTATTATTCTTATGGCATAAGCTCAGTTATCAAGTCTTTGACTCAAAAGGTTTTAATATTTTAGTTGTTTTATTTGCATAATTCTAAATTGCTCTTTAAAATAGTTATACCACTGATAGCTTTACCAACAATGCATTTGTAGTCCCATAATTCCATTACCCCTCTAACACTGAATATTGCCAAGTTTTGTCAATTTATAGGATTTGAAGTGAAATTTCAAGATTGTTTTGGTTTGAATTTCTTTTATTATTAGTGATTTTGAGCATTCTTTTTATGTGGTTGTTATATTTTGCATTTCTTTTGAGAACTGTTGATATACATGTGCATATATATGTATATAAATATACACACAAATATGTGAGAGATATAGGATGTTTCTGTTCTCATATTTTTCTAGTATGATCTTTAATATTAAGATTATATATCCATTTAGAATGTTGTGGAATATGATGTAAGGTATTTGTCTAAGTCTAATTTGACTGCTTTTTTTTTCCCTAGGTAATTTGTGTTTTCCCTTTTATTAAACACTAATTTATTATATTCTATACTTTATTATTCCCCTTTTTTAGTCTGTTCCAATGAACTCTTATATCAGATAATTTTATGACTGTTGCTTTATAATATAGTTGAGATATGGAAGTTCTATTCCTCCTGCACCTTACTTTTTTTCATCATTTACTTTCAAATTCTAGATCTTTTGTTTTTCCAAATAAATTTTGTACTACTTTATCAAATGCTATAAAGAATTTCCTTGATAATTTGGTTGGCATAACTTTAAAAAGGGTACATTATGTTTGTTAGTATTGTCATTTTTATTATGTTGGCATGTCCTAGTCATGAGTACTGAATATTCCTTCAAATGTATAAGTTGTACTTCTTTTATTTAAGAAAGTCTTTGTAATTGACTGTATACAAGTTTTTGTGTGCTTTGGTAGCTTGATTCCCAGTTATTTCTACATTTTGTCATTATTTATAATGGGATTTCCTTTTCTATTATTGCTTTTCCTATTTTATTATTATTTTGTCATGATAAAAAAAAAATCTGTGACAAAGAGAAATTGAGGCACAAAGTTCTGAGCATAATCAATTTATTAACAAAGCTAGCAGTTGCCAATAAAATGGATCCAAGGCTCTTCCATCGCCAAGAGCCCATCTGATATTCAGGGAAACTTCTATGTAAAGTTGAAAAAGTGGCAATATCAAAAATAGTCCAGTGATAGAAACCAAACTAAGACTGTGACTGATCTGAACATAAATGAAAGGTGAGCTTACACTGAGTTTAACTCAGAGAGGGGATTTCCATAATCTATGACAACAGGGGAAAAAAAAAAAACAACCTTTGGAAAGTTTTGTGGTAGGCAAACATCTCATCACCAGATTGAGTCACTTTCCCTGGAAAGTCTCATGGTGGGCAAAGATCCTTCTCCCATCATCAACAAAAGCTCCCAGATTTGAGTCTTTGTTGTTGGACTTTTAGCCCATAGGAGTAGGAAAGTTAAATTCTTACAAATTTTACTAATAGAGTCTACACAATCAAGTCTGAATTTGATTCACAAATATTGATGCACGATTTTATAATTTTCAATGTTTAATAAGCACTACAAAATAAAGTGAAGTATCAATTTTCAAATTCACCTATTTAAATGCTATTGCTTTTTGAGAATTTATTTTGTAGCGTACAACTTTGCTGAAACTATTAATTGTCTCATTTAGCATTTGTAGCGGCCCTATTTGTAGTGGCTAGAAACTGGAAAATGAATGGATGCCCATCAATTGGAGAATGGCTGGGCAAATTGTGCTATATGAATGTTATGGAATATTATTGTTCTGTAAGAAATGACCAGCAGGATGAATACAGAGAGGACTGGCGAGACTTACATGAACTGATGCTAAGTGAAATGAGCAGAACTAGGAGATCATTATACACTTCGACAACGATATTGTATGAGGACATATTTTGATGGAAGTGGATTTCTTTGACAAAGAGACCTAACTGAGTTTCAATTGATAAATGACAGACAAAAGCAGCTACACCCAAAGAAAGAACACTGGGAAACGAATGTGAACTATCTGCATTTTAGTTTTTCTTCCCGGGTTATTTATACCTTCTGAATCCAATTCTCCCTATGCAACAAGAGAACTGTTCGGTTCTGCAAACATATATTGTATCTAGGATATACTGCAACATATCCAGCATATAAAGGACTGCTTGCCATCTAGGGGAGGGGGTGGAGGGAGGAAGGGGAAAAAAAATCGGAACAGAAACGAGTGCAAGGGATAATGTTGTAAAAAAAAAAAATTACCCTGGCATGGATTCTGTCAATATAAAGTAATTATTAAATAAAAATTTTTTTAAAAATTGTCTCATTTAGTATCTTTGCTGATTCCCTGGGGTTTTCCAAGTAAATCATTATTTCATCAGCTAAACAGATAGTATATTTATTTATTTATTTATTTTAAAATTTAATAACTTTTTATTGACAGAACCCATGCCAGGGTAATTTTTTACAACATTATCCCTTGCATGCACTTCTATTCCAATTTTTCCCCTCCCTCCTTCCACCCCCTCCCCCAGATGGCAAGCAGTCCTATACATGTTAAATATGCCATAGTATATCCTAGATATAATATATGTGTGCAGAACCAAACAATTCTCTTGTTGCACAGGGAGAATTGGATTCAGAAGGTAAAAACAACCTGGGAAGAAAAACAAAAATGCAAGCAGTTTACATTCATTCCCCAGTGTTCTTTCTTTGGGTGTAGCTGCTTCTGTCCATCCTTGATCAATTGAAACTGAATTAGATCTCATTATCAAAGAGATCCACTTCCATCAGAATACATCTTCTTACAGTATCGTTGTTGAGATATGTAATGATCTCCTGGTTCTGCTCATTTCACTTAGCATCAGTTCGTGTAAGTCTCGCCACTCCTCTCTGTATTCATCCTGCTGATCATTTCTTACAGAACAATAATATTCCATAATGTTTATATACCACAATTTACTCAGCCATTCTCCAAATGATAGGCATCCATTCATTTTCCAGCTTCTAGTCACTACAGACAGGGCTGCCACAAACATTTTGGCACATACAGGTCCCTTTCCCTTTTTTAGTATCTCTTTGGGGCATAAGCCCAGTAGAAACACTGCTGGATCAAAGGGTATGTGCAGTTTGATAACTTTTTGAGCATAGTTCCAAATTGCTCTCCAGAATGGCTGGATATGTTCACAATTCCACCAACAATGTATCAGTGTCCCTAAACAGAGATAGTTTTATATCCTCTTTGCCTATCCTTATTTCTTTATTTTCTCACTGGTGTGATTGTTATTGCTAGCATTTCCAGGTCTATATTAAATTATAGTGGGGAGAGGAGGTATACTTACTTCCCCCTTATATTTAATGGGAAAAGTTCTACCCATTACACATGATGTTTGTTTTTCATTTAAAATTTTTTTCCAAAAGAATCTCTTTGTGTCTCTATGTTGTAGGGTTTCTTTTAATATAAAAATATTGAACTTTGTCAAAGACGTTTTCTGCATCTATTGAGATGATCATGTGGTTTAAAATATATTATTAATAATGCTGATCATTTTTGTAAGGTTGAACTATTCTTGTCTCCTTTACACAAATCATACTTGGTCATAATGAATAATTTATTGAATAAATCTGTACATTTTGTTTGATTGAATTTTAAGATTTTTGAGTCAATGTTCATTAATGATATTGGCCTGTAGTTTTCTTTATATGTTTTATCTTTCCCTGATAAAGGGATCCTAATGCCCATATTTATCTTATAAAAAGGTTGCTACATTGTTTTTTTTTTCTCAGTTTTCGAAAATAATTTGGATAATACAAGTACTAATTGTTCATTAAAAGTCTGATAGAATTATTTTGTGAATTCTTCAGGACCAGAAGTTTCTTTTTTTGGTTAAACGCACCTCCCCTTGGTTCTTAGAGGAAGAGCAAATCTCTCCAGATAATTGGAGATTAATAGGACAATATCTCTCTGACTATTACAATGAAAAAGGTCCTAGTTCAATTTCCATTGAAGCATTCTATGTATACAGCATAATACAGTTGGCCTTAAAGAATCCTGCAAGTTGTAGAAAAAAGAAAACTTCTAGGAACAGCCAGATGAGGAAGTGTAGGGAAAATGAGGAAGGCAATGAACAGATTAATGACCATATCCCCACAGGACATGGAGATTTAAGTGAGGCTCAAGGGTGTGATGACTTTCAAAGTTTCAACACAGCCTAAGGAACAGATAATTGACACAACACTATCAACTCCACCTTCCTATGATTCAACAGTTTAACTTTTCAGGTCAAGAAAGTAGAAAATACACTCCTTTTGATATAGAAATCCTCAAAGACCTGAAAAGGTTTTCACCCTTTATGGGGCTACATCAGCTTATGTTAAGATGTTATTACAGAATTTGGCTTTTGAAATCTTGACCCCTAATGACTGGAAATCTATAGCAAGGATATGCCTAGAAGCTGGACAAAACTCACTTGTGGTTTTCTGAATATAGTGAGCTCTGTAGGATACAAGCCCAACAAAATAGTCAAAGTGGAGTTCATACTCCAATCACCTGTGACCTACTAACAGGTGTAGGTTCCTATGCATACGTCACAGTACAGATTAATTACTCCATAGCAGCATATGAGCAAATTGCTGCTAATGTTATCAAAGCGTGGCTTCTCTTCACAATAAAGATGACAAGGGGGGGGGGGGGCCTTCACAAAAATAACACAAGGGCCAAATGAACCCTTTGCTGACTTTGTGGGACGTTTGCAGACAGCCATCACAAGAACTAATGGGGAAAATGCAGTAACAATCATTTTGATAAGGCAACTTGCTAAGGAAAATGCTAATGAGATTTGCAGAAGAATTATACTAGGACTGCACAAGGATGCTCCTTTAGAGGAGCTCATAAGATGCTGTGCCACAGTGGGCACACGTGCCTTTTATAGCCAGGCTATGGTGCAGACTTCCCAACATGGGAAGACAGGGTTCCTTCTGGCAAGGGACTTCCAGAGAGACTCATCAATGTTTTCAGTCTAGTAAAGTAGGGCATCTGAAAGTTCAATGTTGGTATAGAGACAGAATGAGAAAACAGGATGGGAAAACAAGACCCAATACCCTATGTCCAAAATGCAACAGAGGCTTCCATTGTGCCTCAGAATGTAGATGATTCAGGGAAATGGGATGAGGGGCCCAGCTCCAGGACCCAAGGCAAAAAACACTTGGGGCATGATGGCAGCCAATGGTGCACCCAGAGAGTGCCTAGAAATCCAGTACCCAGAATGACCAATCAGCCAGAAAGCCATATGATGGAAGAAGAGGATTACACAATCAACCAGCCAGGAAGCAACCTGATGGCAGAAGGGAATTACAATTGGGGAGAATAGAGCTGTATGCAGCTGGGACAACTGAGATACCCCCTGGAGAGGTGAAATCTGTTCCTCTTCAGCCTATAGATCCCTTACCTCCAGGCACAGTAGGCTTGACCATTTCGCCTCCTGAGAGTACGTACAAAACACACACTGATGTGGGAAACTGGGGAATGTGTAGATAATATCCTAGTCACTAACACAGCTAGACAATGTGTGACTTATCACCCAGGAGAAGTAGTAACATCAGGTTTACTGATACAGACTTCTAATAAGCAACCTGGTGATAGTCACCCAGATTCTGACTCCAAGCAACAAAATCCAGGAATATTCTGGACAGCAGCTGTAACAGCTGACCGACCTATGCTCACAATCTATATAAATGGCTTACCATTGGAAGGATTGGTAGACGCAGGTGCAAATCATACAGTCATTAGAGGTGCCAATTGGCCCAGACACTGGCCAAAGATTAAAGCAGACACCTACATGTCTGGAGTAGGAGGATCAATAGCAGCTGAAGTTAGTGCTGCCCCTATGAGATGGACTTTTGAAGGCAAAACAGGAGTTTTTACTCCTTTCATAGTTGAAAAAATCCCCATCAATCTGTGGGGAAGAGACATTTTACAGCAATTAGGGTTAAAAATGAGTACTTTGGTTTTTTAGGCAGGGCTGCTGTTGAAGGCCTGCCAATACTTTCCCCTGTTCCTATCCAATGGAAAACTGATACACCAGTATGGATAGAACAGTGGCCCTTAGGTAGCGATAAAATTCAGGCCTTATTAGATATAGTACAGGAGCAACTTGACCAAGACACTTACAACCTTCTCTAAGTCCTTGGAATTCCCTAGTATTTGTTGTAAAAAAGAAATCTGGAAAATGGAGGATGTTGACTAATTTAAGAAAGGTGAATGAACAGATGGAAACTATGGGAACTCTTCAGCCTGGACTTCCATCTCCTACTCAATTGCCTAGAGAGTGGCCTCTTTGGGTTATAGACATTAAGGATTGTTTCTATTCTATCCCTTTAGATGAGGAGCATATGAAAAGATTTGCCTTTTCAGTGCCCAGCGTTAACTTAGTTGAGCCTTATAAAAGATATGAATGGACAGTTTTGCCATAGGGAATGAAAAACAGCCCTACTATGTGTCAAATGTATGTTGCTGCTGCTCTTACTCCAGTAGGAAAAGCATTTCCAAAAGTAATGTTATTATATTACATGGATGATATACTGGGATGCGCATCTGAGGAACCAATGTTAGAAGCATGTCTACTAAAGACTATAGAAACACTAAGGAACTACAAATTGTACATAGCGCCAGAAAAAATTCAAAGACATGCTCTTTTTCAATATTTAGGATATGAAGTACACTCTAAGGTGCTTACAGTACAAAAACTGTCCTTAAGAACAGAGAAGCTAAACACCTTAAATGATTTTCAGAAATTGATAGGAGATATCCAATGGATGCAACCAGTATTAGGTTTGACTACCTATCAATTGCAACCGTTAGGTGACATTTTAAGAGAAGAGAGTGCTTTAAATTCATCATGCCAGCTTACAAAAGAAGCTCAAGAGGCTTTGAGAGAAGTTGAACTGGCTTTATCCAATGTGGTTGAAAGAGTCACTCAAAAACCCTTGGAAATATCAGTTTTTGCTACAAAAAAGGCACCCACAGCAGTCCTTTATCAAGAAGACAGTGTGATAGAGTGGGTGAACCTCCCAGCACAACCAGAACAAAGCCTTACTCCTTACCCAGTGCTTGTGGCTAGAATTTTATTGAAGGCCATTAAGCAAGCAGTGCAATTATCTGGGACAAGACCTGACAAGATATACACCTTTTATGCTAATACACAAATTAATGTGTGGTGTGAGACCATCCCAGAGTGGCAAATTTTATTAGCCATGGCTCCAAATTTTACACACGGATTTCCATTAAAGATAACCATATTATTACATAATTGGCGATGGATTCTTGAAGAAAAAGTTTCTAAAGTTCCTCTTAAAGGACCAACTATCTTTACAGATGCATCCAAACATAATATTTGCGTTGTATACTCGTGACTTAACTATAAAGAGAGTAGTCAGAACTCCTTTTCAGTCCACTCAGCAGAACGAATTATATGCGATCATGTTAGCTCTCATTTATTACCCAGGCGACATAAATATAATACCTGATTCAGCCTATTCAGTAGGTGTGGTACAAAGAATTGCCACAGCCCAAATAAAATTTGTAGCCTCTAATATATATCAGCTCTTTAAGAAACTTCAAGAGCAAGTGAGAAAGCATCCAGGTAAGATTTATATCTTGCATGTCCACTCTAATAGTGGACTTCCAGGTACTATTTTGGATGGTAATTCAAAGGCAGACATCCTTCTAACTATGTTTGCCAATACTCCTTTATTCCAAGAAGCCCAGGAATCTCATTCTAAATATTATCAGGCTGCTCCAGCTTTTTGTTTACAATTTGGAATAACAAGAGAAGAAGCTAGGAACATAGTAAAAGCCTGTACAGCTTGTCTTCCTTTCCACGCTCCTACACTGCCTCCAGGGAAGAACTCTCGTGGTTTGAGACCCAATGAAA
Source organism: Antechinus flavipes (assembly GCF_016432865.1). Lineage (NCBI taxonomy): Eukaryota > Metazoa > Chordata > Mammalia > Dasyuromorphia > Dasyuridae > Antechinus > Antechinus flavipes. The sequence goes on from NC_067400.1 coordinate 51,140,460, forward strand.
TCTGGCAAATGGATGTGACCCATTATAAATCTTTTGGTTGTCTGTCTTTTATCCATGTTGTGGTAGACACCTTTTCAGGATTCACTTTTGCCATACCAGCAGCAAAAGAGATAGCCCGAGTTGTCACTGAGTTCCTTATTCAAGCATTTGCAATTATTTGCCACAAGCAATAAAAACAGACAATAGTCCTTCGTACACCTCCAAACATTTTGCACACTTTTGTGCACAGTATAAGATTTTACACACCACTGGCATACCCTTTAATCCTCAAGGACAGGCAACAGTAGAGAGGAGAAACAGAGACATTAAGATGCTCCTCCAAAAACAAAAGAAAGGGGGAGCCACAAGTAACCCTAGAGAACTTCTAAATCTAGCTCTTTATACTATTAACTTCTTGATTTTTGACAAAGATGCACTGGCTCCGGCAGACAGGTTTTATAACCTACCGGAAGGGCAGTGTCCAGTGCGAGCAGCTCCACTATCTTTAGATAATCGCCAGGTGATGTGGAGAGACCCAGAAAGTGGTGAACGGAAGGGACCAGATAGGCTAACTGCTTGGGGGAGAGGGTTTGCTTGTATCTCTACAGGTGGAGAAGGAATCAGATGGGTGCCAACGAGCCGTATTCGCCTTGTCCATTGCAGAGAGACGGAGCAGACCCTTGAAACGAAGGAGAAGACCCAAGAAATATTGCTGACTGTGCCCACCACTGAAAGAGCGTGGCAGTTATGGCGTTTGACTCATGGACATAGAAAATTGTTGGACTTCAAAACCCTCAGGAATCATTGGATTCTCTGAGACATAAGATTGTTGTAGGACTTGAAAACCCTCAGGAATCATTGGATTCTCTGAGAAATGTTAAAGACTGTTGCAGGACTTCAAAATCTACTAAAATCATTGAATTCCCTAACACATAAAAAGACTTTTGCTGGACTTCAAAAACTTGGGGAGATCATTAGATTCCCTGATATGTGAAGCAATGGACAATAGATTGGTTTTGGACTATCTCTTGGCTGCTGAAGAAGGCGTATGTGTGACTTGTTTACATACCCTCCTTCTAGGACTTCTGGAAATCTTTTACAACACCATGTTGATTTATATTGCTGTACCGTTACTTGTATGTACAATTCATGTTTGTTATACCACATTGAGCCTGCACCGGCTGTCGGGAGAGTCATCACTAATAGCCTGTGCATTATTGCTATGTGCTTGTGTAATACCTCCTAGGCTGATGAGTTTGTACATAACTGTTTCAAATAAGACCCTTCCGCCCAGAAACCCTGCTAGCAATCCCCACTTCCCTTTGGTGCTTTTCACCTCCTTTCCTGAGAAGTCAGGGAGGGTGTGATCACCTCCCCTTGGGGGCTCTCACCTCCCTGAGAGGTGTGTGACCACTTGTGTTCTAAAACAAAAGAAAGCGGGATATCTTTCTGTTAGATTTATCCAAAATGGAAAAAGGGATATTAAATTCTCTTGTCAGTATTGTTTTATTATCTATATCTTCTTGTACCTCGATGTTTACTTGATGAATTTGGATGCTAAGGCATTTGAAGCATATAAGTTTATTGGGTTTTGTATATGATTCCTTTCAGCATAATAAAATTTCCGTATTGGGGCAGCTAGTTGGTGCAGTGGATAGAGCACCAGCCCTGAAGTGAGGAGTACCTGAGTTCAAATCTGGCCTCAAACACTTAACACTTTCTAGCTGTGTGACCCTGGGCAAGTCACTTAACACCAATTGCTTTAACAACAAAAAAAATTAATAAAATCTCCTTATTTATTATCCCATTTTGTTTTTTAATGTTTGTTTTTGCTTTCCCAGATGGCACAGTTACAACTCCTGTTTTTTTGGATTTGCTTCATGCATAGTAAATTTTTTTCAATGCCCTTATTTTCATTTTGTGTATGTCTTTTAAAAATGTGTTTCTTTTAAGCAAAAGCTTTTTTATCCCATCTGTAATTCTTTTTCATTTTATTAGATTGCATAACCCGAATATTCACATTTAAAGCTATGAGAGTTATTTATGTTTTCCTCCATCTCTACTAGTTTTGTTTTTGTTTTTTTAATTAAGTTTCTTCCCTCTGTTGGAATACATAGGAGCCACCTGACAGTGGCTGCTGGAGATCCAACCCAGACCTTCAGATTGGATCTCCTCTTGTGAGAAGATGATACAAGGAGACTGAGAGACAGTTGCCATTCTCTGACCTCTCTGGCTGAGAGGCCGTTGCGTTTTCTGATCTCTCTTCTTTTCCCTCTGCCTCCAATTTATTTCATTCCAGTTTGCAACACATGTGTCAGCAAAGGCTGCCCTGTAACTCCTTCAGGTGTTATGATCCATAGCTGTGGAGGCTCTCAGATAATTGACCTTTCCCTTAACACCCCTCTTTCTATTTTTTTTCCCTCCCAGAAGGTAACATTTTGGTATATTCTATCAATTACTTTATCTTATTTTTTAAGGTGGTCTGGTTCCCACTGGCTCGCCTTCCCTCATCCTTGATGCTCTCCTCTTATGTGGTAACCCTTTCCTTTTGAAGTTTTGCTTGTTACATCTTTATTTTTCTCTTGAGTTAAATAATTTCCCCTCTTTTCCTCTTCAAAATAGTCAAATAGATTCACCTTCCTTTCTTCCTCTTCAATTAGTCCTGTTCATTAGTTTTTTATTCTTTTTTTTGTACTCTTTTCAAAAAATTTCATTCACTTGCTTCATTATCCACCCTCTCTATCTACTCTAGATCCTTAGTCTTTGAGGCTTAATCCCTATCATTATCTCATCTCTTTTTTCTCTATGTTCTTCATGCAATCAAAACTCCCAGGGTTACCATCCTCTAAGGTAGTTTCTGTCACTGCCTTATAGAGTTTGCCCTGTGGATTTCTCTTTTCCATTGTGCCTCACTACCAGAAAAATTCCTGTTTTTGTACGTGTTACTGACCAAATGTAGAGTCCTTCCCCTCCTCAGTCACTGATTCTGTGGCCCACCAGTGATCTACAGCCTCCCTTGGTTATCTTTTCTCCCATTTGCCTCAAAATCTCTTCCCTTACTCCATATTCTCTTACTATCTCAGTTGGCCCCAGGAATTCCAATTCTCTGTGTTCTGAAGTCAAACAAGTAGGATTTTCAAGGACCAAATTGCCCAGGTAACACCCAGTGTAAGGTCCCCATCTCTTCTCACAGACTCTCTCTCTTCACCTTTAGGAGCATTCAACAGAGGGACCCCTTCTCCCCACTAAGGCAATGACTCCCTCCTTTTCCCTCTCTTTTCAAACCTTTTCTCTTCATATACTTTTCTGCAGGCTCTTCTCTTTTTGAATATATGAGTTGCCCTTCTCTCAATGCTAGCCCTTGTTTTAACCCTAGCACTTCACATATTCTTCTCTAATATCCTGCTCCCCTTTCCCCTTATGGATTCTCTCATATTGAAATGTTGTCCCATCAAAATATAATGCCCTATGCCTGTTTCTTCACTATTTTCTCCACCAGACTTCTGCTTTCAACCATTTTATGGGGAATATTTAGAAATTTCTTATTGGTCTTTCTGCTGTCACTCTGTTGCTGTTGCTGCATTTATTTACTCCTCCTGCATTTGTTATTTGCGGTGTTCTGAGAAGCACATCATTTTTTCATTTCTGGTTTTCTTTCAAGATCTTATTATTGAGTATCCATCTTTTTTTTTATATATGGTTAAGTTCATATTTGAAAGTAGGTTGTTCTAGGTTGCACCCTGAACTCCACTGTTCTTCAGAATACCGTATTCTATCCCACTCAACATTATTAATGAGCTATTCCAATGTCCTTTCTTTTATATTTGAAGGTCTTTTACCTGATCATTCATAGAACATGTTTCTGAATTGAATTGTTTAATTTAGTCACTATGTGTCCTGGAGTTTGGAGCCTTGGGATTTTTTTTCTAGAGATGATCTGTGGATTTTGCATTTTCTCCTAATGGCAATAAAAAGCCACTGGAGTTTGTTGAGCAGACCTATATTTTAGGAGAAATCACTTTAGTGGCTAATGGAAAATGTATTGAAATGGGGAGAGAGTTGAGGCAGGTAGATCCACCTGTAGGCTATTACAAAAATCAAGACATGAGGTGATGAGACTCTGCACCAGAGTAGTGGAAGTATCAGAGGACAGGGGATGTATTTGAAAAATGTTGAGTGAAATTATCTGGTTTTAACAACAGATTGGATATGGGGGATGGAAGACAATAAGAAATCCCAGATAAGGCCTATGTTGTGAGCCTGAAGGACTGGGAGGATGATGTTGCCTCTAAAATAATAGGCAAGGAGAGGGATAAGGTGTAAGAAGGGAAAATAATGAGTTCCATTTTGGATATATTTAGTTTAAGGTGTCTCCTGGCCATCTAGTTAGAAATGTCTAAAAGGTTTGTTAGAGATGTGAGAGAAAGTGAGAGAAGTTCTTTTTGTGGTGACAAGGAATTGGAAACTGAGCTGATACCCATCAGTTGGGGAATGGCTGAGAAAAATACTATTGAGGGAAAAAAAAGAAAATGAGGAAAGAAAGGCAAATTTGATCATCATCAGCATAGTGTAAGTTTGTGAATTCACACCCAAACCCTCTTACTTCTATTATCTTCCCTCTGTTGATTAGCTCCCATTTATCCTGTATATATTGCTCATGTGGTATATGTATGTGTGTGTGTGTGTGTGTGTGTGTGTGTATAAATTGTGTGCTGTCTCACTCATTAAATTGTAAGCTCTTTGAAGGCAGACTGTCATTTGCCTCTTTTGTGTATATAGCACAATGCCTGTCACATAGTAAGAGAATTAATAAATATTTATTCAATGAATAGTAGAGCATTCCAGGATTAGGAGAGAGTCAGTACAAAGACAAAGGCAGGAGAAATCATATTCTAGATTAGTGTAGCTAGATTGTAGAGGGCATTGAGGGAAGTAAGATATAATAAGTCTAGAAAGGTAGAAAAGGGGCAGGGTTATGATGATTTTTTAAAATTATAGCTTAATATTTTAATTACATAAAGTTTTACATACCAGAGTCAATTAACCATATATTTACAACTATTTATGTTTTAAAATTAATTTCTCTTCCTAATGGGGAAGGGAAGCATTCTGGGAAGGTGATGAAATCAGAAATTTCCAGGCTCTCTACACTTTCTCAAAAAACAATATCACCATGAAATGAACATAGAGTTGCAAAAATAAAGGGATTAAAAAAGTTGTTCTCCTATGATAATTTGAAAGGACCAGGACCTCCTGGGGCTGAGATTTGGCTTGAGTGAAGTTAGACACCTGCAGGTCAGTTCTAGTGGGGGCAGTTCTGTTGGGAAATAGACTAGCTTTGAGAAATCTCACGCTTAACTTTCACACACTTTTGCTCACAGCATCAAGGAATTTTACATCATGAACTTTTACCTCAGTCTTTCACATAAAAAACAGCAGATGCTGAGTGGGGGAAGAGTGAAGATCTCCCCACTCTTTTTGGAAGCTACACCTAGAAATGCTGACTAGAGGTAATCCTGGGCTGTGGCTGTCAGCAAGGAGGAACCAGCATATACATAGTAAGGGCTGCACAGAAGCAAGAACATTTTCAGGACCCTGTACTTGGGGGCTTTCATTATGACTTAGGAAAGAGAGCTGGAGAAGAGACAAAATAAAAATTGTCAGACTACCTTAAAGTTTTTTTTTTTTATCATAAAAGGAATCTGGATACATCAAAGGAAATTATGAAAGATTACCCTGAAGCTCTAGAATAGTGGTTCTCAAAGTGTGATCTAGAGATTCCTGGAAATCTCTGAAACTCTTTCAAAGAGTCTTCAAATTTAAAGTTAGTTTTTATTTCTAACATGGTAAATATCTATAAATATTACCCACATTGAAAAAAAAAACCTCTCTGAACAGATCAATAATTTTTAATAGTATAAAGATTATGAGAACAAAAGTTTGAGAACCACTGCTCTAGAATAAGAAGATAAAGTAGAAATTGGGGGGAAAAACTACCATTTTCTACCTGAAAGCAATTCTAGGAGGAAAACTTACAGTAATGTCATAGCCAAGTTTCAAAACTCCCAGGTTAAGGAGAAAATATTGCAAGCAACAAGAGAAATACTGAGAAAATATAGTCAGGATTTCACAAAACCTTTAGAAAGGGAATAATGAATATGGCATGGAAAATAAGATTTTTAAATGCCCACACAGGCATTTGACCTTGAAGGTAATAGGGAGTGCTTTAGGAAAAGCACTTTGGCAACTGGGTCTAGTCAACAAGTATTTATTAAGCACTACGTCCCAAGCTAAGTGCTGGGAATACAAACAGAAGCAAAAAATAAATAAAAAAATAAAGACCAGTCCTTATTTATATTTGTCAAAATTTGTAGGAGATAGCCTCTTTACGCTGTTTGGCATAACAATAATCCTTTGCACCCAGGAAAGATCTCACTGTCTGGCAGGGTCTCGAAAAAATGGAGCTCCCCTCATTTTCCAGGACCATCCATACATGTTCCTTGCCATTGACAAGTACTGCCCTCCTGTTCCTGTCACAGAATGCAGGTTCTGAATTGAGAAGGGTGGCCATGGCCCTTAAGATCTGAGACAAAGGCTGTTCCCAAGGGGCCCCAAAACACCTGAGAACCATCTCAAGATCTAAGAGTGCTTGTGTTATGGGTCAACTCTTTTCATGTATATGGGTGCCCGTTAAACCTTCCTTCTTAGGAACGGGGACTAGCGCTTGAAAACAGCTTTTTCCTCCCTCTGAAATGAAACTTAATTCCTGACTCTCAGGTCTCTGACAGGCTCTGTTTTGGCCCGGGTCTCCCGTAGCTTAGAAGGCAGCTTTCTGATTGGAGAAAACAATTTCTAAAAGCCGAAAGGACGAAGGTACCCTCCTGGGGGAGGTCACGGTGGAGGAAGAGGGAAGCTCCGAGCCCAAAGACGCTGGAAGGCGTACACTGACCCGGCTACCTTTAGCCCAGAGGTTGGGGAAGGTGGGTGCTGTACTGGGATACACTGACCAATCGGAGGAGAGAACCTTTCAGGGTGAGATGGACAGAGTGGGAAAAGAAGGAAACCAGCACGAAGGTCAGGAGTAGTCCAGGTGAGAAGTGAAGACTACCTGAATTACGACTCTTGTGACTGTGTGGGCAAAGAGAGGTGATGGCAAAAATGCTTAGCTCTGGCAGCGGGCTGGTTAAATGGGGCAGACGAGACTGAGGGGGATGCCGGGGAGAAACAGGGTCACTTCAACAGCCCCAGGGGAGTTTGGAAGGGAGGGAGTGGACAGGGAGAGGCAAGGAGGTGACCCGAGAAGCGTCCAGTGCCATTCGTCCAAGAGATGCAGGGATGATTGTAGCCAGGAGTTGCTGGGCGAGAATGGATACTTAGCACTTTGCGGACCCTAAAGCATAACATAAATGCCACTTGTTTTTATCCTGAATAATAATTACCAAATTAAAGCGGCCAGTCATGACTTCATTGCCTGAGCCGCTACTGTTCACAGTTCTCTTACAATTAGATCGTAACTTAATTCAAGGCAATCAATAGAACCATAATTCACGTCCTGGGAGGCAGTGTGCTAGCTAAAAGCAAACACGAGATAAAGGAAAGATTCAATTAGCTAGGAGCCGGGGGGAGAGCTGGACCTCATCTTTCACATCCCCGGCCATTTTCCTAGCCTCGATGCGGGGCGCGTCACTTAACCGCAGCCTGCCTCAGTTTCCCTAGAAATAGAACTGAGGCCCTCAAAACACCGACCTCAAAGGTTGCTTAAGGCGCGTTTGTTGCCCTCATTATTGGGAAGGGGGCGTAGCGGGGAGGGCGAGTGGAGGCCTCGTGAGGAGGCGGAGAGCTCTCCAGCGGGCCGGTCCGCTCCCCAGGGGGCACTCCTCCACCTGCCGCGCGGCCGAGGCGCAGAGGATGCGCCGCAGGACGCGGGCACCGCCCCTGCCGCCTCATTGGCCGGAGCTCCGTCACGTCAGTCCCGGGGCGGAGCGTCGGCCCCGCCCCCGCCCGCCGCTGGAGCAAGACTAGGGCTGGTGGCGGCGGCGGCGCCAGCGGCAGTTGGGAGCGGTTAGCTGCAGAGCCATTGGACGCCACGGCAGCTCTGTGGTTCCGGCCCCGCGATGTCGGTGTCGACTCCCGCCGCCGCTGAGGCCGAGGCCGAGGCGAAGCCGGAGAAGGCGAGAGCTGGCCAGGGCTCCGGACCGCCCGGGCCACGCAACCCGCCGGGGCCGAGCTACATGCTGGGGCTGGACGTGGGTAGCAGCGTGATCCGCTGCCACGTCTATGACCGGGCCACTCGGATCTGCGGTTCCAGCAGCCAGAAGGTGACCGGGTCCGCGCGCCGGGGGGCGGGCCGGGGGCGCGCGGCCGCGTGGGACCAGCCGGGGCGGGCGCGGGTTCGGTCCGCAGCAGCAGCGCCGGGGCCCTCAGCCTTCCCGGGTGGGGAACAGGCCGGGGGGTCGTGGAGGGACCTCACCGCGAGCAGCCCAAAGGCACTGATCTGGAGCGGGCAAGGAAACAGGCTGTGCAGCTCCCTCCTCCTTTCAAGTGGGGAAAAGCAAGCCGTACAGCCCCCCTCCCCCTTATAGGTTGGAAACGGAGAGTAGTGGAAGGACCTCACCCCAAACTGCTCAAAGGCACCCCGGAGCGTCCTGATACGGAGCGGATAGGAAAACCGAGGCTGTGCAGCCCCCCTCCTTACCGTGGGGAAACCGAGGCTGTGCAGCCCCCCTCCTTACCGTGGGGAAACCGAGGCTGTGCAGCCCCCCTCCTTACCGTGGGGAAAGCGAGGCTGTGCAGCCCCCCTCCTTACTATAGGAAACAGGCTGTGCAGCCCCCTTTCTTACCATAGGAAACAGGCTGTGCAGCCCCCCTCCTTACCGTGGGGAAACCGAGGCTGTGCAGCCCCCCTCCTTACCGTGGGGAAACCGAGGCTGTGCAGCCCCCCTCCTTACCTTAGGGAAACCGAGGCTGTGCAGCCCCCTTTCTTACCATAGGAAACAGGCTGTGCAGCCTCCCTCCTTACCATAGGAAACAGGCTGTGCAGCCCCCCTCCTTACCGTGGGGAAACCGAGGCTGTGCAGCCCCCCTCCTTACCTTAGGGAAACCGAGGCTGTGCAGCCCCCCTCCTTACCTTAGGGAAACCGAGGCTGTGCAGCCCCCTTTCTTACCATAGGAAACAGGCTGTGCAGCCCCCCTCCTTACCATAGGAAACAGGCTGTGCAGCCCCCCTCTTTACCTTAGGGAAACCGAGGCTGTGCAGCCCCCTTTCTTACCATAGGAAACAGGCTGTGCAGCCTCCCTCCTTACTATAGGAAACAGGCTGTGCAGCCCCCCTCCTTACCTTGGGGAAACCGAGGCTGTGCAGCCCCCCTCCTTACCGTGGGGAAAGCGAGGCTGTGCAGCCCCCCTCCTTACCGTGGGGAAACCGAGGCTGTGCAGCCCCCCTCCTTACCGTGGGGAAAGCGAGGCTGTGCAGCCCCCCTCCTTACCGTGGGGAAAGCGAGCTGTGCAGCCCCCCTCCTTACCGTGGGGAAACCGAGGCTGTGCAGCCCCCCTCCTTACCGTGGGGAAAGCGAGGCTGTGCAGCCCCCCTCCTTACTATAGGAAACGGGGGCTGTGTAGTCCCCCTCCTTTTTCTTCCTTATATTTGGGGAAACTGAGGCCCAGTGTGGATAAATGACCCAGTTCCCCAGGTGTTCTTTCCAGTATATTACATTACTTTCCTTTATTTCCTGGCTGATTTTTATTTTTATTTTATGGCATCTCTTTGGACATGATTTGAAGGCTTTAAACTTCTCCCCATCCCTCTTTCAATTGTCTCTCTGGAGAAGAGGAGAATAAGTTTTTATCAAGGTGACTGGGAGTGAAGAGAGTGGGCTTTGTGATTTGGGTAAAGATGGTGCCAGCTTGGTTCCCGTGCTTGTTTTCATGTCGGCTTTCCAGGGACCTCAGTCAGATTCTGCCAGTTTCATTTCCCTCCCTGTCTTCTGAGCAAGTAACAGGATCTCTTAGTTGTCAGCCCAGGAGGACTGAGCGCAGCTTTGTTTCTCTGCCAGCTCTGATTAACTAGCTTCCCGGTATGTTGTGATCATTTTAGATTTCGGTGCCATTTCTGCTTCAAGTCTTAATGTTTGCTTTTTTTTCCTCCTTAAGTTTTATAGGTGCCATTTTTTTAAGTACTACTGTCACCTTTCAAGGCTTGGGATGTGACAATCCCAAACAATAACAGTTCTGTGTTGGCTATCTGTAGCTATTAGAAGTTTCCACAGATGGAGAGCTGTGCATCAGTGTTCATCTTTCTTTAGGGCGGGTAAAAAATCTTCTCTTAATATATAACTTAGGACCCTTTTTTATGATTTTTTAGTTTTCCAGATTTCCTGAAAAGTCTTTGCTTTGCATAATTGATAGTAGTAAGTAAATGACTACTCTACTTTAGAAACAGCATTCCAAGATATATTCATTTGATTAACTGCTCTTGTGTTTACTTTTATTCCCAAGATTAATCATTTTGGCATTCTTTTAAATATTTCACTGTTTCTTGATGCTATTAAATGTTTTTCGAGAATTTAAATAAATACTTATTCATTTCTTTTCATGTGACAAAAACCTCTGAAGAATGGTACCCATCACTTAAGTAAGACTTTAAAGTCTAGACTTCCCCTGAGAGGTACATGTGTTCAATTTATTTCTCCTTGTTCATAGAGACCCAATGAAGCTTTCCTTGTATAAGGTTCTTGGATTTTAAAAACCAAATCAAATTTCCATAATTTCAATTATGAATATCATCAAGAATTTGATTTTTCAGTACAAGTTTTATTGATTCTTTTGCAAAAAAGAAATTATTTTTTTCTTGCTACTTAAGCGTAACCGCTAAATTTAGCTTCAGAGTTAGTTTACAGTTATTAGCTTTTATAAAGTGACTTAGTTTTGAAAAGGTGAGTGTTTACTTGTTTCTTAAAGAATCCCTTAAATCTTCAGATAGCTATTTAAGCTGTGAAGAGGAAATACCATTTTCTTTTATGAGACCAAATAAAGCTGCTTCATGAACTAATAATTGAACATCACCTTGTAATTAGCACATGGTATCAATTATCCTGAATCAGTTAACTGATCAGGTTTAATATTGGAGCCCTCTGCTTTTTCCTCCCTTACCTTTGGAAGAACAAATTGGAGTAGGCTGTTGATTATGGTTCCATTTCCAGTTTGATCCCAGAAAGAAGGGAAAAGAAAGGACAATTAGTTTTATACAGGGTTATACATTCTGGGCCTGTCAAACTGCCCACTTGTGTATTCTGTTGGTCTTCTTATATGAGAATGGAGCACTTTATTAAGGCCAATCGTATATCCAGTGACCACATTTAGAAGAGCAATTCAGAACAAATGGCCCGGTGGCCCATACCTGGCATAGAGCAGTTCCAATTTTTCTTTTTCCATCTTCCCTTCCCTCCCACCCTGCATCAAGAAGGCAACCATTGGTTATACATATGTACTTGTGCAAAAAAGTTTCCATGTAAGTCATTCTGTGAAAGAAAACACAGGCAAAAAATCCCAAGAAAAATAAAGAAAGGAAAGAAAAAGTATTTTTGCTCTGCATTCAGGCTCTACCAGTTCTTTCTCTAGAGTGGACAACACCTTTCATATAAGACCTGTAGAACTGTTTGGATAATTATATTGCTGAGAATAGCAAAGACATTCATAGTAAGTCATCATACAATATTGTTGTTACTGTGTACAGTGTTCTGCTGGTTCTGCTTATTTCACTTTGTATTAGTTCATATAAGTTCATGTTTTTTGAGAGCATCCTGCTCATCATTTTGAAGCACAATATTATTCCATCACAATCATATACAGCAACTTGTTCAGTCATACTCACATTGATGAACTTCCTCTCAGTTTCTTGTTTTTTACCACTATTAAAAGAATTTTTAAAAATATCTTTGTATACATAAATCTTTCCCCTTTTTAAAAAGAATATCTTTGGGTATTCCATTTGGGATGGTATTGCTTGGTCGATGGTTTTATAGCCCTTTGGGTATAGTTCCAAATTGCTCTCCAGAATGGTTGAATCAGTATACAAATTCACCAATAGTACTTTAGTATTTTAATTTTCCCACATTTGTCATTTTCCTTTTCTTATTAGCCAATTTGACAGATGTGAGATAGCAATAGAATTGTGTTAATTTCCTTTTCTCTCATCAGTAGTGATTTAAAGCTTTTCATATGACTATACACAGCTTTGATTACTTTGAAAATGGCTGTTCATATCCTTTTGTGATTTATTAATTTAGAAATAGCTCTTATTTCTATAAATTTGTTTTCTATATATTTAAGAAATGAGAAAATCAGTGAAAATTAATTTTCCACAGTAATGATTACCAGCTATGTATTTCCCCCATCCTGTTATCCCCTTGTTTATCCTATTTTTCCTCTTCTCTCCTTTTACTGTATCTATTATCAAGTGTTTTGCTTTTGAATTCCCCCCAAACTGCCCTCCCTTATATCAGCTCCCTTCCCTTCTCTTCTCCCTTTCCCTTCTGACTTTCTTTTGTGACAAGATAGATTTCCAAACCCAGCTGAGTATATATTATTCCTGTTTTGAGCCAGGATACTCAAAGTATTCATAAGAGTACTAAAAGAGTAATGATCATGTATTTTCTCCCTGCTTCCCCTATTTTCCCTCTCTGCTGTAAAATCTCCTTGAGGCCTCTTAGGTCAGATAAGTTATTTCATTCTACCTCTCTATTTCCCCCTTCTCCTAGTGTATTTTTCTCTCTCATTTTTTAATTATTTTCAATAATTATACCATCACATTCAACTCACATCTCTCTTTTCTGTCTGTATATACTCCCTTCTAACAGCTTTAATAATAAGAAAGTTTTTAGAAGTTATAAATAGCATTTTTCCTGGTAGGAATATAAACAGTCTAATCTTATTGAATCCCTTATGATTTCTGTTTTCTGTTCACTTTTTTTGTGCTTTTCTTGAGACTTGTATTTAAAGATCAAAATTTCTATTACATTCTGTTTTTTTTTTTCATCAAATATTCTATTTCATTAAATATCTATTTTTCCCCTTGAAGAATTATACCCAGTTTTCCTGAATAGGTGATTCTTGTTTGTAATCTAGCTCTTTTGCCTTCCAATATATCATATTCCAAGTCCTCCAGTCTTTGAATGTAGAAGCTGCTAAATCTTGTGTTATCCTGACTGTGGCTCCCCATTGCTTGAATTTTCCATTTTGGTTGCTTGCAGTATTTTCTCATTGATCTGGGAGATTTGGAATTTGGCTATAATATTTTGGGGAGTTTTCATTTTGGGATCTCTTTCAGCAGATGATGGGTAAATTCTTTCAATTTCTCTTTTACCCTCTGTTCTAGAATATCAGGGCAGTTTTAACTTGAAAGGTGATGTCTAGGCTCTTTTTTTGATCATGACTTTCAGGTAGTCTAGTAATTCTTAAATTATCTCTCCTAAATCTGTTTTCCAGGTCAGTTGTTTTTCCAGTGAAGTATTTCACATTTTTTTTCATTCTTTTGATTTTGTTTCAACATCTTTTGATATCTCATAAGATCTTTAACTTCCACTTGCTCAGTTCTAACTTGAAAGGAATTACTTTCTTCAGTGAATTTTTGTACCTCTCTTTCCATTTTGTCAATTCTGCTTTTCAAGACATTCTTCCTTTCAGTGGGTTTTTGTGCCTCTTTTACCATTTGGCCTAGGTTATTTTTTTTTAAGGTGTTATTTTCTTAAGGAATTTTTGGGCCTCCTAGCTGTTGATTCTTTTTTTCATGATTTTTTGGTATCACTTTCTTTTTTCTTCCCAATTTCCCCTCTGCTCTTTCTTAATTTTTAAAATCCCTTTTGAGCTCTTCTCTGGTCTGAGACCAATTCATATTTTTCTTTGAGATTTTGGAAGCTGGAGTTTTGACTTGGTTGTCTTTTTCTGAGTGTGTGTTTTGATTTTCCTAGTCTTTGTGGTAACTTTCTATGGTTAGAATTTTTTCAGTGGCTTGCTAATTTTGCATCTAATTTTGTGACTTTTAACTCTATGCTAAAGTGGGACTCTGTTGCCCAAGTCCTGGAAGGAACACAGTACAAAACTTCAGGGTTTTTGCGCATCTGTTTTCAGAGATAATTCTGGGGACTTGGAAGTTTTGGGTAGTATGGAGAGGCGTGCACTGTCTTGTGCACTGATTTGTGAGTAACCACAAGAACCCTTATCAACTCTGGAATGTGACCAGGGTCCCTGCTCCCCTGAGGCTACAAAGTCTGCTGTGCTCCTGCTCATCCTTCCAGATCCAAGTATAGGCAATGCAACAGTGCTGCCCCCAGTGCCAGCAAAGGGACCCCCGGAGGCTCCTTCTGACCTGCTCTCTGATCCCCTTATCGATTGAGAGCTCTAGAAAGCATCATTACTGCCACTGATTCAGTCACCCCAAAACCTCCTGTTTTGCAGAAGTTTATACTGGCAAGGCCTGAGCTGGACTTGTACCCCTTTCTCACCTGGTGCTGCAAATCCTTCCTACTGACCTTCTAAGTTGTTTTGGGCTGGAAAATGGTTTCACTCCTTTTGTGGGTTCTGCTACTCTAGGGTTTATTTAGAATCATTATTTAATGGTATGTGGAAGAGTTAAGAGGAGAGCTCAGGACAGTCCCTGCTATTATTTCACCATCTTGGCTCTGTCTCCCTCTCCTTTATTTCTTGAAACAATATATATTTATTTATGTGTGGTATTCTCCACCTTTACCCACATACCATTAGAACATAAACTCCTTGAGGGTAAGAACTGGTTTTCATTTTGTCTTTGTGACTCCTGAAGATGCACAGTAAATAAAGGCTTGTTTGAAAAATTGTCTTATTTGATTTTTTTCCTCATTCATATTTTATTTTTCCAAATACATGTAGTTTTAAACATTCATTTTTGTATGAACTTGTGTTCCAAATAAAAATTGTCTATTTGAGTGCTAGAGAACCATATGAAATATTTAAACCAACACACCAATCCTTCAATCACTGATCATATAGAAATAGGGACATTAATATGTGTGTGTATGTATGTACATACATAGGAGATATGAGGTTTATTCACATTTTTCTTTGTTTTATTTATTTAAGTCATCACACCTTTATTAAGTGCTTACTGTGTTCCTGACACTATGCTAAACACTAAAAGTACAAAGACACAATGAAACAGCTCCTGAAGTCAAAGAACTTACATTTAACTGATGGACACGCACATCTATGGTAAATACAAACTCCATACAAAGAAATAGGGAGGGACGAGCAGACCTAACATTAAGGGCAGTTTGTTAACAATACAGTATTCCTTCATGGCACCCCCTAGTAGGGTTCTAGAGGGTGCCATGAAAGAATAGGGAATACTGGAGTGGGTATTAAAGCCTAACATGGATGGGTATAAGGGAGCAAGGGTCATGGTCAGGCAAGAGAGCTTTGGCCAAGTTGTTTTAAAGCTTGGAATTGAAGGGATTCAGATTGGAGTCACAGAGTAGTAGGTGGTCACTCCCTCCAAAAGCAAAGGTAATAATGATTAAATTATTAATCGATAAGAAAAGGGAGGGGACTGCTTGTGACTGGGCAAGGTCAAGTCTCTAGTCTGACTCTACCTCTGTCTTATTCTGAGAAGAAAATCAAGAAAAATGTTTTCCAAATAAGGGGAAAAGGTGACTATTGTTCCAAGCACAGATTTTGCTAGGTTATTAATCAAAAATAGATTCAGTAATCTGGGAACTAATGATTTTGATTCACAACATGGCAAGTCATTGTATAAAACACTTTGGTATAACTGTTTGGGAACGATTGGACATCTAGCCATCTAAAACTAGGACCCTGTCAGGAGGAGGCATCTCAGATTGTAAGGAGGATCCAAGGTCCACTTCATGCAGGAGAGTGTGGACCCCTTATAAAGTACCATTGGCTCAGGAGTCTGCTTCTGTTTCTTTTATTTTAGGAGGGGTAATTTTAATCCCCTCAGTAAAGAACTTGATTACATTAGGGAACATAGATGTCCATCTCAGGGCCTGACAAAGGGTTAAATGAAAAACTAGCAAGGAGCATATGAATTCCCATTGTGTGGGTTCGGGGGAAGCTAGAAAGACTGTTTCTTCTCTCCCCATTTCCTTTTTATCTCTTGGTGATTTTCCATCTCTCTTGTTGATGTTAAATGTGGCCTCTAGTAACTGCCTTTGAGCAAGGGCCAGCTAAATAAATCTTTGCTTATTACATTTATTGAGTTTATTCTTCACTCTTAACTTTTTGAGGAGGCCCAGGAGTAGTGAACTGGCACTCTAACCCCTTCCCTGAGCTTGTAGGTCTTATACTCCAAAACTGAAAAGAAACTTCAATGCCCTTTAGGGGCCAACAAGGCTTTATTAAGGTGCCCAGGCTGGGTATAGAGATAGCACAAAATGACCTCCACTCACAATGAAATTACGTTCTAATGGGGGAGGCAGCAAAAACTTATAAAAATACATACGGCACCCATGCAAGGTTAGTAAATAAATACAAAAACAAGTCATTAAATACAAGGAAAAGCACAAATTGGGAAAATTTGTCAGGCTTCATGCAGAAGAAAGTGTCTGTGCATCTTGTTAAAGGGAAGAGCCCTCGAGGCCCAAGTAAGGGAGGAGGGCATGGTGGTATAGGCGATGGCTGGGGGGAGGCCCATTTGGCTTAGGTGGCCTGGTAGGAGGCTGGGAAGGGAGGCCGGCCTCACAAGGTGCCAGAAAGACTCCCAGAGATAAGAGGGATCTAATAGAGTTAGTTGGTAAAGCAGCTACATTGTAAGATCTCTGCTTAAGGAAAGTGGTCTTGGCAGCCATGGGAGGAGATACAGGGATAGGGAGAGACCAGGCAGGGAGATCCATGGGGGCTGATCCAGGGGATCCGCTGAGGGCAGAGATGAGGAAGGTGGCCCTCAGGTGGTGACAGCCCATAAGGTAAGTGTAGGTAAATCAAGAGAGGAACGGGATAGGACAGGAGGGTCAGAAATTCCAGAGCAGAGATTGAGGTAGCGTTGACATTCTAGTTATTGGGTGACGCTGAAGAGAGGCAAGTGAGGTCAGGAGTAATGGCCAGAGAAAGCACGAAGAAATGGAGAATGGAGGTCTCAAGGACAAAGGATCGTGTTGAGATTTGTTAGGAAGGTGGAAATGTCAAAACTTGGCAACTGAAAGGATGTGCTGAGGGAGGCAGAGTGCAGAACTAGAGATGCTGAAGCCAAGGAGGATGAGCTTGCTCTCCACAGCAGTAGAGAAGTTTGGAAGAAGTTGCCTTTGCCACCTTCTGGTCTACATCCTGCCCCCTCACCGCTAGGGTTGTCTGAGGTCCTGCCCTGGGCCAGTTCCCTTGGGAGCTGAGTGCGATCAGCAGTTTCAGATGCAGCTTATGGAGGGAGGAATCAGGGCTGAGAAGAGGACCACAGAATGGACAGCCAAGGGGCGTGGGTGACCTGGGAGAGCACAGTTTGGGGGGAATAAGATTTGGTGGGAGGTTATTGTGGAAGAGGAAGAGCTTGAAATGCAAAACCTGTGGATAACTTCTCCAGAGAGTTTGGAAAGGGAAGAGAGAGGTGAGATGTTAGCTTGAGGGGATGGTGGAGTCTAGGGAGAGGTCTTGTTTTTGTTTTTTAGAAGGGCATATTTGAAAATGTGGAAGGAAGAACAAGTGGAGAGGAAAAGGAGGAAGATTTGGGAGGGGAAGAGGATTGAATTTGAGATCTGGAGAAGCAAGAGGGCATGGAAGCACATGCATATATCTGTTTCCAAGCCCTTTTGATTACAGTGCCATGTTCTCCCTGTTTCTAATTTAGCCTGAATCCAACTAGTATATTTATTTTCAGGTTTCCCCCATCAGATTGTGAATACTTGGCGGCAGGGACTGCCTTTTGCATCCCTGGCACCTAGCACAGAGCCTGGCACACAGAATTTAATAGATGTTGATTGATTAATCAATTGGCTGACAGAGAGATGTTGGCCCTTGACAAGGAAGAGAGCCAGCTGGTTTTCAGAGCCTGGAGGATAGGTGGAGAGAGTGAGAGATGATGTAGGGATTTTGAAATGAAGAGAACTGGAGAAAAGTACCCGTTCATGTCTAGTGGTCTCAATTTGTACAGTAAGATGAGAGGCAAGGAAAGCAGCAAGGAGCTCAATGGGGAATGTGTGGGCCTGGACTCAGAAACTCATCTCCAAGAGTTCCAATCCAGCCTTACTCCACTTATTCAGACATGTGACCCTCCACAAGTCACATAATTCTTTTTGCCTCAGTTTCCTCATCTGTAAAATGCATTGGAGAAGGAATTGGCAAACCACTCACTATCTCTGCCAAGAAAACTCCAAATGAGGTCAGCAGGATTTAGACATGACTGAAAAACAACCACAGCAACATCAGAAGAGGCAAGGTCAGCCTCTCAGAGAGGAGCTGGGGTGAGATGATGAGCACCTTCAGGAGAAAGGAAGACGTTTGGAATAGACATTTAGAAATAAACCGACTGTCAGACTTTCACTGGACCTTTCAGTGAAATAACATGAATTTGTAGTCTTCTAGCCAGTACATTTGCGACTTCCTCAGGCTTTGTTCATGGCTAGGAAGTGTATGGATGGAAATTTGGCAAGAGAGGAGCTTTAATAGGACAAAAGTAAGGAATTCAAGAACAGAGGTCAATGTAGGGTTGAAATTCTAGTTATTGGGTTCTCTGAAGAAAGAAGTCAGAATAGGAATAATGGCCAGAGAAAGCGCTAAGGAATAGAGAATGGAGGTGAGAACAATAAATTTAGGGTGAAGAAGCACTTGAGGGAAAAAACCTGATAGTACCCCCTAGGACTGTTCTGAAGTCTCATTCCCACAAGTAGACACATGTTGTATATATGCAAAAGGTTCCATGCAAGAGCATTTTTACATTAAGCAGCATTTAATTAGGAATTTAAAATCCTTGACTAATAAAACAGAGAAAGAATTCTTAGAAACTGAAAATTCCAAAGTGATATAATTATTTGAGATAATTTTTTTCTTTAGGAAATGTGTATATTTGTGTATTATTTTGTTCATATAGATCCTGGGTTTGTCTTGATAGGTGTACTCCCTCTATTTTATAATGTCTAGAGTTATTTTAAATAGGTTACATCTATTTCTTCCTGCAGGATCCTGTTACTGATATATAGGAATGCTGATGATTTATGTGGGTTTATTTTTTATCTTGCTACTTTTGCTGAAATTATTATTTTAATTATCTTTTTAGTTGGGTCTTTAGGATTTTCCAAATATATCATCATATTGTCACAAAAAGAGAGAGATTTTTTTTTTTTAACCTCATTCTCTATTCTAATTCTTTGTATTTCTTTTTCTTCTCTTATTGCTATTGCTAGGATTTGCACAGGTGACAGTGGACATCTGTGTTTCACACCTGATCTTACAGGGAAAACTTCTAGTTTATCCCCATTACAAATAATACTTGCTAATGATTTTAGGTAAACGCTTCTTATCAATTTAAAGAAAAATCCATTTATTTTTATACTTTCAAGTGTTTTTAATAGAAATGAGTGTTGCACTTTACCAAATGCTTTTTATTCATCTGAAATGGACAAATAGCCCTTCTGTCCACCTCGGGCCAGCAGAAGAAAGTTTGCTCAGCTAGATTGGGGGATTTCTTCGGCATTCCAAAAGGCCGGCTCAACAATACCCTTAAGGATATCTGTTCCGGGAGGGTGGTACCGGGAGGGTAGTACTGCGAGGGTGGTACCCGAAACCATCTATCTATGTTAATGCCCTGGTGGGATTTCTCCTCTTATCCTGTAAAACCCCCTATCTTCCTGTTGTAAAATGCGAATCACAGATTAAAATATGTGGTGAGCTTTTTCTTCTCAAAGTGCAGCCAGGTGATAAAAGTTCAGATCTTTTATTATCTCCAATATAGCCCGGTTAGCTTAGAGGCCTATCTCTCTGCTTGGTTCCAAGAGCTCTTGCCGCTTTGTCCTTTGCTTCTGCCTCTGCTTTCTTCAGCCTCCAGAGCCAGTACCAAGTTGAATCTGTCTTGCCTTGAAGAGAGGGCTTCTGGCGTAATTCTGCTGAAATCCCGACTTGTAGCGTCTTCACTCTAAAGAACTTCTTTGACTGGCCCATTGAAGCTCTATTTATGCTAGTGCTCTCTGGCCCAAAGAGCTTCAAGGGAGGTGTGAACTCATTGAACTCCAATGAGTAAAGGTATGAACACAAGCCTTGTATTAATTAGTTCTACTTAGTACCTTGTTTCAGGTTCTGCCCAAAACATCTTCTTGTAAAATTAGATCAACTCTAATTAGTTAGCAGTTAGTAAGGATTCCAACAAAAATATAACGAGCTGGAACATAAAATGTTTATAAGGCTGTCTTTAGTTCTGTAAGGTACGGAATTTGATCCGTCCCGAGCTTGGTACCAAATAAATTCTAAATCTTCCTCATTGCGGCTGTCTTGAATTTTATTGCCTGGGCTATTTCACATCTATTGATATTATGTGAGTTTTGATGCTCTTATTGACATAATCAATTATTTTAATAATTTTTTCTATGCTAACTTATGCCAGTATTCCTGCCTTGAATCTCAGTTTGTTATGATGTACACTCTTTGTAATATATTGTTATAATCTTTTAGCTAATGTTTTATTTAGGATTTTTATATCAATACTCATGAATGAAATTTATAAATTTCTTTCTTTGCTTTTGCTTTTCTTGGTTTAGGTATCAGTACCATATTTGTTTTATAAATGAAGCTTGATAGGACCTCTATTCTTTATTCCAAGTAACTTATTTAATATTAGAATTAGTTGATCTTTAAATATTTGTTAAAATTCACTTGTAAATCCATCTGGGCCTGGTGCTTTTTTCTTAGGAAGGTCATTTATGGCCTATTCATTTTCTTTTTTTAAAATAGGTTTTTTTTGGTGTTGTTTTTTTTTTTAAAGATATTCTATTTCCTTTTCTGCTAGTCTAGGCAATTTGTATTCTTGTAAATATTCTTTCATTTCATTTAAGTTGTTAAATTTTATTGGCATATAACTGGGCAAAATAACTTCTTATAGTTGCTTTGATTTTCTTGTTTAGTGGTATATTCACTCTTCATTTTTGATACCTGTAATTTGATTTTCTTCTCTTTTTAAAAAAATCATATTAATCAATACTTTTATTTTAATTTTTTTTAATATGAACTCCTAGTTTGATTTATTTATTCAATGATTTTCTTATGCTCTGTTTTTTTCGCTTCACTTTAAATTTTAGGATTTCCAATTTAGTGTTTAATTGGGGATTTTAATTTCTTTTTCTAGTTTTTTTAAATTTCACACCCAGTTCATTGGTTGGCTCTTTCTCTTTGTTTATTGATATAATCACTTAAATGAAAATTTTCCTCTCATTACTGCTTTTGTTATATCTCATAGTTTTTGATATGTTGTTTCATTGTTGTCATCTTCTTTTTTTAATTTTTTAAAATGTATTTTTTGTTATAACTTTTTATTGATAGATGTTGTCATTTTCTTTAATGAAACTGATTGTTTCTATTATTTGTTCTTTAGCTAGTTATTCTTTAAAATTTAGTCTCCAATTAGTTTTTACTCTCATGCTTCATGGTCCCTTATTAAATATAATTTTTATTGCATTCTGATCATTTAAGGAAGGGTTTAATTTTGCTGTGTTTGACTATAAAATTTTTGTGCTCTAATATATGCTCAGTCTTTTTAAAGGTACTATGTACCTCTGAGAAAAAGGAGTATTCCATTCAATTTCCATTCATTTGTGGATATTTAGTCTTGAGGGAGAAAGAGGGGAAGGGAATGGAAGTGCTGTGGAAGGGAATCTCATTTGACCTCATGAAAATGGAAAGTGAAATTGGGTGACAATTTCAGGAGGGCAAATATAGGTTTAATATAAGGAAAAATTTCCTTGAATTTAGAGGTATATGCAAATTATATATTAATAGAGTTTATTATCACTAAAACAGAACTAGAAGAGGGCACTGATAGAGTGGGGTTCACTGCATTTTCTTGAAGATGCATTTTCCTTCCTCATGGTTCAGGTTTACAGCCTCCATCCATTCTCTCAAGGTCCTGTAGTGTCCCTCAGTAGCAAAGGTTGGGTCACTTTCTCCAGTGATGAAGTACATTTCCTGCATTCCCATTTCCTCCCCCCCACCCCACCCCCCAGCTGTCTTTGCCCTAGGTGAAAAAAGGCCTCTTTACAATCAATGTAGAGGGGATCCTTTTTCAGTTACAAATCGGAGTGACTTGTCCCAGAGGAGACTTCCAACTCTGGAATTCTGGACTTTTGTTGTTAATTGTTTCTTTCTTTTTCTTTTGTTTTTTAAATACACATTTCTCTATGAATCCTGTTGGGAGTGAAAAATCAGAACAAAAGGGAAGAACCAGGAGAGAACAACAACAAAACAGAAGAAAAAGAAAAAAAAAGTGAACATAAGCATGTGTTGATTTACATTTGTTCTCCATAGTTCTCTCTCTGGGTGCATATGTGTTTTCTATCCAAAGTCTATTGGATCACTAAACTGCTGAGAAGAACCAAGTCTTTAATAGTTGATAATCACACAATCTTGCTGTTACTGTATACAGTGTATTCTGGGTTCTATTTGTTTTGCTCAGCTTCAGTTCATGTAACTTTTTCCAAGCTTTTTAAAAATCATCTTATTTTTTACAGAACAACAATATTCCATTATCTACATATGCCATAACTTGTTCAGCCATTCCCTAAATAATGAGCATCCATTCACTTTCCAATTCTTTACTGGGCTTCTCTTTAGAAATATTTTGTCTCTTGCTTTTAAGTCCTACCATGTTATTCCTCTAATTATTCGATTCCAGGTGGACTGGCTGTCTCTGTGATCAAGGATAAGCTCCCTGTTTAACATCCAAATCTCTTTACAACCTGGCCCAATCTATCTTTTCAGCTTTGTTACACATAACAGTCTTTCACATAATCTATAATCCAGTCAAACTGGCCTCATTTTTACTGCTTCATTTCTTGCCTCTGGCTGTTTGTAACTTGCTTTTTAATTGAGGTCATGATGTACTCTCTCCTTTCTTACTTCTCTTAAAATCCCTACTCTGCCTCAAGGCTTAACTCAAGCAATTCCTAATACAATGGTCTGCAGGCTTTCCTAATCGTGCTGTTCCTAATACTTTTATTGTGCATTTACCTCTACATGTTGCCTTTACCCCAAAGAATTCGTGTCCTTTATCCCCAGTGCCCAGCACATAGTTATGTGTTTAATAAATTTTTGTTCATTAATTGTTATTAGAAAGTGTTGTTTTTAGCAGCCAGGTGAATTCAGTGTTCTACTAAAAGCAAAAATGTATAGTTTTGTGTTTTTTTTAATGTATATTTTTTTGTAACCAGAATTCTTAAGTCAAATACTATGTTTGGAATTAGGTGTTCACTGGGACTTTAAAATACTCTTATGCTGGATTTTCTTAAAATAATAGTAAATATTTTTTGTGCAATAAAAAAGATGTATCACCTTACTTTTCTCTACATGAAGAAACATAGAAGCATTTATTTCTTGGTTTAAATGAGTTTAAAAATGTTAAGCTCACTCATACTTACATTATATCCTTTTGCTTAATGCTAAAGCCATCATCTCTTGAGGCTATGACTCATTGGAGGTAACAAAGTAGAAGTAATCTAGAAATAGAAATTGGAAAATCTATTCAAGTTGAGAGCATAAGATGGTAGTTATGTTGAATTTTGATAAGTATGCTCACATTTGAATCATGAACACTTCAAACTTTTTGTAAATTTGTATTACACTTCTGACTTTCCTTGTGATTTATCCAGAATTTTTTATTCTTCTATTTCTACTTGACGTTCTAGCACTTTAGATTATGGGTAATAGGGCTGTATTTGCTACTTAGAAGTGGGGCAGATAGTTGGTGTGATATTTTAGTTTCCAAAAACAGAGTAAGTTTATATTTCCTCAAGTGTAATAACATTTCATGGCAAACCACAGCAAGTGTGTTACGTATCCACCCAGTCTCATGTGATGGGCAATTATATAACAGACTGATCTATCTATACACACTGATGCATCGAAGAAAAAGCATTGTAACATCTGGCTTAAAAAGTACAACAATAAAATTTGACTATATTGGTGTTAGGTATTGTTAAGAGTTTGTATTTTAATTATTTCATCTTAGTGCAGTTTTAAGAATTGATAATTTCAAAAGTGGAAGCACTATAAACTTAGGAGAAAACAGTATTTGAAAATGCAATTATTTAACCTCTCTTCAGGATGACACTCTCAGATCATGGGTCAGTAGAACATGTCCTCTTGGCAGGCCATCTTGAACACCCGATTGATCTTCATTAAACTCTTTCTTTGGAATCATATCAGAACTGTTCTGTACATCAAAACCTCCTCTTTTGGATGATCTTAAGGTTAAGGTGACAAATGCTATTTGCTTAATTACTGAGTAGCAGCTAAAGAAAGTTTTTATAAAATTAGAAAATCTACCAAGTTGAGAGCATAAGATGGTGGTTATATTGAATTTTGATAAGAAGTATGCTAATTTTTGAATCATTAACACTTCAAACTTTTTGTAAATTTGTAGCATTTATACTTCTGACATGATTAAAGTTTAAAACTGCATTAAGATTTTTGAGATGCCCTGTGTATGCAGAGCACCATGGGGAATATAAAGAGGCCTAACACATGTACATGTAGACAGAAATGGTACAGAGCAAAATATAGTAAGTGAATGAGACAAAACATTATGAAAGCTCAGAGGAGGAAACAGTTTCATGACTGGTCACATGAGAGAAGGCTTCCTAGAGGTGATGTTATGTAAGTCAGAACATGAAGGAGAAGATAGAATGTAACTAACGTTAATAGGAGGGAAATCAAAACTGGAAGGAACAGCATAAACAAAGGGTTTATCTTTGGCATCTAAAACATTCTGCAAAACTACTGTATAAATGAACTTTTATTAAATATTTCTCTTTTACTGAAGAATGAGGTACTTGTAGAGAAATATTGAACTATAGGTTTGGAAATTTATATAGGGATGAAATTATGGGCAGCCTTGAATACCAGGTTAAGGAATTTGACATTATTTTGTAAATAGGAGACATAGTAACATAATTTTTAAAGAATTTTGAATTCATAAGATTAATTATGGCTAGGACATGTCAGATTGACTAAAAGGGGGAGAGAAGTGAAGTAGACCAATTTGAAATCTCCTAGAATAGTTTTGGAATTGTTGTATAGTGTGGATAGAAATATTGTATGATAGAAAATATCCAGGTTGATGGAAATCTTTAGGTTTTTGATTGAGGGCAGATTAGAGTATTTAACAGACATTTTAAAAATATTCTTTCCTTGCTATTCCTGTTTACTTAAGCAATCAGTCAAAATATCTCAATCATCTGTTTTGTGTAGGACTTTATTTCTTAAAAAATCCATTTGGGATCTGAAGGACTTCTTTTGACTTTGAGAGGTCAAAACAAATTTTCATAATAATACTAAGGTATTATTTGCCTTTTCAAATAATCTGTTCTTTTTCAACTACGTATCTGTGTGAAATTAGATTTCCTTTATGTACTCTAGCCAAAGCAACATATTAATATATAGATGCAGATATTAGAATACACTGTTTTCTATTAAGCCAGATATCAAAGATATTTAAAACAATGTCACTTTTCTTCCTAATTTTTTGTTATTTTTTAGAAGTTATATTTTTTTCTTTCATAAGAGGTTATTTAATGTGTCATGAGCTTATTATTGTGATTTTTTAATGGATTACTAAAGATTTAATCTTTAATCAGTTTAATTTTAAATAAAATTTTAATTTCTAACATCTTTCATATGTAACCTACATAAGCAAAACTTCTTTGAGGTCTTCAATAATTTTTAAAGGAGCTCTCAGATCAGAAAGTTTAAAAGGGCTAGTATAAAGATTGAAAAATAAGTGCTAAGAATATATTCTTTGCTTTCATTTATAGGGAGATGTAGTTGAAGCTATAGGAGTAAATTTAATAGTGCAAAAATAGAGAGTATGAGAAAAGAAGAGAGTCCAAGACATAATTTTTAAGTAATGTTCTCCTTGAGTGGTTTGGAAGAAGAAGATGAACCTGCAAATAAAACAGAGGGGGTGGTTGGAGATTTTGAAGAACAAAGACAATAGGGTGCCTCAGAAGCCATGGCTGGAGACAGGATAATAGTATTAGGTACAGTAGAGAAATCAAATGGAATAATGACTGAAAATAGCTCATTGTATCTGACAGTTAGGAGAACACTGGTGGCCTTTGAGATGGTATTTTCAATAGAGTAGTGGGGGAAAAGGCCAAGAAATTAGGGAAGAGAATGAATGAATGGATAGTCAAGTGGAATCTTATACAGGTAACTTTTTTCAAGAAATTTTAATTAACAGTGAGGGCTTATATTCCAAAGAGATTTTAAAGGAGGGAAAGGGGCCCACATGTGCAAAAATGTTTGTGGCAGTTTTTTGTAGTGGCAAGAAACTGGAAAATTGTAACTCCAAATCAGTTGGAGAATGGCTGAATATGTTATGGTATATGAATGTTATGGAATATTATTGTTTTATAAGAAACACTCAGCAGAATGATTTCAGAGAGGCCTGGAGAGACTTATATGAACTGATGCTGAGTGAGGTAAGCAGAACCAAATCATTGTACATGGTACCAACAAGATTATATGATAATCAATTCTGATGGATGTGGCTCTTTTCAACTGTGGGGTGATTCAGATCAATTCCATTGATCTTGTGATGAAGATAGCCATCTGCCTCTAGAGAGAGGACTGTGGGAACTGAATATGGATCACAACATAGTATTCTCAGTCTTTTTGTTGTTTGCTTGCATTTTATTTTCTTGTTTTTTCTTTTTGACTTGATTTTTCTTATGCAACAAGATAATTGTATAAATATGTGTGCATATGTTGGATTTAATATATATCTTACCATGTTTAACATATATTGGATTACTTGCCATCTAGGGGAAGGGGTTAAGGGAAGGACAGGAATTAGAACACAAAGTTTTGCAAAGGTTAATGTTGAAAAATTATCTATGCATATGTTTTGAAAATTAAAAAGCTTTAATAAGAAAATATAAAAAAGAAGTTTTGACAGTGAAAGGCAGAAGAGAATAGGACAAAAGAGGACAAAAGAAAAACTGTTAAAGTTGTTTATTTTAAGATTTGTAGGCATATAATAGTGGAGAAGATAGATTGCCCAACCAAATCATTCCTTCTTTTGTATCTTTAGAATAATGGAGGTGGCAGAAAGAGAAAAGCTCATGGTATAGGTAGGAAGATTAGTCTGAATAAGCATATATACTTTTTCTTCTGTGACTGGAGAGATAAGGATGCTGAGAAGTTCTGCAAAAAGAAGAGAGCTGAGGGCCCTCCTTTTTAATGGCTTCTATCTTGTTAGTATAGTAAAAGATTTTGAGGGAAAATAAGGATTGGAACAATGTCCTGGAGGATGAGCTAAGGAGGTGTTCATGAGAGTGTAATCACAAGACAGTTGATTTCAAGCATCTCAGCTGAGCTGATAGGCCATAAATTTGTAGTGGAAAAACTCAAAAGTAGAACTTGCAAAATTCTCATTGGATTGATGCTGTTTTGTTTCTGAACCACAATTATTTATTTCCATAGCTCCCTAATTCATCATCCCCACTGAACCCTCATAGCAAAGAATTAAATTTCACTCTTTGCCCAAGGATCAGGAAGATTATGGGTAAAGTCAGGTGCAAGAGTATTAAAGATGCAATGTGTTTGTTTTTAAACAAAAATAATCTATTTGATCCAGGTGTATATGAAGACACTTTAAAGCATTAGGTTTTACCACTTATTCATTTATCACCTTCCTCTTTCTTTTTAATCCATACATGAAGAAAAAAAAAAAAAAAAAAAAAAAAGGTTAGCTTTCCTGTTGTTCAATTCTTTCTCTTTCTCCATTTAGAAGCAGATACCTCAGAGGAATAATAACATTTTGCAAGTGCTTAAGAAACCAGTGTTTAGCTGGATAAGCATGACTGTGGTGCTTCAGTGATATTCACTACTTCAGTAGTATGACTTTAAAAACTTCTTCAGTACATGGATTTTTTTCAGTTGTTCATTCTAAATCTGAAAATTTTATCTATTTGGTAATATTGAGGTATGATTCCCTGATCTTTCTGACATAAATAGCATTTCTTCATAAGCTAACTGTTGACCCTGATTTCTGCAAATTAGAAATACTGGCAATAAAATATCCTGGACATTAACCACTACAGATTTTCGCCACTTTAGGGATCTAGTGTTTCATCTGTGTGCTTATTTCATCAGTGAATATTGTAATGCATTCTGGATCTTTGTGTGAGTTTTCATAAGAATTTGTAGCTCCAAAATGCATCACTTGGGGACCTACTTTCTTGTGATGGTCATCTCCAAACCTAATAGGGTTGGTCTTGGGGTAAAGTCTGTTTTGGGGCCCATATGTGATGTTTTTTTAGCATGATAGAGGACCTGCCAAGCACTTGTACTCCATTGGCTTAATTTCAATAACCCAGTGTTAGGAATTTAATGACATTTGAAAAAGGCTTTCTAGGATTTTGTCATTAGTAGGCAAACCTCTTTTTCATGGCATTCTCTTGGGATTGTTAAATTTTAAATTATTTTTATGTAGGTTCTGTTACACTTTTTGTCAAAGAAAATAATGTAAATCAATCTTATGGAATTATTGTTTTTAAAAAATCTTTGGTGGATGATAGGATTTTAAACAGGCCCTTAAAATGGTTGTTACCATTTAAATTTAATGTTATTTTTGCTTAAATTGTCCTTTCATAACTAGGTAGAAGTGATTTATCCTCAAAATGGCTGGGTTGAAATAGATCCCGAAGTTCTTTGGAGTCAATTTATTGCTGTAATAAAAGAAGCTGTACAAGGTAATTAGACTAAAAAAAATCCCAAAAATTAATAAAGCCATTTGGTGGTGGTAATAGCAATAATAATAGTATCCCCCTAGATTTCTGTAGCAATCTACATTTTCTAAATGGGTACGCACCCAGGGAAGATTAATATAGACCCACTTTATTTAGGGAGTTTTACTGGTTGGCTTGTTGGAAAAAAAGTAGATCATGTCAAGAAGGAGTTAGACTTTGGTGCTCTTGACTATCACTTGTCTCTTCAGTTTTTATTAGCTTCTAATTTTTTGCAACTTTCTATAATCAATTAACCAATATCCATTAGATACACATTCAAAAAGAAGATACCATGAGAAATAGAGAAGTTGAAGAGAGCTTCTCAGGAAACTATAATGTGGTTGTCCAGATTTTTCTGGGCCACACATTTAATTAAGATAATTTAAAATTATCATTATTATTATTATGCAATCTAAGTGTTTTTCATAGGCAAAATATTATGTAGACAGTATTCTAAGCCATGTTTTATAGAGGCAGTGTGGCTCAGTGAGTAGAATGCCTCAGGTTCCATTGTACAGTATCTGCTATATACTGCCTACATGGCCTATAGGGAACCTCTAGCAAGGCTGTAGGGCATTCTCTTACAACCAATTTAGGGAGAAGGAAATGGCAAACAGCTCTGGTATCTTTGCCAAGAAAAACCTCAGATGACATCAGTAGAAGTCAGACAGGACTAAACCGACTGAGCCACGACAAAGACCAATTTATAGAAAAGATACTTTTTCCACCTCATTCAAGAATTTCCTTCCAATGAGGATCATAGATGTAGTCTATCCTGGTTTTGTAGTAAAGAATATTTTTCATATGTAAAATTTTAACATTATGGAAAATTTGAATGAGAAAAAATAATTTATTCTCAACACTAATTTTTGTGAAAAATACATCTCTGCAGAATTTGAAATTTCATCTGTATTCTTAGTATGGGAGATTATCATATTCCTTTCCCTGAAGATTTTGGTTTGCTTTTTCTCGCAGGGCTAGTACTTCTATTATGGAAGATTAGTATTCAGTTAGATTCAGAAATGAAATTCTTGCAACTTTTCTCTATCAGGAAGCAGAAAACACTGTCTTGCTTGTTAGTTCTTTGTTCAGTTTATTTTTGTCATTTTTCAGACCTCATATAAACAAGTTATTGTATCTGGTTTTAAAATCTAGCTCTTCTGTTTTCAACCCTTTCATAAGAATTACTCTCTAGTTTACAAGAGATTTAATTGTTTTCAAATTAACTGCTTTAGCAAAAATGTTTCTACTTTACATATTTTTCTTAAAGATCATACCATAATATCATAAAGGAAAATTTCATTAGCTTTTAAATGTATTTCTATGTATTTTTGCTCTTAGCTGCAGGAATACAAATGGATCAGATTGTTGGCCTTGGAATCTCAACACAGAGAGCAACTTTCATTACATGGAACAAGTAAGTACATTGTTTTATAAACACTCTTATTGTTTGATTCCTTGGTTAAAATGAATATGCTGAATTCTGAATGAAACTTTGAAAATCCCTTGGATGAATTTTGACCATATGATGAAAAGGCTTGGAAAAAGCTTTCTTGGCTTTGGAAAGAATTGGCATTTTCTCTTTTATTAAAATAGGCTTCCTACATGTTAAAACTTATTAAGTTAATCACTTTTAAAAGTCTCAAAAGATAGTGGTTGTGAATTAAATTCTATCTAAATTGTTAATGGAATTATTAAATCTGATTAATCTAAATTAAAATTGACCTAGAAAATTAAATTGTTGTTGTCTCCTTGATTTTTCTTTGGGTCCAATAGAAAAAGCACTAGATTTGGAGGTAGTATACTTAGGTTTGAATCCCAGCTTTGTTTTTGTTGTTTTTAATTGCTCTGAATCTCACTTTCTCCATTTTTAAAATGAGGGAGTTGGACTAGATGATTTCTAATGACCTAACTCTAAGCCAATGAACCTGCCCCAAAGTATCAAATTATAGATTTGTGGTATTGCTTCTTCAGATGATCATTTTAATATCTAATGTCGATAATGTGCTGACTTGGTAGAGAATAAATGCCAAGTCCTTGCCTCAAGAAGAATAATTAGTTCCTTTATAGTTATATTGCCTTGAAAATCTTGGGGGCTGTTAACTGTGGCTGAGACTCTTACCCCTGGGGCTTATAAGGAGGTTGTGTAAGATTAGTGAGGGTAAACTAAATACGTGAAGTGCTCCTATGTGTACTCTCAAAATAAAACTCCCCCTAGTCAGATAAAAAACTTTTTCTTCCTCCTTTGAAACTTTAGTCATCTTTAGATATACCCTGAGGCTGTATGATGGCCAGGGTGCATAGAGAGCCACTTTCTTCTTGGACAGTTCTGTCTGAGACTCTGAGCCTATAATTTAACCTCTTCAATGGTCCCTAAGATTTTTAAATTGTGCAACTGTTACATATCAACACTGATATGGGAATTCTCTGTATGTGAAAATTCTCGAATGCTTACCACAATAGGTTTTCCCTCACCATCTACTTATCAGAAGATCTACGAGGGGGCTGAGGCTTGGGACGACCTCTAGCTCCCGTTCTACATCATTTATCTTCAACCAACCAATATTCAGCTTCAGGAAACTTTTAAATCTTAAAAAAACAGAAACAAAAACACCAGATTCCTAGGTTTGGAAGGATACAGTAGCTTAGTAGCTCATGATAAATTTTGAAAACGAAAAGTGGTTTATCTTTAACTATTTGCTTTGTTGCAAGGAAAGTCACATTTTTAGAAAACTGAGGCAGTAGATTGACAGGGAAAAAAAGGTTAGGCTTGTTTGCTACTGTTGTTTTATGATTTTTTTTGATTGGTATGCAGTTAATTATAACACTGTTGGTAATGTTCTAATAGCTCACAATTACCAACACTTTCAGGTTTATAAAGCACTTGCCTCTGTTACTTCATGAGTAGGTAACACAAAGGTGGTTATCAATATTGCTGGCTCAGAAAGGTTGAAAGTAACTTCGCCAGTCTTGGAGTTAGATCTGACTTTTGACTTTGGGTCCCTCCTGTGTACCTTCATTACACTGAGCTGTCTTTCTGGCAGTGTGTGCGTGCGTGTATGTGTGCGCACGTGCACATGCATATATGTATATATTTGTTTTGCTCTTTTCTTAGAATTCTGTTGCCATTTTTTAGTTCTCAAAGCAAAAATACATTGCCTTTCAGTCTTAGAACATACAAAGCACTATTTCCCAGACTCATCTATCAAACTCTGCCTGATATTTTGTTTTTCTAACAAAAATTTTTTCCACTAAAATATTAACTCTGAAATTATGCATATATTGAAAGTACATGTAGAATTTGAGTGTAGGAACATATATTTAATTTCTTCTCTTTTGCCCCAAAATTTCTTGGGCTATACCCTTAGAATGCTTAGGCTAACATTTGTGAGTTCCATCAATCTATTTCAAGCCCATAAATGTCCCATGCTCAAAATTAATGTGGAAATCACTATTATAAAATCTGTGAAAACCAAAACTCACTTGCAAGTTATGCCATTTCTCAGGCCTGGTCCTAGCTGTACTCTAATGGCCAAGCATTGCTCAACCAATACTGGGCAACCCCTGCAGAAAAGCCAGTGAAGGGCCAGCTGAGCCAAAAACCAGTCTCTCAGACTAGCAGAAAGTGTTTTTAGTTAATTTTTTTTCAGAGATACTAAGAAGAGCTGGACACTATAGAAAAGTTCATGACTCAGATCCATAGTTGGCTGGTTCTCATGTTTCCCTCTTGCCATTGTAAGGAGCAATGTGAAGTCAGTCAAGTCCTGTTTCCTTGACTCTACAAGTGTTTGTTCTCGACAGCTATTGCTTAAGAGCTTAACACTCTGCTCAGGCATCACCCTCTGGGAGGTCTAGGATCCTTAGGGAACCTTTTTGATACATATGAGCAAAGTCACCTGACTGCTCAGTATCCTAGGCAGCTTTCTGAGTGCAAAATTCAGGGTTTCCATTCTGTCCCAAATATATAACACAATTCCTGACCCAGAAGAAGTATATAATAAATGCTTGAATTATTGGTTGCTAAGTAGCTGCAGATATGCATTAGCAGCAAAAACTTCTGAAGTTTCCTGAGCTGTGAAATCATAGGGTCTGCTTCATCTCGGCTTCCCCAAACCCTCAAATTGTGGAACTTTAAGCGCAGTTACTTTGAAGACTGAATGCTTATTTAGTGTGGTTAATTTGATCTGCACCTTTCACATGTGTAGTAAAGATATTCCCTAGAATGAAGGTATATTTTTGCCTGGAGAACATCTTGTAGTTCAGTTGGTTTCTGAAAAATCTTTGCTTGTGAGTTTTGTTCCTCCTCTGTTTCAGAACATTCTTGCCCTCATGGATCTTCTAAGCTAGTATGGAGGATTAAACAACTTCCAAGACGCATTCCAGCTCTCAAATCTGTTAGCATGTGAATCATAATTAATGAAATATATAGATCATACAATTTTACAAGAACATGATAGATATTTAATAAGCAAAATTTGGCTATGATGTCATTCAGACTGATATAATTTATAATTAATCAGGCATTTGTTAAACACCTATGGTGTATAAGGTGTCATACTGTGATTATAAGAGTAAATGAAACAGTGCCTATCTTTTTCTTTACATTCTATTGGGGGAAAGGTGTATCTTAATAAGTAAATGCAAAAGACAGAGAAAGTAAAATGTTTAACATCATTTCTCTAAAAGTAACCACTTTCACATAACAGAATTTCACAGAATGCCACATTCTTTTGGACCCAGCAACACTAATGGAGATTGCTTGTATAAAGGAAGGTATGAGCAGAGTTCTAACATCATTCTGAAATATAGCATAGCCATTGGAAGAAACCATATTGATTTGAGATATGGTAGCTCTCCAATAGCTAAGTATGGATGTGAACTTTTTTTTTCAAAAACCAGAATTCAGCCCTGCAAGCCAGAAAGAACAAAAGGGACTACAGAGAACATTTATCTGTATCCTTTAATCTCTGGGTCACAGAGTTCCAGATTGTTTAATATGTATAAAGATAGGAGCTGCGAAGAAAGAAAACATTTTTATCCTTTTGGTTTCTAAATGTATAAAGCCAATCTTGAAAGGGAATTTATCTTTTTTAACAATGGTTTATAAATCAATAAAGAAGGGATTACTTTTTGTATAATCAGTTGAACCTTTTTTAAGATCTTGGTTTATAAGGGAAGGGAAGCTTTTATAAGGTTTTAGTTATAAAAAATTATCATATGACATGCCAAATAATTATTTCAGTAATTTTGACATTGAAATTGAAATGACTTTTAAGTTCTGCAGTTGGAATTTTTTTTTTCTTTTGCAATAAACCCTTTGTGTGTTTTCTAACAAGATACACTTGATTTTGTAATGACTCTTAAAATACTCTTTTATTTCTTAGGAAAACAGGAAATCATTTTCACAACTTCATAAGTTGGCAAGACCTAAGAGCTACTGCACTTGTGAAATCCTGGAATAATTCTTTTCTGTTGAAGGTAATCCAGTCCTTATTTTTTATGATTCAACTCCTTTTGCTATAAGATGCAGCTAGTACATTTACTTATTCTCCAATATTATTAAACCTAGGGAAAGGCTGACCCATTTTAAAGGATGTTTTCACTATAATCTTCACATCATAAACTGTGACTCTTTTATAGCTGCAGTAAATGCAGTAACTTTAAGACTTCTTTAGTTTTAGTGTGTCATGGATTCCCTGTGGCAGCAATCTGGGAAAGCCCATGGACTAAAGAATGACGTTACATAAAATAAAATACATGGGATTGCAGAGGAGACCAAAGGTTGGTGAAAGTAAAGCCCCATGATTTTAGCATAGCTCACCAGGCTAGGTTGCTCCTTTTCTCTCTGCTCCTTCTTCGGTAATTCTCATCTTTTTTTCTCCCCAGTCCTTCCTTGAGGACCTAATCAGAACTGTAGGACTTCTTCTTGGTCTCTTAACATCTCACTGGTACCATCCTACACCTTGGTTATCTAGGTCCTTATTCTATTCCCTGATCCAATCCCTTTTTTGATCACACATTTCACAGATGACATTTCTTAGGCTGTTTTTCCAGGCAAACTTCACAAGTTGTTCTCATGCTACATCCTGTTTCGACCCGCTGGGCATCTCTCCATTTTACTTTAGGTCACCTGCAAGTTCTCTGGGTGGTAATGTTGCACAGTTCACAGCTATGTAGCTAAGAGAATATTGAGAGCCGGAAAAGTTTATATCAGTGCAGCTTGGGATTGTTGACAGCACAATACACTTTCAGAGTCAGTTAGCCAACAAACATTGTAGTAAGTGCTCACTCTGTGTCTGGCCTTATGCTAAGAGCTGAGGCTACAGAGAGTGGCAAATTAGTGGCTTCAGGACAAGGAAAGGCTTTCTCTGGAAAAGGGAAGTTGAGCTTTATCTTACTTGAAGCTGGGAAGCTCACAGCCATAGGAGATGGAGATAGCCAATGCAGAGGCACAGAGGCGGTTTACAGCATTCAGCTGAGCCGCTCTAAGCCAGGGCAGCTGGGCCCCTCTTAAGTGAGAGCAGTCGGATTGTACAATACCTGTGGAGAAGAATTAAAGTATAAGAAAAACAAAGTCAGAAGATGTCAGGGTTGGAGTGGACCTCAGCAGCCATCTAATTCAACTGTACTTAACTCCTGAATCTATGCTAAAACATACTTAGTAAGTGGCTGGCTACTTAATGGCCTTTAGGGAGGAAGAACCCAAGAACAATGTAAGACCTTCTCTATAGAAAAGCCTTTATAGAATTGACTAGAGCTTCCACTTCCTCAGCCATCCTCCCAGGACTTGCATTCAGAGCCCTTCACTACCCATCTGAGATCGTCACCACCATCCACAAGGTCTTCTCCATCTTACCAGTGTCCTTCAATTCTAGTACTCAGAACAGAACAGAATACTCCAGATGAGATGTTCAAGGAGTATTTTCCCTTCTTTTCTACTTGGCAGTTGTTCTTCTCACTGGAGACTAGTTTTTTCTATCTGCTGTATCATCCTTAATACATTATGTTAAGCTTGAGATCCTCTCAAAGACACAGATCTTTCTTGGGAACCACTGTAACCACACTTCTCCCATTCACTTGTAAAGATGATATTTTTGGCACCCGAGTGTGAGACTTGACATTTATCCCTTTTGAATTCATCTTATTAGATTAAGCTCAACGTGCTGGGCTGCCAAGATCCTTTTGGCTCTCCCCTCCCAGTGTGGTTTGATGAGAACTTTTTCTCAGTATTTTCAAGATTGTTGCTTCTTTCATAGATTTCTCGATTGTGTAGTTAGTCTGGTCCAGACTTTCTTCTTGGCTCTCTCATTCATTGCCATTTCCACTACTTATGGTACAAAGACTGAGTTGTTCATCTGAATGCAGTGATTCCACTGTCTTCAATGATTAAAAGGTCATTAGAGAAATTGTCAATCTTGTCACATTTCATCTGTCATAAGAGTGAGGAATGGAGGCGGACTGCATGATTTCCACAGCTTTGCTATTTTGTGAGGCGTTGTGCTTTATACCTTTATATTTCTTTTTATTGTTTTTCTTGTGAATTTGCATTTTTAACCAGTGTGACCTTTAGTCATCCTACATCGTTCCTTTTTAAAGAAATCAAATATTTGCTGACTGAGGCAGTTTCTGGTTTCTTTGGATCTCCTTGGCTTCTATACATCACTCAGACTTCTATAAAAGGTTGTGATCATCAGCACCTATGTATATTTTTCCCATTTTGGCATCAGCAACTTGCTTAAATAGGTCAGGATTGAGCTTTATAGTCATCAAGTCTTCTCACATTTGTTGTTCTAATTTGATGGTGTTTTGACCATTTTCTCAAACTAGTCTATGATCTGAGTACTCACAGCCAGCCCAGGTGTTTTAAAAATGTTTTTTTCCTCATCAACAAATTTTCATTATTTTACTTATTGAAGATGTGCCAATTTCATTTTTTCATGATTTTGGACAGTACTCACTGTGTTCGGTACCTTCCAATTAAAATGTAAGACCTTCTGAGGGCAGGAACTATTTTTACTTTTCTCTTATATCTCTAGTACTTAGCACTGTTACTGGTACTGAGGCACTAATAATTGCTTATCAACTAACTGATTCCTACTTTCTCTTTGAAGAAAGTATTAATGTTATATTGGCAAGAAATTTCTTCTATATATAAAGGCTTTGATTTCTTTCATCTTAATCCTGAATCATATTTTCCAGTGTTTCTTGCTGTCCTACCCTGTACCCTCATTGATGTTATTGAGTATCATATGTGCTGACTTGGTTTGGAAAATCTTGTAGAACTTTTTCGTAAAATTTCACTGGCTCTTCATTATCTGACTTGTGATTTTGGGCACATAAGTTTCTGATGGTCTTTTTGCTTATGTTCATTTCTTCTTCCTGAAAATTCCTTCCCATCAGCAGGTATTCTCACTTTCAGATTTTTTTGTAGAGTAGTTTGATCTCTTCTTTGTGGTAGATTCAATTTGTTGTTGCTTCTATGGTACATATGTCATTTGATTAGTCTGTGTTTCTGTGTCTATAATATTGCTGTGCATATGGTACTTCCTAGTATTCATGGATAAAATCCTCCATTGTCAGAAAACAGACTCTTCCTCAGTAGGGAGTAGAGTGTTGTTTTTAGTCATCATTGACGGTATTTAAGCTGGAGTTGGATGAATCCTTGTTGGATATACTATATCATACAAGATAAGGGGAGGGTTCTTATGTGAGATAGAGAGATGGTCTGGCTGTCCCCTGAGATCATATGAGCTCTTATTATGATACACTTGACTTAATTGACAACATGAAGTTTTTCTGCAGCTTTTTTTTTTTTTTTCCTGATTCTTAGTAAGATGTGTTACCAACTTCCTCATCACTTAGATATTTTGGCTAATGAATGCATACCTCCTATATTTAAATTCTTCCTGTGGAGAGCCTTTTGAGTATGTTTATCAGTGAGCAAAAAGATGGAAGGAATAATATTTCAGATCCCTATTGTTTATAACTTCTTAGTTCTCTGGGGAAAGTATGACCCTGACAGCCAAACAGGGCAAAGAGCAAGGGCAAAGAAATTAGCTTTGTTTAGTGTATTCTTTCAGTTTGGTGTGTTTTTAACAGTTTGGGAAGCAATGCAATCCTTTTTCACCATGTAAGTTCCATTAGTTTTTAGCTCAAATATTTGTGTGATGATGATGAATTCTCTTTCAAAAGGACATTTGAATTGATTGAACTGATTTTTGTCTCATAAATCTCCAACTTGTCTTAAATTTTACATAAGCCCTGATCTAGGCTTAAAAAAAAAGAATCAGGCTATTGAGAAGTGAGCCTGAACCTGTAAGAAGATACTTTTTTCATTCTTGATATTCTGATGAAACTGGACTAAAATTTATCTAAGAATGAAATGTAGAAGATTTGGAATTATTTTACTTCCTAGTCTGTAATCAAATACCTTCATCCCAGATTAGTATTAATCCAATTTTTTCCTTATATATTCCAGTGTTTTGAATTGAGAAAAAGTTTAGGAAGCACTTTTTAAAAAGTCTATTTGGTTTCACAATGTTCTCAGGGTTTCAAGTCATAGATTTGATTTGAAGCCAGGATGTAGAAGTTTAAGTAAAATGAACACATTTTAAATGTTATTCTTTAGCAGAGGCAGCATAGTGGAAAGTGAGATGGCCTTGGTGCCAGGAAGCCTTGGGTTCATGTGCTGCTTCTTGTCACAGACTAATTGTGTGATCCCAAACAAGTCATTTAAAAATTCTAAGTGCTATGGGCAACTCTTTATTTTTATTTTAAAAGTGTATTTTTATTAAAGCTTTTTATTTTCAAAATATATGCATGGATAATTTTTCAACATTGGCTCTTGTAAAACCTTGTGTTCCAAATTTTCCCCTCCTTTCCCCCTCCTCTAGATGGCAGGAAATCCAATATATGTTAAACATGTTAGAATATATGTTAAATCCAACATATGTAAACATATTTAT
The DNA here is from genome assembly GCF_016432865.1 of Antechinus flavipes. NCBI lineage: Eukaryota > Metazoa > Chordata > Mammalia > Dasyuromorphia > Dasyuridae > Antechinus > Antechinus flavipes. Next base: position 51,179,368 of record NC_067400.1, read on the forward strand.
ACAATTATCTTGTTGCACAAGAAAAATCAGATCAAAAAGGAAGAAAATGAGAAAGAAAATAAAATGCAAGCAAACAACAACAAAAAGAGTGAAAATGCTATGTTGTGGTCCACATTCAGTTCCCACAATCCTCTCTCTGGCTCTCTTCATCACAAGATCATTGGAGCTGGCCTCAGTCAGCAATGGGCAACTCTTGAAGATTATAAGCTTCTGAGAAGATGCTGACCATCCTTGATAGTTTCCTCATCAGGGAATTCCCCATGATAGTGAAGTCATAGTGTGGCTATAATGTCATCCCTTTTGGTTGGTGGTTGCATACATACTATATTTAAATTCTTTCATTTGAAAATGCAATCCCTGTCCCTATTCCTTATCTCCAATATGAGACTATCTAACAGCCCCATTTGTAATCATGTTCTTGAAACCCCAGTAGGGAATTAAGTGTCCCCAATGTTTCCCATAGATCTGCACTTATCTGGGAACTCCAGGACAAAGTTAACCCCCTGGAGTTGAATTGAAGAGACTAAACATAGAATTTCAGTCAGAAATAATCTGACCAGACAAGAGGACTTAGATTTGTGCTAGGATCTTTGGCCATGGTAAACAAATCTGAATTAGGCAATGCAGCATTTTAGCTTTCTGCTCATGCTCATTTCCCTTTACTGAGATAATTTTTCTAAAAAGTTGATTGAGTACATAAGGAGAGCAAACCATGTTTCTGAATAGTTTAAAGAAATTATGTTTGTACTCCCTCATATAATTAGCCTAATTTTCTAAAAAGATAGTTAAATACCTATTTTTAAAATGTATTCTTTTTTGTTAAACAGCTAATACAGAGTTCCACCAAAATACTTCACTTTTTCACTCGAAGTAAACGACTTTTAGGTGCCAGTTTATACACTTTTACAACTCAGCAAGTGTGTTTGAGATTGGCCTGGATTTTACAGAACTTGAATGAGGTAAGAAAAAGCTGTGGTGATGGGGGAGGTGGGGGGGGGGGGAGTCAAGAGGAGCAAGATGGGACTTTGGAGAGAAAACATTTCAAGGTATAAAAGTGTTAATTCAGTTATATAGGTAAAAACCTATGTTTTTATCACAGAATTGGGATAGGAACTTGGGCCCCTCTGTTTTTTGTTCTCCTTTTAAAGCATTTTTGAGACTCAGATCCAAATTCTACATCAGCAATAAAGATAAAAGACAAGATGTATTCTGTGCCTCATTATATGCTAGTCAAGTATGTAGAGAAAAGTTCAAGATGTTCTTAAATGAGTTGGCACTCAGTCCGTTTATTAATGATTATTGCTAACTTTTGAGAAAGTGAACTCAGTCTCTGTATACCTCAGCCACCCACTAAATCTTACCATCTCCAAGTTATTCCAAGATTACTTCTCCATTTGTAACTTTCTGGCTTTTCATTGGTCACTTCGCCTTCTTTCTCCCAAACCTGATCTTCAGCTTTACAATGACCTCTGGCCTTAATCTTTACCAGCTTTCTTACATCATTGCCCTATTGTAACCTCATCTTTCTACCTTCACAATCTTTTTACTGTGGTTAACCTGTTCAGCTATTCATTATACTCCATCCTTTAATCTTTTGTCCCATTTTCCTTCTGTTTGTTTCTATTCTTCTTCAAAAGTGATTCACCCCCAGAAACTTGTTTTTCTACTTGAATCACAGAATACTGCTAGAGGGGAGGATATGAAACCATGCTGAGTGATTTTACTAATTCATGTTTCCTAATCTCAACTGAATCTTCACTATTGCATGGCAATCCTTTTATTCTTCCCTGATGAACTGAATCCTTATCACATTTCCTACGGTGGCTATTACAGAACTTCTCTCAAGCTCCTTGAGTGCAGCATATAATCTGTGTTGTTACTTTGTGGTGTCGTGTGTGTGTGTGTGTGTGTGTGTGTGTGTGTGTGTGTGTGTATGTGTATGTGTGTGTGTGTGTGTTCCTTACAAAGAAATTATGTATGAGGAGGGAAGTAGCTTTTGTTCAAACTCTTTGACTATTCGCATGTTATTGTATTGAGTCTAGTAGGAAATATAAAGATACATAAATCAGTGCCCTTAGGAACTTTACAATGCTATTTTAGGAGATGAAATATAAACAGAAGAAATTAAAAAAAAAAAAGAAATATAAACAGAAGGAAAATTAAATGAGTTTTGCACTACAAGACCATGATACAGTCATTATAACAAGTTATAACATTATAACAAATTAAAAATTTGATCAATTACCAAATTACCATTATAGATAACTACTAGGAACCAGAAATTTAACCTTTTAGTTCTGGTTATTTAGGGATAAAATTACATAAGGTGAAATTCTGTCTTCCATAATCAATTTAAGAATATATTTAATATATTGAACAAAGCAAAATAACTATATGGACATGTATACATATATTGTATTTAACATATACATTAACATATTTAACGTATATTGGTCAACCTGCCATCTAGGGGAGAGGATGGGGGGAAGGAGGGGAAAAATTGGAACAAAAAGTTTTGCAATTGTCAGTGCTGAAAAATTACCATGCATATATCTTGTAAATAAAAAGCTATAATAAAAAAGAATATATTGTACAAAATGCAAATTAGGATCCCTTTGATTGAAGTCATAAACAAGATTAACTCCCTTTGATAAGTGGATATGGCCAATTGCTGAGAATTTTAAACATGCTTTAACAAAGGTTTAATCTTTAAATTTGAAAAAGCATCATTTTAATAAACATTCAATACAGATTACACTTGGCTATAAAGAGCTAATATGTCTATACACAATACTTGTGTCTTCTATTGCCACTCCATCCTCTTTCCAAAAACAAATCAGAAAGGAAAACTGCTAGAGGGAAAAAAAAAACATGAATTCTATTTTAGTTTAAAAATCCTGCCAAAATATTTAAATAATCTATATAATAAGGCAATCTGTAGTAAAGGTTGTATTCTTAAATTCTCTAGCAATTTAGCTATTCAGAATGCAATTTTCTAAGGAAACGTTATGAAGGTGTTTAGGTGAAATTTAGGCCACTCTTAATTCAGATTTTGAGATTGGAACCACATGAGATTAGATCATGACATGTTTTAAAAAAAAAAAAAATCTACTTAAACAAACATGGGAAGGATAAAGGATACTAAACAAGAATAATTTGGCATGGGTTTACATAATCTTCCTCATTTCCATCCAGAAATACACCTAGTGAGCAAGGCAGGGATAGGAGGGTGAGTTGTGTGGCTGCAGCGTATCTGCCCAGTCTCTTCAGTGGCCCAGGCAGCCAGGAAGCTCCTTCTGGACCTGTCAAGTTTCCCAGACAAAGATCTTTAATTTTATTGATGTGGTTGTAGGCACCAAATGATGTGCTTTAGGAGAGCACCAAATATTGAGATTGACGTAGTCACCAAATGTTGAGATTCGGTCATATGAAGAATTCACAATGGCTATTTTCTTTTTTTTTTTTTAATAGCTTTTTATTTACAAGTTATATGCATGGGTAATTTTACAGCATTGATAATTGCCAAACCTTTTGTTCCAATTTTTCCCCTTCTTCCCCCCCATCCCCTCCCCCAGATGGCAGGTTGACCAATACATGTTAAATATGTTAAAGTATAAACTAAATACAATATAAGTACACATGTCCTAACAGTTATTTTGCTGTACAAAAAGAATCAGACTTTGAAATAGTGTACAATTAGCCTGTGAAGGAAATCAAAAATGGAGGCGGACAAAAATAGAGGGATTGGGAATTCTATGTAATAGTTCATAGTCATCTCCCAGAGTTCTTTCACTGGGTGTAGATGGTTCAATTTATTACTGCTCTATTGGAACTGATTTGGTTCATCTCATTGCTGGTCCATCAGAATTGATCATCATATAGTATTGTTGTTGAAGTATATAATGATTTCCTGGTCCTGCTCATTTCACTTAGCATCAGTTCTTGTAAGTCTCTCCAGGCCTTTCTGAAATCATCCTGCTTGTCATTTCTTACAGAACAATAATATTCCATAACATTCATATACCACAACTTATTCAGCCATTCTCCAGTTGATGGGCATCTACTCAGTTTCCAATTTCTGGCCACTACAGAGAGGGCTGCCCCAAACATTCGTGGACATACAGGCCCCTTTCCCTTCTTTAAGATTTCTTTGGGATATAAACAATGGCTATTTTCTTTCACAAAAATAGGCTTATTTAGGAGAAGTTACAGACAAAATGAAGAGACATCATAGACACCAGGAGTGGTAAATATGAAATAGAGTTGGGAGAGCACATAGCAAGGAAAAGATTTTTAACAATTAATGATGGAAAAATCAAGTTCCCTAGTGGAGTTTGCAATTAATCAGGAGAAAGGGGACACCCCTTGAAGTTGGAGCCTGCCTTCAGCTTGCAGGCTAAATCCTAAAAGGGATATGGCATTATAAGAGAGTGAGTTAGCTATAAGAAGGAGAAAGACACCACGAGACATGGGAGAAGGGGAAGGGGAAAGATATCACAAGGCAGAGTGCTATTATGATGGGCTATACCTACTCAAGAGGGATTCAATAGAGATGGCCCATGAACAGATTTATTGGGGAAATTTAACCTCAGGGATTTAACATAATTTCTGATGACCTCCACAGGGGGTGGGACTACAAGGCTAAACTGATCCCCATCATTGCCCTTCCCTGCTTGCCAGAGGGAAGATTCCATCAATGCTCCAGCCCTCTCTGACAACTGTACCCAGTTACTGAGGACTTCATCTTTATTTTGTGTCATGAACCCCTTGGGCATACTGGCAAACCCCTAGATTCCTCAGAATAATGCTTTTAAATGCATAAAAATACATAAAAAACCTAATTATATTAAAAAATAGTTCTCAAAATAATAAAAGAAAAAAAAAACCAAGTTTATGGGTCCCTACTTAAAAACTCTTGTTTTAGAGGGAGGAATAGCCTACATGTTGGGTATCCCAGTAAATGCTGCTGCTTTTTTTCTTTTTTTACTACAAAAAGGGTAATGAAGATTCAAGATTAGCAAAACTAAAATAGTATGAGTCAGACAATAGACCTTTCTATCACTTTTTTGATTTTTCCATTGAGATAGATTCCAAGTGTAAATGTATATATAGGTCAGAATATTTCCCCTCCTTTCCATATAGTGAAAAGGTTGTATGATCTTTTCCTTTTAAAAACTCACTTATTTACCTATTATGTGACTTTGCTTTTCTCTTCCCTACCCAATGTTCCCATATGGGTACCTAGCTCCCAAGGTCCTTTTATTAGTGGTTTTCTTGACTCATGTGGTCTTTTAAGATAGGAATAGAGTTTAAGAGGGCCTCCAGGATTGTGTAGGGTGGAGGCAAAAGTGTGAGAGGTTTTGGGCTTACTGCCTTATTCTTATATTTGGTTCTGATGGCTTAAGGTCAAGGGACTGGACAGAAAGGATTGTTATCTTAGAAGAGCTGAGTTTTCAAAGAACAGTTATGGGGTTCTTTTGAGAGTATTTACTCTCAGGTAGTAGCAACTTCTTTAGGAGACATTTTTGGGATAGTGACTGGAGGCCATTCCTATTTATGAGTCATTTATAATTAAGATCTTTTCAAACAGAGTATATTTGTAGTAGTTACAGTTCTCTCCTTTTTATGTGGGCAGATGTGGTGTCGGAAATAAATCTGATCTTTGTACGTATGCTAAAGTTTTACATTATGTTTAGGTAAGCTAAACTGAAGTAAATCTAAGAGATTTTTGTACATGTTTGTACAAAGCAAATACATTTGTAATTTATACTCAGGAAGAAGGTTTTGCCTTAAGTTTTATATAAAGAGGGTTCCTTACCCTTTGTTCACTTTATCTCTAAGGAAAGTCTCCTCTGCTCCTTTCTGCCTACTGAAATATATATACATATATTTTTTTGCATACTTCAAGAGCAAATTTAATTACCATGTCTTCCACAAAATTCCCTGATTACTTATGCTCACTGATCCCTTCTTTGTATTCTGTAGGATTTATTGCCTCTATCTTATATTTTACTCTCAATTCTGTTCTATCTTATTTCTTATATTCCTGTCTTACCTTTCCAAGATTGTAAACTCCTGGACTGCAAGAATGTCACATTCTCCTCTTGATGTTTAGTAGATTTATAATGATTCATAATCATTTGGTAATTTGAAATTTTTGCTGTTTTGTATTTGTATAGTGTCTTTCTGAAAAACTAAACATATCATTTGTAGGAACATATCATTTATCTGATGCAGTTTTATTGATACTTTATTATTATAACTGTCTTTAACTTCCTATTTGCTAACCATTCCTTTCATTTTAATTTTTAGTATTTTAATATTCACATTAACAAATAATTTTTAAACCATGTTTAAAAAGAGTTTGGCTATTTTTTCTTTTTGGTATAGACTATCATATTAAAATCTATACCTCTAACTTTTTATTAAATGTAATTTTGCATTTTTGGTTTTCTAGGTGCAAAAAGCAGCTGCAGAAGAAAATTGTTGCTTTGGAACTATTGATACTTGGCTGTTGTATAAACTCACAAAAGGTAGGACTAACATGATGAAGTGATGATTCAAAACAATGAGATTTGAAACACAACTGCACATAAAGAAACATGGGTGATAGCATTAGCTATTTCCTTCCCCATTCTAGACCCTCTCTTCAGAGTCTCAAGTTACAAATAAGCAAATGAAGCCAGTTTAAAGTTTTTTGAGATAGGGAGCTGCTCCTAAGGCTTTGCATCCCAATAAATTAATAGTAAAAGCATGGATATAGGTCTACATATAATTAAACCTTGAACTTGTCTTCATTTTCTTTGTAAATGAAATATCTTATTTTTATCATAATTACAGGTTCTGAATATGCTACAGACTTTTCAAATGCTAGTACAACTGGAATTTTTGACCCATATCAGGTAGAAATCTTTTGTGTCTTTCAAAGCTAGTTCAGAAAATACATCTCCATTTCTCCTGAAAATATCTTAAGAGATAGGTGTAAAATATCATGCATATTGTCAGTTAGAACTACCAATTAGTTTTGCTGAGCTGCTTTGTTTTTTTGCTTGTTTGTTTTGTTTTGGTTTGGTTTGGTTTTTTACCTTTTAAAAGAATGGCTAAATTATTTGGAGATTGGAAAGGGAAAGGCTTAGAAATAAAAATATTGTAAAAAGTAAAGTAAAAGAGAGCTAAATTATTAAGTAAATCAGCTTTGATTCTTAAAAAGTTTTTTTGTATTCAGATGTGTTGGAGTGGAATCCTTACTTCCCTGCTTTCGATACCAATCACTATGCTACCTCCTGTGAAAGATACAAGGTATAAGCCTCAGATATAAAAAGCAATAAAAAAAATCTTTTAATCCATTTTACTTTCTTGGAGAAGGGAGAATCATTATGCAGAATTTTAAAATAATGTAAGATTTTTCTTTTGATTTGTAAATATGTATACTACATATAGTACTATATACTAACATTTTTCTTAAATTATATTTAAATGTGAGTTTAAATCAAATTTCAATAAACCATTGTGCTACTGATTGCCTAACATTTAGTTGGTTGTTAGAATCTTAAATTCATATTTTTAAAGGAATGAATGACTAATTTTAAAACTCATTTTACTTAAGTCACAACTTTGGATCAGTGGATAAAGAAATACTTGGAGCATCTATACCGATTGTGGCCTTGGTGAGTAGAGAATTTAAGAGCTGTCCTTTGTGGAATAAAATAAATTAATTTCTAGAAATAGCATTATGGGGTAAACTAATTATGGGGTAAACAACTGCCCTGACTATAAACTGGTCAAAAAATGTTCACTGACAAATGGTCCTAAGTCCTCCTGAAAAGAAGGTCCAGACAATTTGAATAAATGTCTCAGTCTTTGAAATCTTTTGTAATTTCTTTTCATGCTGTATATAGAACATTTTGTTTAGAAAGGATTTTTTCAGTAGAGATATGGTTCTTTAATTAAATTTGTTTTTTTGAGGGACCTGGTATTTGATGTTTTCTGTGTGAGCTAAAGTTTTCCCTACATATTGCTTATTGCCTTAACTTGATCAGCAGCCGCTGCTAGAAGAAAAGATTCTTTTTTCTTTAGACAGCAGTTTTTACCTAGGAGAAAAAGCCCCGCCTTGGAGACTGATTCTGGTTCTCCAAGACCTTGGACAAAGTCACAACCTCTATGAGCCACAGTTTCCTCTTCTATAAAAATGGAAATACTCATTCCTATACAATTGTAGCAGGCTGTAAAAAACCAAATGAAACATGAAAGTGATATCATCATCCTGAGTTCAAATCTGGCCTCACACACTCACTGGCTGTGTGACCCTGGGCAAGTCACATCACTTTGTTTGTCTCAGTTTCCTCATCTGTAAAATGGTTGGAGAAGGAAATGGCAAATCACTCCACTATCTTTGCTGAAAAACCCCCAAATAGGGTCGCAAAAAAGTTAGACATGACTGAAAAATGACTATGTACTATAAGAGGGAATAATAATCACGAGGGAGATATTATATGCATTGTTATTATCTACTTCTGTTAGATGGAAAAGAGGTGCATAATCAAAGGAAGTAACATGAATTTTTTAGTTGATCAAAATACAAATAAAAACATTTATTTTCTCTCATTAACCCAACATTTATGATAGTGATGGGAAGAAACCATACCAACTAACAAAAATTTCTCCATCCCTTTTGATCCCAAGATCCCCTTATGGATAAAGAAAAGTATTATAAGACATTGTTTCCTTATTTTTCTTGTCTGTTTTAGTTTTGTTCAATAGAATAATTCAGGGTAATTTAGAAAGATGCAAATTAAGTCTAGAAATAAAAGTAGTGTTATATTAAATCATTTAGAAAATAGAGATTGATAAGAAAGAATCTTAAATTTTTAAAATTAAATTCCTGTTATATACCTATTACTGACTTTTTTAATATTTAAGTTTTTTTAAGTCTAAAAATTCATATTTTCTCCTGGTATCTAATGTAAAGCATTCAGATTAAACCTAGTGGTTTAAATTAAACCAAGGAAACTTCTAACACCACCTGGTGGCAGTATACCCACAATACAGGCCGAGTTCTTTTGAGCGGTCAAATTCCTAAAGTAAAATCACATGACTGTGCAGTGGATAAGAGCCAATTTCACTAACTCTGTGTTGTCTCCACCACTGTGACCTAGCTATTAATCAGGAGATTCTTTTACATGATGTATGGAGGCTTGGAACAGGACTCTTAGAGCACATCAAGATAAGTATTTTTAAGGCCTTTGCCCTTTAGTGGAAAGGGCACATACACAATTATATAGAAGAATCAACTAAATAAATTTCTAGCCCTCAAGTGAATCATACTTTCATTACTTTTGAATAGATTTTTTTTTCTTTTTTTTTTTTTTTTTTTTTTTTGCTGAGGCAATTGAGGTTAAGTGATTTGCCCAGGGCACACAGCTAAGAAGTGTTAAGTGTCTGAGGCCAGATTTGAACTCAGGTTCTCCCAACTTCAGGGCCAGTGCTCTATCCATTGCACCACCTAGTTGCTCCTGGATAGATTTTTCTAAATGTACTTTGAAAAGTAAGATGTCTGATGAGATGATCTATAATCTTTAAACTGATTGAGTCAATATATTTTTATCTTTTGGTAATTGATATAGGTTGCTGACCAGCAGGCAGCCATGTTTGGGGAATGCTGCTTTCAGAGAGGAGATGTGAAGTTGACTATGGGAACAGGGACTTTTTTGGATATTAATACTGGAACCAACCTTCAACAGACAGTGGGAGGTAAACGGGCAAACTCTTTTCTGTTGTTTATTATGAATAAAACCACATCTCTTAAGAAAACTTGAGCGAATCTTTCATGATGTAACCTCTTGCTGTATATTGGTGTTATTTTCTATTGGCTTTTCATAACAAGGTCACCAAGTATCTTCTCTGTTTAAGTTGAATCAATAGTAATAAAAGTGAACCTACTCCCATTTCCCTTTACTGTTTTGTGTTGTTTTCTTTACCTTCTATTTATGTATACTTATGTAAAATATAATTTCATTATTATTTCAAAAATATAGGACACATATTTGAATAATCCTGGAAACTCCGGTTTAAACATCTAACTGTTCCTTAAGTCAAAATTAACTAGCGTTTATTGTGCCAGACCCTGCGCTAAGCATGGATGACACAAAAAAGGCAAAAACTGGTCCTGCTTTCAAGAAGCTAATAGTCTAATGGGAGAAGACAACATGCAAAATATGTACAAACAGTATATACATAATAGATAAAAATATATTTCATGTTCTGTAACAAACAGGTTTCTCTTTTTATGATTGAACTTATAATGATTCATTAAGGGGTTTTGCCTTTGGAACAATCAACCATCAATGATTAGAATTCATCCAATTCACCAGAGTTAGGATTAGGTCCATTCCAACATTGAAAGCCTTTTTAGAGTCCGGTTTCATTTTAACTTTCTGTACTTGTTTCACATTATTCCTCTTCACGCAATCTTAGTTCCAGACCAAGTTGCTGTTTCCCAGACTTGGTATTTTGGCCCTTTGCCTTGGAGCTTTTTCCAGACAAATCCACAAACCTGGAATGGACTTATTGTTTACTCTATCCTACTAGAATCCTTAGCTTCTTTGAGGCTCCATTCATGTGCCAATTCGTTCACAAATCCTGCCCTCATCTGCCTTCTTCCTTCTTTCTCTGCATTTTTTTTATCCCCATGAATGTCTTTGCTGTCAAGGACTGTTTTTTTTTTTTTTTTTTTTTTTTGGTCTTTGTATTTAAAGCACCTTATGTATAATAGATACTTAATGTTGACAGAATTAAATTGAATACTCATTTCTCTAGTAAACTTGTTTCAAAATAACTTTGGATTTTACTTAGCATAGTATTTGTTTGGAAATAACCAGATATTGTAGAAGTCTTCATTTTAAGATGACTGAATTATCCCATTTTAGAATGTCTCTGAAATGGAATTGTGCATTAAATATTGTATAACTTGCACTTATTTTTCTTTGTAAGGTTTCTATCCATTGATTGGTTGGAAGATTGGTCCAGAAGTAGTATGTTTGGCTGAATGCAATGCAGCAGACACTGGTACTGCCATAAAATGGGCCCAAAATTTGAGTAAGTAAATCCTCAAACTGATTATAGAATGTATTTTAATTTTAATCCAAATTAAAGATTATGAATGCTGCTACCAATTATTGTTTTGATACTAATCAAACAGGGTATTGACTGGTGTTTCTTCGGAAGTACTTTGAATAAGAGCTCTTTATAGAAATCTTTTGGAATTTGAAAGAATAGAACAAAAAATAGTTATTTGGAAGTTAAAACGGGAGAATAATAAGTGTGTAGTTAAGAATATCTATTACCGAAACAAGGTTGCCCTCTTTTACCTTTACTATTCAATATTTGTACTAAAAAACGGTAGTTTTAGCAATCAGAAACAACAGAAATTAAAGAAATTAGAGTAGGCAATGAGGAAACAAAATTATTACTTTTTGCAGATGATATGATGTTATACTTAGAGAATCCCAGAGAATCAACTAAAAACTATTAGAAACAATGAACAACTTCACAGAGTTGCAGGATACAAAATAAACTTGTGTTGAATTTTGTTAAAAGTTTTAATTGTAGTACCTATTGATATGATTTTATTGTTTTTGTTATTAGTGTGGAAGCATGGAATACTGATAGGGATCAAGTCTGGAAACTAGAAAGACCACAAAACCATTTGGTATTGGCTAAGAAAATAGAATAGTTGATCAGTGGAATAGGTTAGATCACAAGACACAATAGACAATGACTATAGTAATCTAGTGTTTGATAAACCCAAAGACCCCAGCTTCTGGGATAAGAAATGACTATTTGACAAAAATTGCTGGATAAATTGGAAAATAGTGTGGCAGAAACTAGTCATTGACCCACACACCCTATACCAAGAGAAGATTGAAATAGGTTCATGATTTAGACATAAAGAGTGATACTATAAGCAAATAAAAGAACAAAAGATAGTCTGCTTCTCAGATCTGTGGAGAAAGAAGGAATTTATGGCCAAAGAGGAACTAGAATACATTATAAAATGCAAAATGGATAATATTGATTACATTAAGTTAAAAAGTTTTTGTACATTGTTGGGGACACAATATGTAACTTTGCTTTACCTCTGGTAGACTTTTTTTTTTCTCCTCTTGTGAGAGGATGGCGGCAATTCAAGGAGACTGAGAGGTAGTTGCTGTTCTCTGACCTCCCCACTTAGAGACTGTTGCATTCTCTGACCTCTCTTCTCTTCCCTTTGCCTCCAATTTATTTTCCCAGTCCACAAGCAATACCTGTGTCAGTAAAGGCTGCTTTGCAATGCCATCAAATGTTCACAACTGTGGAGGCTCTAGGAGAATTGACCCACTCTTTATAGTGCACGTAGGCATGGTCTGTCCTTAACAGTACAAACAAAACCAATGCAGACAAGATTAGAAGGGAGGCAGATAACTGGGGAAATTTTTTCATATAGGGGTTCTGATAAAGGCCTCATTTCTAAAATATATGGAGAATTGACTCACATTTATAAGAATACAAAGCATTATCCAATTGATAAAATGGTCAAAGGATGTAAATATACAATTTTCAGATAAAGAAATTAAAACCATTTCTAGTCATATGAAAAAATGCTCTAAATCACTTTGATCAGAGAAATGCAAATTAAGACTACTCTGAGGTACCACTACACATCTCTCAGATTGGCTAAGATGACAGGAAAAAATGACAAATGTTGAAAGGAATGTGGGAAAACTGGAACACCAATACATTATTGGTGGAGTTGTGAACTGATCCAACATTCTGGAAAGCAATTTGAAAGTATACCCAAAGGGCGATCAAATTGTGCATACCCTTTGACCCAGCGGTGTCTCTACTGGGCCTGTATCCTAAAAAGATCATAAAGGAGGGAAAGGGATCCACATGTGCAAAAATGTTTGTGGCAGCCCTTTTTATAATGATAAGAAACTGGAAACTGAGCTCATCAGTTGGAGAATGGCTGAATAAATTATAGTATATGAATGTTATGGAATATTATTGTTCTGTAAGAAACAACCAACAGGATGGTTTCAAAGAGGCCTGGAGAGACTTACATGAACTGATGATGAATGAAATGAACCAGGAGAACACTGTATATATAGCAACAGCAAGATTATGCGATGATCAATTCTGATGGACATGGCTCTTTTCAACAGTGGGGTGATTCAGGTCAGTTCCAATAGACTTGTGATGGAGAAAGCCATCTGCATCCAGAGAGAGAACTAGGATTGTGGGGACTGAGTGTGGATCACAACATAGTATTTTTACCTTTTTTGTTTTCTTATTTATTTTCCTTTTTGATTTGATTTTTCTTGTGCAGCATGATAATTGCAAAAATATGTATAGTAAAATACTTATTAACATAAATTAGATTACTTATAAATTATCTAGGGAAGGGAATAGGGAGAAAGGAGGGAGAAAAAAATTGGACAAGGTTTTTAAAGAGTGAATATTGAAAACTGCAGATATTTTGAAAATAAAAAGTTATTTTAAAAAAGAGTATCTAACTACCTCACTGTTTTATTTTTTCTTGGATTTCCCAATCAGGAATTGTTTTGGTTCATTTTCTGGATCTGTTTATTTTTTGTTTTTAATTATTTTTTATTTATTTTGTTAAATATTTCCCAATTACATGTAAAAAAGTTTTTTGGAATTTTTTTTTTTTAATTTTGAGTTCTATATCTCCTTCTTGCCCCTCCCCTCTCCTTGAGATGGAAAGCATTTTGATTTCAATTATACACATGAGATCATGTGAAACATATTTATATCCATGCTGCAAAAGAAAACATAAATAAAATAAAACAAAATAAAGAAAATTTTTAAAAGGATGCTTCCAAATCTGCATTTAAAGTTTCAGTTCTTTTCTGAAAGTGGATAGTATTTTTCATCATAAGTCCTTTAGAATTGTCTTAGATCATCATCTTGATCAAAGTAGCTAAGTATTTCACAATTGGTCATCCTTACGCTATTGCTGTTGCAGTGTACGATGTTCTTGTGCTTACTTTACCTTGCATGAGTTATCTAAGTCTTCTCAGGCTTTTCTGAAACCATCCTGCTTGTCATTTTTTATAACACAATAAAATTCCATCACAATCATACACTACAACTTATTTAACCATTACCCAATTGATGAGCATCCTCATAATTTCCAGTTCTTTGCCACTATAAAAAGGGCTGCTATAAATATTTTTGTACACATAGGTTCTTTTCCTTTTTCTTTGATCTTTTTGGGACACAGACTTGGGTATGGTATTGCTGAGTCAAAGGGGTATGCAGTTTTATAGTTCTTTGAGCATAGTTCCAAATTGTTCTCCAAAATGGTTGGACCAGTTTATAATCCCACCAGCAGTGCACTAGTGTCCCAGTTTTTAGACATCCTTTCCAACATTTGTCATTTTCCTTTCTGTCACTTAGCTAATCTGATGGGTGTGGGGTAATGTCCCAGAGTTACTTTAAGTTGCATTTCTCTAATCAGTAGTAATTTAGAACATTTTTTCATGTGACTATTGATAGCTTTGATTTTTTTTCTTCTGAAAACTGCTTTTTCATATCCTTTGACCATTTATCCATTGGGGAATAGTTCTTTTTTTTTTTTTTTTTTAATAAATTTGGCTCAGTTTCCCATATATTTAAGTAATGAGACCTTTATGAGAGATATTTGTTACAAAAAATTTTCCCCAGTTTTTTATTTTCCTTCTGTTTTTACTGCATTGGTTTTGTTTATGCAAAAATAAATTAATTTCATAATATAAGTGATCTATTTTTACCACCTTTAATCCTGTCAGTCTTTTGTTTAGTCATAAACTACTCCTTTATCCATATATGACAGATATATTTTTCTATGCTCTCCTAACTTAATTACAATATATGTCCATTTTGATCTTGGTATATAGTGTGAAGTGCTGGTTTATGTCTAGTTTCTACCACTACTGTCCAGTTTTCTAAGCAATTTTTTTTGTTATTTTAAACAAGGCTTCATTGATTCCTGTGCTTTCTAATGTTTTTAATAGAAATAGGTGTTACAGTTTGTCAAAAGCTTTTTCTACATCTATCATATAATTATTTTTGTTGTCATTGTAAGTGATATGGTCAATTATGTTGATAGTTTTCCTAAATGGAACCAGCCTTGCATTCCTGTTATAAATCTCACCTGATCATAGTATATGAACTCTGTGACTTAATGCTGTGATCTCTTTGTTGTTATTTTATTTAAAATTTTTACATTAATATTCATTAAAGAAATTGGTCTATAATTTTCCCTCTCTGTTTTGCTCTCCCTGATTTTGATATCAAAATCATATTTGTGTTATTAAAAGAATTTGATAGGACTCCTTTATCTTTTTTCTCCCAAATATACATATAAATTGTATATAAATTATATAGTTTGGGAATTAATTCTTAAACGTTTGGTAGTTGTAAATCCATGTAGTCCTGAGGATTTTTTTCTTAGGGAACTTACTGATGGCTTATTCAATTTCTTTTTTCTAAATTTGAATTATTTAAGTATTTATTTTCTCTTTTGTTAATCTGGGTAGTTAAATATTCTTCCACTTCACTTGCATTGTCAGTTTTACTGGTATATAATTGGGCAAAAAAAATCTAATAATTGCTTTAATTTCATTTTCATTGGTTGTTTATTCACCCTTTTCATTTTTGATGCTAGTAATTTGGCCTTTTTTCTTCATTTTTAAAATCAAATTAACAATGGTTTATCTAGTTTATTGTCTGTTCGTTTGTTTTTCATAAAACTAGTCCCTAATTTTCTTTATTAGGTAATTTTTTTCCCTTGATTTTCAAATTTAATTTCTCCTTTGATTTTCAGGATTTCAGTTTGGGTGTTGTCTATAGTTCTTTTTAGCAATATGTAGTTTATCCTTTTTAGTTAGTTTTTTTTTTTTTTTTGCTTTTGCTTTATGTGAGATCATGATTGCTACTCTTGCCTTTTTTTACTTCAACTGGAGCATAATAGATTCTGCTCCAATCTCTTATTTTAACTCTGTATGTTTTTCTGTTTCATGTATATTTCTTGTAAATGGCATATTGTTTGAAATACATTCTGCTATCCTCTTCTGTTTTATGGATGAGTCCATTCCATTCACATTCACAATTATGATTACTATGTATTTCCTTCCATCCTACTTAATTCCTTTAGCCTTATTTCTTTTTTTGTCTTCTCCCTCTTTTAAGTTTGTTTCATGTCTTTTACCTGCCCTTCCTTTTATTATTTCCACCTTTTTCTTACCTTCTTTTCCTTCCTTCTTTGGCGAGAGAGAGAGAGAGAGAATGTGAGTGTGTATGTGCATGAACCAATTTAGATATGTTTAAACATTGCTAGACACCCCTCTCCATTTTCCCCTCTACCATAAAAGCTTTTCTTTGTATCTCTCTTTTATATGAGGTAATTTTCCTCATTCTTTCTTTCCCTTTCCCTACCAACTTTCCCTCAGGCATCCATCTTTTTTACCTATCAGTTTGTTTTTATATCATCTCAGTCCCAATTGACTCATTCCCATACCCTCTTTCTTTGTAGAAATCTTTTAACTATTCCCATAGTGGTAATATTCTTAGAAGATACTGTATCATCTTCCTGTATAGAAAATTAAACAGTTTAACCTTGAGTCCCTTATTTCTCTTTCATATTTACTTTTTTATGTTTCTTGAGTCTTATATTTGAAAGTCAAAATTTCTATTCAGCTCTGATCTTTTCATTAAGAAGGCTTGAAAAATCCTCTATTTCATAGAATATCCATTTTGTTATTCTTAGTTGTAATCTCAATTCTTTTGCCTTCTGGAATACCATATTCCAAGCCCTCTGTTGTTTTAATATGATAGCTGCTGAATCTTATGTAATCCTGACCGTGGTTGCAGGTATTTGAATGATTGCTTTCCAGCCATTTGAAGTATTTTTTTTTTTTTTATCTAGGAGCTCTGGAATTTGACTTTTAACATTCCTAAGAGTTATTAGTTTCCACTTACCCAAATCTAATTTTTAAGACAATATTTTCTTCAGTGAGTTTTTGTATCTCTTTTTCTGTTTGTGCAATTCTGCTTTTTAAGATATTTTCTTCAGTATTTTTTGCATCTCTTTTATCAAGTTGTCTTTTTATAAATTTCTCTTCCTTTCATTTCTTTGCCTAATTTTTCTTCTACCATTCTTGCGTGATTTGAAAATAATTTTTTAGCTCTTTTAGGAATTCTTGTTAATGTCTAGTTCATATTTCTCTGAGGTTTTTTTGATGTCATTGTCTTCTGATTTTGTGTCTTAATCTTCCTTGTTGCCACAGTAGCCTTTTATGGTCAGGTTTGTGTGTGTGTGTTTTGCTTATTTTTCCATTCTATTTCTTAATTTGGAACTTTAGGTTAATGCTTCATTTTGTACCTAAGGGGGGTGTGTGTGTGTGTGTGTGTGTGTGTGTGTGTGTGTGTGTGTGTGTGTTGGGGGGGAGGGAGAGAATCTGTCTCAAGCTTCAGCTTTTTTCATGCTGCTATTTTTAATTCTAGTTCCTCATGCTCTCTGATTCCTTGTATTTTGGGCAGGAAATAATACAGCCTTTAAGGGTTTCTGCTGCACCTTCTTGACCTAAAATGCTCTCCTCTGCCTTTCAGCCACCCAGAAGTAGACATAGGTAATGTAATTGCCAAATAGTGTCCACTCCTGTATCTGAAACTGGCACAAGGTTACACAGTAATCTCTTTCTCTTTGCCATGTCCCCTTACTGTCTCTGTCCTGAGAGCTCCTGGAACTGCTGCTGCCTTTGTTACTACCACCCACTCCTATCTCCAGTTTCATTCATGTGGGTGGGCTCCAGGACAACCTCCTCCCCTGTGTCATAAATCTCTTTCTAACTTTCTCTGTTGTCTTGGCCTGGAAGAATGTCTGTGTCTGACTTTTATTGGCACTGCCGCTCTAAATTTTGGCTTGAGTCATTATTTTAAAGTAGTTTAGAGGGAAACATTGGATTAAGTAGCTTTCTCTACTCACCATCTTAGCTCCCTTTAGGTATACTTGGAAGAGTTGAGGACTAGGGGAAAGGACAGAGCTAGCTGTATTTCTTCCTACTGCTTTGCCATCTGAGCTCTACCTCAGAGTTTTATTTTATTTGGCCCATGCAGGTGTTAGAATTTCAGTATTGAAATCATTTTAGAACATTTCATCAGGGATGTTCTTCCAAGCTGACACCAAATTACCATTCTTTTTTGACCATTGTTCTCATCTCCCTCATTCCCCATTGTATCCTGGAACCCCAACCATGGGACTTCTTTACTACTTGCAGTGCATATCAATGCCCTACATGCTGCCACTGTGGGCATGTGCTCTCTTTTATGCTCCTCTTTCTGTATTCTCTTTCCCTGTTGTAATATTAGTGAATTCTGTAAGGACAAGAACTACCTTTCTATTGCATTTGTATCCCCATTGCTGACCACATTGCCTGGCACATAGTGATTGCTTAATAAAAGATCTTTCTTTCCATTGTCTTCATCCATATCTATCCACCTATCTTGTTTCTTCTGGGAATCCAGTTCCTCAGTTTCACACCTACTTGTATTTCACCTTGGAAGCTTACATAAACTGCCAAGACAGTTGTTTTTCATTTACCTTAGTCCTTCCTCTCCAGAGACATATGAAGCCGTCTAGACTGACAAGGTACTACTTTAAACACTATTCCTCCAAAAAGGAAAAAGCTCTTGGGATGACTTAAGCAGAGATTTCACCTAAAGAGGAGAGTCCCATTTCCTTAAGACCCCCGTGAAATGAGTTCCTCAGGGATCATCCTCTGGATCCTGTCTTCATCTTTCCTTCTTTAGGACTTGACTACTCCACAGGTCTCATATATCAGTCAAGGAGGAGAACCAGACATGCTCTTCCCAGCAGTTGTGCCTTTTGCTACTCTTTCCTCAGTTGTAGCAAAAATCCATTTCTGGCTCCTGCTTCTCTTTTATTCCCATGATACAGTATCAGTGTTTATAAGTAGGATTGTATAAAATTCTATTCCTAAATGAAAGAGGTTTGGTCTAAGAGGACCCTTGATTGTTTCACCATTACTGCTAGCTTCCATCCTGGTCCATAAGTCTCTAGCTGCTTCCATCTGTTGGCATCTTTGGAGCCATGTGGCTCTGTAAAAGTACATATTTCCTTCTCAGGAATTTTGTCAGAGGCAATGTGCCACTTTCTCATCCTGTCTGTGCTCCTATATTTCTTTTCTGCCTTTTAAAGGCCAAATCTTTGGGTGATATCCAGGCATATAAAATTAATCATGAACCAGTTCATCATTTTAAATTTTAACTATTTAGATTGTTTTATTTAACTTTCAAAATTTAACAGAAATATCTTTTCTCACCTTTTCAGCTTTCCAGAGCTTAAAAAAGCCTACCAGTTCACACCTGAGAACAGAAAAGAAGCTTCTATATAAAACCATGAATATTTATTTACATTGCTTGCTATTTTAAAAAGTTTATAACAAATTCTACATATAACTTTATAAATTGACTTGATTATATGTGCTTCCTTCTGTTCTATATATTCAACTTTTTTAGCTTTTTTTGTCAGACCTCTACTAATATAATAAGCATGTATTCCAAATTGAAACACTACTCTGGGCCAGTAGTACACAAGGTATATCTTCTGTAGTATCCAAGACCAACTAGAACATTAGAATCAGACTAGACTTTCTGATTGGAAGAGACCTGAACTCTCTAGTTCTTTTTAAAATTAAGTGATGTATGAATGATCAAGAATGACTTCATATACAAAGTGATACTTGAACAATTCCAGTAGACTTGGTATGGAAAATGCTAAATGTATCCAGAGAGAGAACTATGGAGACTGAATGTAGATTGAAGCATATAATTTCACTTTTTTTTTCTCTCATGGTGTTTTCCTTTTGTTCTGATTTTCCTTTCACAACATTTCCAATAAAGAAATATGTTTAAAATGATCGTATATATATATATAACTTACATCAGATTGCTTGCTGTTGGGGAGGAGGGAAGTTAGAGGAAGAAAAAACTTGGAACTCAAAATCTTCCAAAAATAAATGTTGAAAGCTATCTTTACGTATACTTGGGAAAATAAAATACTATGAAATAAAAAGAAACAAGAAAAAAAATGTTTGGATTGAAGAAGGAAAGGATGAAGGAAGAAAGGGAGGAAAGGAAGGAGAAAATTAGGAGGGAGGGAGGAAGGGAAAGAGGAAAGAGAGTGAGAGAGGGAGAAAAATATTTGAAATTCGAAATTGAATGAATGTTGAAAGCTATTTTTATATGTAATTTATATGTAATATATATAAGTTAAAAGTTCTTTGGAACAAGAAAAATATATGTTTGGGTTCAAGAAAGGAAGGAAGAATGGAAAGAAGGAAAGACAGAAGGAAAGGAAAGAAGGAAAGTAGGAAGAGATGTTTGAATTGAGTTTCAGGGGAAACAAAGGATTCTATGAGGCAGAGAGGAGGAGGGCATATATTTTAGGTATGGGGGACCACCTCACAATGGAATAGGTACAGGATGCATGTGTTTCCCGTCTAGTGTATGAAGGAAAATAGGAGATGAGTCTGGAAAGGCAGTCAGCTTGTGAAAAGTTTTAAATTCCAAATGGAGAGGGCCCAAGGGACCACTGGATTCATCTAAAAAGGAGTAACATGGTCAAACCCGAGCTTTTGAACATTCCCTTTGTCAGCTGTAGGAAGGATGAATTAGAGAGGGAAGAAAGGTTCTGCAGGCACTCCAAGTTTTACCTTCACTATCTTTAAATTACTTCTAAATTACTTATATTTTTATTTTTTTAAAATTATTTTGTGAGTGAAAAAATTATCACCTGTTTGACAGGCATGGATCTGCACTGTTGGCAGGAAAAGCTTTAAGTACTATTTCATTTGAGCATGTATTCTTGTATTCAGGGATCAACTCACACAGGGCTCTGGAGAGCCCAATGGTACATTTCCAGTGTGAGCCTTTACATCACAGAAATTGGAGAATGCTATAGATCAGAGTTTGATTTATTGGTTTTTGGATTGTTTAGACTTAAGTAATGGACAAAAGGCAAATTTAATTTAAAAGTCTCTTCCACTTCCATTTATATTGAGCAGTAGAATCTAAGTCCCTTTAGACAAAGATCACTCTCCAATTCTGTCTTTGTATCCCTAGGGAATTATGCACAGGAGGTGCTTCATAAATATTTCTTGAATTAAAACACCATCTGTGCAAGACCAAAGTCCTCAGTATTAGAGACAAAAAATACTCAGAACAATGCTTGGAGATGCCTGTTTTAGGGCTTGAGCAATCATGTCACTGTATGGTCATCCCATGGGTATATGAAGTTTAGTGCTGGTAAATCATAAGGTTATTCTATGTAGTTATGTTTCCATTGTTTTTCTTCTCTTCTGTAACCCACAATCTTTTTGCAGATCTTTTCACAGAAGCTGATGAGACTGAAAAAATGGCTAAAAGTTTGACAGATTCTGAAGGAGTTTGTTTTGTTCCATCCTTTAGTGGATTGCAGGTAAAAAAAAAAAATTATCCAGTGACAATTTCACCCATTCTCAGCTGCCAAAAATCACTAATATTCATCTGCCTAAATCTCAAAAGAGAGGAGGTGAAGAATACTTATTGCATTAAAATTTTTTAAAAGGGAATTAGATTTCATTCAGAAAATGTAAGAAATAATTAATACCCTAAATCTCATATTCTTTTTCGAGAAAAATGCCATGAAAAATGTTTCAGGGACTTTTGTCTTTGTCTTCTTTGACAGACAATATCTTTGTTGTAATAATCCATTTTGGCCTTGTACCTTTTACTCTTTGAAAGTAAGGAATAAACTCTCCTGAAGACCCAGTGCAGAAGATTATATTCTATAACAATGTTTTATTTTTACACAAGAAATAATCCTGCCCAATCCAGTTGTGTCTGAAAGCTGGCATAAATAGTAATCAAGGTAATGAGAGATTAATATGCAAATAATCCATCCCAAATACAACTACCATGCCAGTAATCCTTTTAAATAAAGCTGTTTTGAAAAGCAATTTTGTTGAAACAAAAAGTATATACCTTAGTGATACATAAATGAAAACATTTATTAAAGGAAATCTATGTCTTACTAAGCATATGATTTCTTATTCCTTAATATAACCTAAATCAATAGAATTTTTTTTTAAATAAAAGAAAAGGTTGTTTCTGCTTTGAACTCTAGCACTATGATGAGCTGAAACTAACCTGTACCTTCTCAGCTTCAGTCTACCTCATTTGGAACCTGTATTTCAAATTTACCAAATTGAGAAAAATTACTCTAAAATCATGAGAAATAATTATTACTATGCATCTTTTTGAAAATTGAGCATCAATTTATGTTACCTATGATTTTTCACACATAAACACAAAACCAAGAATTTTACCTTTATAATTTTTTCAGGAGAGGGGGGTGAGGCAATTGAGATTAAGTCAAGAATCATACTTTGGAAGTGTTAAACTATCTGAGGTCCTGAATTCAGGTCCTTCTGCTTGCAGAGATGACTCTCAACTACTCCATCTACCTACCTTGCCTCTTAGAAATTTTTACACATTTAATATCTTCCTCCAAATAGGCTGGTAAATTATTCCAGAAAAGTAAATAACTTGTAGCTTTTGGGGATAAAATCCTTTTAGACCATTAGAATCCTATACATAATTCACAAGAGAGAATTTAACTTTCCAGGAAAATATTGCATTTTTTTCTTCTAAAGAAAACTAGTCCATTCATATGAGTAGGAGTTCTTCCATCTCCTGTTTTACAGTATCATTTTACCTAATAATACTCAATGTGTTATTGATTAGGAAGCAGGGCCTCTGACACATATTGACCCTGAAAAATCATTCAACTTTTCAATATCCCCTATCATAATTCAAATTGTAATTTTTTTAACTTACATCTTTTATCTTTATCTTCTTTGTCATGTTTGTCATTTCTTTATACTTTTTGAAATCTTTCCCAATGTTTAAATATAAATTAATAATGTGTGCTTTTTTCCTTCGTAGGTTCCACTAAATGACCCCTGTGCATGTGCCTCTTTTATGGGTCTAAAATCTTCCACTAATAAGTTTCATCTCGTACGAGCCATACTGGAGTCAATAGCTTTCAGGTAGAGAATAAACCCCTATTTGTCTCACACTGTCCATTTTGAAGAGTCTTTGATTCTCAACTGGAAATCAATTTATTACTGAGTACTTAGAAAGATGTGGCCTGGTATAGTGGTAAGGAACTGAGTTCAGTCTGGAGATCCCAGGTCAAGGCCTGCTTTAGACACATCCTGACTGTGTGACCCAAAAAATTTGCCAAACCTGTATGTTATGGAAGAGGTGCTGACCTGTTCCCTGGACTGATGTGCTAAAAAGCTAACAAAACACTTCTTCCTTAAGTTTATTCTCTAATTTCAGCTAAAATTCTCTGTTAGCATTTATATCTTGTCCTGTGTTTGTTCTTATTTTTAATTAATAATAGATAGCAGTAATAATAGATTCATTAAGCGAATGAAATCATCATTTGGAGCATTTTCAAATGTGTTTTAAAATCCTTTTTACTTATAGTAGAGACTATTAAGACTCCAAATTGGGATTTCTTTTTAATGGAGGATAGCAGAGTTTTTCTCTACAGAAACTCTAATGATATAATGAGTGTTTAAAATACACTTCAGATTTTCAGAAGACTTTTTAATGGTTTTTTTGTTTTGGTTTGGGTTTTTTTTTTTTTTGCAATTTTGCCATAATATAATCTTATTTTAAAAGGTAAGAGTTTGACCAAGAAGTGTTGTGGTGTTCGTGTAGCAGATAGCAGTTCTCCAGCTGAGGAGGACCTGAATTCAAGTATGATCTCTGACTCATCCTGAGTGTGTGACATGGGGTGAATCATTTAGTCTCTCAGTGCTGTCTGCAGAAAAGGTGTTGCCTTGCATTAGCGAGAGCTTCCTCACCAGGGATTTCCCTAAAGCCAGTGAAATCATGGGTAGAGGTTCTCTCTTGATCATTTTCCTCAGCTGAAGGTTTAAAAAATTAGTAGGACCACTAAGCCATATATACATAAGGATTCCTCTAGCCACCTGTCTTAGAAAATTGCATATTAACATTATCTTTGCTCTATTGTATTTTTATTTTGTTAACTATTTCCTAATGTTTGGTTTAGTGGCCCTGTTTTTATTTGAGTTCAACACTGCTTCTCCAGGCAACTCTCTTAGACTAAGTTGCAGAATAGGTATCAACTTGCATTAATAGATTTATAGATTAATAGAGTTTCCTTACTTGGAAGTTGCTAATATCACAGGTCCAGTCCCTATCTTTGTCTTTTGAAAGAGTATCATCTACATATAACTAGGTTTTTTTTCTTTTGAAGGAACGATATATTATAATCATGATTTGTACTTTATCTAAAAAGTTATCTTCTTTTTAAATAGAAATAAACAATTGTATGAGATGATGCAGAAAGAGATTGACATTCCTGTTACCAGAGTCCGGTATGTAGACTTTACTTCTAACATAATAGAATATTTCTTAATTAAGACTATAAAAATCAAATGAATAAGAATCATCTTAAATTACCCGTTTTCACAAATTTCAATATCTAAAGTTTGAAGTTCTTTTTGACTTGATTCCTTAAAGAACAAATCTTTCTTAAATCTTGTTCCTTGGGATTAATGGAAGAAGGTTGGCCATGGTTTTCTAAAGATGCCCTTTTTAGAGTAAGCTGGAGGAAATGCTGTTAAGTTTTAGACCTAAATCTGACTTCTGCCCCCAGATCTAGCTAGTAGGCATTAGTAGTAGCTAAGAACCTTAGGTGTCTTCTAAATGGGATGGATGTTAAGGATTTGGGCTGATTTGTGATTTTATTTGCCTTTTTCTCTTGAATAACAGCTTCAGTTCCTAAAGCACTTGATCTGAATGTCCAAGTAGACCATAGTTAGATTTGAAACCAGAGGACTTTGTGTCTGAATTTTGAACTAATAAAAAAATCCTCATTTTCTCCTCAATATCTTTCCTATTTGAGCCAGTCATTATAACTTTCTGCAGCAGCCAACTGTAAATGGGAAAACTAGGGAAAGTTGGTACAGGGAAGAGCAAATCACAAGTGGAATCTGGATATTTAGAGCTAGGGCTCTCATTTTTCAGATGAGAAAAAGACTCAGGAAAAGGACTTATTCATGATCCATGATCTTTAATCTCTTTTTATCAAAGCTGTACTCCAAAGCAAAGTAAAACACATTTTTCTTTCATTTTCTTCAATTTCTTTAACTTCCTCTGCTAATATTTAGGTGTTTCCTTCCATATCTTAATTGAGTGACTGAAAAAATCAGCTCACCTGGTGCTAACTCCCCTCTAAACTTTCCGGGCTCTCCAGCAATCCCAGCTCATCCCTTCCAGCTCTCTAGGGGCCACAGGCCTCAGGAGTCCAGGCTCTTCCTACCTTTAATGAGGAAGACCTTGGTGAAGAACGGTTTAGATGGTCTTAATAAAATCAGGATTGTAAAGGGCTGAAACTCTGAGTTGATGTACTGAGGTTCGACAACCAAGCACTTAAGGCTAACTACCAATTGGACAATTATTATTAGCATATGCTTGGAAAATGGCCCTTACCACTATTCTGTGCTGCTTCAATTTTTTGGTGTAACATATTTAACATATATAGGACTGCTTGCCATCTTGGGGAGTGGGGTGGAGGGAGGGAGGGGAAAAATCGAAACATAAGCGAGTGCAAGGGATAATGTTGTAAAAAATTACCCTGGCATGGATTCTGTCAATACAAAGTTACTATTAAATAAAATAAAATTTAAATTTAAAAAAAATTTTGTTTTGGTGTATACAGAGAATTGTGGGAAGGATTAGGGGGTGGAGTAAGACAAGTCAGGGTCACTTTGGCGGTAGAGGAAGAAAAGGAAGGTCCTGCATCCATTCTGTTCACTTCTACCCCTAAAGAGCAAGAATAAAGACCAATGACTTTTGCTTATCCTAACTCCGGCCGATTCTGAGGTATCGAGGGTGCTAACTCGGTCTTCACACAGGACTAAAGGAACTCCTTTAGCTTTGATTTAAACAAACATTAAATGATATATATATGATTGATATTTTACCTTGTACCCCTTTCTTTCCATAGGGCAGATGGAGGGGTCTGTAAGAACAGTTTTGTTATGCAGATGACTTCTGACCTGATTAATGAGAAGATAGACAGACCTGTGCAGATAGAGATGTCTTGTTTGGGTGCTGCTTTTCTAGCTGGTCTTGCTGTTGGTATGTATGTTTGGGGTAATGAGTACTGCTTTCTTTTAAAATATTTTCTGTAGGCAGGATCTGTCAGCATAAAGCATAGACTTGAAGGACTGCATAAGCTTTACATTTTGCTCCTGTTCCACTAAAATCAAGTCACTGTTTAGAGTGGTTTGAGCTTTTCTCCCATCTCCAGAACAAGTATACATGGCTATATACACACATATATGTATAAATGCATATATATGTATATATATTTGCCTACATATACACATATCGATATATTTGCCCAGATATGTACATATACATACACATACATACATGTATTTATATATATATATACACATACACACACACATGTATGGATGTATTTTTTTTTTTGAGGGATGAGAAATTACTTTCCAGAATGATTGGACCAATTCATAACTCCACTGATAGTGCTTTAATGTATTTATTCTCTCATTGCCCTTCTAATAATGTCACAAGTCTGACTCCTAAAAATGAGATTTGTGATAGATATGGTTGGAGGCAGTGGTCTCTCTGAAGTCACTATGGAAGTAAGTATTTCATCTCATGAACTTCTACTTCAGACCTGTAATACTGACAGTCTCTTGAACTTGTAATAAAAATTGTCCAGTAGATGCCTTCTCACCTATTCTAGTCTTTGTGTTGAGCCTTATGGCTCCGGACAGAATTTACTATCAGATATGAGAATAATTTTTCTTTTTATTTCTAGGGTTTTGGACAGACAAAGAGGAATTAAAGAAACTGAGGGAAACCGAAAGAGTTTTTGAGCCCCAGAGGAAATGGAAAGAATATGAACCCAGTATGGAAAATTGGGTCAAGGCCGTGAAGCGTTCCATGAACTGGTATAGCAAGATATAATAGCAGAAGGGAGAAGATAAAACAGTTTACTGCTGTTTAGGGGAAAACCTTTTTACCATAATTTTTATCTAAACCTCAAACTTGCTAAGACAACAATACCTCATAAACACACCGTTCATTGTCCTGTATTTTGTAGCCACCTCCCAGAGAGGATCAGACCACCATTCCACTTGTGTTTTGGCTGCTCCAGAATTCTTCTGTCTTACCTTGGGTCCTCATCTTTTTAAAAAAGAAAATATTATAGATCAGTGCTATAACTGAACATCGTGATTTGTTACCAGCAACTTTTGGTGAATGCCATTCGATGTCTCATTCAAAAATTATGTCATTTTTTGCCTTGAATTAGATTTACAATCCATATGTTAAATAAAAGGATGACTTATGCCAAAATAATGTAGCAGTACTGAAGCAACATTAAGATTTTTGAAATTTAAAGCTGTAATTTGTTAAGTGCTCTGTCCAGATGTGAGCCATTTGTCAATATTTGATTTTTAGGCTAAGTTTCTTTATTAGTTAGTGCATTGTCTTTTTTTGACTACTTTTTCTGTGATATAGGAACATTATTTCTTTGCAGATTTGCTAGCTGATCATCTATAATGTTTGAAAAATATTGATTTTTGATCGATAAAAATGATAGTGTTTGCTACTGAGCAATAATTTTTTTCCATCCATCAAATTACTTACTGACTTAAACTTAACTGATTTGTTGGTAAGTAGAGAAACAATGCTCCACCACTTTGGCTGTCACCACAGAATCAATCACAGTCTTATTTTTGAGAACATACAGCTTACTGTTTTTTGCCTCTTGCTCATGATCTCACTGAGCATTTTGTCACCTTGTATTAACGTTTTAACAAACGTATTTTGTTTTAAACATCTCTGGGCCTGGCTGTTGAGGGAAAACCAGAACAGTTCTTAGTAGGAACAAAAGGATGATACCTCTACTTTATGAGCACTTTTTTTTGATCTTCTGGTAGTTAGGTCAGATCTCTCAAACTTGTTTTGTAATATTTCGTCTTTGCACATGTGCCTTGTGATAGTTAATCTACATGTCTGGCCTAAAGCATGGCAGGAGCAGATCCATGGAGTTATCAGAGGCCCTCTTAGCCCCTTCTCCTTCTAAGAAAAGAGCAGAGAAAGCTTATTTAATTTTCTGATCCTCTTCTTGGTGAGGATTTTGGAGAGAAGAGGGTGGAGTCCTTTGCTGCTCCCACTCCCAATCATTTAAGCATCATTTTAGTTTTCACAGTATGATAATAATGAGTTATGTGCCTGAAACTGAGGTTCAACCCTCATCATCATCATCACCACCCCTCATCACCTTTGCCAGGATTTGCCCATTTAACAGGGGCTTTTGCTTATTTGTTTTGCTGATTGTGAATTTGTTTCCTCTGTTAAACTATAGCACTTCTATTTAAATTTATTCTATACAAATAATGGATTTAAGGAAGATAGTCAAGGTATCAATGTATTTTAGTTCTGGATCTCTTCCAAAAATTGACAACTCGTATCTCTGGAGAATCTTGTTTCTGATAGTTTATTACTAAGGTAGCTAGAGATAACTTTCTATGGGATTTGAACTGATTGTGGCCAAACTTAGAGAGGCCCTGTTGTCATTTCTCAGAGATTTGATATTGGGGGGGAGGGTGTGCTATAGTCAATAATACTTTTGTCTTTGCACACCAAATCCTGATGCAATATTACTAATTCCTAAAACCTGAATTTTACTTTGACCTTGCCTATTAATCCCCTCTTCCTTCATCCCTCCCTACCACTCTCCCTTTCTTTCTCTCTCCAACTGTACTACCACAAATTAAAGGATAAATAATGTTTATTATGTATAATTGAATTTCATGAGAATTGGGGATCTGCCCAAGTAATGGAGTCCTATTTTTTTCCTATTCAAGTCTAGAAACAAGTCTTATTTTTGCTCTTTTGGTTCTTGAAGTGACAGTTTGCTAGACAGGTGACCAGATTTGCTGAAATCAGAAAAGTAACCACATTTGTTTTTGAAGGTAATAGACAAATTCTGAATCATTTTATTGAATCTAGTGCCATCTTCCAAACTATCTTTCTCATAGACATTATCACTTGGAAAATTGGTACTAAGAAAGGTCCTAGTTGTTCAAGGAAAACAGGATTCCTGCTCTTACTGTAAAGGAGAGACTCGTGCTAGAATCTGATTGTTCAAGAATTTTTTTTTTGGTAGAAAAGACATAATTTTAATACAAATATGGGATATGCTTGGCTGTGTTAGGGCAGGATCCTAATATATTATCTGATTCCCTGCTATGCTTGAATTTGTGTTTTTGAAACTTGGTTCATCTATACTCTTACTAATGATTTTAAAATGCTTTTCTGTCTCTGGACAAAAACCACTTTTGATAAATTATATTCGTCCTCCATATGATCTCCTATATTGTAAGCTCCTTGAGGGCAGGAATTGTGTCCTTTTCCTGTCATCGATAGTGCCTTGCACATAGTAGGTGCTTAGCTAATATTAGTTGGAGTGAAATTTCATTTCTTTGTTGGACTTTTAACATGTATATCTCCTTTTCTCTTTTTGTACAAAAACTAGTAAATAATGAATGATGTTTGTTATAGTAAATACATTGAATTAAAAGAGATAACTGTAAATAATTTTTAGAGCATAAGCACTTGGAATCTCCATTTTTTAATTCTTAAAGCTCTGTCTGAAAAATCTTTTTTACAAGGGAAAATGTTGTATTCAAAATTTTATTTTTTTAAACAACAAAATTCCTCATGTTAGTATATATCTGAAGGCACTTATTTAGATAACTTTAGAAGATATTTCTAAGGAAAGAGAATGGTTTTTCCACACGTTTTATATTATCACAGAAGAATACTAAATGATGGGACCCTAGGATCTCAAATATAACTGTGCTTCAGAAAAAAGCTCCAAGAAGATTTTAAAAGTAACGTGTGGTAAGATACCCTTCTCTCTACAGCCTAGCAAGAATTTCAATATTTTTGGTATCATGAAAAGGAAAAAAGGAGGTACCATAAGTCCTTTAGACCTTATAGTAATTTTTTCAACATCTCATACTGGGCAGAGGAGACTTGGGTCCATTCCTGAGCCTTCAGTCCCAACTTGAGTCCAGAATGGACCCTAAGGGATAGCCCAAGCACAAATTCCCCAGTCATAGACCCATAAGATGTGAAGAGGTCTCCAGAATTGCTTCATTTTGAGGGGCATGGGGCAGCATTGTCCACTGGCATAAGTAAGTGTGACAGAAGTGTTCTTGGAAGCAAGAAAAGAAGCACAATTGCAGAGAACAGAAATGGGAAGATCAGTGAAGACCTCAGATTTCCCTGTGCCATGATCTTTCCCTTCTTAATTACAATTGATATGCTGAGTCTAGCAGTTTTCTATACCCTGTGACAAATACTCAGCCATAGCTTTTAATTTTTACCATTTCTATTTAGTGACTCTGAAGAGGTCATTCCATTAGGGGTTTCAAATAATGTGACTCTGAAGAGGTTTGAAATAATGTGACTGATCAGGATATCATTATGTAACTTCCAATTATGTAACATCTTCAGCATAACTAATACGAGGGAGAGATGAGAGGATTGTTCTGTATTTATTAGTGTCATGTTGATCTGTGATTAGATATATCAATATCATTGTTTTAAAATGATTTTAAGTACTGTATAGAATTTTTTATACAGCTGTCTTATATTTCTAAAAAAATTATTTTGAAATAATATGACTTGCTATGATTCAAAATTATTTAGTAGAAAATTTATTTGAAAATTTCAGATTTATGCAAGGTGGTATAATATAGATTTCAATTGGATGTATGAGCTTTTTATCATTCTATTACTCTTTTTTTAAAAGTTTAGCAGCCTCATTAAAATTAAATAGTCATTAAGATCATCATAAATAGCTGTTCATTTACATTTTCACATTGAATCTAGGAGGCATAAATGTCTTGGAATTATTTTTCTTAGATTTCATATGGATTTTCATTTACCTCCTATTCCCCTAAGGGATAGTTTAGGGGGTAAGAAAGGCAAGTAAGCATTTTATATTCCAGAAAAAATCCTTTCCCTGTGGCTGATAGGTATTTATTTTGTGATAGTTATTAGAGTTTAAAGCTAAAACTGGGGAACATGGCTGTAGGCAAACAGAGACCTTATCTTGGTCCTGCTTCTATCTACCTATTCTCAGAAAGGTTCATTCATTTTTGAGATCCTTCCTATACTATGAAAACTTGGACTTGGTTTTTATATATCAAGTTACTTCCAGTTATCTTTGACCTTAAAAGAACTGTGAAAATGATTAAATGGGCTGTGATCTATGATGAAAAAATTAGCAAAAACTCATTATTAACTGAGCTCAGAAAAGAATAACCCTGACAAAAGACAAGGTCACAAATTAGATGGTCACTTTAGAACCTGTTCAGCCTTAATCTATATCCTACATCCTTGCATGAGGGAACTTAGTAGAGAAGAAAGTTCAAAATATGAATATAATTTTTGGGGAAATGAATGTATTGTTTTTAAATATTTAGAAAAACAAATAACTGGATGACATTTTGCAAATATTAATGACGATACCAGTTTAGTTTTTTTTTTTTTAAATCATCATCTCTAAAAATTGTACTTATGTAAAAAAAATAAAAATTAAAAAGTTGCAACGGTGAAAGGTTGATCTGTTTGCTAATGTAATGCAAGGGCTCTTTCTTGGTAGTTTCTGGGAGAGGAGTCTTTTTAACATGGAAGGGAGGAGCCTGGGAATGGAGTCTTGATTCTGATGTTCTGGGTTTTAGTCACACTTTCTGTCTGAGGCAAGAAAGTGCAAGAATGAGATGCCTTTGGTTTTATTGTCAGGTCAGTCTGCCGCTGAGCTGGCCCTTAGTGGGCTTGACTCTTGTTCCCATGGATGCTAGGACTTGACTTTGCTGGACCTCACATGGCTTTGATGAACTCTAATTCTCACCCACCACTTGCATTTTCCAATTTTGAGATAAGAATAAAATGCAAAAGAAACATGCATTCACAGACATGGCAGTCAGGTGAGGAAGGAGTTCCTCCAGTGAGCAACCTCCAGTGGGTCTTGTTTTGCTCACTGCCACAGAGGGGAAAAAATCGTCCACTTTGTATGAGCCCAGTGCCAAGCGAGCCTCTGCTCCACATTGGTCAGCCAGAAGTTTTCCCATCATCACACCCTCCATCACTCACGACCAGATACTGGCTCTCCAAAGGTCCCCACGTCAAACCATCAGCAGGCAGACAACGTATACATGTTCTGCATGAGCAACGAGGGAGGTCGAGTGTGAACATGCTCTAAGAACTGAGTCCAGTACAGCCTTCCTCCCCCACCACACCCCAACCCTATGAAAATTTTGCTCTCAGCAGCTCTGCTGAATTCACTCTTCAGGTCCCCAATCTAGAGCTATTCTTTCAGCCCAAGGGAAGACCATAAGCATTGTCTGTCCTTTGAATTGCTTCCCTAATGCCACACTGGAAAGGATCTCAAAACACTCCCTAGAGCATGAATCTTATAAAAACAACATGTAGGAGAATATTGTTTCCCCTTCACAGGGCACACAACATTTTCAGAATGGATCCCTGCCACTGCAAATGCAATCCAAATTCCAAATCCATGTATTAGTACAGTTGGGCTCAGCTGGAGTCAGATAATCTTAAAAGAGATTAAGTGTTTGGGATGATTACCTGGGATTTTAAGGCCAGGAGGCAAACTTTATCTTGTGGACACAAAGATCTTAAAACAAGTAAAGTCCAAAGAACAGTAGAGTTCTATTTAAAAGGAAAAATAAGCATTTATGAACTAGACACAAGTATTTTAAGGATGCAAAATCCATTCTTCTCAGCCGCAATTTCCATACTGGGTGCAGTAATAAGACAGATATTGGTACAGAAATATAGGAATATGCAAACATTTCTTTTTTTTTTAATTTTTATTTAATAATTACTTTATATTGACAGAATCCATGCCAGGGTAATTTTTTTTACAACATTATCCCTTGCACTCGTTTCTGTTCCGATTTTTCCCCTCCCTCCCTCCATCCCCTCCCCTAGATGGCAAGCAGTCCTATATATGTTAGATATGTGCAAAAATTATTTCAAAGAAACTAACTTGAAAGATTAGGAAACGTCAAAAAAGAGACTAATGGCAGTCTAAAAATGTTATTTTGTCTCTAGTAGATCCTAAAACCTGGGACACCCAACAGGAAAAGTGCCAAGTAGAATATTTTCTTTAATAAAAGCTTTTTATTTTCAAAATATATACAAAGATCCTTTTCAACATTCACCCTTGCAAAACTTTGTTTTCCATATTTTTCTTTCTCCCTTCCCTTAGATGACAAATAATCCAATATATGTTAAACATGTGCAATTCTTCTATACATATTTCCACAATTATCAGGTACACAAGAAAATAAAAATCAAAAGGGAAAATAGTGAGAAAGGAAAAAAGCTAGCAAACAACCACAAAAAAGGTGAAAATGCTATGTTGTGCTCCACCTCAATCCCATAGTCCTCTCTCTGGGTGCAGATGGCTCTCTCCACCTTGAATCACCTCATTGTTGAAGGGAGCCATGTTCATCAGAATTGATCATCATACAGTATTATTGAAGTATGTAATGATCTCCTGGTCCTGCTCATTTCACTCAGCATCAGTTCATAGAAGTCTCTCCAAGCCTTTCTGAAATCCTCCTGCTGTCATTTCTTACAGAACAATAATATTCCATAACATGATGAGTCCTCAGAAATGCAAAGGGCCCAAGTGAAGCACAGGAGTTAGCTTCACTGAGGTCCCAGAAGCAGGTGATCTTTACCAGTCCCCAGGGTTCAAAGACATTGTTCTGAGATGATCTGTCTCCTCAATGGAGGAAATGCCCGTGTGACCCCACCTAGTTTCCTGAGGAACAATTCTGTTTTAGATGCCAGGCTAGGAGTGTGTGAGATGGAGACAGAGACACAGAGATAGAGAAAGACATGGAGACAGAGAAAGAGACAGTGTGAGAGATAGAGACGAAAAAGGTCTGGGAGACAGAGAGATAAAAATAGGAGAGACAGAGAGGAAAAACAGAGGGACCGGGGGAGAGAGACACAGAAACAGAGACAGAGACCTGATGCCTCTGGTATAGCAGCTTCTTCCCAGGGTCTCTTCCTTCAGAAATCTGAAGTCGGGTTTGGCTTCTTCCATCTTTTCCTTCACAATTGGAAGCCTGAAAGGTGACTGGGACCCAGAATAAGCTGAGGAGGCCTGCAAAGAATGAGGATCTAGCTCTCCTGCTGTCACCAGCTACGCCTTGCCTCTCATGAGGGGCACTGAACTCCACCCAGTGGGCATTGGGACTTGGGTTATATAGAACAAATTTTAAAAATCCACATTCAGAGGGATGGAGAGTCCTCCTGTAGCGGGCAGGATTGTGGCTGAAGCGTGAAAAGACAAGAGGGAGTACGGCAGGAACACAAAGGTAGTCGGTCAGAACACCGGGAATCGGGGAATGTGCATCCTGTTCCAGGAGCCACCAAGAGGCCGGCATTGTATGGGGGAAGGTGAAAAGTGTAAAAAAGACTGGACATGGAGGTGGGGAGGGTCTTGAAAGGCCAAATGTAGGATCTAATACTTGATCCTGAAAATGAACTGGAATCACTGAAGTTTTTTGAGGGGGGAGGAGATTATGGCCTGTGATTTAGGAATATCATTTTGACAGCTGAGTTGATTTATTTAGAGTCAGGAGAGACTTTTTGGAGAATGGGCACACTAATGCACTGATGGAGCTGGGAGCCAGTATGATCATTTTAGAAATCAATTTGCAATTATGAAATAAAGCGGCTAAAGTTTTCATACCCTTTGACTCAAGAGGTTCCACTATTAGGCTTATACCCAAGGAAACCATTGATTGTTAAGAAAGGCTCACAAGTACCAAAATATTTATAGCAGCACCCTTTGTGATAACAGGGAATTGGGGACAAAGTCAACGCCCATTTATTGGGAAACTGCCAAAGAAATTTGGAATGAATATAATAGGATATTACTGAAATGTAAGAAATTATGAATATGAGAAATGAAGAGAAGCATGGAAAGAACTATTTGAACTGACACAGAGTGAAATAAGCAACACCAAGAAAACAATATATACAATAATACAACATAAATGAAAAGAACTACCAAAAATCCAAAAGTGAATGTTGCAAAATTATTTAAAAAAAAAAAACAAAAAAACAAGTGTAGCATGAAAGAAGAGATATGGGAATAAACTTTCACCTTATTTCTTTGCAGAGGTTGGAGTCCCACCAGTGTGCATATTCTCAAGTGTTTTCAAAGAATTGATCAATAATGTTGATTTTTTTTCCTCTTCTTTTTGTCTTTGAAAAATACTACTTGTTACATGGGATAGCTCTCTGGGCAGGGAAAGGAGAGGGATACTAGAAAAAATTGGGAGGATGCAAATAAAATAAAATATATTTTATTTATTAATGTAAAATAAAATGTATTTAATAATGTATTTAAAATAAATATTGGCAAATATTTCATTAGCATCTTTTATGTATACAAGTGTATTTATAGCAAAAATAACTTTAATAAAAAATAATCAGTGGAAACTAATGGCTCTATAATACTGGATTAATATGCTTAAAACATGATTTCCTACAGTAAATAATCTATTAGTGTTTCTTCTTATCTGAATCCCCATAAAAACAAAAGTAGCCAAGCAGTCTTGTCACTGAGTGAGGATGCAGATAAGTGATATTATAGTGCATAGAGGGCTGGGTTTACAGTCATTAAGACCCGAGTTCAAATTCATCCTCAGACACTTAACAAAGTATGTAACCCTGGGCAAATCACTTTATCTCTGTCTTAATCCACTGGAGAAGGAAATATGAAGTGCCCCATTATCTCTAACAACATATGCTCCATGGGGTCATGAAAATTTATCCATGATCAAATAACTATCACAGCAACTTGTCATTGAGTCACATCACAATCTAGTCATTCAGTAAAATTCTACAAAACAAATATTTGTGTGCTTAATATTTGCCTTGGCAATGTATTAGATACTGTGGGTGGGTGGGTCACATCATGAAGCATATACTTTACTACAAAAATTAGGAATTTTTTTATGGTTTATATATATACATATATATATTATTTTATAATAACTTTTTATTGACAGAATCCATGCCAGGGTAATTTTTTTACAACATTATCCCTTGCACTCGCTTCTGTTCCGATTTTTCCCCTCCCTCCCTCCACCCCCTCCCCTAGATGGCAAGTAGTCCTATATATGTTAAATATGTTGCAGTATATCCTAGATACAATATATGTTTGCAGAACCGAACAGTTCTCTTGTTGTACAGGGAGAATTGGATTCAGAAGGTAAAAATAACCCGGGAAGAAAAACAAAAATGCAAATAGTTCACATTCATTTCCTAGTGTTCTTTCTTTGGATGTAGCTGCTTCTGTCCATCATTGATCAACTGAAACTGAGTTAGGTCTCTTTGTCAAAGAAATCCACTTCCATCAGAATACATCCTCATACAATATCGTTGTTGAAGTGTATAATGATCTCCTGGTTCTGCTCATTTCACTCAGCATCAGTTCATGTAAGTCTCTCCAAGCCTCTCTGTATTCATCCTGCTGCTCATTCCTTACAGAGCAATAATATTCCATAGTATTCATATACCACAATTTACCCAGCCATTCTCCAATTGATGGGTATCCATTCACTTTCCAGTTTCTAGCCACTACAAACAGGGCTGCCACAAACATTTTGGCACATACAGGTCCCTTTCCCTTCTTTAGTATCTCTGGGATTATAAGCCCAGTAGAAACAAAGTATGCACACTTTGATAACCCTTTGGGCACAGTTTTAAATTGCTCTTCAGAATGGTTGGATCAGTTCACAGTTCCACCAACAAAGTATAAAGTGTTCAGTTTTCCTATATCCCCTCCGACATTCATCATTATCTTTTCCTGTCATCTTAGCCCATCTGAGAGGTGTGGGATGGTGTAATCTCTCTAAAACATTTTGTTCTTTGTTGAGGTTTTTTTGGGGTCTCTGGGAGCAGCCTTCGTTTCAGTTCAGTAATCACCACAGGAGTAGCCAGGGATTTAAGTCCAAATCCTTTATTGTCTCTTTCAAAGTCCTATGTCCTTCATTTGGGGCTCTGCTAGTTTTCTGGAGGCCTTCCAAAGTCTTGGTTTCAGGGGGAAAGTGAAGGAGCGAGAGCCTGCCACCTAGGTGGTGTGAGATGGGATGAATCTGTCTGAGTCCAAGGGTTTGTGTTCCAGTCTTTAGCCTTCAGCCCACTTGTCTCTGAATCTCCCTGACTGAGGCTTCTCTAGCTTATATGCCCCACACTGAGTACAAACCAATCATTATATCACTAGAAAACCATTATTTGTTGTAGGATTCAATCAATGCTAAACTAGATTTAACCATTATCTCCTCAATTCCACTTAGTACCTTGTTTCAAGTTCTGGCTCATAACATCTCCTTGTAGGATTAAGTCAATCATACTGAACCATGCTAAATTAGATGACTATTGTCTCTCTCAATTCCACTGACTTAGTAACTTATAAGAATCCTTTGTTTCAAGTTCAGAGTTCTGTCCCATAACATAGTGGTACCTCAAAGTTGTCTTAATTTGTATTTTTCTGATCAATAGTGATTTAGAGCATTTGTTCATATAGCTATAAATGATTTTAATCTTTTCATCTGAAAATTGTCTGTTCATATCCTTTAATCATTTATCAATTGGAGAAAGGCTTGAATTCTTATAACTTTAAGTCATGTTCTCTATATATTTTAGAAATGAGACTTTTATCAGAACCCTTAGATGTAAAAAGTTTTTCCCAGTTTATTGCTTCCTTTCTAACCTTGTCTGCATTGATTTTGCTAATTTATTTGATTTTTATATTATCTCATTTCAGAATATGCTCCTTCCCATTTCCCTATTAATAGAGCCATCTCTTGTAATAAAAAATATGCTTTCAAAATAATTTTGTGTTTTAGAGATAAAAGGATGGATTTGAAACCAGAAGACTATCTGCTGGCACTGTGCTCTGGGACAAATCATTTATTCTATTTTAAAATTTATGTATTTATTTTTTAAATTAACTTTTAAAAATGTAAGTTCCAAGTTCCCTCCTCTATCCAGTTCCTCTGATATACACTGAGAAGAGAAGCAATATTATATTGATTATAGATGTGAAATCATGCAAAATATTTCCACATTAGCTATGTTATCAAAAAAAAAGCAAGAAAAATAAAATGAAAAAAATTTAGTCTGCACTCAGAGTTCATCAGTTCTTTCTCTGGAGGTAGACAGTATTTTTCATCATGAATTCTTCAGAATTGTCATGGATCATTTTATTGATTAGAGTAGAAGTCATTCCCAGTTGATCACTGTTACAATATGCTGTTGCTATGTACAATATTATCCTAGTTCTACTGATTTCACTTGGCATCAATTCATGTTAAGTCTTCCCAGATTTTTGTAAAATAATCTTGCACATTATTTCTTATAGCAATATAATATTCTATCACAATTATATAACTTTTTCTGCCATTCCCCAATTAATGGACATCTTAGAAAAGTCATTCTTTAACTTGATTATTCATTTGAAAAGTGATAACAATAGATCATTTTGCTCATCTCATAGAATTATCAAGGAACAAATGAAATAATGTCATATATTTTGTAAAACCTTAAAGAATTATATGAATGCAAGATTTCAGGGAAAACTTACATACATATATAGAGAGAGCACTGCAAACCAGCATATAAGAGAGTTTTGCATTAAATATCATCATGGGTGTGTTTCTAGGTAGTCATTTTGATACTCTTTGTGGCATTCTCACTTTGTCCCACCCTCAGATGTACTCTGATGTTGCTGTTAAGAAAGGTGAACCTTTGGATTAGTGGAGCCAAGCTGGTAAAGAAAAGGCAGCTACTTACCTGAGCTTTCCCACAACCCCCTCCAAACATTTAAAATGATGCTGTAAAACCATTCCTGGAACAGCAGAATGATGGTGTGAGAAGGTCGGCAGGAAAGGTCTATTGCAGGTGGAATAGTTTGCAGGCCAAACCAGGATCAGGCCTTGGGAGCCATTGAATCAACATAATTTGCTGCAGAGCTCTCAGCCTGCAGACAGGAAAGAGGTTGAACAACTAAGAGATTACAGGATCTATTTGCTGGCACTGGGGGCAGCACTCTGTTACTCTGCATCACAGTCCTGGGTGGCACACTGGAGTTTGTGACCACAGTGACAGGGATCCTCAGAGCAGAAAAGAATGCTTGTGATCACTCACAGATCAGACTGCAGGACAGGAAAGTAGTAAACCTCTCTCCTTAGATCATATCACCTTGGAATCTCACCTGAATCTTAACCCCTGAAAAATTACAGCTCCTTGGAAGTACCTCTGAAAACGGCTACACAAAACCCTTGAAACTCG
This sequence comes from Antechinus flavipes, assembly GCF_016432865.1. NCBI lineage: Eukaryota > Metazoa > Chordata > Mammalia > Dasyuromorphia > Dasyuridae > Antechinus > Antechinus flavipes. The sequence goes on from NC_067400.1 coordinate 51,218,974, forward strand.
GAAAAGTGTGCATTCCACCTTGGAAGCACAGTCTTACTTAGAATAGGAAAGTGAGCAAACAATAGAAAAAATTCTTCCATAAAAAGTTACTATAGTGACAAGGAATCTCAAAATACTCAGAAAATAACAAAGTCAAAGCGCCAATGTCCAAAGACTCCAAGAAAAATATGAATTGGTTTCAGACCATGGAAGAGCTCAGAAATGATTCTGAAAATTAACTAAGGGAGGTAGAAGAAAATTTGAAAAGAGAAATAAAAGTGATGACAGCAAATCATGGGGAAAAAAGTCAATAGCTTGGAAAAGGAGACACAAAAAATATTGAAGAAAACAACACCTTAAAAACAGACCACGTCAGAGAGATACAAAAATCCAATGAGAAGAATAACTTGAAAAGCAGAATTGGCCAGATGGAAAAAGAAGCACAAAAATGCACTGAAGAGAAAAACTTCTTAAAAGTAGAATTGGCCAAATGGAAAAGGAGATACAAAAGCTCACTGAAGAAACTGATTCCTTAAAAATTAGAACTGAGCAAAAGAAAATGAATGACTTTATGAGAAATCAAGAAACAACAAAACACAACAAAAAGAATGAAAAAAAAAAGTGAAATATCTCACTGAAAAAACAACTTCACTGAAGAATATATCCAGGAGAAATAATTTTAAAATTATTGCCTCGTTATTAGGGCAGGTAAGAAAAAAAGAGCCTGGATATCATCTTTCACGAAATTATCAAGGAAAATCCCCCTGATATTTTAGAACCAAGAGGATAACATAGAAATGGAAAGAATGCACTTATCACCTCCTGAAAGACAATTCCAAAATGAAAACTCTCAAGAATATCATAGCCTAATTCTAGAGCACCCAGGTCAAGAGAATATTGTAAGCCAGAAAAAAACAATTCAATTCAAGTATTGTGGAACCATAGTTAGGATAATACAAGATTTAACATCTTTTACATTAAAGGATAGGAGGGCTTGGAATATAATCTTCCAGGTGGCAAAGAAATTAGGATTACATTCAAGAATCACTTACCCTGCAAAACTGGGTATAATCATTCAAGGGGGGAAATGAATATTCAATGAAACAGGATTTTCAAGTATTCTTGATGAAAAGACTAGAGCTGAATAGAAAATCTGACTTTCAAATACAAGACTCAAGAAAAGTAAAAAAAGATAAATAGGAAAGGGAAATCATAAGTAAATGTTTACATTTTACATTCCCCAAAGGAAGGGGTAGAATGGGATAAATTATCTCATATAAAAGAAGCAAGAAAAAGAGAAGAAAAGAGAGAGGTGGGGAGGGGAGTGAATTTTACTCATCAAAATTAGCTCAAAGAGGGAATAATATGCATTCTCGATTGTGTATAGATCCATTTTATACTACAGGAAAGTAGAAGGGAAAGAGGATAAATGAAGGGGGATGAATGAAAGAAGGGAGGGCAGACTGGTTGAGATGATAGTTAGAAGCAAAATATTTTTGACGAAAGACGGAAAATAGAGAGAATAAAATAAATAGGCGAAATAGGATGGAGGGAAATATATTTAGCAATCAAAACTGATAAATTTCCAAGTAAGTTTTTCTAATAAAGACTTCGTTTCTCAAATATATTGAGAACTAAGTCAAATTTGTAAAAATAGGAACCATTCCCCAGTTGATAAATCAAGAGAAATGAACAAACAGTTTTCAGATGAAGTAATCAAAGCTATAAGCATATGAGAAGGTAATCCAAAAAGAGACTAAAAAACAAAAGGGAAAATGAATTATATGTATGGAAAAACACATAGCAGCTCTTTTCTGGTAATAAGGAGTTTGAAATTGGGAGGATAGTCATTAATTAGGGATGGAATACTCTTGTGCTATAAGAAATGATGAGTAAGATGCTCTCAGAAAAACCTAGATTTATATAAACTGATGCAAAGTGAAATGTACTGTATACCAAGTAACAGCAATATTGTAAGATGATTAACTATGAATGACATTGCTATTCTCAATAATACAATGACCCAAGACAAGTCTTAAGGCCGTATGATGAAAAATGCTATCCAACATCAGAAAAAAACTGATAGTGTCTGAATACAGATTGAAGCATATTTTTTATTTTTCTTGAGGGTTTTTTTAGTCTGTGTTTTCTTTCACAGCATGATTAATAAGGAAATATATTTTGTATGACTACATGTGTATAATCTACATTAAATAGCTTGCCTTCTCTGTGGGGGAGGGATGGAGGAAGGAGAGAATTTGGAATTCAAAGTTTTAAAAATGAATGTTAAAACTTTTTTTTTAATTTAATTTTATTTAATAATAACTTTGTATTGACAGAATCCATACCAGGATAATTTTTACACAACATTATCCCTTGCAATCACTTATGTTTCCTTTTTTCCCTTCCCTCCCTCCTCCCCCCCCCCCAAGATGGCAAGCAGTCCTATATATGTTAAATATGTTCCAGTATATCCTAGATACAATACATATTTGCAGAACCGAACAGTTCTCCCACTGCACAGGGAGAATTGGATTCAGAAGGTAAAAATAACTTGGGAAGAAAATCAAAAATCAAATAGTTCACAATGAATGTTAAAACTTATAAAATACTAAATTAATTTTTTAAAAAAGGGATGAGGTTTTTTTAGGGGAAAGAAGACTGCACTGTGCAAGTTTGTTCCTAAGGAAAGAAATCTATCATTCTCTCAGTCTGAATCATATCGGGGTTATTGGATCGTAAATTACAAGATAGAAGAAAGATTAAGAGAGGTAGCTCAGAAGCATATTTTCTTAACTCTTTTGTTCAGATATCAGCTTTTCAACAAATGTTTATTAAAGCCTTTCTATGTGCAAGAAACTGTCCTGAGAGAGAAAAATTAGAACATGGAACAGATCTGTGATTTAGGAACATATCTCTGGCAATATAAAGACTGGGTTGGATAGGGGAGAAAAAAGAAGCAAGTAGATCAATAATGGAAGCTTTTATAATTCAGTCTTACCTGACTCTCAGTTTCAGATTTCTCTTCTGTAAATGAAAATATTTGCACCTCTTGCCTCAATAGGCTGTGAAGAATGCAATAAGTAAATCATAATGTGCTATATAATTGAACAATAATAAAGACATTTTAAAAAATCTTTCCTTGTCTCAAAATATATTTGTTGATTGAAACAATAAGGAGAAAATGCAAAATTTAGCTGATAAAGCAAAAGGGAAAAACCCTTTTTTGTCAATTGTGAAGCTAATTTTACATTACTGGGTCAAAATTGGCACAAGGTACCTATTTAGGAACTTTTAAATGTTATATTAATTTTTCTCTCTTCTCTACCCCAGAGAAACTTTCACAATTTACTTTTTCTGGAGGGTTTTTGGGTCCCTTTTTTTCTAAAGTACATTTTAAAGTACAAATAGCTTTGCTTGCTATGGAACTAGCATCTACAGAATTTTATGGCTTACCTTAGTTAGGTCATGGAAATTCACAGCTAGATCACACTACTGATATAAAGAAGGAAATGTTACATTCCATGTTTCTTTGTTTTGTATTGTGTCTGAGAATATTACATGGAAAATATTTAAACTGTTTTTTCCAAGTTATTTTGCTTAAAAGATTGTTGGATTTGGCAGATTTTGAATGAAAACTGAGACACAATCTTAAACAAAGTAATATCTTCTCTAAACTTGCCTTCCCTTCTGCTCTCATTTCCCTTTTCTGTTGGAGACCATCATATTCCCAGTGATTGTAATCTCAGTCATCAGCCTTTATTTCCCATTCCTCATAAAATTCTGATGACTTCCTTATCTCTCCCTTCTTTTCTCTTTTTTTTTCCATTCAAAGTATCATTACTCTCATTCAAAGCTTTATCCACATCTTTTTAGCTCACCTATTTAATTGTTAGCTTCTTATTAGTTTTTCTGTTTCCAGTCTCTCCCATTTCCAATCCATTCTCCACAAGGATATTAAAATTATCTTCTTAAGACACCAGTATGACCACATCAGCCCTCTGCTCAAAACCTTACAGGAGCTTCTGACGACCTTTAGTACAAAACACAAGCTTCTCTGGCTGGCATTTAAGGTTTTCAACCATCTGGTTCCAATCTTCTTTTACAGTCTTATTTCATATTGTTCTCCTTCCTTGTTTCTATAATCCAGGATCCATTGAATGAGTCTATATGCTGTTTCTCAGATGCAACATATATCCCCTGCCTTTATGTACCCACACAAGCTCTTTCTCACATTTGAAATTTACTCTTCACCCATACCTTTCAGAATCCTTATTTTCTTCCCATCTTCTCTGGGAAATGAGCCTTTCCTGATCCTTCCAGTGGTTGAGTCTTTTTCTCCTTGAATTATTTATGTACATATTAGAGCCTTCCAGTAAAGGATACAACAATATACTCTTTGAGTAGAGGACACCACACTGTGGGATAGGTATTGTGCATCTCTGATATCTTACACAGTGTCTTTCACTAGAAATATTAAAAATGCTTGTACTGAATTGCCTTATAGATGTTCAGTAAATTTTTCTTTTCTATTTTTTATTTGCTGAGGCAATTGAGATTAAGTGACTTGCCCAGGGTCACACAGCTAGGATGTGTTAAGTGTCTGAGACCAGATTTGATCTCAGGTCTTCCTGACTTCAGGGGTGGTGCTCTATTCACTGCGTCACCTAGTTGCTCCAGTAAATTTTTCTTAATGAAAATGAAACAATGATTGCTTCAGCATCTGTGTATTTAATTTTTTTTTTTACAATAGCTCTTTTTCAAAATATATGCAAAGATAGTCATTCCTGCAAAATCCTTGTTCCATATTTTTATCCCTTCTTCCCCACCTTCTCCCTTCCCACCTAAGACTCCCTGTCTTATAAGGCAGCAAGTAATCCAATATAGGTTAGACATGTTAGATTTCTAAACATATTTCCACATTTAATATTCTGCACAAGAAAAATCAGATCAAAAAGGGAAAAAATGAGAAAACCAAGTAAGCGAATGACCACAACAAAGATGAAAATACCATGCTGTGATTCATAGTTCAGTCCTCATCATAGTCCTCTCTTTGGAGCATCTGTGTATTTCAAAATTATTTGAGGCAGCATTAATTTGATATTATTTAGCTTTCAACTCCTTTGACTTTACTTGTTCATTCTGCTTCTTAAAAGAATGTTTAGTTCTGGGAACTATGTTTTAAGAGGAATACTGATGTGGGAAAGATTCCTTTCTAGATTCCCACCCTCTCCTAGTTAATACTGTAAATTAACCTTTAATTCACAAATCCTGGTGCCTTTGAATTCCAATAGAAGATCCCGACCTGTCCCAGCCCCACTCGGATCTGAGTCAACTTTGGGGCTACACCTAAAAGCCCCTTGAACTAAGTCTCCTATTATAAAAAGGCCATGGTGGGAATCCCTCTTTGCAGAGATTCCAAACATAGTAGCCATGTGAGGACCCTCTGTCCACTGGATCCTCTGTCCAGTGCCCTCCTTATCTCTATCTTCACCTAATAATAAACCTCTTTTATCAATCTAGCTCTCTGGGCCAATAAATGCTTTTATTGGGAACTCAGGCCGGTACTAGACCCCATTTATTGCCGTATCCTTGCGCCGAATCCAAGGGGGTTGCAGGGGAGCTTTCCTTGACTCCCTATACCCCAAACCTGCCACTAGACCTTAACTAAGCCCTAATCTCATTTAGGTACCCCAAATCTAGACCTCAATAATACGATAAGCCAGGGTTGTCCAAAGAAGGTATCCAGGATGATGAAGGAAATTTAAAAGCAAGCCTCATAAGAACAAAACTAAACCAAAATAAACTGAAGGTCTGTTTGAAGCTGGTTATATAGTCTGAAGAAAAGAAAATTTATGATGGATGCGCTCAGTCATTAAACATCTCAAAGAATGAGAACCAGGGATTAATTAACAGAGACGATTTCAGCTCAATAGGAGGAAGAAATTTGTCACCTTTAGAGTTGATGAAAATGAAGTGGGCTATTTTTTGCAGTAGCTGAGTTACCCAGTACTAGAGTCATTTGTTCAAGAGACTAGAGGACCTCATTGGAGAATGTCATAGGGAGAATTCATGGGTGGCAATTTGGGCTGCTTGACTCCTGCGATCTTGTTTATATTTAAAAGTATGATTCAGTTATCCTGAATGTTGTCCTCATGCCCTTTCTTGGGATGAGGAAAAATCCAAAGTCCATTCAACCCCACTCCACCCAGTCTGATTTACTTATTTTCTTCCAACAACAATTGAATTCGGTCTGTGAGGTTCCTTATTTGGATCAGTTTTCTGTGGGGCTGCATTCCAGGCTCCTGGGGTATGAATGGTTTGGAATAGGTTTTACCTGTGTAGATAAGGAAGTTTGGTTCAATGAAATGAGGAGTAAATCTTGAAAAATTATATAATTTTTTTCATATTCACCCTCCCACAGAAAGCAAATTCCTTGAGGACAGGTAACTACGTTTTCCACAGTTCCTGGCACCTGATACTTAAATGCTTGCTGGTAGCTCCATGGTCAAGTGGTGGATAGACTTCTGGAACTGGAGGCCGAAAGACCTGAGTTTAAAATCTCACCTTAGAATTTTCTGTTTCTGTGCTCTTGGGCAAGTCACTTAAACCTCTCTCAGCCTCAGTTTCTCCGTCAATTTGGGCTAATAGCTACCCTCTCTGAACTGTTGTGAGGATCCAAATGAGACTTGATCTTTGAATTGTTTTATTATTATTTATCATTTTTCTCTATTTTATTATATTTATTATTTCATTTATTTATCATTTGATTTGTAAAGCACTTTGCAAACCTTAAAGTGCTACATAAATGTTAGCCATCCTATTAATTATTGTTGACTAGGCTGCCTCGTTCAATTAGCACCCTCCTAGATTTATTATTTGGGCGAATCCTATCAGCATCTTAGGTATCAGGTTCCTAATGGGAAAAGCTGAAGTTTGCAAAGCGCCTTACAAGTACGTCACATTTTACAGCCCTGAGTAGCAGCTGCTAATCGTATTGTGCTCATTTTAGAGAGGGGAAATTAATGGAGATCGGGATGAATTCTCTGGCCCTAGGAACGGACTGACGGACGGACGTGTTGTGGGGGTGAATTCTTTTGCTCGAGGAATGTTCATAGCAAACATCCAAAGCGGGATTTGAACAGTATTCCCGACGCCAGGCCCAGGGCGCCGCCCGTTGCACCATCCCCTAGTCTCCTTCCTTTTCCTAGGAACGAATTGGAATTTCCTGCGGGAAATCCAGAGGCCTGGGCAAGCCACGGACCACGTTCCTTTTGGTCCTTCCCTACAGGCGGAGCTAAGTCCAGACCCCACCTCTAGCGCGCTTTCTCACAGGTTCCGCCCCCTCCGGCTGTCACCTCGCGGTTAGGGCTCGGGCGGGACGTTCGGCCACGCCCCCTTGCCCACCCCGCCTTTCCCCGCCCTTATTGGGAAGCCAGGGGGCGTGGTTTGTTTACACCCTGCACGCATCGCCAGCCAGACCAGTGAACAAACAGCGCCGCCTGACGTCACGCGGCCAGGCGGCCAACCGGAGCGCACAGTGCCCAGCCCCCGCCAAAGCTCGCGCGGGGGAAGAGACTGGATAGCTAAGCCGGGGCCCGAGGACGAGCGCCGGCGAGGTGAGAGGAGCAGGTGGGCCGGAGTCGGGCTCGGGCCACAACTACTGTCTTCGACTCTCGGCTTGGGGGCCGAGGAGAGTCTGGGGCGGGGGCGGGAGTAGGGCCGCGCACGCGCGCGGGCGGGCACGAGGCTCCCGGAGGCTGCGTGCGCACGGCCGGCCGGTCTCGCGGGCTCTCGAGCCCCTGCTCCTTCGCCCCCGGCCCCCGGGGGATGAGTCCGCAGACCGCCCGCGGCCCCAATCCAGCCGAGAAGCGACAGCGGCGCTGGTTCGCTTCCTCGTTCTCTTCTCCTCGCGGGCTGGTGCCGTCCCCCGCAGGCCGCCCTCTCTACAGCTACGCTGGCAGGTAACGTATCCCTTCCCCCTCAGCGCTCGATCCTCGCGCGACCGCGGCAGCGCCGTGGGGTTGCCGTAAATGGGGGGCGGGTGCCCGAGGAAGCAAGCCCCTGACTCTGCCCGTCTCTAATTCCCTCCCCAGCGCTTGATTAGGGGAGGGTCCAAAATCCCCTCCCTCGAGGTTTGGACCCCCCCTCACCCTCTTTCCCTCCCCACCCCCTCGGTGTGCCCTTCTCCTAACGAGCCACATTTCCACGAGTGCTGTCCCTTCCTTCCTTCCCTTCAGCTGAACGTAGCGCTCGTACGCGGGGTTTGAGATCTGGGATCCTCCCTCCCCCCCATCCGGCCCCCTGCAGTGTGGAGCGTAACCTAGGCTCTGGTGCCTCCCCTTCCCTTCGAGACCCTTCCCCCGTCCATTATTCCCCGAGCGTGGCTCGGATGTCCCCCCTTTTTTATTAAGAGGCGAGGCGCTTACCTAAACGGAAGTCATTCCTTTTCAACTGAATTATTGGGTCCAACCCTTTCTCGACAACTAAAACCCAACAATTACAATTGTTTCACTCTAAAAAAGAAAGGGCATCTTCTTTTCCAAGAATTCCAGAGCATTCTGCTCCAAGAGACCTCAGCGATCATCTGTCTAGTCCACCCCCTTCCCCATAGAAAACGAATCAAATGTAATCCATATCAACGTTAAGGCATTTTTACCGGGATCTCCCAGAATATCTACTGAAACCTTCCAAATGCTTTGATCCTGTGTTCTTATACTCCCTGAAAAAGTCCTCAGCTTAGTTTCTTGGTTCCCCCACTCTTCTCCCCGCCCTATGAAACTGGAGTATTATAGTCATAATCTGATCTCTTTTCAAATCATTTCCTGTACCACTTAGCATTTTGACTGTTCTCCAGTAACAGACTGATAGAGGGTTAGAGTTGAAGGATGATCTTCTGATCCGTCCCCTCCTTTTACAGGTGAGGAAACTGTTGCCTTGAGAGACAGAACAACATGATTGCTCAAGGTCACAGGGTGCAAATTGAAAGTTCTGCTTTCAAATCCAACATTCTTCTTTTCAGATCAAATTGCCTCTAATCTGGAAATAATAGATCATATCATAATTTTAAAGTTGGAAAGAACCGTAGGGATCCTCCATTCCAGGCCCCTCATTGTACAGATAAGAAAACATAGAGCTAGTGAAGGCCACGAATTGTCCTAGATTAAGTTGGGATTTGAATTTGGAATCTTTGACTCCAAATCCACTATATTTTTCACTAGTGTGCAGGGTCTAAATTCTATGTTAACTAAAAAAGAGAGGGAAATTAATCACAGAATTTACAGCTTGAAGGGACCTTGAAGATCAACTAGTTTACATCTCACTCCCATGGAAAATGAATTTAGTGTTATCTATAAATATTAAAATACTACAAACTCATATTTAGTGCTGTTCCCGAGCAGCAAAACAAATAACTCTCATAGTTAGGAAAGCAAAATGCAGATTGTTTTCTGTTATTTCTCCTAGATTTTCTTAGAAGCTGGTATGCTGTTTATTAGTAAACTGTGTCTTCTAAGAGATTTGTGTAATATGTATTTTTGTAAAATGTGTCTTGTATTTCATAATTATAAAATAGTGGACATTAATAAAGTATTTTGATATTTGCAGATGAAACTTTAGACTTGTAGATTTTTTTTTGGCAGCCAAAATAATTAAGTTTTTGCTATTTATCACATAGTCTTATGTCTGAAGCCAGAGTTTAGTCTGAATGTTTTTACATACATAGCAACATTTTTTTTTCTGACTTAGGACTTAAAAATAAGTTTCATAAGTCTCAAAGGCTCAGTAAGTTCTTCCTTTATTTTCTCTGTTGATGTTAGGAACAAATATAAATTTGTTAGAAGGAAACTATCTAGACCAAACCCTTCATTTTACTGATGAGGAAGCTGGCCTAAATAGATTATAATTGCTTAGTCAGCACCACATAGATAGTATTATATTATTGTAGCCATGTGATTTGTCTTTTTTTTTTTTTTTATTTAATATGACTATAAGTTCTCTGGACACCTGTAGATTTTTCCTTTGCAGCCAGAATTCTTAAAATTAAGATTCACAGATAAAATCTTTGCTGCCTTAATAAATGGAAAATGGTTGCTTATTACCCAAACTATAATTAGTAGTATTGGTCATAGTGATAAAATGTAGATTAGTAGGCACCATTTAAAACCCTATACCTTTGAAAATTCAAAAGGTTCTTTCATGACTATGTATTTTATAACATGCATTTGAAAAATTTTTTTTCCCTCATAAGACTGCATTCGATTGATGTTGAGTTCTGTAGAATGCTATCAGTTCAACTTTGTAAGGATCAAAGGCAATAAGAATTAGTATTTAAAAGTCCAATTTTGTAAGGAATAAAACAGTAAGAATTAGTATTAACTTTTGGAAGTGTGGGTTCCAAGCAAATTTTAATTTAGATATGTTCACTAATTTCTGATTTGGGTATTACCTTAAGTTTGTGAAGTGTTGTCTTAAATCTGTTGTGTTATTTTAAATACTTAGATGGTAGAATATGTGGTTGATATTTTTGCAAACTTGACAAGTCCATTCATTCTTTGAGGCTATATGTATGTAATTTTTTTGAATTGAGAAGAGTGATCTGAAGAATGTATATCAATTCTAGATTATCCATAGGATTGTTCAAGACCACATCATCCACATCAGCAAATATTACTTTCAATTTATTTGGGACATTGTTACCTTTATTTAACACATTTTTGATAGTATATTATTAAGAACTTATTTTATTCTGAAGTATAGAAGAAGTAGGGATAGAATATTCAGAGTTTCTCCTCTGAAACCAAAGCATTGTCTTCCTAATTCCTGGGAAAATGTGAGTGTCTGACAACAAACAGGAAAAATTCTTTGTCTCTAGACTTGTATTTTGTGCTTAGATAATGTTGGCAATATCTAAGATTAATAAGAAATTAAACAGAGAAATTCAATTCGATAAGTATTTTGAATTTTAATTAACACTTTAATAAAAGTAGCATTTCTATATTCAAAGTATAATAGAATAAGGAAATTATTATATACAACTTGTTTTTCCTTTTAAAGTAACTGTCTTTCAAAACTGTCATTGTCTATTTACCTTCTAGTCTTCCTTTTGATCTTGTCTATGCCTTTTTGAATGTGATTCTTTTCCTTTCTTACTTTTTTTTCTTGCCTTCTATTTCTCTTTTCCCCCTTCCCAATCCCTTCTCCCCACTGAAATACAAATAAAACTCATGTAATAAGCATATCAGACAACAAAGACCAGGAAATTTGAGTTGGAGTGTTGTGTTTGGGGAGCAGCAAGTGGGCAGTTTGGCTAGAAGATAGTATATTTTGGGGATAATCATTTTGAAGAAGGATACATTGGCAATTGATTATGAAAGACAGACAGCAAGACAGCTAGACACAGCTCAGCCCATCAGAGGAGTTTAGAAGGGAGAAGGACAGTTGTGGTATGAATAAGGAGAAGGGGATGCATGTAAGAGATTTACAAATGGAATTGAGAGGATTTGGAAGCTAATTGGATATGGAGTGGTAGTGATGGAGAGGAAAGGATCAAAAACAACTGACAATTTCAACCAGGGTAGCTTGAAGAACAGAGGTTAATTAGGAGATGAGCAAAAGGAGGACAAATTAATTCTGTTTTGGAAATATTGAATTGGAGGTGCCATTGGGGTGAGAAGGAGATGAGGGCTGTTTATATAGATTTGGGAGCATAAAGATAATAGATGAATCCATTGAAGCTAATGAGATCATCAACAAAGCGGGCAGAGTAAGAGAAGAGCTCAAGATACAGAAAAAACAGTGAAAATGGCTTATTATCATTTCATTTCATTCTTGGTTATGTCATCAGTGTAGCTGTTCTTATCTTTCTTTTATTAGATTGTGAATTTGTCAGATATTTTATTAAAAGGCAAGATATAAACAATTTCTGGATTATCTCATTATATCATTATATTATATATATGATATATATATTATATCATTTTCAGTTATGTCTGACTATTCATGATTCCATTTGGGGTTTTCTTGACAAATTATACTGGAATTGTCATTTCCTTCTCCAGCTTATTTTGCAGATGAGGAAACTGGGGAAAATGGGGTTCAGTGACTTGCCCAAGTCACACAGCTAGAAAGTATCTGAACTCAGGTCTTCCTAACTGTAGGCCCAGTTCTCTCTCCAGAGAACCATGGATTATCCACTAAAATGATACTGTGTGCCTGGATCATGTTTAAATATTTTTAAAAGACATTAACCTTGCATGTATCCATGTCTTAGGTATCCTGATGTAGTAGATAGAGTGAAGTGTGTTGGGAAGTCTTGAGTTCACTTTCCACTGATACTGTCTGTGACCCTTAACCATTCTAAGCCTTAGTTTTCTCAATAAAAATGGATATAATGAAAACTTACTTCACAGGCTTGTTATTAAGATCCATTGAGAGACATATGTCACAGGGTTGTTATTAAGATCAATTGAGAGAGAAATGTAAAGTACTTTGTAAAAACAAGTGCTATTTAAAGTCAGCTCTTGCTTTTATTAAGATATATTTCAAGTTTAGCTATATATTTTTTAATTGGTGGAGTCATTAACTTATGTGCTATATGGCCATACCATATGGACAGTGAATTAAATTGAATAAGTAACAAATATCTATTTCATATGGCTACTGTTAGACTACTTAGACTAAATATTGTGAGTATTAGACACCAGTTACCTCAGTCTGTTAACAAACAACCACTATGTAGCACACCATTGTGCTAGATGGTGGAAATATAAAGATAGAAATGAAATGATTTTTGTCCTCAAGGAGCTTACATTTTATCAGAAATGACATGCACATATATGTATATACAAAATAAATATTAGATAATTTTAGGAAAGAGTCATTAACAGTTTGAGATCAACAGAAATGACCTCATGTAGGAGGTACCACTCAATTTTAACTTGGAACAAAGCTAGTGATTCATTTACATTATGTGTATAGAGCAAATTATATACTATAATATACTCATATGTATGTGTATATATATATATATATATATATATATATATATATATATATATATATATATATATGACTTAGAAAAAAGAACTGGTAAGGTTAAGTGAAAAATGTGTGCAATAAACCTTCATTGCAGTAAACTGGAATGAAAAGAAATCAGCTGAAACTGGTGAAGAAAATAAAGAAGAGTAACAGAAAATAGAAAACAGGACTGCTAGCTAGATAACTTGAGTCATTAGAAACAAGATGCAAAGATGCCATTGCTGATAATGTTTTTATCCATGGCAGCAGACATAAGTGACAGGTAGAAAAGTGAACAATAAATTAAGATAAGCATTAGTAATCTGTGTCATCCCACTTGCAAGAAGCTGCAGTGATCTGTGATGTCTCAGTGCTCAGACTAAGAAATTAGGAAGGAAGGAAACAAACAGCTACTATGTGTCAAATACTGTGCTAAGTACTTATAGAATAGTATCTTATTTGATCCTTGCAACAACCCTGGGGAGCTAGGTACTGTTATTTCCATTTTACTGTTGAGGAAACTAGGGTGCACAAATTAATGTAACTTGTCTAAGGCCACACAACCACCAAGCGTCTGAGGCTAGATTTGAACTCCTGGGTCTCTGTAACTCCAGACATATTGTTCTCTATTCATTGCATGAAACAAAATAACTTCCTAGAACTTCAGATCACAAAAGACAAAATGCTAACTAGGAACCCATAGATTACCTCTAAGGGGAAAAAAAAAAAACTCTGTTTGAAGACTTATAGCGCTTAATTTGAAAAGTTCCAGTCAGGAGAAAGAGCTTTAGATATAAAGGAAAGAAAATGAATCACATGAGACCATTCTGGGTTTATGAGAAACTGTAGGAGGAAGTGGAATAAAATGTTCTGAAGAGCAAAAGAACTCAAGATGTAGTCCCTGCAAACTTGAATCCGACCCTAAATAAATAAAGATGCACTTTGAATAGGGAAAAAGGTGTTCAAAAAATTCCTAGGAAGAAAACCAGATTTTTTTTTTTTATTAAAGCTTTTTATTTTCGAAACATATGAATAGATAATTTTTCAACATTAACCCTTGCAAAACCTTGTGTTCCAATTTTTCTCCTTTCCTCCCACCCCTCCCCTAGATGGTAAGTAGTCCAGTATATATTAAACATGGTAAAATATATGTTAAATCCAATATATGCATATATATATTTAGACAATTATCTTGCTTTGTATCTTCCTTATATTGAAATTGTTTAGTATGATCAATTGGATTTATATAAGAGATGCAAGATGATTTAACAGTAGGAAAAGTTAGTAAAATTCTTTAGAATAGGAAACTCAAAATAGATACTTCTACATTTTAATTCCGTGAGAAATACAGAGAAGAAAAGACTAAGGACCATGAATCAAAATAAATAAATAAAAGGTCTAGAATGACTGCAAGGGAATGAGGCAAAGAAATTCTTATTTTAGAAAAATGCATAGAAAACAAAATAAGAAAACTAATGAACAAAAACTAATTGAAAGGGAAGAGTAGTAGAGGGAGGATTATTCAATACTTAAATGAGAGGGGAAAAATTGAAAAAATTAACTAGGTAAAAGCAAAAAAAAAAAAAAAACCCAAAAAAAAAAAAGCAAAATTCCAAAACCAAAAAAAGGGGAAACAAAAGGAGAATAAGGTGTCCTAGAGTGAAGGGAAAAGTGCCTGTGAATTACCTTAAAATAAATTAAGATAATTGAAGAGATAACAGAAGAATCGAGGGGGAAAAAAATCCTCCAATATAAGGGACAAATAAAGGAAAGGAAAATAATAAGAATGTAATATAACTTTACATATGAATGGTCTAAACAGTGAATTAAATAACATGAAAAATATTAATTGTATAAGAACACCTCCAAAATCTCTTTCTTACAAAAACAAATGTTTTAAAAGCAAAAATAAACACAATAAAAGTAAGGGATTAGGAAAAAAAATTACTGTGCATCCATTTAATTTTTAAAAATAAAATTGCAATTAATGTTATCAAAGCAAAAACAAACATTAAAAACATATAAAAAATAAAAACATGCCCCAAATGCCTTAAACATCTAAGTTCAATTGTTGGTGGAATTGTGAACACATCCAGCCATTCTGGAGAGCAATTTGGAATTATGCTCAAAAAGTTATCAAATGGTGCATACCCTTTGATCCAGCAGTGTTTCTACTGGGTTTATACCCCAAAGAGATAATAAAGAAGGGAAAGAGACCTGTAGTGCCAAAATGTTTGTGGCAGCCCTGTTTATAGTGGCTAGAAGCTGGAAAATGAATGGATGCCCATCAATTGGAGAATGGTTGAGTAAATTGTGGTATATGAACATTATAGAATATTATTGTTCTGTAAGGAATGACCAGCAGGATGAATACAGAGGACTGGCAAGACTTACATGAACTGATGCTAAGTGAAATGAGCAGAACCAGGAGATCATTATATACCGCAACAACGATACTGTTTGAGGATGTATTCTGATGGAAGTAGATCTCTTCGATAAAGAGAGCTAATTCAGTTTCAGTTGATCAAGGATGGACAGAAGCAGCTACACCCAAAGAAAGAACACTGGGAAATGAATATAAACTGCTTGCATTTTTGTTTTTCTTCTCGAGTTATTTCTACCTTCTGAATCCAATTCTCCCTGTGCAACAAGAGAACTGTTTGGTTCTGCAAACATATATTATATCTAGAATATACTATAACCTATTTAACATGTAAAGGACTGCTTGCTATCTGGGGGTGGAGGGAAGGAGGGGAAAAATTGGAACAGAAGTGAGTGCAAGAGATAATGTTGTAAAAAATTACCCTGGCATGGGTTCTGTCAAAAGTTATTTTTTAAAAAAAAATCTAAGTTCATAATGGTAACATTAACTGAGCTACAAAAAGACATAGTAACACAATAGTATTACTTATCTAAAACTTCTCTAGATTTTAGAGAAGACTAATAGAAGGATAAACAAAAGGGAAAATATAAAACTGAGTACATTATTAGATAAAGTAAGCTAAAAGACTTATAGCATCTTCTAAATGGAACTACTAAAGAATTTATGTATTTCTCAATGTTTTACAAAATAATTGTTCCTATTTTGGGATATTGGACTATTGCAAACAAATATCAAAAGGCAGAAATAGTAACATAATAAAAATAGTAGTCAGTTCTCAGAGCATAAACAAAACACACAAATCCAGATGAAGACTTAAAACAGTGATATCTTAGAGTTGGTTAAAGAACAAATCATAGAAAAATAATTATGTAAAAGAAATGATAATGATGAAACAGAGCATCAAAATTACTGAAATGTAACAAAAGCAGTCCTTATGTGAAAAATCATATTAGTAAAAATAGAAAAAGAATATTAATTAGTTAATTTAAAAAAGAAATTTAAAAAAGAAAGCAAAAATGTAAAAATGAGAGGAAGAATAAACTTCAAAGAAAAAACTATAGAAATGATATAACAAAAAGCTGGTTCTTTGAAAAATCTAATATAAATGATAAGTTTAGTCAATCTCATTAAAAAGAAGAGGGTAGAAAATCAATTGAAATAGTGGATAAGCAAGGTAAAAATCACAGTAGTAGAATCTATTATGCAGTTATATGCTAATAAAACCGAGAACTCACAAAAAAAAATACTCAAATTAACACAAGATCAGATAGAGATCTTAAATAATCCGATTTTAAAAAAGAAAACAGTAACTGTAAAGAACTACCAAAGAAAAAACTCTTGATTCTGATGGATTTACAAGAGAATGCTATCATAATTCTAAGGAATAATTAGTATCAAGTAATACAGATTATTCTAAGAAATTGAGAAAGAAAACAATCTACCGGAATCCTTTTAGGAAGCAAATATTTTCCCCTATTAGGAAAGGAGAAAACATAGTACAACTAGAGACCAATATCATTAATGGACAAAAACTTTTAAACAAAGTCATGTCAAACAGACTCCAATTATTTATCTAGGAAATTGTTCAGTGTAATCAGTTGGATTTATACAAGGGATGCAAGATGATTTAACATTAGGAAAACAATTAGTATAATTGATAACACTGAAAAAACAATCATACAATTATCTTAATACATGTGGAAAAAAGCCTTTGAGAAAATATTATAATCACTTATTTTAAAAACTATAGACATGGAAGGATCTTTTAAAATATATACATATATGTATATATTTATATTCACATGTCAATATATGGAGCACATATGTGCATATATACATAAAGTGTTTAAAACCTAAAAGTATCATGTGCAATAGGGATAAATTTGAACCTTTTCTGATAAATGTAGGTATAAAGCAAAGATGTCTACTCCTCCCATTATTATTCAATATAGTTCTGAACATATTAGGCATTGCAGCGAGACAAGGGAAAAAAATTAAGGCATAAAAATATATAGGAGATAAAACTATCACTGTTTGATGATATTGTGGTTTATTTAGAAAATTTTAGATATTTAACAATGTTAATAACAAAGTAATAGCCTCAACAGAATTGCCTGCTAAACTCTAAAATCAACTTCCTTTTTGTGTAATAATAGCAAAATCCAAGAAGCAATAAGAGAAAGGAAAAACCCCATTCTAAGTAACTACAAAAATGCTTAAAGTGTCTGAGGATCAATTATACTAACTTACATAAAAGACTTGTTTAACAATTACAAAATGTTCTTTGAAGAAAATAGGCGGAGGAAAAATATATAGTGTCCATGGTTGTTCTGTGCCAGTTTAATAAAAATAACAATATTACTATAGTTAATCTATAATTTTAGTGTTATAATAAACAAATTAATAACACTTAGTTTGGAAAAACAAAATTTAAAATATCACTGGAAATGATGAAAAAAGATACACAGAGGATACTTGTATTTGCACACTGTTTTAAAGTAGTAGTTATTAAAATCAATGTTTACAAAATAGAAAGTGGATAAGTAGAACAGAATAGACAGTAAAGAATCAAAACCAATAAACAACTTTGCCTGATAATACAAAAAATCATGGCGCTATCTACATGAACTGATGCAGAGTGAAGTGAGCAAAGCCCAAAACTTCCCAAAGTACACAGTGACTAACACAGTGAAAATGGAAAGAACAACCTCTCTCTCACAAAAAAGTGAATGTTTCAGAATTATAAAGAATAAACATGGTGTGAAAAAAATATAAGAAGCCACTCCCTTTGCAGAAGTGGGAGGTCCATCACTGTTAGACATTATACATATTTGCAGTCTTTTTCAGTGTATCAATCATATATGATGATTTTTTTTCTTTTTAAATAAAAATACTATTTAACAATACTATTGGTTATATGAATTGGCTTTCTGAGAGGGAGAGAGTGATACTGGAGGAAACTATGGTATAAACAAAATCAATAAAGATCATTAAAAAAAAAAAACTTCTTTATTTCTCTCCATGCATATGTGTCATTTTAGTAAATTACTATCTATACACACATATGTTTGGGAGCTTTTGGAATATATATATATATATATATATATATGTAGACACACACACAAACATACACATATGTATATATGTGTGTATATATATAAATAATTTTGTATGATTATGTAATTTGTATAATTATAATTTGTATGTTTATATAATTATATATAATGTATATATATAAATAATCTTGTATAGGAAATATTTATGTTTTAGGGTTGGTATTATTTTGGATAATTTGAATTTTAGTCTTGTAAGCCTCAGAAATGGTGACCATTCACCTTCTCTCTAATACTAATCCTTGTGTGCTCTCCCAATATATCCAGGGCCATCCAATTGTCCTGATCTATATCTTGCCACTGGACCCAGATAACATTAGAGGAGAAAATGAGGCAGATGACTTTACCCAGCCCTTTTTCACTTATATCCAGTTCACTTGCATGTCTTGGTCTTCCTCAAGAATGAAGAACAAACATAAACCCCACTGGGACCCAACTGGAACTGACCAATAGGGCAACATAGCTATTTTCTTTTCTTTTCTTCCCTTCTTTTCCCTCTGTCCATATATATAGGATATCACACCTTTACTTGGGGTGCTCTGCCCAACGAATGTACATTTTGATCACTGAAAGCTTGCAAGGTATCTTGGAGGCCAGGACCATGCCTTAAACCCATATCACTATTGCTCTCATCTATTGATCAACAGTAGGTTGTATAGGAAATTGGGGGGATGGGCCAAGCCCCATTTAGTCGTTGTTTGGGCCCTGATTGGCTCATTGTGAATGTAAATAGCAACAATTTTTGTTTGGGTCAGAAACCCTGAGGGTCTTCTTCTCCAGGAATGATGATGATAATGATGATGAAGAAGATAAGAGAGGAGCTTGATAAAGAACATATTGCTTATAAATTCTTTTGATTCAGGTAGAATCAAAAGAATTTATAAGCAATATGTTCTTTATCAACCTCCAGATCTGGTAATAGTTTCCTTGCTAATTGTAAAAAAGTTTATATATAGTTTTTGTTCATTAAGTTTTTATTAAGCGTATATTACAATTAGGTACTGCCATCAAGGAACTTCTGTTTTATTGGGGATGCAATCATTACATAAGCAAATACTATATAAGATAATTGGAGGGAGAGAACAATAGCAAGTAGGGGATTCAGCAAAAGGCTTCTTAATAGTGATTCCTTGGTTAAACCTTGAGGGAAGATAGTATTTAGAAAGGTAGAGTTGAGAAGAGAAGGCTGAGAGGAGATAACTGAATTCAGGTGATAGCAGGTAGTTCGGTTTGACTGCAGAGAACAGGAGTTAGGCCAGACCCAGACTGCAAAGGCTGGAAATCCTAAGCTGAGAATTTGCATTTTATCCTGGTAGTAGTAGGAAGAGGGCTGACATGCTTTAGCAGTACAGATTTGCCAAATTTCAGAAAATGAACTGGGAATGCTTTATGGCAAGGAGATTAAGGAAGGGCAACACAACCTGAGGATGTTGTTGATAAAGATTTGAGAGAATGGGATAGTGGGGTCACAAGTGGATTGAGTCAAGAATATCTGAAGGTACTTCCTGCCTCAGACATGTATTAGTTGTATTATCCTGGGAAAGTCATTTTATCTTTTTGAGCTTTGAAGCTCCCTTCCAGATAAGACGATAGAAAAAAGAGGTTAGTGTTAGTTTTAACAAGACTTGGCAGCAGCTGATTTGGCTGATAAAAGGCTTCAGGGAGAGTCAAGAGTGGAGGATGATTCTTTGGCTACAAACAGAATGACTGGAAGTTTGGTGGTTTTTTCAGATAAAAAATAGTGGACTTGGAGGAAGAATGGGCATAATTTGGAATTCTGTTTTTGATATGTTGAATTTCAATGGATTTCTATGGGACAGCCAGGTAAAAATGTCCAGTTTTTCAACACAGAGACAAGGGTGAGATGCTTAGTTTGAGAGCCATTAATTTTGAATTGTTAATTGAAACCGTGGAAACAGAAAAGGTTCTCCAGAATGGAGCAGTGGTTCTTAACCTGAAGTTCAGGCGTTTGTGGTTAGATTTCAAAAAGGTCCATGAACTTGGAATAGAAAAAGATTGCATCTTTATTTCAATTGGTTTCATTTGTAATCTTTTTGTATGCATTTACGAAAATTATTAAACCTATGCATGGGGTCTTAAGGCAGCTGATAAACTAACAAAAGAGGCTAAGTAAGGAGTGATTTGGACAGATAGGAAGAGAACCTGGAGAGAGGCAGTGCTAAGAAAAGTGATATCTAGGTGAATAATTAGGGTATAGAATGGGGTGATAATAATTTCAAAAGTTTGAGAGATTTTAAGAAGGATGAGGACTGAGAAATTACAATAGTATTTGGCAATTGAGATCCCTTGGTTATCTTGGAAATGGTTTCAGTTCTCCTAGTCTTCCATTATTTAAAAACAAATTTATTTAAATCCTAAAATAAAGCATTACTTTTATCTTCTCACTTTTGGCTTACTTTCTCAATCCCTTGCAGTCTGTCATCCAATCCCACAATTCTATCCAAACTCTCTTCTGTAAGGTTTCTAATTAAAATTGTTAAAATTGAAGTTAAAGAAAGAGGACCTGGGTTTGAATTCTGCCTCTGATAGTTGGGCAAATCTATTTGTCTCCATTTCTTTATTTTTTTAAATTAAGTGACCTCTAAGGATCTCTGTAACTCTTAAATTTATCATCTTGTAATCCGGTTTCACCAAACTAATGTTGGTTTTTCCATTTCTATTAAACTCAGCCAGCATTTTATCATATGGCTCAGGAGTGCTCTCTGGTGTCAAAATAAGATAATTTCAAGGCCTATACTCTACTGCTATCAAACCTATCTACATGCTATTACCTGAATGCAGTTAATCTCTCAGCCTTCTCTTCTCACCTCTACCTTTCTAAATCCTTATCTTCCCTCTAAATTTAACCTGGAATCACTATTGAGAAGCCTTTTGTCGAGAATCTCCTTGCTATTGTTCTCTCCCTCTTCCCTCCTGACTTTCAAAGTCAAGTATTTATTAAGTGCCTGCTATGCAAGAGAGAACTAAAAGGAAAGCAGATTATTTAGAGCTTTAAAGGGCTGAGGATTTTTATTCAATAAATGCCAGGAGGAAATCTGTTAATTTTTATATTGTAATAGAGTTTGAAGGGCCCTTGTTGAGTTGTTTTTCAGTAGTGTCCAATTCTCTGTGGCTCTGTGGAGTTTTCTTGGCAAAGAAACTAGAGTGGCTTGATATTTCCTTAAGGAAATAGGGTTAAGTGACTTTCCTTGAGTCCTACAGCTAGTGTTTGAGGTCAGATTTGAACTCAGAAAGGTGAATCTTCTTGACTCCAGTCCCACACCTGACTGCCCATTGATCAGACCTTAGAAGTCCTCTAAAATAATTCTTTTGTAGACAATGAAACTGAGGCCCAGAAAAGTTTGATGCCTTGGTAATTATTGGTAAAGCTAATCTAAGGATTCTGAGTGGTTCTTTCCATTGTGTTTTGTTGCTTCTCGTCAACAAGCAGTTTTTGACTGTCTCTTACCAGCAAGACACTCTGCTGGGTATTAAAGGAAATATAAAGATGAATAGAAGATGGCCTCTGACTTTATGGGACTTATACAATAATTTAATAAGGTGGGTAAACACCTAAAATTTGAGGTAGAATTTGATAAATGTATAATGTAGGCACAAAGTGCTCTGAGTTTGCAGAGATTTCATGAGCAACACCAACATAGTAAAGAATTGAGATGCAAGTAGCTAACATACTAAGGATATCTTATTTACTTCCAAGAGAACTAGAGTCATAGAGCATTCTTGGGATCATCTATTCAGCCATCTACCTCCTGGCTTCTGTCTTCACCCCAGAGCCTTCTCCAGTGCTCTGTCAGGGCCATCTTTTGGACTAGATCTGGTCACTCCAAGGCATTCTCCAGTGCTTTTGACAGACATTTCCAGGACCAGATGTTGCCTGCTTGCCATCTGGCTTCTATCCTTAACCCCATACTTCCTCAGTCACCCCACCCATCATTCCTGTCCCTCTCAACCCTACCAGCTGCATGAATTACCCGTTCCAGATCTGCCAACTTCCACTGTATTTTCTGGAATGCCTTCTTTACAACTAACAGAACGTTAGCTCTGGCAATTAAGAGATCATTAGTAACTTTGAAGAGGGAATTTTTAATTGAATCATGAAATCAGAAGCCAGATTACTGATGGTTTAGAAGCAAGTGAGAGGAAAGGAACTGGAGACATTTAGTAAAGATCATTGGCTCAAGGAGTTTAGTCAAAGGGGAAGAGAAACAATGGATTGTTGACTAGTGATGATATCTGGACCAAGTGAAAATTTTAAGAGTGGTGGGGACTTAGAGATGTTTATAGTCAGCAGGAAAGGAGCCAGTAGATATGGAGAGGTGAAGTTTAGGGAGAATAGGGACAATAGTGATGATAGTTTGTTAGAGAAAATGGGAGAGGATGGAGTCAGAGGTTTGCCTTGGCAAGAAAAGAGCTACCTCTTGTTCAGACACAGGAATGAAGGAAGAAATGAATGGGGGTGGGTGGCAGAGATATCTAACTTATGTGAGATAAAGAGGAGGGAAAAAGTAGAAGCTCTTGGGAATGATCTGAGTTTTGTTTTGTGTTTTTCTGAAGGAAGAAGGCAAATCCTTAGTTGGGGGGGGGTAAGGAAAGGATGTATACTGGAAGACTTGAGGACAGATAAGAAGATTTTGAACAGCTGCTAAGGAGAATGGAGTAATTTCAATAGTACGGAGGGTGGAGTGGTAAATAGAATATTTGCTTTACTGTAGTAAGGACCTAGTTGAGATTGTGTCAAATAAATTTGTGACAGATGTAGTCAGCATGGTTCCTTGATTTCCTGTAGCTCCATTCTGCAGCATATGAATAGGAACAGAGAAATTGGCTAGTAGGAGCAAGTCACAGGTGGGGTTTGGCAAGGTGTAATTGGTGTTGGAATAAGTGCTAAGAGATTTGAGAGAAGGGTGGAACTGGCTTGCTAAAGGGTTGTGACAGGGAAGGGAGGACAGTATAATGCACCCAGCCAAAGGCTGCCAAGAGCAGGAGAGGGAATGGAGATCTGGGAAGGATAGAGAACAGAATTAGGGGTCATGAGGCATACAGAAAGCTAGGGTGTCATCTGCTGGAGGAGAGGCAGAGTTGGATTTGTAGCCCTGCCTGAATCATGACCAATTTTTTTTCTCCCTTCCTCCTTTACCGCCTCTCCCCCTTCCCCCCACCTAAGAGAGCAAGCAATCTGATATCGGTTATAAATACACATTCATTTTAAACATATTTTTATATTAGTCATGTTGTGAAGGAAAAATCAGAAAAAAAGGGGGAAACCATGAGAAAAAAGAAAAAAAATTGAAAATAGTCTGCTTCCATCCTCATTCAGTTTCTGTAGTTCTCTCTCTGGATGCAGAGGCATTTTCTATCCCAAGCCCATTGGAACTACCATTGCATCAGTATTACTGAGAAGAGCTAAGTTTATAATAGTTGATCATCACATAATGTTGCTGTTACTGTGAACACTATTCTCCTGTTTCTTCTCACTTCACTCAGCATCAGTTCATGAAGTCTTTCCAGGCTTTTCTGAAATCAATCTGCTTATCATTTCTTATAGAACAGTAATATCTGTTACATTCATATGCCATAAATTATTCAGCCATTTCCCAATTGATGGGGCATCCTTTCAGTCAATTCCTTGCCACCACGAAAAGAACTGCTACAATATTTTGCAAACTTCTACAGCAGATTACAAAAAGAATGTTTTGTAACCACCTGACAGGTAATTGTTTGATAGATCGTTGTGGGTTTATTAAGAACAAGTTATGACAAACTAATTTCTTTTTTTAAAGCAGGATTACTAGACTGATAGATTGTGATTGTTATAGACAAGAATATAACTATATTACTGTGTGACATTTGACTAATCTCATTGGGAGGGGTGCAAGATAGACTGAGTTATATTAAAAGATAGTATGATTAGTTGGAGTTAAAACTGGTTGAACAACTAGAATGGTGATTAATGGATCAGTTTCAGGCTAAAGGAAGATCTCTAGTGAAATGTTGGAAGGAACTATCCTTGGCCCTATTCCGTTTAGTATTTTAGTGAATTATTTGGAAGGCATAGCTAATCTTTTGGATGAGAAAACAATTCAGAAAGGTTTTCACAGGCCAGGTTGATGGGCTAGATTTTTGTAAGATGTAACTTAAATTAATAAAATTATCTGTACGTGTTCAGGTTGGGGGAGAATTGCCTAGAAAACAATTCATTTGAAAAAGATGTAGGACATTTAGTGGCCTGTAATCTCAATATGATTTTGTAATGTGCAATCAAAAAGGTTAATGTTCTCATTCTGCTTTAAAAGAGGCATCATGCCCAGAGAACTTGGCAGCAAGGAGTAATAAGTAGGGAGATGGCCTTGCTATCTGGAAAATAGGAGTTCAAGTTTTTCCTCTAACATTCCTAGTAGATAGGTGACAATGGGCAACTCACTTTCACTTAGTTTCTCAGGACTCAAAACAATTTTCTAAATCTATATTACAGAAGAATTGCTACTTTTTGTTAATAGAGGAAGTTTCTAAATCAGGAAATTCCCCACACTGAAGAAATTGTAGATCCAGACAAAAAAAAAATCCAGAAAGGATAGGTGATAGCTATACCATTCTCTGCTCTGGCCAGCAGAGTATCTATAGTCTGGTATTTGGTTCTGAGTGCAACATTTTGGAGGGCACATTAGCAAACTAGAGCATGTCCAGAAGATGGTGACCTAGGGTACTGAGAAGAACCGAAACAATGATGTATATGAATTGGTTAAAGTAACCAAGATTTTTTAGTTGGAGAAGGAAAGAAGATTGATGTTACAAATTTGAAGGTTTGGGTTTATTTTTTTAATAGAAGAATAGTTAGACTTGTTTACTTTGCCTTTGGAGAGCAAACATAAGCTACTATGTGAAAGTTATGTGGTGAGTTGGACAGATGTAGGTGCAATATAAGAAAAAGTTTCCTTACTTATCCAAAAATGGGGAAAAACGCCCCACTGGGGAAGTAATACCTTAACATTGGAGTTTTTCAAATAGAAGCTACAGATGGCATTCCTGCTTTTTATACGGTTTAGACTGGCTGACCTCTGAGGGCCTATCCAGCCCTCCAATTCTAGGATTCCATAGAAGGGCGCAAAGAAGAAACTCGATAATCTTTATAGGAGAGTGTGGAGGAGATTCCTAGGCAAGAGGTGAAATGGACTAGATAATTTTTTTTAAATTTTTAAATAACTTTTTATTGATAGAACGCATGCCAGGGTAATTTTTTACAGCATTATCCCTTGCATTCACTTCTGTTCCGATTTTTCCCCTCCCTCCCTTCACCCCTTCCCCTAGATGGCAAGAGTCCTTTACATGTTGAATGGGTTGCAGTATATCCTAGATACAATATATGTGTGCAGAACCGAACAGTTTTCTTGTTGCACAGGGAGAACTGAATTCAGAAAGAATTGCAAGCATTTTATATTTATTTCCCAGTGTTCTTTCTCTGGGTGTAGCTGCTTCTGTCCATCTTTGATCAATTAAGGCTCTCTTTATCGAAGAGGTCCACTTCCATCAGAATACATCCTCAAACAGTATCGTTGTTGAGGTATATAATGATCTCCTGGTTCTGCTCATTTCACTCAGCATCAGTTCATGTAAGTCTCGCCAGTCCTCTCTGTATTCATCCTGCTGGTCATTCCTTACAGAACAATAATATTTCATAACATTCATATACCACAATTTACTCAACCATTCTCCAATTGATGGACATCCTTTCATTTTCCAGCTTCTAGCCACTACAAACAGGGCTGCCACAAACATTTTGGCACATACAGGTCCCTTTCCTTTCTTTAGTATCTCTTTGGGGTATAAGCCCAGTAGAAACACTGCTGGATCAAAGGGTATGCACAGTTTGATAACTTTTTGAGCATAGTTCCAAATTGCTCTCCAGAATGGCTGGATGTGTTCACAACTCCACCAACAATGTATCAGTGTCCCTGTTTTCCCACATCCCCTCCAACATTCCCCATTATCTTTCCCTGTCATTCTGGACTAGATAATTTTTGAGATTTCCTTCCAGTTCTTAGAGCTGATGATTCACTGTAAACAAACTTCCAAGTATTTCAGAATCTTAAGTCTTTGAAAGCAGTGCTAGTGCTTTTCACTATGTTCAAAAGCTTTGTGTTAGGCCCTAGGATACAAGTTTGATGAGGAGTCCCTATCCTCAGGGAGCTTACAGCCTAGAATTGGTGATGACAGGAATATAATAAAAAATCTGACTATGATGTTTTTTGAGTATTTTTAAGTTTCCCAACTTTGAGTAGTGGTAGCTCAGAAGATTTACAAAGTGCTTTCCTTACAATATTCCTGAGAGTTCAGGGAATGCAAATAATGGTGTAATTTTACAAACTGTAATTTTGCAAAAGAGGAAACTGAGGCAGTGTAAAGTTAAATGCTTGCAAAGGATCACACAGCTAGTTAAGTGACAACTGAAATTCAAATCTAGATCTCTCCTGGCCCCAGAGCCATTGCTCTTCTCATTACAGCATCCCTCCTACCTCCTTTACTGTAGGTTTAGGATTATTTCTATTGTTTAAATATTTTCAAGTAAGAGAAAAAAATGTGTTTTTTCTAGCCACATTTTCTATTACATGTCTTAGTTGTTAAATCAAAATTTGAGAAAAAAATTGCAATGTGATTCATTTTTAACTTGTCATAACAATATGAAGAAATGTATATATAAATTTAGGAGTTTGATTAAGATTATTTGTAAGAATTTTTTAATATTAGAAATTTAAAAATCATAAATATTACAAAATGATATTGCTTTGCAAGTATATGATTAGAAATAAGAAAATTAAACATGAAGTCTATAAACAAATGATAATTACAACAATGATTTTAATAGTCTGAGGTGTATTCACGTATTAGAAGAATTATTTTCAGATTATTCTTTGTATAGGTATTGTATGCTCTGTTGCTTTGAGTTAGTTTTTGAAAAAAAAAAAAAGACATATGCCTTACATCATTTCTGTTTTTAGAATTATACTGCCAATGTTTTGTTTTAAAATTTTATTTCTTTCCTAGTTGAACATCAATAAAAGTACACAATTAATCTTTTAGGGAATGGCAGTAAAAGATGACTAGAAACTATTGTATTTTCCTCAGTTTCTTCCTTATCTTTCTTCTCTCTTTCCCCATATTCCTACTTGTTATTCAGCTTGGAAATTTCATGTGAGGTTAGTTTTTTTGTACAATCATTTTGACCTTTAAAAATATTTATGTGCTTATAAACTGTAAGAATGTGTTGCCTGTTGTGATGGATCAGGGAAGGCTATGTCTTGACAAACATTTGTATAATTAATCCAAGAGCTGTACTGGCCTAGAAATTTTGACCCTATTAAGCAGCATATGTGCAACAGGTGGTCTAATCCATTTAGGCCCTGAGCATAAATTAGAGGTTTAAAATTTGGTTTGTACTGGTTAATAAAAGAACCTTTTTGTTATGTTCTTGGCAAAGTCATAAAAACCTCATTTTGTTCTAAACTAGAGTGATCTCCAGTGTTGTTTCTTCCTGACAGGAGGATATATTTTACCTTTTAGACAGAGATATGTTACTCTTTTAATGTAATGCACACTTCACTATTAAAATGTTCTAAAACATTCTATCTTAAATATTATTTAGAAAAAAATTGAGTTAGAAATGAAAGTAATTATTTTTGAGAGGGGAGGATGGAGTAGAAAATAATATTAAGGTTACCAATATGCTTAAATGTTATGTATACTATGAGTTAACATGTTTCAGATTGATGAATTTTTCATGTAGCTCAAGTTTATCCATTTTGATATTTAAAAATTAAACATTTTAATGAAAATATTTATGTTACACATTTCCATGTTTTCTTAAATGATACTGAACATAATTTAATCTTTCACAACCCAGATTCATGATTATGAATATTTATTATAGTACTGTTTAGTTCTGTATTTTCAGGATGTCAATTTTAACTTATTCTGCTACCTGCCTCTAATAAATCCTTTCCCTATCTTCATTTTAGTGCCACTTTATTTAAGCTGATAACTCAGTAATCACATATGTTAAAAATTGTATTTGAAATATCAGTTAGGAGAAAGAAAGTCCAAGCTTATGTTTTTAATGTAGGTGTTCTGTGACTGCTATTTTAGGGAACTGAAATCCCTAAAAAAAAAAAAAAAAGACATCTTTGATATTTAAAGCCATGTTTGAGAGTCCAGATTCTTAAAATGTGGTTCACAACCCTTGAGTCTCATAACTGAATGTGGGGATCGTGAAATTATGATTTGCTATCAGCAAATAATTTGTATACCCATTTTATATGTCTGCATACCCCGAGATCATGTAAAAAATTTCTCAGGCAAAAAGGGGTCATGAGTGAAAAAAGCTTTAGAAGCCCTGGTTTAGAGTATTAGTTGCTGATTTTTTTGCTCTTAGGACTCCTCTATACTCTTAAATGTTATTGAGGACTTTCAAAGTACATTTGTATATATCTTTTGGTATTTAATATATTTTAAAGTAAAACATCTTAGTGTTAATATGAAAATAGATTTGACCCCCTGAAAGGGTTTTGGAGACCTCAGGGGTCCCTAGACCTCAGCTTGAGAGCTATTGTTCAAGAAAGTTGAAATCTCATTTGAAGCATGTGAAGATTCTTGTGTGTTTTTAAACTTTCAGTTATGTTATGATCAAGTAGTAGGTAGTTTGGTTAGCAGTTACTACATATAGTATGTATATATATACATATATATGTATATTTATATATACACACATACATATCTTTATATATTAGATATATGTTCTATGTCTATTAATAAAGATTCTGATTAAATCCTTATCAGATTAACTAGCTTTTGTCACATAGTAGTAGTAAAGAGTAGAGTTTGTGTCAGTTATGATTTTGCTATTTATATGAAATTATTTTGACTTACTTGCTTTTAATGCACAATTCTAAGTTAATATGCAAAATGGTTGTATGAATTCATAGTTCCATCAATAGTTTATTTAGTATTGTCTCAAATTGAATGAGTTTCCATTTTGCATCATTCTTGCTGATTTGTGAGGTAAATCTTCAGGGTTTTTTAAATTTGTGTTTTTCTTAAAATTATTTTTTTGGAGTATTATTTTCATGTGGTCATTTATGGTTTTATTTGGAAAACCATTGTTTTGAAAACCTCGTCTGCTTTGACTATCACTTGGGGAATGTCTCTTAGTTATATATATGTGTCTGTATTTAGGATATCTTCCTTATCAGTGATTTTTGATGCTTTTTAAAAGCTTTGTAATTTTATGTAGTTAAAATTTTATCTTCGACTTTCAAGATCACTTTTATCCTTTGTTTAGTTAAGAATTCTTTCCCTATCTATGAAAGGTAACTCTCACCAAATCTTAGGATTTAAAAAAAATTACATAGCCTTTTATTTAAAATAATAAGCATTTACTAAGCACCTACTATATACTACGAACTATACTGAGAGCTTGGGGATACAGAAACAAAAATATAACAATCCTTACCCTTAAAAAGCTTACATTCTGGGGCAGCTGGGTGGCACAGTGAGCAGAGTACCAACCCTGAAGTTAAGAGGACCTCAGTTCAAATGTGACCTCAGACAAACTTAACACTTCCTAGCTGTGTGACATTGGACAAGTAACAACCCCAATTACCTCAGCAAAAAATAAAATTAAAATAAAATAAATTTTACAATTAATAGTTACATTCTATCAGGAGAGCCAACATATTCATATATAAAAGTATGTTTAGATATATGCAAAATAGATTTCAGAAAGGTACTAGCAGGTGAAAGGAGAAGGAAAGGCCTTCTATAGAAGATTGTATTTGAGCTGAGTCTTGAAAGCAGCCAGAGACTACAAAGAGGGGCAGATAAGGAGGAAGAGCATTCTAGATATGGGGTAATAGGCAGTGCAAAGGTCTAGAGATGTGAGATGATATATGTCTATAACACACACACACACATACACACGTATGTGTATATTCAGATTTATATCTATTTGGATCTTAAAAAAAAAAGTGTTTTTTTTTTTCCATTTTGTATTTATTGTGACATGATTTAAGTTGCTGTTCTAAACCTAATTTCTACCAAAACTGTTCTATAGTTTTTCAAACATATTATGTGAAACAAAGGATCTTTCCCCTACAATAATTAATGTTCTTGTTTTTAATCTAATACTTAATTGCTATGTTTTTTTTTTTTTAATTGCTTCTGGTTCTTGCTTATCTAGTCTGTAAGCCAGGTAGAATTTTTTTTTGCTACTGTAAAGAGCTCAGTGAAAATTGAAAGAATCAGTGTTCTTACCAAGTCCTGCCCCATAGGTTATACAGTACTATAAACAGAATCAATATTTATTTCATTGTCTATTAAATTTGCTTTTATTTAGAAGACTATTAATTGGTTGTAGTAAATCAAGACAATATGCAAAAATCAATTCTTATAGAAGTCTGAGTTACGGGACTGAAAATTTTTTAAGAATTTAAATTCACCTTGGAATCTTTTTTACCTATAGAAATGAAATAGAAATAATGGTAACTGTTTGCCTTTTAGATATGGTGCCTTTGCTTGATTTTGATTTCCACTGATATAATACAATAGCATTTTGAAATCTCTGAATACCATTTAGACAAAGATAGGTGTTTTACTATTCAAAAAATTTTTTTAAATCAGCTTTGGTGTTCATTTTTAATGTGTTTCTTCTCTATTCTAGTTTCTGTTTAAAGTTGTACTATCTTGAAAGCACTGTGATGCAAGCTGCTAAGTAATGATTGGGGGTAGAAAAGGGTCTACATTTTGAGACCATCTGTGTGAGGTGCTTTGTTTGAAACTGACAAGAGGTCATGGCAGATGGCGAAGTCATGAAGTCTGGCTTTTTCAGCTGGACAAAAAGTGTTCGTGAAGCTGGAGGAAGAAACCCAACTGTTTTTACTGGTGTTAAAGCTTGGATGAGCTAGGTTTGAGCCTTGACAAAGCATTCTGCACCAGTGCACATGACTTTGTTTCATCTTTCAAAAATTACTACTCAAAATGGTAACCTCTTATACACTGGATTTCATGTATACTTTTACTGACCAGCATTTTAAAGGGTTAAAGACTATGTAAATTTTGTCTTTAAAGATAGTGTAAAAACAATAGAAACATTTAATAGTTTGGAAGATTTTATACTTAATCACATATTCTAGTTCTATGTTAATATTTAGATATAGTAACAAGATAATATAAGCAATTACAGAAAAAAATCCTATAGGTTGTATTTTTGTAACAAATTTTATTTAGAAGCAAAATCTATTCTGTTAGGAAAGAAATGAAAGTGCCAATTAAAAATCCTCCTAAACTTTCTGTTGTAGAATTTAGATATTACATGTTAAAATTTTCTTAGTTTTCTCCCAATTAATCTGTATTAGTCAACACTGACTAAACTTTCATTTTGTATAGAGAACACTGTTAATTGTTATAGAGATAAATAATATGGATAGAATTTAATTTTAATGAATGTGATAGAACATAAAAATTGGTAAGCTTTATTTTAAATGGTAATTAATTGTTCCCATGTTCTGGAAAGATAATATGTTACTGATTTTTTCCAGATTATGAAAGTTGCAATTTTGAAAGGTTGGAGAAAAAATGAGGAATGTAATAGGGATATATTTTTCATCCTTTCTAAATGGTAAATGTTTTTGTTTTCTTTATTGTGATTTTATTTGAATGCATTAATAGTCAATAAAATTTAATTATTTTTAATGTGCTTTAAAATTATTTTCATTTTAATAAAGTTTTTATGGAACAAGAGTATCATTGGAATATAGATATGGATAAATTTATGAAAACCCAAACCTCATGTGATGATTTAAAATAAGATCAATAACAATAACTGATCTTTATGGTTAGTTCCATTTACCAAACTTTTATTAAAAGTCTATTTGTCTATTATGTGCAAGAATGACATACAGTTTAATGAAGTGTTTCTTATTATTAAATAAAATTCTAAAACTAGGGAAAAGGGAGACAAACAAGAGGGATTTATGGAAGAGATAGAAAGGGTTGTCTTAAGGTGAATTAGAGAAAAAGAATTGGAGAGATAAAGCACTATCTTTAAAGAGGAAGAGGAACAAAAATGGAGCAAATCATAAATCTGACTTTCATAACTTTAAATGGGAATGTATCAAACAGCCCAATAAAATGACAGATTGGATTAAAAAAAAAACTACACAGTTCCACAATCTGTTGTTCACAAGGAAAGACAGACAGAATATGAGAATATATAACAAAATTTACTGTGTATCAGGTTTATCTAAGCAAGAGTTGTAGATGAAGCAAAAACAAAAATACACTATTATAATACAATATTATTTTGATAATTATAACTCTATAATATGGCTTGAGATTTGGTACTGCAAAGCATCTTTCTTTCCTTTTTTTTCTCACTAATTTCCATGATAGTTTTGACCTTTTTTCCCTTCAGACAAATTTTGATATTTTTTTTCCCTATCTCTATAAAATATTTTTTTGGTAGTTTAATTGTTGTGGCATTGAACATATAAATTAATTTTGTCATATTATTTTATTATAGTGGCTCATCATTCCCAGAAATATTAATTGCTCCAGTTATTTAACTGTTTTTATTTGTGTGAACTACTTTAGAATTATGTTCAAATAGTTCTTATATCTTGACAGAAAGACTTTGAAGAATTTAATACTGCCTGTAATTATTTTAAGTGGGATTTCTCTTTCCATCTTCTTCTGGATTTTGTTGGCAATATACAGAAACATGGATGATATGTTTGGGCTTATTTATATCCTGTAACTTTACTAAAGTTATTAATTTTTTAAATTAGTTTTTCAATTGATTCGGATTCTCTATATCATCTGCAGGAAGTGGTAGTTTTCGTTTACCTATGGTTTTTTTTTTTTTTAATTTCTTTTTCTTGTCTTAATGCTATCATTTCTATGATGATATTCAGTAGTAATGGTGTTAATGAGCATCTTTGCTTTATCAAACTTCATCTTGTTGGAAAAGCTTCTAGCTTATTCTCATTACAGTTAATGCTTGTTCATAGTTTTAGATAGAGAGGCAGCTAGATGGTGCAATGAATAGAGTACTAGCTCTGGAGTTAGGAAAACCTGAGTTCAAATGTGACCTTGGATGCTTAACACTAGCTGTGTGACTCTGAGCAAGTCACTTAACTCCATTTGCCTCACAAAAAAATTCAAAACATAATATAGTTTTAGATATATACTACTTATCATTTTAAGGTAAGCTCTATTTATTCTTATGTTTTCTAGTGTTTTTAAAAAAAAAAACAAGAATGGGTGTTATATTGTCAAAAGGTTTTTCTGAATTTAAATAATGATATGATTTTGGTTGGTTTTGTTATTAGTTATACTTTTTCCAGTGTTGAACCAGTTCTAAATTCTTGCTAATCTGATCATAGTAGATAATCTTGATGATTATCTTGCTATAGCCTTCTTGCTAATATTTTATTTCAAAATTTTGTATCAGTAGTTTTCTTTCTCTCTTTTGAGTCTTCCTGGATTAGGTATGAGGACAATATTTTTGTCAAAGGAGTTAGTAGGATCCCTTCCTTAACTATTTTTTCCCTATAGTATATGTGGAATTGGAATTGTAAATCCATTATTAAATGAATGGTTGGGTGGTGGTTATTATTGTTGTTTCCTTTGGGAGTTCATTTATAGCCTGTTCGTTTTCTTTTTTTCAAGATGGAATTATTTATTCTATTTCTTTTTCTGTTAATCTGGGCAATTTATATTTTTATAAATTTTCCACCATTTCATTCATATTTTATAGGTTGGGTGGACTTTTTTCTAACAATTGATTTCATTTCTTCATTGATTGTGAATTCATCTTTTTATTGTTATATTGTTTTGGTTTTTCTTTTTCTTCCTTTTTCATAATCACATTTGTTAATGAACTCTGTTTTGTTTATTTTTCTAAAAACAGCTCCTACTTTATTCATTAGAGTTTTTTATTTTTAGGTTTATTAATTTCTCCTTTGATTTTCAGGATTTCTATTGGTATTTGGGATTTTTGTAATTTGATGTTTTGCTGGACTTTTTTTCAGTTGTGTGCCTAAATTGTTCATTTGCTTTTTATCTTTTACTGATTAAAGAATTTAGATACAAACTTTCCCCTGATTATTACTTTTGCTGCATGCTACAAATTTGGTGGATTTGTGTCATTGTTGTCATTATCTTTAATGAAATTATTGCTTTTTTTCCTATAATTTTTTGACCCACCCATTCTTTAGGAGTAAATTATTTAGTTTTCAATGGATTTTTAAGCTTTTATTCAAAAATTGTATACTGAATATAATTTTTTTTTAAATTATGGTCAATAAAAAGTACATTTAACATTTTTGCTTTTCTGTATTTGTTCATTAAATTTTTATGCTGCAGTACATGATCAGTTTGTAAACGTACCATCCATAGCTGAGAACAGGTATGCTCCTTTCTATTCCCATTCAGTATTCTCTCTGGAGAATAGAATTCTCCAGAATTCTATTACACCTAACTTTTCAAAACTTTTATTAGGGTCTTGTACTTCTTATATATTTTTTTGGTTTCAATTTATCTGTATCTGAGAAGAGTAAATTAAGATTCTCTATTATTATAGTTTTATCATCTATTTCTTCCTATTAGTCACTTTGATTTTTTCTTTAATAATTTATATGCTGGGACAGTTTAGTGGATGTGTGTTTAATATTGCTATTAATTCATTACCTATGGTATCTTTAAGTAAGATTTTCCTTGGCTATTTTCATTAGATCTTTTTTTCTTTTTCTTTATATGAGATCATGATTGCTATTCCTGTCTTTTTCACGTTAGCTGAAACATATTAGATTCTACTCCAGCCCTTTATTTTAAATCTTTGTATCTTTTGGTTTCAAGTTTGTTTTTTGTTAATAATATATTGTTGGATTCTTGTTTCTAAGCCATTTGTTTCTGTCCTTTCCTGATTTATGACTGAATACATACCTTTCTTATTTACAGTTAGGGTGATGTGTTTCCCTTCATCCTATTATCTTATGTTATCTTCCTTTTTTGTCTTTTCCCTTTTTAAGAGTCTGTTTTGTTTATTAATACTTTCCTTAGTTTATTAGTTATTATTCCCGCCCCACATCTTTTCCTACTTAATAGCCTGATGGATTAAAAAAATGTATTTTTGAGTCCAACTATGTGTATTCTTCTTACCTTTAGTTAATTTAGATGAGAATGAGGTTCAAATTCATTTGGTCCTTTCTTATAGTCCCCTCACTGTTATGTCAACTCCCTTTAATGTGTCTCCCTTATGCAAGATAAATTTTCCTATACTTTCTCTCCATTCTTCTCCTCTCCCAGTACATTTCTCTTTATTCTCCTTAAGTATTCTTATTTTAAGAACCAAATACAACCAAATCATATTCAGGCTCCCTGTCTAATTGGACTTTCTCTGTGACCCTTGGTAAAGATAAACTTCTGAGGGATTATATATATCATCTCCCCATATAAGAATGTAAGCTATTTAAATCTCTTATGATTTCTATTCTCGTTTTATCTTTTTATGTTTTTTTTGACTCCTGCATTTGCAAGTCACATTTTCTGTTCAACTCTGGCCTTTTCATCAGGAAGTCACATTTTCTGTTCAACTCTGGTCTTTTCATCTGGAAAGTTGAAAATTCTCTTTTGTTAAAAATTCATTTTTCCTCCATGGCTATAGAATCAGTTTTCTCTATAAATTATTCTTGGCTGTAATCCTAGAATCTTTGCCTTTTGGCATATCATATTGCAAGCTCTCTTCTCTTTTATAATGGTGACTGCTAAGTCTTGTATGGTCCTGATTGTGGCTCCTCAATACTTGCCTTTTTTCTTTTGGGCTGCTTGTAGTATTTTTCTTCCTTGATCCATGTGATCTGGATTTGGGTTGTAATAATCCTGAGAGTTTTTGTTCTTAGGTTTCTTTTAGGAAGTTACTGGAGGATTCTTTTAATTTCTACTTTGCCTTTTGATCATATGATATCTATATAGTGTCCATTTGTGATTTCTTTGAAATACCATGTTAAGGAACTTTTTTTGTTGTTCACAGCTTTCATATTTCTAATGATTCTTTAATTATCTCTCCCACATGTTTTATAGGTCAGTTGTTTTTCCTATGAGATCTTTCACCTTTTTCTATCTCTGCAAGGAAGATTTCACATTTGGCTGCTTAAGTTTGGCTTTAAGGGATGGATGGAATTTCAGAACTATGTGAATCTTGAATTGTGAAGAACAGCTAGACATGGGGGACATCAAAGGGGATGGGGTACGGGTGTAACATGGCACCTGTGCTTTGGCTCTTTTTCAAATTCTGTTTCCTTTCAGTCCTTAGCTGAGGTGCTAATTTCCCTGTTATATTATCTTTTTCCTTGAATCTTTTATGCTGCTCTGTTTGACCTCTGTTATAATCTTATCCTAACACCAATTATAATTATTTTGTGCATGCCTTATTTTCCCTTTTTGTATTATAAATTCCTTGAGAATGAGGACTATTCCATTTAAAAAAAATTCTTTCTGTACAAAGCTACCATCTTGGACTTGCCATATTATAAGATGCTTAATAAATATTTGTTAAACTGAAAATGAAGAAATTGAATGTGATCATGAGAATAGCATCTCATGGCTGCTGCCAAACCACTCATGTCTCCTGGTGCCATCTTGGCCCACTCTCAGGTCCCCACAAGCACCACCCTCTGTTACTTCACTATGCAGCTATATTTGGGGTCACTTTATAGCCTGTACATCTTCCAGGAATGTGAAGTTAGCAAGCTTCTGTTCTATTGGCAGGGCTATAGTTCCATTAGCCTCTCACTGACAGTCTTCTGCTAAGGTACTATCTATAGGGCCACAGACTACTACTGCCTTCCATGGCTTAAGGTTCTTCTTGTTAATCAAACTGCTCCCATCTAATGGTCCTTATTCAATTTCTATTCTTCGTAGCATTTGACCCTATTCAACTTTCTCTTTTTCCTTGACTTTTCAGTTTGCTCTTCCTTTCTGTCACTCTCAGCTATCTAGTGACTCTTTGTTTTTTCTTTTTCAAAAGTCTTTTGTGAGCCCTGACTTTTTTTTTAATCAACGTTTTGTTCTTGCTCTGTCTTTTCTTTGTATTCTCGCTTAAGAAATCTCATTCAATCTTTGGCCTTCAACCTTAAATCTCTACTTCTGTGAAGATGACTGCAAAATCATTATATTCGTTCCCTGACCCCTTTCCCAAGCTAAAGATTCAGTATCTTTAACTAACTACAAAATATGATTTATTGGTGACCTTTTTCTAAAATGTTAGACTTAGGATTTTCTGTCCAAATCTGCTTCTTATTCCAATTTCCCTATTTTAATCACTTATACTATCATTAATCCAAGCTCCAAAGTTCAAAAATTCACCATTATCTTTCTCAGCTCTCATATCTAATTAACCGTCAAGTCTGGGCAATTCTATCTTTTTAATAACTCACCTTCTCTAAACTCCCAATGTCATAAATCTAGAACAGATTTTAATTACCAGTTATTTGAACTATTGCCATACTACAGAAAACATACCGGAATTGGTATAAGGGGACAAAGTTCAAATCCTGGCTGTGCTAGTTAATCTGAGAAGATTAATCTGAGCAAATCAGTTTCTCATCTGTAAAATGGGAAGGCTAGACAAGATGATGTTTAGGATCTGTTCTGGCTCTAAATCTAAACTCCTATGATGGGCCAATGGTTCTACTCTCTCCTACTTCAGATATAAACTTTTTAACATCTCAAAGATGATCTGGGGAAACTTAGGGATTCTCAAGACCCATTCTGAGGTTCTAAAACATCAAAACTACATTCATGCTACCAAGATGTTTTAATTTCTAATATGATAAATATTTATAAATATAACCCAAAGAAACAAAAGCTCTTGGGCGGGGAGGATTTTTAAGAATTTATATAAAGGGGTCCTAAGAACAAAAAGCTTGAGAACTACTGGTGAAGCAAAAAAGGCCCTGCACATGGAGTCAGGAAAACCTAATTTGTGTTCACATCTAACTTCACACTCCTAATTGTGTGAGCCTCAGGCAAATCATTGAACTTAGTTTCACATGGTTAGCTATGTTTCCTGAATGTGAACCATTACATATGACTGTTCTGGCTACATGTGTTTTCCATAGGTGTAATGCCTTACATATGAATCTTTTGTGTGCTTACTCTTCTCACAGAGGATGTGTGCTAGGTATTTGTGGGAGAAGAGCTCAGAGTTTTTGAGGCAGCTAAATGATATAGGGTTAGTCCTGAAATCAGGAGGACCTGGGTTCAAATGTGACCTCAGACACTTACTATTTGTGTGACCTGAGCAAGTCACTTACCCCTGTTTGCCTTAATACATCATCTGTAAAAAATGAACTGGGAAAGGAAATGACAAACCATTTCAGTATCATTGCCAAGAAAACCCCAAATGGGGTCACGAAGAGTCAGACAAGACTGAAAAACAAGTTTAAGGTTTATGGGAAGAATATTATGTTCATTACTATAATATTATATTTATTTCATCAAATACCTATGCTTTGTGCTAAGTAGATCTTCTGACTGACTAGTCAAAAGAAGTTCATAGGTGGAGGAGTGTCAGCTATGGATTGATCCACAGATTACTCTGAACCTGGGATAATCATTAATTGGGGGATCCACAAGTTAAGGGATGCTAAGGATTAATTCTATTTGAGTCTCATAACTGTCCTGTGAGAAGGAACTTGAAATAGTTATTTCTGTTTTACAGATGAAAAAAGAAAGCTCAGAAACTTTATTACTTGAACATTAAAATTCAAATTTCCTGACTCCAAATCCAGTGCTTTGGTGACAACATCACAATACCTCATCTTCTGAAATAGAAAGCATGGTTGATATCACTGGAAGGTTTTGAAGAATAAAGAAGGGAAGTTGAATGAAGCCTCATTCTCAATAAAACATGATGCTCAATCTTCTGCCGCAATGTAGAGTTTGAGTGATGGGATGGAGCTTCACTTGGGGGCTTATGGAAATTTGGAATACTGTGAGGAATGGTGGAAGGGACTTTATTCCATTTGAAACAAAGTAGATTTATGCTACATGTCTATATTATTTTCTTATGAGTTCTTAGTTTATGAAATTAGATTTAGTTTGATTTTTGAGTGGAGGTGTTGAGGAATTAGGAAAAGGGAGTTGTGGAATTCTGTGTAGGTAGCAAGTAAGTGAATCATAGAAAATGGAAAAACCTGGATAAAAGAGTTAGAAACTGATATGAAAACAAGTGGAAGCATAGGGGTGGAATACAGATTGAAAGAGTGGGAAGGCATTAATAGATTGCAATTCATTAAGATTATTGTTAGGGTAGGAGATAGAAGGAAGGTTGTGTTTAGAGGATTTTCTGAGATTAGGAATCTTAAAAATAATAGTGTTGTGTAAGAAAATGTTTTATAAAGAAGTTACGATTGTTTTGTCTAGATCTCTAAAATATTTTTAATATAAGGGAACTTGGATGGGTTTTTGTTTTTCTTTTTTATAGGAACCATGGTCAGAGTCATTCGAATTCAACTTTGCTTTTAGGGAAAAAGAAAGATGCCTAGAGATATTAAGAAAAATTCTTATCTACTAAAAGATCTAATTTTGTTTTTAGAGACATTCAAGCAATACTAGTTCTTTACTGTATTAATTCTTAAAGTTGCTTTTAGCTTACTTAAGATATTAGGGAATTTTTGTTTTTGTTTTTAAATAAACCTTTTAATTGAATCAAAATAACTATTGAGCTTTGTAAAATTATAACTTTATTATATATGTCATTTTTGTTGTATTTTCATGACTTCAAGATACTTTTACGTATATTATCACATTTGATATTCACAGCAATCCTGTTGATACTGACACAAATATTAGGCTCATTTTATAAGTAAAGTGGCAACAGTTCATAAGAAGGACCCTGGACTGATAACCATTTAATTGGATTCCAATACCAAGTTAATATTATGAATTTGGGCAAGTCAGAACTTTTCTCGACCTCTCTTTTCTTATGCTTGAAACATTTGAGTTGAACTAGATGATATATCCATTTCTGAAATTTTATAGTAAGCCTAAATTGCCTAAAAATATTATATTTAAAAAGTCTATATTTTTGAATATTGTCTTAAAATATAAAATCTAATTTAAATTTATTTACCTCTCTAGGTAAGATTATTTTTTAAAAATTAGCTGAATATCACATTTGATGTTTTTATGATATATTAGTTACTTTATTAAAAATTTATATACAAATCCATAATTTTAGTGTTAATACTCAAAACACCAGCAGCTATACAGTTTGGTCCTAACTCCCCAAAAATGCTAAATTTAGGGTAGATATGATTCATATCTACTATTGTGGCATTTGCAAATATACAATAACGAGGTATTAATAACAGTTATTAGCTTTATTTCTTTATTATTTTGTGGGGTTTTTAGAGATAGATATTTGGATCATTTTGACCTCAGAATGGAGAAACCAAAAATTGGGCAGTTGTTTATAATGTCTTCGGATCTTTTGTGTGATCCACTTTCTTAAGCATAAAAACATAGCAAGATATAAGTATTTTATTAGTAGAACCATGTGATTTTTTTTCTTTTAAGCCAGTTTTAGTTTTAAAGTTTATTTTAAAATTAGTTTTAAGTACAAATAAAAATTCTATTTCAGCCTACCTTTTAAGGAATTATAGTTATTTACCAATGTTTACCTTAGATTAGATTGGTTACAAAGAGCCATATCAACATTGAATGAGCATCCAAAATATATTAGACTCTTAACAA
Source organism: Antechinus flavipes (assembly GCF_016432865.1). Classification (NCBI taxonomy): domain Eukaryota; kingdom Metazoa; phylum Chordata; class Mammalia; order Dasyuromorphia; family Dasyuridae; genus Antechinus; species Antechinus flavipes. The sequence continues at coordinate 51,260,290 of NC_067400.1, forward strand.
GAAAGAGAGGTTCAGGCAGTTCTGTATCCTCATTCCCTTTACATTAATTTAGACAAACTTAGATACACACATAGAAAAGGAATAGGTCCAATTAGATTTCCCCAAACACCTTATTTTTCTTACTCTTTCTAGCTTCATTTGGACAGGGGAAAATATTTTAAGAATATTCTAAAGGTCTTATATTTCTCTACTTCTTTTTTATTTAACAGGATGTTTCTTTTGAAGTATTTTTGAAGATGAAGAATTTTTTTATGCTTTTAGAGACACTAAAAAAGACTCCAATCTGACATGACGACAGAAAATGTAAGTGTCAAACAATTTCTTTGAGGTTTACACTGTCCTCTTCCGTCAGAGGTAAATTGCTGTCAAATTGCCACCTTGCAGAGTGATACAGATTGCTGATGCCAGATAGAAAGACCTTTTACTGGACTTTAAGATGTAAGTTCTTGCTGTTGCTGGATAGTTCCTCCTATATCAGTTGAATACTTCAATTTCACCGGAGGACTTGTTTAAAAATACTTTCTTGGTTTTCTTTTTTTCTTAATGAGAATGTCTGGACTGTATCAGAAGGGCACTGAGTATCTTTCTTCAAAAAAGGAGTGTCATCTTCTGACTTCCAAAAAATGCTTCCCCCTCTTTTTGTTCCTTATCTCAAAACCCCTTGATATCATCTGAGTCTCTTCCTTTTTCCTCCATTCTGTTATAATGATACAGCCTTCTCTTTGCTTAGAAAAATCACCTTTGGCATGTACCCTTGATCCTATCCTTCCCTCCTTCCCCAGCGGATTGTCAATTTTTTGACCCACCATTAATCTTTAGTCTTTCCTAGCTCATATTTTTTTCCTTAATTTATTCAGATGTAGCATTGCATCCTCTCAGTTTATCATCCTGTGTTTCTTCTCCTTATCTCAACCAGACTCCTTGGAAAAAGTTGTCTCCATTTGATGCCTTTATTGCCTTTCTTCTCATTCATTCCTCAGCTTTTTTTAGTTTGACTTTGTTTCATTACTCCACTGAAACTGCTTTCGCTCAGAAAACTGAAGTTTTATTTGATGAACCTGCTGATTTTTTCTCTAAGTCTCTTCTGAACCTAGCTGTTGCTTTCAACACTTATTGACTACCCTCTTCTGTCTTAACCATTTCTTCTCTGATAGCTCATCATACATAATTCATCTCTTTGTTATGGGCTATTCTTGTGGGCCTGGATCCTTTTTTCCTTCAGTCCTTTTATTGTCACTCTTGGTGACCTAATCAGCTTCCTTAGTTTTAATTACCATATTTATGCAGATGACTCTCAGATCTGTCTCCTGTGAGCTTCAGTCCTATACCAAAAACTTCCTGTTGGACATTTCAAACTGGGATGACCCAGAGACACTTCAAACTCATCATGTCCAAAATAGGAATGATTATCTTTCCAGCCAAAAACCACCCTTCTTCCAAACCTATTTCTCTTGAAAGCAAAAGCACTGTAATTTAGAATCCCTTTAAATTCATGAATTTGTGTTATTCTCAACTCCCCATTCTCCCTATATAACTGAGAATATATATCCAAGCAGATGCTTCATTCAATCAATCAACACACTTTTATTAAGTGTCTAATGTGTTATAAGTCCTGTAGTAGGCCTTGAAATACAAGTACAAGGAGTGAGGCAGGAATTCAAAAGAAATTTACTCCTAAGTGGGAGAGACAACAAGTATGTATATATAGCATAAATATAAGTAATATATATACATAAGATATTCACACATACCTAAATATACTAAGTAAATACAAGATAGGGAATAAGAGGGCTATTAGTTGGAAGAATTAAAAAAGCCAAATGCAGAATACGGTACCTGACCTGCATCTTTGATGAAGAGAGGGATTCTTTGAGGCTCACTGTACATGGGGTCAGCTAGTGCAAAGCTGCAGATATGAGATAGATTATTTTAAGTAAGAAACAGTTCAGCCAGGTCATAGAAGGTTGGAGGGTACAGGTAAGTGTGATATTCATTGATGCTATAAAGATAGGTTTGGGTCTGGTTAGGAAGAGTAATACAAACTAGACAGAAATAGAAACTATTTTAGTGGCAGTTGGAATCTACTGGTAAGAATTTCATGAGTAGTGAACTAGTTCGGTCAGATCTGAACATAAGGAAAATTAGGAATCCTGTATGTAATTTGCTTTTGATACTTTATTTGCATGCTGTCTCCTTTACTAGACTATAAGGTCCTTAAGGACAGGGACTGCTTTTGCCTCTTTTTGAATCCCATTGCTTAGCACAGTGCATGGCATATAGTAGGCACTTTGTTGGTAAAGGAGTGAAGGAGAAGAAAAGGATAGAAGGCACCTGAGGTATGGGATTTGTGTGGAAGAGGAGAAAAAGAGGTCACAGCAAATGTAGTAGTAAGGTATTTAATAATTGGTTAATTACTTTTATTTGGAATTGCACCATAATTTTTGGTTCCTAAGGATGTAGAGAAGGCTACGATTTTTTTAATGTCGTTTTGAGTGATAGCGCAGCTAGCGGTAAATAAGGCAAATGGTCTCTCTCTCTCTTTTTTTTTTTTTTTTGTAACAGATGAAGCAAGTTATTTGAGAATGGGGGGCTAGGGAAGCCATGGAGGTTTGAGGAGGGCTGAAAACATTTGGGAGCTGCTATAGAAAATGGGATAATGAGTTAACAAAAGAGATATAATAGGATTACCTAGCAAAAGTGAGGGCCCAATTGATATTAGGTAATAAAAGTTTGGGGTAGACCAAATCAGAAGGCTGCATGATTTTCTCCATTTTCATTCAGCCACATGTGTATAGGAGTGAAGGTGATAAAAAGGAAGAGTCATCTAAAGTTGAGGCTTGACTGGGAGTAATCAGTGATACAGAGTCAAAAGTAGAGGAGGGGTAAGTTGGGAGAAGGAAGAGAAAGTGTAGGGGCTTGGCCTGGGAGCAAATCAAGAGTTAAGGGATTGGAAGTCATAGTGTGACTATGTAAGTAATGGTTACATGAGGGAAGGCAGAGCAGGGGGAGGTGAAAAGCCAGGAAAGGATGGTGGTCAGAGAAGGGGATTTCTGAATTCTGGAACATGGAGGTGGTACATTTTTTGGGGGGCTGGAAAGGCCAAAGGTCTTTGCGGCTAAATTGGGGTAGAGAATTAGATAATAGCAAGTGAGTAGTAGATTGAAGAACTGAATGATAGGATATTTGAGAAAAAAATCAGTATGTATATTAAAATCCCTAATATGAGGGCAGGAGTTGGAAAGGAGAAAAAAATTGTAAGCCAAGTATCAAAGTCATGAAGGAAGGATTTGGGTGTCTGTAAATAATGGCTACTAGACTTTTGATTGGATAGCAGATATAACTAGCATGAACTTCAAAGCAAGAAAGGTTATTGAGTGGTGTAGGAGTCAGGAAGAGCTATTCTTTGCCCTAATCAAGGCTTTATTATTTCTGTTTCTTTCAGTCCATTGCCTATTTTCTCACTTTCTTCTTCCTTTTCCAAATCTCAATTCAGTTAGTTATCCATTTCAGCTTTACACCGTCACATCTCCACAGTAATTTTGTATACTTGGTACAGCTGGTATAATGATTATTCCCATTCTATTGATGAAAAAACTGAGGCTCATTGCAGTCAAATATTTTGCCCAAAGTCACACAGCCAGCAAGAATCAGAGTTATGACTTGAAACTGGTTATAATTTTGTGTTCCATCATATTGTTGCCACTATAGATACACATGTATATGAATACAAATAAACATATGTACACATATAAACGTATGGTCATTTTAATTTAGGAAATATATAAGTTATATATATGGGAAATTATATAAATGTGTGTGTATATGCAATCTATATTGCTATTTTAATTTAAGAAAGGAAGAAAACAAGCATTTATTAAGCATACTTTGTGTGCCAGGGACTGTGCTAAGCACTTTATAAATATTATCTTTTTGATCCTTACAACAACCTTGGAGGGGTAGGTACTATTATTACCCTCATTTTTATAGTTGAGGAAACTGAGGCAGACAGGTTAAGTGCCTTGCTCAGGATCACGCAGCTGAAAGGTGTCAGAGACCAGTTTTGAACCCAAATCATTCTGACAACTGACCTAGCATTCTACCCACTGTTCTACCCAGCTGCAAAGATTTTGGTAATGATTTCACATTTAAATAGAAATTGTTTTATTCATTGTTCATATAACAAAAAAGCCCATGGGTTTTGTTATCAGAATATACTAGTATGACAGGCATAAGAATAATCTACATGATTGTCTTTATTTCTCTTGGGATATAATTTGATGGTGATTTAATAATGCAGGTGTACAACTGAATTTTTTTTCAGATTCATACATTTCTTAACTGCAAATGTCAGGCATTCAGTAGAGCAGATGTTTAGATATAACAGTAACAACACAACTGTAAACTATCTGTTTTAAATCTGTGGTTTTGGTTGAGGTTTTACAGTTGATCATTTTATATAAACAAAAGGTATAGGCTGATTTTTTTTCAGTTTAGAATATGATGATTTACTAAGTGTTCATTTTATATTAGGCCTATATTCAAGTCATAATCCTTGTCTTTATCTTTCCCCTTTATCCCAGGAGGACTATTTGAGGGATGAGATTTTCCGTTCCTTCTTAACTTTTTTGAAAGAGTGAACATATAGATAATAGGGGAGCTCAGACAGTTTGGAGTTCTCTTTTCAAAATGTCAGTTGTGGTTGAGCCTCTGCATTATTGCATACAGTGTTCTAATAAGTTCTCTACTTGATTGTTTTGGTCCTGTTCTAATAAGTGATATTCTTAAACTCTGAAGAAAGTTTTTATTAGGATTAGGGGGTTATTTGAATGGTGTGGGATATTTGAGTCTACACATATGGTACTAATTAAAAGAATGAATGGAAGACTTTTGCAGAGATCTTACAAGCTTAAATCTTGATGAAGAAAATCATTTAAAAGTGGTAGGGGGGTAAATAGAAAGAGCACGAACAACAAAACTAAAACTTCTCTTACTGTGGTCTCAGATCTCTAATTGGCCATTAGCTTGGTTTTCTACCAGTGCTACAAACTCAGAATGTTAAAAACTGAACTAATTTTATCTGCCTTCCCAAACTGTCTCTTCTTTTCACTTCTCTGTTTTGTTGCTGGTGCCATTAGGGCTCCTTGTAGACATCCAGGCTTGTGTGCTTGGACTCTTTCCCTTTCCTTTACTTCCCATATGGAACTAATTGACAGAGCTTGTTAATTTTACTGCCTTCTTCCTTTTCCTAATGCTATCACCACCAAATCCAGACCTTCATTATCTATTGCCTGAATGAAATAGCTTCCTTGCTGGTGTCCCTGAATTTGTCCTCTTCCTCTATCTCATTCTGGCTCTTCCTCTATTCCCCATCTGGCTCTTAGAAAAATTTTCCAAAAGGCCAAGTCTAACGATGGCATTCTTCTTCATTTTTTTCCCCTTGAAGCAACTGGGATTAAATGACTTGCCCAGGCTAACACAGCTAGGAAATGGTAAGTGTCTGAGATCATATTTGAACTCAGGTCCTCCTGACTTAGGAGCTGGTACTCTATCCACTGCGCCACCTAGCTGTAGGCATTTTTCTCTGTAAAAATCATCAGTGCCTTCCTGTCATTTGTAGAAGAAAATGCAAACATTTCAGCCTGACAATTAATGGCCTTCAGGGTTTGATTCCACTTCCCTTTCTGGCCTTATTTCACATTACTCCTCCACATATCCTCTTCATGAAATTAGACTATTTTAATTATTCTCTGAACTTGGCATTTTTCTCTGAACTTGGCATTTTTTCCCACACTAATGTATTCATTCAAGCTACCTTCTGTGCTTGGATTGCATTCCCCTTTCCTTTTCTATCAAAATCCTTTTCTTTCTTAGGGCTGACCTGGGGGACTACCTCCTGTTTTAAGCCTCCCTTAATCTCTAGTTGAACGTATTCTCTTTCCTCCAATTTTCCTAAAGCATTTTTTTTGGCCTTGCTCTTTTGCCCTTCTCATATGTTAATTTTATTACAGTTTCCTGAAAATATGTCATAGTCCCTTTAATTTGAAGAAAACTCCTTGAGGCTAAGCAATGTCATATTTCTCCCCTATTTCTTTATTGCCCAAGAAAAATGCCTTGCCTTTTTGTTGTTTTGGGGGAGAGAGGGGAAGGGATGGATTTGTGATTCCATTTATGTGGAAAACTTCCAGTGAGGAAACTGTTTTACCAATGCAAGATTATGACTGCTCTGAACCTCATAGTTTTAGAAAGTTGGCTGAGATCCTAGGAAGTTAAGTTACTTGCCCTGAATTAGATATCCTTGTATGTTGGATATAGGGCTTGAACTCATACCTTCCTGTGGCAGAGAGTCACACTGTCATGGCATATACTGTCATGTTATCTCTTATCTTGCACATAGTAGGTACCTTATAAATTGTGTATAACCTCAATATTTACTTATATTAGGACAAGGAGTATCAGTTGTATCAATTAACACAAACATTTAAAAAATAATTATATAATTTTTCCTACCTGTGTAAATGTACTTTAAATACAAGCGATTCCAAGCAAATATTTTAATTTTACTTTGAAATTAAAATTAAAATTATGTCTCTAGCATATGCAAATATACTTTCTCAGTTGATATAACTTAGTCTGCATGGGTTTCTTAAATTCTGATCCTTCTATGATAGATCAGCATAAAAGTTTATTTTGTAGAATTTCAAATCTTGATTTACAAGTGAGAAAAATGAAGTCCAGAGAGAGGAATTGCTTTATACAAAATGATACAGCTATTTATTGATGGATTTTCCCCAAATGTCTTTTTTAATAGTATTTTTTTCAATTATATGTAATGATAATTTTAGCATTCATTTTTACAAAATTTAGAATTCCATATTTTTATCCCTTTCTTTCTTCCCCTTTTCCTCATACAGTAAGCAATTTGATATAGGTTAACAATGTATAATCATGTAAAATATATTTCCATTTTAGTCATAGTTGTATGAGAAGAAATAAAATAAAGGAAAAAAACACAAAAAATAAAGAAAATGAAAATAGTTAATCAATTCTTTCTCTGTATACAATGTTCTTTTGGTTTTAAATATTTCATTTTTTATTAGTTCATATAAAGCTTTCTAGGTTTTTCTGAAATCTATCTGTTCATCATTTCTTAGTACACAATAGTATTTCATTACATTCATATATCACAGCTCATTCAGCCATCCCCAACTGATAGACATCTCCTAAATTTCCAATTTTTTTGCCACTACAAAAAGAATCTCTATAAATATTATACATGTAGGTCTTTTTTCCATTTTTGGTATCTCTTTGGGATACAGACTTAGTAGAACTATTATGGTGGTCCTTGAGCATAGTTCCAAATTGCTCTCCAGAATGGTTGGATCAGTTCAGAATTCCAACAGTGCATTAGTGTCCCCGTTTTCCTGCATCCTCTCCAACATTTATCATTTTTCTTTCCTAAGTGTCCTTTAAACCTTTGTTACCATAACTCCTTTGTTCATTTTGACATTATTTGCTTTAGCCTCCAAGTAGTGGAGTAAGTTCTTTTGAAATAAAGATTTTAATTATCTCTTTCTTCAAGGAAATGTGAACCCACAGTTACAAAAATCAACTTATGCTTTGCAGCAGACTAAGATAAAATGTTCTCCATGCCCAACAATTGAGTAGGGGGTCACTGAACTTTATTCACCATATTAAAAAAAAAAAAACCACCATTTATTGTAACTGATAACTCCCCATATGGATGGTATGGTTCTGCCTGGTGGAGGGACCTGTATTTTCTTGGAGTTAATTGTTAGGCCAAAATTAGCATAAACAGCAGAGAATTGATCCATACTTTGTTGCCTCTCTACTTCAGGGGCTGCATTGAGTGCACAGTCATTTGTAAACAAAAACATGCACCAATATTCTTTCCCTTTGTTTTTTGGCTTGTAGCTTTTTCAAATTGAAGACCTTACATGGAACAATAATGAAGCATGGGGTAGAATAGAAAAATAGTTTTCATTCTTCCTAGTTATACTTTTATAAAGGGATTTCATTAGTTCATTGATTTATAATGAATTCCCAGAATATGATAACTTTTTTTCAGTATATGTTCTAGAACATATTCTAAATGTGTGTGTGAGGGTATGCTTATATTCTCCTATTTTAAAATCAGCTGCAATACAGTTCCTTTCACTAGTATAGAACTGAAAATCATTAGTGCCACATCTAATATAAACATATTTAATTAATAAACTGCTAGTTTCATAGCTTTAGTAAAGCTATCTCCATTCATTGTTATAAATATTGAATTTTCTTTTTTTGCTTTTAGGAAATTATGATCACTTTTGTTGACTATTTTTTCCCTATATAGCTTTGTGATATAGGTTGTCCCCTTTGGATAACCCTTTAAATGATAAGAAGATTTCTCAAAGGTGACTATGGATAGGAAATATATTGCCTTTAAGCATTGTAATTTTTATCTGCTCCGTTTGGCTTATGGTATCATAATATGCTTAAGAAAAGTTTTTCCATAATAAAGGGAAAAAAGCAAAAATCAGGTGAATTCATGATGGCAAAGATTCGGTGCCTGTAGGCAACTTTGTATCTCCTAGATTTTACAAGTTTCTTACTGAGGGAACCATCAGCAATTTCTATTGATTTGAAACCAGAGTTCATAAAATTGTATTTACATTTTCTTCAACAATCCTCACCATTATATATAAATGGAAACCATTATTTCTCTTGATTGAATGGTAATCCTGTACCCACAGTTGATTTAATTTACCTTTTTAAAAAAATACCCTTCTCAATTAATAGTTTGTAGCAGTGTATCAAATGATGGAAGATATAAAGCAGTTTTTAAAAACATAGGTACTATCATTTATCATATTTTAAACAGAATTTTCTTTTTAAAATATTTTATTTAGGTTAGTCTGACTTCTACAGATGGGGAACTCAAAGGATTTATAGATCAGAACCTGAGTCCAACAAAAGGTAAGGATAAGTAAAACAAAATGTTTTAATTTTTATGAAAAGAGCTAGACCATGCCAATTTAGTATATGATACAGCATTAATTTGAATTCTTTTATATGTAATTTGTCATGTAGCGCAGCAAATGTGTATCTGCTAATAACCTATAAAAGCAAAAATCAGGTGAATTCATGATGGCAAAGATTCAGTGCCTGTAGGCAACTTTGTATCTCCTAGATTTTACAAGTTTCTTACTGAGGGAACCATCAGCAATTTCTATTGATTTGAAACCAGAGTTCATAAAATTGTATTTACATTTTCTTCAACAATCCTCACCATTATATATAAACGGAAACCATTATTTCTCTTGATTGAATGGTAATCCTGTACCCACAGTTGATTTAATTTACCTTTTTTAAAAAATACCCTTCTCAATTAATAGTTTCTTAGACTTCCTTGATCCACTCCTATTCATTCCTATCAAATTTTTTTCTCAAATACAAACTATGTACCTGATCCAAGGAAGTTTGAATTAGTTCTTATCACTTCTCTTTGACAAAGTAGGACTGTGAACTTCCCTTTGAATAACTCACTAGCATCATTGAATCATAGTAGAAGGGGGACAGAAAGGAGATAAGCATTTATAAAGTGCTTTCTTTGTACCAAGCATTGTGCTAAATGCATTGCATGTATTATCTGATTTGATCCTCATCATATGCGGTGGGTGCTATTATCATCTCCACTTTCTAGACAAAGAAACTGAGACAAGCAGAGGTGCTGTCTGGCCCTTATGCAACTAATAAGGGTCTGAAATTGTATTTGAACTTAAGTCTTCCTCCCTCTAGGCCCAGCGCACTATCCACTTTGCTATCAACTATATCTAGTTTAGTTTTAAAGCTAAGGTGACCAATGGAGGTCTTATGAATTTTGAGATAAAGAAACAGAAATGTTGTGACTTGTTCTAAGATCATTTAGGAATTAGCTACAGGAGGAATTTGAACTCAAGTCCTTTAACTCCAAGTAATCTGTTCTTTCCACTTAATCATTTCTGCTTTGCATAGTCCCTTACTAATTGGAATGACTCAGACTACAGAAATTGGACACTGAAGATTTTTCTGTTCTGCTTTGGAATTTTATTATTAAGCATACAATTTTTGTTAGGACAGCTGTGGTAGTCTGGTGCCTGAAGGTCTATTCATGCTCATAAATTGTTCCATTTTCTACAAATCTTTTAATATGAATTATACATATTTGCCTTGGTGGAAATGTTGAAGGTGGTTTTAATTCTTTAAAATTGCACTTCAAATTTATTATGCCCTCAGTGAACCCATATGTGTTTCTGTTAAAAAACCCTATTTCTATTTTAGGATGTAAATTGAACTTTTATATAAATTCCTAAGGGAAACCGACTTTTGTAGTCGTCATAAATTAGAAAATTTATTCTCTCAATGGCATTTTTTGCTCCACTAAAGAAAAGGATGCTTAGGATGTGTTTGCTTATTCAACAAGGAATTCACCAATGAAGTAATGTGGATGGTTGGTGTAACAACTTAAAGCATATACTGTCACCAAATCCCCAGAGCAAATCCCCTAAACAGCAGCATTTCATTATGGCCTGTGAAAGAATACCGCACCTTCCCAAGAAGGGTGGTAATGATGTTTGGATAAAGCACCTCAGGTAGAGAACTAAAATGATGTTTCCATACAAATATGTGTTAAGTATTTTTAAAAATATAAGAAAAATGTAAACAAGCTGCCTTAAAAATATAAATAAGTATTGTGGTACTATGAAAGAAGGATTGATAATAACATAATGACCATAGTACACTATGGTCATGGATATTGGAAATCTAGTTGTATAGTCCAGCAGTATGAGTGGGTGATATCCAGAAAATAAGATGATGAAGACAATTGCTTAATGAAGAAAATGTGTAGAATAGTGTTCTTAGTTCATAGTGTTCTTTTTCCTATAAAAGTTTGCCTTTAGATGTCTTTGTTATTATTAAGTGACTATGTATCCTTTATCACCTCACTAAGGCCCTAAAGTAGCTTTATTGTAGCTTTGATTTCCAAAGTAAGGGCTCAGACCTGATTCTAAAGGAGTAAATATTTTGGAGAGAGAGAAAATAAGTTGCAATCTCCTCTATTGTATTAGCCAATTTTGGGCCTTGTCTCTGACAACATATCTACCATTATCCCCTGATAGTCTCTTCTGACCTCTCCCTCTGAGGATCATTCTCTAGTCTGCAGTTACAGTCTCACTCACCACCTGAGTACTGATGGCAGCTGCTGCACAGATGCAGTTGGGAAAATTACTTCTTCCCACAGGCACCCCCCACGGAAGTCTCCCAGTACCCCCATATCATGTGGTGATGGTAGCAGATGGCCTCCAGAGGGAGGGCTTTGAGCTCTTGATGAGGCACCTCCCCTTTCTCATGTTGGGTTGGACAGTCTCATCAGATGAGCAAGGGTGGACAGGTTGTGATCTACTTCTCAGCTCTCATTACATTCTTTCTTTGGTTTTTGATTTTTTGAAAACAACTTTATTTTAAATACCAAATAATAGCATACCTATATGCTATGTTGAATAAAAAATAGTATTATACATGGAACTGTGACTCTTTTATGTACATCTTGCTTTTTCTTGTAAGCATGTGATAAATTCAGCATGTAAATTTAAAATTGCTGTTTGCTTATTTCTTTCTGACCTTCCTTTTGTTCTTTCTGTGCATTATAAAATACTTCAATGATTTTCCTTTTTTAAAATTAATTAACCTATTGCTATATCCCTTTTCCTTCCTAGTTGGAAAAAAGAAAGAAAAAGAAAACCTTTATAAGAAATATACATCATCAAGCAAAACCAATGCCCTCCCCTAAAATGTCAGCATCTTACTCTCTTTTGATTTAACCTTTCTCAGATTTCCTTGTGTGTAAAGTAATTATGATAATAGTACTTATAAATTAGGTAACAAATATAGGACTTTCCAAATCTAGAGACACTATATAAATGCTAGCTATTATTAATATTATACTAGGTGAGACTTGATATGGAGTTAGGAAGACATACATTCAAATGTGCCTCAGATACTTAACTTGCTGTGTGATACTGAGCAGTTCACTTAATCTCCCTTTGCCTCAGTTTCCTCAGCTATATAAATGGAGATAATAATAGCACCTACTTCTCAGAGTTGTTCTAAAGATCAAGTGAGATAATATTTGTAAAAGAGTAAGCATAGTGTCTGACACATAATAGGCACTATATGAAAGGTATCTATTATTGTTTTTTGTTGTTATTATTAACTTGTTCTACTGGTTTTGTTTACTTCATTATATTAGTTCATAGCACTCTTTCCAGAGTTCTCTGAAATTGTACTTTTCATTTTTTTCTTGCTACAAAAATATTACATTAAGTTTATTAGTGTAATTTGTTCAGCCATTCCCTGATTGATGAGTATTCCCTTAGTTTGCAGTTCTGAGTTACATTAGAACAGGTATACACATTATATACATTTTTCTTTTCCTTTAATATCTTTAGAATATTGGCATAGTGGTGCTATAGTCACACTTTAATGACTTTGACTATAATTCCAAATATTTTTCAGAATTACTAGATCAATCCACAGCACAACCAATAGTGAACCAATGTGCTTGTCCTATCTCCCCATCTAAAATTGGTCGTTTTCCTTATTGCCAATAGTCATCATTGCCAATCTAACTGGTTTGAGATGGAACCTCAGAGTTGCTTTAATTTTGATTTCTATAATTATTAGTAATTTGTAACATTTTCCTATTGAGAACTGTTTTCATAGTTCTTAAATTTTAGGGAATGAATTTTGTTCTTCTAGATTTGAATCCAGTCAGTCAGTAAGCATCAATTAAGTGTTTACGTGTGTCAGATACTGTTCTGTGTGCTGAGGATATAAAGAAAGACAAAAACCAGACCCTGCTCTCAAAGGAGTTCCTTATGTGTCTTGGGAATGGTAGACTAGAAATTTCCCCCACATAATAGTGTCTCTTCTAATTTTAATTACAATAAATTTGGTTAAAAACTTTTTATTTGTATAAGCAGAATTACCCATTTTATTTTTTAATTCTGTCCATCCTTTGGTCAAGAACTCATAGCTGTGATATATATTTCCTTCTTTGCTTCTCTCATTTATTTTGTAATTTTTGGTAGTTGTCATGTATCCATGTGACACATATCTTGGTATATGGTGTAATATTTTGACTAATTTCTGCTAGATTTTTCTAGTTTTCATAGCAGTTTTTGTCTCTTCGTTATATTATTCCTCACTAAAGGTGTTCTGAATTTTTCTATTTGTTTCAATGACATTCATCTTTTGAGCCACCTAGATTTTCACACCTTTGGTGTAATCTTCAACTTCTCACTCTAATCCAACATTTTGAATCAGTTTCCAAATATTATTGTTCCTCTAAAGAATTTTATATTTATCCCTTTGTTTACTTATGCACCTGCCACTCTAGTTCAGGTCCTCATCATCTTTAAAAAAAATTTCTTTTTGCAAGTTTTCCTCTTTGGTTCCCTTTTTTAAGTCTTTTACTCTCTCCAGTCAATTCTCTACACAACTGCTGAGGTGATTTTTCTAAAATGCAATGTCTGACCATGTTTTTTCACCACTAAAACCTTAATCCTAAAGTAAAAATTGCATTGGCTCTCTATTGGCCCTAAGATCAAATACTTTTTTTTTTACCTTATTTTTTTATTTTGGAGGTGCAGATCTTAACCTTTCTTTGTCTGTTTACCCTGTAAAACTTATTCTAGCCCATCCAAAACAGAAATAAGGGTGGGGTCTTATCAGTCACTGCACTAGGTTGTAGTTCCCTCTATCTGAGGGATATTTATTATAGTCACAGTTAATTTGAGTGGGTATGCTGAAGGTGGTAGGAGGAATTTTCCCATTGAGATCTTTACAATTGCTACTGGATATACTCAAATCATGTTTAGGTTATAACTGCCATGGAAAGTCAACCGTGGATTCACAAGTGGGAAAGTTTGGGAACTTGAAATCAGAAAGGAGGTGGTGAGATAGGGAAATGTTAGAAGCTAAATAAAAGCATAATTATATTGGAGACAACTCTAACAGGGATTTCTCCATGGAAAAGGTAAGATACGACCCATTTCTGTACCCTTTTCTTAGTTGTTCATTTACTTCTCAAGGTCAAATCAGGGACTCCCACCAAGTTCTATACTACACTGGTCTCTAGTATAGAGATTGGCAATGTGGACCCCCTCAATTTATGCTGATGTTCTTTTCTTCCTAAAAATATGGGATTTAATTTCTTTCATTACTTGGAGCATCCTCTCTCTGTTGTCTTTTTTTCCTCCCTAGTCATGTGACTCTTTATAATCCCATTTGGAGTTTTCTTGGTAGAGATATTGGAATTGTTTGCTATTTCCTTCTTCAGCTCAGGAATTGAGGCAAAGACATTGTTAGTGACTTGTTCAGGGTTACACATGTAGTAAATGTCTGAGCTCAGATTTGAACTCATGAAGAAAGGTCTTCTTGATTCCAAACCTCTATCCCCTTCACCACTTGGCTGTACTTTTGTGTACTAATGTAATCTCTTCTTTTGGTACTCTAATGGGTTTTGATTTTTTGATGGTACTTTTTCCAAATGATCTCAGTTCATTGAGTGATCTCTCCCTTCTGTGAATTCTAGTAGCTTTTATTGCCCATATAGTCACTCATTTGATAATTTATATATGCTACTTTATATTGTTTATTTTTTTTAATACAAGCTTTTTGAGATGAATGTTGTACCATACCTTTTCAGTCTCCATCATCTAGCACACCAATGCAGTTTTCTGGCACTCAATAATTGTTCATAATGGTAAAACTGTTGTATTTCATGATGGACAAGTTAGAAGAAAATAACATTAAATTAGTAAGTAAATATAATCTTTTTTTTTTTTTTTTTAAGAGAGCTCTACTTAGTTAAACCTTCCTTTATGCCAGGAACTGGGCTTTTAGCATTGGGGAATTAAAAAAAAAAAAAAAAAAAAAAAGACAAATCCTGACCTCAAACAGCTCACATTCTAATGGCAAGACAACAAGCAAACAAATATATAAAACAAGTTTATATATAGGATAAATAGGAAATAATTAAGGGAAGGAAAGACTAGGATAAAGAGGGATTGGAAAGATCTTCCTATAAAGCTTCTTAAACATGGGGTCATGACCCCATGTGTGGTTCATGGGGGGGGGGGTGTCATGAAAAATTTGGCATAGTAAAAGGTATCAAATATTCTGTCAACATTTAATTCTTTATGTAAAAATAAACAAGCATATATATTTCATTAGTATGCAAATTTGCTTTTGTCTTTAACCAATGGTTAAATTATATGTGTACTAAAGAATTGTTTGAAAATTTCATTGTGATTTATTATTAGTAAATGTTTGATTTATGAATCTATATATCTGGGGATGTATAAAAATTTCTCAGATGAAAAGGAGTTGTGAGTGGAAAAAACTTTAAGAAGCCCTGCTATAGAAGATAGAATTTTAGTTGGGACTTAAAAGAAGTCAGAGAAGTTGGTTTGAAGAATTGAAGAGGGAAAAGTATTCTAGGCATGGGATCAGAGGAGATGTCCAGAGCTGACAAATGGAGTGTCTTGTTTCTGGAACAATCAGGAACAATCTATATCTAGAAGAAATGAAGCAAGAGATTAAAAAAAGAAAGAAAGAAAAAGCCATTGATGAAAGAAGTGAAAGGAAAATAAATACCTTGGTAGACAAAGTGGCACTTTGCCCAAATAACTTTGTGAAAGTTAGACCAAACCACATAGATATCAGTGACTCCATGAGTCATCAAGAAATAATAGAACAAAGTCATCACATTAAAAAAATAGAAATAATAATGATCACTATAATACCTAATATTTATATAGTGCTTGTTATATTCTAGTACTTTCAGAGTTCTATATTTATTTAAATAGGATTTCAGCTTTTGTCTTAGGCTAATCTAATGAATACTTTCTAATTTAATGTCATGCAGAATACCTTTGCATTTTATGTCTTAGCATTAGTTTTTCTTTTCCTTCACTCTATATGAAACAAATGGAAGTTTCTATTTAAAGAATAATATGCCTTAAAGAATGAGATTATAAATAAATTAGAAGAACATAGGATAGTTTATCTCTCAGACTTGTGGAGGAGGAAGAAATTTGTGACCAAAGATGAACTAGAGACCATTATTGATCACAAAATAGAAAATTTTGATTACAAACAAAACTAATGCAGACAAGATTAGAAGGGAAGTAACAAACTGGGAAAACATCTTCATAGTTAAAGGTTCTGATAAAGGCCTCATTTCTAAAATATATAGAGAATTGACTCTATAAGAAATCAAGCCATTCTCCAGTTGATAAATGGTCAAAGGATATGAACAGACAATTTTCAGATGATGAAATTGAAACTATCTCCACTCATATGAAAGTGTTCCAAATCATTATTGATCAGAGAAATGCAAATTAAGACAACTCTGAGATACCACAATACACCTGTTAGATTGGCTAAGATGACAGGAAAAAATAATGATGAATGTTGGAGGGGATGCAGGAAAACTGGGATACTGATGCATTGTTGGTGGAGTTGTGAATGAATCCAACCATTCTGGAGAGCAATCTGGAATTATGCCCCAAAAGTTATCAAACTGTGCATACCCTTTGATCCAGCAGTGCTACTACTGGGCTAATACCCCAAAGAGATACTAAAGAAGGGAAAGGGACCTGTATGTGCTAAAATGTTTGTGGCAGCCCTGTTTGTAGTGGCTAGAAACTGGAAATTGAATGGATGCCCATCAATTGGAGAATGGTTGGGTAAATTGTGGTATATGAATGTTATGGAATATTATTGTTCTGTAAGAAATGACCAGCAGGATGAATACAGAGAGGCCTGGAGAGACTTACATGAACTGATGCTAAGTGAAATGAGCAGAACCAGGAGATCATTATATATACTTCAACAACAATACTGTATGAGGATGTATTCTGATGGAAGTGGACTTCTTTGACAAAGAGATCTAACTCAGTTTCAATTGATCAATGATGAACAGAAGCAGCTACACCCAAAGAAAGAACATTGGGAAATGAATGTAAACTGTTTGCATTTTTGTTTTTGTTCCTGAGTTATTTCTACCTTCTGTATCTAGGATATACTATGACATATTTAACATGTATAGGACTGCTTGCCATATGGGGGAGGGGGCGGAGGGAGGGAGGGGAAAAATTGGAACAGAAGTGAGTGCAAGGGATAATGTTGTAAAAAATTATCTTGGCATGGGTTCTGTCAATAAAAAGTCATTAAAAAAATTATATGCCTATTCAAATATATTTGCTGTGGATACCACTTGATTTGATTTTGAATATGGCTTAATGTTTTTGGCCTATTTTTTTTTATTGGTTTCTAATCTATTTTTGTTTAGGGGATTTGATATAAAATTTTATATTCGTCAAACATAATTATTTAGGTTTGGCACTTTCAATGTGGGGTTGGTTTTAAGATCTTTAAAAATCTGTTTCTGGCCTGAAAAAGAGATCTCCTACTTCCATAATTAATTTTATCATTAGTTATACAAAAACACATTATTTTTTCTTATGAGTCTGGGGTCATGGTGTTTTTTTTTTTTTCAAAAATTACATATTTACAGTATTTTCCCAGTTACTTTAACTTCCAAATGAGGATGTTTATTGAAATTAAGCAGAAATGATCAAAATTCAGACCTTTTCCTGCTTGTTATCTTTAAATTATTGAAATTTGAATTTAAAAAGAATGTTTCTAAACAATATCTTGGTTACTCCATCTTTTAATCTTCCTGTTGGCTGTTTTTGCAATTTGGATTGTGGTTTAGTAGAATTACAAAATATCCATGCTCTCAGAAATCATTATGGTATGTTGACTGCAGATTTTGGACTTAGAAAAGCTGGGGTGATGCTTTACAATTGTTTAGATGAGGCAAATCGATTTTTCCTTTTTAATTGCTCCACTGTTTTATATTCTCCGGTATGGTGATTATTGTTAAATTGCTTCATTTTCAAGTGATTATCCTAAAGTTCAATTCTGACCATGCAAATCTGAAAAATGAGCTCTTCTCTCTAGCCTTACCTGCCTTTCCAATCTCATTCTCATTATCTGTCTCTGTCTCTCCTCTACTTCCTTTCTTCATTTTCTCCCTCCTTCCCTCCTACTTTACATATATACAACTTTGACCTCTTCTTACAGCCTTTGTTTCCTCTCTTTGTGCTTTTGTACTGACCAGTCCCCATCCCTAGAATGCTCTTCTTCACCTCTGTCATTTAGTATGTGTGCTAAGTACTATAAATACAAATAGAAGTAGAAAGAAAGACTTCTCCTAGCTTCAATGAACTTATTTTCTAAAGGGGTAAAAGATCACACATAAAAGGAAGTTGAAAGGGACTCAGAAGTATCTGGCATTGGGACATAGTAAAGAAAATGTGGAGTGCAGTGTGGTGATCTTCTTTTAAAATAAGTAGAATAGTTCTCTCTGGAGGTGAAGGTGGGTTTTTTGGGGAGGTTTTCTTGGAGGCAGTCTTAGTATCAGTTCAGATCAATAATTACCCCAAAACGCAGCCAGGTGATAAAAGTTCATAAAAGTTCTTTTATTATCTCCAATATAACCCAGTTAGCTTAGAGGCCTATCTCTCTGTTTGGTTCCAAGAGCTCCTGCCGTTTTGTCCTTTGCCTCTGCTCCCTTCAACCTCCAGCCAGCACAAAGATGAATTAATCTCTTGTCTCCTTCACTTGGGGCTCGGCTAGCTTTCTGGCGAGTCTTTCAGACCAGCTTGGTCTCAGTGGGGGAAGTGCAGGAGCCCAGCCACCACAGTGGTTGAGATGAAGATGAATCTGGTTGTGCCTCTGAGAGAGCCTTCTCAATCTTCAGTTCAGCTCTGACTCGTGGCTTCTTCTGATTTGATGCTCTTCTCTTCATGTAATTTGGCTGAATTCTGTCTGAGAGCCTCTGTCTGTTTCTTTTATACAAGAGAAAGGAATTGTGGGATACGAGAGAGGGGGATTATGGGTTTTCTCCCATAGTGCTCTCTGGCCCTAAGAGCGTCAAGGGAGCTGTGAATTCAAATATCTCATACTAAACCCTGAAATTTCCCAAACGTGTGAACTCCAATGAGTAAAGGTGCAAACACAAGCATTGTATCAATTAGTTCTACTTAGTACCTTGTTTCAGGTTCTGGCCCAAAACATCTTCTTGTAAGATCAGATCAATAATCTATCAACTCTAATGAGTTAGCAGTTTGTAAAGATTCCAACAGTGCAGCTTGGAGAGTGATGAGACCAAATAGAAATAGAATTTCTGAGAGAAGCCATCCAGTCTATTAGAGAAGACTACAAGCACAGAGGATATTCTAATGTGTGAATAAGACGTGAATAGTGAAAATTCAGCATGAAGAGCTGGAGCATGGTAGAAGAAGTCTACAATGTAGCCTAGAGAGGAATGAACCTTCTAGAATTTCTTATTTTCTGCAACACTGTGTTTAAGCAGAATCTAAATGAAGTCTTTTCTGATATGCCTCCCTTTATCTCACCCTCTTCCAGCTGTAGGGCTCACCTAAACAAAATTTACTTTGTATTTATTTAGTATATTTTGTATGAATTGTCCCTTCTGATAGAGTGTAAACTCTTGAGTACTGTGTCATTTTTGTTTTTTATCCCCAGGGCTTAGTACCTTGCCTGATAACATATTGAACTCTCGAATGCTTATTGATGAATTGATTGATTTCTAGACCTAGAAATAATGATACCTATTCTTTTTAGAGATCTTGAAGTGAACCACTCCCCTTATGAAAATGCCATAAACTGAATCTCCTCTTAGAGGAAATGGTACACACAATCTTGTGTTATTTCAACATTCATGTTTAGTAAGTCAGTTTGTAATCCTTTAGAAAGATTAGGACTGTTGAAGTAAAATTTCTTTTTCTTATGTAACTTCTTGTTTTAAGAATTTATTTAGGAATCTTTCCAACTTCTTATTGTCTACTAGTTTCTTACTGACCAGCTTTTATTCCTAGTCACGGTCCACACTTGAAGCCCAAGTAAGTTAAATGACTTGACCAAGATTACTTAGCAAGTTTTGCCCAAAATTCAATTCTGCTGAGTCCTAGTGCATTGTTCTTTCCATTACACAATATTTCCTGTTCGAAAACCCCAAAATTCCTGCACTGGATCATTTTACACAGGGTTGCTAAAGGAACACAGAAAAGTATGTATATTTTTCTGGTTTAATAAAAAGTTGATGATGTTGGAAGATATAATTCCCTAATAAGTATAGAATATTGGAATTTTGGAGTTGGAAGGGATCTCAATAACTATTAAGTTGAACCTGTACCCTTCCAAAGAATCCTCACTACGACATATTTGACAAGTGATTATTAAGTCTTTTAATTGAAGATTCTTGAAAAGGAAACCATTCCCTCCTAAGTTAGTCTGCTCTACTTAACGATAACACTATTTAGAAATTTTTTCAAACATCAGACATTATCTCTTTGCAACTATTCCTATGTCTATCCTCTGGACCAAACAAAACTGTCGTATTGTTATTAGTAGTACTTATTACTTATTAGTACTTAAAGACAAACATCACCTAGGAATCAATTAGGAATCTTTTCTAGGTTGATCATCCTCACTTCCTTTTACAAGTCTTCAAAGAGTATGGATAGTGAATTTGTTCACATTTCAAACTTGGTACTATTGTAGCTGATATCATGGGAGTCTATATGTTATTAGATATGGTTTATACTTTAGGAGATATACATTATGAAAGTGAAAGGCATTGATAACATGCATCCAGTAGTGGAATGGATTGCCTTTGAATGTAACAAGTTCCCTTTCATTGGAAGTCTTCAAGGGGACGATGAAAAAAAATTTTAATTTTTAATCTGTTTGTTTTTTACAGGTGAAAGGCTTCTACTTTCTACTTATGGTAAAGTTTTGGCTAGAAAATCCCTGAATCACTTTCACTTCTGAGAATTTATCATTCTGTGATTAAAAGAAAGATAAAGCATGAGGGTAAAGGTATTGGTTTGGCATCTGAGGGTCTGGTTAGATTTCTGGTTCTGCTATTCATTACGTTTGTGATCTAGAACAAACTATTAAATCTCTGTGGTATTCAGTTTCCTAATTTGTAAAATCTTTAAGTCCTATACTGTATGTGGCCCTCTAAAACCTCTTATAGTTTTAAACCTGTTGTTCTAAGTACAATGATCATTTTGTTGTATAGTGGAAGGACACTGAGTTTGGAGACCCAAGTGCCACATTTGAAGCCTGACCCTATCACCTACTTAGATGTGTGACTTGGGAAATTTCTTCTCTTGATGTCTCAGTTTTCTTATCTTTTAAATGAGGGAGTTGTATTTGATGGAGCACTACATTTCTTCTAACTCCATATCCCAGGTTAATCTAAAAATATTAATGCATTTTCTTGATTTTTCCTTTAAATTAAACCCCTTTCTACATTTTTGGTTTTCTTATTCCTTATTGCCCTCTGTTACTATGTGATCCAGTGTTGGACCTCCTTACTGTTCCTTGTACATGAGTCTTAATTAGTTCTGTGCGTTTTCATTGGTTATTCCCCTTACTTGAATTCTTTCTCTCCTCATCTTTGTTTCCTGTTTTTTCTGATTTTCTTAGGTCCCAAATAAAATCTTCCTTTCTGTAAGAAACCTTTCCCAATCCTCCTTAATACTAGTGCCTTCCTTCTGATATTATCTTTAAAATGGTATGTAGGTGTTAGAGAAGACTAGAACCTCTGCTGATGGGGCTTTTCAAGCCCAAAAACCTAAACCAGGTGAAAGATAGCTGATAGGCTTTAAAGCAGCTGGTGCATTAGGAGAGTAATTAGCCCCCAAGCATATTACGGCTTCTCCCAGAAGAATGGGTGGATGAGAATGGGTTGTTTCAACAGCCACGGAGGCAGCTGAAGTAGTTGCTGTGTAGTGCTTAGAGCTTCGTCAGACATCAGAGACTGATGGTCATCCATTGCATTTCCGGCTAAGACCAGTCATTTTTATTTTTGTCTTGCCACTAGGCTTCAATGAGTCTGGAAGAGAGGGAGGCAATTGATGACCTGGTGCAACTCTACCTTGCTTAAATTAAATTCATAAGCAAGTCAAGGCATCACCCATTAGGAATGTCCCTTTGAAAAAAGGAGTAACAACAGTTGTTGCATATTGTCTTTCCCATTATACTGTGAGCTCCTCCAGCATAGAGACTGTTTTATTTTGCTTTTGTTTTTGCCTTACTTTGTTTACCCAGTACCTAGCACTATGCTTAGCAACATAATAGATACTTATTGACTTGACTTAAATTATTTGTATTGTAGCTTTTGAAAGACATTTAGGAAACAAACTATAAACAACTTATATCTGACTTTGTTACCAATGCAACACATGTTGGAAGTATCTGAATCTCCAAGTATAATGATAATTCAGTTCAGGAATTCTTTGTTTATTCAGCCATATCAGTTAAAGTTGGAAAACCACTCCAGTATCTTTGCCATGAAAACCCCAAATGGTGTCACCAAGAGATGGCTATGACTAATTGATTAAACAACAACAAAGATCAGTTAAAGTAACATGGCTTTATAGGCAACATGAGGATTTCTTTAAAAAAGAAAAAAGACAAGATTGTTGGCATATATTTGTTTTCAGTATAGTGCTTGGATTACTAACAGAATTTGTAAAATTATCAACAGATATTTATTAATTACATTGACCAATATGTACTAATTTGATCCTGTTAGTTTTTCCTTTGTCATTTAGAGTATAAAAATAGATCTTACTAATAAGAGAGGAGGTATTTGATAAATTAATAGAGATTTTAGAAGAAAAAAAGCCACTAATAAGAGAACTTCAATTTTCCTAAAGTACCAATCTGACCCAATTATATCTCTACTCAGTGAACTCCATTATCCCCTATTGCCTTCACAATAAAATATATGTATTCCTGTTTGACATTTAGAACCCTTTGCTTTTTCAGTATTTCTCCATATTAGTCTCCTTCAAATACATGGTGATCCATCCAAACTGCCTTTCTTATTCTTCCTCATCATTAACATTCCATCTGCCATGTCCATTCCTTTGTACTAAATGTCACCCAAGCTTGGAGTATACTCCCTGCTTAGTTCTGTTTCTTAAACTCCCGAGTACCACTTTCTACATTAATCCTTTCCTTTTCTTCCAGATTCTAGTACTTTTCTCCCCCATTTCTTACACACACACACATTCATTCATTGACTAGACTGAAAGGTATTTGAGGCTGAGGACTCTCACTTTTTTTTCTTTTTGTTCTCAATGCCTAACCTATAGTAGGGACTTAACAAATACATATTGACTGATCAGTTTAAAATAATGATTAAGGTCATATCATGTACATAAGTCTAGTTCTTCTTGAAACATTTCGTGCATATGAGTATTTAAAAGGATCAAGATATAGAGAAATTTAGAGCTAGAAAAGGTATATAAATATCAGCAGTGAATAGAAAGCAAGCCTGAAATCAGGAAGACTTGAGTTCAAATGTGACCTCAGACACCAGCTGTATGACCTGGGGAAGTCAATTCACCCTGTTTGCCTCAGTTTTCTCATGTATAAAATGAGCTGGAAAAGGAAATGGCAAATTATTCCAGTATCTTTGCCAAGAAAACTGCACATGGTGGGCAGCTAGATGGTGTAGTGGATAGAGTACCAGTCCTGAAGTCAGGAGGACCTGACTTCAAATGTTGTCTGAGGCACTTAACACATCTCAGCTGTGACTCTAGGCAAGTCACAACCCCAATTGCCTCAGCAAAAAAATAGAAAGAAAAAAGAAAAGAAAACTGCACATGTGTCACAGGTAGTTAAACTGAAAATGACTGAACATCAACAATGACATACAAATTCTGTGCCCAAAATTAAGTAAAAGACTGAGATAAGTGTACTTACAGATAAATGTTATAGGACTTTGCTTTCAGTGATTAAAAGCTGTGATCTCTTGCAGAAAATGTGACCATAAGATGTTATATTAAATGTAGTTATAACATCTTTACCAGTGAAATTTATAGTATCAAGTTCAATTTCATAATTATTTTACACTATTAATTTTCCTAAGCTGTGAATGGAAAATCAGATAACATTTGAGCTAGGCTTGTCAAGTCTTTTAGGTGTTGGAATTAGAGAAAATGAGTCCTTAGAGAATAAGGGAAAAAAAAAATAAATACATCCTTACAAAATTTACTAGTAAATACCCTTTTTGATAATTTACAAAGATAAAGGCATGAGCATTCAAGGATACATTAAGAAAATGGACAGCGTGATTTTACATTGTTTGTGGAAGTGTGCCCAAGATATTCTGTTGACAGCAGCCTGAAGGGAATGAGAATTATGCATGGCTAGTCAAGGAGTGACCATTTCCTGGAGACTGCTTTCATTCTTCTGAACTGCTGAGTGCCAAGATATCAGCAAAGGTAGTTATTAAATGTAGTTATTAAAACAAGTGCAGAGCTTTGTGTCTTGCTGTTATATGTCTTTTTCTTTATAATTTTATTTTCCTATGTCTGTTTAAATTTCTTCCGCACTTGGGAAAACAGGGACACTGATACATTGTTGGTGGAATTGTGAACACATCCAGCCATTCTGGAGAGCAATTTGGAACTATGCTCAAAAAGTTATCAAACTGTGCATACTCTTTGATCCAGCAGTGTTTCTACTGGACTTATACCCAGTATACTAAAGAAGGGAACTAAAGAGATACTAAAGAAGGGAAAGGGACCTGTATGTGCCAAAATGTTTGTGGCAGCCCTGTTTGTAGTGGCTAGAAACTGGAAAATGAATGGATGCCCATCAATTGGAGAATGGTTGAGTAAATTGTGGTATATGAATGTTATGGAATATTATTGTTCTGTAAGAAATGACCAACAGGATGAATACAGACAGGACTGGCGAGACTTACATGAACTGATGCTAAGTGAAATGAGCAGAACCAGGAGATCATTATATACCGCAACAACGATACTGTTTGAGGATGTATTCTGATGGAAGTGGATCTCTTCAATAAAGAGAGCTAATTCAATTTCAATTGATCAAGGATGGACAGAAGCAGCTACACTCAAAGAAAGAACACTGGGAAATGAATATAAACTGCTTGCATTTCTGTTTTTCTTCTCCGGTTATTTCTACCTTCTGAATCCAATTCTCCCTGTGCAACAAGAGAACTGTTCGGTTCTGCACACATATATTGTATCTAGGATATACTGTAACCTATTTAACATATAAAGGACTGCTTGCCATCTGGGGGAGGGGGTAGAGGGAGGGAGGGGAAAAATCGGAACAGAAGTGAGTTCAAGGGATAAGGTTGTAAAAAATTACCCTGGCATAGGTTCTGTCAATGAAAAGTTAAAAAAATAAATAAATAAAAATAAATTTCTCCCACACTCTTGCAATATTTCCCCTTCTAACCAGATAGGTTGGCCAAAACCTACCATATTGTTCTATGTTCCTAGAAGATTATCGTTTTAGTGCTTCATAATTAGGTATAAAGTAAATTACACAAAGTCCTTCTTGTACTATATCCCTAACAGTTTCTTAGAAGAAAATATCTTACTTAAAAAGTTTAAAATAATTGAAGATTTTTATAGATTTCAAATTATTCAGGTATATAAGGCAAAAGTTGAAATTGGAACAATTTCTATCCCTAACAGTGTTTTGTGTTTAAACATACAAGCTATTTCTCCTATTGATCTCCAGACTAAACAGATTATTATTCAACTAAGAGAAAATACATAGAATTCATCCCTTCATCAATACTATCCTGATTCTAGAGCTTTTCTCCATAGTGTTAGATGTCATAGAAAATATGTATGATGCTCTGATTATAGAGCTTTTCTCCATAGTGTTAGATGCCATGAAAATATGTAGCATGTTAGGTTAACTTTCAAAAAGACATTCTTTATGTAAATCATAAACTGTATTTTGAAATAAAAGGGCTTTCTTAGTAGGATTTAGGAGTAACTCAGAAGTTGTCTGAGACATCCTTAGTTATTAGACTAAATTAAAGATAACATGCTTATCAGCATAACTAGCTAGGAATTAATATTCTTTCAGACTTCAAGGAAGGTTCATCTAGTCACAAGGGTAGGAAAAAAATTACCATTGACAATGCAAACATATATCCACTATATTTAAAGTAATTGAGGTAAAAAATAGATTGGCAAAGTCCTCATTATTACCCCTACCTCAAGTGCCAAATATTATGGTGACAAAAATAGTTTGACAAATGTTTAACTTTGTCTTTTATTATCTCAAATAAAATACTATTTGTTAGGTACTTGGCATAGTGCCTGGTACTTAGTAGATGCTGCTTAAATGCTTGTTCCCTCCCCTCCCCTTTCTCATATTGCTTTTTTCAAAACTATTCTGACGATTCTTCTGGAGAGAAAAGGAACTGAAATTTAAATAATTATTCTTTAGAGTAAAATGAAATATTGGTTAAGGAACAAACTTGATGTGAGAATGTTAAGAATGACAGTGTTTTTCCCTGGTGCTACACTCACTTCTATTTTATCAAACTCTCTTATTTAGAACTCTCTTAATTTAGAACTCTCTTAATAGTTCCTAATTTGATAAAACAATTGGTAAAGTAAAAATTTAGGTGGATTTCCAAGTGACATAAAGTTACAAAGACTAGATTTGAAAGAGTTTTGCCATCTGCCACATTTAAGCAAATCATATATCAATGAAATCACAGATCCATTTTAGGCATGGAGTATAGAGGATATCCCAGAAATCTTAGTACAATTTTAAACTTTGATAGCCCATTGATGTGAACCTTTAGAATGTGATCTTAGGCACTGCAGCTGGACAGTGATCTGTGCCCAGAATTCATAAGACCCTGGAATAGATCTCATCATAGTAAATTCCTTTCAGTGATTGCAAGCTGTGGTCTGCTGTAAAAGCCCATTTTTTTCAGTGAATAAGTATTTATGCCCACTATATGCCTGGCACTGTGCCAGATGCTGGGGATACAAGTACAAAGCATTAATCCTTATTCAAGGAGCTTCTATTATGATGGGGAGATAAGGACGTATAAAAATGTGTGCAGCATAAATAGAAAGTTAATACATGTGAAAGAAATTGTACTAAGTACTTACGCAGAAGGTAGTTTTGAAGGAAGGGTACTTGAAATTGGGGGATGAGAAAACATAATGTATAAGATGAGCACTGTCTTAAAGAGGATGCTGTGAGATAGGGGTAAAGAGGAAATGCCTTCCAGGCATGGAAGATAGCCTCTATAAAGAACTAGGGACAGGAGATTGGAGTATACTGTGTAAAGAACAAAGAGATGTCCCATGTTTAGATCACAAAGGATGAGAGTGGGAGTAATGTCTAATGAGTATGGAAGAGATATGTTGTTGCAAGAATGTATAAGGCTTAAAAAAAAAAGTTAGATTTATATTTTAACCTGGAGGCATATGAAATCTGCTAGAATTTCAGTTGAACAGGGAAATCACTTGGTCAGGTCTGTATTTAAGGAAAATTACCAGGCCAGCAAGATGTTGAATGTATTGGAGTAGAGAAAGACTTCAGTCTGGGAGACCTATTAGGAATCTCTAGCAGTAATCTAGGAAAGAACTGGGAAGGGCCTGATTTAAGGATGTGAAATAAATCATGACAGTATAAATGGAAAGATTTGGCAACTAATCAGTTACATGGGATGAGGAAGAGTGAGGAGTTAAAGATAATGTAAAGATTATGAACCTGTAAGACAGGAGGGATAGTGTGTCTTCAGCAGAAGTAAGAGAACGTGAAAGTGGATGGGGTTAGGGAGAAAGATAATGAGTTCACACTGAGTTTTAAGATACATCTGGGACATTTAGTTCAAAATGTACAATAGGTAATTAGTGATGTGTTACTGAAACTCAGTGGACACTGTAACTGGATCTCTAAATTAGGACTCATCTACATAAAAATGATGATGTACTCATGAAGGATACTGCAGTTACCAACAAATTGTAAAGAAAGAAGAGAATGATTGGGTCAGAACTTTAGGGAACACCCACATTTAAGGATATGAGATGGATGATGTACCCACAGAAAAAAACTGAGAAAGAGTGGTTAAAAAGATAAAGGTGAACCAAGAGGGAGTAGTTTCACAAAAACTCAGAGGCCATAGTATCCAAAAAAAGAGCATGGTCAGCAATGTTAAATGCCTTGGATAGATTGAAAAAGGTTAGACTGAGGAAAAAATCCTCAGATTAGGTTATTAAAAATCATTGATAACTTTGGAGAAAGTATTTTTAATTGAATGATAAAATTGGAGATGGAGGATTAAGGAGTGAGAAGTAGTGGTAGCAAACAAAGAGCTTTATCATGGAATTTGGCCAGGGAAGGGAAGAGAGACACCACTATTCTATCAACTCTGTCATCCAATGTGTTTGTTGTATCTCCTCCAAGCTTTATCTTGTCTTGCCAAGAATTGCCGAAAACATTTCCTTTTGCTTTTTAAATCATCAATGGACCTGGATGTATTGTCATCTCCCTCTGTTAGTTCTTACTATAGAACAATTGTATTAGGAGAGGTCAGGACAATTTTGAATTTTCTTTTTGATAGGGTTAGTATAAAATAATACTCTTTTTTGAAATTATTCGCCAAACTTTGTTACTAAACATTTTTTGCTGTTTATTAGATATATACTTAAATCTGTACTTTAAAAATTTATTATTTCATTGATATGAATATTCTCTCCAGCAATGCAGATCCTAATCCTTTCATGCTTTAATGTAAGAATAATAAGTAAGCGATGACCTATAGGCCAAATCTATCTGCTGCTCATTTTTGTACAGCTCAGGAGCTTCATAGCCCCCTGTAGACCCCATCCTCTGTACCATTACCTCTTAGTCCACCTTTTGATGATAATCTACTCTTTTTTAAATTGTTATGTCTTTGGAAGTTAACATACAGAGTTCCATCCTATTAAGACCCTGCGCTCCCCTAACATGGCCTTTAGTAACCCTCTGAGCCTCACCTCTGAGCCGAACTGAGTCATCAAAGTAAGTTACCATTTTAGTGGAGAACTGAATATGTACTTATGTACACAATATGTAATTCTATTTATAACTACTCTTCCTAATTCTTGAGACTTTTAGTTTCCATGGATACCCAAAAATGGAGGTAGAAGTTTTAGTTAAATAGAAAGGACTAGCCCAACTCCAACTAGAAAAGATATATACATATATGTATATATATATTTAAATGGTACTCTAGGAAACTTTAGAGAAATTATACTTCTCTATCTCTTTTTATACACTGAAATAGCATTATCAGCAGGTTCATTGATATATGTATTTGGAACCATATCTCATTATCTGTCTTTCACCATTTATACCAGGTCAACTTAATCCCTAAATAAAACAACCCCAACTTTTGTGATTAGCACATTTTTAACTTTAGAATGCAACAAGCATTCATTAAATACCTACTATGTGTACTAGGTGCCAGAGATACTGTTATATACATTGGTAATGCTAAGAAAGATGATAACTAATAATCCCTACTCTTAAGGAGACCAACCTGGTGAAGGCCTATACCAGAAGGGTGTATCTGGGAAAGAAGTTGCAAAGACTTAATAAATGACATCACTTGGCAAGTGATTGGATATTGGAGTGAGGTCAGAGAAAGGAGCCAATGATGACTCCTTTTGCAAGTCTGGATGATTGAGAAATGGTGGTACCTTGATAATAATGCAACATTTATAACTTGGATAAGGTTGGTGAAAAAGATGATGAATAGTTTCAAACATGTTGAATTGAAGATGTCTATGACACATCCAGTTTGAGATGGCCAGTAGACCAGTCAAGTGATTTTCCAGAGTTGCAGAGCTAATATGTCTCCAAGATTGGACTTTTATCTGAAGACTTCGGCTTTAAAGGCATTTCTCCATCTATTATAGCAGGATGCTAAGTTTATTAAACATTTCTTTAATAATACATTCTTGAATTCTGCCAGTAGTGTAAATAAATCTCCCTGGCTTATATTTTGTGGAATATATTGTCTTTTTGAAAATTTTGTGACATTTTCCTTTTTCCATTTTTTTCTGAGTTTGATAAAAATTGGCAAACAATTATTTCCATGTACAAAGAACAGAAAAGAAACTGTTAGTTTTGTACAACTTGTTTTTTAGATATGCGAATTAATTATGGAAAATATAACATTGTCTTGCTTGTATCTCTTTCTGAACTTCCTTCTGCCCTCTTCCCCTCTTCTCAACAAAAATAACAAAAAACCCAAATGCCTTCGGTTGTAACAATTAAATATAGTCAAATGAAACATATCCATACGTTCGCCATATGAGAAAATCCCTGTCTCTTTCAGCAACTGGAGTATATTATCTCTCATTGAGAGGTCGGAAGTATAATTTATCACTAGTCTTCTGGATTAATGTTGGGAATCTGCATAAATAAGGTTTTTAAGTTTTCAAAGATTATTTTCTGTTACCATTTTGTCATTATTGTATAAATAGTTTCCCTTATTTTCCTTAATTCATTCTGTATCATTTTTTACAAACCATCAATCTATTGGGCATAGCTTTTGTTCATATATATATTTGAAATAGATCTTTTCCACATTGGATTCATTTAGTGTCTTACCTCATTTGAGGTTTTCTTAGCAAAGTTAGTAGGATGGTTTGTCATTTCTTTCTCCAGATCATTTTACAGATGAGAAAACTGAGGCAAACAAATTATGTGACTTGCCCAGCTATCAAGTATCTGAAGTGAGAGCTGAACTCAGGTCTTCCTGACTTCAGGTCCTGTTCTCTCTCTGCTTTGCTGTCTAGCTGCCCTCTGTATTGGTTAGAATATTTTGATTAGAGAAGTTTGCTACAAGGATTTTTTTCTCAGTTGATTGAGAAAACTTCATAAAATGTATCCCAACTTTCTTTGAATCTGTCCCTTTTGTGGTTTATTGAGGTGCAATAATATCCTATTATATTTACATATAATAAAATGTCTAGCCTTTCCTCAGTTGTTGAATACTTTTTAGTTTCTGGTATAGCAAAAAAGTGATACTATAAATGTTTTTCATACATATACATACTTTCCTTCTTTGATCTCTATGGGTATATAAGCCAAGTAATTATATCATCAGATTCAAGGGTCTTCATGATCCTTGGTGATCTCCTCTAGAAATTTTCCAGCTTTTTAAAATCTTTCCTAAAACACAATACTAGAACTGGACATGATGTTCTAGATATGATCTAACTAGAGCAAAGTTTGATGGGATTATCTCTTCCCTAAACCTGGATGTGAGGCTTCTTATAATGCAGCCTAATATTACATTAGCTTTTTTGACTGCTGTATAAACACTGTTGCAGTTTTTCAGATGAATTTTTCTTTCGCTTCGCCTTCCCCACCTTATATTTGTGAAGTTGATTTTTTAACTTCAGTCAAACTTTACATTTATCCTTATAAAATGTTATCCTGATAGAGTGGGCCAATGGTCTAAGAATAATAAGTCTTAAAATACTGATTATGTCATAAAATATGTTAGCTTTCCCTCTTAACTTTGTGTCATACACACATTTGATAAGCATGATTTCTATGACTTTATTTAGGTCTTGGTTAAAAATGATAAAGACCTAAAACCTGTGCCTATTCCTATCTATTCTAACTCCCCAAGATAGTTGTAACTTGCTTGCTTGAGGTTCGTGCCACAGTAACAGACACAATTATTTAATTGTGCTTACAGATGTGTGCTGGGTATGTTCACTATAACTTTTATTTAATCTGGGTTTTTTGTTTGTTTGAGGTTGTTTGTTTGTATTATTTTATTTTCAGACATTTAAAAAATCATATCAAATGTTACCTACCACAAGATCAAGCACAAAAGCCTGGGATATTCCACTTGAGACTGCCTTTGCAAGATTTAATAGATTCATTAATGATTAGCTTTTGCCTAGGGAATTCAGCCAGTGTCAGTTCTGCCTGATAGTATAGTTGTCTACCCTGTATCTGCCCGTTTAGTAATGCTATCCTAAAAAAGGAGATCTTTTCCTGATGAAGTCTTTCTCTTTTTGTAATCTGTGAAAAGATTACCAACCATCCTTTTAATAACATAATCTAAGAGTTTTTCAAGGTTTCAGAATAAGTTTAGTGGATTAAAGTTTACAAACTCCAGTTTATTCCATATTTTTGAAAATAAGGCATGTATCTCTTCTCTAAAATGAGACTCATAAATAACACCTATCTTATAAGATTGTGAGGATCAAATTATGTAATATTTGTAAAGCTCTTAGCACAGTGCCTGGCATACATTGAATACTTATTTCCTTCTTCTTTTCTATTTTAGTCTGCTGCTTTTAATACTACTGACTACTTATCTCTCCCTCCCTCCCTCCCCAAAGCACAATTTCCCCTCTCTGTGATTTCATAACTCTTGTTTTCTCCAGGTTATCCTCTCTCCTGTTTTCTTCTTCTTACCATTTTTTGGTGATATTTAACCATATCGAACCCTCTAACTGCAATCTTCAAGACTCTATCCTGGGACTTGTTCTTTTTTCTTTCCATATTCTCTCTCAATGACCTCATAATTTTTCATGGGTTAATTATCATAATCTATGCACATGATTCTCTGATCTACAAATCCAGTCCAGTCTTTAATCAGATCTTCTGTTCATACTACCAGTTACTTTTTGGACATTTCAAATTGCATATCCTAGAGATAGCTTAAACCTGATACATCTAAAATCTTATCTTTCCCCCCAAAAAGCAACGTTTTCCCAAATTTCCTTGCTGTTGTTGAAAGTACTGTCATTCTTCCAGTTTCTTAAGTTTCTTGGTGTCGTCTTTGTCTCTGCAATGTTATATTAAAAATATTAGTTATAGCAATAAGACATGAAAAAGAAATTGAAGGAATAAAAATAGGCTTTGAGAAAACAGAACTATCACTTTTTGTAGATGATATGATGGCATACTCAGAGAATTGTAGAGAATCAACTAAAAATTTGTTGTAACAGTTTCAACTTTAACAAAATTGCAGGATATAAAGTAAGCACAAATCATTAGAATTTTTTGTTACCAACAAAGCCCAGTGGGAAGATAATTAAAGTAGAAATTCCAATTAAAATAATTATAGACAGTATACAGTACTTGGAAGTCTACCCATCGAGTTAAACCTAGGGACTTTATGAACACAATTATAAAGTATTTTTCATATAAATTAAAATAGATTTAAACGATTGAAAAAATATTGGTTGCTCATGGATAGATTAAGCCAATATAGTAAAATCAATGTTCTACCTAAAAATTATTTTTTAATGTTTTTAAAACATTTATTCAGTGCCATGTTGCTCAACCTATCAAAGAATTATAGAGATGGAAAAAATGATAATAAAATTAATCTGAAAGAACAGAAGGTCAAGGATACCAGCAGAATCAATGAAAAATATGTGAAGGAAGGTAGCTTAGCAATACCAAATTTCAAATTATACTACAAAGTGCTAAGCATCAAATCAATTTGGTAACTAGCTAAGAAATAGTGCAGTGGATAAATGGAATAGATGAGGAATACAGTGGGTATATATGAGAGAAGTAAATGACCATAGTAAGGTAGTATTTGATAACCCAAAGATCCAAACTATTGGGGCAAGAACTTAATATTTAACAAAAATTGCTGGGAAAACTGGAGAGAAATGAGGCATACATGAGTATCTCACACAGTATAATAAGATAGGAGCAAAATGGACATATGATTTAACTACAAAAGGTGATATAAGCAAATTAAAGTAATATTTAAAATTTTATCTGTCAGATTTATATATAAGGGAAGAATTATGACCAAATAGGATAGAGAAGAACATGAGAAATGAAATGTGAGAAATGAAATGGATAATTTTGATTACATGAAATTAAAAAGTTTTGGTATAAACAAAACCAATGCAGACAAAATTAAAATGAAATCAGGAAGTTGGGGGAGAGAAGTTCACAGCAAATTTTCTCTGATAATGGCCTCATTTCTCAAATATATAGAAAACCAACCCAAATTTATAAAAATAAGAGGAGCCATTTCTCAGTTGATAAACAATCAAAAGACTATGAACAAGCAATTTTTAAAAGAAGAAATCAAAGCTATCAGTCATGAAAAATACTCTAAATCACTATTGATTAAAGAAATGCAAATTAAAGCAAACTCTGAGGCATTGTTTCTTACTTATCAAATTGGCTAATATGACAGACAAAAAAGGGAACAGGAGGGATGTTGTTGGAGGGGTTGTGAACTGGTCCAACTATTCTGCAGAACTATTTGGAACTATTCCCAAAGGACTATAAAATTGCATATTCTTTGACCTACTAATTACCACTATTAGTTCTGTATCCCAAGAGATTAAAGAAAAGGGAAAAGTACCTATATGTCCAAAAATATTTATGGTAGCTCTTTTTGTGGTGGCAAAGAATTGGAAATTGAGGGATTTCCTATCATTTGGGGAATGATTGAACAAGTTGTGTTATATAATTGTGATGGAATACTCTTGTGCTGTCAGAAATGATGAGCAAAATGGTTTAAAGGAGAAAAAAAAACTTATATGAACCGATGCAAAGTGAAGTAAGTAGAACCAGGAGAATATCACATCAGCAGTATTGTATGATGATGAATTGTAAAAGATTTAGTTACTCTGATTAAGACAATGATCTAAGATAATTTCAGAGGTGGATACAGATTGAAACATTCTTTTTTGTCCCTTTATTTTTCTTGCCTTTTTTTGGCAACATAGCACATATAAAAATATTTTGCAGGACTTCACATATATAATTGATACCATATTGCTTGCCTTCCAATGGGTGGAGGAAAGACTGGAGGGAGGGAGAGAATTTAGAAATTAAGATTAAAAAAAAAATGTTAAAAATAAAATTTAAAGTAAAAATGTTTAGTAGTAAAGAAGGGAAGAGATATAAGATTCTGTAAGAATGAAGTTGTCCAGATGTTTTTTACATTAACACTATACTGTTAGATCAGGGAGACCCACTGACATTTGATGAAGAATGCCTATTGCCCAAATTAATCAATAGGCAGTAGACTGAATGAGGGGTGTGTGTGTGTGTGTGTGTGTGTGTGTGTGTGTGTGCGCACGCGCGTGCGCAAGATCCAAGGTAGTCTTATTTCTCTGCTTGTTTCTGAATCCTTTTGCTCTCCTTGTTGTGGTGACTGTTTTTTATCAATTAAACATCTATGAAAAAAGGATCCTTTAATATTATTGTTCTATAAGAAATGACCAGCAGGATGATTTCAGAGAGGTCTGGAGAGATTTACATGAACTCATGCTAAGTGAAATGAGCAGAACCAGGAGATTATTATACATGGCAACAGCAAGATTATACAAAGATCAATTCTGATTGACATGGCTCTTTTCAGCAATGAGAGAATTCAAACCAGTTCCAGTTGTTCAGTTATGAAGAGAGTCAGCTATAATCAGAGAGAGAACTATGAGAAATGAGTGTGGACCACAACATAGCATTTTCATTCTTTCTATTACTGTTTGCTTGCATTTTTGTTTTCCCTCTCAGGTTTTTTTCTTTCTTTCTAGAGCTGATTTTTCTTGTGCAGCAAGATAATAATATAAATATGTATACATATATTGGATTTAACTTATACTTTAACATATTTAACATGTATTGGAGTACCTGCCATTATAGAAAAGGAGGGGAAAATTTGGAACAGAAGGTTTTGCAAGGGTCAGTGTTGAAAAATTACCCATGCATATGTTTTGTAAATAAAAAGCTATAACAAATTTTTTTTTGAAAAAAAAGGATCCTTTTAAAGTCAAAAGCTTATTTGACTGGCTTGAATCAAACTACAATATTGTAATTACATGAAGTGACCTTTTTTCAACTTTAACCTCTCTTGATTTGATGTAGATTTTGGCTTTTGCTCTAAAGAGAATGATAATAGGTATAAGGTTTGTAAAATGCTTTTCATGTATTGTCTCATTTAACCCCATAATAACCATGGGAGAGAGATGCTGTTATTGTGTATCATTTTATAGATCACAATTGTCTACATCCATGCCCCATGTTTCCCCTCTTCTGGAAAAAGACTCACTTTAAGCTTTTCATCTCTGCTAACCATCTTTTTATTTCTCTTCCCACCTCTATAACTAAATCCCTTGAAAAGGCCTTCTTTAATAGGTACCTCCACATTTTTTCCCCTCACTCACTACCTTCACTCTGACTTTCTATCTTACCTCCATCAAAGTAAACTTCTCCAAAGTTAATGATCTCTTAGTGGTCTTTTCTTGGTCTTAATTTTCTTTGCTCTCTGTGCAGCCTTTGACTCTGATATTTGCTTTCTCCTTTACATTTTTTTCTCTTTAAGTTTTGGAACACTAGCTTCTCCTGGTTTCCCTAATATCTCTGATTGCTTCTCTTTCTCCTTTGCTGGATCTTCATCTAGATCATTCTCCCTAGCTATAGCTGTCTCTAAAGGTTCTCAAGTGTCCTCTTCTCTTCTCCTTCTATACTACTTCCCTTGATGATCTTATCATCTTCTAAGAATTTAATTACTATCTCTTTGCTGGTATTTCTCAAATCTTACCTCTCCTGCTCCAGACTCTCTACTGATCTGTAAGCCCATATCTCTAAATTCCTTTCAGACATCCTGAACTGGATGTCCGGTAGACATTTTAAACTGAATATGTCCAGAATGAAACCCATTCTTTCTCCCCAACCTTTTGACACTCCCCTGCCTCCCCAATTGCTTTTGAAGGCAAGTCCTCTAGGACTCTCCATTTCTCTGATCATGACCTATCAATTTCATCTTTGCAACATCTCTGTAATATGCCCTCTTCTCCCCTCTGACACCTGTATCGTTCTTGTACAAGTCTTCATCCCCTTATGACTGGACTATTGCAGTAACATGCCACCAGTATCTCCTTGTTCCAAGCCCTCTTCCATTCATCCACTAAAGTGATTTTCCCAAAATACAGGTCAATGTTATCCCCTCTACTAAACAAACTTCATTTTTTGCCTCCATGGACAAATATAAAATGGTAAATCTGAATGTTAATTACATGTAACTGTGGTAGTCTTTTGCTCTTAGTGATATGAACAAAGAAAAAACAAGTTTAGAATAGATTCTGAGAGAATTCAGCCAAAAAGCTTCTTAAATACCTTTCTCCTTGTACCATCCTTAAGGATAGTTGGAATGGGAACAGTTGAGACAAACTGTAACATGGAAAAGAGATAATTAGCTTTGGAGTGAGAAGGACGGCA
This sequence comes from Antechinus flavipes, assembly GCF_016432865.1. Taxonomy (NCBI): domain Eukaryota; kingdom Metazoa; phylum Chordata; class Mammalia; order Dasyuromorphia; family Dasyuridae; genus Antechinus; species Antechinus flavipes. The sequence goes on from NC_067400.1 coordinate 51,297,526, forward strand.
ACTTTAAGGGGAATATGACAATTTATTTCACATAGTTCTTAGAATTATAGATTTAAAGTTGGAAGGGATCTCAGAAGCCATATTGGAAACCCTCTCATTTTACAGTTGAGGAAGCTGTGGCTCTGAGAGCTACATGGTTATGTAGCTAATAGTTGTCAACATCAAGGTTGAACTCTCTCTGGTCTTTATGCTTCCAAATCCAGCACTTTAACCCCATTATATCTTGCTGCTTCTTTATTTGAAGGATTTTCTTGAATGTTCAGATTAGAGTTGAACATAAAGAGCAAAATTATAAATTGATAGAAATTACTGTAAAATAGTTTTCAACTTAATAAAAACTTCTTTTTATTGATGACTAAAAGTGGAAGGGACTGACTTAAGGCAGCTTTGTGTATACGTGTGATCAATCATTAGTGATGTCAAGTTTTGAATGATCACTTGTTATAGATGTATGTAGGACTCCCATTTTGGGTAGAGGTTGGGCTGGATGATTAAACTCTGAACCCTCAAAGGAAAATTATTAGGGCAAAATGACTAAAGATGCAGAGTAGAATCATTGTGGGAGTGGAATCAACTAGGTTCTGTTTGCCTTGCTTCTCTTGTTTTCTGATTTACTCTAAGACAAGCTACATAGATTTAATGAAAATCATGGTAGTGGTAGACAGGAAGACAAGCCAGGGAGAAATTCCCTTAGATTGTTCACCATAGCTCGTGCTGAGATGTTTTTAAGAGGAGCATGTTTCAAATCTATGTGGTCTTTAATCAAAAAAAGGAAAATACCTATATGCTATCAAAGTAATGCTTGCTAGGTACTTGGAAGAATCAGCCTTGAAATTTATGAACTGGTAAGATCTCTTTATAAAATTCTTGAATTTATAGTTGTATGCTCACACAATATTTAATTAGTAACATCCTAATTATGTAATTAAAATATTATTGCCAAAAAGTTATATATAATATTTCTTTTCTTTTTTACTTTTTATATGCCTGCCATCTCTTCCTGTAGTTATATAACAAAGTGACAGAGAAGCGTTATAAAAATTACCCATTTTATAATGTGGTTCCTTGATTTTGAAAAGAATAAAAGAACCTTAAGAGGTCAACTTTTGTTCAGTCTCAAAACAAAAACTAAGATAAGGAATTGTATATTTATAATTAAGAACTTACTGGGCATATAGAAATATAAGATCACAGATGTATGAAATATTCATTGGTGTCCTCCTCCCCTCTGACAGGTTATATACTTCTCTCTTCCTTAATGGATAATTTTCATGACTTGATATGAACAAAAATATTAAACATCTGGTTGCCAAACTTTTGATGATAACCTAGAACTTAGGCTAGTCCTTGAAAAAAACAAATAAGTAATTTTGTTCTGGAGTCATTTGAATTTGGGCAGAACAAGGTAGAGCTTTATGCTCTGATGGCTTGGCTTTTGAGAACCCAGTGCAAATTGAGGCAAATTAATAAATTGTAGTCCAGAGGAAAGGAAAAAAAAAGAGCACCATTAGGCTGTTCATAGTTGATATCAGAGATGAACATATTAGTCATTTTGGCATGGAAGCAATGCACATTATCTCAAAGAGGCAGGATCAAAAAATTGTTTTTAAGGCAAGAAAGCTAGACAGTTATTTCAGACTCAGAAAGTTGTGAGTCTCAGCAGTTTTTCATGATTCCTTTATGTTTCATTCAGTAACTCAGGATACCTTTGCTTTCAAGATGCATCAAGGTTTCCTGCTTTGACTTTGCTTCTGAGCCAATGAATATCCTGGCATGAAAAAAACAGGAGTAATGAGTAAGTTTAATTTATAGATTTTAATGTGATGCTGTTTATATTCAGGTAATTAAAAAAAAACATTTGCCAGATTTTAGATGTACCATTGATTGTATTTTTAATATAATTCAGCATTTTATTCACATTTCTTTAGAGGAGAGTGAGATTAAATGGAACCAGCTCAAATTGGGGGTTCAAGATTATACTGTCTATTCTTAGGAGACCATTGTATTCATATTATCACAGATAGGAGTTTTATCATTGTTGGAAAGTGTTTACAGATTTTGGGGCAATATAGGTAATATTTCCCTTAAGCATCTTTTTGGTATTCTTATGAAGTATTTTAAATGGATCCATTCTGAACTCGATTGCTTAAGTCTGACAGAGTCTCAAGTTTCCACTGAATGGTAACAAAGACTGTAGAGTGTTGTTGGTACTGCAGTGAGAGGCATGCTTCCTTAGAACAGGTAAGAGGGATCATTTTGTTTCACACGGCTGGCTGGGGTTTTGATATGGTTTATTAGAGATTCCGTAATTAACAGCAGTTTTAAATTGGGGAATAGGCAATAGCATACATTCCTGAATGTTGCAGTCAAAGAAACTACAGTGTATTGGGGGTTGGGGGAGGGGAGGGGGGAGACTTAGCTTTAGTTTGTCACTCTCATACTTGATAAATTAATAAAAATGCAAAAATAGTCCTGGAAATATTTCTTATCCCAAATATATGACAGGCAGTTGCATGATAAAATTATTTGTTGAAAAGAATTTCATGTGATTATTGATTGGGCAAGCAGTCCAAATTGTTATATCATAACAGTTTTTACTTTCATTTCTTTCCAATAGTTAATAAAATGAACTTTGCCCCTAACAGGGGGCAAGTTTCTGTTGAAACTTTTTAATTGCAAAAAATAAACTGTTTTTTGATGGTCACTAGAAATAAATGTGATGTTTTAAAAGTATTTCAGCTTTTATAGATGTTTCATTACCATTTTCTAGTACAATTTTCTTAAAAGTATTTGTGCTTTGAAAATGTCAGCTGTATTCTAATGAAGCTCAGGCATTGTTTGCTCATAAAGGGGCTGGTGCATTCCACAGCTTTATGGTTTATTATGAGGCACAGTGTGAGAGTGTGGGTGGCACCATTTGGTGTCTGCCTCTTGGGCCAGTGACTGCCATTATGTTAGTTTTGGACTGGCAAAGAAAATATAGCAAACAAGGTCCTGTGTACAAATGTGTTAACACTGAATATTTTTAAAGACATGATCCCAGAATGTATGACAGCTTAATTGAGTTGACCATTTGAAGAATACTTCTAAAGTCCATATTTTTAGGACTAAACAGTATTCTGTCAGCCAAATCACTTGTTCTTAACTTTAATGTACAGCTTATGGACCAACTGAACTTTTTAGGTGAATGTTTATTGAGAAATCAGTACTTCCTTGATCAGTATAATAAAATTTGAACTATGTGTTGCATTAAAAAAAAACAACATAGTTATTTTAAGGAATGTAATCACTTAAAGTTAAGGGGAGAAAAGCCCTTCTTTTCAGTTAGAAAAGTCCTGATGGGGAAAAAGCAACAGATGTTTCTTCTGTTACAATTGGGGTTGTTTCATTCAAAACTCACAGCATCCCATGTGGAGAATGAGAGTGGATAATAAATCTGACTTAATGAGTTTCTACTTAAGCTTAACAGAACCACTTCTAAATTATTTTACTTATTAAAATTTTAAATTTTATTAGATAGGCTTTGAGTAACTTAATTTGCAAATGAATATTTCTTTCTAGAGTAATTTATAATTAATAAAAATTATAGCTAAAAAAGTTGAATTTTAAGTTAATTTAGTTGAATTTGAAGTTAAGGATGAAATTACAGTGAGGTATAGAGAGATTTATTCCAAGTATTTTTTTGAATCAACTTAGTTTTTAGTAGAGATGATTTGCTATATAGCTTGCCTCTGAAAAAAAAGAGTCATTGAGATAGTTGGCTACTAATGTGATAAGAAGAGAGAAATAGCAAGGTGTAAGATCAAAAGGAAAAAAGAATATTAGAGGCAACACATGATGGAAGCAACTAAAATGAGAATAATATTAGGATTAGTGATTTTAAAAATCGTTAAACCCTTTTTTCCTTGTAGTAAAACTAAGACAATACTATGTTATTACAAAACATCCTGAAGTTTTAATTTTTATAAGTTTGTTGAAACAGTTGTGAATAATAATATACTAAATATTCAATTAATATTTACTAAATTTTTGATTATTATGTTTACTTTGCAGTAGAAAACCTAAAAATTTCCTATAATATGATTCAATGTTTGTGTTTAACATTTGTTCATGTACTTACAAATTATAAAGTTTGTATAGATTCCTCATATACTCAAATACAAAAATGATGGGGGAGGGGCAGAAAAGTCAAGGGCTCCATTACCAGGAGATATATTTTTTCAATCATTATTATTGTATTTGAGAACTTGTCATCTTTTTTTTTTTTTTTTACTTTGATCATTGCTTTCAGGTGTATGATATTTTTAAAATTTTAACTTTTTTAAAGAAAGGAAACATTATGATAGCGTTTCTTGGGGAAAATATGACAATAATAACATTGCATTTTAACTTAATATATTTTAAAATCCATTATTTTATTTTAAACACATTATACTTATTACACATTTTGATAAAAGATTTACTATTTATAGTAGAACAAAAGGCTTTTAAAAATAGACTAAGTAAAGCTTCTCCCTTTATTTTCTTTTTTTTGCTAAAAGATACTTTTCATTGTCAAAAACAAAATTAAGAATATTAGCTCTGGACCAGGGACTTTTAGAAATGGTCTAATTCAACTACATAATTTTATATTATTATCCTCAGAACTCTAGGGTTTTTGGTAGATTTTTTTTTTTTGTTTTTTTTTTGCAATTTCAAACTTATTCTTAAATTTAGCACTTCAGTGATACTAAATGATGCATAATTATTTCATTTCTGAATAATTTTGTTATGTTTTAAAAATGATTTAGAACAATTATAACGTTGAAACCTATTTCCAGCCCATCCTTTTAAGTTAGGCCTCAGTAATTTACGCTTTTGCCATTTGGGGTATATTACATAAGCATGGCTATTATAATAGTGGGAAGCATTTCCAGCAGCAACAACAAAACAATCTGAGACTGATTAATTTTCAGCTTAGCAACAAATTTAACTTATGGCAGTTGCTGAAATAATTCTTTACTCTTTAGAAGCAGATTTTTTTGATAACTGTTATCTCAAAGAGTGTTTGTGTAAATTTCATTCCTTACCCTAAAACACAGTTTCATTGCCGTGGCTATTCTATCATTGAGGTGAGACCACAGCCTCTTCACACAATGATAATAGATGGTTTTGATGAGTTGCCCTGCCAAAAACTCCATCACCTAGTGGCTTTCTAGGTATGAGGTTTGTGGCTATGCAGACAAGTGCATTAGTTTTCAGTGCATTGGAACATAGCATTGTGTTCTGATTTTTGTACTTATTTTGTATTTACTTCTGTATTCTTGCTGTCTTTCCCTGTAGATGGGAATCTTCTTGAAAGGAAGGGATTGCTTCTATCTTTGTATTCCTAGTACTTAGTATATAGTATATGTCAATACATGTCTGTTGATTGGTTGATTGAGCATTTTTATTAAATTCAAAAAACATTAACTATCTGCTGTGTGCAAGAAAAACCTGTGCTTGGAGTTAGTTATGGAAATAAAAATGATACAGTTTCTGCCCTCAAGAAGGTTACAAAAATAGTTCTTATTTAACTTACAGAAAAAGTAAGGTTAGAGATCATTGGTGTCTCTAAATTAATTTCTCCCCATTCTAATCTATGTTCCATTCTACTGTAAAAAATGATCTTCCTGAAGCTCATGTCTGACCATGTCATCTCTCTCTAATTCATTAAACTCCACTGACTCCCTGTTATCTCCAGGATCAAATAGAAAATCCTCTGTTGGTTTATTAAAGCCCTTTATAGTCTGTCTTTTACCTACCTTTTCAGTCTTCTTACACCTTATTTCCTGTCATATTTTGTGATCCAATAATACTGGTCATTTTGCTATTCCTGTCACATGACGATTTTCATTCACTGAAACTGACTTTCTCCTCATCTCTGCCTCCTGGTTTCCCTGGCTTCCTTCAAGTCTCAACTAAAGTTCCACCAAATATGAGAAGCCTTTCCTGGTTCTTCTTAATACTAGCATCTTCTCTTCTGTATTATCTTCAAATTACTATATATGTATGTACATATGAAATATGTATGCATATACATACACAGTTATGTATATAGTTATGTATCTAATCTTGCTTGTTATCTCCTTTAAACTTTGAACTTCTTGGGAGTAGGAACTATTTTTTGCTTTTTTTTTTTTTTCATTTTCCCAGCACTTAGTAAAATTCCTAGCATGTTTGTTGTTGTTTTGCAGTCATGTCCAACTCTTTGTGATCCATTTGAGGTTTTCTTAACAGAGATACTGGAGTGGTTGGCCATTTCCTTAAATAGACTTGCCTAGGATCACACAGTTAATGTCTGAAGCCTTATTTGATCTCAGGAAGATAAGTTTTCCTGACTCTAGGTCCAGCACATTATTCATTGTATCACTTAGCTGTCCCTTCCTGATACATAGTAGATCCTTAATAACCATTAGTCAACTTGATTTATACTATCTTAAACCAGATATTTTTTCAAATGCTGTTATGATTCAGAATTAATTAAGTCTCCTTGGGACTTGGAACGTTCAGTTGACTTCATCCTTTTTCATCAACATATACTAAGCGAATGAATGAAGTATAGTGGGTTAGATGTTGACCCCACGTGTTAAGAAGTTATGGCTTATAGGATGTGTAGACCAGAACATCTTCCTAGGGAACAATTGCTCATTATTTCCCTATTCAAATTGTACATCAAGATAGATGTTGTCTCTTAAGCTGTAATAGAGTTAATAGGAAGTGTTATTGGTGCCAAGGAGTATCCACTACATTATCTTCAGGGTAGATGACTTCTTGGCATTGTAAATTGTAGCTCATGATGAGCTTTCCCATAGCATATTATATCAGTCATTTATGTAATTAGCTGAAGAGATTTTTGGAGAGTGGTCCAATAGAAAGAGCCTTTGACTTGCAGTTCAAAGGCTCAGCTTCCAATTCTGGTTCTACCACTTAATAACTATATGAACTTAAACAAGTCATTTAATATCATTGGACCTCAATTTCTTATCTTTTTGTTAATGGAATGGATTATATGATTACCAGGGTCCTTTCCAGCTCTAAGTTTATAATCCTGTAAATTGATTGATAAAGTGGGATATGTTTGCACAAATTATTGTTCTTGATACTTCCATTCACCTGTAATAGGAAACTTATTTTCCTGTTGGCAAAATTAACTGTTTATGTTTATGAAACTTGAAAGTATTTGAATGGATTCTGTTAGAACACAAAGGATTGTTTTTGAGGTATTTTTTTGAGGTATGTGGTATTTGAGGTATGACTGAGATTTTTTACCATTCTCTTTATTTATTGCAAAATTCATATGAAATTGTAGTGGTTTATGATGATGACTTTATTATTAGTTCTTAATCTTAAATGTTTTAAAGTTTAAATTAATTTTAAAATTCTTCTTTTTCTCTACACTATTCATCAGCTTGAGCATTTATATATATATGATATATATTTGAGAAATATAAGCCTGTGTATAAATTAATTCCTTCCTATCTATAACAGAGTTAAAGGCAGTTTACCTGGCAAGAGGAGCTGTAATATTTTTTATGTGAGTGATTTCTAAATGACCCGTGTCTGTTGATAATAGTAAACTCTGATCTCTCTAGTTGCACCCACCTCCCTTGATCTACTCTAACCATGCAGACTGTTGGTAGGAGATAACATTTTCTGTTTTCTGCTTAACAGCCATTTTCTGTGCCTAGGCAATTGAATGTGTTCCATTTGGCAAACATGCCTCTTGCTGTTGTTTAATTGCTCACAATATGCCAGTTGTGAAGCACAATATTTAGGGGCTGAAGAGCACGAGTTTATTGTGAGGAGCTCAGGAAAAAAGAAGAGCAAATACAATTCTTGGTCTTTTCTAAATAAAGTCTCCAGAGTGGGGTGAAGTCTAACAGGATGTAACTGGATTGTTCTATGAATGAGCATCTTTTTATTCCCTTAATTTGAATAGATTTCCTAAAGAAGGTGAACTTTTGGACAAAGGTAAGCTGGATGAGGCAGTGTCTTAGAGGAGTCCAAGTGTCAAGTTGTTTTAGTCATAAGGAAAAGTCAGTCAGTAATTATGAATATAGGAAATGTATTGTACTGAAGTGGAAAAGCTTGAATGAAAATAGATGGAAATGGCAATGAGAAAGATGTGAAATGAAGTATTTTGTGAGAACGTAAAGAAATTTTAAAATGACAGAGTCAAACTTGATCTGATGGTAGTGTTAGAAGCAAACATAATTAGCATTTGGTTCAGAAAGTCAAAGGAATAGATCAATAAGTAATGTAGTCGAAAGATTTTGGCAAGACCACTTTGGACAGATGGAAGGGGATGAGAACCTGGAAATGAGAAGACCAAAATTAAAAGATTATAATAATCCATATATGATCTTGAGAGCTGGAGAGGACTTTAAAAATTCTCTATTCTAGCCTCTTTATTTTTACATATGAGCAAACTGAGACCAGAGAAATAGAGAGATGTATGCACAGTTGCAAAAACATTTGTTTATTTTGGCTTATGAGAAAAGTAAGAGCTTTTAGGAAATATGATTTTTACATAAGTACAAGCTGAAGAACATAATAAACATGAACATTTCCATATAAAGAAGTTCAGAAGTTGGGATTATATATGAAATTGTGAATTACATCTTGCTTATTTTTTAACGTATTTGAAATAGAACCCAATGCCCATGATTGCTTTGTTATCTATATCTAATACAGAGCCATATCCAGATCTGAATTTTCTTCTGTTCTTTTCCATGTGAATAAATGATTCATTGACAGTTTTTTGGAGATGCTTTTTAATAATATTTGGAAAATTGAGTATAAAGGACTTCATATTAAAAAATATTCTGGGTATTTGCAATTCTTAGGTCTAATCATTGTGTAGTGTTAATTTTGACATCTTGCTAAAAATGAAACCTTTTAAGCAGAAACTACAAAGGGCATCTTGAAGAAATAAACATACTAATCAAAACCATAGGATCAGATAATATAGTCCTTGGAAGTAATGTAGGGAAAATAGTATAAGATCCATTGACCAAGGTAGGAACTTTATCACTTCCAAATCAATCTATACTGTTAATTGAAATGCTCTAATTATGCTTGAATAGATTGCCAGGATTTTGCTTCCATATCTGTTTAAACAGAAGCCTGACTCACTATTCTCATAATCTTTTCTTTTACATTATGGAATCCTTAAAGATTTGAATTCCATAAAAGAGCTCACTAGAGACTTCCTAAGCCTTAAACCATAAACTTTAGAGACTGTCCTTTATTTAGAGTCCTACCCCTCACTTTTGGGGCTGTTATGACTTTTGAAAGAGCTAAAAAACAAACCCTTTTATAAGCAAAAAAATTATTTAAGATAAATCTTCCTCTCCAGATTTCTGCTATCCCCAGTCTAGCTTTGCACTAGAATCTACTTGTTCTCATAACATTGATCAGGCTAGACAAGAGCCTGAGATTTAATTCTGTTAAGTAGATGATGTTCTCAAGGATGGAATTTGAAGAATAGGGATAAGTGGCTATAAAAATTCAGTGAATTTTTTGATTATTTTTTATAAAGGAAGAAATCTGATTATGTTGAAATATAGAAAAGAAGTGGCCAGAACTTGTGAAAAGTTGTTTTTCTTCTTTGCTCTCTGAGGAAGTAAATAGCTGATTACCTAGTTAATATTGAAGAAAAGAATTTAATTTTCTGGACTATAGTTTATGCTACCAGAACGATGGATTTCTGACAAGGTCTGGAGTCTGTTTGATGAGAACTGGGACAGAAGATTCATTGATCTGGTCAAAAGACCAAAATAAAAATTTGAAAAGGAGGCAGAAAAAAATGTTAAGAAAAAGTTGTTATATTAGGTAGTATCAGAGACCAATAGATATGACAGAGGAAAGAGCAATATGAGAGGAGACAACCAGCTTAATTCACTGAAGATAACAGGAAAAAGATTGAGACTGAGAACTCCATATTAATGTATTTATTGTTCATTTGTTTTAGTCATGTCCAGCTCGTCTTGACTTCATCTGGGTTTGATGAGGGGGAGTGGCAAAAACATTGTAGTGGTTTACACTATCCTTACAGAAGAAGAAGCTGAGGCAAACAAAGTTAAGTTATTTGCCCAGGGTCATATAGCTAGTTAGTATCTGAGGACAGATTTGAATTTAGGCAAATAAACTTTCCTCACTCTTTGTCCAACATTCTATCCATCATACCACCTAACTGTTCTGTATTAATGCATATTGTGGGCATATATTAATGAGAAATAATGAAAGAATGTGTTTTGGTCAGAAAAACAAATAATATAACTGAATGTCAAGAAGATCTATGTGGAAATCAGTTAACCTGAGAGTAGAAATCTAGTTGTGAGTCAGGATGTGACCTTTAAATTATTCTCTTGACTTCAATTTACGTGGAAATTATTGATGATACTTTTCTAAAACTGAATGCAAAAACTTGTACAAAGGAAATGTTTAGTGATAGGAGGCTTTAGTTATCCCAACAATTGCTGGACATCTCATTTTACTGAAAATAAGTTCTATAATACAGTCTTGACTTTCCTTGCTGACAGTTTTGTTTTATAAAAAAAAAAAATTAGGAATTCATAAGGAAACTGTATTTGGGACCTAATTTTTAAAACCTCAGAAAATAGTGGCTATATAATCAAGTATGAAGACATTAAAAGAATTTGGGGCATAGTAAAATGACCTTAGGATCATATATTTAAAGTTGAGAGGGACTTAAATGGAACATATATGAGGTCATAAATTTGGAATGGGAAAAAACCTTAAAAGTTGGATCCTTTCTATACATGAAGTTACTTGTCAAAGGTGGCATAAGTGGTATTTGGGACAGACAGGACTTGAATTCAATTCACTTAATTTAAAATCCAGCCTAAACTTTAGGAAATTGGATTTCAGAATTTGCAGATAAAAGATAAATATGATCCCAGTGGGAGCAGCTATAGCAGGGAAATATGTTCCAAAAGAGATGAGAGGTTCTCAAATAAGAAATTCTGAGAATAGAGACAAAAGAACCCATAAAGAAAGCAGAGGGGAAGGAATCTAATGAAACCAATGTAATTTCTTCAAAGATTCTTTGATGAACTCAGACATGGAGAAAACATTCACAAAATGGCTTTTGTGAGAGAAGGACACATAGCATAGGACAGATTTAAACTTGGCACAGATTTCTGCAAAGAGAGTAAGGCTAAATCCAGAATAAGTTGAAGCTTGTTAAAAAAAAAAAAATTTCAAGGACAATTAAAGTGGCTCTAAGAACTGTGCTTGGAAGGAGCAAAACAAACAAGGATGGGATACGTCTGTGGTGTGGGACAGGTGGTATGATGTTAACAGATGACAGAGAAAGCAAAGCTGCTTATCTCCCATTTTGCTTTTCTCTTCTGTATTAAGGATAATGATCTACAAACTGGAAAGATAGAACAGACATGATTAAGAAGAACTTGAAGCTCAAGATAGGTGAGGATATAGTAAGTGAGCACCTAGCTGATTTAAATGATTCTCCAAGCTCAGGCGAATTACATCCAGGAAACGGAAAGATCTTGCAGATGTGATTGTGGAACCATGATCAGAAATCTTTGAGGACTCATGGACACTGGAAGAAGTGCCAAAAGACTGGAGGTGGGTGAATGTTGTCTAGATATACAAAAGGTGGGACAGGATGAATGCTAGAGACTGCTGAACTTGACATTGATCCCTGGCACCATTCCAGAATGGATTATTAAACAGGTGGTTTGTGATCACTTAGAGAAGGATAATAATTACCATTAGGAATGAGTATTGTAGGGGTTAGAATATCATAGGATATAGAGCCAGAAGAGACCTTAGAAGAAACATATTCCAAACTTCTCATTTTATAAACGAAGAACCTGAGGCCCAGAAAGATGAAATGATTTACCCAAGATTATGGATAATGAGTAACTCAGGCCAGTTAACATCTTTTTATTTTTGTTTTTTAGAATTAATTGTTTAGTAAGTTGAGACTAGTGTGGAAATGGTATATCTTGAGTTCGATACTAAATTTGACCAACTTTCTTAAGATACTTTTATCCCTAAGCTTAAGAAATGTGAACTTGAAGAGCTGGCACAATGGAAAGAGCTTCAGCCTTGGAATCTGGAGGATATGAAATCAAATTTGGCCTCAGGCACTTACTAGCTTTGAGGTAATGAGCAAGTTACTTAAACCTGATGGCCTCCAAAAGGTTGAAAATTATTCATATTCAGAGTGTTGCTTAAGGGATTCAAGCCATTTTTGAGAGATCTCTCTTAGTAGCATGCTGTGAAACTGTATGTGACCTAAATTGAGTTTTAGGGGTAGAGGGGGAGGATTTTATTTTTCAGCATTCATTTCTGTAAGATTTTGTGTTCCAAATTTTTCTCCCTCCCTCTCTTACCTCCCCTTCCTCAACATAAGAAACAGTGTGAAAACATACAATCATTTTCCATATTTTTCATGTTGTGCAAGAAAAATCAGACCAAAAGGGAAACAAGCAAGCAAACAAAGATGAAAGTACTATGCTTTGATCCACATACAATCTCTATAGTTCTCTTTCTGAATATGGATGGCATTTTCCATTTTAAGATTATTGAAATTGTTGTGAATCACCATATTGCTGAGAAGAATCAAGTCTATCTGATCATCACCTAATCTTGCTGTTACTGTGTACAATGTTCTCTTGGTTCTGCATTCAGCATCATTAACATTGACATTGACATTAGTCCATGCTTTTCTGAAATCAGCCTGCTCATCATTTCTTATAGAACAATAATATTATATTATGTTCATATACCATAATTTATTCAGCCCTTCCTCAACTAATGGGCATCCACTCAATTTCTGCTAATAACCTGTCTGTGCTTTAATTTTTGTCCATGTTTTCCCACAGACTTTCTACAAATTAAACTATTTATGTATCAAGAATAATTTTTATGTGTAATTTTTTTTCATTTTGAAAATAAGCATGGTATCTTTTATTTTGGTCCAAATTTTCCTTGATTCTTTTATCTTAGCAGTATGCTGTCCCCATCTCACATTCCCACAAGTCAGTCATTTTGTTGCCCCTTAGTAGATTGTAGAGCCCAGAATGTGCCATGATCAAATTAATTTTCATTCTTCTGTAAGCAGACCATAATTGTTTGAATGAACTTCTTCTCAGTTGATCAGATGGGTCAGGTACAGTTTGGATTCTTCATGCAATAAATTGTAAAATTCAAGGTGTCCATATATAGAATACAAAAAGATATTCTTTATCAAATACTCATAAAATTGAAATAAGAGTTTTTGCCAAAAGTTTGGGGCTAGTGAATGGAACAGCTGCCAGTTCTTCATTGTCGCCATTTTTCTTCAAGTGCACAGGTTATTTTCGAGAAGAAAATTCAGGGAATTACCTAAGAGCAAACCTCAAACATATTTAAGAATGCCAGGGTATGATTTTTGGATATTCAGGGGGCTATTAGCCAGAGTCAGTTTTTTAGAGAGTTGGGAGTTCAGTTTATGAATCTGATGAAAATTTTAGATGATTGAATTTTTAAAGCCTGTTTAGAGCCATCGCGTGTAAGAAGAAGGATCGTAGCCAGAGCAGTAGAATCCAGGTTACATTGACAATTCTGAATTTTTTATTCTGCCCCTTTGTTTGTGGATGTGTTTACAACTTATAGAAGTCCCAGAGGAAATTTTTCAGCTGGTTTTATAGCTTGTTTAGTTATTACTGCTAATAAAAACCAAACCCTGAATTTTTGATATTTATTTGAGGTTCCAGAAATATAGTTGGCGATCTTTTAAAAATATAATGATATGGATTTTTGTCCTCTTTGCATTTTGTATGGAATCTTGCATTCTAAGGTGCTTTGTAGGGATTAAAGTCCAAGTCATTTTGTGCCCTACGGTTGGTTATCTTGTTACTCTTTGAGTGTTTGACTCCTGCTATTTAGAAGGCCTTATCTCATAAATTGAGTAACAGAAATAAATATTAAAAACAACACCCCCGAAATGTAATCAAGACTAAGGTTGTGGTTTCCTGGTATTGCTAACATTTTGGTGCTCTCATATCTTCTTCAACAGAACTTACAACATGTATTCTATTAAATTACATAGTTTTACCGTTCTCCTTGTAATACAATGTCCAATAGTTAGATCTGTTCATAAATACATAACCAAAATGTATATCCTTTGCTAGATCATCTCTCATTCTAAGTGGGTATGTCCCCTTTAATCCTGAGCCTCTTCTTTCATTATATTTTCACTGTTGGTTATCTAGTTATATCATTAATATTTGTGGGTTCAGCATCTATATGGGTTTATGCAAATAACTCCCAAATCTGCATAGTTAAATAGATGTAGTATATTTCTCTCTGTATACATATCTAACTATAATCTCTCTTCTGAGCTCTATTTCAACATTGTGAACTGCCTATTAAAGATGGAATGTTCAGTTTCTTTGGAATTTTTTTTTTAAATTCATAGATTTAAAAAGAAAAAAAAAAAAAACAAAACAAAGCAAACACTGTCATGTGCCCAGTAGACTGTCAGGGAATATTCAAAATATGTAACAATAAAGTTCCAGTTCAAGAAAGGATATATATTATATTTATGAGTGTCTATCTTTTTTTTTTTACTTCCTTATAGGTTGTTCTTTTGTTCTCTGCTTTATACTTTTTTTACTTTTTTTTTCTCCTTTTCATCCCCTCCAATTCCCACAAGCAAGCTATAGTTAAGCACAGACATATCTATATTTATACACACACACATGTATACACACACACACATATGCCCCTGCCCAGAAACATACATACACACACATTTACATATACATTGACATCCATCCACACATATGTATATATGTATATATACTCATACATGGAGCAAAATGCATACATATCTACATACATTCAGACACACGTATACATAAACATGCATGTACCCATATGTAAACATGCATTTAAAGCAATATTAGTATGGCTGACATGTAAGTTTCTTTCTTGATAGATCTTAAAGTTTGACTGTGTCTAAGAACAATGATTACTAGCCATATTTTTTCCCCTAATAAATTCAACTCCTGATTCTTGTTGTAGTGTTTATGTCTATCTCTTCTTTCCTTTCCCTGCTAACTCTTCTACTTTAATTCTGATCCTTAACTTGCCTTGTTATTACTTAACCTTCTCCCACCCATGAATTCCTCTCCCTTATCTTCTTCCCCCTCTCTTATCTTTTTCCCCCTCCCTTTGCTTCTTCCTCCACCTATCTCTTCCCCCCCCCCCCTTATTTCTTTATAGATTTTGGAGAGTGGTACATATACACATACACCACTCTCCAAAAATCTATCTATCTATCTATCTACCTATACACTTCATGGTATATATGTAGTGTTGCATATTAAATATATTCCTAATATGAATAGGTTTTTAGAATTATGAGCCCTCTTTCTCCCTTCTAATGCCTCTGTGTTTATTCTTCTGCATCTCATTTGAATACATCTTTCTTTTGACCTACCCAATTAGTGATGTCAATCTTTAATATGTGATATACATTTTCATGTAAAAAATATAAACAATTTTTCCATATTAAGTTCCTTAAAATTAATCTTGGACATTGGTTCTTATATGTTAAATTTTCTATTGAGTTCTGGTTTGGTTGATAGAAAATTCTGAAAATCTGCTAATTCATTGAATTATTTGCTAATCCATTTTTTTTTCATTAAATATTGTGAATAATTTTGCTGGATATGATATTTTTGGCCACAGGTCTAGTTCTTTTGATTGCCAATATATATGATTCTAGGACCTATTCTCTTTTATTGTGGCTGCTAATAAGTCTTATATAATTCTATTTATAGCTCCAGCGTATTTTAATTGCTTTTCTTTTTTCGTGCAAAATTTTCTCTTTGATCTCGGGATTTCAAAATTTTGCAATAATATTCCTATGTGTTTTCCACAAAGGATCTCTTTGAGGTGGTGATCAGTGAATTTTTTTTCTATTTCTACTTTTCCCTCATGTTCTATCACTTCAGGACAAATTTTTTTGGATTATGTAAAGATTCTTTTTTTGGTCACAACTTTCTGGCAGTCCAATAATTTCTTATGTTTTCTCTTCTGTTGTTTTTCTTACAAGATGTTTCATATTCTGTTCTATTTTCTCATTCTTTATAATCTGTTTTTGTTATTTCTTAGTCTCTCATAGCTTCATTGTCTTCCCCCTTGCCCAATTCTAATTTTCAAAGAGTTATTTTCATTTTTGAGACTCTATCTCCTTTTCTTGTTGGATAACTTTTTTTATAATCTTTTTTTCTTGGATGGTTTTTATTTATTTTTTTTCGTTTTTCCTTAATGCCTTTCATTTGGTTTTTTAAATCTCTTTTGAGTTCTATAAATTTTCTCTGGGCAAGGAGCCTTTTAAGGTTATTCTTTGGGATAGAAGAAGCTCTTTTTACTTCAATGTCCTCTAAAGATGAATTCCAGTTTTCCCTGTTCCCATAGTAAGTTTCCATGGTTGGGTTCTTTCTTCTTTGCCCATTCATCTTTCTTCAGATCCTCTTGGGTTGTGCCAGGAGATCCCTGTTATGCCCCAAGTCGTCTTGGTTTTTCAGCAATCTATGTTCACCCTGAGGTACATATTCTGTTTGTGGGGGAAATCTGGAGAACTTAAAATTTACTCACTTACTCCACCATCTTTCCAGAATCCTCCTCTGGAATATTTTTCAGTGTATCAATCTTAGCATGTTCACAAATTTATCTCCCCCCCAAAAGTACTTTTCAACCAAACTTCCTTTTTTTTTTTTTTTTTTGTTAAGAGTATTATATCCTTCCATTTATCCAAATTCACAGCTTCAAAATTATATTGACTTTTTTCACTGCTTCACTTCTATCTGTATTTCAGTTACCACTTCTTGTCAGTTTTCTCTGAAATATGAACCATGTATCATGCCCTTATTACCTACTACTTTAGCCACTTAATTGGACTGTTGGTTTATAATTCCTCCCTTCTCTATTCCTCTTCCAATTTACTTCAACAACCAAAAGAATATTCCTAAAACTTTGGTTTTATCATGTCACTTTCCTACTTAAGACTCTATAGTGGCTCTCCCTATTGAAAATCCTTGGGCTGACATTCACAGCCCACTACACCACAAACTGGATCTCACCTATCTTTTTAGATATTTTATGTTACTCCTTCATTCCACCTTCTAAACAAACTGGCCTACCACTTTTGTTTGTTTTTGTATCAAAACTTAATTTCATTTGTTTAGCTTGATGATTTTCCTGACCTCTTCCTTTTTATTCTCAGATATATTTTATACGCATTCCCATCACACCCACTTTTGGGGTTCAAAGCCCAGGTTAGTATTCTGAGATTAAATTAATTTGAGAAATTCTGAACTCTGTGGTCCCATTTTTATCAGTCTAATTCTTGACTACCAGTTTTGTTTTCTTCAACAACTAGGGAGATAATTGTGTTTACCACACTACACCTTTATTGGTAGTGGTCTTAGTCCTCTAGGCCCTTGTCATCTCAGCCTTACCTTGTTGTTCCCAACCTTATTCTTTTGCTACAGATAAACTTTTTGAACTCTTATATTCCATTTCACAGCTTTTGCAGACTGCCTCCCATGCTCAGAATGTGCCTCTCTATACCTTCAAAGCCCTGTTCAAATATTCTTACCTACAATAGGTCTTTCCTGATTTTTCCACAGGTTAGTTTTCTTTTTTGCCTCATTACTCACTTTAAAAAAAAAAAAAATGTTGTCTCTGTTAGAGTTCCCCTTGGAAGGATGCAAATTCCTTGAGGACAGGTTTTTTTGGGGGAGGTTTGTATTTTTATATCCAGTACCTAGCTAGCTAAATGCCATATATAATGGTTGCTTAATAAAAGTTTGTTCAGTTAAAGTGGAATCAATCTGGAGGGACATTTTTTCTGGCATGTCTTCAAGCTCTGGCTTCAGCTCTTTTAAGAAGACATGTTTGCTTTTTCTAGCAAGTCCAGAGCACAACTTGGGCCTGGCAATCCATGGTCAAAGGAAGGAAGTGAGCTTTGTCTTCCACTCTCAAGTGCAGCATAGGAAAGAGCCACTAAGCTCTGGGCTGTAGACTTCACCAAGAGATATTGTTGTGCCACAGTTCCCTTTTGATGTCCTGACTTAGTTTCCCTAATTGTCCTATTTAGTTACTCTGCCTCAGGTTATAATCTTCTCTCTTAATGTTTGATGAGATAAAGGTCTACCTCAGTTGCTCTGCTCC
The DNA here is from genome assembly GCF_016432865.1 of Antechinus flavipes. Lineage (NCBI taxonomy): Eukaryota > Metazoa > Chordata > Mammalia > Dasyuromorphia > Dasyuridae > Antechinus > Antechinus flavipes. The sequence goes on from NC_067400.1 coordinate 51,315,769, forward strand.
AAAACCCCAGGCTATAATCATTCCCTCTTAAATGGTTGATGAGATAAAAGTTTTATATCTTTAGGTTATAGTCATTCCTTCTTAATGTTTGACAAGATAAAGGTTTATCCATTTTAGACATCATTAGAATATCAGTAACCTCTCCAGTAACTCCCTCCATTGTGTCATCCTAGGTGCCTCCCCCCCCCCATTAGGTTATCCCCATCCAAGTACCTCCCACATTATGTCATTGTTCTTGTTATCCTATAAAAAAGCTTGCTCTCTGATACTTAGTGCTGGATTCTTTGAGATAGTTTTGTCCAGCCCTGAGACCAAGATCCATTTGGTCCCATTATATCTCTCCATTTAATAAACTATTAAATTGGTCTCTAACCTCTATCTTGCTCAGTTTCTCTGGCATTACAATATGGCTACATTAAAGTGTCATAAAGGACATAATCTATGATCCAGGCTGAAGGGTTCCTCCAGCAAAGGTACATTTCTGGGATCCTTACTGATTTAAAAAGAAGACAAAGTTGTTCATTGCTGTTGAAGGTATCCATATGGACCAGTTTTTGTACTATGGTAAGAAACCTCAGCTCAACATTAGCAATATCCTCTCAGTCGGAACTATGCCTGAAAGGACCATAGTTTGCTGTCTTGAAGAAAAGCCTGTTGACCAGGATAAGTTAGCCACAGTGATTTCCCACAATCTGAAATCAAGAAAACATGCGTGAAGCTACCTTCAGGCTCAACGAAAGTGGTCCTTGCAAACACAGCTGTGGTTAGTATTGTTGCTGGAGGAGATCATTCTGATAAACCCATCCTTAAGGGAGTGCTTACCACAAATATAAAGCCAGGAGAAATTGTGGTGTGGAGTCCAGGGTGTGGCCATGAATCTTGTGGAACATCTCTTTTGGGGAGGTAATCAGCAGTGTATTAGAAAACCATTTCTATTTGTAGAGATGCCCCAGCTGAATGAAGGAGCAATCTCATCGCTTCCTGGTATATTGTCAGCTCCGTGGTACTAAGTCTTTACAGAAGAACTAAAATACAAAATCCTGACAATAAAAATTATTTTGAAAGTTATTTAAAAAAGACATGCTTAACAAATTTGTCAAGAAAGCTAACCAATATATTAGCTTACAGAATCAAAATATAAAAGATTCTTGATAAACGAGAATAACAGATGATGATGATGAAATTCATTTTAAAAATAGAAATTTCATGTGATTGCTAATTTAGAAGAAAATTTGAGTAAGGATTAGGTGGCAGAAGAGATGACCGAATGAGATGATAGAGGATTTAGCACAAGACTATTTCTTGGGAAAAAAATCATTGGATTGTTAATAGAAGTAATAGACCCTGAACTATCTTGCCTCTTTTTATTCCTTTTCTAATTCTTATCTTTGGAATATTTCCTCAAATCCAGTAGATATTTAGTGTACACAGACAGGGTGGTAATTCTTAGAGATATAAAAACTAATCCCTGCCTCAAAGAGCTCACATTCTTACTAACTTTTAACAGGGGTCCCTTTGGTTCATGCTCCCAATTGAATAAAGACTCCATTCTGGATACTTAGAATAGAACAAGCAAAAAGACTAAAGACCAAAGACCATTTTAGGGAAAACTATACTATCTCAAGAGATGAGCATGGGAGGTCTCACTTTATAGCATGGTTCCCTTACCAGAAGACATTAATAAAAGTGTTACCTGTCTTCTTCAGAAATGAATGTAGCCAATACATGGCTGGTGCTGTAAATCCTTTTGAAAAATGCCTATTGTTTAGGCTAGTCGAGAAAGCCTCTGACCCAGCTATATGATAGAACAGCCAGAATAATTATAGAAGGTCCATGTGTGCTTCTGTCTTCTTGACTTGCCTGGAAACCACTTCCCAGCATTCTCCATGCAGATGATGCCATCTTAACAGATTGATGGAATCTATACATGTGCCCTACTCCCATTTTGGTAAAATTTTGGTGGCTCTTTGGATTGGGGAATGGGAAAGATTTCATTCGGAGATATCGGCTATGTAAAAGCAAAAGGTCCGATTAAAATTTAAAATATGTATTTTTATATGCCATTAAAAATACACATTGTGTGTGTGTGTGTGTGTGTGTGTGTGTGTGTGTGTGTGTGTGTGTGTGTACATGTTGTTTGACTCAGCCAGGTTGTCAGTTTCTGGAGGGGTAAATATGTTTCACTTTTTTCTTTATATTTCAAGTATTTAAAAACCTGTTAGTCATTTTAATAAGTGCTTGCTTGATTGAAAGGAATAGATTTAAGAAATGTTATGAAGGTAGAATGCATATTTTTCTTCATTCTGCCCCATTAAGTTCTTCTCTTCCTTTAAGATACAACTCAGGTTCCATTGTTAGTGTAAAACCTGGTCTCCCCCATCTTGTTGTACTTTTCCTCCCATAGTACTTTATATTTTAAAGCTTTGTTGATATGTACATATTAACTTGGCATTTATGCCATGTGTTTTTTCTTCCTACTTGCTTAGAATGTAAGCTCATTCTAAGAAGCAATAATATTGTGCTTTTTGCTTTTATTCTTCAGAAACCAGAACAGTCCTTGCCATAGTAGGCACTTACGTACTTGATATTTGGTTGATAGAATCATAAGAATTAGAAGTTGATTGAATATGGCATGTAGGGGGTAAATGAAGAAACAAGTATATTTCTGAGTTTATTAGCTTGGATGATAGAGATTATTGTCTGTCTCTTAAACAGAATTAGAAAAATTAAGAAAAGGTACAAATGTAGAAGGGAAGAAAATGAATTTTTGTCTCTTCAACAGAAATAGGAAAATTAAGAGGAAGGACAAATGTAGAGAGGAAGAAAAGAATTCTGTATTACATATATTGAGTTTAAATTGCCAGTTGGGTATCCAGGTAAAGATGACCTGCAAACACCTGATAGTATTGATTGGGTTGGAGAGAGATTAAGATAGATATGTGTATTTATTGGTCATTAGAATGGAGAAAGGTTTAACAAAGAGTGTAGAGAAAGAAAAGAAGAGGCCATAGGACATAGCCTTGAGTGACATGTAGAGATATGTTTCTGGGAGGCATGAATTACCAATAGAGACAGAAAAGGAATGGTCAGATATGTAGAGATTCTTATATCAGGAAAGATTATTATAGAAGTCACTATAGGAAAACTACACCGAAAGAAGAAAGGAATGGGTGATAGTGTTAAAAGATGCGGAGGAATTAAGAAGAATGAGAGCTGAGAAAAAATCCATTGGAATTAGTAGTAAGAAATAATGAGTAATAGTAGAAGCAGCAATTTCAGGGAAGAATGTAGAGTCAAAACTATGAGAGACTCTGAAGTAGGAAATTCTAATGAATTGGTACTTCTCTAATCAATAGTGATTTAGAGCATTTTTTCTATGCAAAGAAATGACTTAAATTTCTTCATCTGAAAATCAAAATATCCTTTGACCATTTATGAGTTGGAGAATGGCTTGTGTTCTTATAAATTTGGGTCAGTTCTCTATGTATTTTTGAAATGAGGTCTTTATCAGAAGCCTTGGATACATATTTTTTCCTCCTGTGTTCTGCTTCCCTTTTAATTTTGGCTGTATTGGTTTTGTTTGTACAAAACTTTTTAATTAAATATAATCAAAATTATCCATTTTGTATTCATAACATTTTCTAGTTCTTCTTTGGCTATAAATTCCTTCTTTCTCCACAGATCTGAGAGGTAGACTATAACTTGTTCTCTTAATTTGCTTGTAGTATCACCCTTTATGTCTAAATCATGAATCCATTTCAACCTTATCTTGATATAGGGTGTTAGGTGTTGGTCAGTGCCTAGTTTCAGCCATACTGTTTTCCAATTTTCTGTGCAATTTTTGTCAAATAGTGAATTCTAATCCCAAAGCTGGAGTCTTTGGGTTTATCAAATAGTAGATTATTGTGTTTTGTGAACCTAACTGTTGTACTGGTCTACTACTCTGTTTCTTAGGCAGTACCAAATGGTTTTGATGACCACTGCTTTATTTTATAGTTTTAGGTCTGGTACGGCCAATGCCCCTTCATTTGCATTTTTTTCATTAATTTCCTTGAAATCCTTGACCTATTGTTGTTCTTCCAGATGAATTTTGTTGTTATTTTTCCTAGCATTATAAAATAATTTCTTGGCATTTTGGCTGGCATGGCACTGAATAAGTAGATTTAGGTAGAATTGTCATTTTTATTATATTAGCTCACTCTACCTGTGAACATTTGATATACTTTCAGTTGTTTAGATCTGATTTTATTTGTGTGAAAAGAGTTTTGTAATTATGTTCATATTGTTCCTGGCTTTGTCTTGGCAGGTAGACTACCAAATATTTTATATCATCTACAGTTATTTTAAATGAAATTTCTCTTATCTTTTGCTGTTGTACTTTTTTGGTAACATATAGAAATGTTGATGATTTATATGGATTTATTTTATATCCTGCCATTTTGCTAAAGAAGTTAATTGTTTCTAGTTTAGTTGATTTTGTAAGATTCTCTAAGTATACAATCATATTATCTGCAAAGACTGATAATTTTGTTTCCAAAGATGAGATGTTTTTCTCCTCCCAAATTCTGCTTCCTTGAAGATTTAACAGTATCTTTGTAAGTGATATGGACATAATGAAAACTTTAAAGGAATTTTTCTAAATATTCCCTTTAGGCATATTTAGGCATCTTTTTTTTTTCAGACAGATCATTCAGAATGTGTGACTTGTATATATGTGTTAGAAAGACAACTACCATGTTAATGAAAGATTCAGTTTGGGGGAAAACCCATCTTAATTAAATTACTAAAAATTATTTTATTGAATTAGGAAAAACAATAACAATTCATTTGGAAAGACAAAAAATCTAGAATATCATGGGAACTAATAAAAATGTAAATGAAGGAGGTTTTAAAAGTGTACTAGATATTAAACTATACAATAATGCTATAATTATCAAAACAGTCTAATATTGGCCAAGAAATAGAAAGGGAGTTGGTGGAACAGAGTGACATACAATTTCAGCAGGAAAGAAATATAGTAACCTTATATTTGATAAGTGTAAAGACTAAAATTTTGGGCATAAGAAGTCATCATTTGGTTTAAAAAATCGTTGGGGAGACTGAAGAGCAGTTTGGCAGAAATTGCTTATCATTTCATTGCTCTTCATAGCACAACAGTATTCCATCACAATCATATACCACAACTTGTTCAGCCATTCTCCATTTGATGGGCATCCTATCAATTTCCAGTTTTTTGCAACCACAAAAATAGCTGCTATGAATTTTTTTTACATATGAATTCTTTTCCTTTCTTCTTGTTCTCTTTGGTATACAGACCTAGTAGCAGCATTGCTGTGAAAAAGGGTATGCACATTTTTGTAGCTCTTTGGGCATAGTTTCAAATTTTTTCTAATATTTTGGAATCAATTCACAACTCTACTAGTAGTGTACTAGTGTCCCAATTTTCTCATTTCTCTTCAAATATTTGTCATTTTCCTTTTCTGTAAAAGTAACTATGATAGGTGCAAAATGGAACCTTAGTGTTGTTTTAATTTTCATTTCTGTAATCAGTAGTGATATCGAGCATTTGTTGCAATCCAATTTGTTTCATCCAAAAGCTTACTATAGTTATTACCTACTATATATCATGTATGCAGTCTATTCACTGATCCACTACTCTTTATGTTTTAACCAGTGCTAGCTTGTTTTGATGATTACCATTTGATAGTACAATTTGAAATCTGACAGGAGCCTTCACATTTAGACTTAATTTGATCTGGATGTACTAGATGGCTTAGAATTGGAATTAGCACCATTTAGCACTGGATGACATGGCATTGTCCCTGAAAAAAATATATGCCCAGTCTCTTCCAACTCCCCTGATGGCCAGTTTGTGGGAGTACATGGAAAAGAACTGCACAGGATGTTAATGGAGAGTTGGTTGTGATCTGCCTCACTGGATGAGATGATAGATTCTTCAGAGTGAATGTAAAATCTTAAATTTGGATTCAGATAATCAGTCATATAAAAGTACAAAAGTGGAGACTCTTTAAATAGTCTGCTAAAATAACAAATTTTCTTAGTCTGCAAGATCATTAGAAGTCAACAGTATGATGTAATGAAAAAATCAATGTGATTTTAGGCTGTATTCATAGTAGAATAGTATATAGAACAAGAAAAATGAACATTTTCACTGTGCTTATGGAATGTGCCTGTAAGTACTGTAACAAAAAACTACCACCTTCATTAAGTAATGTAACTTGTTAAATAGATTAAGGACTTGTAAATTCATTTGTTACAGTATTTCTTTTGTATAAGAATTACTTGACATTACAACAGGAAAGGTTTTTTTGTCTAGTCTTAAAAGAAATAAGGTCATTAAATTATAATAGTTGAAATGTACATATATATGTATATCTTTATTATTTCCAGATCTTAATCTATAGATTTTTTTAATTTGATTTTTTAACAGTTCTCAGAATAGCTAGATGGCACAGTGGGTAGAGCTCTGGGCCTGGAATCAGGAAAACTCATCTTCTCAAATTTAAATCTGGCCTCAGACACTTATCAGCTGTGTGAGCCTGAGCCAGTCACTTCACCCTGTTTGCCATAGTTTCCTCATTTGTCAAATGAATTGCAGAAGGAAATGGCAAACACTTCAGCATCATCACTAAGAAAAACTCAAATAGGGTCACAGAGAGTAGGGTGTGATTGAGTGTAACATGATCAAAGCACTGTATATATATTAGTCAGCCAACAAGTGTTTTATTATGCACCTTCTATGGGTCAGTGGTCTGCTGGGTGCTATAGATACAAAGGTGACAGCAAGAGTAAAATGGTTCTTGCTTTCAAGTAGGTCTATTCTGATTGTCAGCTAAGAAGTGCTAGACAGAGACTTTAAACCCAGAACATTCGAGTCCTAGTTCACCATTCTCTCCACTGTACCCTTTATAATCATATTGATGAAAAAGGAATTCTATGTAAAGGCCCTGCATTGTGAGTAGTTTGAAACAAACATCAGTAAAGCTTCTGACTTTTGAGAGATAATTTGTCAAATAAGGCAAAACAAGAAAATAAACCACAGACTCATAGAATTATAGGATTTTAGAGATGGAAAGTTATTTCAGAGATTATCTTGACTGATTTCTATTAAAGTAGTTGTTTTACTAATCCGTTCTATAATTTTTCTAGAAATCAATGTCAGGTTCATTGATTTCTGCTTTCTTTCATTCAAAAATTATATCTTTTTTCAAATTTGAACATTTACATGTCTCTGGCTTGCTTGTAGCTCTCCTCTTAGTCATGACTGACAGAATGGTGGTGCCATTTGTGGACATAGGGAAATCCAAAGTAGGAGCTAGTTTAGGAACTCAGGAATCAGAGTCTTTCTGCTTCCTGGCCTGGCGCTCTTTGCACTGAACCATCTGTGAGCAATCCTCTTTCCCAGAAGGTAATTGGAAATAGAAGACTTGAGTCTTTAGTAAGGCAGCCAGACAGTGCTAAGTAGAACTCTGGGCCTGGATACTTCCTAGTTGTGTGACCCTGATCAAGTCACTTAACTTCTTTCTTCTTCAGTTTCTCATCTGTAAAATGATGATAATAATAGCATTTACATACTGGGATTATTATAAAGCACTCTTCAAATTTTAGAGTCCTCTATCAATGTTGGCTGTTATGATAATGGTGGTTCTAGAGTTGTTACTTTTGACTGTTGTCACACAAAAATAATGGCTAAATCTGCTATAAAGGAATGATTTTCTTCTTTGGTTGTTTTGTTTTGTTTTTTTTAAACAGGAATATTTATTGTACAAACAATTGCCTCCAACTATGAGGACACATTCTCCATATATACTATCTCAGACTCTGTGGAAGGGAGAGGATTCACAGCTTAGCTCAGTGAAGGAATGAATTTCCTAAGAAATGTTATAGCACAGAATCAAGGCTTGGTTAAGTCAAGAGGAGCCAATAAAAGACATAAGTAGAGGTGATCAAAGAGAAAAGATAATCAAAATATTGCTTTGTCAGAAAAGGAAGGAGACTTTAAAATAATGTAAAGTGCTTAAATACTGTAGGGGCAGCATCAGAATAGTCTTTAAAACGCAAACAAAATTATTATTAAATGTTCAACATTATTTTATTTTGTGGGACTGTACTTTTTTTTTTTAAATAAAAGCTAGTATTTAATTGAGAAATTAATAGTAACATTTATATTTTAGAACAAATAAATTTTTTTGGTTATGTATCCATAATGTCTAAATTTAGACAGAAGAGGTAAAGCATTATTATTACAGTGCAGCAGAATGTTCACTATCAGGTGATAACACACTTAAATTGACAAGAAAAAGAAAATATGTGGAATGATTTTTTTTCAGTATGAATTCACTTAATATAATGATGATGGTGTGAAAAAAATCTCTCTGTTTAATTTGTAGTGAAGTTTTGCCTGTGAACAGCATGAAACTAGACAAATTAAAATATTATCTTAATATTGTGTGCAGCATACCGAATTTTTTTATTACTTTTAAAATCTTCAAATAAAGAAAAACAATGTTTTTGAGAAATTTGTTATTGTCCATGAAAAGTATTTACATACATCTTATAAAAATTTCTTATTTAATTGCAAAAACTAAATAGTCATACATGATGGAAGAGCTTGAGTTACCTGCTGCAGTTAAAATGTCAACAATGGTTCACAGAAAAAAGTATGGGGATGAAATTTGTAAAATAATTTGTCAATTTATACTGTTTCAAAAAAAAATTTCTGAAATTAGTAATGGCCAATTACAGCAACTTGTTACCAGGCTTAAGGGTAGTCAAAAATTTGAAATCCAATTAAATAGAACATCTGATATTTCCAAAATGGGACAGTTGTTACTTTATGTAACATGTTTTTTTATTATTATTATTTTTTTAAATAACTTTTTATTGATAGAACGCATGCCAGGGTAATTTTTTACAGCATTATCCCTTGCATTCACTTCTGTTCCGATTTTTCCCCTCCCTCCCTCCACTCCTTCCCCCAGATGGCAAGCAGTCCTTTACATATTGAATGGGTTACAGTATATCCTAGATACAATATATGTGTGCAGAACCGAACAGTTTTCTTGTTGCACAGGGGGAATTGAATTCAGAAGGTATAAATAACCCGGGAAGAAAAACAAAAATGCAAGCAGTTTATATTCATTTCCCAGTATTCTTTCTCTGGGTGTAGCTGCTTCTGTCCATCTTTGATCAATTAAGGCTCTCTTTATCGAAGAGATCCACTTCCATCAGAATACATCCTCAAACAGTATCGTTGTTGAGGTATATAATGATCTCCTGGTTCTGCTCATTTCACTCAGCATCATGTAAGTCTCGCCAGTCCTCTCTGTATTCATCCTGCTGGTCATTTCTTACAGAACAATAATATTTGTGGGACTGTACTTCAAGGGATTTTTAGCAAGTTCAGATTCAGAAAGGTTCAAAAAGGACTTGGTTTATTTTTTCTGATTAGCTTTGGAATATCTTAACTTTTATTTGGTGGACAATATGTACTTTTGTTATTGCTTGATTGACTGGTTTTTCCTCTCAAAACTCACTATTTCTGTTTAGAGATGCTGCTTGGATTACTTTTTTTTGGAGTTGTGAATTCTCTTTTGTTAGTATCAACTAACTTATTTCCATATACAGCACATACTTTTAAAAAGTTAAAAATAAATTTCAGTTGTTTTAAAATTTTTATATAACTTCATGTCTCTTCAAATAAAATTACAGATACTTCTATAGGAAAAAAGGGTAACTTGGTATTCAGAATGACTTGAAATTTCAGAAAGCCAATGAGTTTTTTTGCCTTTTTTTTTTTTTTTAGGTAACATTTCACTTGTTGCATTTCCAGTTTCCAGCACCAATTCAACATCAAAAATTTTACCAAAAACTTTAGGACCAATAAATGTGAATGTTGGACCCCAAATGGTAAGCAGATAATGGCTTCTTATAACTTAACATGATGCTTGATTAAATTTTTTTAAAAATTGTAAAAATTTAACTTTTATTTGTATGTGTGTAAGGGGATTCCTTTTGTTCTCTTAGTAAATTGTTGCATTCAGATAACTAATAAAGTTAAATCTTGAAGGAAGAAATGTAAGCTTTTTTCTCTCTACTCTGAGTTTATGTTATTTATGCAATTCTGCCTTCCTTAAGTCCAATTCATGGGCAAGTCAAGACATCACTCGTATATGATATCATTGGACTTCTTCAGAAATGAAGGATAAACAACAATGGTATGATAGTAAGATCGCCTTGCTTATAAAATACTTTTCTCCCTCTTCCTGTCATTGGATTAATTGGGTGGATTGTTTTTTCTTAGTGATCCTTTATCTCCTTTTCTTATGGCCATATAAATAATTTTTAATGGTATAAACTATAGAAAATTGAGTCTCTGGGATGCAGCTAGAGAATGACTCTATTTGGTCTTACTACTACCTTTAAGAAGTTTTTTTATGAAAGCATATACAAAGGAAACCAGATTAGGATATATATACATATATATATATACATACATATATCACTTCACAGTATTTTTAAAAATTAAGTATAAAAATATAAAAGTAAATTTGCTTCTTCAAAGATATTAAGTAGTAAACTGTCAGACATAAAATATGGCACATTGATAGCTTTCACTATTAGCTATTTTAAAAGATATTTTTAAATATTTCCTATCCCTTAGATGGGGAAAATATATTTAAACACTGTTTACTCCTCTCCTCCAGTTTCGCTAAATCATATTAAGCACGCATTAAAAATTAGAACTGCCTTAAAAATAGTTAAAAATGAGATTTTTGGCTTATAGAATTTTGATAACACAAATTATATGGTTGATAGACCAAATTTCTCACCCATTTTAAGTAAATTTCATTGTTATGTTAGTTAAAATTCTATAGATCATTAACCGTGCTCAACTTATTCACTAAAATTTCTTTCATAGCTCAATTTAAGTATATGGTTTTCAGCTTCTAAATAATAAATACACTTAGCAGTTTTTAAAAACTTGAATTTTTTTTGAGGCAGACATCTAGGAGAGGGAGTGGGAGGAAGGGAGGAAGAAAAAAATTTGGAACACAACATTTTGCAAGGGTGAATGATGAAAACTATATATGCATGTGTTTTTAAAATAAAAAGCTTTATTAAAAAAAGAAAAAATTCATGCAGAATCAGTTCTATTTTGTTCATAATAATTTTGCATTTAGCATATCAAACTTTTCATTTCTTCATTTTATAGTATACAACAAATAAGATAAATTACTCTTTTCTTACCATATTAGTGGGGGTGGAGGTTTAGTTACTGAGAAACAAAATAAGTTGTTTGAAAGGATTAGTCTAGTCTGCAGACCTTTGGAAGATTATTCTGAGATTGAATTTTGAAAAAGAAAATTGTTAATCATTTTGCTACTCTTGACCGTATTGATTTTGTATGTAAAGTTGAATATATGTGAGCATATATCAAAGGTGAGATAATAAAAATGGCTGAAAGTGCTAGTATAAGTTTTACTACTAAACACTTATAAAAGTGTTTAAATGTGAATTTAGGTAAGTAAATGTGCTAGGAAAAACATAATTATTTGAAGGAAGCAGATTTGAGTGACTAATTGGTCACCCATTCATTGGCAAAGATGATGACCTCATCTCCACATTCTGATTTCTTCTTTCATTTAAGCACTAGATAATGATACTATTTTTTGATATTTTGGGATGAATGAATGAAATAAAAGGCATTTTCAAAGTGCACTGGAAATACAAACTAGGAAAGGCAAGACAGTCCCTGCTCTCAAGGATCTCCCACTCTATAACTGAGAATATGACAATGGGGAACAGATGTTAAGGTCTCAGGGTCTTTGGGTTATGTCATTAGGTTAGATGACAGTGCTGGGAGTCTACAGACCTCAGAAGCAGGACAGTGGCCAAAGTATGGAAAACCTTAAAAAACAACTAGGTTCAGAATATCCCTTGATATTCTGGCATACCATAGTTCACAGGTTTGCTGCTAACATCAGTGCTCCAAAGAATGACCTTCAGAAATGACATCTGAGACCTGGACTAGTGGCAACTAAAACATCCATACAGCCAGCTTTCATGCCAAATCTAAACATAAATTTGGTATAAGCAATGTTTTAAAGGATTTGGACTAAATTATTAGCCTACTTTCTGCAAGAGAGCGATGGGGAAAGTGTTTATATAACAATTATTGCTAGATTTTTGAAATATGTATCCCTTTGTGAAAGCCAATTGATGTTAACTAGTTGAATAGAGCCAGAATACTAATTCCTATCTCCTTAACCATGGAGGAAAACATAGCTACTTCTCAGAGTTCCCTAGCATCCTGAGAGGATGACTCAGGCAGCCTAGCTATGGGAAAATATGTTCGCTACATGTTGGGGTTTGTCCAGGGTAGCCTTAGTTGAAAAAAGCCCAAGACTTTTCCCCTTATTTCATGGTCTCCCACTGAACATCCTGAATAAAAGAGTTCAAGGTTCCCCAAGAATGAATGAAGCAAAAGAGGATAGGGTTGACGCCTCTACATACAATCGGGGAGCCTCATCTTACCATACAGTTAGCCAGTTTTAGAAAGTCTATGTGTGAAAGTTTCTCCAAAGCTCTTTAACATCATGCTTCTACTGGAAGAGAATTCCCTTACATTTCCATATGGAGGGGTGTCATCCAAGGTGTCCGGTACATACACCAAACTCCCCATTACTTCAGAATAATGCTTTTTAAATGCATACTACAAAATATATAAGATTGCAGAGGAAACCAGTTTTGTTGAAATACTTTTTAAAAATTATTTTTAAATTTTTTTTTAAACACAACTTCACAGGGTAATAATCCCTAGAAATCCCTAGCAAAATTACTTTTCAGACTATTGAAAGAGCTATCGTTGATCTTTGATGAATCATTGAGAATGATCTGCTGTATTTGCTAGGTGATACAGGGGATGGAGCATTGGTCTAGAGGCAGGAAGACCTGAGCAGTATGATCCTGAGCAAGTCATTTACAATGCTTCAGTTTCCTCAGTTGTAAAATGGGAATAATAGCTCCTATCTCACAGGACTGTTGTAAGGGTCATATAAGATAATTTTTGTAAAGTTCTTAGTAAAATACACATAGTAGGCACTTAATAAATGCTTGTTCTCTCTTTCTTTCAAGATATGTACATAGAAAGATATATAGGCGATAAAACTCAGAATCAGCAAGAAAAATTAAGAGACCATAGGAAAATGTGGAGGGTTAGGCTAAAGACTCTCTTTCCTTGGGAGTATGTTGTATCTCCAAAATTAGTAAGAGTTAGTCTTCTCCTCTTGAATGTTGATCAAGCTAACTCCTTGGCTCTTTGATCTGGCTCTTCCTTAGAGTCTTTCTTTTCTAGACAACTTGACTCCCCCCTCCCCCGCTCCCTCCCTACCCCCGCGTTGTTTTAAGATTTTTATGAATGGCAGTTTCCTTTTTCCCTCAACAAAGATCTCTAAATTCTCTGCTATAGTGGACAGAAGTATTTTTTAATGGGTTGTTAGAAAGTTCAGCAGGTGATATTTATGAAAATAATAGTTGCAGAAACTTGCCTACTTAAGTTATCAATATCTCTTGAGCCTGAGGATCCTTGTTTTCAAGCTCATGTTTATCTCTCTTTATCAGAATAATAAACTTTAAAATAACTAAACTGTGTAATGTTAGCATTAAAGGAGCTGTTGCAAAGGAAGTGGAGAATCTATTAATAGAAGACTGCATTTTAGAATTTTGTATTCCCCTTAGTTCAGTGAAGTGTCTGTATAATCATTGTTCTTTAAATGAATGAAAGCCTTTGCAGGTTCTTTTGCTATCCTATAGTCTAACCCAGATCTGAAAATTTGGGCATAGGAAGTAGAAAGGGTCAGGAGGTACTAAAAGTATTACCACAACATTCTTTTATTCTTTAGTCTTTATCTCCTGGAGATCCAACCACAAAAAAAGAAAGGCTGGGACTATCCAGTAACTAATTGAATTCCCTAACTCTTCTTGTATAGTTTTGTGTTTTAGAAGGTTAAAAAAAAAACCTGGATATTGAAAACACTAGAAGAGCAGAAGCTTTGGCTTTCTAAGCATCAAGAAATAGCCTTTGAAAGTTATAGCTTCTAAGTTCAGGAGATCTAAGGTCCTTAACACTTTTCCTTTATATAATTCTGTGGCATAGGTAGGAGTTTACATGCCCATTGGTTAATCAATTGAGCTCTCAGTTGATTATTAGGATAATGTTAATTTTACTTGCTAAAATCCTAGATGAATGAATGAATAAAAAAGAATTTACTAAACCTTGCTATGTGCAAAGGATTCTTTGTTCTTAAGTGTTAGAAATATACATTTTAAAAGCAAGACAGTCCCTGCTCTCTGCATCTCATGTATTCCCCCATTTTCTTCTTTGGCTTCACACTTGGACTCCTGCTGTGGCCTTCATTTGGTCTCCTAGCCTCATCTCTTCCCCCACTCCAGTCCATCAGCTACTCTGCCATCTATACATATGACTGACCTAAAGGGTAGCTCTAACTATATCAGCATCTTATTACCTCTAAGATCACATTGGGAAGTCTTTTTTTGGCTTTCAAGGTCTTTCATACCCTGCTCCTTTCCTTAACTTTCTAGTATTTTTTACATCTTGTTCCCTTCCAAGGACTCTCTGATCCAGTGACAGCCTGAAACATTTACATTAATTGTTCCCCATGCCTGGAATTCCTTCTATTTTCATCTCTTCCTCCTCCCTTCCTTAGCTTCCTTCAAGTCTCGGCTAAAATTCCATTTCTCCTGACTGTTGATACCTTCCCTCTGAGATTACCTCCAGTTTAGCTTATATATTCCTTATTTTTATATAGTAGTTTGCATACTGCATTAGAGTATGAACTTTCTGAGAGCAGCAACTGTTTCTGCCCTTTTTTGCATACAGTGGCTGGTACTAATAGGCACTTAATAAATACTTGATGACATGACTCGGATTCACTTTCTCATTGGTGGAGATAGTATGAATCAGATAGAAACATTTTGCAATCCGTGCATAATTGGTGTTTTTCTTGCAAAGTTCTGCCTGTAGATGGCAGTAGTACCAAAGAGTCAGAGATCTGAAATTCATACAGTCCAGCTCTTAGAGAACAGTGCTTAGAATAGTATTTACATGGAGTAAATAGTCCATAAAGACTTTTTCATTCATTCCATTCGTCTCTTGTCACAACAGTCAAGTAACTATATTTTGGTTAAGTGTATCTTTTATACCATATATCCTCTGAGTTATAGGGACAGTCCACTCATTTTGCTTGTCCTGGTCAACTGTCATCTACTTTGAAAAGTGGAGATGTACCCTTTTAAATTAATTATGAAGTGACTCTCAAATGTACTTGAAATGAGTTTTTCTGTTTGGTTTTTCTTTTATAATTAACATCTTCCTAGTAGAGTCTATTGTGTTGAAATTCGAATTTATAGGAATAGTATGATATAATCTAATCCAAAAGAAAAAAAGAAAATATCATGAATTGATATATCCCTAATGGTGATGTTTTTGTATTTAAATAAATTACAAAGTGACCTCATAAGTATGTTTGCATAAATGTACAAAAATGAAGTTATTTTAACTAAATTTAAAATACACACACACACACACACACACACACACACACACACAAAATGTAGTTTCTGATAGTTTTAATACATTTGATTAATTTTGTTTAATGGACAAAACCTTTTGCAATTGTGAACTCTATTGTTCACCCTATCTTCTCTGTGGCTCACTAGTACTTTAGTAATTTCCTTCAGGCCAAGAAAGAAAATACTACCTAGCCTAAAACAAACCCTCAGCATCTCATTTCTGGCTTCCTAATTGTTCTCTTTGCCTCAAGTCTCTCCCGATGCTAATCCATCATCTACCTAGATGCCAAAGTGATTTTCTTAATGCACAGGTCTGATCTTGTCCTTGCCCTGTTTGACATTTCAAGCTATTCACAAGCTGGCCCTAAGCTATTTCTCAGCCTAGTTTTACATACTTCACACACACTTTAGTTCAACCACATGGCCTTCTTATTTGTCCTCATACAAAACTCCATTTCTTATCTCATGATAATTAACACTGTCTGTCCCATATACCCAGAATGTTCTCCCTTCTCAACCTACACCTTAGAATCCCAAAATTACTTCAAGACTCAACTCAAATAATGTGACAATGTACACAGAATTCCATTTTCATTAAAATGGAAAAAAAAGATTCAAGCCCCACCTTCTGCGAAGCCTTTCTTCTCCCCCCCCCCCAAGAGATATTCTTTTTATTTTTAACACATTTTGCTTTAGAATTTTGCTTTATAAATCATTTTGGGAGAGAATAATCAAAGCAAAAGGAAGAGATTGAAAAAACAGGAAAAAAAGAAGTGAACACAACATGTGTTGATTTATATTCAGTCTCCTTAGTTCTTTTTTCTGGCTATAAATGGCATTTTCTCCAAAGTCTATTGAGATTGCTTTGGATCATTGCACCACTGAGGAGAACTGAGTTTTTTTATAGTTGATCATCATACATTCTTGCAGTTACTGTGTATAATATATTCCTGGTTCTGCTTGTTTCTCTCAGCATCAGTTCATGTAAATCTTTCCAGGCTTCTCTAAAATCAGCTTGTTCATCATTTTTTATAAAATAATAATATTCTATTATCTTCATATACCACAACTAGTTTGGCCATTCCCCAGTTTATGGGCACCTGTGAAGCATTTCTGATCCGTCTTCTTCTCCATAGCTGATGGGTGGCATTCCCTTCCCTGAAAAAAAAAAAAAATCTAGTATTTTTGTATGTATTTTAACATATTTGTCTATGTACATGTTCTCTCCCTTAATAACCTTTTTGAGTGGAGGGACTTGGTCTTTCTTGTTTATTTTCTAACACAGTATCTGTCTCATAGCACTGCTTAATGAATACATGATTTGGTTACTGCTTTTAAATTCTGGATCTGTCTCAATAATTTAAATGATTTCCTGCCACCAATATACATATTTATCATTTTTTTCTCTGACAGCATCAAGATATCAGTTGAGGAGTACAATAATTGCTTAGTATAGTGTCTGGCACATAACAAGTGGGTAATAAATGTTTATTGACCGTTGTTTATCCTTCATTTTCAAGGAGGTCCAATGACATCATGATGTTGGAGTCAGAGTACAGTGTATTCAGTTGTAGCAAATCAGTCCAATAATTCCAAAGGCTCGACTATAGATTGAGCATGAGTAGTCTATTAGAACATTTGGGATAGAGATATCTCTAGATTTGTAGTGCTCACATTACCTTTATGCTACTGCTGTTCTGCTTTGCTCTTGGAACATAGCATCTCTCTTGATGTAGCCATGCAGTGCTGGGCTGACAGCCCATCTCCCAGAAATCTTGAAAGCATCCTTATACTATTTCTTCTTACCAATGGGTAACCACTTGCCTTCTTTGAGTTCTCCATAAAATAGTCTTTTAGGGAGACATACATCTGGCATTCGGGCTTTGTGACCAATCTATTGGACTTGCTTTCTCTGTAGTAGAGTTTGAATGAGTGACAGTTTGGCTTGAAAAAGGACCTTCGTATCTGGTACCTTATCTTACCAATTAATCTTCAGAATCTTCCTAAGAAAATTCAGGTAGAAGTGGTTCAGTTTTCTGGTATGGCATTGATAAATTATCTAGGTTTCTCAGACATACAAGAATAAAGTCAGCACAATGGCTGTATTGACCTTCAGTTTGGTTAGGCAGTCTAATATCTCTTCTCTTCCACACTTTGTTTTGGAGCTTTCCAAATGCTGAACTATATCTGACAGTGTGTACATCAACCTGATCATTTATGTGGTCATCTCTGGAAAGCATATTCTCAAGGTAAATAAACTTATCTACAGCATTCACAAATTCTCCTTTTATTGTGACTAATTGTTTTCACATATTGATACTATAGTTCTTGATGATGTGGACCTCCATTTTCTTAATGTTGAAGCTGAACATCCAACTGAAGAATTCTGAATTCCCTTAGGCTCCTTACCTGTATCTTCATTCTACTCCAGCTGATCTGTACAAAGCTGGGATTCCACTGCTCATACAAAAACTGGCTGAAATATTCTAGGTTATATGGCAAGAGATAGTGATTCCCTGGGAGATTAAAGGATACCTCTAAATCCAAAGAAAAAGAAAATAATTGTCTTGCGATAGTCACAAGAGTTGGGACGAGGAATAGAATCATCTCTCTTAATCATTGTTATCAAGATTCTTGCCAGAGTCATCCATAATAATTTGATCCTTCATCTGGAAGATGGTCATTTATCCAAGAGTCAGAGTAGCTTCAGAAAGGGCTGAGGAACAGGTCAGCCTGGTATGTGCAACTCCAGAACAAATGCTACAAGCATAACAGAGCTCTGTACACAACATTCATCAGCCTGACCAAGGACTTTGATACTGTCAGTCATGAGGGCTTATGGAAGATCATGATGAAATGTGGTTGTTCAGAGTAGTCTTAATGGTATGCTTGTCTGGTTCTGGATAGTAGACAATGCCCTCATGCTTTAACAGTCACCAGTGGGGTGCAACAGGACTGTATGCTTACTCCTGTGTTTTTTAGCATGATTTTTTCATTGATGATGTGGAACACCTTCACTGAGGATGAAAATGATGTCTAAATGAGCTGCACATTAACAATAAATTATTTAACTTGAAAAGGCTACAAACAACACTAAACTGGAGGGAAATTTGGTGACCAGCTTTTTGTGTGCAGATGATTGTGCACTCACTGCAGCCTCTGAGGTTCAGATATATCAGAATACAGATGGATTCTCTGCCATTTCTTTATTGACTAATTGATTGACAGAAGTTGTCTTGTAAATGTTCACTGAATGAATAAAAATTTATTTAATTCTCTTTCTTGGTAATAGAATAATATCTTTTGCTGGACAATTCCAAAATGCTTACAGATCTGGTCACTTATAATTCTGCTAGCAAAACTTTCAGAGCTTTTAAAGTAGCAGGATGTACTTACAAAACAGGCAAAGATCAACTAGGGAAATCATTGGTCATCATTTTTCACTGTATGAGATATTATGGGAAGTATCTATGTCAACTAGGTGGCAGAGTGGGTAGAGCACTGGGCCTAGAGTCAAGAAGATCAGGTTCAAATGTAGTCTCAGACATTTATTAGTTGTGTGACCATGGGCAAGTCATTTCCCTTTGTCTGCCTCAGTTACCTCACCTGTAAAATAAAGAACATATACCTACCTCCCAAAATTTTTGTCATGAGAATTAAATGAGATGTTTGCAAATCACTTAGCATAATACTTGACTCCTTCCTCCTTCCTTCTTTTTCTTCTTCCCTCTTCTTTGTCACCTCCTATCCTTCCTATTCACTTCCTCTTCTTTCCTTCCTTCCTCTTTCTCTCTCTTTCTGTATCCTTCCTTCCTTCCCCCTATTTTGTAAAAGTTAATAGTAATTTCTCTGAGACTCCTTTATTCCATCTGGAGTTTTTAAGTATATATATATATATCTTATTTCTTTATGTATTTTTATTAAAGCAGCTTGCGACTATGTGTACATGTGATACTTATTTCAGGTCTTGAAAATGCCTGTATACATAGATAGAAATTTTCATTTGCAGTGAACAAAGCAAATGTCAGTCAGCTGGACTCTGGGGGATACACAAGCAGAAATGAGAACAGCCCTTCTTCAGGGAGTTCACATTTTACTAGAAGATGCAGACAGATAAATAAACTCAAGATTGTTTAAGGAGAGAGAGGTCATTAGGAGAAGAGCTAAGAAGGGTTTCTGTTGGGAGTTCAAATGTTGGGTTCTTGTTCTTCTTTAAAATATTATAAAAGTTCTCTCTGGGTGCCTTCCCTGGAATCAGGATTTTGTCAGGCCCCATGTTGGGCACCAAAATGTGGTGAGCTTTTTCTTCTCAAAACTCACAGTGGTGTGAGATGAAGATGAATCTGGTTGTCCACTGAAATCTCGACTTGTAGCTTCTTCACTCTGAAAAACTTCTTTGACTGGACCATTGAAGCTCTATTTATGCTCCTTCAAGAGAGGGATTGTGGGTTTTCTCCCATAGTGCTCTCTGGCCCAAAGAGCTTCAAGGGAGCTGTGAACTCATAAAGTTACAAAGTTTACTTTGTGAAACTCCCATACTTGTGAACTCCAATGAGTAAAGGTGTGAACACAAGCCTTGTATTAATTAGTTCTACTTAGTACCTTGTTTCAGGTTCTGGCCCAAAACATCTTCTTGTGAGATTAGATCAACTCTAATTAGTTAGCAGTTTGTAAAGATTCCAACAGGTTTCCAGTTGAAAGTGATACCTGAGTCAAGCCTTGAATGAAAATTTGGCATCTAAGAAACAGAGATGAGGAATGAACACAGTGCAAATAAGAAAAACACCCTGTGCAGAACTACTAGAGCAGAAAAGGGGGTGCCAGATTTTAGGGAACAGCAAGAGTTCCAGTGTGTTAGAAAGGGAGTTAAATGAAATACTTTTGGAAGAGTACAGGCTTAAGCTAGGTGGGGAAGAACTTTGAGATTCAGTTTTGAGCATTTGTATTTTATTCTCAAGGCATTCTCTACAGTTTTAGGTAAAATTTATCTACAAAAACTCAGTTGCTGAGAGATTTCTTGCAAAGGACTCCATGATAAAAAGAGAGAGTGGGCCCTTTTTAATCACAGTAGTACCCCTCTTAATGGAGAGTCAGAGCTTGGTACCCTTCAGTTTCATAATAGAGTTTTCACATTCCCTTGGGAGAGGCTGGACCACAGAAGCCTGAATCAATGACTTACTACTTCAGTGTCTACATAATGTTCCAGCTTGTAGAGGAAGCCCCTTGAGGAACTGACAAGAGAGAAAAGGCTTAAGAAGGATGATGAAAGTCTGTGAGTTTTTCTTCCAGCCTCATTCCCTCTGTCCTGCCTTTTCCTGCTCTGGATTCTCTCCCACTTTGGACAGTTACAATGGTCAGTACTGCACACTAGTCTAAAGCACAGCCAGGGCTCAAGCTTTATTTTTTTCTCTGCCCCTCTTCTTTTGAGTTAACTCTTTGACTACCTCCTGTTCTCTTTAGAGAAGACCTAGCTCAATGGAAGAGAACAGTTTGGAAGATTAAATGATTATTAAATTAAACAACATTTGTAATAATACCACTTTATATTTCTGTAATAATAATGGCTAGCATTTACATAGTGCTTTAAAGGTTTGCAGATGTTTTATATATGCTAACTCATTTGATCCTAGCAACAATTCTGTGAGGTAGGAGATCATACTAATTTTACAGATGAGGAAATTGAGGCAGATAAGTGATTAGCCCAAAATATGATAGTCTGAAACCTGATTTGTACTGCTTTTTCTGACTTGTAAGTTCCACATCTGTATCTACTATACCTTCCATCTAGCTGCCATGGCATAGTGAATACAGTTTTGGATTTGGAGTTTGAAAGATCTAAATTTGGATTCTGCCTCAAGCATTTACTAGTTTTATGACTTAAGAAAGTCATTTGACCTCTCCCAGCCTCAATTTCTTTGTGTGTAAAATAAGGATAAGACTAGCACTTTTGTTGTTGACTTTTTGTATCCCCATTTGGGGTTTTCTCTCCAGATATATATATATAAAATTTCTCCCAACATATGTGGATATACCCTTTAAAAACTGAGATTAACACACCTATCCCAGATTTCTCATGGCTCTGTTGTTCTGAGAACCAAATAAGATAAAAATAACCATCTCATCAATACAGTACTCTCCTAACTTGGGTAATTATTAGTTTTACTTATTTATTTACTTTAGATTTTATTTTTATGTTATTTTTCCTCATCTTTTATTATTTGGATCTAGCCAGTTTTTCACAAAACTTTTCTAACTTTCATAATGAAATTATAAAAAACAGCAAACATTATATAAGTAAAGCTCTAATATATAAACTAGCTTTGGTAAATCTGCTTGTGCAATAGTCAGGTTTTGGAGTTACCAAATGAAAGATTTTCATATTTCTGATTTTTATCACATATTTAATTATCCAAAATTGTAGCCTACTGGTTTAAACCTGCATTTTAGCCTAGGACAGATGTTCTGTTTATGTGAATGGGATTCAAGGTCTATGTTGCTTTTATTATGTGTTTTAATATTAATGCATCTTAGTGACATGTTTTTTCCATATCTAAGAATTTTTTCTGTTCTTCTTCTTTAATATTTACAGATTATAAGCACACCACAAAGACTAGCCAGTTCTGGAAGTGTTCTGATTGGGAATCCTTATAGCCCTGCACCAGCAATGGTCACTCAGACACATGTGACAGAACCCACTGGCTGGGTTCCAGGGTAAGGCTTTTTTTTTTTTTTTTTTTTTTTTGTGGGAGAAAGAATGATTTCTTATCAGTTTGTTTAATTTTTTAGCTTTTTTGTTGAAAGTACAGGTCTGACTTTTTGCATTCTTTTCCAGTCTTACTTTATGTCTCTTTAGTGCCTATAAACCCACGAATAATGTTACATGTGGAATCATCAATCTTTTAAGCAAAATGTGCCACAACATACTTAGGTGATTTTGCTCCTCGGCCTTCCTTTGTAACCAAAGACAAAAGTGAGCATGTTTGTGTTCATACAAGAGAGCCTATTATGTAATTTTTCATCTGCATATATCCTGATTAGTTAATAGAGCATCACCCAGAGTGTTACTTAAGTAACTGAAATCATTTTTCTGTCTCTGCAAGTCAACAGTTACTGAGAAACTTATAAAATCATTAGTCATCTTAAATAAATGTAAAACATATTTTTAACTCATTGGCCTTAGTTGTTGAGAAAGAAATTACATATTTTCATTGATGAAAAGTCAGTATTTTGAATTATTGTTTTCCTCTCTGGCCTTTTCCATTCTCTACTCTTAGTATCATTGGATCCTGACTTTAGCACTTGAGGGGACTTTGGGGATCATCTGGTCCAGCCTCTTCATCGTATGAGGAAATGACATACATCTCTTTACCAGAGCTGGGGTTTGGACATGGGCCTTGGGACTCTAGTCCAGGGCTCTGAATACCGCACTGTGTTAGAGCGACTGACAAAGGAATTAGAAAGAAATGCAGATGAAAGTAAACTTCTCAAAAAGGCTGCCCTGGTTTGAGGGCTGTTTTTTTTTTTTTTTTCTTTTTTTAGGACATTGGCATCTGTCAGTATTTTTTATATCATAAATTCAAAAACTCTACAATGTTGTCTTATATGGACAAAAAGACAAAATCTTTCACAATAGTACTCTTCACTTATTCTCTCCTCTTCAAAATTCAAAGGGTTAAAGAAATGGACCAGAATTCAGTTCTTGTCAATTCCTAGTGGAGAATTCTATTCCTGGCTTACTCATCCATTTACCTTAGGTTACTGATTACCTGGTAAGAACTTAATAAACATTGGAATTAAGTGTTTGATTCACATATTTATATGTATTAATTCTACAATACTACTAATCATGCTGCAAACCTGTTGGAGATCATTATAAATGTGAGATTTTTTTATTTTTTTTATCTTATACTGAAGGATTTCTTTAAAATATAGTAACAGGGTGGGTGAGCAATCAGAATTAATGTGGCCAGGATCACACAGCTTTTAAGTTTATCAAGTGTCTGAGTTCTGATTTAAACTTGGGGCCTCCTGACTCCAAAGCCAGTGCTCTGTCCACTGTGCCACTTAACTTCCTTTTTAAAAGTTTAGAGTTGGTTAAACCAGTGTTGGTTTCAGAGAGATTATGGGAAAGGAAGGGGGATGAGCAAAGTATCTGTATTCACTACTTACTGCCCTGTCAGACAGCATTGTTTGGTGACTTGATTTTCTTGATCTCTTTTTTTCTTGTTATAAAGGAAGATTCCATGATGATAAACATGCTGTGAGATAAGTGTGTGTATTTATTTTAAGGCATCAATAGAGAGCAAAAAAATTTCCTTTATAATGAGTTTTAGATATATGGTCAATAAATTAGACAGCTGAAGGTTTTCTTCTACTTTTGGGGAAGCATTTGATATTTTGAATTTAGAGCTTAAAATTTTTATTATTAAAATTTGTTTATTAAATATTTATTATTTTTATTCTTAAATAGCCAAATGCTAATTTTCTTATTTCTTGAAAACTACATTCACAAACAAATCATAAGTATTTTCAGGGTCCTAGAAAAGTTTTGTTTTTCAGTTCTCTGATTAAATTTTCTCCATATAATTTTTATTTTGTACTAAAGTGGAAGTGTCAAATTTGGAAGAATACCGGGGGTAGATACACTATTCATTCTAGTCATGACCCAGAAGGGGGTTTTGCATCATCTGCCACATAAGTTATTTCCCTGAGGTTTGGCAAGTATTATTATATCACAGGCCAAGTAAAAAGATCATAATTTAGTGAAAGTTTCCCTTTTTCTTTATAAACCTCTGTGGTATTTTCCTTCCCAAAGATTTACCAAACCCATTTCAACCTGTGAATTCATTATATAGCATTTTCTTGATTCATATACCATGGTTTTCACATAACACAGTTAAAAGATTTTTTCCATAGTATTCTCACATGCTAAATTTTGACTGAAATGCAGTCATTCAAATATTTTCCCTTTCAATTATTTTTTGTACTTTGATTTATATAATATATTTATTTATCCTAGTGTTTATTTACCTTGTTTGTTTAAGTAAAATCTGAAATGATACAAGGACAAAATAAATTCTCTACCAAACTTAGTTCAGTTATATCAATACATATGTTTATTTTGGTTCAAAAGAAACAGATAATTTTTTATTCTTTTAAAATATTATCTCTTTTTTCCCCTTAGGGATCGAAAACGTGCTAGAGAGTTTATAGACACTGGTTTTTCAGAAAGGTGAGTAAAAGTGTAGGGGAATACTTAGAGTATGAAGGTATGGTAGGTGGTAAAAATTTGGGAGCCTAGAATGGAGCCCAATCTAGACTTCAGAAGCAAACTAAGGATAGAAAACTGCCCTTTTTCCATCGTTGCTGCTTTCCATATGGAATAGCCTACCCTTCTCTCTGTACACATGCATTGTGTAGGGCAGTAGAAGTGTCATTAAACTCAGAGTTCAGACACCTCTTAGTTCACATCCTGGCTCTGTCTTGGGGGAGCCATTGAATCTCCCTGAGAATTGTCTTCTTCATCTCTAAAATGTGGTTAAGAATACTTCTTCCCCCATCTCATACAATTGTTAAGAAAATTCTTCCTAAGCCACAAATTGCCATATGAGCTAGTGTCATTTATTTCCCATTAACAGTAAAATGCTCTTCTAAATGTAAGAAAGTTGAGTATTAATAATATACAAAACAGACACAATAATTTCTCTTTTGGTATTCCACTTAATACATTTTTGGATATTTGATCTTTTTGATGGGAAAATTTCCAAATTCCATTATTCCTCTTCATTCTTCTTCTTTTTCTTTCTCCTCCTCCTCCTCCTTCCTCCCCTTCTACTTCCAGTTGTATTCAACTCTCCTTGATTCTGTGGACCACACTGCCCATGGGGCTTTCTTGACAAATATACTGGAGTTGTCTGTCATTTCCCTCCACAGTGGATTTTCTTTGCACCAAAGGTGACATGACTTGCCCAGGATCACACAGTTAGTAGATCTCTGAGGCTAGATTTTAGCACCAGTCTTCTTGACTCCATGTCTAGTGTTTTGTGCATTGAGCTAAATAGCTATCTCCATTATACTTCTTCTAAAAAAGGATATAACGCATCATTTGATCTTTTCTTGATGTCATGATACACATGTATTTAAGGCATGGCATAGTGCTGGACATCTTTTTTATTGTATGGAAGATGTTTTCTAAGGCTATCGGGATGTGTAGGGTGGTTGGTTCATGCTCTAAATGGTATCTAATGATGTGCTTTTTGAGTTTTTGTAGCTTTTTTCTTTAGAGTTTTTGTTGTTCTTTGGGTTCCTTTCTTATTGTCAGCTATGGTTTCTTCGTGCTATCATTGTACAAAGTCCTTTTTCCATTTTTCATTGTAGCACCTAAGCTTCTATTATCTGAGATATCAGAAAAATGTCTTTATTACAAATATGTGTTTAAAAGAAAGAGTAAATTGTCAATAAATGCAAAACTAAAGGGCTTTCTATTGAGTACATGCTAAAAACTCTAGTGCAGAGACTTGGACATCTATTTTGGTGTTCAGTAGCCATTTTTTTCTTTTCTGTTTCTTAGTTGTGTTTTGGAAATTGAATAAGAAGCTAATATAATTGGTTAAAAGATGTTTGCCTCTAATATGGATGCCCCTGTGACTACATTACAAGGACTTTCTAACACTAAAGCTTTATTAGAAGAGGAAGGGAAACTCCTCCTAATGTAAGGTTGAGTGGACATTTCCTATGTGCCAGACACTTTGCTAAGCACTGGAAATACAAAAAAAAGGGCAGAAACTACTTGTTGCTCTTTAGGAGCTCATAGCCCACTAACCAGAAATAGGCCGATAAAGCTGGAGAAAGGCACACTGAGCGGGCTTCTGGCAAGCTGGGAAAGCCAGAGGGTAGAACTGAAGAAGACAAAATCTCTCCCCCCTCCCCCCCCTTTGTCCCCATCATCTCCTCCCAGCCATGGGGAGATTCAGGGGAAATACTCGAAGTCCAGAGTGTGTCAGGAGCAGGAGGAGAGGCCAGGATCACTGAATTACAGAGTTGGGGGTAATATCTGGGAAGACTAATAAACCTGTAATGGCTTGTTTGTTTGTTTGTTTGTTTTTGGTTTTTTTGAGTGAAGGGATTTCATCAGACATGTACTTTAAAATCAGTTTGCCCTCAGGGACTGGAAGATGGACTGGTGTTGGGAGAGACATGAGATAAACCTCCCACCTGCAGGCTCTAGCCAGGTTCCAGTCCAGGTGTGAGTTGATGATTGGTGATGGGGTGGGGAAGTGGCAGTATCAGAAGCAAGAGGGGACATTTTGGAGAAATGTTACAAAAATATAAATGACAGCACTGGCAACTACACTTCCAGAGTCCATTCTAACTGGACTAGATTGGAGGAGGAAGATGAGGGAGAGGGAGGAATCAAAGATGACGCCAAGTTTTGACCCTGGAGGACTGGAAGGATGGTGGTGACCTGGGGAAAAACAGAAATGTTAGGAAGAAGGGAGACTTTGGGGGAGAAAGTGAGTTCATTTTTGGACACACTGAATTTAAAATGTTTATGAGACTTGCATTTTAAGACATCTGATACTGATTTGGTGATAAGTGAAACCAGATTCCAGAGAGAGGCTAGGGCTGGACAAATAGATCTGAGAATCCTCTGCATAGAGATGATCATTTGTGTCCATGGGAGCTGATGAGATCACCAAGTGAAGGAGAAGAGAGCCTCAGAGAATGATCACATTAAATGGTGCAATCTGAATGAAGGCGAACAGCCTAGAGAAAAGGGTAATCACTATTGTCAGAGGCTACAGGTAGTTTAATAATGAAATTTGCAGAAAGACCATTATATTTAGTAATTAAGAAATCATTGGTAACTTTGGAGAGAGCAATTTTAATTGCATGACAGGCTTGGAAGCTAAACTGCAAGATAGCCCATGTAGTTAGCAAAAATCATATCAGCTCTTGAAATGAAATTTAAGTAAATTTAATAGGTGGCACCTTATATAGAAGGTAGCTTAATAAGGAAATAAAAAGTTTTATCTTACTTTGTGGGAAATTCCTATTAAGTAGTAACAAATTCAGCTTAGGTCATCTTTCTTCTTTGTTTTTAATCATTCTCTAATATTGAATTCGTTTTAAATAGAATTTTTCTCCCTGTATTCCTATACTACCATTTCTTGTATTCCATATCTGAATCAGCCACAATTTAGAGCAATGCCATTTAAGAGTACAGGGAATATACTTTTAATATTGCTAGTAAAAGTATTTTTTAAAAATATAGAAAAGAGATATTTTGTTCAAGTTTCCATTAAGGAATGCCTACCTGGAAATGCAGAAATTTGGAATGCTGCCTCATCATTATCTGCTTATTTCACATGCACACACAAACATGTACACACATACATAGTGTGTGCACATGTGTACAACCATACATGAATACACATGTGCACCCAGAAATATAATGCCGTGCACACAGAGCACACACATACATGGACTGCTCACACACATGCATGCACACCTCCCCTCCCCCCCCTCCCAACATAAATTATTCTGGGATTGAGTTTATAGATAGGACTGAACAGCCACCAGTGTCTCTGCTCACCAAAGACGGCACAGGAGCTCCACTTTTTCTAATTCTTTCCTCCCACCCCACAAAACACTCTGAACTGCGTGTGATCATTTACTGAGAATCTCTAGCATTATGTTGATAATTGAGGTCCTCCACCTTCAGGAGCAGCAGGACAAAAGGAGAGCATTGGAGCGGGGTCCAAAGATTCCCCTACCACCAAGTCCTTGTTCTGTGACCTTAGACAGTCATTTCTGAAGCATCAGTTTCCTCCTCAGAAAAATGGGATTACCATAGGTGTTTTTCATTTCTTGTGGAATAAGAGCTAAAAGAGCCCTTTGACCTCGTTTCATTTAGTCCAGTTCCTTCATTTTATGGGAGGAAGTGGACCAGTAATTTAAATGATTTATATCCGAGGTCACAGAACTGTCTAGGAAATGGCAAAAATCAAGGTTTGAACTCGAGTCTTCAGCTTCCAAAACCAGCATTCAAGGAAACATGTTAAGCAGAAGATAATTTTAAAAGATCTCCTAAATTATAAAATTACACAAAATTAATTTATAAGTGGGAATACAGCTGAATGCTTCATTCTAAAGCTTTTTCCTTGTTAATTATTTTCAGAGAGCATAAAATCTCAAAAGAAGTACATGCAATACTTCAAAATAAAGAAACCTCTTTTGGGGATGGTGATTGCTGGCTTGTTCTGTCTTTGATTTTTCCTTCCCACTGATTTGACTTTCAGTGAAGGAATAGACTTATGCATATAAACACAGCTTTAGTACTTAAGGAATTCTTAAGTCTTACCATATTTGATACCAAGTTGAGGAGAAAGGTATTTTGGTATAGCTGCTAAGAAATATATTGTCGATGTTGACTTAGAGCCAAAGTCTCCTCATTCTCAGTCCAACATGCCTTCCATTACACCACCATGCACTTAAGCACAAACAAACCCATTGATTAACTAATTGTGTATTTTTTGCTAAGTCTCTTAATCTGTCTGGTCTAAGCTCTCCTTTTCTGTAAAATTGGTTGTCAGACATTCTCCTATGTCTCTTTCAGCTTTAATGTTCTGTTAGTCTGATGTGTTTCTTATTTCTATGAGCAAAGGACATGACTGTATTCCCTCTAATCACATGACTGAGTAGGAGAGATCTAGCAGACAAAAGAGCCCTGCATACTGCTGATTCAGTGGGCTGATGACTTTTGGTGGGTTTCCAGGAAATTTTGAAATAAAGTAGAGATGTTCTCCCAGGAAGGGGCATATAGTTTGAAGTTCCTCTCAGCACCTAGAAATCCTTCTGACAAGATGAATAATGGCTAGAATTCATCCAATGTCTGTTCCCATCCTTGTCAATAAGATGTTTACTTAGAAGTGCAAGATTGTATACTTCTAGAGAACTCTATATGAAATACATTGAAATTTATTAGATATAGCTAAAATAATTATATCCTGTTGTCTGGACTTCCTTTCAGGTGATCCCTTCTATTTGAATAATGAAATTATTTGGGGATAGTTAAATTTATCTTACCACCCACCTGAGCCCAAGTTGTGTGTCTTCAGTGGTATAATGTTTCCATTAACTCTACTGACAGTTTAAATTTAATATATTTTAAAACTACATTAATTATCTTCCCTCCTAAACTGTTTCCCACTATCAGTGGCACTTGTCACTTAACTTAAAATTTTAACAGTAAATTTTGATTCAGTCCTTTTTACTTTCACCTCCTCAGCCTTATTCAGCAAATCACCAAATCCCAAATGTTTCAATATGTCTCCTGTATGGCTACTTCTTTATATCCACCACTGCTATGGTAGTCTGAGGTGCTATTCTCGCATAATTAGTAAAAACAAAACAAAACAAAAAACAAACAAACTGTCTTATCCTTCTCTAATCATTTTCCCTCCCTCTTATCTCATATATTGCCCCCAGTTTACTCTTCCTAAAACATTATTTCCTTCTGTCAGTCTCTTGTTTGAATACTCCATTGCTTACTAGATAAAAGCCTAGGCATTTTAACTTTGATTTTGTTCCATGGGAAATCTATATAATATTTGATGTTTCACTACCTGGGAGTTAGAACTTAAACAGATTCTGGAGAGCAAGACCATTCTCTTTAGTACTAAACTCAAGAAATCATATCTGATACTGTTACTTAAAAAATTTTCCTGGGTATGTGTGATTACTTCAATTAACTTAATGCTCCCCAGTATGCAAAGAGAGGATGATTTGGAGTTGTATGCTGCTATATCACCAGCACAGTGCCAATGAATATTTTCTACTCCTTTTGTGAAATTAGCCTCACTCTATTAGATAATGATGTAAATAACAACAGAAGTTCCTTTGCAGCTACCAATTCTGAAAATGATTTTTTTTCCCCAAATCAAACCTTTGTTTTTGTCTTTAGGATTTATTTTTTATCATTGTAACTAGATTGTTTTGCCTCATTCTGTAGTATTCTTTAGATAAAGATCTCCCTTTGTGGTAAAACACTTACTTTTTTATTATTCTATTTTATAATGAGGGGAAGTGAGTCAGCATTTCA
Organism: Antechinus flavipes; assembly: GCF_016432865.1. Taxonomy (NCBI): domain Eukaryota; kingdom Metazoa; phylum Chordata; class Mammalia; order Dasyuromorphia; family Dasyuridae; genus Antechinus; species Antechinus flavipes. Next base: position 51,346,487 of record NC_067400.1, read on the forward strand.
TAGTAAAATAGCTTTCTATAAAAATGCTCCTATCTTTCTGAACAGCATTTTCCAAGAATCTAAAAAGTCTACCTTGTATATTTAACATAACACTCAGTTTCCTACCGTCATTTTTATCCAGCTGCAGGAAATTGAATCAGTGTAATCTCAGAGTGTTTTAGTTTGCCACTTGGTATCTGTTACAGTGTTCTTGTCTACTTCTAGTAGTATGTATATCAAAATATACAATGGATTTTAAAGACTATAACAGGAAATTTTTGAATAACAGAAAGTAATATCAGTTTAAGCTTATTTTTATACGGTGAAGCACTAAATGTTGCGTTTTGAGACTAATATGACATTTGAGTCTAATTATTCATTATAACTATAGGCAAATGATTCAAGAATTTAATTTTAGTGAAGAATTAGGAAAATCCCTGAAACCATTTTAACACAGTTATTTAGTAATAAAGTGGACCCAATGCAGTTTATTGCTATTCCCTTCTCCTGCCAACCTCTTTCGGAGAGGTGTTACTAGTAGCAAAATAAATAAATTAGAATCCTTGAATACTAGAGAATTTGCCACATACATGCAAGGATACTTTGCTTATAGATTAAACCACAGGTCATAGATTTGACTATTATTTTCCTATTATCTTGCATAAGTAGATATCCTTTCATTCATTGTCTATAAATGTTGTTGTTCTTTATACATTTTGCAGTCATGTCCAACCCTTTTGGGGTTTTCTTGGCAAAGATACTGGAGTGGTTTACCATTTGAAGAACTGGGGCAAATGGGGTTACGTGACTTGCTCAGGATCACACAGCTAGTAAGTGCCTGAGGCCAGATTTGAACTTAGGAAGATGAGTCTTCCTGACTCCAGACACACTATACCACATAGTACTGGTTGATTAATTGGTTGCAAACGTGTGTGTGTGTGTGTGTGTGTGTGTGTGTGTGTGTGTGTATTCTGTATATTCGTGTATACAGTCTTAAGATTCCAAAAATGTTCACAAGTAATCTTCCCTGTCACCATGACAGGATAGTAGTTTTATTGCAAGAGAAATGAAGATGCATGAGGAACCCAAAGGTCCCAGTCTTTATAGAAGTTTACATTTTAAATTTTGGGGAGGGTGAGGCAATTGGGGTTAAGTGACTTGCCCAACTATGTAATTTATTTTATGCATTTCAAAATGTGATTTTGAAAAAGTACATTTGACTTCACCACAGGATTACACAGCTAGGAAGTGTTAAGTGTCTGAGGTCAGATTTGAACTCAGGTCCTCTTGATTTCAGGGCCGGTGCTCTATCTACTGCGCCACCTAGCTGCCCCATTTTTAATATTTTTATTGTTGTTTGTCCTTCGTTCTCCATGAGGGCTGTGACATTAGGGAGGTGATGTCATCACATGCAAGTGAATTGGATTGAAATGAGGGAGGGCTGGGGCAAGGTCATCTGCCTCACTCTGTCCTTCAGAATCATCTGGGTCCAATGGCAACATATAAATCCTTCATAAGGATGAAGTTTACAGTTTTTATATGGAAGATCAAAGAGAGGAGAGGATACCAGGAAAAGGCATGACATGGGAGGGGAACAGTGTGCAAAAATAGGGAAAAAAGATAAGATCACTCTCTGGGAAGGAAGAAGATAATGGCAAAAGCCTCCTTTTCCCTTGGGAATTGGTAGACTTTGAAGATAGAAGGGTCTGTTTATCTGCAAAAGACTCCAGCTGCACAGGCCTTATCGCAGACCGGCTGGCACCTGGCTGGCCTCTCAAGGACACAGCTTGAGATGCAGTAACAAATTGTGTCAACTCAGGGGGAGCGTCATTCCTGACACATTCATGCCCTGGGTCCAATGTTTCTAGAAGGTATGGCAACTCCAAAACATCGGTTCTGAGAGCTCCATAATAGCCCTTAACACAACTGACTGACAAATCTTGCTAATGGAAACTTAGAAGGTGAAGAAGAGTCCCAAAGAAACGAGATCCTGTATTACAATAATGTTTTAGAGAGATTTCATAGTAGCTACATTGTAGTATGTGGAGAGAAGGCTTATTTTACATATAAAACTTGCTGTTTTTCCAAAATCACCTATAAGGAAGCCAGACTCAGGTTAGTTGTTAAGTTGAAATTGTCCACATTTTACAGATGAGTCAACTAAGACAACTAAGTGTAACCAAAGCATTTAAATGACAAAATTATGTAATGAAGTTGAAGGACTGGTGATATTTGAATTATGGTCTTCCTAATGAATATCTTTTCTATTATATCAACTGAATTTTTAAGTTGGGTAAATTTAATTCAACAAACATTCATTAAGACCCTATTTTGTGCAAAACATTGTGCTCAGTTGAATGTCATTTTCTCATTCTTGGTAGTCCTCATTAGGACATTGCATATTAAGTCCAGATTGTTAATGGTTGTTGACCATTAACCACATATGTGGAACAGTCTTAAATCTCTGTTCTGTTGCAAAACACTTAAAAATAATAATAATAGCTTTTTGTTTTTCAAAATACATTCAAAGATAGTTTTCCACATTCACCCTTGTAAAATCTTGTGTTCCAAATTTTTTTCCCTCCCTTCTTTCTTATCTCCCACTTCCCTTAGAAAGCATGTACAATTCTTCTAAACATAACAAAACACTTTTCATACAATAAATTCAGATATAAGCCATTGAAAAAATGTCAATTACTCATGGGTAGGCGAAGCTAATATGATAAAAAATGATAATTCTATCTAAATTAGTCTACTTTACCAATTAAACTGCCAAAAAATTATTTTATATAGAGCTAGAAAAAAATTAACAAAACTCATCTGAAAAAAGAAAAGGTCAAGAATATCAATGTAAAGAATGGCGGTCTAACAGTACCAGACTTAAAGCTCTATTATGAAGCAGCAGTCATCAAAACTACCTGGTCCTGACTGAGAAATGGAGTAGTGGATCAATGGAATAGTTTTCAATAATCAATGACTTTAACAATATTCTGTTTGATAAACCCAAAGACTCCAGCTTCTGGGATAAGAACTCACTATTTGACAAAAATTTCTAGGAGCATAGACCTATATCTCACATCCCATATCAAAATAAGGTCAAAATGGGTACATGGTTTAGGCATAAAAGATGATACTGTAAGCAAATTAGTAGAACAGAGGATGGTTTACCTATTGGATCTTTGGAGAAGAGAGGAATTATGGCCAAAGAACTAGAGAACATTGTAAAATACAAAATGGATAATTTTAATTGCATTAAATTAAAATGGTTTTGCACAAACAAAACCAGTGTAGCCAACATTAGAAGGGAAGCAGAAAGCTGGAAAAGAAATTTTACAGCCAGTGTTTCTGATTAAGGTCTCATGTATAAAATAGAGAGAAAACTGAGTCAAATTTATAATAATAAAGTCATTCCCCAATGATAAATGATCAAAAGATAAAAAAATTTCAGATGAAGAAATTAAAGCTACCTATAACCATTTGAAAAAAATTCTCTAAATCACTCTTAGAGAAATGAAGATTAAAAAACAACTCCATAGGAAAAGATGATGATAAATTTTGAAGGGGATATGAGAAAACTGGGACACTACTGCATTGTTGGTGGAGTTGTGAACTGGTCCTACTTTTCTGGAGAGCAATTTGGAACTATGCCTAAAGGACTAGGAAACTGCATATATACTCGTTGATCCATTAGAGCCACTACTAGGTCTGTATTCCAAAGAAATCATAAAAGAGGGGAAAGGACCCACTTGTGCAAAAATGTTTGTAGCAGCTCCTTTTGTGGTGGCAAAGAATTGGAAAATGAGTAGATGCTCATCAGTTGGGGAATGGCTGAGAAAATTATGGTATATGAAAATAATGGAATACTAATGTTCTATAAGAAATGATGAGCAGGCTGATTTCAGAAAAACTTGGAAAGACTTATATGACCTGATGCTGAGTGAAGCAAGCAGAACCAGGAAAACATTGTAGCAACAAGATTGTTTGATGATCAAATATGATAGACTTTTTTGTTCTCGGGAATTCAGTGATCCAAGGCAGTTCCAATAAACTTTGGATGGAAAAGGCTATCCACATCCAGAGAGAGACCTATGAATGTAGATCAACACACACTGTTTTCACCTTTTTCTTTTTTTTTTTTTTTCCTTTCTCATGATAGTTCACTTTTGTTTATGATTTTTTTCTCCCAACATAACTCATGTGAAAATATGTTAAAA